>NC_066585.1:92889113-94116613 GCF_024323335.1 Lathyrus oleraceus
TTCATTGACCAATGAAATTTCAAATATCCTAAGGCTAATTGGTTCACCGATGACCTTGTGTCAGATGAACCAATACAAGTATGGATGAGATAGGTACATCCCTCTTAATATTTTCTTTTAGTGTGTGGTATGTTTTAGGATTTTGGTTCATTATACTAAATCTCTAACATGCATTAACACCTAAATTTTTATTTCTCGGCCTCATATAGTTGTGACTTCTATATAAGTCCAATTACGATTGCTTAACATAGAGCTAAATTTGACCCTAAAGGCATAACATTCTAGTAAGTGAGAGTGTAAGTCTCCCATCTTTCATGGTATTGTATGGAAATTTGGCCTTTTTTCCTTCCTATTGAAGATGTCTTGGTTCAAGGATCCATGCTTGTGAATAGATGGTTGAGTGTTCTCCAAAGAATGATTTAATCAATTAAAAAGCAAAAACACCACTAACATTCAATTAATCTTGACTAACATTTGACTAACTCTTATTAATATTGCTTTACTTTTCAAGCCATTTACTTTATGCAATTTAATTTTTAGTCATTTATCATTCCTTGCCATTTACATTTTATTTAACTTGTTTATGTTTATGTCATTTTTCACATTGCTCATTTGAGCCATATCTTGTGATTGTATATATTGTTTGTGCATTTTGATTTTGTTTGTGGTCTTAGGACCTTAAAACACCTAATAAACAACAAATACCCTAAAAAATGTTTGGTGGACTGTTGATCTTGATCTGAACTTCTGGACTTAGAACTAGGCAACATTCCCTATGCAAAAAGGACTTGGCCAATACCAACATTCTAAAATCAAGTTATTATGATCTGACCCTTCATCTGATGCAAGTCTTGGGATGTGTTTTAGTTCATCTGCTACATTGTCTTGATACAAACTGTTATTTTGATCTTGTGTCTAATGTTTTATTCTGAGTTAATCAAGGAGTATTTCATCTGATACATAAGAAGACAAAGAAGACTACTAGCTATGGGAATTGTTTGCTTGGATGTGGCTATCTTTATTTGATGCCTTGATCTTCATGATGTCTGATATTGCTAATTGCATGATTGATTATTGCTTAATTCAAAGTCCAAAGGGAAAATGGGTTTCTATATGACATTCTTGTTTGTTGGATTGCATCCTATTGGTCAGATCTTTTCAACTCTAAACCTCTAATTTTATGCTTAGGATTAGTCTCTTTATCTCCTCCCACTTCTTAAATTTCAAAATCTCTCCCCCTTTTCAACAAACTTTCATTGCTTGTGATTTCAAACTTAGACCTTATTTCAAGTAGAAACTTTGGCCTTATTGTTGGTGTAAGCCCTAGAGGCCAATACTTTTGGTACTTGTATCGAATTATTTATTAATAATAAAAGGCATTTTATTTATTATGGTTGATTAATAAAGTCCCTGGAATAGATAGTCCGTTTAATGTATTAAGTGTGACTTAATCATGAGAGCACATTAAACATAAGGACATTATTCTTAAAGTATCCGTAATCGAGCTTTAGAGTGAAGTGGGATAACATTAAAGCATTAAGACTATTATGTTTGTAGACTGATGATCACATCTCATGGATCATGGATAAAGAGTTATCAAGTCTTAAACATAGGTATGAATATTAGGAGTAATAATTATACCGGATTGACCCGCTATGAGAATACTCTATAGAAAGTTATGTAAAGTATCATAAGTTATTCTCATGGTGATAATAGTGTATACCACTCTTCGACCTGAAATCACTATGGATCCTAGATGTAGAGTCGAGTGCTTTATTGCTGATCCAACATTGTCCGTAACTGGATAACCATAAAGACAGTTGATGGGTACTCCACAAAGCATGTTGAGGGACATGAGTGTCCTATGTAACACCCTACTAAAATACCCCAAATATTTAATTAAAATATAACAACATATCAATCAGAGTAATATGCAATCAAGGGTGTCACACAAGATTTCACACTATTCGCCATAAATATTTAGTCATGCTCATTATTTAACTCAAAACATAAAGTATTGCACAATACGCAGCGGATAGAGATCAAATCGATCATTCAAACATGTAACATACTACATGTAGACTAGTTCAACAATCATCAACAACACAATTAAAATGTTCCCTCCCGATGTTACATCTATCAGAGCATGACCCACTAAGGAGACTACACTAGACTCCAAGCATTAGCTTCTACTCAACTCATTGCTCGTTACCTGAAAAATAGTTGTAAGGGTGAGTTCCTCAATCGATATAATAAGCATTATAAATTATCATGTCATGTTAAGTAAATAACACATTTCATCACCCAAATCAGATTACACATTCAGCAACGGCACACCAACTCAAACATCATACTCAACACTAATACAACTCATATTCATACTCAATAGCAACATCACACACGTATAATATTGGAATACATCCATTCATATTATACGCCATACATCATTTATGCAATGAGACTCCACACATGCGGTACCGACTATTCTTGAACATATAGTTCAAGCTCACCGATCAATCCAGATACGGCTACTAAGCTCACTAGTCCCACTCATTTGAGATCTAATGACTCACTCACTAATTCCTCACCATGGGAATTAGCTACAGCCCCAAAGGCTATGCTATGCACACTAATCATCTAGCATGTAAACATCAACAACAAATCCACAATGATTCACTCACTAATTCCTCACCATGGGAATTAGCTACAACCCCACAGGCTATGCTATGCACGCTAATCATCTAGCAATGCAACATCAACAACAATCCACAATGGACATATGCTCACACTCTAAGCCATACAACAGTCCATTCACAAATACATGCATAATATATACATTCACAGCATTATGCATATCATCATACATCATCAACACATGTATCAACACATCATATCATGTCAATTAATTAAACACAGTATTAGCACACTCTACTAATACCTATACTGCTCAAAACAGCGGGAGATAATCCCTACTATATCACACACTGATATAGGCAACCACCAATTGGCACACAACATTTAAACTAACAATTTTTCCACTCTGCAACAGTGTTAACCGGTTAACGCCCTGGGTTAACCGGTTAACGCAGCACAACACGCTTCCTGTCCCTAAACTTAACAGTGTTAACCGGTTAACGCCCTGGGTTAACCGGTTAACGCATCACAAACAGCAATGTTTTCAGCAATCACAATAGTGTTAACCGGTTAACACCCTGGGTTAACCGGTTAACGCAAGACAGAAGCTGTTCCTGCGCTAACTCAAGGCAGAATGCAGAATTCTCCGCATTTTCCGCCATTGGAGGACTTCCGGACCTCCGATTCCAACTCCGTAAAAAGCTACACTTTCGGAAATTTACAACTAACCCAAACACAGATTCAATTACAGTCTAACCCAACTTATTCATCAAAATTTCTCAGCATTTCAAAATCCCAATTAGGGTCAAATCACGGTTTATCACTACCCATTACATGCTAACCCATAATACCCAATAAACGACGATAAACCCCCCTTACCTGAGTTAATCCGGCGAATCTCAAGCCCCAAGCTCTTCTCTTCTCCAACCTTCTTCCTCTTGCTCTGCCTCTTTGCCCCTTTCCTCTTTCACGATCGCTTCTCTGTTTTTCACGTGAAAACCTTATTTTCCAAAAAATGAAACTCTTTTTCCTTATTCCAACTTATATATTTTCCAAATTATATTATTATTCCAATAATAATAATAATAATTCAATAATTCCAAAATAATAATAATAATAATCCAATTATCTAATTAAATTAATAAATATATTATTAACTTAATTTAAATAAATAATCATATTATTATCGGGGTGTTACAACTCTCCCCCACTAAAAGAGTTTTCGTCCTCGAAAACATACCTCAAGCGAACAACTCTGGGTAAGACTCCTTCATCTTACTCTCCAGTTCCCAAGTCACATTGCCACCTGCTGGTCCTCCCCAAGCTACCTTCACCAAGGCAATCTCTTTACCCCGCAACTGCTTCAACTCTCGATCCTCAATCCTCATAGGTGATGTTTCAATAGTCAGGTTATCTCTCACCTGTACATCATCTATTTGGACTACATGCGACGGATCATGAATGTACCTCCTCAACTGAGACACATGAAAAACTTCATGCAAATTCGCAAGCGACGGCGGTAAAGCGATACGATAGGCTACTTCCCCTATCCTCTCCAAAATCTGATAAGGACCAATAAATCGAGGTGTCAACTTCTTCGACTTCAAAGCTCGACCAACACCAGTTATCGGAGTAACACGAAGAAACACATGATCTCCCTCTTGGAACTCAAGTGACTTCCTCCGCTTGTCATGATAACTCTTCTGACGACTCTGAGCAATTCTCATCTTCTCCTGAATCATCTTAATCTTTTCCGTAGTCTGTTGAACAATCTCCGGTCCAACCACAACACTCTCACCGGACTCATACCAACATAAAGGTGTCCGACATCTCCTACCATACAAAGCTTCAAACGGTGCCATACCAATACTCGAATGAAAACTATTGTTGTAGGTAAACTCAATCAAAGGTAAATAACAATCCCAAGCACCTCCTTTTTCCAAAACACAAGCCCTCAAAAGATCCTCTAGTGACTGAATCGTCCTCTCAGTCTGACCATCAGTCTGCGGATGATATGCAGAACTCAATCTCAGCTTAGTTCCCAAAGCCCTCTGCAAACCTTCCCAAAACTTCGATGTAAATCTAGGATCTCTGTCCGAAACAATACTAGACGGAATACCATGCAAACTTACAATCTTCTCAATATACAACTCGGCTAATCTCTCCAACGGCTAATCTTCTCAATAGCTTCAAAATTCTTACTTGTCCTCGGCAAACCAGAAACAAAATCCATACTGATACTATCCCACTTCCACTCTGGAATAGCCAACGGTTGCATTAGCCCAGCCGGCTTCTGATGCTCAATCTTTGACTTCTGACAAGTCAAACAGGAATAAACAAAACTTGCAATTTCTTTCTTCATTCCCGGCCACCAAAATAACTTTTTCAAATCATGATACATCTTCGTAGCTCCAGGATGAATACTCAGGCCACTACGATGTCCTTCTTCTAGAATACTCTTCTTAAGTTCGGTAACATCCGGAATACACACCCGATTACTAAATTTCAAAATGCCATTCTCATCAACTCTGAATTCACCACCTTGACCTTGATTCACTAAAGTCAACTTATCAACCAAAAGCACATCGGATTTCTGACCCTCTCTAATCTCATCCAGAATACCACTCGTTAATTTCAACATTCCCAATTTAACACTATTGTGAGTACTCTCACACACCAAACTCAAATCTCTAAACTGCTCAATTAAATCCAATTCTTTAACCATTAACATAGACATATGCAATGATTTCCGACTCAATGCATCAGCTACTACGTTTGCTTTACCCGGATGGTAATTCAAACCAAAGTCATAATCCTTCAGAAATTCTAACCATCTCCTCTGTCTCATATTCAGCTCTTTCTGATCAAACAAATACTTTAAACTTTTATGGTCACTGAAAACCTCAAATCTTGACCCATACAAGTAATGCCTCCATAACTTCAGAACAAACACTACAGCTGCTAACTCTAAATCGTGCGTCGGATAGTTCCTCTCATGAACTCTCAGTTGTCTCGAAGCATAAGCTATAATCTGCTTATTCTGCATCAACACACCACCTAAACCCAACAATGAAGCATCACAGTAAACCTCAAATGGTTCCGACGAACTCGGTAATATCAGAATAGGAGCAGTAGTCAACCTTCTCTTTAACTCTTGGAAACCTTCTTCACATTTTGAGTCCCAAACAAACGCTTGCCCCTTTCTAGTCAACATCGTCAACGGTAACGCCAACTTAGAAAATCCCTCAATGAACTTCCTATAATAACCAGCCAAACCAAGGAAACTTCAAATCTCAGCAACAGACTTCGGAGCTTCCCACTTAGACACCGCTTCTATCTTAGAAGGATCAATAGCAACACCACCTCTTGAAATCACATGACCAAGAAAACTAACCTCTTCTAACCAAAATTCACACTTAGACAGTTTAGCAAATAACTTCTTTTCTTGGAGAACTTCTAAAACCACTCTCAAATGCTCAGCATGCTCTTCTTCAGATTTCGAATACACCAAAATGTCATCAATAAACACCACAACAAACTTATCTAGGTACGGATGGAAAATCCTATTCATATACTCCATAAATACTCCAGGCGCATTAGTCACACCAAAAGGCATTACAGAATACTCATAATGTCCATACCTCGTTCTGAAAGCAGTCTTCTGAATATCCTCAGTTTTCACACGTATCTGATGATACCCAGATCTCAAATCTATCTTGCTGAACACACTCGCACCAACCAATTGATCCATCAAATCATCAATCCTCGGCAAAGGATACCGATTCTTGATCGTCACTTTATTCAGTTGCCTGTAGTCCACACACAACCTCATAGTACCTTCTTTCTTCTTAACCAACAACACTGGTGCACCCCACGGTGACACACTCGGACGAATAAATTTCTTATCCAACAGATCTTCCAACTGACTCTTCAATTCAGTTAACTCAACAGCAGACATACGGTACGGAGCCATCGATATCGGTCTAGTACCAGGTACCAAATCAATCGAGAACTCAACTTCACGCTCTGGCGGCAATTCATTCACTTCTTCAGGAAACACATCAGGAAAATCACACACCACGGCTAGATCACAAATCACCAGTTTATCTTTAGCCTCCAAAGTCGCTAACAGCATAAACAACTCTGCCCCATCTGCTACTACCTCATCCACTTGTCTCGCTGATAGAAACAAATCCTTTCCTTCTTCAATCTCAGGAAATATCACAGTCTTATCAAAACAGTTGATAGAAACTCGGTTAAACACCAACCAGTTCATACCCAAGATAACATCAATCTGCACTAACGGAAGACACACAAGGTCTATCCCAAAGTCTCTACCAAAATACTCAAAGGACAACTCAAACAAACTGAAGTAGTAGTCACTGAACCCTTTGCAGGAGTATCAATCACCATACTACCATACATCTCAGATATCTCTAACTTAAGTTTCACAGCACAATCCAAAGATATAAAGGAATGAGTAACACCGGTGTCAATAATAGCTACAAGAGGAATGATCGCTCGACTGTGTGAGTCGAGAATGGGATACAAACTGCAAGTGCACAGTTCTATCGCGTAGTTTTAAAAGATATCGATCCCACAGGGACTTATGAATCGATGTACCGTTATCTAAAGTTACTACGTAAATCTAAGGTGAAAATGTTTGATTGTTTGGGGAAAAACTAAGAGCTAAACTAATATCTAGATTAAATATCAATAAAACGGATATCGGTATGTAGTTCGTCAAAACTAGGGAATCAATTCCTTGTCGGTCACTCGGTTTTAAAATAAATCGTTTCGATTAACTTTATTGGTTAAAGGTTTTATCTCAAACTCTCGCTCTGTTGAAGAAACCATGATCTTATATTAATGTAGCTGTCACTTATAATTAAGTCAAAAATCATATTTTGAAAACAATAAAGTTGCAGAAACTCCTTTTAAGAAAATACTGACCGTTTTTAAACACCCTTATCTCAAACTCTCGCTCTGTTGACTTAGGTTATACAATTAAATCTAAATGCTTAACTCTCGTCCTCACATTCAATCTTTAAAAATACTTTTTGGAAAAAGGTCAGAATTTAATTAATTCTAAAACTTGCTCTCGCCCTGAGATAGACTTAATGACTAACTTACACTGTCCAGTTAAAACCTCAAACTCTCGCTCTGTTGGTTTCAACTTCTTTATGTCTTTTACTTTTGTAAAAAAATCTTGTTATTAAACCTGTAAGTTAAGACCATAAAAAGATTGATTCTAATTTTAAGTTTGAATAGACCGACTTAGTCTTGACCCCTTATTCTGCTTACTTTACATACCGATACCTAGGCAAATTAGCCAGACATGCTAAATAAATAAGAATCTATATCATGCATAAACAGACTCATTCCAGGCATGCAATGTGAATAAACAATAGGATAAAACATAAAAATTTAAATAACAGTTAAAGAACCTGAATGCGTAATACAATGGTCTTGAACACTCCACCACAAGCCGGTAGGATTTGTTCGTCGATTCTTCAATTAAACAGTAAATTAAATCAAGGAAATAAAAACTCGAATATAACGTAAGGTTAAATCCGGTATAAAGTTGCACAGTAGTTTCCGGTATAGAAACTACTACGCGAAAAATATCTAAAAGCTAAGAACGGGGGAAAATAAATTGCAAGGGAAAAAGAAAATAAAGCTTGCAAAAATAAAATAAATTAAGTGAACGATGCTGGAAAGGAAGAAAAATAGGCAAAGGCGTGAAAAGTAAATTTGGCAGAGCTTCCGCAAAACTGAGCGTGCAAAAACTGTGTGTTCTTTTGGTTTATGAGATGGCTATTTATAATAGCCTTGGTAACGTAACTGCATTCCGTTTCTCCCATTCTTCAGCGTGGCTATATCCACGGCGTGCATATAGGAGACCAACTCCTTAACGTTATTCTTCAAGTCTTTCTGAGGGCGATACTTGCGCCAAAAAGGTAGTGGAGTTGTGTGACGCTCGTCACGCTATGTGTGACGTCCGTCACAAGTCTGTTTTGCGTGACGCTCGTCACGCACCCTGTGACGTCCGTCACAGGCACAGCGTTGATGACTTGTGCGCTTTGGGCTGGGCTTTGGCATTTGGTCATTTGTTTCCTTTTTATTGCTTTTTACACCTCTTATCTCCCCTTTTTCACTTTTGCTTCAAAATGGGTACCTGATGTAAAATAGAAAAGAAATACTGCATAATATCTGATAAAATGGGATAAATTAAAGTAAATGATAATATAATCTAATTAAATTAAGTCTTAAAATGTGATATAATTTCGTGTTATCAAACTCCCCCATACTTAAATCTTTGCTTGTCCTCAAGCAAAATTCAGTATAGAACTTGTTAAAAGTTTTAGCCTGATGGAATTTTAAAGCGCACATCAATTCGTACTAGGTTGCCAATGGATTTTTGTTTAGGAGGACTTGAGTTTAATCTTGACATCAACAACTACCTTTACAACTTAGATAACCCTACCTTATGCCAATCAGTTCAAGTGCCCTATGATAGCTATCCTGGTTCCTTTAGTCTTATTTTACCCGTTTTCATTCTAGCGAAATCACATTAAGCCCTTTATCTTTTCGCGCACATAGTGGAGTAACCGGTTAGTGATTATGATCCGCATTTAGCTAGAAGTTCTGGTACATAAGTCGGATAACTTCATTATTCAGTCCATTGCAAATTGCGGGGGATCGAACCGTAGTCCGCCCTACCAAGTTCAGTACCAGATTCCTACTGAACCAATTCATAATGGATCTTTCGTATTGTGCTTTTACATGATCTGCAACCTTTAGATTAAATGATCCGGTAAGGATCACCTAATTTGATTAGTGCATTTCTTGATATATTTATGTATCTCAGGTTACTTTGGGGATCATTCACTTATATTCATCGGCTCTCCACGTAGTTTGCTATTAAGATGGTGCTGACTTCTGTATAAACTACTTGGGGTTACCATAGAACTAAAAGTTCAAGGAGTTCGGTATAATAGGTACTTATCCTGATCTAACATATTGAGGTTCTCAGAGCGTTGTTATGGTAATGATTTTGTTTTGATTTCACTCAAATTTTATAAAGTAAGCAACCTTTATACTTATTGGGTGTGTTAAAATTTTTTGTTATGGCTCAAGAAAATTGAGGGAAATAGATAATAGAAAATTTTTCACATTCAGGACTTAACTTAAAAAAAAAATATATATATATATATATATATTTTTTTTTTTTATAGGGAAATAACAATGAAAAGGGATACTTGAAACAAGGATGAGAATGGAAAGAATAATGTTTCCCCCCCATACTTAAACTAAACATTGTCCTCAATGTTTTAAGGGAAAGAAATACAAGATGGAAAGGAAAAAGAAAATAACAACTAAGGCTGCCTTCCACCTCTGGTTCTTGGTCCTGGTGATCTTTGACGTATGTCTAAGCTGTCGAATCTGCTAAACAACTCAGTAAACCGCTGGTCGGTTATGGCATTCCGAGCATCCTGTTGCTGTTGTATTTGACGCATCATCTGCATCATCTCTGTATTCTGTGCCTGCATTCCATCGATAGCATCCATAATGTCATCGTTGGTCGCAGGCCTTCGTCGTCGACGACGTTGGGAGGATGGGCCGGCTGCATTACTGGAAGGGTTTAGCGGGACTGATTGTTGTGTTGGCGGATGATCACCTTGTTCCATTTCTGCAAACTCATCTGTTTGCTGGTTTGTTTGTGAAGGCTCGGTGGTTTCAGGAGCGCTAAGATCGTAGAGGTGGCGGTTCGGGTTTGTGACATCGGTTAGGGTGGTATTGGGTAGCACAACACTTGGGACTGCTTGGTTGTTCACCATAAGATAGTATCCTCCGCCTACTCTGTTTTTAATCAGGCGGCTGGAGCGACAATAGCTGATATCCATAGACAGGGGTGGTAGGGATTCTAAAGTTTGGAGTTTATCCCCTAGGTTCAGGCCAAGTGCTATGGAGGTTATTAATCCACCAATTATGAATGGTTGCCGGCCTCTAGCACATAAGGTGCGGATATGATGAAAGAGAAAAGAGGCGGCGTTTACCTTAGTATCCGATTCGAAAACGCACTGGAGGAAAAAGAGTTCTTTTGAGTTGACCTTACTGTTGTTTGGTCTTCCAAAGAGTGTGTTTTGCAGGATACGGAGAAAATAACGGATGGTGGGGTTATGGATGTGGGAGAGAAGGAGTTCTTCCCAGTTGTAGGTATTTATACCGGAAATTTTCTAAAAAGGTCGAAAACTAGAACTGTGTTCCAGTTTGAGGTTGGAGGGATTCTGGCATGCAGCAGACCTTCTGTGGGAAATTGTAGCATGGCACTCAGTTGGCGTTGGGTTAGAGAGTACTCGGTGTTAAACATACGGAAGGTTGCTGTACCGGTTAGAAATTCACCTTCACCGGCGGGAGTGGTGTAGTCGTAAGAACTTAGGAATTCTAAGGTTAGGGAAGGATAGGTGGGTTGGTTATGGGTGCAAAGGAAGGTTAAATCGGCTCTACGGAGCATCCACTCGATACCTTGGAGTAAGCCCAATTGTTGTAAACAAGTTAAATCGGGGTACCTGGTGGAAGCGACGCCTCGCTGTTGGAAGCGCTCGAATTGCTCCTGCTGATAGTTGTCATCTCCGGATCGGAAGATGATATTTCCGAAATTTTGATTTCCCGCCATTGTGATGAATTTTTGAATGAGTGATTTGGAAAGAAAAAAGAAATGTATTTGATATGAGAGAATTGTTTTGTGGTGAATGAAGGAAGTTTTGGAGGGTATTTATAGGAGAAGGATTGGAAGGTAGAAAGAAAAAGTGGTTGAAAAGTAATTAAGTGTGGTAAATGAAAAATGAATGGGGAATGTAAAAAGGTAGGGGTGTAACGTTCGTCTCCAACGGCTCCCTAACGTTCACAAGTCTGAGAGGCGTTACGCTCGTCACAAGGCTGTGACGCTCGTAACAGGCACTAAGTGTGCCGTCCGTTATGGGTGGTGTGACGCTCGTCACACTTCCTTTTTGGAAAGGCTTAGTAGCGCCTCACAGAATCACTTTGGTAGCGTATTTTAATGTTTTATTTAGCTTATGGTTATTTTTAGTCTGCAATTTTAATGCACTGGGCATGTTACTTGCTTTGTATAATAATAATAAGTAACAACAGTAGAACGTAACAGGCATTTGCATAATAAAATTAACTAAACAGCTTCAATAAAAAGGAGATCATAATGTATTACAGGAATGGAAAATAATGAAATGAAATAGAAATAGACATGAATTCAAATAACATTAATGAAAAAATCTAGCCTAAAACTAAATAACTTAGAAAGAAAAAAATAACTAAATTCCATCTATCTTCGGATCTCTGGCCGGAGGAGTAAAAGAGTTAACATGATGCCGTAACATACGTAACTGACTTGCCGTACTGCTCATGTGTTCTAGGACTGCAAGTCTCAAGCTGTGGAAATCTTCCCTGAGGGCGTTTTGTTCTGACATCAAAGCTTCAATGACGGTTTTAATATCTGTTCCTGGCATATGATGTCGGAGATCAGGCATGGCTGATTCTTCGGTCAGGACAGGCTGAGGAGGAGGATCAATATCATGGTAGCCGGATGGAGTCTGAGGGTCAGATTCAGCAAGAGAGATATGGTCAACATAGTGCTCATAGTCATCACAAATCTCATAATCCTGGATGGATTCAGTGGATCCATCAGGAGTTGGGGTTTCATTCAGGTTATAGAGCCAGTTCCTTTGGTTATGAACACTAGTCCTAGGATCGGGCAGGGTGAATAGGCAGAGAACCTGGTTATCAATAACAAGCTCAAACTCATCAGACCCTATGTTTGCTATAAACATAGTGTTGAAGAGGAAAGGTATACTCATAGTGGTAATGCCACAAAAAGGGTTCAGGTCAAGCATAGGCTGACGTAATCCAATAGCATTACCTATCATAGTTATCAGGCCGCCTATTCTAATGGGTGCTCTCTCATCCTGGATAAGGTGGTCCAAATTAGCTAAACATAAAAGTAGCACCGTTTACTGGACGGTTCTGGGAAGCACAAAATATGATGAAGAGTTCATCACGTGAAACTGAAGTACTATTTGGCTTCTTCCCAAATAAAGTGTGGGTCAGGATCTTATGGAAATAGCGAAAAGCCGGGTTATGTATGTTTCCAGAGAGAAACTCATGTTCCTCGGGCTCATCATTTCCAGTCAGCTTACCCCAAAAGTGTTCAAGCTCTCTATATTCAAAAAGTTCTTCCTGGCTTATAGTGAATGTATCAAAGGAGGTAGGAAAACCCAAAAGGTTGGTGAAGTCTCTAATATTAAATTGGTACTCCATATTGAACATCCTGAACTGGATAAAACCTCTGGTAATTCCTTTTCCATGGCTAGGTAGATAGATTAATGAACTAAGGAATTCTAGTGTGAGCCTCCGGTAGGTGGTGAAAGGTCTCAGGATAGGGGAGGTCTCCCATCCTATCTGATTCAGCAAAAACAGGACACTCTGTCTCAGTCCAAGGGCAGTCATAGCCCAATCATCAGCATATAAACTAGGTAGCATCTCTCTAGTGGCTAGTTCTTCAAACCTTCGTTTCTGAGCCATTCCTCTGAACTTGATACCCATACGGTCAAAATGTCCCATCTGGTTAGTGTTAACTAGAGAAAAGAAAACATGAGTTTAAGTCAGGATTTGGCCAAATGCCGAAAGAAGAAAAGAATTATTATTATTATATATAGATATATATTTTTTCTTTTTGAATAAATCAATAATGAATACTAAATAGAAATTAAAAGAATAATTAAGAGAAAAATAGAGAAATGATAATAATAATAGAATAATAAAATAACAGATTAATTTGTGGGTTGTCTCCCACTAAGCGCTTTGTTTAAATGTCGCAAGCTCGACAAAGAAATTGTTAAATATTGTCTATGAGTCCTGGGGGCGTTTCGTCTAAGTGTAGAATTTGCGAATCCTCGTTGGTTTCCGCATAGTGATAATGTTTCAGACGTTGCCCGTTTACGGTGAACGGTTCTGTAGATTGTCCTTTTATTTCTACCGCTCCACTGGGAAAGATTTTAGTGATATGGAAAGGTCCTGACCATCTGGATCGTAGTTTTCCCGGGAATAATTTTAGTCTGGAGTTAAATAAGAGTACTGCGTCGCCTTGCTTGAAGATTTTCCTTGATATACGCTTATCATGCCATTGTTTCGTTCTTTCTTTATAGATTTTGGCATTTTCATAGGCGTCTCTTCTGAGTTCCTCTAATTCGTTTATGTCAAGGATTCTCTTTTCACCGGCGGCTTTATAATTCAAATTTAAATTTCTAATAGCCCAATAGGCTTTGTGTTCTAATTCTACCGGGAGGTGACAGGATTTTCCATAAATGAGCTTAAATGGGGTCGTCCCTATGGGAGTTTTATAAGCAGTTCGGTATGCCCATAAAGCTTCTGGTAATTTCAATGACCAATCTTTCCTTGAAGTGGCGACCGTTTTTTCTAGTATTTGCTTGATTTCTCTGTTAGATACTTCCACTTGTCCACTGGTTTGAGGGTGGTAAGGTGTTGCTATCCTATGTCTCACTCCATATTTAAGTAGTAGTTTTTCGAGTACCTTGGATATAAAGTGCGATCCACCATCACTGACTACTATCCTTGGGATGCCAAATCTCGGAAATATTATATTTTTAAAGAGTCTAGTTACTACTCGGGTGTCATTAGTTGGGGAAGCTATAGCTTCGATCCACTTTGATACGTAGTCAACCGCCACGAGTATGTATTTGTTACCGAAGGAGGATGGAAATGGTCCCATGAAGTCTATTCCCCACACGTCAAAAATCTCTACTTCCAAAATACCTTTTTGTGGCATCTCGTCACGTCTAGATATGTTTCCCGTGCGTTGACATCTGTCACACTCCTTAATAGCCGCATGTACGTCCTTCCATATAGTTGGCCAATAAAAGCCAGCTTGTAGGATTTTAGAGCAGGTCTTGGATGTACTTGTGTGTCCACCATAAGGCGCAGAGTGACAGTGTTGGATTATATTTTCTACCTCTTCTTCGGGTACACATCGACGGAAAATACCATCGGGACCTCTTTTGAAAAGTAAGGGATCATCCCAGTAATAGTGTTTTAGGTCGTGGAAGAATCTTTTCTTCTGCTGGTAAGATAAAGTAGGTGGAACTATTCCGGCAGCTAAATAATTGACTAGATCAGCGTACCATGGTATGACAGATATAGCTAAGGTGGTTTCTACTTGCATGTCGGAGTTGTTCTCTTCCAAAGTAGCTATGAGTTTGTCATACGAGAAATCATCATTAATGGATGTTCTTTCTGGTTCAAGGTTCTCAAGTCTAGAGAGGTGGTCTGCTACTACGTTCTCAGTTCCTTTCTTGTCCTTGATTTCTAAGTCGAATTCTTGTAGTAACAAGATCCATCTTAGGAGTCTAGGTTTAGCATCCTTTTTTGTTAGAAGGTACCTGATAGCAGCGTGATCAGTGTAAACTATTATTTTGGCTCCTACCAGGTAAGAACGAAATTTATCTAGCGCAAATACTACTGCTAGGAGTTCTTTCTCGGTTGTGGCATAATTCATCTGTGCTTCATCCAGGGTTCTGCTAGCGTAATATATAACATGAAGCTTTTTATCCTTTCTTTGTCCTAAAACAGCACCTACAGCATAATCACTGGCATCGCACATTATTTCGAATGGTTCATTCCAGTCTGGTGTCTGCATTATGGGTGCGGAGATCAATGCTTGTTTAAGAGTTTGAAATGCTTTTAAACAGTTATCGTCGAATATGAATTCAGCATCTTTCATTAATAGTCCGGTTAAGGGTTTAGTTATCTTAGAGAAGTCTTTGATGAATCGTCGGTAAAAACCGGCGTGTCCTAAAAAGCTTCGTACTTCTCTCACGGTTCTTGGGGGTTGAAGATTTTCGATTACCTCTATTTTGGCTTTGTCTACTTCAATTCCTCTGTTCGAGATGATGTGTCCTAAAACAATGCCTTCTTGTACCATAAAATGGCACTTTTCCCAATTAAGTACTAAGTTTACTTTTACACATCGTTCAAGAACTCTTTCCAGGTTTTCAAGGCATTCTTCGAAACTTTGTCCGTATACAGAAAAGTCATCCATGAATACTTCCATGATGTTTTCGAGAAAGTCGGCGAAAATCGCCATCATACATCTTTGAAAAGTTGCAGGGGCATTGCACAGACCAAACGGCATTCGTCTATACGCGAAGGTACCAAAAGGGCATGTGAATGTTGTCTTTTCTTGGTCATCAGGGTGAATTGGTATTTGAAAGAAGCCTGAATAACCGTCTAAATAACAGAAATGTGAATGTTTAGCTAATCGTTCTAACATTTGGTCAATGAATGGTAAAGGGAAATGATCTTTTCGGGTTGCTTTGTTTAGTTTCCTATAATCAATGCACATTCTCCATCCCGATTCGATTCGTTTAGTTATAGTTTCTCCTTTTTCGTTTTCAATAACGGTTATGCCTCCTTTCTTTGGTACAACGTGTACAGGACTAACCCATTTGCTATCAGATATAGGATATATAATACCTGCTTCTAATAACTTGGTTATTTCTTTCTTTACTACCTCACTTAGGATCGGATTTAGTCTTCTCTGGTGTTCCCTAGAGGTTTTACCGTCTTCTTCTAACATGATGCGGTGCATACAAATAGAAGGGCTTATTCCTTTAAGATCGGTTATGTGGTATCCTAGTGCGGTTGGATATTTTCTTAAGATATGTAGGAGTTTTTCTGTTTCGAGTCTTCCTAGATCTGCATTGACTATTACAGGTCGTTCAAGTTCTAAGTCTAGGAATTCATATCTCAGATTTTTGGGAAGTGTTTTCAAATCAGGGGTTGGTTTGTTAAGACACTGCGTAGGATCTGGTGTTATTGCTAAGCATTGTTTAGATTTGTCTTCTAAAAGATAGTCTGATGATTTGTCTTCTCCTGACTCTGCTTCTTTTATGCATTCATCGATGATATCCATGAAGTAACATGTATCTTCTATTGCAGGTGCTTTCAAGAATTGGGAAAGAATGAATTCAATTTTCTCTTCACCTACTTCGAAGGTGAGTCTTCCTCGTTTTACGTCTATGATTGCACCGGCAGTTGCTAAGAATGGTCTTCCTAGTATAATAGGTGTAGTATCATCTTCTCTAATGTCCATAATTGTGAAGTCAGTGGGAATGTAAAACTGACCTATGCGTACGGGAACGTTTTCAAGGATTCCTACAGGATATTTGATGGAACGATCCGCTAGTTGTACAGACATCTTGGTCGGTCTTAATTCTCCCATTTCCAGTCTCTTACATATGGATAAAGGCATAACGCTAATTCCGGCTCCTAAATCGCATAAGGCTTTGTCGATGACAAATTTTCCTATGTGACAGGGTATAGAGAAGCTACCCGGATCCTTGAGTTTAGGAGGCATGTTTTGGATTATAGCGCTACATTCGGCAGGGAGTGTAACAGTTTCGCTATCCTCAAGTTTCCTTTTATTAGAAAGAATTTCTTTTAAGAATTTAGCATATGAGGGCATCTGCGTAATAGCTTCGGTAAATGGAATTGTAACGTTTAATTGTTTAAGGAGATCGACAAATTTTCTAAATTGGCCTACATCTTTGGTTTTAACAAGCCTTTGAGGGTAAGGTATAGGTGGTTTGTAAGGTGGTGGAGGTACATAAGGTTCCTTCTTTTCTAGGGTATCCTTATTACTCTCTTCCTTTTCCTTAGGTTCACTTTCCTCATTAGATTTCTTAGGGTTTTGGTTTTCTATCCTTGGATCAGACGGTCCTTCCACTTCCGTTCCACTTCTTAATATAATTGCATGAGCTTGGCTTCTCGGATTAGGTTGGGGCTGTCCAGGGAATGTACCAGTTGGTGCAGCAGTAGGTGCTTGTTGTTGAGCTACTTGAGATATTTGTGTTTCCAGCATTTTGTTATGGGTAGCCAAGGCATCTACTTTGCTTGCGAGTTGTTTAAGTTGTTCGCCAGTGTGTATGTTCTGGTTTAAGAAATCTTTATTGGTTTGTTGTTGGGAAGCTATAAAGTTTTCCATCATGATTTCCAAGTTGGATTTTCTAGGGGTATTATTGTTAGGATTTGGTTTCTGATATCCCGGAGGTATAGATGGGGTTTGATTCGGAGACTGTCCAGGTGCGTATAAAGCATTATTACTCTTATATGAAAAGTTTGGATGGTTCTTCCAATTTGGGTTATAGGTATTCAAATAGGGGCTTCCTTGAGCATAGTTTACTTGCTCTGTTTGGATTCCAGTCAAGAGTTGACATTCCGCAGGAGTGTGGCCTTGGATTCCACAGACCTCGCAATTCTGAGTTATAGCAACCACGGCGGTTGGTGGTGATACGTTTAAACTTTCAATTTTCTGGACCAAAGCATCCACTTTTGCATTAACGTGATCAAGGTTACTTATTTCGTACATGCCAGTTTTCGGTTGAGGTTTTTCCACTGTTGTTCGTTCGGTTCCCCACTGATAGTGGTTTTGGGCCATGCTCTCGATAAGCTGGTAAGCATCAGCATAAGGTTTGTTCATTAGTGCACCACCTGCAGCGGCGTCTATTGTTAACCTTGTATTGTATAAGAGACCATTATAAAATGTGTGAATTACTAACCAGTCTTCCAAACCATGGTGTGGGCAAAGTCTCATCATGTCTTTGTATCTTTCCCATGCTTCGAAAAGAGACTCGTTGTCTTTCTGTTTAAATCCGTTTATCTGGGCTCTTAACATAGCTGTTTTGCTTGGCGGAAAATATCGGGCAAGAAAAACTTTCTTCAACTCGTTCCATGTGGTGACTGAGTTGGAAGGGAGAGATTGAAGCCATCTTCTAGCGCTATCTCTTAATGAGAAAGGAAAAAGACGAAGTCGAATTGCCTCTGAAGTGACACCATTAGCTTTAACAGTATCAGCATATTGAACAAATACGGATAAATGAAGGTTTGGATCTTCGGTAAGATTTCCAGAGAATTGGTTCTGTTGCACAGCCTGCAACAACGAAGGTTTAAGTTCAAAGTTGTTTGCTTCGATTGCGGGCGGAGCAATACTTGAATGCGGTTCATCTTGCGATGGAGCGGCGTAATCTCTAAGAGCGCGAGCTGGTTCTGCCATCTCGGTTAAAGAAGGAAAAATGTTTTTGATATCAGGAAGGTTTATAGGAGGGAGATTGTTTTCGGCACGATATTCCCGAATTCGTCGTAAGACTCGGAGATATAGTTCGATATCGTTGATTCGTAAATAGAGCGGTTCGCCTTGAGAGCGAGTGCGTGGCATACAAATCAACAAAAGAAAGAATAGAAGGAAAAAAAAAAAAAAACTTTAGTCTCTACAGCGTAACGGAAGAGTTACGATATCGATTAAATAAAAGTCCCCGGCAACGGCGCCAAAAACTTGATCGCTCGACTGTGTGAGTCGAGAATGGGATACAAACTGCAAGTGCACAGTTCTATCGCGTAGTTTTAAAAGATATCGATCCCACAGGGACTTATGAATCGATGTACCGTTATCTAAAGTTACTACGTAAATCTAAGGTGAAAATGTTTGATTGTTTGGGGAAAAACTAAGAGCTAAACTAATATCTAGATTAAATATCAATAAAACGGATATCGGTATGTAGTTCGTCAAAACTAGGGAATCAATTCCTTGTCGGTCACTCGGTTTTAAAATAAATCGTTTCGATTAACTTTATTGGTTAAAGGTTTTATCTCAAACTCTCGCTCTGTTGAAGAAACCATGATCTTATATTAATGTAGCTGTCACTTATAATTAAGTCAAAAATCATATTTTGAAAACAATAAAGTTGCAGAAACTCCTTTTAAGAAAATACTGACCGTTTTAAACACCCTTATCTCAAACTCTCGCTCTGTTGACTTAGGTTATACAATTAAATCTAAATGCTTAACTCTCGTCCTCACATTCAATCTTTAAAAATACTTTTTGGAAAAAAGTCAGAATTTAATTAATTCTAAAACTTGCTCTCGCCCTGAGATAGACTTAATGACTAACTTACACTGTCCAGTTAAAACCTCAAACTCTCGCTCTGTTGGTTTCAACTTCTTTATGTCTTTTACTTTTGTAAAAAAATCTTGTTATTAAACCTGTAAGTTAAGACCATAAAAAGATTGATTCTAATTTTAAGTTTGAATAGACCGACTTAGTCTTGACCCCTTATTCTGCTTACTTTACATACCGATACCTAGGCAAATTAGCCAGACATGCTAAATAAATAAGAATCTATATCATGCATAAACAGACTCATTCCAGGCATGCAATGTGAATAAACAATAGGATAAAACATAAAAATTTAAATAACAGTTAAAGAACCTGAATGCGTAATACAATGGTCTTGAACACTCCACCACAAGCCGGTAGGATTTGTTCGTCGATTCTTCAATTAAACAGTAAATTAAATCAAGGAAATAAAAACTCGAATATAACGTAAGGTTAAATCCGGTATAAAGTTGCACAGTAGTTTCCGGTATAGAAACTACTACGCGAAAAATATCTAAAAGCTAAGAACGGGGGAAAATAAATTGCAAGGGAAAAAGAAAATAAAGCTTGCAAAAATAAAATAAATTAAGTGAACGATGCTGGAAAGGAAGAAAAATAGGCAAAGGCGTGAAAAGTAAATTTGGCAGAGCTTCCGCAAAACTGAGCGTGCAAAAACTGTGTGTTCTTTTGGTTTATGAGATGGCTATTTATAATAGCCTTGGTAACGTAACTGCATTCCGTTTCTCCCATTCTTCAGCGTGGCTATATCCACGGCGTGCATATAGGAGACCAACTCCTTAACGTTATTCTTCAAGTCTTTCTGAGGGCGATACTTGCGCCAAAAAGGTAGTGGAGTTGTGTGACGCTCGTCACGCTATGTGTGACGTCCGTCACAAGTCTGTTTTGCGTGACGCTCGTCACGCACCCTGTGACGTCCGTCACAGGCACAGCGTTGATGACTTGTGCGCTTTGGGCTGGGCTTTGGCATTTGGTCATTTGTTTCCTTTTTATTGCTTTTTACACCTCTTATCTCCCCTTTTTCACTTTTGCTTCAAAATGGGTACCTGATGTAAAATAGAAAAGAAATACTGCATAATATCTGATAAAATGGGATAAATTAAAGTAAATGATAATATAATCTAATTAAATTAAGTCTTAAAATGTGATATAATTTCGTGTTATCAAGGAAAGCCATTAATATAACACGTACCTCGGATCAAACGATCATCTGCAGAAGTCTCAGAACCCGATAAAGCAAAGACCTTGCCTTTCGACTGATTCTCTTTCTTCGGCTTAGGACACTGTGGACTGATATGACCCAACTCTCCACAGTTGAAACAAGTTACAGTCTTCAACCGACACTCCGCAGCCAAATGACCACCTCTTCCACACTTGGAACACTTCATCTCAGCACTGGTACACTCATGGACACGATGTCCAGCCCGACCACATCTATAACACTTAGCAGGGGCACTGGAGTCTCCCCCACTAGGCCTCTTCATCCCACTCTGCTTCTGGAAACCTTTGCCAGCTGCATACGGTTTTCCACGATCATTCTGATTCTTGCCTTTCCTATCAACTCTCTGTTGATAGCTCTCTGCTCTGGCTTTGGAATCCTGTTCAAAAATCCTGCAACAGTCAACCAAGTCGGAAAACACTCTGATCCGCTGATATCCAATAGCCTGCTTGATCCCAGGACGCAACCCGTTCTCAAACTTCACACATTTCGAAAATTCTCCAGTAGCCTCATTATAGGGAGTATAATACTTTGACAGCTCTGTGAACTTAGCAGCATACTCAGTAACCGACCGATTGCCCTGCTTCAATTCCAAGAACTCTATCTCCTTCTTTCCTCTGACATCTTCTGGAAAGTACTTCCTCAGGAATCTCTCTCTGAACACAGCCCAAGTGATTTCAGCATTCCCAGCAGTTTCCAACTCAGTGCGGGTAGCAACCCACCAATCATCAGCCTCTTCTGACAGCATATGCGTACCGAACCTGACCTTCTGGTTATCGGCACACTCAGTCACTCGGAAGATTCTCTCTATCTCCTTCAACTACTTTTGAGCGCCATCTGGATCGTATGCTCCCTTGAACATTGGAGGATTGTTCTTCTGGAACTCACTCAGTTGACGAGCAGCTCCCATTCCCACCACATTCGGATTTCCTCCAAGTACTCCAGCTAGCATACCCAGAGCCTCAGCAATCGCAGCATCATCTCTACCTCTTCCAGCCATCTCTATTCTGAGAACCCAAACAAACTAAAACAATGAGTACTGATAGGGTTACACAACACCTATACCGTACAGGGGAAACAGAATAATTACGACTCGACTCGACCGACTATGCTCTGATACCACTAATGTAACACCCTACTAAAATACCCCAAATATTTAATTAAAATATAACAACATATCAATCAGAGTAATATGCAATCAAGGGTGTCACACAAGATTTCACACTATTCGCCATAAATATTTAGTCATGCTCATTATTTAACTCAAAACATAAAGTATTGCACAATACGCAGCGGATAGAGATCAAATCGATCATTCAAACATGTAACATACTACATGTAGACTAGTTCAACAATCATCAACAACACAATTAAAATGTTCCCTCCCGATGTTACATCTATCAGAGCATGACCCACTAAGGAGACTACACTAGACTCCAAGCATTAGCTTCTACTCAACTCATTGCTCGTTACCTGAAAAATAGTTGTAAGGGTGAGTTCCTCAATCGATATAATAAGCATTATAAATTATCATGTCATGTTAAGTAAATAACACATTTCATCACCCAAATCAGATTACACATTCAGCAACGGCACACCAACTCAAACATCATACTCAACACTAATACAACTCATATTCATACTCAATAGCAACATCACACACGTATAATATTGGAATACATCCATTCATATTATACGCCATACATCATTTATGCAATGAGACTCCACACATGCGGTACCGACTATTCTTGAACATATAGTTCAAGCTCACCGATCAATCCAGATACGGCTACTAAGCTCACTAGTCCCACTCATTTGAGATCTAATGACTCACTCACTAATTCCTCACCATGGGAATTAGCTACAGCCCCAAAGGCTATGCTATGCACACTAATCATCTAGCATGTAAACATCAACAACAAATCCACAATGATTCACTCACTAATTCCTCACCATGGGAATTAGCTACAACCCCACAGGCTATGCTATGCACGCTAATCATCTAGCAATGCAACATCAACAACAATCCACAATGGACAT
This sequence comes from Lathyrus oleraceus, assembly GCF_024323335.1. NCBI lineage: Eukaryota > Viridiplantae > Streptophyta > Magnoliopsida > Fabales > Fabaceae > Lathyrus > Lathyrus oleraceus. The sequence goes on from NC_066585.1 coordinate 92,912,048, forward strand.
ATGCTCACACTCTAAGCCATACAACAGTCCATTCACAAATACATGCATAATATATACATTCACAGCATTATGCATATCATCATACATCATCAACACATGTATCAACACATCATATCATGTCAATTAATTAAACACAGTATTAGCACACTCTACTAATACCTATACTGCTCAAAACAGCGGGAGATAATCCCTACTATATCACACACTGATATAGGCAACCACCAATTGGCACACAACATTTAAACTAACAATTTTTCCACTCTGCAATAGTGTTAACCGGTTAACGCCCTGGGTTAACCGGTTAACACAGCACAACACGCTTCCTGTCCCTAAACTTAACAGTGTTAACCGGTTAACGCCCTGGGTTAACCGGTTAACGCAGCACAAACAACAATGTTTTCAGCAATCACAACAGTGTTAACCGGTTAACACCCTGGGTTAACCGGTTAACGCAAGACAGAAGCTGTTCCTGCGCTAACTCAAGGCAGAATGCAGAATTCTCCGCATTTTCCGCCATTGGAGGACTTCCGGACCTCCGATTCCAATTCCGTAAAAAGCTACACTTTCGGAAATTTACAACTAACCCAAACACAGATTCAATTACAGTCTAACCCAACTTATTCATCAAAATTTCTCAGCATTTCAAAATCCCAATTAGGGTCAAATCACGGTTTATCACTACCCATTACATGCTAACCCATAATACCCATTAAACGACGATAAACCCCCCTTACCTGAGTTAATCCGGCGAATCTCAAGCCCCAAGCTCTTCTCTTCTCCAACCTTCTTCCTCTTGCTCTGCCTCTTTGCCCCTTTCCTCTTTCACGATCGCTTCTCTGTTTTTCACGTGAAAACCTTATTTTCCAAAAAATGAAACTCTTTTTCCTTATTCCAACTTATATATTTTCCAAATTATATTATTATTCCAATAATAATAATAATAATTCAATAATTCCAAAATAATAATAATAATAATCCAATTATCTAATTAAATTAATAAATATATTATTAACTTAATTTAAATAAATAATCATATTATTATCGGGGTGTTACATCCTAGATGGAATTTTCCCATCCTGCGTAACAGGATAAATGTCTATGGGCCCAATATTGAACTGGACAAGGATGACACGGTCTATACCTTGTGTTCAATATAGACATAAGGGCAAAGGGGTAATTATACACATAATTATTATCACAGGAGGTTTTGTCAGATCACATGACATTTTCGTGACTTGGGTAGCAGTGATGTGTTGTCACTGTTTATTATGTTAAATGCGTGATTTAATATAATTGCCAACGTCGCGAAAACCTACAGGGTCACACACAAAGGACGGATTGATGAGAAATAGAGTAACTAAGGAACACCGTAAGGTACGGTGCACTTAAGTGGAATACGAAATATGGTAAGGTACCAAATACTTAAGTGATTTTGGCATATTATGAGATATGGGCCAAAATACACTTAAGTGGGCTTTTAGCTTGAAGCCCACACAAGTGGTTCTATAAATAGAACCCTTGGGTAGAAGCATTGTCACTCCACTCAGACTGAAACTCAAGTAAAGACTTGGAATTTTGTTTCCCTCTCTCTCTCATTCAAAGCCTTCATTCGTACCAGCTAGCACTGAGATTGAAGGAATCCGTTCGTGTGGACTAAGTAGAGACGTTGTCATCGTTCAACGTTCATGATCGCTCCGTGGATTTGTATCCAAGGTTTTGATCGTTACAAGAGATCTGCACTAAAGGTTTGAATCTCCACAAGAGGTAATGATTCTATCACTGATCATGCCCATTCATAAGGATCACTAAATGGAGAAATTTTTAAATTCCGCTGTGCCTTGGATGGCGATTCTCCTTCAGTGGTATCAGAGCCTGGTTACGAAACCATGAATCTGATAACTATTTTTGTTCTGTATTAATATGATTAAAGACAGAATGAATCAAAGATTAAATTGAGATCGATCAAGTTACATATATATGATATATGTAATCCTGATGCAAAATACATTATATATGATATAGTGTTCTCGTTTCGTTCATTCAAACATTCAATGATTGTTTTCATTTGAGCGATCAATGGTCGTTTGCTTCTTTATCCGACATTAGTATGGTGAAGCAATGACGTTTTGATCAATCATACTGAATTAACAATCAATATGTGTTTGACGGTCTGAAATTGGTGCATCAGGGTTAGTGACGGCACAAGGGTTGTGTTGTCAGAGAGTTATGCGATTGGGGTTTGACCACACAAGAGTTGTGCTTTCTAAACACCTTTTGGAACAGTGTTAACCGGTTAACGCATAGTGTTAACCGGTTAACGCAATACGAAATAAAAAATTTGAGTTTTTCAAACAATGTTAACCGGTTAACGCTTTTGGTTAACCGGTTAACGCAAGGCGGAAAACAGTTTTCCAAGACATTTTCAAACAGTGTTAACCGGTTAACGCATTTGGTTAACTGGTTAACGCAAGGCAGAAAAGAATTTTTTGAATAGATTTCAAACAGTGTTAACCGGTTAACGCATATGGTTAACCGGTTAACGCAAGGCAAAATTCACCCGTTCGGCTAACTCAGTGCTTTAAAAGTATCAAGTGTTGATGCGAAAAGCGACATTGATTTTAAATGAATTGTTCATTAAAATGTGATGATCGGTCGTCGAGATTTAATTTGATTTTAATTAATTAAAGGAAATAATAATAATAAAGTGTTTATTATTGTCTTGTGGTGATCGGTTATGGCCTTAGTTTTCCTTTATTCTGCTTTGGATTTTAAAATACGACCTGCGTGTCGTGCCTCTCTCTTTGTCTCCCAAATGTAACTTCTTTTTCTCATCTCACTCCCTCGTATGTAAAACGAGTTTCTTTTGTAATGTAATGATATGAAGAAAGCAAAGAAGTCAGTGCCAAAGGAGGACAACCTTGAAGATCTTGCTTGGAGAAGCTTAGATCGTTGTTAGGTTAGCTTAGGTTCTCTCATTGGCTTGGGAGAACAATTGCGCTAGAGGCCATAACTGTTTCATTATGTTTATATGTATGTTGATGCATGTGAATGTATGTTGATGCATGTGAGAGACGGTTTATATGATAAACAAGCCAGTGAGATCAGAAAAATTGCAATTCCCTCAAAATAAATATTAAGTTTATGCTTTCCAAGTTTTAACACTCATCAAGACTAGTATCGAATAATGTAGGTTTCGCCTACGCGAGGTGCATGTTCTATATTAGTAAGGTGCGATGGGATAATTGTAATATCCAACTGTTAAAACAATGGGTCAAACTTAACTAAACAAATTATAATAACATTATATATATGTTTAGAAGCAAGAGTTGGGAATGATCCATATGATGGATTGGAATAAGGAGTTATTCACCCAACTGAAATTTTCGAGAGTTGTATGAGATACAATTGGAAGGAGTTCCTACCTAAATAACCTAGTTTTATGTAATCCGCCTACGCGGACTTAGAACGAAGTGAAATATGGATCTCGACCCACTAGAAAATCTTCCAACGGGATTTTCCGAATCAAATGATGAGGGTCATTTGTTTTGAATAAAATAGTGGGAGCATGTTTAATTAAAGGCCTAATTAAATATGTCAATGATACTTATATTTTCATTAATCCTTATGTAGATAACCATGACAATAAACACCTCTAAGAACATATTGCGATCAAACCTTGAGAAGGAAAAATTGTCTGGGACAAATTTTCTGGATTGGTACTGAAACATGAGGATTGTCCTCAAACATGATAAAGGGAAAGGCAAGGAAGTTTCCAAACCCAAACCCACTATTGCTGCTTTGAAGCCTAGTGGAAGCATAGAAAAAGAAGGCATCTGCTTCCATTGCGGTAAGACCGCATGCTGGAAGAGGAACTACCCAAAGTACCTGGAAGATAGGAAGAATGGAGTAGAGACTCCAACTTCAGGAATTTTTGTTATTGAAATTAATTTATCTACTTCTGCATCATGGGTATTAGATATTGGATGCGGTTCTCACATTTGTACAAATGTGCATGGACTAAAAAGGAGTAGAGATTTGGCAAAAGGTGAAGTCGACCTACGAGTTGGCAATGGAGCAAAGGTTGCTCCTTAGCCGTAGGAACTTATGAATTGACTTTACCTAGTGGTTTAATAATTCAGTTAGAGAGCTGTTATTATGTACCAGCAATCAGCAAGAATATTATTTCTGTTTCTTGTTTGGACAAGTTCGGTTTTTCATTCATAATAAAGAATAATTGTTGTTCAATTTATTTGAATGATATATTCTATGCTACTGCTCAAATGAACAATGGATTATATGTCCTTGATCTTGAAATGCCAGTTTATAACATTAATACTAAAAGGACAAAACCTAATGAGTTAAATACAACTTACCTTTGGCATTGTCGATTAGGCCAAATAAATGAGAAACGCATTTCCAAACTCCATAAAGATGGACTGTTGGACTCTTTTGATTATGAATCATATGAGACATGCAGATCTTGTTTAATTGGAAAGGTGACAAAGTCTCTATTCACAGGAAAAGGTGAAAGAGCTAATGATCTTTTGGCCCTCATACATACTGATGTATGTGGACCACTGAACATACCAGCCAGAGGAGGTTTTCAGTACTTCATCACATTCACTGATGATTTCAATAGATATGGTTATGTGTATTTAATGAAACACAAATCAGAGTCCTTTGAAAAGTTCAAGGAATTCAAGAATGAAGTACAAAACCAACTAGGTAAGAATATTAAAACTCTTCAATCAGATCGAGGTGGTGAGTATTTAAGCCTAGAGTTTGATGACCATCTGAAAGAGTGTGGGATCCTATCCCAACTCACTCCTCCTGGAACACCCCAATGGAATGGTGTATCTGAGAGAAGAAATCGAACCCTATTGGACATGGTCCGATCCATGATGAGTCATGCCGATCTTCCAAACTCCTTTTGGGGACATGCGCTGTTGACAGCAGCTTACACACTTAACCGTGTTCCATCCAAAAAGGTTGAGAAGACACCAAATGAGATATGGAGTGGTGAGAAACCACATATGTCTTACATGAAGATTTGGGGTTGCGAAGTTTATGTGAAACCAACAAATTTCAACTAAGCTTGAGCCCAAATCTGACAGATGCTTATTTGTGGGGTATCCTAAAGAAACAAGAGGGTATTACTTCTACAATCCTTCTGAAGGCAAAGTGTTTGTCGCTCGAACTGGAGTTTTCCTAGAAAAGGATTTTATTTCCAAAGGAACCAGTGGGAGGAAAGTAGAGCTTGAAGAAATTCAAGAATCACAAAGCATCGATACACCTATGGAGGAATTAGAGCAGGAAACACAAGTGGTTGTGGAAGAGCAACCTGCTCAAGTAGAACAAGACTAGCGTAGGTCAAGCAGGATACGTCACCTACCTGAGAGATATGGATATCTCATAACAGATCAAGGTAATGTATTACTCATGGATCAAGATGAGCCTGTGACCTACCAAGAGGCCATAACTGGTCCCGAGTCTGAGAAGTGGCTAGAAGCCATGAAATCTGAAATGGATTCCATGTACACAAACCAAGTTTGGACCTTGGTAGAGCCTCCTGTAGGAGTTAATCCTATAGGATGCAAGTGGGTCTTCAAAAAGAAGACTGATATGGATGGTAAAGTACATACCTATAAGGCAAGACTGGTTGCAAAAGGATATAAACAAATTCATGGTGTTGACTATGATGAAACCTTTTCACCAGTTACAATGCTTAAATCTGTTTGGATTTTACTTGCTATCGCTGCATATCATGATTATGAAATATGGCAGATGGATGTCAAAACTGCTTTCCTTAATGGGAATCTTCTTGAGGATGTGTACATGACACAGCCTGAAGGATTTGACATACCAGAAGAAGCCCAAAAGATATGTAAGCTACAAAGATCAATCTATGGATTGAAGCAAGCTTCCAGAAGCTGGAATCTTCGTTTTGATGAAACGGTAAAACAATATGGATTCATCAAGAACGAAGATGAGCCTTGTGTCTACAAGAAGGTTAGTGGGAGCATGATCGTGTTCCTGGTGTTATATGTAGATGACATATTACTCATTGGAAACGATGTCCCTACCCTGCAACAAGTAAAGTCTTGGTTGGGAAAATGCTTTTCTATGAAGGACCTAGGTGAAGCAACCTATATATTAGGAATCAGAATCTATAGAGATAGATCACAAAAACTGCTTGGCCCACTACAACAAACAAGACCTTAGACAACGCTTTTTTTAGCCTTAGACAGCGCTTTAAAGCGCTGTCTAAACCTCCGCTGCTAAAGGTTTAGACAGCGCTTTTTTAAATCTTAAAAGCGCTGTCTAAGCCCCCCCCCCCCCCTTAGACAGCGCTTTGGCCAAAAGCGCTTTATAAGACCCTCTTATTTTAAATTTTTTAGGTATACCTTAGACAGCGCTTTTGAAAAGCGCTGTCTAAGCCCCACCCCCTTAGACAGCGCTTTGGCCAAAAGCGCTTTCTAAGACCCTCCTATTTTAATTTTTTTAGGTATACCTTAGACAGCGCTTTTCAAAAAGCGCTGTCTAAGCCCCCCCTTAGACAGCGCTTTTGCCTAAAGCGCTTTCTAATCCCCCCCTTAGACAGCGCTTTTTACAAAAGCGCTGTCTAAGGTATACGAAAATTTTTGAAGCTTTTGTTTTAAACCACATTTTTTCCAGGTTTATAAACCAGAATTTCTACCTGTTTTCAACCAGATTTTGACAGACAATTATCACATTTTATATATGCCATTTTGGCCTTTTTTCTACCAATTTTTGGCTAACAAATATATATATATACCAATTCAAACCAATTTTGCCTTAAATGTATCAAAATATATACAAATTTATGTACACATTTACAAGTCATAACATATACTACAAATGTACACATTAATTACACAAATTTATGAACAAACATTGAGCTTTATCATGAATTGACACCACTCCTCTTTGATTTCGTCCACTTGATCCTTTGTATAAAATGCACACTTGAATTCATCAAAGTACTACATAATAATATAACATATTTTGAATTAATTCCAACTATTTAATTATATGAGATATGTGTAAATATAAAAATAACTCATAAGTTAGAAATACATACATCGGTGGGAATCTTTAATCGGCCCAAAGCAAGAGTATCTCGCATAAACCTCAACATGAAATACCCGCAATCTATTTGATTACGTTGTTGAGGACACTACATATGAAAAAAATATGGATTATAAATCCTAAGTTTTATCAAGTGTCATCACTAATATAATAAAAAATGTGGTAATTAAAAATATACCGCCACTTTAATCCATGTAATGGAGTTGGCGCCCCTCCTTGAGGTTTGGATATCTCGTTGGGCCCGAAAAGCTTGTAGGACGCTAATAAAATAAAAATGAAGCAATTAGAACAATTCACATAAACTAAGAAAATTTTTGAACATTCTCACTTACGTGTCAATTAGGACCTTCATATCCGGGTATGTTGTCCAATCATTTCCTAACGAGTCAAGATAATACACAATTTCTCGGATAGGATTGATTGCGAGCAACAACCAATGTCCACTGTAATGATTAGGCAAATGTTAGATGGTAACTTGGAAAATAATTATAATAGATGAATTTAGAATGAAATGCTAACCCGGTATTAAACGGTATAAAAAACAACTTCTCCGCATCTTTATTGTCCATGAGGATCCGAAGAACGTACTCCGTCACGGTATCCGGTCTACTTAAGATTAAACCTAAGTTGACGGTCGCGGGTGCTAAGAATCCGAATGACACGTCCAAACCATTGGGGCGCATCAATTTGTCATACAAAAACCTAATATAAAACCATCATTAACACCTCTTTTGAAACATAAAGTAAACCGGATTAACATAAAGTAAACATCATTAACATAAGTTGTTTAATTAATAAAACAAAGTAGACCGGATTTACCTAATATATGTATTGACAACGGTGACGCCGATTTCTTCATGACTAAAAACTTGCATGAAGTCTTCATTACCAATCATTTGGTCGTAATCAAAGCCGAAAATCCCTACCTCCATATGTACAGTCCGAACACCTCCGGTCGGTATATCGGTCATCTCTAGAAATGTCCTGAGGCACGACCTATACTTGGTGGTAGGTTTTTTCCTAGCTACGGTCTTCTTAGCACCAGAACTTTTTACCCGTGTGGAGGCGTTGCTAACCTCCTTTTTTTGTTGTGCGGAGGCATTGCTAACCTCATTTTCTTGAAGCTACATGTCATATAAATAGTTAGATCAAATTAAGAATGTAACAACTTCCATGAATATATGTCATATAATTGTATATTACCTCTTTTCTTGAAACCGTGGACTCGGTATATGCCGTGGAATCGCATTATCTTTTGATTTGGATTTTGTGGGAGTCTATTTAACATAACCAAGGAAAATATGTAAGTAAAATTTTAAGCATAAATTTTAAACTTTGAATATACACATTAAAGTTAACATAAGTTTTAAGCATACCTCATATCCTACGCATATGAGGTTTGTCGGCCATGCAACAAACGAACCTACTGCTTCGTGCACCGTTGTTGCATCCGAATCATCGCTAGGATATGGTAATGCTGCATTCGGCTCAACTGCAATATCAACTGATACCTTCAAACATCCAGCAGGGAGCTCTCTAGTGTGGAGTAATACTCCGCTAACGTTATGCACTTTTCCCTTGCCAACCATCCGATAGTATGGTGACGACAAATACAGCTGACAATGGGAAATGCCCTAAAACCAATAATAACAAGAAATCGTTAATGTGTATATATGTCAAATACATAATTTAAGCAAATAGTTCAATTTAAGACAATTATATGTAATTACCTCTGGAATGTTCGGCTGAAAGGTACAGTTGATATTGTCTTTGTCCGAAGCATCTCTGTATACTGTTGAGGCGCTAGCCTCTCTTTCTCTCCTCAATGCATCAAGCTCAGCTTGCATGGCTTCCAATCTTGCATGAAGCTCCCGATTACTAGGAGCCTTTCCTTTTTTAATACTCAGGGAGGTCGGAGTGACTCCAAATCCCTTACCCCTCACCCGACCAGAATACTCAGGGACATCTAATGCCCGACTAAGTATGCCCTTAGTATCATCGGGAGATAAAGACTGAGATAGCTCCTCCTGAAAAATCAGATGAATACCGTATACTTGTCAAATATTTGTGTATAAAAATGTTATTCAATTAATGAAAAAATGTTATACTTACACATTTCTGGTATACGTGTAAAACTTCTTCTTGAGGAACTCCAGATTTGCCCACACGGGCTTCCTTCCACAAAACATGTGCAGGAAGAGATGTTTCTGAACTTTCCTCCTTCTACAGCTACACATTAAGTCATACAATTTGATCAGATAAAACTAATATATGATGAACAAATTTGTTATCGCAATTTATAAATACTTACCATGGATTGTTCTAAGCGTCCATATCCGACACGTCCTTTTCGGTACGGATATGCGGGACTTGATGCTCTTTCCCGATTTGTAGCACTTATTCTTTGAAAAACCGGGTCTTGTCTTTTGGATTTGAAAGCTTCCCATTCTTCAGCCGATATCAAACTTTCATATTTTTTAGGAAGCTCCGCATCCACAAAATTACCATCCGCATCCTTAAGAATCAAACTTTTTCTATTACAATATACCTATAACTATACCTATAACACGTTAATTTTTCTATAACTAACTTTAATTTTCTATTACAACATTATTACTTATCAAACATAACAACTTTAATTACCTCATCACTTTCATTTTTTCTATTACAAGAATCAAACTTTTTCTTCCATTACTTTTCTCTTATCAACATTATTCTATTATCAACATTTTTCTATTATCAACATTATTACTTATCAAACATAACAACAACAATGTACCTTATGAACTCAGTTTTTACAAACTCAGTTTTCTAATCAAACATAACAACAACAATGTACCTTATTGTTTTCCTTACAAACATCAACATTTTTCTATTGTCAACTTCTAAACTCAGTTTTTATGAATCAAAACAACTTCAACAAGAATAATACACTAAACTCAGTCAACAAGATTATGCACATTCTCAACATTAGTAAACTACCGCAAGATTATAAACATTCTCAACAAGATTATAAACATTCTCAACATTCTCAACAAGATTATACAGTAGAAACGAAGAAATGAAGAAATATTGAAGAACATACCGCAAGAAATGAAGAACAGTAGAAACGAAAAACGAAGTCAACACCCAAATGTCGAGACACGTACGATTCTTCAAACACGTTCAATGATTGAAACCGAAAAATGGAAGTGTATTCGTGTTCGCTGTTATGGTTTTCGCTGATAGGGTTTCAACGTTCGCAGGAGGGAAAACAAAAGAACAGAGAACGAAAATTGAAATGGAGTCTGAAATTTTATTTTAATTAGACCTTAGACAACACTTTTGTGGAAAGCGCTTTCTAAGGTATGCCTTAGACAGCGCTTTCCAAAAGCGCTTTCTAAACCCCCCCTTAGACAGCGCTTTTGGTTTTAATTTTTTTTTAATTTAAAGACTTTAGACAGCGCTTTATCAAAAGCGCTGACTAAGGTCTATATTTAAAAGCGCTTTCTAAAAGCGCTGTCTAAGGGGGGGTCTTAGACAGCGCTTTTAGAAAGCGCTGTCTAAGACCCCCCCTTAGACAGCGCTTTCATTATTTTTTTGGAACATTTTCCGTGTTTTATTTTAATTTTAACCTTAGACAGCGCTTTCTTTTAAAAGCGCTGTCTAAGATGCGCTGTTAAAAGTCATTTTTGGCGTAGTGGCCTAAGTCAGAGTACACACATAGACAAAGTGCTGAGACGCTTTAATATGCATGATTCCAAGAAAGGATTCATACCTATGCAACATGGCCTGTGTCTATCAAAAACACAATCCCCTTCAACTAAGGAAGAAAGGGATCACATGAATAATATTCCATATGCATCTGCAATAGGATCTATCATGTATGCCATGTTATATACTCGACCAGATGTCTCATATGCTTTAAGTGCAACGAGTAGGTACCAACCTGATCCTGGTGATGCCCATTGGGTAGCTGTTAAGAATATCCTTATGTACTTGAGAAGGACTAAGGAATCATTCTTGATATATGGAGGTCAGAAAGAGTTGGCTGTAATTGGTTACACCGATGCTAGCTTCCAGACAGATAAGGATGACTTTAGATCGCAATCTGGTTATGTGTTTTGCTTGAACGGTGGCGCTGTGAGCTGGAAAAGTTCAAAGCAAGATACAGTTGTTGATTCTACAACCGAGGCCGAGTATATTGCTGCCTCAAGTGCAGCAAAGGAAGCTGTTTGGATCAGGAAGTTCATTAGTGAACTTGGCATAGTCCCTAGCGTTGTGGATCCCATTGGTCTCTATTGTGATAACAATGGTGCTATCGCACAAGCTAAGGAGCCTAGATCTCACCAACGATCCAAACACATACTTAGGCGTTATCATCTCATTCGAGAGATAATAGATAGAGGAGATGTGAAAATATGTAAAGTACCTACACTTGACAATATTGCTGACCCACTGACAAAGCCTCTTGCACAGCAGAAGCATGATGACCATACTAGATCAATGGGCATAAGAGGTATGCCTGATTGGCTCTAGTGCTAGTGGGAGATTGTTGGTGTAAGCCCTAGAGGCCAATACTTTTGGTACTTGTATCAAATTATTTATTAATAATAAAAAGCATTTTCTTTATTATGGTTGATTAATAAAGTCCCTGGAATAGATAGTCCGTTTAATGCATTAAGTGTGACTTAATCATGAGAGCACATTAAACATAAGGACACTATTCTTAAAGTATCCGTAGTCGAGCTTTAGTGTGAAGTGGGATAACATTAAAGCATTAAGACTATTATGTTTGTAGACTGATGATCACATCTCATGGATCATGGATAAAGAGTTATCAAGTCTTAAACATAGGTATGAATATTAGGAGTAATAATTATACCGGATTGACCCGCTATGAGAATACTCTATAGAAAGTTACGCAAAGTGTCATAAGTTATTCTCATGGTGATAATAGTGTATACCACTCTTCGACCTGAAACCACTATGGATCCTAGATGTAGAGTCGAGTGCTTTATTGCTGATCCAACGTTGTCCGTAACTGGATAACCATAAAGACAGTTGATGGGTACTCCACAAAGCATGCTGAGGGACATGAGTGTCCTAGATGGAATTTGCCCATCCCGCGTAACAGGATAAATGTCTATGGGCCCAATATTGAACTGGACAAGGATGACACGGTCTATACCTTGTGTTCAATATAGACATAAGGGCAAAGGGGTAATTATACACATAATTATTATCACAAGAGGTTTTGTCAGATCACATGACACTTTCGTGACTTGGGTAGCAGTGATGTGTTGCTAGATACCGCTCACTGTTTATTATGTTAAATGTGTGATTTAATATAATTGCCAACGTCGCAAAAACCTACAGGGTCACACACAAAGGACGGATTGATGAGAAATAGAGTAACTAAGGAACACCGTAAGGTACGGTGCACTTAAGTGGAATACGAAATATGGTAAGGTACCAAATACTTAAGTGATTTTGGCATATTATGAGATATGGGCCAAAATACACTTAAGTGGGCTTTTAGCTTGAAGCTCACACAAGTGGTTCTATAAATAGAACCCTTGGGTAGAAGCATTGTCACTCCACTCATACTGAAACTCAAGTAAAGACTTGGAATTTTGTTTCCCTCTCTCTCTCACTTAAAGCCTTCATTCGTACCAGCTAGCACTGAGATTGAAGGAATCCGTTCGTGTGGACTGAGTAGAGACGTTGTCATCGTTCAACGTTCGTGATCGCTCCGTGGATTTGTATCCAAGGTTTTGATCGTTACAAGAGATCTGCACCAAAGGTTTGAATCGCCACAAGATGTAACGATTCTATCACTAATCATGCCCATTCGTAAGGATCACTAAATGGAGAAATTTTTAAATTCCGCTGCGCCTTGGATGGCAATTCTCCTTCACTTATGCCATTGAATTTTTGAACTCCTTTTTCTTAAATCAAACTTGTAAATAAATCTAATATATTGACTTAAAATTTCAAAAAGAGAAAAAGAACTAACAACTTCATTCAAACCTTTGGCCCCTTAGTGTCCTTTCAATTAAATTTTTGTTAAAAGCAATTCACCAGCTTTGAAATTTTTACCACGAACTACGAGCATAATTTAAACCTTTGGCCCCTTAGGTATTCGAATAAGGTTTTCCTTGAGCATAATTTACTTGATCAGTGGGGACTCCTGCTAATATTTGACATTCTGGTGCAATGTGTCCAGGAATTCCACATAACTCGCAGTTTGGAGTTACGACAACCATAGTGGCTGCGGGTGGTATGGCCAAGTTGTCTAACTTTTTAACAAGGGAATCTACCTTTGCATGGACATGGTCAAGGCTACTGATTTCGTACATTCCACTTTTTGTTTGGGACTTTTCCACTTGAGTTCTTTCACCTCCCCATTGACAATGGTTTTGGGCCATGTTTTCAATGAGTTGATAGGCTTCGTTGTATGGCTTGTCCATAAGTGCACCGCCTGCGGCAGCGTCTACTGTCAGTCTTGTGTTATACAGAAGCCCATTGTAAAATGTGTGAATGATCACCCAGTCTTCGAGACCGTGATGTGGACATATCCTCATCATGTCTTTGTATCTCTCCCACGCGTCGTAGAGAGATTCTGCATCTTTTTGTCGAAATCCGTTGATTTGAGCTCTCGGCATAGCAGTTTTGCTTGGTGGAAAATATCGGGCTAAGAAAATGTTCTTCAGTTCTTCCCATGTAGTAACTGAGTTGGATTGCAAGGATTGCAACCAAGCCCAAGCTTTGTCTCGTAGAGAGAAAGGAAAAAGGCGTAGTCTTATCGCATCTTGAGATACACCATTCTCCTTCATAGTGTCTGCGTACTGCACAAACTTGGTCAAATGTTCATTAGGGTCATCCGTAGGATTTCCAGCAAATTGATGTTGTTGGACAACTGATAATAATGAGGGTTTCAACTCGAAATCATTTCGGTTGATAGCAGGGGCAAGAATGTTGTTGTGAGGTTCTTGTTGGGACGGGTTAGCGTAGAACTTAAGAGGACGATTATGTGATTCCACTGTAGCCATGGTTGGTTTTTCAACTGGTTCAATAGTAGGAAAGAAGATATTGGGAATATTATACCTTCGTTGGTACTCTAGTATTCGGCGTCTTAAATATAAGAAATGCTCTAATTCTGCGATTAGTGGTGCTAAGTTTTCGCCTTGTGAACGAGTACTTGGCATACAACCGGGAAATAAGGGAAAGGAAACTAGTTTTTTTACCTTAGTCTATACTGCGCAATGAAAGAATCACACTATTTGACTAAATCAGGTCCCTGGAAACGATGCCAAAAACTTGATACGTCTCGTGACTGTATATAAAATATAGTCTATCGGGTACTTGACTGCAAGTGCACAGTCTAGTCGTTTTAGTTTTAAAAGATATCGAGCCCATAGGGACCGATGGTCAAACTAATGTTATCGATGTTACTATGTTTAGCTAAGGAGATGATTTTTAGAGGTTTGGTTGAACAAAAATTAAATCTAAAGGAAGTTAAGTTTTTAAGAAAATATTAATGAAAGGATATCAGTATGCAACGCATTAATCGTCAGGGATTCGATAAGTCACTGGTGTATATTTTTAATTACCAAATATCCTTTAGTAGAAAATACTCATTTAAAAGGCTTTATCTCACACTCTCGTGATTGTTGACTCGGACTATACTTTTAAGTCAGAATGTACGCTCTCGCTGTCCCATTTGAAGTTAAAAATACTTTTCAAAAATAAATAAGTTCTAATTGCGTTTAAAGTGATCTCGTTGTTTTTAAAATCAATGCCTAGTTTTTACTATCCAGTTCGACCTTCACGCTCTCGCAATTGTCGGTTCTCACCTTAGTTAATTTCCCACTCTCGTGGAAAAACCGTATTAAATAGATTCTCACTCTCGTGACAAAGTTAATTAAATTTAAATTAAAAACCACATCCAAAAAGATTATTTGAGAAAAGAAGTTTTACACCGATTATTATTAAGTCCCGTCTAATTAGATTGTTTACATACCGATACCGGTAGTTTAGCCGGACATGTTAAATAACGCAAACACAAACGAACATAAACAGATTAAAAATAAAGCAAACATGATTATAATAATAATAAAGCAATAACAATAATAATTGAATAAAAACCTGGAAATTGGATTAATCGAATATGCCGAATCTTGAAGTACTTGAGCAGTCCTCCATAGGTCGGTAGGATTATGCTTCTTCGAAACAATTGCTTAAACTAAATTAAATAAATTACAGTAGTTCCCCAGTGTAGGAAACTACTACTTTTGGCTAAATGATAAATTGCGGTAAAAGAAAACAATGTTGCTGAAGAAAAATAATAGTAGAAAACGAAATTGCTATGGAAAGTAAATGCAGAGAAAAATCTTGAAAGCTGGCTTCAGGGGAAAATCCAGCGTGCCCGTAGGTTTCCAACTTCCATCCTTTTATATTCTCCATTTGGTCTTGGTAGTTGAGAGAAATAAGGGTGACTTGGTTGAGTGAGAAATTCACGGGAAAGTGGGCTGAGGAGCAAGAAAAATGGGCGTGTGGATCACTTCTGTTGACAAATTCATTACGCTGCTTTTAGCCTTGTGACGGTCGTGGTGGGCCTGTGACGTTCGTGACACTCATAGCGTGATGGTCGTGACAGGGTTTGTGACGGTCGTCACATGCACAAGATTTGTATTTTCTGCTTTTCTGTTGTTTTCTCTTCTGTTTCTTCTTCTTTTCCTTCCTTTTCTATTCTTTGCTCATTTAAACATGGGAATTGAAATACCTGCAAAAATAACTCGAACACTTGCGGAATAATCGGAATATAAATGAAAGTGGTACGATTTTTGAATGTAAATCAAGGCAAATATACGATGTATTTTCGCGTTATCACCAGTTAAGCCTTGTTTCTTACTACCTCTCCTTGTTCGTTCAACTTATTTCTGAAGACCCGCTTTGTTCCAATAATGTGAATTCCTTTGGGTCTTTGCACCAGATCCCACACGTCATTTATGGATAATTGATTTAGTTCCTCTTGCATAGAAAGAATCCATTATTTGTTCATAAGCGCTTCATCAATTGATGTAGGATCTATTGGAGACACCAAACCCATAAGAGTCTCTTCAGAAGGTTTGAAGGGGGATTTGGTTCTGACAGGTTCATATTTTTCTCCTAGAATAAATTCTTCAAAATGTGGCGATCTCTATTTGTGCCTTCTCAAAGGAGTTTGAGCTATAACAACTTCTAGTTGAGGAGTTTCAGAGTCTTTTTCTTCAACTTTTGAAGTCTTTTCTTCAGAACCTGAATAAGTGATCCCCGAATCTACAAATTTCTCAACTAGCTTTGACTTTTCATAGTCAAGCTTATCATCGAATCTGACATGTATTGATTCTTCAACAATCTGTGTCTCAGTATTGTATACTTTATAGCCTTTTAAGCATTCAGAGTATCCTAACATGATGCACTTTTGTGCCTTAGAATCAAACTTGCTCATATTCTCTATAGTGTTCAACATAAAACAAGAACATCCAAAAGGATGAGAATATGAAATGTTGGGCTTCAGATTCTTCCACAATTCATAAGTAGTCTTACCTAGAATAGGTCTTATTGAGATCATATTCTGAATATAATGCGTTGTGTTGACTGCCTCTGCCCAAAGGTGCTTAGCCACATTAGTCTCGTTGATCATGGTTATGGTCATCTCTTGCAGAGACCTATTCTTCCGCTCTACAACTCCATTTTGTTTTGGAGTTCCAGGAAAGGAGAAATCATGGGAAATTCCGTTAGAATCAAAGAGTTCTTCAAAATCTATGTTTTCAAATTCTCCACCGTGATCACATCTGACTTTTACAATTCTGATATCCTTCTCATTTTGCACTTGAGAGCAGAAGGTAGAAAATACATAATGTGACTCATCCTCGTGTCAGAGAAATTTTACCCATGTCTATCTGTTGTATTCATCAACAATGACTAGTCCATACTTCTTACCATTAACAAAGGAAGTTTTCACTTGACCAAACAAGTCAATGTGAAGAAGCTTCAATGGTTTGGAGGTTGAAACAACATTTTTAGACTTGAAAGAAGTTTTAGAAAACTTGCCTTTCTGACATGCTTCACAAAGAGCATCCGAAGAAAACTTCAGATTTTGCAGACCTCTAACTAAATTAAGCTTGTTTAGCTGAGAAATCGTCCTCATGCTAACATGGTTCAATCGTCTATGTCACGTCCATTGCTCTTCATTGACAGACATAATACATTTTACATTTTGATTCTTAAAATCAGAAAGTTTTATTTAATAAATGTCATTAATACATAAATAACATTATAATTATTGATATAATACCTATTTTATTAAAAAAATATATAAAATTTATATACAATCACAATTTTGTAATTAAAATCAAAATTCTAGTTTTAATGTTAATCATTAATATCTCATTTTTAGAAAACCTAGTGTCTAATGTACGTTACTTTTATTACAGATTATTTTTTTAAGATAAGATAACCGCTTTTAAGAAAAATAAATATAAAATAATAAAATGATAAAACACGTATATATAAATTCATAGCTGTTTTTAGAAATATCAAATGTGATACCAAAATTTAAGTTTGTATCTGATTTGATTTGGAAAAATTATATACACAATAAATAAATAATTAAAATTGCCACTAAAATTTAGAAAATTTCGCTTCAGATTTGCATTTCATAAAACTTGTGCTTTTGTAAAACCTACGTTTGTAAAATTTGAAGTTGCATATCACATAAAAACCCTTATGCTCTTATATTAGAATTTCACAACCAACAATTTAAAATTGCATCTTCTCTCTCAATCAATAAAATTTGAAAAATTCTCTCAAAAAGCATTTAGAAAAAAAAACTTTCTCAAAATCAGTTTTGAATAATCACAAACGCAATCCCTCTCTTTTATGTTCCAAACTTTCTTTAAATTGAATTTGCTGACCAATTTTACTTACAAATTAGAATATATCTCAATTTATTGATTTATTTGCACATAATCAGTGTTCCCTCTCGCTTGCCCCACACCACCATGTCAAGATCCTTGTGATATGTCCTTTTACTTATTATTATTTTTCTTAAACCCTCACTTTAATTTAGTTAATTTTGTTTAACTTGTGTTCTTTGAAAATGAAATTTCATATCACTTTGATTCAATGTTATAACTCTGTTATTTGATACTTGATTTCTAGGTATTATTTGATGTGATTTTTTATACTTGAAATTATTTATTTATTTATTTTAGTTTCGAATTTCATATACAAAACTTTGAGTTAATATGATCCTTAATAAAATAAAATTTCATAATCAACATTAATAAATAAAAATTCATAAATAAATCAATTTAAAAAATAAAAAGAGTTTTTAAATTAAAATTGTGAGGCTAGATGAACAAAATCTAATTGTTTTTTTCAATAATTAATTGTTTTTTTCATATTTATTTTATATATAGTTGTAGATTCTACTTCCAAAGAAAAATAAGAGTGTGGAATATTGGACTTAGACACTCTTTAATAAACCAAAAATTAATATTTAACCTTAACTATTGCCTCATTGAAAAGGGGAATAAAAAATAATGATAATCTAGACCAAAAACCAAAATCGTACGACAAATATTATTGAAAATAATAGGTAAAAGAAGTAAAATCTATATTTTTATTTGTATATATCTTTTTCATAAATTCATTTTCTATATTGATAGATTTATATTTAAATTTGTTTCAACAAATTAGATATCTGTATAGTTGGTGTATCTCCAATTCCTCTAGCAAGAAATCTGATTTTTTTTATCCTTTTAGAATATTTAATAATAAATGATGTGGCCTTAGTGATGAAGATATGCAAGCATTCAGACAAAATAAGATGTATAATCATCTTAAAAAAGGTTTTTTAGGATTACATTTGAATGTGTAAGTGCATATTACTAACAAGATTGTCAAATTGTTTGGGTATTTTTTTTATATGCGTTTCTAATACAACTGTTTGCAAAGTAACATCAAACACTGATAATTATTTGTAATTTGCCCAGATGATAATATGATTTATTGGTTTTATTCGCTTCAAAATCTACCAAGCAAGTCTTTTAAGAACACACTTCTAAGGTTAAATATATCTTTTAAAATTTGTATTGAGATTTCTCTATTGTTTACCTTTATATGTTTATTAAATATAATTAAATTTTTGTTAAATATTATTTTTTCATTAGGGATATGAGAGGTCATAACATTCGGAAAGGTTGTATTATGAATAAAAAGCCTAATTTTATATCTATTAAGATACTTTAATTGTCTCAATTACACTCTTTATGTGAACTTTCTTTAGTCACTAGAAACATGTTGACACAAAGGATGATCTTTTTCATTTTTATGTTGAAAATTTTGAAGTTGTTTTTCGTGCCTTATGCATTTTTAAGATAATTAACTTATCTTAATAAATATAAAATTATGTTTTTTATTCATAATACAACCTCTCAGGATGTTATAGTCTCTCATATCCCTAATGGAAACAAATATTTAACAAAAATCTAATTATCTTTAGTAAACATATAAAGCTAAATAATAGAGAAATCTCAATATAAATTTTGAAAGATAAATTTTACCTTAGAAGTGTGTCCTTAAAAGACTTGCTTGATTGATTTTCAAGCGAACAAAACCAATAAATCATATTATTATTTGGATAAATTACAAACAATTTCCAGTATTTGATGTGATTTTACAAACAGTTGTGTTAGAAGCGCATATAAAAAAATATAATATGCAAATAATTTGACAATCTAATTAGTAATATGCACTTACACATTCAAATGTAACCCTAAAAAACCTTCTTTTAGGATGATTATACATCTTATTTTGTATGAATGCTTGCCTAACTTCATCACTATGGTCATCCGATTTGTTATTAAATATCCTAAAAGGATCAAAGAAATCAGATTTTTTACTAGATAAATTGAAGATACACCCGCAATGCAGATATCTAAATTGTTGAAACAAATATAAATATAAAATTTTCAAAATAAAAAACGAATTTATGAAAAGGATATATACAAATAAAAATATAAATTTTACTTCTTTTAATTATTATTTTTAATAATATTTATTGTAGAAAATAAGAAAATTTAATAGCATTTAACTCTTATTATTATCATTACTATTTTGGTTTTGGTCTAGATTATCATTATTGGTTTTTTTCCTTTTTCAACGAGGCAATAGTTAAGGTTAAATATGTGTGGCTAATTAAAATATGATATTAATCATTGGTTTGTTAAATAGTGTCTAAGTCCAAGATTCCACGCTCCTATTTTTCTTTGGAAGTAGAGTTCACAACTATATATAAAATAAATATAAATAAAATAATTAATTATTGAAAAAGACAATTAGATTTTATTCATCTAGCATTACAATTTTAATTTAAACTCTTTTTATTTGTTTAATTGATTTATTTATGAATTTATTTATTAATGTTGATTATGAAATTTTAATTTATTAAAGATTATATCAATTCAAAATTTTGTATATGAAATTCAAAACTAAAATAAAAAAATAAAAAAATTTAAATATAAAAAATCACATCAAGCAATACCTAGAAATCAAGTATCAAATAACGTAGTTAATATCAAATAACAGAATTATAACATTGAATCAAAGTGATATGAAATTTCATTTCCAAAGAACACAAATTAAATAAAACTAACTAAATTAAAGTGAGGGTTTAAGAAAAATAATAATAAGTATAAGGACATACCACGAGGATCTTGACATGGCGGCGTAGGGCAAGCGAGATGGAACACTGATTTTGTGCAAATAAATCAACAAATTGAGATATATTCTAATTCGATAGTAAAATTGATCAACAAATTTAATTTAAAGAAAGATTGAAACATAAAAGAGAGGGATTACGTTTGTGAGTACTCAAAACTGATTTTGAGAAAAAAAATTATTGTGAATATTTTTTGAGAGAATTTTTCAAATTTTATTGATTGAGAGAAGATGCAATTTTAAATAGTTGGTTGTGAAATCGTAATATGAGAGCATAAAGATTTTATGTGATATGCAACTTCAGATTTTACAAATGTAGGTTTTACAAAGCACAAGTTTAATGAAGAGCATATATGGAGCGAACTTTTCTAAATTTTAGGGATAATTTTTAATTATTTATTTATTGTGTATATAATTTTTCCAAATCAAATCAGGTACAAACTTAAATTTTGGTATCATATTTAATATTTCTAAAAGCATCTATGAATTTATATATTATATATATATATATATATATATATATATATATATATATATATATATATATATATATATATATATATATATGTGTGTGTAAACTTAAATTTTGGTATCATATTTAATATTTCTAAAAGCATCTATGAATTTATATATATATATATATATATATATATATATATATATATATATATATATATATATATATATATATATATATATATATATATATATATATATATATATATATATATATATATGTGTGTTTTTTTATCATTTTATTATTTTATACTTATTTTTCTTAAAAGTAAGTATCTTACGTTAAAAAATCATTTGTAATAAAAGGAACATACATTAGACACTAGGTTTTCTAAAAATGAAGCATTAATGATTAACATTAAAACTAAAATTTTGATTTTAATTATAAAATTGTCATTGTATATAAATTTTATATCTTTTTTTAATAAGATAGGTATCATATGAATAATTCTAATATTATTTATGTATTAGTGTTCTCCTTATTAGACTTCTTCAATTTTAAGTGAAAGACTTTTCTTTTTTTTATTGCCTTCTTCATTTTCAGCAAGCTTTTTTTAACTCAATCTCATGTTATTGCAATTTATCAAACAAAGTAAACAAATCAATAAAAGACAAGTCTTTAATATCAGAAATTGGAATGACTTTAGGTTAACAACTATAGTTTAGGAACCTCAGGAATATGTTAATTAAATTCTCATTTTGAAAATATTTTCCAAAGTTTTTAAATGATTAACAATATGAATAAAACATTTTTCTATGTGCTAAATATTTTCTTCTGGCTTCAATCTAAGCATCTCATACTCATGAGTCAATGTCTTCATCCTAGCCCTTTTTAAATCAAATATACTTTCATGGATAACTTGAACAATATCTCATATTTCTTTTGTAGAATTATAGTGTGAAATGTGAAAAGATAATAAATAAATACCAAGGGTGGTACTAATAATAGTTTTTGTTTTCAAACTGTAATGCACCTTTATTTTATTATCTTTGGTCCATAGATCTCTAGGTTTATTTTTCACAACACCATTAACTTGATGTCTGAGAACAAATATACCATTTTTAACCGTGGCCCATATAGCACAATCCATCCCTTTAATTAATATTTTCATTTTCTCTTTCCAATAAATATACTCTTCACCATTGAAAAATGATGGGTTGTTTAATGAATTGTTTAAAGTCATCCTACCTCCTAAGATGATTAATCTTTAAACAAGAATTAGACTCTGATGCCACTTTTTATCCAAGTGACTTTAAACACAAGTGGAAGGTGAATTATGATTTTTTATTTATTTTGCAATTTTAAACAGGAAAACAAATTTAAGATTGATTTTAAGAATATTGGCAAGAGATGAAGAGCGATACAAGAAAATAAAGACAAAAAAGTAAACAAATAAGAGATCTGAGAAGAACACACCATATTTTATCATGGTTTGACCTAAAACAACAAAGCCTACGTGCAGTTCCCAAGGAGTGACCCTTGAGATTTTCACTATTAGATAGCTTTTACAACATGATCAACTCAAAACCTTCTTACACCAAGATTTTATCTCATGTTCATCTTCTAATTTTTATATCAAAACATATTAGAGTCAAAGGAACAACCTTTCTTGATTATAGTTTCGGATCAACAATGATTTACACAAGATAACTCTACTTAAGTATTTGCTCTCACAATATTAAAAAGATATTTTAGTGAATATGAAATTTAGAATATCAAAGGAGTGAGTAAAAGAGAGATTATTATTTTATATTTTTTATGTGTTTTCAAATTATCACAAGTTATCCTTTTGTAGTAAAATATTTGGCCAAGAATAGGAAAAAATTGGGTCGGATCTGCATCATAATCGCTTAGGTTACGACCATTATAGATTATGACCTAACAAACTAGGAAATGTTTTGCTTGATCTGAATCATAGTCGATATGAAGGCTTACTTAATCAATTATTTAAAGAGTTCACCCCATAGTCTATTAAACAAGTGTCGTAATCGATTATAGGGTGAATTTTCTCTTCATAATCGATTAACCAAGCTTTGTAATCGATTGAGCTTCAATTTTAAAAGGCTTGGCCAAAACCAATAAGTTTTAGAAGATGTGTTTTAAAAAAGATGAAGATTTGAAAACATATTTTAAGAGAGAGAGAGAGAGAGAGAGAGAGAGAGAGAGAGAGAGAGAGAGAGAGTTTGTGATTTTCTGTGTGTATGTGTGTGTATTTAAAAAAGTTGTGTATTTAAATGATCCTAAACAAACGAGTTGCGCTATGAATGCATGTTACTCGTTAGTTTAGAACATGGTATTATGCTGACAAAGGTAAGCATTAATGTCAATTTCCATTTACTTATACAAATTAGTTTCTTGTTTATAACTAGAATCCATGCCTACATGAGTGAGTTTAAGACAAGATTCATTATCCAAAAACTCATTTTAGAAACTGTTAAAGTCTAATATATTTATTTTTAATACAAATTCAAAATTATCGTCTTAGATAATTATATGAGTTTTAGAATTTGGTAATTGAATTGGTCTCAGAGGATGACAACTTTCTTACTACTTCGATATAGTCGTACGCTTGCGGCGTTTCATCAATCACAAATGACTCAGGGGATGCTTTCAGAAATGCAACCGGTGTGTGACTAAAGCAATAAAATCCCTATAGTGCCAATGCATAGACAAAGATAACAGACTAAAAAGTGACATTCGCGGGATCACCCCCCCTCTTGGTAGCTAGCCATTCTCGAGGCAGTGGCGAGTTTACATTATGTCGACCTCAAAACATATTTTCACCTGGGGGCAAGTAAGGGGTATCAACCCTTGGTTGGGCATGATCTTTAGAGATGTTCAATAAAAATTCAAGCACAATCTTGAAATATGAGTTATCTTCTAGATAAACGAAGTCATGACGTAAAGCAATGCCAAATTAACAAGTAAAAATAAGGGTAAGTAACCAAAATTGAAACATACACTTCAAAAAAAAAATTATGGTACAAATACACCAGGTACGAAAAAGTCGACTAATCCACTAAGGAGATCATTGTCTGGTATGGGGGAACTTGCTCTCAATAAATGGACCTAGTGAAATGAAAAAGTGCCACATGTTGCAAAGCATTTTCAAAAGATCCATGTGCGATAAAGTAAATCTCCTCTAAAGACTTCACATACTCCTTGGACAAGATAAGGTTCTCAAAAAACATCTCACCCAGGCAGTTTTCATCCTTATTTTGACCTTCTTGATAATCCTTTAAAGATTCCTCGAGCTCATCTATCATTTATCAAGCAGGATCTAATAAATATCTTGCATCATCAAGGGCGACCTCCATCCTAGATAACAATGTCAAAGTAGAAGCTAATACTTCATTCTTCTTCGTCACTATCTATACAAGCAGTTTCATCTTCTCAACCAGTCCGTCCGTCAGGGTACTTGGAAGATTCCACATCAACCCTTACACACGAAAGTGATGTAAACGCTTATTGGAGTTCTTATAAATATCACACTTGATAGTAAGGGAATCAACACTTATTTGAGCACTTCACTCTCTCTCTAAAGATGGTCTGACATAAAGACTTTTTCTCACCCGACAACTCTAAAGGCTAGGACAGCCAACGCCTGACGGGTGTAGAGAGAAAATTCTAATAACTCCTTCTAGAGAGCTCCTTCAAATTTGTTTAAAAAATAAGTGAGTAGTCTTCTTTAGATACCAATGACTGGAACTCCCTAATCGTTCTTAAACTAGGGAAGGCGAGTAATGTAGGTGGAAAACTAGTAGGAAATGACACATAGTTATTAGCGAATCCCTACATCCTTACATCCCACTCGAGGAGTCGAGGACACTTACTGATGATGAGCGACAGGCGTGTCTGTCGGATTATGACTGCAAGCGCACAACCTATCATGTAGTTTTAAAAGATTATCGAACCCACAAGGACTAATGGTCAAACTAATGCTATCTATTATTGCAGCGCAAAGCTAAGGCTAAAGATTATAAGGGTAGGAACGAAAACGAAAATACTATTTTCTAACGGTTTAAAAGTTATGATAAAAAACGAGTCTGGAATATGGATTCCGCGTACCTAAGGGATTAGGTAGAATTGGGCACTAAATATGATTCTATTGAGTTATGTAGAAAATGTCGACTTAAAGATCCCGTATCGCACTCTCGCGCTATTGACAAAGATCACACCTCATAACCACAGGAATTTGCTCTCGCTGGTTTTAGGATCGATGCCTAGTTTCCACTATCTGGTTCCTTCCTCACACTCTCGCGCTATCGGATTGAACCTTAACTTGTCTCACACTCTCGTACCAAAACAATAAAACATACAATTGGAAACTAAAGCCATAACATAGTTAAATCATAAATTCGCATCTATTATTTCTACCGAGTCCCATCAGTAACGACGTTTCTCATACGCCAGACTCAGAATAAATGATAACGCGAAAATGCATAAGATATTTTCCTTGATTTACACTCAAAGATCATACCACTTTAGTTAATATTCCGATTATTTCGCAAGTATTCGAGTTATTTTTGCAGGTATTTAAATCTTCAAGCATTAATGAGCAAAATGTAGAAAAGGAAGAAAAAGAAGAAGAAACAGATGAGAAAGCACAGAAAAAGCAGAAAAACCAGAAGACAGAATTTGCTGATATGACGACCGTCACAAGCTTCATGATGACCGGCACGGCCCAGCCTGTGACGACCGTCACAGGCCCATGACGAGCGTCACACGACCAGATTTTTACACTTTGAAGCAGTCAGCAGAGGCAACCAAACGTGCCTAAATTCTCTCCAACAGAATGACTCCCCCGTGGATTCCTTATTCAACCAGTCTTCCTTAATTTTCTCAACTGCCAAGACCTACCAAAAGCAATATATAAAGGACCGAAGTTGGAAAAAAAGGGGACGCCTACACTTCCGCTCTGCAATTGATTTTTTACAGCATTCTAGCTTTTTAATTATTTTCTTTTCAGCAACTTTGTTTCCATTTCCTTAATTCATTTACCATTCCTTTTAGAATTCCCGTTTTCTCTTTTCCTTCCCGTTTTCCAGTTAGCCATAGTAGTAGTTTCCTACACTGGGGAACTACTACACTTTATTTAATTTAGTAAGTAATTGTATTGAAGAAGCAAAATCCTACCGACTTGTGGAGGACTGCTCAAGTACTCCAAGATTTGTCGTACTCTGTTAATCCAATTGCCAGGTTTTTATTTAATTATTATTATTATTGCCCAGTTATTGTTATAATTATGTTTGTTGCACTGTTAATCTGTTTATGCTCTGTCTTTGCGCTATTTAACATGTCCGGCTAAACTACCGGTGTCGGTATGTAACAATTTAATTGGATGAGATTTAATAATAATCGGTGAAAACTCTTTTTCTCAAACAATCTTTTAGGCTGAGGTTTTTAATTTAAATTTAATTAACTTTGTCACAAAAGTGAGAAGCTATTTAATACGGTTTTGCCACGAGAGTGGGAAATTAACTAAGGTGAGAACCAACAATCGCGAGAGTGTGAGGCTCGAGTTGGATAGTAAAAACTAGGCATTGATTTTAAAAACAGCGAGAGCACTTTAAAAGCAATTAGAACTTATTTATTTTCAAAAAGTATTTTTAACTTCAAATGGGACAACGAGAGTGTACATTCTGACTTAAAGTTATAGGCTGAATCAACAACCACGAGAGTGTGAGATGAAGTCTTTTAAATAAGTATTTTCTACTGAAAGATATTTGGTATTTAAACTATTCACCGGTGACTTATCGAATCCCCGAAGATTAATGCGTTGCATACTGATTCCTCTTATTAATCATTTCTAAATACTAAATTTCTCTTAGATTTAATATTCTGCACCCGAACTTCTATAAATCATTCCCTTAGCTAACAAAGTGACATTAGTAACACTAGTTTGACCATCGGTCCCTGTGGGTTCGATATCTTTTAAAACTAAAACGACTGGACTGTGCACTTACAGTCAAGTACCCGATATACTATATTTTATATATAGTCACGATCACGCATCAATAAATTAGCAAGATATGATATTATTTGGGAACAACATAATTAAAACATTCAAAATTAAGAGCAACATGGCATACAAGTAATTGAAACAGTAAAACATGCAAATATCAAAATCAGTAAAAAAAGAATTAACTTGAACTTGAACTTGAATTAACTTGAAAATAAAATAACGACAGACTTTTTCTTTGATCCAAGAGTACAATGAGAAATAAAATAGAATAGGTGTGATAATCCCTCAGTATGAGTTATTGTCACTTTTACAGGTAATTTATGCTTAATTCTAAAACGCGATTTCGACAGCGCTCCCGAACTACTTGGATACCTTCCAAAGTCTCCAGCAATCCTATTTATAGAGGTTTTGAGACCTGGTAACTCCATTGGATCGTGCATGGAGAGTGGAAGGAAAATAGAGGATAAAAATTGGTCCAAAAACTGCCCACTAGCGCAATTCTGTTATCGCGCAATAATGGCGAACGCCTTTAGGGAAATGGCGAACACCATTCCTTTCATGTTTTAAATGACGCGGCAGCGAAGTAAATGGCAAACGCCGTCTGGACAGAATGCATAAAATTGGCTCTTTTGCTCATTTTTAGCTCCTATTTTGCTCCTTTTCCGCGAGGCTCCCAAAACTTCATTAATATCGGATAATAACTGCAAAACACAAAAAATGGAAGTAAAAGACGATAAAATACATAAAAACATAAACGGATATCATATGAAATAAGCCTAAAAACACGATACAATTTCTCGTTATCAACTAAGCAGCCTTTCTACTCAACATTCTTCAAGATTATGACTAAGTTCAAAGTCTCCTCCGTCGTAAGGCTTTGAAGAACCCTATGCACCCTCCAGTATGGCCCCATTAGATGAATCCCATACTTCAACCTTTATCGAGGTAGGCGTGCCCTTGCTGACCAAAATAGTAGAGGCATCTATCACTTAAACCCTTCCAATGGTCATAATACTGGTAACATCGACCGAATGAGGGGTAGTGTGTGAAGTCCTCCTCATTTTATATAATGTTTTATCACATTCCATCTTATATGCAAGGAAATAAAATATTTGATTTAGACAAAATCATCAAAGAGTATTCAGAAAAGGAAACATCCTTCTAGTTATTCACCAAAAATGTCATTCATGGCTTCTTTCGAGCCACCATCCACTAGCAGACATGTCTCTATGAGTCGTTTCAACTATTTCCTTGATGTTGCATCAAGAGGAGTAACAACCTCGTCGTAACCTAGAGCCTTGTAAAAAGACACAACTTCCTTTTTAAGTAGTTGTTTTATTGGGTTAAATCATCCATCTTGCAAATATAGGATCCTTATTCCAGCAAGAAGTGGCTTTGCCGCCAAAACTTGGAAAATGTATCCAAGCAGTTGTAAGGAGGCCCGAGGTTTATTGAGTTTATTGTGGCATTAAGCTTCTCATCGAGAGGGGTAACTAGGAAAAATCTATTCTTGAAATGCTTTACATTGTCTGAATAAACATCAAACATCTTGGTGCACTATCAAAGAGATATCATGCATGGGCCCTTTGCTAAAGTAGACGAACTGTGTTGAGCTTTGAAAAGGTTAAGAAGATCCTCTTAGTTATAACACTTCGCTTATATTTACACTAGTATTGGAAGACTTCAACGTAAGCCTAGGTCACCAGGTGTAGTTGCGAAGGTAAGATTAACAGGTGATTAAGAACGTCAATTTCAAAATTGATGAAAGGAAGACATAAACATATTAATGAGAAATGAAACTTATGAAGTGGGATGACATACCCAGTGGATGAAGGCCCTAACTCGGCAAAAGCTCAATCTAAACCCCTTTTAGAGGCGAATGTAGAAGTAATGTCCAACGTTTCCTAATTTACCCGCACTAATAAATTTCCCCATCTGGCTTTATGAAACACAGTAGGTGGAATGTCAATTATGAATAACCCTATCAACACAAAAAAAGAAAATATGAAAAAACAACACTCAAATCGGACATGCCAATAATAGAAGTTTGAGCATCAGAGATATCGGAAAACTCATTTCTACAAACCTTAATATATAAGGAAGCAATAACAAGAAAATGATGTTGAATTTACCTTAAAATAAATGGGTTGGCTTTTTATTCATATCAAATGCCACCAAACAAAGATCACAAATGAGCTTAACTAAGAAATTAGTGCAAAAGAGCTCGGAAGAAAGATCGAAGTTGACATAACAAAGAAAAAGATATTTTACAGGTCGTGAATGACATAAAAGAGAAAAAAATGATGTTTTAGAAACCTTTTATATGTGCGTCAACGATAGAGGATCGTACGATCTGTTGTGCACCACCAACGGTTAGGATTTCATCAAACACTTCTCTAAGTACTTAAGTACCCTAAAGAATAGGAAACATCATTACCAAATCGCGTAGGGACACACATCAGTTGTTTCCTGCAAAACTTTACCTATTATGAGAAAGAGATTTAAAGCGCTTATTTCCGAGATACTGACGTCCCATCAAGGCTTTTCACCGCATCATGCCAAGCAACAGGGTTAAGGTGTATATGGAAAACCCTTGTCCTGCAAAGCGGGATAAGGGATTGGGGAAACTGTTCAAAGAGGTCACTCACGAGGTCCAAGACGAAAGACCTAGAGGTAGAGCAAATGAAGCGAACGTGAGGAGCAAGTGGTCCTCTATCCTCGATTGAAGTAGACAATAGTGTCCAGTAAAGCATTGTCAATTTTCCAGATTAATCAAAAAGTTGTTTGCATGACATACCGCACTTCTCACATACGATTTTAATTGCTCCAACTATATAAGAGAGAAATTGTGTCATTCTGGGTATTCAAATTCGTTTTCACTTACACATCATTTTTCATTCTCTCATTGACTTGGACGTTGGAGTGCTAATTTTGCAGATTAATCTCTCTCCGCCATTATCGAAAACTTACTCTACCGTACCAAAGTTTTATTTTATTGTTCATCGAACAATTTTGATTATGCAACAAATATATATATATATATATATATATATATATATATATATATATATATATATATATATATATATAATATAATTTTTTAATAAATATTTGTTTTATAAAATATTATATTTATTTTTATATATCCACTATTAAATCTTTGTAATAGTCATTCATTCTTTTATTTTATAATTTTTTTGTATTTTTTTTTTTGTCTTTTTCTTTTAACAAAATTATGTTTATGTCCCTAGTGTTTTCTCCTTTAATTAATATACTTTTACCTTAAAAAGTCCTTTGTCCTTTAATAATTATAAACAATTTTCTATTCATGATTTTACACTATCTCATGATCCTTTTCTAATATTAGCACGTATACACCACATATACACAATTCTTCTCTATGAATTCTTACTCAGTAGCTACTTTTCACTTCATCCATCAATTTCTAAATATGAAATCATCATTCTAGTGTTTAGTTAACAGCATAAAAGACTTAAGTTATCAAACGGGTAGATAAATCAACTACATATGATTTCGACTTCTAGACATTGGTCCACAAATATTTTTAGGCATGAGAAAATATAAAGTTAATGATGATTGTCACACTTAATTAATTTGAAAAGATGATAAGGATATGATAAGAGTATTATAAGTTTGGTTTGGAGGAATTTGAGAAAAAGGGTAGGTGTATGTAGGGTTAGGTTGAGTTTAGAAAGATTAAAGAGTAAAAGGGATATATGAAAAAGGCAATAAGCTTTTTCGTTGTGAAAAGTCAAATAAGCAATCACCATTCATAATGATAGTTCTCACCGCCAATGGTGAAATGTAGTGATAGATATTGTATCCAATATCCATCATCATTGTCTATGATATTCCTTTAACAAATATGTGTAAGAAAAGTAGAGGGAAAATAATCAAATGTTGATATTGAAATGAAAGATAAACTCTTTTTTTTTTAATTTATATAAAAAGATTGATTTTCTTATCTTACAATCACTTTTCATGTAAAGATTAAATGAAGGCTTAAAGGACGTCTCACTAAAAATATATTTTTATAAGATAATATTGTTAACATAATATAGAGAAAAATGATATTTTTTAACGAAAATGTTGTTGATATATAGAGAAAAATGATATTTTTTAACGAAAATGTTGTTGACATTTTTTATAAGATATATGTATAATTTTCAACGTTTTTAAAAAAGATTATAAATGTGTTTAAAAATGATAGAAAAATGTTTGAGCGCTCTTAAAATCAAGTCCACTTTAAATTAAAAGTTTTTTAAATCTCTTTTTAAAAACTCAAATGAATATAGGATCGGTCATCGTAAGGAGAAAACATTTATATTTGGTTAAAGACTCACTGAAAAGTATAAGGAGAAAACATTTATATTGGTTTGGAGGAATTTGAGAAATATTATATATTCACCCAAAACCTTGAAATAATGGGTGTATGAGTCATCTCATTTATAAAGTATTCAATCTCCATTTTTTAAAACAATGTGAGACTTATAAAACTCACACTTGGTTCTCAATAATCTATCCCTCAAGTGTGAGTTCATCTACAATGCTCTCACTCAATCGGAAGCTCTTTTATCCACATACTTGTACCGTTGTTGAGATACACTCTTACCACATTACAGGTACTTCAATGAGACACACCTCCTGACCATTATCACGTCAGGAAGACTTTCGATACAAGAAGTCGGTCCACTACTCGAACTAGGCTCTGATACCACTGATGGGTCATCATGATGGGGAAGCATCCACCTTTAATCAAAGACTCACCCAAAAAAGTGAGAGAGACACAACATGTTCATCCAAAACCTTGATACAATGTATGAGTCATGTCACTTATAAAATGCTCAACATTCACTTTTTCAAATAGTGCGAGACTTACACTATTCACACTTGTTTCTCAACAATATATTCATACCAACAACGAATTTTGATTTTTTTTAAATAACCAACATTTTCAAATTATATTCCAAAATAACCAATTTCTCAAATAATTTACCAAACTAATCATGTTTCAAAAATAATACTGGCAAGAGGAGTAGTCACTATGAGTGTCACATGCTTTAAAATTTTGTACAGAGGCGCCATAGGGGATGGCGACTGCATATAGATGATGCCACTGTAAGTGGTGCATGTATTTTTGAAATAAAGAAATTTGAAATTTGAAATAAAATTAAAAATTAAAAATAAATAAATTTTATAGTAGCATGCGCCACAGATAGTGGCTACTGCTTTGTTTGTTTTTTTTAAAAAATTTTTTTAATTATTTTAACACTAAAGAAATTTGAAATAAAATATAAAATTAAAAATAATTTATAATATTATTTTATAAAATTGAATTAAAAAATGATTGAATAGAAATCAACGGCCCGCTCGGTCGTAACACCCATCAGCTCCACATCCGTACATCTGCTTGCCTTCGAGGTCTCCCATAATTTTTCTGAGGTGTTTGGGGTCTCCTAGTATTGGCCTGAGGCAAAGGTGGTTGGTGTGAGGGTCCTGGCATATCTAACAAATTTTCAATCATTTCTCTCCAAGAGTCATGGGTGTCGTAGTCGAGTTTGGTGTCCATAATCTTGTAGTTGGGTCATGGGTTGGGCTACGTGTTGATGGGCTGGTTGGTTGAATTGGGACATTGGATCATTTTGGAAACAAATCAATGGTTCTTGTGGTTTCAAAAAGTCATGTGGTGGTTGGGTGCTTTGGCGATGTGATGTTTGGGTATACATTGGTGGGGGCTATGGTGGAATGAGGTGGAATCATCAGGCTATAGTAAGATGTGGTTGAGCCATATGGTTGTTGGTGGTATGGGTCATGCTCATGGTTTTATGTTTAAGTGTGTGGCATGAATTGGTTGTGTGGTTGTGTGTATTTGGTATGGTGACATTGTGAGGCTGGTTGTTGGGTTTGGGTGGGTTGACATTGTTACTGGATTTGGTAATGGTGTGAGGTTGGTTTTTGGGCAGGGGTTTGTTGCTTGGTGTATGATGATGAAACTCGTTGGCGTGCGTCGATCAAATACCTCGGCTCAGACACAAACTTTATCGTTGTAATTGATCTATACCAATTCATATAATTTTGAGTTGGTCTAGCACCATGTATGATAGGTTCGTTTAAGATGTATCAATCTCGATTACTCCATCAATAACACATCTCTTTAGAGAACACTTTCCAATCGGAATAACCCCACTGGCCATCGAATCTTAGTTGATGTCAGTCTCTCAAACACGTCGGAGGGTCTGGAATTTATTCTTGCATGCCGAACTGCAGTTTGACACGGTCACTCTGGTGTATCTTCATAGTAGTGAACCAGATGATTGGTGTTTTTGTTGTCCAACCTGCAACATCATAATGGTTAACCTCATGATCTAGACCCAGATACAACCTCCACATAAACTGCATAAGAAAAATACTTGATTAGAAGATTTGTAATTGGTAATGTTAAAACCAAATTTAGAGTTGTTTAGTTGTAATACACCGTCTTGTCCAAGGTGGTCTATAAGATTCTGATAGACTATTATAGTATGTTCGAGACATTTGTTGTAGTTCACCCCCAGAACAGATCACCTAAACCAAAAAGATTGAAAATAAATTATTTAGAGTTAGTTGTAGTATAAAGTAATCAATTTGAAGAAATAAAATAAACTTACTTTGTTACGAAGGGGAATGTGAATGGTTTCTCGTTGACCAGGATGAGTGACGACATTCTCGACCAACCCCATGCTTGTAGCAAAAAGGAGCAAGAATAAAATGAATAAGTATCCTCTTTTGCATTTTTACACAAAGAACTATATAGATGGGATAAAACAGCTGAATCCCAACTATATGTTCCTATTTTATTTATGCTTATTAACAAAGGAAAATACATAATATTTACCGCATTACCAATAGTTTCATGAAATAAAAAATTACCAAATAGAATCATAATATAATACCGAGCTTTAAGTATTTTTTTCATACTTAGTTGAATCTTCGGTTAATGTTATATTTGAATACTATTGTTTAAGATATTTTAGATTAATACCTTGACCTCTAGTTGTGTCTTTACATAAAGAGGCACCCAATAATTCTTTGGGTATTGCATTATCTTGGTTAACTCTACCATTAACAACCTTACCTTCGATAGGTAGACCCAACAACATATACACCTCCTCTAGTGTGATGATACACTCACCAAACAGAAGGTGAAATGTGTGTGTCTCGGATCTCCACCTTTCTACCAAAGCAAGGATAAATTTGTAATCAACAAAGTATAAGACTATGCTGAGCTAATGACCAAAATCGTTTTCTAGTAAATATGGTTCTATCAATGGATCGTGTGGTACATATTCATGTACATGACATCGAAATCTCTTTGGATCCTAACAAAAGAGAATTAAGAAAAATAATTAACGAAAATTAAATAAAGGAAAATTATTAGCGGGAAATTCGATAATACATTTCAAAATATTAACTTACAAACTCTACAATGTTATTGATAGTTCCTCGATGTTCATCACCCATGGTTAGTAGAGATATTTTTTAGAATGCTTTTGAGTGTTTATTACTGATAAAATGGATAGATTGAGTGTTTGTTGCTGATAAAGTGAATAGATTGAGTGTGTTTGATGGAAATGCTGAGTAACATAGTCATATTTATAGCATTCACGTGAAGAAATGTTGCATGTAATCTCCAACGTATGCCTCATACCCAATGGCGCATGGGTTTTTTTATGAGCATTCACTAGTCAAAATGGCGCCTCCTAGGCTCATGCATGCAAGGATTTGTGGTAGGGGACACAAGATATGAAGCTAGACTCATGCATGCCAAGATTCTTGGAAGGGGGAGTAGGCTAGGCTCATGCATGCAAACAAAGGACAAGCCAATCCATATGGCGCATAGGTGAAGAAAAAAAAGCATCATGGCGCATGGGTTACTTTTTGGTATCTCTATCTGATCCCTATTTAAATTAATATTCCTTCGTTTCAAAACCAACTCACATTGTATTATCACAACCAGTACACTAAAATACATTACGTTTCACATAAATGGCTATATCACCACAATATATTATCAAGGCTCACATCAATGGTGAGATATTTGAATGTGACATATCTGATTTTAATTTTTGTAATACCGAAGTTACTCAGTTTACAATAAATAGAAGGTCAAAATTTTCACATTTGAAAGAGAGAATAGAAAAAAAAAGTTGTTGTGTAGTCCGGTGGCACAAATTATCTACAAAAATTCAGTTTTGTTTGCCAACAACCAAGTCAAGTTTTATCATCTAAAGATTCGAGATGATAAAGATGTTCAAAATATGTTTCTCAGTCATGAACATTCTAGGTTCAAAGATATTGAGTTATATATTTTACAACAACAAAATTAGTTGTCTCATATCGTTGATTCTTCACAAGTTTTTTGTGAAACTACCGACGAAAAACATGTCAAAGTCGATGTTGTTGACGACGAAGAAGAAAAATATGAGATATTGGTTGATCAAATGGTGAACGATGACACTATCGACCATGAGCAAGACCCATTACCTTCTGGTCATGTGTATTATCTGCCTCAACACATGAAGAACTTGAACTTGGTTGCAGATGAACCGTCGTCAAATATATTTTACAATTTGTATATGCAAACAGAAGGATCACTAAAAGTGGAGATAGATTTCACACAAAAGAAGATTTTGTTAGAGATGTTAAAAAGTATCACATGGAAATATCAGTTGATTATAGGGTCGATCAAACTAATGTGATGAGGTACAAAATCTTGTGTTGTAATGTGCTCTGCATGTTTCGGCTGATAATATCTTAACGAAAGAGGAGTGATTTTGGGGAGATAGGTTCTATGGGTCCAACTCTCACTTGCATAATCACCAATCCGATGCAGGATCAACGTAAACTCAAGTCTCAGTTAATATGCGATGAAACTTTGTATGTCATTAACAATAATCCGTCATTGAAGGTGAGTACAATAATCTCACATATCGTTACATGATACAATTATACTCCCTCGTACAAGAAGGCATGGATAACTAGGAGTAAGGCGGTTGAACGAGTATTCAGAAATTGAAAGGATTCATACAAAAAACTTCCACAATACTTAGTGGAAGCTAAGCATTATGCTCTGGGCACTATTGCCATTTTGAAGACCTTGCCGACATATACCCTAAACAGTGTGAGGGCAAAGGTTCTTAGTCCTTGTTTTAATGATGCCAAACCTTTTAGTAGCTCATACTATGTACTTTGGACGGTGTCATCATATCGTAGAGTGCATTCATTCTTTAACATGCTCAAAGTATCAATTCAATATGTCTATGTATATAGGAGCATCTCATATATGTCAATATTGCACTTGATCATTGTTGGTAGCTTAGATCCATAAGAGAATGGTTTGGATTGACCAAAATACATCTTAAAAAATCATTTTTGACCATTTAAAATCTTTGAGTCAACTCATGCTTTGGAGCGGTCAACTCATTCATGCATGTCATTTTCTTTGTAACTCACGGGTCTGAACAGGTCGGGTCTTTGAGTCGACTCATTTTTGGAAAAACAAGATGAGTCAACTTATCTCCTATTTGAGTCGACTCATAACCTGTTTTATTTACATTGTGTTACTGCGGGCCTGAACAGGTCGAGTCATAGGTCGACTCATTTATGGAAAAACAAGATGAGTCGACTCATCTCCCTGTTTGAGCCAACTCATTACCTGTTTTATTTGAATTGTGTTGCTGCGGAAATGAACAGGTCGAGTCCCTAGTGTGAACAGGTCGAGTGGTCGCTGATTTCAGTCATTTTTATACTGTGTACTTTTGCAAAAAAAATCTGCAGTGTTTTTCACTTGGTTCATACATCATATATATATATATATATATATATATATATATATATATATATATATATATTCTTGAGTCTCTTTTTCATCTGAAGAATAAGAAAAGTGAAAGATATACACTAAAGTTCCTCTTCATCTTCATTTTTCATTGCATGTTTCAACAACTACACATAAAAAAAATTGTTGATCATAGTGCATTGTTGTGGTGATAAAGTCCAAATAGGATTATGTACCTTGGTTTGGTTAGAGGTTTTTAGTGGGTTTTTCTTGAATAAAATCTTAGGGTTTTGTCCTCCAAGATTTGGTGTTTTTTGCACAAATCTTTGCTTCATAGATTCAGCCGAGTGAAAGGTTTGAAGAACAGTGGGTTCATTCAAACGAGTAACGGTAATTGGAGGATTGTGAAGAAAGGTTTGGGTTCAAGCGTGTCGCGGTTGAAATCATCCGAGCTAGAGTTTTTGAGAACTTGGAGTTCTTGCAATAAGGTAGCTACAATTGGAGGTTTCACGCATATCCGATCGAAATCATCAGAGCTAGAGTTTTGGAGAATCTGGAGTTCTTGCAATAAGGTAGCTATAATCGGAGGTGTGTTTGGAACGTTTGAAGCACTTGGTTCAACTCGAATCAAGGGGGGAGAAGTGAATAGGATCTACAACAACACTTAGGTTTGCTTGGTGGTGATTATTTCTTCTCTTGTATAAACTTTGCAATTGATAATAAATATCTCAATTCTAGTTTTAGAATTGGGGACAGACGTACCTGAATCAAGGACGAAAGGGGAACTGGCTAAACAAATTTGGTGTTGTTCTCTCTTTCTCCAACTCTTTAATTTATGCATAAATTGAATCTTGTGTGAAACTAATTAGAAACTTCATCTCGCTTAATTGTTGTGCACTAAATTTGTTTGATCAATTGTTGCAATCACTTTGGTTTTAACTAAGGAAAATTTTGCACAATCAATTCTAGTGAAATTAAGACTTGGTGTAGTGGCACACCAAGTGTTTGCTAAAATTAACTTCACCCAAGTTTATCAATATTTTGCTTGTTTTCTCATTGTTTTAATTCATCATTGGTGGTAGCTATATCAAGAATTTGTTTATTTGATCGAATGATTAAGATTGTTGTAGATTAGCTTTATCTTATTCATTCCATTAGGTTTCACGCATATCCGATCTTTCTAGTAATGGATCGCTTAGACAATCGTGGTCTAGGGAGCTTTCGTAACCTTTAAAAACAATTTTAAAAAGCTCTAAATTTTGAAATACCTGATCTTTTCAACCCCCCCCCTTCTAGATCGGTACTATTGTCTAACAAGTGGTATCACAAGCACCAGTTCATCTAGTGCTTCGCATATAACTTTTAGAAAATGGATAACGATCATAAATGGAAATATTGTACGCGTATTCATATTAACTATGTTGATAGGAAGGTATAGAAAGTCATCCAAGATGGTCCTATGGAAATAACTGTGACCAATGTGGATGATGTTGTTATACCTAA
This sequence comes from Lathyrus oleraceus, assembly GCF_024323335.1. Classification (NCBI taxonomy): domain Eukaryota; kingdom Viridiplantae; phylum Streptophyta; class Magnoliopsida; order Fabales; family Fabaceae; genus Lathyrus; species Lathyrus oleraceus. Next base: position 92,950,733 of record NC_066585.1, read on the forward strand.
ACCTGAAGCACAGTGGAATGAAGAGGATGAGAAAAAGTATAGCTATGATTGGAAAGCCAGGAATATAATCATTATCGCCTTAGGTATTGATGAGTATTATAGGGTTTCCCATTATACTAGTGCTAAAGCTATTTGGGACTCATTGCAAATTGCCCATGAGGGAACCAATGATGTCAAACTATCTAGAATCAACACTTTGACTCAAGAAATTGACCTTTTTCATATGAAGAATGGTAAAACCATTGCTGATATGCAAAAGAGATTTTCTCATCTAATCAATAAGTTAAATGCTTTTGATAAAACCACCTCTAATGATTTTGCTACTAACAAAATCTTGTCTTAACAGGGAATGGCAACCAAAGGTCACCATGATTAAGGAAGCCAATGATCTAAGAACATTGGACATGACAACATTGTTTGGTAAGCTTCAAGAGCATGAGCAAGAGCTCATGAACCTTGAGAAACATGAAAAGAGTCAAAAGAAGGAAAAGAAGGAGAAAGCAAAGGACACCGAAAAGAAGTCTATCGCTTTAAAGGCTTCAAGTTCTAAGTCATCCACCAATGATATGTGTGAGAGTGAATCAAGTGATTATGATAAAGATTCGAAGGAAGACATGGGGTTGTTTGTAAGGAGGTATAACTGATACCTTAGAAAGAATGAAGTTCAACATTCGGATAAAAATCTAGTCAACTATAAAAGACAATCAAAGTTCTCAAAACAAGAAGAAAGTAAGACAACTAATTCAAGAGGCTCATGTTACAATTGCGGAAAGGACGATCACTATAAGTCGGATTGTCCATTGTTGAAGAAATACAAAGGAAAAGACAAACGTCACAAGTAATCTAGCAAAGCTAGAAAAGTATACATTGTATGGGAGAGCGATAGTGAGCCCTCAAGCAATGGTAACTCAAGTGATGAAGAACAAAAGGTCAATTTTTGTCTTATGCCTCATCAAAAGAAGAAAAAGAATGTAAGTCATTCTAAATATGATCATGTTGATAAAATGTCTTATTTAGATTTGCAAAAAGCCTTTAGTACTCTACACAATGAGGCCAAGGAAGCTTTTAAACACTTAGCCTCAAATAAGAAGATTTTCTGGTATTTAGAAAAAAAAGGTTTCTGATTCCAAAAAGGAATTAGAAACTCTTAAGAAATCTATGATAGAGGCTACTAAAGGAAAAACTGAAGATGATAGGGGATTTTGGTTTAGATGGTCTGGATGTGAAACTTGTCACATTTGGCAAAGAGATGTTAGAACCCTTCAAGCTAAATTAGACAAGGCTTTATAACCTAGAGTTACCTTTGTTATTGATCAATCACATTTTAGAAGTAACATGAATAATACTTATAAAAAATACACTTATGTGGTAAAAAATCAAGTTAGCAAAAGTAACTCTCATCCAAACTCAAATTGTCTATATTGTTGCAAGATGGGACACACTATTGCTAAATGCTGATTTAGGAGATTTTTAGTTCCTAAAGGAATTTTCCAATGGTTTCCCAAATGCAACCAAAGTTTCACTCACACACAAGGACCCAATGAAAATTGCGCACCTCATTCCCTTGTTTTATTTGTAGGTGGAATGTCTTGAGGCTACGGAGAGAACATGGTTTCTCGATAGTGGATGCTCAAGACATATGACGGGTGACATTTCCTTATTCTTTGACTTTGTGTCTAAGAAGAAAGGATTTGTAACCTACGGTGATAATAACAAGGGAGCTATACTCGGAAAAGGTAGTGTAGGTAATCCCTCTTCTACTACTATCTTAGACGTCCTTTTAGTTGAAGGCCTTAAGCACAATCTTATTAGCATAAGCCAATTATGCGACAAAGGATATAAAGTATCATTTTCAAAAGATTGTTGCATGATTGGACATAATGATAAAAAGAATGATGTGTTTAAGGGATTGAGGGTAAATAACGTATACATGCTTGACTTGACTGAAGTATCTTTGACTAGCGTTAAATGTCTTGTCTCCATGAGTGAAGACTTTTGGCTTTTGCATAGGCGGTTAGCGCATTTCAAGTTTGACTTACTAAATAAAGTAGTGGAAAAAGATTTAGTAGTTGGTCTATCCAAAATCAAAATTTCAAAAGATCACTTATGTGATGCGTTCCAAATGGGAAAGCAAACAAGGATCACTTAGGTGGAAACTACTATGGTTTTGTTATTGTAGATGACTACTCTATATTTTGTTGGACCATTTTCTTAGCAAGTAAAAGTGACACTTTTTCCGCTTTTGAAACGTTTGCCAAGATTTTCAAAACAAATTGAGCACTAGCATAGTTACTATCCAAAGTGATCATGGAGGTGAATTTGAAAACCACCTCTTTGAGTAATTTTGTGAAACAAATGGCATTGATCATAATTTTTCCGCTCCAAGAACTCCACAATAAAATGGAGTAGTGAAACGTAAAAACCGAGTTTTAGAAGAGCTTGGAAGGACTATGATCAATGAAAATAGCCTTCCTAAATATTTTTGGGCCGATGCCATAAATACGACTTGTTATGTCTTGAATAGGATACTCATTCGTCCTATTCTCAACAAAATTCCTTATGAATTGTTAAAGGGAAGTGTAACGGTAAATTCATGACCATTAAGCTATGAATAAACTTAACTTCAATAAAACCAGAGTCGCCACCGCGCTTTTATTGTTTCCCAAGAAAAAGGGAAAAGTGTGAACAAAACCCAAAGATAAGAAGTTTTCAAATCAAAACTAATAAAATGTCAGAGATTACAGGTAAGGGGGTTTGTTACACAGAGGGAAGGTGTTAGCACCCAAAGTGTCATAGGTACTCCTAGGAAGCCCTTTTTTATGTGTGTATGTGTTTTTTGGTATAAAAGACGTTTTGAGAAAAATAGAGTGTGGGGATGAGAAAAGAATTTATTGATTATATTTTTGTGTTTGACAAAACCTTCGAACTTGTGCGTACGTACCAACATAAAAATGAGGGATCAAAACCTCGTAGTTCGTGGTACTAATTTCAAAATGAGTAGATTTCTTTTAATCAAAATTAAATTAAAAAAAGAGGCACAAAGGACCCAAGAGTTTGAATGAGTGTTAGTTTTTTTGTCTTTTTAAATTGTAAGTCAATATTGTTAAGTTCGTTTACAAATTTGATTAAGAAAAGAGTTTAAAAATGCAATGGCATAAGGCCAAAGTTTCTAATTTTAAATAAGGTCTAAGTTTTGAAATCATAAGCAAAGAAGATTTTTGAAAAAAAGGGGAGAGATTTTTTGAAATTTAAGAAGTGGGAGAAGATGAAGAGACTAATCCTAAGCATAAAATTAAAAGTTAAGAGTTGAAAAGATCTGACCAATGGGATACAATCCAACAGACAAGAATATCATATAGAAAACTCATTTTCCCTTTGGACTCTGAATCAATAAAATATCCACAAGAAATTAGCAATATGAATATCAAGGCATCAAATAAAGATAGCCACATTCAAGCAAGCAATTCCATAGCTAGCAGTCTTCTTTGTCTTTTTATGTATCAGATGAAATACTCCTTGATTAACTCAGAATAAAGCATTACACACAAGATCAAAATAAAAGTTGTATCAAGACCATGTAGCAGATGAATTCTAGTGAATCCCAATACTTGCATCAGATGAAAGCTCAAATCACAATACTTAGTCTCAGAAATGTTGGCATTGGCCAAGTCCTTTTGCATATGTAATGTTGCCTAATCCTAAGTCCAAAAGTTCAAATCAAACCCAACAGTTCACACAAACATTTTTTAGGGTTTTTGTTGTTTATTAAGTATTTTAAGGTCCAAAGACCACAAATACAAACAAGATATACAAACAAATATATACAATCACAATATATGGCTCAAATGAGCAAAGTGAAGATGACATAAACATAAACAAGTTAATGAAATGAAAATGGCAATGAATGGTAAATGACTTGAAATTAAATTGCATAAAGTAAATGACTTGAAGTTAAATCAAAGTTTATAGTAGTTAGTGTTAGTCAAAGTTAATTAGATGTTAATGGATTTTTGCTTTTCAATTGATTAAGTCATTCTTTGGACAATACTCAACCATCTATTCACAAGCATGAACCCTTGAACCAAGACATCTTCCAAAGGAAGGAAAAAATCCAAGTTTCCTCACAATATCAAGAAATATGGGAGACTTACAATCTCACTTACTAGAATGTTATACCTTTAGGGTCAAATTTAGCTCTATGTTAAGCAATCGTAATTGGACTTATGGAGAAGTCACAACTATCTGAGGTCAGGCAATAAAAATTTAGGTGTTAATGCATGTTAGAGATTTGGTATAATGAACCAAACTCCTAAAACATACCACACACTAAAAGAAAAAAGATCAAATGAGGACCTATCTCATCCATACTTGTATTGGTTCATCTAACACAAGTTATTGATGAACCAATTAGCCTTAGAATCTTGAGATTTCATTGGTCAATGAAAGGGATGAGAAATAATGGGATTAAAGATGAAGAGGGAGGGGATATGAGAGAAATACAAATTGGTCATGGGAGGAATTTTATCAAATTAAAATCATTCATTCATTTTGGGAGATGAAATGTGCATTTCATCAATCCCCTAAATCCATTGATTTTAACTCAATAAAAGTCAAATCAACCTTGACCAAGGCCCCAACAAATAGTCAAACATCGCAAGTCAATAAAAATAGTTCAACATAATTTTTACACAATTAATCAATTAAAAGTCATATTAAAAATGCATTTAAATTCAATTTAATTTGGCCAAAACCTAAAACCTCTTCAAAACACCAAATGAATATCCAAGAGATTTATCCTAGGTCAATGAAGTTCAAAGGACCTTAGACAAAAAATTTCATGATTTTTAAAAAGTCATAAGAATTTTTAAAGAATAAAATATATGCACAAAAATAATTAATTCATAAAAAATATAAATATTAATCCAAAAAATAATTTTAATTTAGAAAATGAAAGAGAGAAATATTTAAAGATTTTTGATGAAAGTCCCATATTTTTTGGATTAAAAATGAAATTAATATGAATTAATCAAAACAAATGGATTAAATGGAAAATCAGAAAATATGAAAAAATAAGGGCCATTAGATCTCCCTCATTAATTGAGGTGGCATATTTGATGGCCACACGCATCATGTCCATGGTGTTCCAAAGTCAGCGCGTGCGTACATGTGGTAATCAAATTGAATGGACGAGATTAAAACGTTGGACAAGGATCAAATGGCTCAGGTCAAGCCAACACATCACCGGAGCCTTAGCTTCGGTCATCTTCTCCGGTGAAGGCCACCGGACTGGTTCAACCAAAACTTCATGAAAAATGAAAAGTGAATACACTAATTTGAAGGAAAAATGCTCGGGAGCACGAATCTGACCTCAATTTTCTCTAATTCCAAGTATATGAAAAGATACCAGGATTTGAATTTTGAGGATCATGAAATGAGTTGCTTCGATTTGACCTCAAAGCAACTCAATCTTGTTACCTATATTGGTAGGACTTCAGCCAACCAAAAACCACAAAGAATGGTGAATAATTTAGAGAGAATCGAAGAGATGAAGTTTCTGAAAAATCACCTTCGAGTTGCTTCAAGTTCACTTGATCTTGATCTGAATTTGCTTGCTTTCTTTTCCTCTTGCTTACAGAAACCAATTGAGATGAAAAGGGGAATGAATTTTTGGAGTTTGAACTTCCAAACAGGAGATGAAGTTCAAGCTCGATTTCAAAAGAAATCTTCAAAAATTCTATGGAATGGAGGGTTTGGATTGGTCTGGAAAAGCTTGGGCAAGGTCTTGATGGAGTTCTAATCACAATGCACTTCTATTTATAACCTTGGCAATTGATTTTCATACAGTTCCATTTGAATGCTCAAAAATAGAAAGTTTATTCATGGGCTAGCATGGGCATGTGCAAAGCCCAAATGATCATTTGCAAAGGTCCAAAATCGTGCATAGGTCATTCTGAAAGTGTTGCATTAAGCCATGCAATGTTGAATTGAGTTGGATCATGAAATTCTTCCAAATGGCACCACATATTGCACCCATGCTCAAGTCCTCCAATATTGATCCAAATGAGATGATTTAGGACTTTTTGGAAAGATGAGATCAAGGGGAACAACTTTCATGTTGAACACTTTTCCATTTGAAGCTTGTGTCATGATTAATTTTGAGGTGGAAGTTTGGAAAATCAAACATATTTGAAAATTTTCTAAGTACCAAGTCAAATGTTCACTTCTTCCACCTTAAATAACTTTTGATATGGACTTCAAATGGAAACATTTCCTTCATCAAAGTTGTATATGTTTCAAACCTCTTAAATTTGGTCACTAATTTGACCTCATTTGGATTTGGCATGAATGAGTTATGCATTTTAGAAGTTGAGGAAAATCACTTGTTCAATGGTAGTGGCCCGAAATGACCTATAATGTTTCCTCTTGGAACATGAATTTTCAAGTTAAATTTGAACTTACTCAAAACATAAAATTTGAATTATACATCGTGAATTTGATCATGTAATTTGAATGGATTTAATCTCATAAAAATTGAGCAAGTTATGATCTTGGGAAGTTGACCTCCTAACTAGGGTTCAGACAAAATGACCTATCACATTTCACAATAAAAGATGACTTTACAAGCAAAAATAGCTCTTGGCTTCAACATGAAAGTTGTTTAGAATGTCATTTTGAGTAACCTTTATCTTGTAATGATTTTCATATGACAAAAATTGTAGGAGATAGGGTCTAGGGAACCCCAGTTTTGACCAGTTGACTTTCTCTGGTCAACCACCATGAACCATCTTGCTAGCTTGACATTATATTGATTTTTGGGACTAATTGAGGATCATATATGTGTAAGATGATTTAATATGAAGTATCCCTTGAAATATTTGATCACATTTTGGAGAAACTTGCTGAGGAAGTCACACAAGATACCCAGATGAATTTGGGTTTCCAAGGCCAACAAGTTTCAAACTCTTGATGAATTCTTGATCAAAATGATATGTGAAGACTATAGGGATCCCTATATGATGTCTAGAACCAAAGTGAAACATTTCTTGATTGATCTCCTTGCATTGAGGGTCTCAGACCCTAGATATGAACTTCATGGAGCATAGGTGTGCACAAACACTACCTACAAAAGCAACAAACTATACATGGACATATTTTTGGTATTTTGGTTAGTAAATAATGAAAGACAAAGTATGATACAATCAAAATGTGCTTGGTGATCTCTCCCAATGCAAACCCAATGAATGGGGGTGAAGATGATGCCAAGGTATGATCCCAAAGCCAATGCATATGATGAGATAGCATGAGGGATCTTAGGGTCACAATTGGGGTCTTACAACTACCCTTATTTAAGGAAATTCTAACTGAGGATGTGAAGGTTGAAATCTTCGTATCAACTCAGTAGAATGGACTTAAATAACAACATATAGAAACAAATTTTGGTCCCTATAAGACCTCATGATGCGTATGATTTGAATGTTAAAAGTAATATCTGTAGGGAAAGATGTTGCCACAAAGGAAAGGAATTCAGAGAGACTGAAAGTCCACAGGAGTAAAATGCATTCCATAAGGAACACTCATTGGGGAGACAGAGACTCTAGGGGACAAAAGTGTTACGCGTAGGCCAGGCTACGACTTAAAACTACTGGAGACACGAGGGAGTTCCATGAAAATAAATTAATGGAAGGACTTGGTCGGGGAATAGGGAAAATATGTGGGGGGGAACGGGTAAATCAGAACAAAGCTGAAATACCTGAACCAAACAGGGGATGACGATTTCATTGAGGAAATACACACTTAAACTCAACTGGGAAAGAATATACTTCAACATAGGAGTACCAGAAGTATATTATCTATTACTGGTTATTGGGTAGGAAGATAATATAATCTGACAGAGAGACATCCGTTACCAGTTAGGGTAAACATATCAAGGATGGCTCGCTGAGGGAAACATGAGGTGTATTCATTACCGATTACCGGGTAAGAATAACCTGCTGGGGAAAATAACAAATAGGATTTACAACTGCCAGTCACTAGGCAGAAGACCGAAGAGAGAATATTTGTCACCGTTAAAGTGAACATATCAAGGATAGACTCATGGGAAGAATATTTGCCATCGGTTAAGATGAACATATCAAGGATAGACCACCTGGGTAAAAATAGGAATTATATCTATCAGTTACTGGATAGAAAACCGAAAAGAGAATATCCGCCATCGGTTAGGATGAACATATCAAGGATAGACTCAGGGGGGAAAGTGGGATTTACAACTATCGATTACCGGGCAAAAGACCGCAAAGAGGAGAAAACACGTCATTGATTAGGATAAACATATCAAGGATTAACTCTCTAAGGAATAAAATAGGGATTACAACTACCTTTCTACTGGGTAGAAAACCGCAAAGGGGAGAATATCTGTCATCGGTTAGGATGAACATATCAAGGATAAACTTCCTAGGGAAATGTGAAAATGAATTTGCTAGGGAAAATAGGAAGTAAATTACTTTTATGATGTATTGGGCAAAAGTAAAGTACTCAAAAATTGAGAAGAATATTACCAGCTACTGGTAATAGACTCTCAAGGGGACCAAAGATATCTGTCTAGGTAAGAGCTAGGAATAAATGGTCAAACAAAGACTCAACCCGATGAGGATATATCTCAGGGGGAGCGGTTCTATCCAGATAATCAACCGGGGAGAAAACTGAAATAATAATCATCCACGAGGAAGTATCTCAGTGGGGAATGAGAAAGGTCAAATTCTTTCTGCTTAAGGGGTGACATTCTACCATTGAAAGAGGACAGACGCACCGAATTTGCATAAGGAAATAATATCACCACAGCAGAGGATCAGAAATAAGGAATCAAATGCAATAAAATACATAATGAAATATTTGATGTATGAATGTGTATGTATATGATTGATGATTATGCTGACAAAAACAATCACAAAGGATACAAATGTCACCAATTTGGATCATCGCTACAACACTCGGTTATTCTCGACAACATGGAAACACCAACTGGAGAAACATGTTGGGGATGGATGCAAATCAACTGACTCTGAACATCCTAAACTTGGTTGGGGATAGAGAGAGAAGATCTGCCGAAGACCTGAATTGTAAACTTTGCGGGGAATTTTAGGTAAACATCAAATCAAATGAGACAACCTTATAGGGGATACAAATCAAATACTGCTCACGAATCAACACTGTCGGGGATCAGAAATGAACTCCACTGGGGACTTACAAGAGATAAAAACTCTGGGTTGGGTCCATGCAAACCGTTAAGGATGTGAGCTTATAACTCAATTGGGGAGGTGATTACAAACTCAGCTGGGTAAACTGACTTGCTGTTGGGGAGGAAAAGTTTATCAAACTAACCGCTTGGGAGAAACCATCAATGCTTCGCACTTTAGGAGTTACCTGTTCTCATATTGTTGTTCATATTCCTTACTGTAATTGATTGCTTTTTCAAAGTAATTGCTTTCATTATTATTTAAGAAAAATGATTTTTACTTATTAATTCAATTTCAAAATTATCATCATAAATTCAATTCTATTTAGCTGAAAAATAAGTAAGAGTAGAAACAATTGGATAAAAAGCTCAACTTTAATTAATAGAATGGTAGTTTGTAAATGACAAGACTCCATAGATCTTTACAAAAGTTGAAAAATGATAATTTACATGGAAAAGGGATACATTGAATACAATGATCACTACTCTCCCTACGAACTTCAATATCCACCGTGTCCTTGGCTTCGATCGAGAATGACGAATCAGAAACAAATGACTTGCTCAAAACTGTCCCGAATGCAGTTACTTGCCATAATCCCTAATTTTTGCATAGATTGCCCCAAGGCGGGGTACTCAATCTATAGGGATGATTTTTCTGTTTTATGTCTCTAATTTTTTCCTGGATCACCCTTTCGGGTTTTCAATCCACCGAGACGCTCATTTTTGCCTAAGCCTCCCTTTCGGGGTTTCAACTTAGCGAGTTATTCTTTTCTTTTTAGGCGAAGGATTTCTTGAATGCATTGGCATTCACAGGACGAGTGAACTATTCACCATCCATAGTTGTAAGAATCAAAGCACCGTCTGAAAAGGCTCTCTTAACAACATATGGGCCTTCATAATTAGGAGTCCATTTTCCCCTAGCATCAGGTTTAAAAGATAGAATCTTTTGAGCATAAGGTCACCTTCTCTGAACACACGAGGCATGACCTTCTTATCAAATGCCTTCTTCATTTTCTGCTGGTACAACTGGTCGTGACACATGGCAGTCAATCTTTTCTCTTCAATCAAATTCAGCTGATCATATTTGGTCTGGCACCATTCAGCTTCTGTCAACTTGGCTTCCATCAAGACACGCAATGATGGGATCTCAACCTCTACTGGGAGTACAACTTCCATACCATATACAAGTGAGAAAGGGGTTGCCCCTGTTGAAGTGAGGATGGAGGTACGGTACCCATGCAAAGCAAATGGGAGCATCTCATGCCAATCTTTATACGTCACAACCATTTTTGAATGATCTTCTTGTATTCTTATTCGCAGCTTCAACGACCCCATTCATCTTGGGTCTGTATGGAGAATAATTATGATGTGCAATCTTGAAGTCTTTGCAAAGAGCTTCCACTATATTATTGTTCAAGTTAGATCCATTATTAATAACGATCTTACTCGGCACATCATAACAACATATAATCTGATTCTTGATGAACCTCACAACAACTTGCTTGGTCACTTTTGCGTACAATGCCGCTTCAACCCATATTGTGAAGTAGTCAATAGCCACTAGAATGAAACGATGTTCGTTCGAAGCTTTGGGCTCAATCATGCTAATCATATCAATTACCCACATGGAGAAGGTCCACGGAGAGGAAATGCCATTCAACAATGTCAGAGGAACATGAATCTTATCTGCATAAATTTGACCCTTGTGGCATTTCTTCACAAACTTGTAACAGTCAGATTCCATTGTCAGCCAATAGTAACCTGCCCTTAACATTTTCTTAGCCATAGCATTTCCATTGGAATGAGTACCAAAGGAACCTTCGTGGACTTCAGTCATCAATAAGTCTGCTTCGCATCTATCCACACATTTGAGCAGAACCATATCGAAGTTTCTCTTATAAAGCACATCACCATATAGGTAGAAGTTGCCAACTAATCTTCTCAAAGTCTTCTTATCTTTCAAAGATGCCCCAGGTGGGTAAATTTGACTTTGGAGAACACACTTAATACCAAAATACCATGTCTTTTCATCTTTGACCTCTTCAACAACAAACACATGAGATGGCATGTCAAGACGTATCACAGTCATATTGGGAAACTCATTCTAGAATTTCACCACGATCATAGAAGCCAACGTTGCAAGAGCATCTGCCATCCAGTTTTCATCTCGAGGGATCTGATGAAACTCAACCTTTGTAAAGAAAGTTGAAATCCTCCTCGCATAGTCTCTATATGGTATCAAACCGGGTTGATTCGTCTCCCATTCACCTTTGATCTAATTTACAACCAAAGCTGAATCTCCATAGACGTCGAGATATTTGATTATGAGATCAATGGCCTCTTCAAGCCCCATAATGCAAGCTTCATACTCAGCCATGTTGTTTGTACACTTGAAAGTCAATCTAGCTGTAAATGGAAAATGAGTGCCTCGAGGAGTAATAAACATTGCCCCAATACCATTACCATACTGATTAATAGCTCCATCAAATACCATGCCCCAACGGGAACCAGGTTTTGTCCATTCTTCAAGCAATGGTTCATCACAATCTTTCATTTTCAGGTACAAGATCTCTTCGTCAGGAAAATCATACTGCACTGACTGGTAATCTTCAATCGGTTGGTGAGCCAAATGGTCAGCCAAGATGCTACCCTTGATAGATTTTTACGATCGGTATTCAGTTTCATACTCTGATAACAACATCTGCCAACGAGCAATCCTCCTAGTTAAAGCAGACTTCTCAAAAATGTACTTGATTGGATCCATTTTAGATATCAACCAAGTAGTATGATTCAACATATACTGGCACTGACGCTTAGCAGCCCAAGCCAATGCGCAACAAGTCTTTTCTAGCATAGAATACTGAGTCTCACAGTCGGTGAACTTCTTACTGAGGTAGTAGATTGCATATTCTTTCTTTCCAAATTCATCTTGATGACCAAGAACACAATCCATACTCTCATCAAGCACAGTCAAATACATAATCAACGGTCTTCCTTCAACAGGTGGAGACAGAACCATAGGCTCAAGCAGATACTCTTTAATACTGTCAAAAGCTTTCTGGAAATCTTCAGTCCAATCACAAGATTAATATTTCCGAAGAAGCTTGAATATAGGCGCACATGTGGCATTCATATGTGATATGAATCTCGAGATATAATTCAAGCGGCCGAGAAAACCTCTGACTTGCTTCTCTATTTTGGGCGCAAGCATTTCTTGTATTGCTTTGACCTTGGCAGGATCAACTTCAATACTCTTCTCGCTGATAATAAAGCCCAACAACTTGCCAGAACAAACACAAAAAATGCATTTATTGGGATTCAAGCGGAGTTTGTACTTCCTCAAACGCTGGAATAACTTCAATAAATGCTCAACATGTTCTTCTTCATCACTCGATTTAACAATCATATCCTCAACATAAACTTTGATCTCTTTATGCATCATATCATGAAAAAGAGTGGTCATGGATATCTGGTATGTTGCACCAGCATTCTTTAAACCGAAAGGCATCACTCTATAACAGAATGTTCCCTAGGGTGTAATGAATGTGGTCTTCTCCATATCTTTGGGTGCCATCCTGATTTGATTATAACCAAAAAAATTATCCATAAACGAAAAGACTTTGAATTTAGTTGTATTGTCTACCAACATATCAATGTGTGGCAGAGGGAAATCATCTTTTGGACTAGCTTTGTTCAAATCTCTGTAATCAACACACATGCGGATTTTCCATCCTTCTTAGGAACAGGCACAATATTGGCCACCCACTGCAAATACTCAGCGGTAACAAGAAAACCAGCATTAATCTGCTTATGTACTTCTTCTTTGATCTTCACTTCCATACCGGGATGAGTTCTTCTCAACTTTTGTTTGACCAACGAGCATTCTGGCTTCAATGACAATCTATGCTCCACGATCTCAGAATCTAAACCAGGCATGTCGTGATAGGACCAAGCAAACACATCTGAATATTCTCGAAGAAAGATCAATCAACCCCTTCTTAGCCTCTGGACACAGTTGAGACCCAATCTTGACTTCCTTCAAATCATCTTCGGAATCCAAGTTGACTAGTTCGATCTGCTCTTCAAACGGTTGAATGGCTTTTCCCTCATGCTCAAGTAAACGAGATAATTCATCATCAACTTCTTCCTCAGCCTCAAACACAGGAAAATCAAAGTTTGGAGAGGGAGTAGGATCATTGTATTCAAGGGTTTGAGAACCAACCTGCATAGTGATTTGATATTTTGATTTTTGAGAAGTGATTTGTGACCAAATATTATGCAGATGGACAATTATTTTTTATTTATTGATGTTTTTTGTGATTACCATTTTCAGAAAAGCAAAAACTAAAAATAAAACATCATAGATGTGGATGAATAAAATTTCATTTTATTGATGATAATTGAAATGCCTAACAATGTTCACTTCTCCCTTAGGCATAGGAGAAGGATTTTTCTTTAAAAAATGAACAACAAATTACTTAGATTGATGAATAATAATAGGAACATCAACAACAACCCAATTATTGCAAGTTTGGCCATGCGTCATAAAGTTGGTGCAAGCTTTGTCTTCATCATCCTCAATCACAGCAACTGCGTGTTGATCATTACCATGAATGAGCCCTCCACTACGGAAACTTGGTTGCACATCTTCAGCTTTGACATCGAACGACCCTAGATAAAATCCCAATCCGGCCCTATTCTTGTTTTCAGCAATTTCTACCATGCGACCCCACTGATCAGTGCTTCCAGTCTCAATAGCTTTCTGAGCATCCTTGAAAGAAGACATGGGTGCCCCAGTTTTCTTCACTTCAGCAATAGACAAGGCTTGGAACGGAGTTCCAACCTTCTCCTCAGCTTCAACATAAGAAATGGATGACAAATGGCTCACCAATAATGCCTTCTCTCTACCAACAACGACAAGCTTGCCGTTCTTCACAAATTTAAGCTTCTGGTGCAAAGTAGATGTCTCATCTCCTGCTTCATTGATCCATGGCCTTCCCAATAAACAACTATAGGCCGGGTGGATATCCATTACTTGAAAAGTAATCTGGAAATCACTCGGACCTATCTTAATTGGCAGGTCCACTTCACCAATGACGGTTTTGCGAGAACCATCAAACGCTTTAACGATCACGCCACTGTACCTCATAGGGGCGCCTTGATAAGAGAGTCTAGACAGAGTTGATTTCGGAAGCACGTTCAAAGAAGAAACAGTATCAACCAACACATTGGACAGTGCATCCACCTTGCAGTTCATCGAAATATGGAGTGCTAGATCGTGATTTATGCCTTCCTCGGGAAGCTCTTCATCACAAAAGCTCAGATTATTGCAAGAAGTGATGTTAGCAACAATATGGTCAAACTGATCCACAGTAACATCGTGCTCAACGTAGGCTTGCTTTAGTACCTTCTGCATTGCTTCTCTATGTGCTTAAGAATTCATTAACAGAGACAACACTAAAATCTTTGTCGGCCTTTGGAGCAACTGTCCTACCATATTAAACTCACTCCTCTTAATCAATCATAATACCTCATCATCATCATTAGGCTTCAGCTTGCTGGATCCACCAGACTGACATACTGGAGCACTAACTGGATTCACCACAGGCACATCCACTTTCTTACTGGCTGAAACATCCTCTACTTCCCTCGGAAAGACCGGACCGAAGACACGACCACTACGGGTCACCTTTGTAATATCAGATATATTCACCACAGAATCAGCTACGGATAACGGAATCTCTTGACCATTTTCCACCATTGTGGCATTATACTGATAAGGCACAACTTTATCGGATGCATACGGGACAAGGCCCACTAACCGTATAACCAACAACGATATCAATCTATTAACATTGTTGCTATTGCTGCTGTCAAATTGAATGACTACCCGCTCAAGGGTCTTAAACACCAGAACAATCACATTAACATCATTTATATCCCTTGACTGTTGAATCTAGATTACATTCTCATCCATCAACCTCTGGATATCCCTCTTGACGATCATATACCCATGGGGGTTCACACTACAAATTGTACAACCATCATGGTCGTGCTCATAATCAGTGATCAAACACAATATTCTATGCATCTCCACCAGAGACCTACGGATACGTCGTACATCAAAGACTCGAAAATTTCCTGGACAACCATTCACCATATTGACAGTAGCATTTACATGAGCAGTCAATAGATTGGCTTTCACATTAGGCGCACGGTCCTCAAAGGACACCATTCCACTCTTCACGAGCTTTCGTACTTCGTACTTCAACGGATATCAATTCTCAATGTCATGGCTAGGGGCTCCCCGGTGAAAGGCACAATGGAGTTTCGGTTTGAACCACCATGTAAGTGGCTCAGAAATTTGAGGTGGATTTCTTGGTTGGAGTAGGTTCTTGAGAACCAAAGATGGATATAATTCTGCATATGACATAGGACTAGGGTCAAAAGAGACCTTCTTCCTCTCAAAGCTTTGTTGTTAATTATTATTGTTGTTGTAGTTGGTCCTTTGTTGCGGTTGTTATTGACGTTGTTGTTGTTGAATTGGAACATATTGATTATTAGAATTGTTGGAAAATACAGGAATCACTGATGAAACTTGATGTTGATGCTGACGCGGTTGAGAATTTCTTCTAACATGAGGCCTCCTCTGCCTCCCTATAGATACTGAATTGGTTTCCCCCTCCATCCTCTTGGAAAAACCACCACTGTACTTCTTACTAGACGACGCTTCTTCTTTAGATATACTTCCTTCACGGACTCCCTCTTCTAACCTCATCCCCATGTTTACCATTTCGGTAAAGTCATTGGGGGCATTGGCAAGCATACGTTCGTAATAAAATGAACTCAAGGTCTTCAGAAAAATATTCGTCATCTCTTTCTCTTCTAATGGAGGATTAATCTGAGCAGCAAGATCCCTCCACCTCTGAGCATACTCTTTAAAAGTCTCCTTATCCTTCTAATACATAAACCTCAACTGATCTCTATCAGGCGCCATATCCATATTATATTTATACTGCATAACAAAGGCTTCACCCAAATCGTTGAAAGTACGAACACTTGCACTGTCTAGCCCCATATACCATCTCAGAGCAGCACGAGTCAAACTGTCTTGAAAGTAGTGAGTCAATAACTGATCATTATCAGTTTGAGTTGACGTTTTTCTGGAGTACATAACAAGGTGGCTCAACGGACAAGCATTTCCCTTATACTTTTCAAAGTCAGGGACTTTTAACTTTATCGGGATCTTCACATTTGGTACCAAGCAGAGTTCAGTAGCACTCTTGCCAAATAGGTCCTTTCCTCTCAATGTTTTCAACTCCTTTCGTAGCTCAAGGAATTGATCCTTCATTTCGTCCATCTTCTCATAAACATATGGGCCCTCAAATGACTCAGAATGGGAGATGATGTCCTCAACACGGGGCAAGGTATGAACAACTGGAGGAGGCACAGACATGACCGGGCTAGATGTCGGCATAGAGACAAAGGTAGGTGAAAACCCTTCAGGCACAAAGTTTGGTGGCATTCCCCACGGGAATCTAGCAGGCATGGACATACCAAATTGGCTGGCAGCAATAGGAATAGTCGAGGCAGCCACCTCGGAAATGATAGTCCTCTGTGGAGGAGTTGTGGGAGTTGGTGAAGACTGATTCTGTGCGGCAAGAACAGACTCCATCATAGTGGTTAATCATGCAATTTCGTCCTTCAGCTCCCTATTCTCTTGTTCCAAATGTTCCATGATCTTGGGTTGATTGGCATGAGTGTTATATCGGTGAGTCAGCTTGGCTGAATCACAGAAGAATAACCGATAAGACCTCTGGCGGAAGAAAACCTGTTATGCAAATGATGCATGAAAATGCAATGTTTTTGTTTATTTTTAATTTCAAGGAACATATGAAGTTCTATTTATAAGTATTAAATAATAACAATAGTAACAATTTGATTGACCATAAAATCTCTTGTATTCATAATAATTTGGGAGGATTGCACTGGGTACAATTTCAGAAACCAAAGTACAAAAATAAGAGAAAAGGAAACTAATCATCCTAAGGATCCCCTAGCAACAACGTTAGATGATCTGGCTGCTGGCGCGTACTTTCTTCGGATGCGTTGAATCTCAGTCTCAAAAGATGTCTTCATCTGAGCTTTCTCAAGGACAAGCTGGTCAACAATCTTCTTCCAAGCACCGGAAAGTTGAGGCATACTAGAGGAAAATGGACCATATGGATCTCTCTGTCTCTTCATTGCTCGGTTTTCAAGAAGCTCAATAAGCGCATCTTTGTCTTTTGACTCAAGCTGCAACTCCTCATGCTTTCGGCTCAAAGCATGAAACCGTTCTTCCCACATGTATTTCTCTTACTTCATATTGGCGAGTGCGTCTTCCAACTCCTCTACATCTTGGTTAAGGAGAGTTGATGGCTCAACCACAACCAAAGACATAGGTCTTTCACAAGCATACGACATCTTCAACTCCAAAGCTCTCTTCTTCACCCAAATAGTATAAGCTTTCAAAGATACATAGTTGCATGGACCAAGCTTGAATCTTCCTTTACTATGCACATTATGCCAAGCATGTATCATCCTTTTCTTCAAATGTTGGGGATATTTACCCTCTTGATAGAAAAGACCTTTTAACTGAGTGTTATTAGGTTTCTCTCTCAAGGGGAACCCAAGTTGACGGTGAGATAAAGAAGGGTTGTAGTTAATTCCTCCTTGGGTACAAATGAGAGGCACATTAAATAATTCACCACTACTATCAACAATATCCACACTAATTAATACATAATCATACCAAACAATATCATCATTAGTGAGAGACATAAGTCTTAGGGACCACCATAGACATTGTTTGTTCTCCATAAAAGCAGGCGTGTGAGGCAAGTGTGAAATAAACCACTTGTACAGAAGAGGAACACATCACACAATAGTTCCACCACCTTTAGAATTCCTCAAATGCAAAGAGAAGTACATGTCACCCAACAGAGTAGGTACAGGATTCCCAATCAAGAAGATTCTAATGGCGTTAACATCAACAAAACCTTCAATGTTAGGGAACAAAGACAAACCATAGATGAGCAACACAAAGATGGCTTCAAAAGCATCCACACTACCGGCTTGAGCAAAGACAGTAGCTTTACCAATGAGAAGCTCAGAAGTCAATCCAAGAATTCCTCCTTTCTTCACCCAATAAGCCTCAATCTCAGGCTTCTTCAAATGAAGAGCTTCAACTATGATATGAGATATGGGAATCTCCTCCAGTCCACTAAAAGGAACCTTGTCAGAAACAGGTATCCCCAAGAGATGGGCATACTCCTCTAACGTAGGAATAATCTGATAATCGGGAAAAGTGAAGCAACGGTAGAGAGGGTCATAGAACTGAACCAAAACACTCAAGAGTTCTTCAACCACATCAGCAGAAACCACAGATAAAAAAATTTCATGACGTTGCTTGAAGTCCAAGGGATCTAATACAAAAGATGATAACTTCCTTAGCTCTTTTAAATCAGGACATCTGAAACTGTACTTCTTAGTGTTCCTTCGTCCATAATCTATAGTCTGAAACCAGAGTCGCCACCGTGCTTTTATTGTTTCCAAAGAAAAAAAGGAAAAGTGCGAACAAAACCCAAAGACAAGAAGTTTTCAAATCAAAACTAATAAAATGCCAGAGATTACAGGTAAGGGGGTTTGTTACACAGACGGAAGGTGTTAGCACCCAAAGTGTCATAGGTACTCCTAGGGAACCCTTTTTTATATGTGTATGTGTTTTTTGGTATAAAAGATGTTTTTAGAAAAATAGAGTGTGGGGATGAGAAAAGAATTTATTGATTATATTTTTGTGTTTGACAAGACCTTCGGACTTGTGCCTACGTACCAACATAAAAATGAGCGATCAAAACCTCGTAGTTCGTGGTAACAATTTCAAAATGAGTGAATTTCTTTTAATCAAAATTTAAATTAAAAAAAAGAGGAACAAAGGGCCCAAGAGTTTGTGTGAGTGTTAGTTTTTTTGTCTTTTTAAATTTTAAGTCAATATTGTTAAGTTCATTTACAAATTTGATTAAGAAAAGAGTTTAAAATGCAATGGCATAAGGCCAAAGTTTCTAATTTTAAATAAGGTCTAAGTTTTGAAATCATAAGCAAAGAAGATTTTTGAAAAAAGGGGGAGAGATTTTTTGAAATTTAAGAAGTGGGAGAAGATGAAGAGACTAATCCTAAGCATAAAATTAAAAGTTAAGAGTTGAAAAGATCTGACCAATGGGATGCAATCCAATATACAAGAATGTCATATAGAAAACCCACTTTCCCTTTGGACTCTGAATCAAGAAAATATCCACAAGCAATTAGCAATATGAAGATCAAGGCATCAAATAAAGATAGCCACATCCAAGCAAGCAATTCCATAGCTAGCAGTCTTCTTATGTATTAGATGAAATACTCATTGATTAACTTAGAATAAAGCATTAGGCACAAGATCAAAATAACATTTGTATCAAGACCATGTAGTATATGAATTCAAGTGGATCCTAATACTTGCATCAGATGAAATCTTAAATCAAAATACTTAGTCTCAGAAATGTTGGCATTGACCAAGTCCTTTTGCATATGGAATGTTTCCTAATCCTAAGTCCAAAAGTTCATATCAAACCCAATAGTCCACACAAACATTTTTTAGGGTTTTTGTTGTGTATTAAGTATTTTAAGGTCCAAATACCACAAACACAAACAAGATATACCAACAAATATATACAATCACAATATATGGCTCAAATGAGCAAAGTGAATATGGCATAAACATAAACAAGTTAATGAAATGAAAATGGCAATGAATGGTGAATGACTTGAAATTAAATTTCATAAAGTAAATTACTTAAAGTTAAATCAAAGTTAATAGTAGTTAGTGTTAGTCAAAGTTAATTAGATGTTAATGGAGTTTTATTTTTCAATTGATTAAGTCATTCTTTGGATAACACTCAACCATCTATTCACAAGCATGGACCCTGGAACCAAGACATCTTCCAAAGAAAGGAAAAAAGGCCAAGTTTCCATACAATACCATGAAAGATGGGAGACTTACAATCTCACTTACTAGAATGTTATGCCTTTAGGGTCAAATTTAGCTCTGTGTTAAGTAATCGTAATTTGACTTATGTAGAAGTCACAACTATCTGAGGCCGAGCAATAAAAATTTAGGTGCTAATGCATTTAGAGATTTGGTATAATGAACCAAAATCCTAAAACATACCACACACTAAAATAAAAAAGATCAAATGAGGGACCTATCTCATCCATACTTGTATTGGTTCATCTAACACAAGGTTATTGATGAACCAATTAGCCTTAGGATCTTGAGATTTCATTGGTCAATGAAATGGATGAGAAATAATGAGATTGAAGATGAAGAGGGAGGGGAGATGGGAGAAACACAAATTGGTCATGAGAGGAATTTTATCAAATTAAAATCATTCATTCATTTTGGGAGATGAAATGTACATTTCACCAATCCCCTAAATCCAATGATTTTAAGTCAACAAAAGTCAAATCAACCTTGACCAAGGCCCCAACAAATAGTCAAACATCACAAGTCAATAAAAATAGCTCAACATAATTTTTACACAATTAATCAATTAAAAATCAAATTAAAAATGCATTTAAATTCAATTTAATTTGGCCAAAACCTAAAACCTCTTCAAAACACCAAACAAATGGCCAAGAGATTTATCCCAGGCCAATGAATGGTAAAGGACCTTAGACAAAAAAAATCATGATTTTTGAAAAGTCAGAAGTATTTTTAAACAATAAAAAATATGCACAAAAACAATTAATTCATAAAAAATATCAAAATTATTCCAAAAATTATTCAGAAAATGAAAGAGGAAAATATTTAAAGATTTTTGGTGAAAGTCCCATATTTTCTGGATTAAAAAGGAAATTAATATGAATTAATCAAAATAAATGGATTAAATGGACAATCAGAAAATATGAAAAAATAAGGGCCATCAGATCTCCCTCATTAATTGAGGTGGAAGATCTGATGGCCACGCACATCATGTCCACGGTGTTCCAAACTTAGTGCGTGCGTACATGTGGTAATCAGGTTGAATGGAGGAGATTAAAACGTTGGACAAGGATCAAATGGCTCAGGTCAAGCCAACAGATCACCGGAGCCCTAGCTCCGATCACCTTCTCTGGTGAAGGCCACCAAACTGGTTCAACCAAAACTTCATGAAAAATGAAAAGTGAATACACTAATTTGAAGAAAAAATGCTCAGGAGCACGAATCTGGCCTCAATTTTCTCCAATTCCAAGTATATGAAAAGATACATGTATTTAAATTTAGAGGATCATGAATTGGGTTGCTTCGATTTGACCTCAAAGCAACTCAATCTTGTTGCCTACATTGGTAGGACTTCAGCCAACCAAAAATCACAAAGAATGGTGAAGGATTGAGAGAGAATTGAAGAGATGAAGTTTCTGAAAAATCACCTTCGAGTTGTTTCAAGTTCACTTGATCTTGATCTGGATTTGCTTGCTTTCTCTTCCTCTTGCTTGCAGAAACCAATTGAGATGAAAAGGGGAATGAATTTTTGGAGTTTGAACTTCCAAATAGGAGATGAAGTTAAAGCTCGATTTCAAAAGAAATCTTTAAAAGGTCTATGGAATTGTGGGTTTGGATTGGTCTGGAAAAGCTTGGGCAAGGTCTTGATGGAGTTCTGATCACAATGCACTTCTATTTATAGCCTTGGCAATTGATTTTTACACAGTTACATTTGAATGCTCAAAAATAGCAAGTTCCTTCATGAGCTATCATGGGCGTGTGTAAAGCCCAAATAATCATTTGTAAAGGTCCAAAATCGTGTATAGGTCATGCTGAAAGTGTTGCATTAATCCATGCAATGTTGAATTGAGTTGGATCATGAAATTCTTCCAAATGGTACCACACATTGCATCCATGCGCAAGTCCTTTAATATTGATCCAAATGAGATGATTTAGGAATTTTTGGAAAGGTGAGATCAAGGGGAATAACTTTCATGTTTAACACTTTTCCATTTGAAGCTTGGATTATGATTAAATTTGAGGTGGAAGTTTGGAAAATCAAACATATTTGAAAATTTTCTAAGTACCAAGTCAAATGTTCACTTCTTCCACCTTGAATAACTTTTGATATGGACTTCAAATGGAAAAAGTTACTTCATTAAAGTTGTATCTATTTCAAACGTATTCAATATGGTCACCAATTTGACCTCATTTGGATTTGGCATGAAGGAGTTATGCATTTTAGAAGTTGAGGAAAATCACTTGTTCAATGGTAGTGGCCCAAAATGACCTATAATGTTTCCTCTTGGAACATCCATTTGAAAGTTAAATTTGAACTTACTAAAAACATGAAATTTTAAGTATACATCGTGAATTTGATCATGAAATTTGAATGGATTTCATCTCATAAAAATTGATCAAGTTATGATCTTGGGAAGTTGACCTTTTAACTAAGATTCAGACAAAATGACCTATAATCTTTCACAATAAAAAATAACTTTCAAAGCAACACTAGATCTTGGATTAAACATGAAAGTTGTTTGTAATGTCATTTTGAGTAACTTTTCTCTTGGAATCATTTTCATATGTGTTAATACCTTAGGATTGACATTAATTTTGTAAAACAAATAATGTAATCATCTCTGTTATTTTAATATGTTGGGTTGAAGAAGTTCAACATCTGGACCAACTTGTCATGTACGATGTCACGACATCATGCCTGTGACATCGCATATGTGTAGAAAACTGAATTAATTAATTCAGTATATATTCTGGGATTAGTGAGGATATTTGGTGAATATCCTAACTTCCATGTGGAGGTCTTAAAGACTCAATCAGAATATATAGGCTCTAAATATGGAGATATATATGGAGAGATTTTAGGAACTAAAATCTTGAAGACCTTATTTGTAGCAGAAGTTTTCTGCTGATTTTGTAACAACAAAGAAGAAGTTTGCGGCGATTTCTTAAGGCCCAAATCCAGTTGGGTGATTAGGTTATAAATAGCATATTGTAACCTAGTTTTTGTAAGCCTCAAATAATGTAAAAATTAGGGGTGTGTGTGAGGTAAACCTCCCAACCTGTGGGAAGGTTACCATGTGTTTCTCAGTGTTCAAAACTGAGAGTATTTGTAACTCAAAGCCTGTAGGTAAGAGTTGTTTGTTCTTGAATGAAGCTGTGAAGCAAGTTCAAGTTGTTTAACATTACATTGTACTTGTAGTGATAGGAATGGAAATTTGAGGTTTCTATCTAGGAGTTCCTAGGTATAGATTGCATTGGGTAAGGATTAAGTGAAGAGTTGTAAACGGGGGAGTTTAACTCTGAATTAATACTGCTGATAGTGGATCTTCTTCCTGACTTGGTATGCCCCCAGAGTAGGTGATGTTGCACCGAACTGGGTTAACAATTTTCTGTGTTTGTTTTCCTTCTGCATGTTATAATCCTTCTTCCATAACTCAGCTGGTATTTCAGTCTGCTTATCAAGATACTAACAAACCTGGTACATAGCCTTCTGTTTGAATGTCAATCAGAATGTTTTGACATTCATCATTGACAGCATATACTGAATAATAGGGATGTTGATCTCAGTTCAGTATTTAGTTAAGTCTGGTCTTCAAGAGGATAACAGACCTGGCCAAAGGATCATAGTGAAACTATCAAACTGGATGTCTTGACAGTTGTTCGTGTAGGCTGATACTGAAGTAGAGACTGGTTAGTCTTTTACAGTACAACAAAGTTAGCACAGTCTGTTTTTAGGAACATAACAGAATCAACATGAGGTATATGTTCTGGATGTCAAACTGAATGTTGTGACATTCACACCTGACAGCTTGTGCTAAATTGTAGGATAATTAGTTTTTCTGTTTCAGCATTTTTCTCAGGCTATTTTTTAGGAATCCAACAGCTGAGCTAAAATCCAGGACAATAACAACTAACCTACAATTAATGAACCTAACAAATAGCGTATTTGTTAGCTCCCTAATATGTGGAAATTAGGTTAACTTGCTTGACCTTTAGTTTAGGAAACACGAGTACTAGGCCAGCAAACTGGAATACAGTAACAGGTGATGTCCAAATCAATATTGATATATCATGCTGATAACTGTGCAAACACAACAGAAGTAAGTGTGGTGTTTGATCTCTGATGTGTCTTTGTACCAGAAGGACAGAACTAGGTGTTCTTCCATTCTAGGGTAATATAGTAGCAGATGTCGTGACAACTGTGAAAGCGTGCTTTAGTATAGGGTTTAATTTGTATAACTGTCTTGCTGTATTAGTTACAATGTTGGATCAGATGTCATGACTTGGAGTAGAACATCTGAATTCTGACTATGCCAGAATTTCAATTGGTATCAGAGCAGGCATCCTATTCTGTTTCTGGATGAGATCCATGGGTGATACTTTCTGGTATCTTGCAAGGAGTTATGTTAGTACTGATGTTGGAACCTGTGGAAGGTTCTGTGATTTCGCTGAATGGTCCCTTGAAGTAGGTGGATGGACTATTCATGACAGGAACTGTGTGTACCTGTCTCTGGAGGTTGGCAATTGGCCTTTGTGTGGGACAGCTATGCTAGTATTGAATCATATTCAAACTAGGTATGTTCTTGGAGGCTGATATGGTGAAGTGTGTGTTCATAGGTTGAGTTGTATTATGAATTCCGCTGCATAATACCTGGCAAAACTCAAACTCTGATGTAGTCTCCCCTCATGTGGATGAAAGGCTGTTGTATTCAAGATTTCATCATAATCTACTGAAGATGTCAAAGATACTTGAGTCTCCTCAAGTCCACTCATCATGGTAAGAATCACCTGATCACTGATTCTTTTACTCTCTTCGTTAGTGTATATGAAGACCTTGAAGACTTTCAAGGAGGGTTTGTTCCAAGGAGGTGAAACTAATGTTCTATGTGATGTTAGAACATGTTGTTCAACAAGTATGCAGCTACTGGTTGAAGAGCAGATGTTTTTAGGTATCAAACCAAGGGATACTTTTGTTTGGAACCTACTCCTAACCTAGAAGAGGAGACATCTGTGTGTGCTAAGTTGACAAGGGTAGGGTCAACTGTGTGTGTGCTCAAGAAGGTCACTTTTAGAAGTCTGATCTCTAGAAGTGGAGCTGGTTGAGATGTGACACTGTGCAATTTCCTGCTGTTTGTCTTATTCCTGCAGATTGATCAGGGTTGGATAGTTGTTCCCTGAAGTACTATGTTGTGTTGAAAGACAAGTCCCCTGGATGTTAGAAGTCAATAATGGGGTAACCTGGTTGATATTTCATTTAAGAGGATTGGGACCATGAATCTTGTTATTCAAACACCACGCTCAGAAGTGGCAGTTCTTTCAAGGAGTGAGAATATGAAGATTCAGAGGTTGGTTGAGGTAGTATGCTCTGGCAATGCATATCTACTATTGACTGGTGCTGTTTTCTTCACTAGTTCTTATGGTCAGCTGGAGTCTGATTGGTGTGATTGGAGTATGTATAGGTATAACTCATAGAGTTAGTTGCCACTGGTAGGGATGGTGTATGTCATGTTGAGACATTTGTGTGCAATGCATGGATATTGGTGTGGAGTCTCCATGATTGTTAATTTGAGGGGGAGTTTTAGTTAACCTCCTCACGTTTGGTCAGCCTAGGGTCTGGTTGGCTGTTGACATGTGTCACATAGGTTCTGGTTGTTGTGTGACACATTTGCAAGGAAGGATTCATCTCTCTCTTTCCTAAGGGTGAATCTAATCTGGAAAGATTCTCAAATCTATTGAGGTGCTTGCAAGCAAAAGATGTTGACACAAGAAGAGTATTTTCAAAGTATTCTTGTGGTGGAAGTATCTGAAAGGATAATTGGGAAGGGATTTAAGATCAATGTCTACTTGTGCCAAGTTCAAGTATATAATTGATTATCCTTGGATCTCAAGACAATTGATGTTCCTAATGATGTTGGAACATCTCTTCTTCAAGACCCTGTGCAGAATCACATGAAGGATAGTACATTGGTTTATGATCTATCTCTTTGGTGGCAGCAAAAGCATATGATCTCTGAAAAGGTTTCCTGGCGAGAAACATGTTCAGCCTTGGTGTGTACAAGAAGAAGAAGACATCATAGTCTTAATGGTGGTTACTTGGATCAGTTTATCTCTGATCTAAGTAAGGAATTGCATTGGCTAATGCACACTGTGGAGTTAAGAACAAGTCGCAGCATTCTTAGCATCATGGAAACAGCTTTGCTTTAGGAAGTGGAATCCTTGGTATAGCTGAAGGGTTAGTCTCTAACTGGTCCTTCTGAAGACTCATGCATCAGAGTGTCTGATGTCTTTGGAGAAGAAGCAGGGATTCATCAAGGTGTGAGCTTGGATGACTTAATTGTAAACCTGCAGGATGGAGGTTGTTTACTCAAACTTGGTTCCACAATCAAGTCTATGAGAGCATTGAAATCTTGTTCTGTGTAGGGAGGAAGTTCTTTCAAGTGGCAGAAGAAGGAGCTGAATTCAACAGCTAAATGTTAAAACACAATGTTGTGACATTTGGTTCAACATCAGAATCTGAGTTGGTGAAGTGGCACATCAACTTAAGATAGAAGGTTCTACAGAGTTGTAGATTTGGTACTTCAAAAAGATCGTTCTCATTGCAGTTCTTTGGAGTTGCTGGATGGAGAAGATGTTACATGTTCATGTCTTAGAGAATCTAAGTTTTGTTTAACATGTAGCTTGAAGTTCAAGTCTCACTTGGAAGGTCAGAATATCTTTGGGAGAAGTCTGATAAACTTGGAGAGGTCAAAAAGTGGCATTTGAATTTTTCATATGAGGATTCATGAAGGAGGTAATCAACCAGTGGCAGTTGGTCTATCTCAGAAGTGAGTACGAAGAGTCAAGATGATCAACATATGGAAACTGATTATTCTTGAGGAAAGTCTGAGACAAATTACTTTTGGGCAGAAAAGTAGTAAGTTGAAGACAAAAGGAGGTGTTTTCTATTCATCTCTTGGAGCTTGTGGTAGGAGTTCTGAGCTATCTATGGAAGATTATCTCTTGTAATGGGATGAGAATGTATATGTCCCAAGTTCTGTCTGGGCTCTTGTGGATCAAGCCAATAACTCATTGATATCTGAAGAGTATCAGATGGAGTTATGTTGTGAAGGATGTCCTAACTCATGTTAGAACATTTTGTAATATGGTTTTCCGTTCTGGCTAGAAGAGAGATTGACATAGAGTATGGATGTGTTCAACCAAGAGGGTTGAACAGAGGGTGTGCTCTTGAAGACATGAAGATGCGTCTTATGTTTTCCATTCATTAAGGGGTCTGGGTCCTCCTTGAATCAGGAAGTGTGTAAAGGTCCAACTTTGGGGTGTTGGATATGTTCATATGTGATCTCCATGTTTCAGGAGGAGAGTTGGTTGTTCATGACAGGGGGAGTTCTGTCGTTGTATTGCAAGTAATCATCAAGCTTGTTAGTTATTAGGATGATATGGTGTATGTCAAGGCTGAGTGAGCAGAAGAATGTCTGACCGGATGTCATGACATTGCCTTGGACAATATTGTTATTTCCTTCTGAATCTTAAAGTCATGAGGAAAAATGGATGTGGTGTGTCTAATTATGATAAATTAGAATAAGCCTGGGTGTTATAGTTGTGTTGTACAGGGGGAGTAACCATCTACTGGTGTTTGTGATTTTGGCTTTAGTGGTGCCAGATGTCAAGTTTCTACTGGAGGTACGAAAGTGGTCTTAGGAAATGTTGATAGGAAGAATACATGATGAATGCAGGCAAAAGCCGCGTTGAATGTTAAGACATCGCGTGCAACGTGTCTGACTGCATATATGGAATAGTCTCCATGCACTGGAACTATTATTTTGGAAAAGAAACAGTCAAGAGCTATAAAAGGTATTCAAAGATAGTCTGAGATTTTGTTGGTGATTCTCTGACTGTTTCTCAGCAAATATTAATGAATCTTGACCAAGCATTTATTCCTACCTTTAATTCCTAAGCACGGGCTGGACTATTTAAAGGATGTAACAACACTCCTCTTCTCACAAGAGAAACATTCCATTCCCTCTAAACCATGGGGTATGTTAAGGTTTGGGCAAACTGTGCCTGGATCTGGTTTTGTGAAGGGTTCATTTACAAATGTTTAGCTAAAAAGGGGGAGAGAAATATTGTCCTGAGAACGTACCAGATGCAAGCAAGCAAGCAAAATGTGGTAGCAAGCAGAAGTTGGCTTCAGGCACTAAAGTCACTAACTGTGTATACCTATTGTGTCGTGTGATCTGAGTTAAGAAGACAGTTGTGTCTTGTGATCTGAGTTACATTGTCTATGTACTCAGCATTACATATTCTTCAGGAAGCCCTCCTGTTGAGGGGAAGGGTTGTGATGCAACTGCGTCTTGTACCTCTACTTCCTCATGTACACCAACTTTGGTGTTTGTGGTGGTGGAGATAATGACAGAGGCTTATTTGTTTTAGCTAAAATTTGCCAAAGGGGGAGATTGTTAATACCTTAGGATTGGCATTAATTTTGTAAAACAAATAATGTAATCATCTCTGTTGTTTTAATATGTTGGGTTGAAGAAGTTCAACATCTGGACCAACATGTCATGTACGATGTCACGACATCATGCCTGTGACATCGCATATGTGTAGAAAACTGAATTAATTAATTCA
This sequence comes from Lathyrus oleraceus, assembly GCF_024323335.1. Taxonomy (NCBI): domain Eukaryota; kingdom Viridiplantae; phylum Streptophyta; class Magnoliopsida; order Fabales; family Fabaceae; genus Lathyrus; species Lathyrus oleraceus. The sequence goes on from NC_066585.1 coordinate 92,979,649, forward strand.
GTATATATTAATGGATTAGTGAGGATATTTGGTGAATATCCTAACTTCCATGTGTAGGTCTTAAAGACTCAATCAGAATATATAGGCTCTAAATATGGAGATATATATGGAGAGATTTTAGGAACTAAAATCTTGAAGACCTTATTTGTAGCAGAAGTTTTCTGCTGATTTTGTAACAGCAAAGAAGAAGTTTGCTGCGATTTCTGAAGGCCCAAATCCAGTTGGGTGGTTAGGTTATAAATAGCATATTGTAACCTAGTTTTTGTAAGCCTCAAATAATGTAAAAATTAGGGGTGTGTGTGAGGTAAACCTCCCAACCTGTGGGAAGGTTACCATGTGTTTCTCAGTGTTCAAAACTGAGAGTATTTGTAACTCAAAGCCTGTAGGTAAGAGTTGTTTGTTCTTGAATGAAGCTGTGAAGCAAGTTCAAGTTGTTTAACATTACATTGTACTTGTAGTGATAGGAATGGAAATTGGAGGTTTCTATCTAGGAGTTCCTAGGTATAGATTGCATTGGGTAGGGATTAAGTGAAGAGTTGTAAACGGGGGAGTTTAACTCTGAATTAATACTGCTGATAGTGGATCTTCTTCCTGGCTTGGTATTCCCCCGGAGTAGGTGATGTTGCACCGAACTGGGTTAACAATTTTCTGTGTTTGTTTTCCTTCTGCATGTTATAATCCTTCTGCCATAACTCAGTTGGTATTTCAGTCTGCTTATCAAGATACTAACAGACCTGGTACATAGCCTTCTGTTTGAATGTCAATCAGAATGTTTTGACATTCATCATTGACAGCATATACTGAATAATAGGCATGTTGATCTCAGTTCAGTATTTAGTTAAGTCTGGTCTTCAAGAGGATAACAGACCTGGCCAAAGGATCATAGTGAAACTGTCAAACTAGATGTTTTGACAGTTGTTCGTGTAGGCTGATACTGAAGTAGAGACTGGTTAGTCTTTTATAGTACAACCAAGTTAGCACAATCTGTTTTTAGGAACATAACAGAATCAACATGAGGTATATGTTCTGGATGTCAAACTGAATGTTGTGACATTCACACCTGACAGCTTGTGCTAAATTGTATGATAATTAGTTTTTCTGTTTCAGCATTTTTCTCAGGCTATTTTTTAGGAATCCAACAGCTGAGCTAAAGTCTAGGAAAATAACAACTAACCTATTAACTTGCTTGACCTTTAGTTTAGGAAACACGAGTACTAGGCCAGCAAACTGGAATACAGTAACAGGTGATGTCCAAATCAATATTGATATACCATGCTGATAACTGTGCAAACACAACAGAAGTAAGTGTGGTGTTTGATCTCTGCTGTGTCTTTGTACCAGAAGGACAGAACTAGGTGTTCTTCCATTCTAGGGTAATATAGTAGCAGATGTCGTGACAACTGTGAAAGCGTGCTTTAGTACAGGGTTTAATTTGTATAACTGTCTTGCTGTATTAGTTACAATGTTGGATCAGATGTCATGACTTGGAGTAGAACATCTGAATTCTGACTACGCCAGAATTTCAATATGACAAAAATTATAGGAGATAGGGTCTAGGGAACCCTAGTTTTGACCAGTTGACTTTCTCTGGTCAACCACCATGAACCATCTTGCTAGCTTGACATTACCTTGATTTTTGGGACTCATGGAGGATCATATATGTGTAATATGATGTAATATAAACTATACCTTGAACTATTTGATCACATGTTGGAGAAACTTGCTGAGGAAGTCACACAAGATACCTAGATAAATTAGGGTTTCCAAGGCCAACAAGCTTCAAACTCTTGATAAATTCGTGATCAAAATGATATGTGAAGACCATAGGGATCCCTATATGATGTCTAGAACCAATGTGAACCATTTCTTGATTGATATCCTTGCATTGAGGGTCTCAAACCCTAGATATGAACTTGATGCAGCATAGGTGAGCACAAACACTACCTACAAAAGCAACAAACTATACATGGACATATTTTTGGTATTTTGGTTAGTAAATAATGAAAGATAAATTATGATACAATCAAAATGTGCTTGGTGATCTCTCCCAATGAAAACCAATGAATGAGGGGTGAAGAGGATGTCAAGGTGTGATCCCAAAGCCAATGCATATGATGAGATAACATAAGGGATCTTAGGGTCAAAATTGGGGTCTTACATGAAGGAAACCTAATGTTTCACATCACCATGTCTTTGGATGTAAATATTTTGTGTTAAATAATAGTAAAGAAAACCTTGGTAAATTTGACTCAAAAGTCGATGAAGGTATCTTTCTCGGATACTCTCAATCTAGTAAAGCATATAGGGTATACAACAAAAGATTACGTATCGTTGAAGAATCCGTGCATGTCTCCTTTGATGAATCTTATCCAAAAATTGTCGGAGAAGGTATTTTTGTTGATGGTGCAGGTTTTCCTTCGGAAAATATAATAAAAGATCAAGAAGAAAAGAGTGTTGAACCCAATTCAGAAAAAGTTAAGGAGGAGCTGTATCATGTATCTGAAAAGAAAGAGGAGGATCATCCAATTAATAACAATGATCTTCCTTTGGAATGGAAATCTTCTAAGGATCATCCCATCGATAATATTCTATGAGATATCTCAATGGGAGTCACCACACGGTCAAAGATAAGTAACTTTTGTTATCATTTCGCTTTCGTCTCTCAAATTGAGCCTAAAAACTCCAAAGACGCATTACTCGGTGAACATTAGTTTTTAGCAATGAAAGAGGAACTTAATTAGTTCAAGAGAAATGAGGTGTGAGATCTTGTCCCCCCCTCCACGAGGCCATAGAGTAATTGGTACTAAATGGGTGTTTAGTAACATGTTAGACGAAAATGAAGTTATAACTCGCAACAAGGATCGCCTTATTGCTCAAGGGTATAACCAAGAGGAAGGCACCGACTATGAGGAGACTTATGCTTTGGTCGCCCGACTCGAAGCTATACGCCTTTTTCTTGCCTATGTTTGTTCTTAAAACTTCAAATGATTTCAAATGGATGTTAAGAGTGATTTTCTAAACAGATACATTAATGAAGAGGTCTATGTATCTCAACCTCCCAGTTTTGAAATCTATGAGCATTCTAACTATGTTTATAAGCTTAAGTGTGCTTTGTAAGGTCTCAAACAAGCCCATAGGGCTTGGTATGAGCGTCTTAGCAAGTTTCTACTAGAACAAGGATTCTCAAGAGGGAAGGTTGATACAACCCTTTTTATTGAGCGTCTAGGAAAACACTCTATTTTAGTTCAAGTTTATGTAGATGACATTATTTTTGGATCTACTAACATATATTTGGTTAAGGAATTCTCTAAGTTGATGCAGGGAGAATTTGAAATGAGCATGATGGAGGAGGTAAATTACTTCCTCGGACTTTAAATCAAGCAACTTGAAGAAGGAACTTTTGTTACCCAAACGAAGTACTGCAATGAGTTACTCAAGCGCTTCGATATGGCAAACTCCAAAGTAATTGACATTCCAATGCCTACTGCGGTAAATATGGACTGGGATGAAAATGGTAAGGCCGTAGATATAAAAAGGTATAAAGGTATGATAGGTTCCCTCCTTTATCTTACCACATCTCGTCCTGATATTATGTTTAGTGTATGTATGTGTGCTAGGTATTAATCATGTCCCAAAATATCACACTTAAAGGCTGTCAAGCGCATATTTAGATACCTCTGTGGTACTTCAAAGTATGGGCTTTAGTTTTCTAAGGGAAGTGATTGTTCTTTGGTTGTCTACTCTGATTCTGATTTTGCTAGTTGTAAATCGGATAGGAAAAGCACTAGTGGTACTTGTCATTTTTGTTCAAATTCCTTAGTGAGTTGGCACAGTAAAAAGCAAGTTTTCATTGCTTTGTCAACAGCCGAGGCAGAATATGTTGCAGCTGGTAGTTGTTGTGCCCAAATCTTATGGCTCAAACAACAATTACTCGACTCCAATGTTCAACTTGAACGTATTCCTATTTTATGTGACAATACAAGTGTCATTAATCTAACCAAAAATCCTATACTACATTCATGAACTAAACATATTGAAATTCGGCATCACTTACTCAAGGATCATGTTGAGAATGGTGATGTCGTTTTCGAGCATGTTGATATCAAAAATCAACTTGCCAATATTTTCACAAAACCACTTGCGACAGAACCTTTCATCCACATCCGTAGGGAACTTTGTGTTCTCGATATCTCTGATCGTTTTTAAATTTATATATGTTGCTTGCTCTATATCTATGCTTGCCTATTCTTTGATTAATCACATTGATAAGTGCGAGCTATGTGAGGGCATTCATTGCTTATCGTCATTGGAGGTAATATCGTTCCTATCTATTTGAACTATCTTGATCATTTATGTATGTATGTACTTGTTCTATATAATTCACTTTCTTGATGTTTATTTTATGATTTGGTCTAAGCTTAATCCATTTCTATGTTTGAAATATGTGTAAACTTGCTTAGGAATCATATTTAACATGCATTCATCATTAGGACAATTGTTGAATTTCATGTTTGCATGTTATTGTGTTTAGTTTATTTGTCTTGGAACTTATGTTAAACAAACTTGGCTATATGGTGTACTAAATTTCTTTTTCTAGTTCTATGTCTTATTTATGATTATATTTCTTACATTAACTTCATTTTATGTGAATGGTTGTTGATGTTAATCTGTTGCAAATTGGTTGATTACGTGCTTATGAATATATTTTGATTCTGGATGACCTTGTCCTTGTCTCTATTTGATGTTGTCAAAGGGGGAAAAGTAATGGAAATACATCTTATGATTATGATATCATATTTTTTCAAAGGAGTGTGTAAAATTAAGGGGAGGATGTCTATCAAAGTACATGATATATTAAAGATTGTGCCACGGTTTGCCATCATTAAAAAGGGGGAGTATGTGAGGGCAAAGGTTCTTAGTCCTTGTTTTAATGATGTCAAACCTTTTAGTAGCTCATACAGTGTATTTTGGATGGTGCCATAATATCGTAGAGTGCATTCATTCTTTAACATGCTCAAAGTATCAATATGTCTATTCATATAGGAGCATCTCATATATGTCAATATTGAACTTGATCATTGTTGGTGCCTTAGGTCCATAAGAGAATGGTTTGGATTGACCAAAATACATCTTAAAAACTCATTTTTTACCATTTAAAATCTTTGAGTGGACTCATGCTTTGGAGCGGTCGACTCATTCATGCATGTCATTTTCTTTGTAACTCACGGGTCTCAATAGGCCAAGTCTTTGAGTCGACTCATTTCAGGAAAAACAAGATGAGTCGACTCATATCCTGTTTGAGTCTACTCATAACCTGTTTTATTTGAATTATGTTGCTGCAGGTCTGAACAGGTCGAGTCATAGGTCGACTCATTTCTGAAAAAACAAGATGAGTTAACTCATCTCCCTGTTTGAGTCGACTCATAACCTATTTTATTTGAAATGTGTTGTTGCGGGTCTGAACAGATCGAGTCCCCAGTGTGAACAGGTCGAATGGTCGCTGATATCACTCATTTTTCTGTTGTGTATTTTTGCTATAAAAAACTGATGTGTTTTTCACTTGGTCCATATATATATATATATATATATATATATATATATATATATATATATATATATATATATATATATATATATATATATATATATATATATATATATATATATATATATATATATATATATATATATATATATATTCTTGAGTATCATTTTCATAAAAACAACAAGAAAAGTGAAAGGCATACACTAAAGTTCCTGTTCATCTTCATTCTTCATTGCATGTTTCAACAACTACACATAACAATTTTTGTTGATTATAGTGCATTATTGTGGTGATAACGTCCAAATAGGATTGTGTATCTTCGTTTGGGTAGAGGTTTTTAGTGGATTTTTCTTGAATAAAATCTTAGGGTTTTGTCCTCCAAGATTTGGGGTTTTTTGCACAAATCTTTGCTTCGTAGATTCAGCCGAGTGAAAGGTTTGAATAATGGTGGGCTCATTCGAACGAGTAATGGTAACTGGAGGATTGTGAAGAAATGCCAGGGTTCAAGCGTGTCGCGATTGAAATCATCTGAGCTAGAGTTTTGGAGAACTTGGAGTTCTTGTAATAAGGTAGCTACAATCGGAGGTTTCATGCAGATCCAATCGAAATCAGTCGAGCTAGAGTTTTGGAGAACATGGAGTTCTTGAAATAAGGTAGCTATAATCAGAGGTTTGTTTGGAATGTTTGAAGCACTTGGTTCAATTCCAATCAATGGGAGAGAAGTGAATAGGACCTACAACAACACTTAGTTTGCTTGGTAGTAATTATTTCTTCTCTTGTATAAACTTTGCAATTGATAATAAATATTTCAATTCTAGTTTTAGAATTGGGGGCATACGTACCCGAAGCGAGGACGAAAGGGGAACTGCCTAAACAAATTTGGTGTTGTTCTCTCTTTCTCTAACTCTTTAATTTATGCATAAATTGAATCTTGTGTGAAACTAATTGGAAACTCCATCTCGCTTAATTCTTATGCACTAAAGTTGTTTGATCAATTGTTACAATCACTTTGGTTGTAACTAAGGAAAATTCTGCACAATCAATTCTAGTGAAATTAAGACTTGGTGTAGTGGCACACCAAGTGTTTGCTAAAATTAACTTCACCCAAGTTTATCAATATTTTGCTTGTTTTCTCATTATTTTAATTCATCATTAGTGGTAGCTATATCAAGAATTTGTGTATTTGATCGATTGATTAAGATTATTGTTGATTAGCTTTATCTTAGTCATTCCATTAGGTTTCACGCATATCCGATCTTTCCAGTAACGGATCGTTTAGACTATCATGGTCTAGGGAGCTTTCGCAACCTTTAAAAACAATTTGAAAAAGCGCTAAATTTTTAAATACTTGATCTATTCACCCCCTTCTAGATCGGTACTATCGTCTAACAAAAGCTACTTTTTCTAGCTCTGAGTCAGAGTATGATAAAGCAGGGCTCGAAGCTCACCTTAACCTCAAATCTATAAAACCTTCATCTGTTATCATCAAACTTATCCCTACCATTCCTATTCAAAAAAAATCTCCTCAAAACCTACCATCAAACCAAACATGTTCTACTTCTGAAGCAGAACATGTAACCTTAGTCCAACAAAAATTTACCTCTCCACCAGAAACTTAACCCTCTAAACCATCACCTAAATCTACACCTTATAAAGTACCAAACTTTGTTCAGACTCAACTTCAAAGTTTAGATGCATCTGAATTTCAAGGTGAAACTGAACAAATTGTTCAGGATCTATATCTAGTTCAATTTGCATCTCAACCTATAATTGAATCTGAACATATCCCTTTTGACTACCTTCACCCTGAAACCTTCCCAAATCTATTTGTCCATAAAAACCAATCCTCTGGCCCTTCACAGGATAACATTCCATCTCATCCACCTATTATCCAAACGAACCTGGAAGTAATCAAATCAATCTTTTTGGATAAAATACATAGTCTGGTTTAAGAGAGAACATGTGCCTTTGAACTAGTAGCCTTTGCTTCTTAATGGGATTCTCTCCAGACATCTATTGTATCAGTTATTCAGAATATGAAGGATGTCACTTCATAATTTGCCATATCCTCTAGTAGAAGGTAAGAGCTTTTGGAATAAAAACTGGCCTCTGCTGCAAATACTCAGCATGCCATGGTTGTCAAGCAAAATGATATGGATGAAAGGATGAAGCCAATGAATGCTCGACAAGACACTATAGGTGCAGATCTTAGAGTTGTGTTTGATCTTCTAAAGAAACCACATGCTTAGGATTTTAGAACCTTTTGTCTTATGTGATGTTCATTTTGTTGTTAAAATTGTTTTCCTTCTTATAAAAATCTTTTTTTTTCATCTGTTATGTTTGTTATTATATTTTTTTCCTTCTTATGCGTTCTTCTCTAAGCTATATTTTTCTTGGAATCATTTTTTTATCTAATAAAATTAAGAGTTGTTTTCGCTTTCTTTGAGATTCAATGGTGATTTGTTTATGCAATTTCTTGGACATTTGTTTCACTTATTTGGAAATAAGAAACTACTCAGACAATACCATTGCAACAAGAATAGAAGAAATTCGTATCTAATTGATAAAAAGGAGGGAATACAAAATCATTGGGTTACATAATTTTGTCCAAATCTGAACAATATCCCCATGTAATATAAGATATCTCATAATACATATCTCGCTCATCACTACCCTCATCAGGATCAAAATAAATTATCTTCTTAGGCACCTTCTTTTTTCTTCTTCTTCAACATCTTCTTCTTCTCCTTCTTTTCCTTCCTCACTCTAAGTGCATCTCTGACCGTGGTCGACCCAGATGGTCGGGCCTCTTCAGTTGACTACTGTTGGTGATGTACCACAGTGGTTTTCTTTCTCTCAACAATGGTTTATGTCGAGACAATGTTCATAGTTTTCTCAGAAGAAATACTCATGATGCTAGGAAGAAAGAAGAGTTGGTTGAAGATGTTGGAAATCAGTATATTGAGTTGTGCTTTTATAGAAGAGTTTGAGTGTCTCTTATGTTGCTTGTGGTAGTTGAAACATCTGAAGATTTAATGCTTGATACGCTGAGCTCTTCAATGTAATAATTATTTATGATGGTTGCTATTCCTAAATGACATGTGAGCATCTTGAGAAGTGTAGAAAAATTTCAACCAATCCAACCATTTCTCTCTACTGGGAAGTGAAAAAGTTGCTTTTTGCTATTTTTTATCAAAATTTATTTTTTCCCACATATTTCGTTCCTAAATATGTTTTCCTTTCTCTATGATGCCATGTTATATTCCACTTTTTGTTGATGAAAAAATGGGGATAAATTCATAATATTATTTAAGAGGAATAAAAGTATTTATTGAATGCTTTTAATGTACCTGAACCCTAATTATTTTGATGTCGCATTCATCTGAACATTATCTTATCAAAATAAGTTTAATTAACTTGGGTAGGACTTAAGGGGAGCTTACAAAACTTAACCTATGGACTATTAGAATCAGGGGGCTTACAAAGCTCATACTATGATGTTGTTAAGCTAGTTAAACTGACCAACCATTATTCTTAAATATATTTGTTTGTCATCATCAAAAAGGGAGAGATTGTTGGAACAAGATTTGTTCATGTCCCTTAGGTTTTGATGATAACAAATTACTTAAAGAACAAGTGGGTATACTAACATATGTTCAAGTGTACATGATCAAAAGCTTGGTATTCAACTTTGAATAGACCCTGTTAAAAGCATATGTAGAAAAACAAAGCATCTCAAATTCTGAAAGATCAGAATCTGATGAATCTAAAGGATCAGACTCTGAACGAGGTAGTTTTGCCTCTGAAAGTTTAGACTCTGATCATAGTGTTCCAGCCTCTGGTGATAGCTCATATTCAGAAGGTTAAAGGTGTCTCTAATCTGTACTTTTTACCAAAAGCAGACCAGTCTTATCAAAGCTCCAAATTTCTGAAGAGAGTCAACTAGGGTTTCATTTTGCAAGGCTTAAGGAATTATGATATGGCCTCTTAAGTATGTTATACCTTTTAGTAGAAACCTAGTACTTCAAAAGGTTTTATGAACAATGCCTTCATTCAGTGGACAATGCTTCTAACAAGATACATCCTCCAATGTCTCTCTTGGCATGCTTCTTCACAAAGTTAGCTCTTGTGCAAATAACTTTCCAATGACTCTTTTATCTGCCACTATAAAAGGATGTTAAATATTTCAAGGAAGGTTACACCACTACAACAAAACTACTACACAAGCTAACAAAATTCATTTAGAATAAACTTTGAGTTAAAGTTTCATCTGTTCTTTTGCACGAGCTCTTAAGATTTCTTATCTTTGTATATCTTAGAAATCTTAAATGTTAAGATCTTTGTATATGTTGGAATACTTATATACTTCTGATTGTGTATCAAAGTATAGTTGTAACCATTTCTACTTAACTATTTGTTTAAAGTAGAGGAATTTTCTTACTAGTTTGCTTGAGCAAAGGAAGTTCTTTCCTGTGTGGTTGAGCATTGAAGTCTCTTTCATGTGTGGTTGAGCATAAGTCTTTTTCTAGGTTGCTTGAGTGGAATTTTATTTCTAAATTTATTAAGTAGTTGTAATCATGATTGATTATAGTGAAAATCTCTTGTTGGGACAAGGGGATTGGACTACTCTTAGTTAAGGAGAGAAGCCAAGATAAGTCTTTGTGTGTTGTTTCTTGTACATAATCTTTTCGTTGCATTATCAACTCTGACATCAGACTATGAACTTTGTTTAGACTTTGAATTATTTTTCAGAAGCAAAACATTTTTGACATAAACAATTCAACCCCTTTCTTGTGTATTTTTATCACCTTCAATATTGACTTCCAAAATTATTGGTATTCCTCTTTGAACTAGACCACAAAACACTTGCAGGAACAAACATATTCGCCATGGATGAGGATTTCATCTTCTTTGGATTTTTGGAACCCATAACCTTGAATCTAAGTTACTTCATATTTACCTCAACCCTATTGATATTAGTTGGTCTTTCCACTACAACTTGCATAAATCCTTCATCTTGTTCACATGTTCTTTCTTCTTCATTATCATCAAACCTCATACCTCCATCATCATCATCATCATCATCATCATCAATGTTATCATCATCACTACCTTCACTTAATTGATCAACATGAGGCTTCAACACCTTTCTTAACATGTTTTCAACACCATGTTCAACCCAAATATGACCATCAACATTACTATCAAGGTTGTGATTAGAAATTTATTTAGCTTGTACATAATGAAATGAATAAACCCTTCATCAAGTCCTAGTATATTTTTTCAAAGTCTAAATCCATCATAACCCCAATCTTTAACTAAGCCATCTGCCTAAAAAAACTCCACTTATTAGGCTCTTTCCCTTGTATAATGGTTTCCTTCCCCATCTAATACGCATGCTTGTCATGAACAAAGTTTCCTCCATGGTGAAATATCACACTGAATAAGCCTATGTCTGCAATTACATATATACCCAGTAGTTAAAATATGATTAACATGTTTAACATTCGAAGTTTAAGAAAACAAAACACAATTTACCCACACATTTAAAACCTAACCCTGAAAAACTAATTTTTACTGACTCATTGCACTAGGACCACTACAAATTAGAAAACTTTATTAAAATCCTGCCTTTTTCATACCACCAACACTTGTGTTTTTCGCACTACAAGATGAAATGAAATCAACAAACATGTGAACGAAATGCTTGATGCTGAACGTTCAAGGATTCAGGGTGTTTGAGATTTTATAGGGTTCAAAACAATGAAGAAGAATGAGACAATAGGGAATCTGAGATTCTAGGGTCCAAAACGATTTAAGGCGGCGATTGAGAATCTAATATTTTAGGTTTTTTAAAAGGAATGGTTTCATTAATTAGGTTTTAATTTTAAAGTGGGGGTATTTAGATCATTTCAATAAGTGAAGTATACATGTGGAGTAAATATTAAATGGAAAAAAAATAGTGCCACATCATCTTTTTTGATGATTGGGTCTCATGAAGGTGCAAAACAAGGGAATATTAGAATGTTTAGGGAAGTTTATCAAACTTTTTTTACATGGGTATTTTTTAGAAAATGACCCGATAGGGAATATGAGATTCTAGGGTCCAAAACGATGAAGACTACGAGAGCAAGTGTTGAAAATAATACTAGCCCAAGTGTTGATATAATACAAGTTAAAAGTCACTTTTTATGTTTTTTGCTTGGATTATTTTATTATAAATATCAATAATTATTTTACAAAAAAGTTTATAATTAAAAATAATATATAATTTGTTCGAACAAAATTGGCTTGTATCATATCCCTTAGGTTTTTATCATAACAAATTATTTAAAGAACAATTGAGTATACTAATATTTATTCAAGTGTGCAGGACCATAAACTAAAATTTCAGGAATAAACTAAGTATTGGTTTTTTTAGTGAACATTTAAAGAGAAGCTTAAAGATCAGAATCTGAAGGATCAGAAGTTGAAGACCAGACTCTGAAGAGGTTAACATTTGAAGACCAGACCCTGAAGAAGTCAATGTCTGAAGACTAGACTCTGAAGAAGTCAGCATCTGAAGACCAGACTTTGAAGAAATCTACTTCTGAAGATCATATTCTAAAGCAAGTCAAAGCACAAATATCAAGGTGACTCTGATAGGTCACTATCAGACTCCAAGGCTATTTTGCCTTCTTCTGATCACGTGAAAACTTAAGCATAAAATTCGGTGAAGACAACTGAGATACAACAATGAATTCATTTTGAAGAAAAGGGATTTCAAATAATCTTTCTGCAATATTAATCATATTAGGAAACATCTCAACGTCTCTGAATTAAGCTTCTTAAAGACTATCTTGTTCAAACTCTCTAACGGCTCATTTCCTTCTATATATAAGGAGATGAAGACTTGAAGAATAAACATGAACCATTTACATTCAAAGACTTGTTACTCTATTAAAACATAAGACAAGTTTAACTTAGTACTTCATATCTTTGTATATCTTAGAAATCCTCAAGTCTTAAAGATACTTCTTGTATTATATTTTGTCTACGCCTTTGATTGTATATCATGTATATTATCCCAAACAATCTTTTATCTGTTAGGTAGATTATTAGAAGTATCTTACTTAGTGTTTGAGCATTAGAAGTCTCTTTCTTATATGCCTGAGCATTTGAATTCTCTTTCTTGTGTGCTTAAGAATTTGAAGTCTCTTGCTTGTGTGTTTGAGCATTTGAAGTCTCTTAATTTGTGTTTGAGCATTGGAAGTATCTTGCATGTGTGTTAAGCATATTGTAATCTTGTGTGATTATAGTGAAATCCCCTGGAAATGCAAGAGGACATGACTAATCTTGGTTTATGAGAGGAGCCAATATAGCTTTGTGTGTCTCCTTCTTTCTTTCATTCATTATTCTCCTGTTATCACTCACCTCTGATCTAGACTCTAAACTTTATTCTTAGAGTCTTACTAGAGTTTGAAAAAGAAAGAAAAAATCTAATACAATTCAAGCTCCCTTCTTGTGTTTTTCTCACCTTCAGTTGGAATCAGAGCATAGTCTGTGCTAAACACTTAATAATGGTACATAAAAGATCCAGAGAGAAAAATATATTAAATCATGTCCGATATATCTGAGACTAGTAGTGGTAATCCTAATCCACATGCTACTATTAATCATGATTATAGCACATCTGAAAAGAATAAATATACTGCTAGACCTCCAACTTTCAGTGGAGACTCTACAGAGTTTGAATGGTGGAAGAGTAAGATGTACGCTGACATTGTAGGTCTTGATGATGAGTTATTGGACATTCTTGAGGATGGAATTGATATTCCATTTAATGGAGTTGGAGTTGCAGCTGAGAAAAAAAGTTTCACACCTTCTCATAAAAATATTTATAGGAAACATCATAGAGTTAGAAGCATTTTGATAGATGTTCTACCTCACTCGGAGTACATTAAGATTATTGATAAATCTACTTCTAAAACCATTTTTGAATCCCTACGTGCTACATATAAAGGAAATAAATAAGTAAAGAAAGCAAAGGCTAATCTCTTGGTTCAAAAATATGAAGTATTAAGAATGAAGGAAGATGGAGATATTGAAACAATGTTCTCAAGGCTTCAAGTTCTGGTGTCTGGACTTCAGGTTCTTAACAAAAGCTACACAACCTCTGACCATGTTAAGAAGACTCTTACGAGTCTTCCTGTTAGATACAGACCAAAGGTGACAGCTACCCAGGAAGCCAAAGACTTAAACACATTAAGTCTTGAAAGCTTTATAAGCAACCTCCAGAGCCATGGGATGGAGAAGGTTCCTCAAGTATGGGAGACTGAAGAAGCTTCTTAGGTAGAAGGTTCTAAAGAAGATTTAGATGATAAAGAGATGACCTTAATTCTTAAAAGATTTAAATATATGAAAAAGAAGAACAAAAGATTCTCGGGAAGAAGTTGTGGCTTCAGAGGATCAAGTTCAAGAGACAAGAAATGTGATTAGAAGGGATGTTTCAACTGCAAGAAGCCTGGTCACTTCATTGATGACTGTCTAGAGTTGCAAAACGATAACTCAAAGATAGGAAGCTATTAGAAGGCCAACTTAAGAAACAAGTTTAATAAGAGTCTAATGGTAACATATGATGAACTTGATAAAGAAGATGAATCATAAAAAGATGATGAAGAAGCCAGTCTAGCTTTGATGGCTCTTGCGGCTTCAGACACTGAATCTGACTCAAATTCTGGTTCAGATTCTCAGGAAGAAGTAGTGGCTTCATAGGATCAAGTTCAAGAGACAAGAAATAAGATCAAAAAGGGATGCTTCAACTGTAAGAAGCCTGGTCACTTCATTGATGACTATCCAGAGTTGCAAAATGATAACTCAAAGAAAGGAAGCTATTAGAAGGTCAACTTAAGAAACAAGTTCAAGAAGAGTATCATGAAAACATGGGATGAACTTGAAAAAGAAGATGAATCATAAAAATATGAGGAAGAATCCAATCTAGCTCTGATGGCTCTTGCGGCTTTAGACACATAATCTGATTCAAATTCTGGTTCAGATTTTGAAGAAGAGGATGAGGTATTTCCTAAACTATTTAATTCTGATTTGATTACTTTTATTCAATACCTTATGGGTCGGTGTCAAGAAAAATCAAGACATATGAAAATAATGAAAAAGCGATATGATCTATTGAAAGATGAATTACAATCTTCTCAAAACAAAAATGAAGCTTTAGAAAGAGATCTTATTTCTCTAGTAAAAGAAGTGTCTGATAAACCTCTTGATGAGCATGGACTAGATCTTCAGGAGTTTATCATAACTAGATTTAACATAACAAAACTTGCATCCAAGATTTATGGTGTAAGTAGAAGCAAATGAGAAGGTCTTGGTTATTCTCAAAAACCTTTTAACCCAAGGTCTGAAACCTTGATTAAACCAACAAAACATTATTCTTCAAGCTCTACTAAAAAAGGGCTAGATTCATATTTTGTACCTCATGCTGACAAAAAAAGGTCTTTAACTAGTCAGAACCTAAGACTGTTGTGTCAAAGGTTCTGAAGAAACCATAACCTATGACTTCAAAGTTAATGGTTCTGAAGAAACCAGAACCTAGGACATCAGGATATAAGGTTATAAAAGGTTCAAAACCAAAGGCCAAGATACATTCAAGACATCAAACTTTTAAATCAAAAGTCATGAATGATCATAATCCTTACTATATGAGAGATAAGGTACAAAGTAAGAAGAAGCATTTCATAACTAACCCCAAAGGACCCATAAGGCTATGGGTACCTAAATTTGAAATTGTTTTGCAACAAATATGCTTTAAGGGAGAAGAAAATAAGTTGCCATAGTAACTGGAAAATGGTTGCTCATGACAGATGATAGAGGAAAAGCATATGTTCCAAACCCTAACTCCGAAAGAGAAAGGAACTTGGGATTTGGAGGAAACCAGAAAGGAAAGATCATTGGTACAAATAATATTGGAAATTCCTATATCTCTATTAATAATGGTTGGTTAGTAGATGGACTAAAACATAACTTACTAAGCATTAGTCAATTTTGTGACAGTGGTTATGAAGTCATGTTTAATAAGAACATTTGTATAGTCATGAATGAGTATGACAAGTCCATATTATTCAAAGGTAAGAGAAAATGATATGTTTATAAAATTAATTTATATGAATTAGTTGATCAGAAGGTACTTTGCCTTCTATCAATGAGTGATGAAAAGTGGCTCTGGCATAAAAGGTTAAGTCATTCTGTCTGGAGATTAATCTATAAACTCAACAAGTTAAACGTTGTTAAAGGATTTCCAGAACTTAATTATCACTTAAATTCTCTTTGTGGAGCATACAAAGTAAGAAAAATTAATAAACTTTCTTTTAAAACAAAGAACATTTTCTCTACCTCCAGACCCTTAGAATTATTTCACATTGATTTATTTGGTCCAGTCAGTACTACCTTAATCAATGGTAAGAAATAAGGATTATTCATAATTGATGACTATAGCAGATAAACTTGGGTTAAATTATTTATAACTAAGGATAAATCATATGATGTATTCAGCCAGCATCTTTTGCATACAAGTACAAAATGAAAAGGAATAAAAAAAATTTATAAGTAAGAAGTGATCATGGAGGAGAATTTAAAAATGAGTCATTTGAAACTTTTTGTGAAAAACGTGAAATTCTCCATGAGTTATTGATCAATCACCATTTATGTTAGTTTTTATGTCATTTAAATGCCAAAAACAAGTGAATTGATGTGAGTAGGGGCAGTAGTTTGAGCTTATTTTGGTAGATTTTTATAGAAACTTGATATGTTAAAGTTTTTGTAATTCTGAGCTATTTTACGCGTTTGAGGTAGTGTTTCATGTTTTTACAGGGATTAAGATTAAAGAGGAGTTGGATCAGAGAAGAAATTGGACGATAACGTATGAGCAGGAGAAAAAAGATAGAAAATGTGAATTTCCTGCCCATACATGTATGAGGCCTCCGATACGCGTATGGCCACTCAACATCACCTCCCAACATACGTGTAACAGTACGAGGGAGGTGAAATTCAAGTCTATGCTTATACACGTATGGGAAGGCCCATACCCGTATGAGGCCAGCCAATCAGGCCCACTCTCTACAGCCAAAAGCCTTACGTGTATGGCTCCAGTTGGGCCATATGCCCTACCCTGGGCCATCCGCGTATGAGTCAGTGTAAAAAGTGACAATACACGTATAGGTGGAGGACGTACGCGTATGGCTGTTGAAAAGTATATCTTCGACAAATATTTTTATATCGTATCCAAAGAGATTGGTTGTTATTACCGCCGTTCTATAATCCAAGTTGTTATAAGTTTAGAAAGTAGCAAAGTTGTTTGTTTGGAAAGTTATCTTTTGAGTAAAATGTCACTAAAAACAGTAAAATGGTTTTAATCAAATGTAAAAGCTTGGCAAGATTGGAGTTCACTATTCTAAGTGCTTATGATTCCTTATGATAACTATATAGATTTAAGATTATTGATGATGTTCAAGTATCCTCTCAAAGTCATTTATGTCTAAATGATATTGTGATAATCACTATATTGATCCTTAGACGATCTCTCCACCTAACCATCAATATAGAAATCTTTAATGATTGATACCAAAGAAGAGTAATGAATAAATCTATCTCTACAACTTATTCACTACTTGAAAATCTATTTTATGTCAAGACTTAAACAATCTCTTTCAACAACTACTCAAATCTGATTTTCAACTTAGGGCAAAAACAGTATTCAATACATCAACAATCTTTTATCATATATATATATATATATATATATATATATATATATATATATATATATATATATATATATATATATATATATATATATATATATATATATATATATCAAATGGAATACATAAACAAATGAGAATAGCTACTACCTCCAATCTTGACAAAATGGGGTTTAGCTCTTCATCATCATTTTACAAAGCAAAATGCAATGGAAGAAAACTCTGTTTTTTCTCTCTTACAATATTACTCAGTGAAAAAGTGAATAATGAATGTTAGAATACATATCAATTTCCATTCTGAATTTCTAAAAGGGTTGACATTTCCTCATTTGATCATTTCTCATCTCAGGCAGAAAAGCTCCCCCAAGGCTGACACCAAAATGGCAAAAACAGTTGGCCTTGAAAACAACACTCTTGACCAAAATCAGCTTGCTGGATTCGCAGCCTTCGCGGCGCGAACTGAAGCTTCCTCAGCTTCCTTGCTTTACAAGCTTCATCCAAATATTCTTCCAAATGGTATTCTTCCAAGTTAGGCTTCCAAATTGCATTTAACACCTCTTCCATATTATGATGTTGCATTCCAAAAGCTCGTTTATCCAAAAATTCTACAAAACTAACAAATATGTGAAATAAATATTCAAAACAAAATAAATTAATCCTAATTGCATTTATACAAAATAGTGAGAATAAAAGTGTGTAATTACATCAAAACTTGGTAAAAGGGACCAATATAATGATATAAAAAGTAGTATTAATTGGTCCCTAACAACTCTCCCCAACTTAGCATTTTGTTTGTCCCTAAACAAAAGTTTTCACCCTCACAACCAAAGCAATTACACAAAATATCGAAGCAAGGATTTACCAAGGATATTCAAATGGTTCAAAAGTGTTTGGCAATTTCTCAATCCACCTATCTCAATTCTAGACAAAACATGAATAAGAGAAATGGTTGAGTGCAAAAATCATTCCAAGGAATTCAAAGTCATATATGTCAAAATTGAATCAAACTTACACACACATCATAATAATGATGAATAACATGAAGGGTTACTTTCACTCATCCAAGCAATTAAATCAACAACAACTCAAATCATGCGGTTATCACGACAAATACCAAATCATGTGAAAAATAAGAATCAAGAGGTCTTTCAAAGGTTGTAATGTGGCTTAGGTTACAAGAAAGGATATGATTAAGAGAATTCAACAAAGTTGCCTATCCTAAGGGAGCATTCCCAAACATTCAACTCTACACAATTTCCCTTTCTTTGATCCCTATCTTTTTCTTTTCAAATCCACACAACCATGAGCATTTTCTTTGCTTTTTTCTTTCTTTTCTTTTTCTTTGCTCTATGGTTTCAAGGGTGATTTCTTTTTCTTGTTTCTTTTCATATTTTCACCCTTTCATAAAAACTCACTTTTCCAAGTTTCTAATCACATCTTTTTATTTTACTCTCCCCACCTTTAGATTCCAAAACCAAGTCTATTCACTAATGCTCCCTACTTAGATATAAGCAAAAGGCAGAATTTACAAACAATTCGGTTTGAGGGTTCAATTGATACGAAAGAAATTAGGATTCATTTATTCCAAAAAAATTCAATTGATTTACAATTATCAATCAAATGAATCCTAAAATAAGCTCAAAGGGGTTTAACTAAGGATTACTCCTCACAAGGTTAGTTGATTCAAACTTTTTGGTCAAGTGGTTTTTCTCAACAAACAATGCCTCTATCATTTTCAAAAATTTTACACATAAATAGCTTGATGCATGATTTAGCATGATAAGAATGAGTTGAAATAATGCTCGGTTTCCCGCTTTTTAGTGTACAATGGAAAGCTTCCTCACAATTGGTTAAGTCCTATTTTGATTCAAAAATGACATATACTTCATTGAATTTATGATATGGAATTTGCACATACCATCAAACTACTCATGTTAAGTCTAGAAAGCGATAAAGTGTACCTTGAAATGCCGACACTAATTCTTATCATCACCACTCGAGGTGTCCTATGCTTCTTTCTTTGCGAACATTTCTTGGTTGCTTTAAGCTTGACTTAAGAGTAAGAACAATTAAACAAAAAATGTTGGTAAACCAATTTGATTGTAACACACTTAAATCTTAAATAGTATTCATGCAATTATCAAAACAACTAACAAACTAAAGTTTTGGTGAACTAGAGCCACCCAAAAGTACATCAAAAAATTTCAAAAACAAAATAATACAAAGAAAAACTCAACATAAAACAAACTTCTCAAATTCACCAACTCCTCAATCTTCCTCCTCTTGGCCACCACCAACAGATCCAAGGACGTCCTCCATCTCATCATTCTGGTTTGCACCACCTCCTGCACCCCCCATAAAAGTTTGATTGCCCTTAGGCCAATTAGCATAAGCCACATATTCCGCTTGAGAAGGAAATGTGCGGGCTTCGGGTGCGAGGAACGTGTTCTGGAATTGTTGCTGCATAGCATCAAAGATAAATGATTGAGACCTCCTTGAGGCCTCAAAGCTCTCACAGCAATAATTGGCAAACGCCATCTGGTCGAAGACTGGAGTAGTGTGGGGTCGGGGTCTAGATGACGAAGTCCTAGATCCTTCGGTTCTATCCATTTGGCTTTGGCAGAACCTATTCAGATAGGCATCGTTAATCACACTAGTGATAGAGAAGTGTACTTCATCCAGAATGGCAACATTCGCCCGACGGCAAAGTCCCATAATCAGCCCCAGGTATGCAAGCACACCTGCTTTACCACCAAATTTGGTTCCACTTATAGCCATCTTCCTCATTTCTCCCGCTATGATTGATGCTACATCCACAGATTTTCCGATCATAATGTAGTACAGCAAACACCCTACATCCAGAGGGATCGTGGTGGTCTGGCTCCTTGGCTGAATATTACTCAACAGCAGCACCAGAAATGCCCTTGCTTCCAGATTTAGATTTTCCCTTTTCCAAGATTTTGGAAGTCCTTGATCATTTAGGTCAAATGATTTTCCTTTAAGGCACAGGGTAGCATTCACCGCTTTAAGATCCTACACATTAGCCAATTCCTGGGTACGATACTCGCACCGCTCGTTCTCTCCCAGGGTTAGAGGATTTCCAAGATATGAGTTAATTGCATCTCTGCCAAAAGAGATAATCCTGCCTCTTACCATTGTTTGGTAGTTGAAAACTACCCCCTCTTCTTGATGCATGGCGTTTGCATAGAACTCCCGAACAATATCATAATTGATCGCCGCTTCTGGTTCACAAAGTTTGGTCCACCTTCGTCTCTCAAAATTTGAAACCACATTCCGATAAGTCCCACCCGGTAACAAACGGATGAACCTTTCCGGCTGAATGGTTCTCTTGATTAGGTTTTCAAATCGTTCTTCGTGTTCGTCACTGGTGAACCTTCGTAATGAACGGGGTTGAACGGAAGCCGTGGTTTTGGTTCTTTTAGACATCTGCAATAAACATCAGAACAACCACACAACAAAACAGGAAGAGAGTTAGCCATCAATCAGCATAAAAACTTGGCCCTGGAATTTCCCAATTCGCGGTGCGAACCCTGTGAACCAGGAAATCTCCAGGAGCCTGCTAGGGTTCCAAGGATTTTAAGGTTTTTACTTTCAATCAGTCCTAATCACATTCTACCTAATCCTAATCTGAATCCATATTAGACATGCAAGGTTGTTTCAAGTGTCAATTTCAATCTTCTACAAAACCCTAACCTTACCTAAATGAGAACCCAAAAGGAATGGAGAAGAGAACATGAAAAGAATAACATACCTTAGTGAACAAATGGGGATTTGGGGGAGCTTGAGGAGCTTGATTCTTGTTAACAAATGGGGATTTGGGAGTTGGGGAAGGAAGATTTTTAGTTTTTGGGAGTAGGAGTGAAAAAGAGGGAAAGTTGCAGTTTTTGAAAATGAAATAGGATGGATAGAAAAAATAACCTAAACAGAACTTAAGTGGTTCTGCCACGCACTGTTCGCGGGGCGAACCTTGTTCGCGGCGCGAACTGAAGCTTTGCATTCAGTTCGCTGGGCGAACGATGGTCGCGGGGCGAACGGCTGAAAACAGAACCCAATTTCACAGATTTTAACACAACAGAAAATCAACACAGCAGCATTAAAAAAATTTAAAATGCAGACTTACAACGTTGGGTTGCCTCCCAACAAGCACTTTGTTTAACGTCGTTTAGAGCTCGACGGTCCAATGATTAGCCCGGTCCGGATAGAGAAATGACACACACATCCCGATTTACGTCGCCACTATGGTAGACTTTGAGTCTTTGGCCATTTACAGTCCAGCTCTCGTGCGACTTTGGATCCTCGATCACAATGGCCCCATAGTTACGCACCTCTTTGACAACAAACGGTCCTGACCACTTTGACTTCAGCTTACCAGGGAATAACTTCAACCTTGAGTTGAAAAGCCATACCATTTGTCCAACATGAAACTCCTTATGACGAACCTTTCCATCATGGTATGCCTTTACCTTTTCCTTGTAAAGTTTATTCGAATGGTAAGCGTTGTTCCTTGATTCCTCCAATTCATGGAGTTGCCATTTTCTTCTTTCTCCAGCTAAAGTGGAGTCGAAGTTCAAGAATTTGAGAGCCCATAATGCCCTATGCTCCATTTCTACTGGAAGATGACAAGTCTTCCCATACACCATTTGAAACGGAGTTAGCCCAATAGGGGCTTTGTAGGCGGTACGATACGCCCACAAAGCTTCATCCAATTTTAAAGACCAATCTTTTCTTGAATTCGAGACTGTTTTCTCAAGGATCCGCTTGACTTCCCGGTTCGAAACCTCCGTTTGACCATTCACTTGTGGGTGGTAGGGACTGGTCACCTTGTGCTTTACACCATAATGCTGCAAAACTTTTTCTAGAGGTGTATTGCAAAAGTGTGATCCTCCATCACTTATCAACACCCTAGGCACACCAAAACGTGAAAATATGTTTTTCTTTAAAAATTTAATCACTGTTTTGGCATCGGCCTTAGGTGAAGCAATTGCTTCTACCCACTTCGAGACATAGTCAACGGCCACTAGTATGTACTCATTTGAGAAAGAAGAAGGGAATGGACCAACGAAATCAATACCCCAACAATCAAAAACTTCTACTTCTAGCATGTTGGTTAGAGGCATTTCGTCCCGTTTTCCTATTCCTCCACTCCGTTGGCATGTATCACAACTCTTCGCATGTTCATGTGCATCTTTAAATAAAGATGGCCAATAAAAGCCCGATTGGAGCACTTTAGTGGCTGTTCTCAAACCGCTATAGTGACCTCCATACGGAGAGTTGTGACAATGCCAAAGGATGTCTCTTGACTCCTCAGTTGTTACACACCTTCTCAAAATATTGTCTACACCCACTTTAAACAGATAAGGATCATCCCAAACATAATATTTTGCATCCGCCAAGAATTTTTGTTTTTGATTACCAGTGAAGTCTTCCGGTGTTAAACCGGTT
The DNA here is from genome assembly GCF_024323335.1 of Lathyrus oleraceus. Taxonomy (NCBI): domain Eukaryota; kingdom Viridiplantae; phylum Streptophyta; class Magnoliopsida; order Fabales; family Fabaceae; genus Lathyrus; species Lathyrus oleraceus. The sequence continues at coordinate 93,002,410 of NC_066585.1, forward strand.
GCTTTGTAATTAGCAAAATCAGCAAACCAAGGCCTCACTTGAATCGCATACAGTTTTTCATCCGGAAATTCTTCTCTCACTTCCTCTTCTTTGTTGGTGATGTCTACATTGACCAAACGAGACAAATGATCTGCAACCAAATTTTAGGAACCTTTTTTATCCCGGATCTCCAAATCAAACTCTTGCAGTAAGAGAATCCAGCGAATTAGTCTTTGTTTGGAATCCGATTTAGTTAGCAAATATTTTATCGCCGAGTGGTCAGTGTAGACTACAACTTTTGACCCAATCAAGTAAGCTCTAAACTTTTCCAATGCGTACACTATGGCTAGTAACTCTTTTTCAGTTGTCGCATAATTGACTTGTGCTTCATTTAACACTTTACTAGCATAGTGGATAGCATGAAAAACTTTATCTCTTCTTTGACCTAACACCGCACCAACTGCATAATCGCTTGCGTCACACATAAGTTCAAAATCAAGTTTCCAATTTGGTGCCACGATTATGGGTGCGGTGACTAACTTTTCTTTTAAATCAAGGAAAGCTTTGAGACATGACTCATCGAAAAGAAAATGCGTACCTTTGTTGAGCAAGTTTCTCAATGGCTTTGCTATCTTTGAAAAATCTTTTATGAATCTCCAGTAGAAACCGGCATGCCCGAGAAAGCTCCTTATTCCTTTTATATTTGTTGGAGGTGGTAATTTCTCAATGACTTCCACCTTAGCTTTGTCAACCTCTAATCTTTCGGAGGAGATCTTGTGACCGAGTACAACACCTTCGGTTACCATGAAGTTGCATTTTTCCCAATTGAGCACTAAGTTGGTCTCCACGCATCTTCCTAAAACCACATCAAGGTGTTTTAAGTACAAATCAAAAGATGATTCTTACACGGATAAATCATCCATGAACACCTCAATGCATTCTTCTATTAAGTCCGAGAATATAGCTTGCATACACCGTTGAAATGTGGTCGGTGCATTACATAACCCAAAAGGCATTCTTCGGTAAGCAAAGATGCCAAAAGGACATGTAAAAGCTGTCTTCTCATGATCCTCCGGATTGACCGAAATTTGGTTGTACCCCGAATACCCGTCCAAGAAATAATAGAAATTTTTGCCGGCTAACCTTTCCAACATTTGATCCATGAAAGGTAGTGGGAAGTGATATTTCCTTGTAGCTTTGTTCAACCTTCTATAGTCAATACACATCCTCCACCCGGTTACCGTTCTTGTCGGAATTAACTCATTTTTATCATTCTTGATAACCGTCATGCCACCTTTCTTGGGAACTACTTGTACCGGACTCACCCATTCACTATCGGAGATAGGATAAATCATTTCGGCTTCCAAGAGTTTGACAACTTCTTTCCGAACTACTTCTTTCATCGATGGAGTTAGACGCCTTTGAGGTTGTGCAACGGGTTTGAAATTCTCTTCCATCATGATCTTATGCATACAATAGGCCGGACTAATACCCTTCAAGTCGGATAATACCCACCCTGTTGCACCTTCATTCTTTTTCAGCACTTGTATCAATTTGTATTCCTCTTTTGTGGATAAGGTGTTGCTAATGATCACCGGCTTAGTACACTCGTCACCAAGGAACACATACTTTAAGCGTGAAGGTAGAATTTTCAACTCTAGTTTTGGTTCTTCCATTTTCTTCGTCGCATCCAAGTCTTCCTTTGTTTCTTCTTGATAAGTAAGCTCGCCACAAGACTCTAACTCATGCAACATTGCTTCAATCTCTTTTTCTTCATTTTCGGTCAATACATTGTATGCTCCGATGAGAGATCTTTCTAGAGGAGTGGGAATATGAACTTGATTTGCGACCTCCACTACTTCCTCTTCGATTGCATCGATCCGGAAAGAATCATGCTTGTCATTTGGATGCTTCATGGCTTCAAAAAGATTAAAGGTCACCTCTTCATCTTGCACTCTCACCTTCATTAATCCATCATCAATGTCAATCATCATCCGGGCTGTTTTCATGAATGGCCTTCCAAGAATTAGAGGAACATCACGATCTTCATCCATCTCTACTATCACGAAATCTACCGGAAACAAGAATTTATCCACCTTCACTAACATGTCTTGAGCAATTTCGTATGGTGAAGTGGTAGATTTGTCAGCTAGTTGTAAAGTCATCCTTGTCGATTTGATCTCAACATTTCCCAATCTTTTAACAATGGATAGGGGGATTAGATTGATGCTAGATCCCAAGTCAATCAAACCATTACCAATGTATGTGCTTCCAATGGTCACCGGTAACACGACTCGGCCCGGATCGGATTCCTTCCTTGGGAGAGTCTTTTGAATGATGGCACTACAACGTGCATCAAGCAAGATGGTTTCGTCTTCCACATGTCTCCTTTTCTTTGTAAGAATATCCTTCATGAACTTTGCGTATCGTGGCATTTGCTCTAATGCGTCGGCAAATGGAAATTTGATTTGAAGTTGTTTGAATATGTCCATGAACCGTGCAAAATGCCTAGCATTGTCCTTCCTCGATGGAGCATGTGGATAAGGTAGATGTTGGGTTGGAATGACGCTCACGTCTTTCTCTCCTTTCTTCTTCTTTCTTGGTTCGGCATCCTTTTTCACCTCCAATTCAGTCTGCATATCAGTTGGCAAATCCTGCTCTTTTCGCGGCGCGAAGGGGGATCGCGGCGCGAACTGCAAAGTTCCAGCCACTTTCTCCCTTCCACCAACCATATCCTCTTTTTCCAACACCTCATCCCTGTCATTCTCTACTGTAATTTCCTCACTTTTTTCACTTGACAACTCTTTACCGCTCCTCGTGACAATTGCTTTACAATGCTCCTTTGGATTGGTTTGAGTGTTAGCGGAAAAGGAAGATCCTGCATTTTGTTCCGACAGTTGCTTCGTAAGTTGGCCTAATTGATTTTCCAGATTCTTAATTGTTGCTTCGTTACTCTTCTGATTTGCCATGGAAGCTTACATGAATTGTTGAAGAGTGTCCTCTAGCTTAGAATTTCCTCCTTGCGATTGTTGACCTTGAGAGTTTGGGTGTTGATAGGGACTTTGTTGCTGAAAATTTTGATTGTTGAACCTTGATGGTTGATAGCCTTGATTGTTTCTTGGTTGATAACCTTGATTGTTATGAGGTTGTCTTTGATAGCCTTGATTTTGATTGTTCACATAACTCACTTCTTCTAGTGGAGGACAAAAACCAGTAGGATGATCTCCTTGACATAATTCACAACATGCTACTTGATGTCGAACTTGAGACCCTTGAATTTCCTTCATTTGCTGTGGAAGCTTGGCCATTTGTTGAGTAAGCAACTCCACTTGTTGAGAGAGTAGCTTGTTTTGAGCAAGAATGGCGTCATTGGTATTTAACTCAAGAACTCCCGGTTTACGTTGTGAAGGGCTACGGTCATGTTGACCTTGGTGATCATTGAGTGTCATCCGATCAATAATGACTCTAGCTTCTTCAGCATTCTTTGACATAAGAGAACCACCCGCGGTAGCATCCAAAAGTGTCTTGTGAGTTGATTGGAGCCCATTTAGAAAAATATGGATTTGAGTGAGCTCATCAAAACCATGACCCTTGCATTTTCTCAACATTGACTTGAATCTTTCCCAAGCCTCATTTAGAGACTCGTTGCTTCCTTGAGTGAATACCGTAATAGCCGTTTTGGCTTCCATGAATCGGGATTGAGGGAAATATCTTTCTAAGAACTTTTCTTCTAGCAAATTCCAATCCGTCATCACTCTCGGTGCTTGATCAAGGTACCACTCCTTTGCCTTTCCCACTAAGGAATGTGGGAACATCCTTTTGGATAATGCCTCTTCACCCGTTTCATCAATTCCCGTAGAACCCGCAATCTCATAGAATTTGATGAGATGGGTATACGGATCTTCATGGTCCATTCCGGTGAATGGATTTGCATAGAGAAGTTGGAGGATTCCGATCTTCATCTCCGTATTTCTTCCTCCACGGGAAATTGAGCATTTCTTCTTGGACTATTAGCAGACATTTCGGTACGATTGTCATCCGCCATGTTTCTGTTACAAGCCTCTACAACCACTTCTTCAATTTGAACAAGTGTGGAAGTAGATGCTTCTTCTCTCCGGTTCCTCTCTTCGGCTAGTTTCCTTCTCCTTCGTGTTTTACTATTGAGCTTCCTAAGTGTTCTTTCAATTTCGTGATCGAATTGAAATTGCTCCTCGGTGGCTTTTCCTCGCATGCACTAGAATCTACAAAACTAACAAACCAAGTGAAACAAAAGAGGGATAGTAATAAAAGTAACAAAACTTAAAACAATGAATTATTGCAATGCTTGTAATATCGAGCACCAATCCCCGACAACGACACCAATTTGTTGAAAAGTATATCTTCGGCAAATATTTTTATATCGTATCCACAGAGATTGGTTGTTATTACCGCCGTTCTATAATCCAAATTGTTATAAGTTTAGAAAGTAGCAAAGTTGTTTGTTTGGAAAGTTATCTTTTGAGTAAAATGTCACTAAAAATAGTAAAATGGTTTTAATCAAATGTAAAAGCTTGGCAAGATTGGAGTTCACTATTCTAAGTGCTTATGATTCCTTATGATAACTATATAGATTTAAGATTATTGATGATGTTCAAGTATCCTCTCAAAGTCATTTATGTCTAAATGATATTGTGATAATCACTATATTGATCCTTAGACGATCTCTCCACCTAACTATCAATATAGCAATCTTTAATGATTGATACCAAAGAAGAGTAATGAATAAATCTATCTCTACAACTTATTCACTACTTGAAAATCTATTTTATGTCAAGACTTAAATAATCTCTTTCAACAACTACTCAAATCTGATTTTCAACTTAGGGCAAAAACAATATTCAATACATCAACAATCTTTTATCATATATATATATCAAATGGAATACATAAACAAATGAGAATAGCTACTACCTCCAATCTTGACAAAATGGGGTTTAGCTCCTCATCATCATTTTACAAAGCAAAATGCAATGGAAGAAAACTTTGTTTTTTCTCTTACAATATTACTCAATGAAAAAGTGAATAATGAATGTTAGAATACATATCAACTTCCATTCTGAATTTCTAAAAGGGTTGACATTTCCCCATTTGATCATTTCTCATCTCAGGCAGAAAAGCTCCCCCAAGGTCGACACCAAAATGGCAAAAACAACTGGCCTTGAAAACAACACTCTTGACCAAAATCAGCTTGCTGGATTCGCAGCCTTCGCGGCGCGAACTGAAGCTTCCTCAGCTTCCTTGCTTTGCAAGCTTCATCCAAATATTCTTCCAAATGGTATTCTTCCAAGTTAGGGTTCCAAATTGCATTCAACACCTCTTCCATATTATGATGTTGCATTCCAAAAGCTCTCTTATCCAAAAATTCTACAAAACTAACAAATATGTGAAATAACTATTCAAAACAAAATAAATTAAACCTAATTGCATTTATACAAAATAGTGAGAATAAAAGTGTGTAATTACATCAAAACTTGGTAAAATGGACCAATATAATGATATAAAAAGTAGTATTAATTGGTCCCTAACAATGGCACAACCCATATGTGAAAAATCCCAAAATTTGTCTATTTAGTAGAAAAATGGGAATTTACAAGGGTTTGGCGATTTTGGAGTACAAAGAACGCATTTTGAAGGCTGAAGCACTGAACAATTCATGGTTGGTCAATATTTTCATGAACTTTTGTGATTTAAGACCTATTTTCTTCCATTAATTTGTAATGTCTACACTTTCTGTCATGATTTTCGTTATTGTTATGAGTAGCTAAACCCCCTAATGCTAAGGGGTGTCCCTGATTCGGATATATGATACAATTCTAAATTTCTACCTTGTAAAAACTTTGATTTGGTGATATTTGATTTATTTATAATTTGTGCTTAATACTTTCTCTTTTAGAAAAATTGAGTTTGATCTGTGGTTAATATTTAGGTTGGACTGCCATTTTTAACGATTAATTGTGAATATCTCATAGTAGATATCACCTAGGCATAGGGATACCATGTAGAAATCATAATATTCTTGATTAAATAATTCTTAATTTCATATGTAATTCACTATGGACATAGGGATTGATTTGAATGATTAAAGGTTTTCTCACTAAGGACTTAGGAGTAAACACTTTTAAGAACCGACGGTCAATCTTATCGAATCAAGTTGTTGCAAGGTTAATTTACTGTTGTTGATGAATCCAATCATACACCTTTCCTAGCATGTTCACTCATAATACTTTTAAATTGTTCAACTACTTTCTTTACTTTCTTTTGCATTCTATTTTCTACTTTTCAAACCAACAATTCAAAACCATAATGCTTTTGTTTAACTAAGATAGAACCTGAACTTTGAATCATCAAGCAGTCCTTGAGATCGATACTTGGGGAAATTTCCCTTATTACTACATTGGAAGATTAGTACACTTGCTAATTTACCGATTAGTTCTCCTCTCCTAGAACTCCATAACAAAATGGAGTTGTAGAGAGAAAGAATATATCTTTACAAAAAATGGTCGTAACTATGATCCATGAAAACAATTTACCTAAGTACTTATGGGAAAAAGTTGTAAACACAACGTGTTATGTTCATAATAGAATTTATACTAGATCTATTCTGTAAAAAAATTCATATGATTTCTTCAAAGGAAGAAAGCCAAGCATTTCTTGTTTTCATCAGTTTAGATATACATGTTACATCTTGAACAATAAGGTCTTTCTAAAGAAATTTGATGCCAAAGCTCAAAAAGGTATCTTTTTAGGATACTCTAAATGCTCAAAGGTATACAGGGTGTATAACTCTGAAACCATAATGGTTTAAGAGTCAATACATGTTAAATTTGATGACAAAGAGCTTGATAAGAAAATATTAGAGCTAGTTCAAAGCTTTTTTGAAATTTTTGTGTCTGAAGACATCTCACAAACTAGAGGTCTAAAAGCTGGAAGTTCAGAAGGTAACAATCCATCAGAAGCTAAATGTTTAGAAGGTATCATAACTTTAGAATTTGGTGGTCCAAAAGATGATTCAGCCTTTGAAGCTCATCTAGATGAAGAATATTCTAAAGAAGTTTAATATGGCTCCTCAGAAGCATCGCGATCCAAGAAGACCTTCAAGTACAAGTATTTACATCCATAAGAGTTAATTCTTGGAAATAAATATAGTTCTAGAAAAAAAAGATCTGATTTTAGAGAAGAACACTCAATGCAAGGATTACTCTCCATGATTGAACCTACTCCTATTGATGAAGCACTTTCTAATAAAAGTTTGATTATGGCAATGTAAGAAGAGCTAAATGAGTTCCAAAGGAATGATGTCTAGGATCTGGTACCCAAACCTTATCATAAGAACATCATTAGAATAAAATGGGTATTTAAAAACAAGTTTAATGAGCAAGGAGAAGTGGTGAGAAATAAAGCTAGACTTGTGGCTCAAGTCTACAATTGGCAAGAAGGTATAGATTTCTCTGAAGCCTTTACACATGTTGCAAGGTCAGAGGCAATCAAGTTACTTCTCTCCTATGTTATTAATCATAATATTACTTTATATCAAATGGATGTTAAGAATGATTTTTTTAAATGGAATTATTTCTAAAGAAGTGTATGTCAAAGAACTACCTGGGTTTGAGGATTCAGTTCACCCAGATCATGTTTTCAAACTTAAGAAATCACTATACGGACTCAAACAAGCTACCAGAGCTTGGTATGAGAGACTGGGTAATTTTCTATTAGAAAATGGTTTTCAAAAAGGGAAAGTAGACACTACACTCTTCAGAAAGACACTTAAAAATTATATCTTAATTGTCCAATTATGGATGATATTATCTTTGGTTCTACTAATGCTTTCCTTATTGCAAAGATTTTTCAAAGTCAATGCAGGCTGAGTTTGAGATTAGTATGATGGGAGAGTTGAAGTTCTTCCTTGGTATTCAAATAAATCAATGCAAAGCTGAAGTTTATGTTCATCAGACAAAACACACAAAGGAGGTTCTAAAGAACTTCAAGCTAGATGATTGCAAGATCATGACAACTTCTATGCATCAAACCTGCAATTTGAGCAAAGAGGAAAGCGACACCAAAGTTTGTTAGAAGATGTACGGAGGTATGATAGGTTCTTTACTTTATTTAAAATTTCTAGGCCATATATATTACTTAGTGTTTACTTGTGTGCAATATTTTAGTAAGATCCTAGAGAGACTCACTTAACTGTTTTTAAGAGGATCTTTAGGTATCTGAAGGGAACAACTAATTTAGGACTTCTTTATAAAAAAACCTAGATTATAAGCTAGTTGGATTATGTGATGTTGATTATACTGGGAAATAATTGAGAGAAAATCCACTAGTGGGAACTGTCAATTCATACGTGAAAACCTTATATCTTGGGCTAGTAAAAGATAAACAATCATTGCTTTGTCTACAGCAGAAGTATAATACATCTTAGTTGTAAGTTGTGGCACACAACTACTATGGATAAAATATCAGTTGGAAGACTATCAGATAACTGGAAGAAGTATTCCTATTTTCTGTGATAATATTGCTGCTATTTGTTTGATAAGGAATCATATTCAACATTCAAGAACCAAACACATAGAAATAAAACATCATTTTATTAGAGATTATGTTCAGAAGGGTTTGATAGATATACAATTAATTGATACTGATAATTAATGTGTTGATATATTTATCAAGCCTCTTACTATTGAAAGATTTGATTTCATTAAAAAGAATCTGAACATGCATTTTGTAAAAGAATAATGCTCGATTTTGAATGGAGGATTAGAGTCTAATGATGATCAGAAGCTCTGAACTAGATTTTAATGAATAGTAGCCTCTGAAGCATCTCAGACTCTGATGCTCAGAATATGATTTGTTGCCTCTGACATCATATAAGTGGAAAAGTTTTTAACTATTTTAACTGCTTTTTAACTGTTGAGTATTACCCTTCAGTTTTATATGTGATTCTGGGATATTTGACTATGAACTAGTTAGTCCTCTATGTGAGAAGGTTCTCTGGGTCAGAAGGTCCTAAGTCAGAATTCCTCTGGTAATTTTATGTCTTCTAGACTTTGAGATATATTTATGGGTATAACCAAGTGTTTTTTAAGGCAAAAAAGGGTGGCATTTATCATATGTATTCTTACTACTGTCAAAAATGTTTGAGTAACCTTTGGAGTTATATTCTTGGGTAAAATAAAATGATGTTTTGGCGCCCCATAGGTCATCATTATTTTTTATTTAATGTTTATGAGATTAAAATATGTTTTAAAACTCATTATATCACTCTTTCCACACACAACACAACTATCACTACTCACGCTTGAATCTTTTCAACCTTAAATCCTAAAACTTCAATGGTTGTTCAATAAAACACGACTAAAATGGTTGAAAACTTATCTATAACATCTCTACTGGTGGATCACTCAAAGGATGTTAGTGGCAAGAGATTCATAAACAAATGCAATCAAAAAAGGATGAGTTATTATTGATCAAGAAACTATTACAAATCCAAAATCATTCTCAAAAGCTAACAGATGCAATAAAAAGTTTACAATTTTTAGACTACATTTGCAGGTCAACCACCCATTCTGAGGAAGGTCATGTAGTCTTCATAAATGGTTGTTCCACTTTCATCAGCTGGATCCTTATTTTTCTTGAGATTCTTCATCCTTGACTCTGAATTTTTTCCTACCATAGATGCTCATGCCAATGTGCCAGCTTGTGTTCTTGAACCTTCAGAGGAATTGACATATCATATTTGTGCCTCCCAATGGTCTTACTGACTTCCTTAGAGGAACCCCTCTTAGAATTCTCAGATGATTTGCTCATTTTGTCTTATATAAGAAGAGCTAGATGGAAGAAAGAGGAATGTGACCTTGCTAGTAACTAAATCCCGCTTATATAGAGAGTTTAAGATAAAGCAAAATCAACATTGTTTATTATGCACCAATGGACATAGGAAAGAGAGATATTCTTGGTCTTCAAGTACATCTCCCCAGCTTTGACCGCTATATTTCTCTCAAATGCTCAACTGTCAGAACAAGATTTGACCATCTCGAGAATTGAAGAGTTGTTCACAACCATTATAGCCAAATTACAACCATTTTTCTATATAAAAAATAGATTGATTATGTCTTCAAATTATTTCTATTCTTTGATGATAAAAGGGGTGAAACAAATATGATTTTGATTCATTTTTATCCATATTTGATAAAATCCAAACATTTAAATTTGTGGATTGGATTATAAAATTATTGTGCTTCTGACTAAACTCTTTTGAGTTTATATCTTGTTTTCTTCAGTATCTTTTCTTATTTCTATTATTCTTTATGTCTCTTTTTGTTCATGACAAAAGGGGGAGTAAGATAAGTATTTAAGCATTTGAATTTGATAGGTTGAGAACCTTTTATTGCTTAAAATTTGTAGACTTATTAATCATTCTTTATAGTTTAAATTTAATTAACCTGGATAAAACTTAAGGGGAGCTTACAAACCTCTCCCTTTGGAATATAATACTCAGGAGTAGCTTACAAACCTCAGACTCTGAAGTCAACTTGTTAATTAAATTAACAACCATTATTCTAAAATACATGGGTTTGCCATCATTCTAAAGGGGTCGATTGTTAGAACAAAATTGGTTTGTATCATATCTCTTATGTTTTTATAATAACGGAGTATTTAAAGAACAATTGGGTATACAAATATTTGTTCAAGTGTGTAGGACCATAGTTTGAAATTTTAGGAATAAACTAAGTATTAGTTATGCTAGTGAACATCTAAAGATAAGTTTAAAGATCAAAATCTGAAGGATCACAAGCTGAAGACCAGACTCTAAAGAGGTCAACGTTTGAAGACCAGACTCTGAAGAAGTCAACTTCTGAAGACTAGAATTTGAAGAAGTCAGCCTCTAAAGACCATACTTTGGAGAAGTTTACTTCTAAAGATCAGAATCTAAAGCCAGTTAAAGCGCAAAGATCAAGGTGACTCTGATAAGTCACTATCAAACTCTGAGGCTACTTTTACTTCCTCTGATCACGTGAAGACTTAAGTATAAATTATCGTGAAGACAACTTAGATACAACAGATAATTCCTTTTATAGAAAAGGGATTTCAAATAATCTTTCTGCAATATTAATCATATCAGAAAATATCTCAAAATCTCTTAATCAATCTTCTCAAAGAATATTTTGTGCAAACTCTCCAAAATGACTATTTTCCTTCTCTACATAAGGAGCTGAAGACTTGAAGAATAAAAATGAACCATTGAAATTCAAATAGTTGTTACTCTATCAAAACATAAGCATAAGTTTAACTTAGGATTTTGTATCTTTGTATATCTTAGAAATCCCTAAGTCTTAAAGAGTCTTCTTGTGTTGTATTTTGTCTATGCCTCTGGTTGTATATCAAGTGCATTACCTGAAACAATCATTTCTCTTTTAGGTAGATTGTTAGAAGTCACTTACTTAATGTTTTAGCATTAGAAGTCTCTTGCTTGTGTGCTTGAGCATCTGAAGTCTCTTGCTTGTATGCTTGAGCATTTGAAGTCTCCTACTTTATGTTTGAGCATTGGAAGTCTCCTGCTTATGTGCTTAAGCAAATTGTAATCTTAAGTAATTATAGTGAAATCCCTTGAAAGTGCAATGGGACTGAACTACTCTAGATTTGTGAGAGGGACCAGGATAACTTTGTGTGTCTCCTTATTTATTTCATTCATTATCCGCTGCTAATCACTCACCTCTGATTCAGACTCTAAACTTTGTGTTTAGAATCTGACTAGAGTTTGAAAAAGAAAGAAAAAGTTTAACACAATTCAATCCCCCTTCTTATGTTTTTCTCACCTTCATAATTATATTTTTTTGTCAAGTTAGTCTTGTGGTTGAAATTCAATCTTTTTGAAGATGAACAATTGGCATATAGTGAATAAAAACCTGCATTCCTACATCTATTATTACTCCACAAGTACCAATTGAACATACTTAATAAAATATGATTATAATTTATATAAAAGTGTCATCCACTATTTTACAAATTGATGTTTTTTCAAATGACAAAGATAGTATTTTATATAAAAGAAACATATTCCAAAAGTATTAGAGGTATGATTCAAAGCAAAAACAACAAAGATAAGAGTTTATTATCAAATATTTATTTTGAGTCCAATTTATTCTTATAAAGTTGACTTTCTAAATGAGGGATGCTCTTATCTTACAAACACATTTCAAGTATATTTGATCGAGTTTTAAGAACCCCCATGTCCCACACATATGATTGAGTATCTAGAGTGTGAGTTGAATGACTAAATTGCGATGATTAGATAGCATATTATTTAACATATCTTAGATATACTCTGATATTATATTTTTTTTTATATTTATATCTAACTCATACTTATAAAATTTATTTGTTAGGTAAGAACTATTCTCACTTATAGACATATTTTTAAGTCTTATTTGATATAATAAAAAACTCTTAACATCTACAACGTGAAAATATCTCAAGAAAAGCAAAAAAAAAAAAAAACTCTTAAAAAACTATAGACAATAAGTAACATAAAATGATTCATATCAAAAATAAAAAAGACCTCAGATGTAAAGACTAAACCTTTTATCAAACAACTATAATCTGTCGAGACTTATTTCAACAGACAAAGCATGGGTTCAACTACCCATTCATAAAAAGAATAATATGATCAATCACTACAAGAAAAAAATGTTATTTGTCATGAAAAAAATTCTTGTCACTAAAAATGTGATTTGTGATTGGGCTTCATCTCTGGAAAAGGTTAAAAAAAGTGTAAAAAGTGCATTGCAAGAGATTTGCTCTCTGAAAACAAAAGAGCGCTAAATTTGAATTTTAAACTTAAACATTTACAAGGGGTTAACCTCTTACAAATTTTGTAAAAGAAAATATGTCAGGCAACTTATTTGTTAGGACATTTTCTCACACAGTATTTGTGTGGGATTTTCCTTTACAAATGAAATATCATTCGATCATTTTGACATGGCCAATAAAAGTATGTCATGTCTCGTCCGTAAAAGCATGTCATATCTATAAATTTGTCTATTTTATCACAAATGAAAACACCTTTTTTCACACAAGATTGGCAAGGGTCTCCCCTTTGTAATGGTGTTCTCATTAATGATTTTAATATCAAGCTTTATACTTTTTTGGTCTTGTATGTTGGGATTCATTTCGCTCATTTAAATTGAAAATTACCATATTGATACCTCAACTCTTCAAAGCGTACCGTGTAAGTCATTTTCTTCTAACTAGCGACTGAAAATCTCATATTGGTCGCTAAAATTCGTCACTAATGGATAGAAATGACTAACTTGGTCTATTTTGAAAAGTTAAGGGACAAATATGATATTTTTTTAAATAAAGGGACCAAAATAAACCTCGAGATTAACATATGGGACCAAAAAGAGGGTATTAAACCTTTATATTAACATCACAAGTTCGATAAGTGTTTCATGACACTGATCCTACTGATGAAAAGTGGTATATTGTGCTTCTGGCAAACAAATTTAATGATCATGACAAGAAAAAAATGTGAAAGCATTAATAATTAGGATCATCCTTTCATTGTTTTTAACTCACTTGCAAATAAACATTGAGTACATGAAATGGCGATTAATCTAGCTCTAATATACATTTAGTAACCTCAAAATATGACATGTTTTAAAATGATGGATTTGTTGGTGTAAGCCTTAGAGGCCAATACTTTTGGTACTTGTATCGAATTATTTATTAATAATAAAAGACTTTTTCTTTATTATGTTTGTTTAATAAAGTCCCTAGAATAGTGAGTCCGTTTAATGTATCAAGTGTGACTTAATCATGAGATCACATTACATATAAGGACATTATTCTTAAAGTATCCGTAGCTGAGTTTTGTTGTAAAGTGGGATAACATTAAAGCATTAAGACTATTATGTATATAGATTGATGATCATATCTCATGGATCATGGATAAGGAGTTATCAAGTCTTAAACATAGGTATGAATATTAAGAGTAATATTTATACTGGATTGACCCGCAATGAGAATACTATATAGAATGTTATGCAAAGTGTCATAAGTTATTCTCATGGTGATAGTGGTGTATACCACCCTTCGACTTGAAACCATTATGGACCCTAGATGTAGAGTCGAGTGTCTTATTGTTGATCAAACGTTGTCCGTAACTGGATGACCATAAAGACAATTGATGGATACTCCACGAAGCATGTTGAGGGATATGAGTGACCTAGATGAAATTTGTCCATCCTGCGTGTAGCACCTCAAATTTGCACCCCCCATTCATGCATTCATTTCATTTTTTTTAGGTCATTATCATTCCATCTTGCATTGCATCATTGGATTCAGCATTGGCATCAAGAGAATTCATCAGTGCAAGAAGGAAAGGTTTTCCTTGAGTTGAAGGCCACATGAGTATTCTAGAGAGCTTACATGAGCCAAGGTTCATTTTGAAGCAACTTGACCAAGTGTTAGAGGCTCAAAGTCATCAGTGCATTTCCACGTCATCTGGGGCCCATAAAAGTCAACTGAAAGTCAACTGAGGGCTAGGAGGTGGAGAAATGGTTTGAGACACTTCATTCATGTCCAAAAGAGGCCTATTCATCATGTAAAACATCTACCTTGAAGAATTTGAAGTCAAATCAAAAGTTTCCCAAAATGGAAAGTGACCTGTAATTTCAAGTTTCCAAAAATGGCAAGTTTTTGGACCATATTTAACTTGACTTTCCAACATCAAAGAAGCTTCAAATGAAATTTTGGTCAACATGAAAGTTGAATATCTTTCTCTCCCATTTCCAAAAAGTCCAAGATCATGAGCATCTGATGAATGGTTGAGGAGTTATGAGCAAATGATCACCAAGTGTGCATGAAACTTCAAAGTGCCATAACTTTTGATTCAAAACTCCAATTTAGGCCACTCTTTTTGAAAATTTCATATCATGACCTATATTTTCCAAATCCATCATTGCATTGCATGAAATAATGTCACATGATCATTTGGCCATGCATGTGCTTTTTGGAGGGAAAATGAAGAATTTGAATTTGGTTTATCATGAGTTTAATTCCAATCCTATCATGTTCATAAGCTCATTTTAAGTGTAATTGGACCATGCATGCTACTGTTCACGTGGGATTGAGCCATGCATAAGGTGAATTTTGCAATTTGGTCATACACCTCATTTTGCATTAAACTTTCATTAGCCAAGCCTAAGTATCATTAGCAAAGTAATTAGCATGTGGTATAAAGGCTTAATCATAACAGAATTTTTCATCCTAACACATTCTAGATCTAGATTTTTCATTTCCCTCCAAATTTTCTCTCAATTGAAACTTCAAATTTTTGCACACAACTCATTGATTTTCTTGCATATTCTGGTTTATTGAGTGTGATTGATGAAGAATCAAGCATTGATCTGAAGATTTTGGCCAAGAATCAAGCACATCAAGATCAAGAACATGAATATGGAAACTTCCATTTGAGCTAGATCTAGGTCGTGTCAAGCTTCAATTCATGTACCAGACTTCATAACAAGAGTAGAGGAGCAGATTTGAACACTTGCAAGGCCTTGAATCTACTGTTTCCATTTACTGTTCTTCAAACAGGTTTGAATTCGATCCTCTTAATTCTTCGTTTTATTGACATAATCGTGTAGAGCTTGTGACACTGAGAATTCTGATGGAAATTTCATTGAATTTGGATAAGTATTGCATCAGATATATGGATTTCAAGTTTGATGCATGATTTTTCTTTCCTTCGATTCACGTTCATCATTGAGAATTAGGCTTAAATGTTGTTAGATTCGTGCTCCTTGTTGAATAAGCTTTCCAATGATGTATATATGGCGTAGTTCTGGAAAAAAAATGATTGAAGGTTACTGTAGAGCCACCGTCTCATTGAAGAAGACGGTGGAAACAACCGTCCCTCCACCGCGCGTGAATAGTGCCTGGTAGCTTCTGGTTCAGTCTTAGGGTTTACTGTTTGGACGCTATTACCCTTGGCCTCACTTGTTCGATTCCCAGCGAGCGCGCTTGTATTTTCACTTTAATCCATCCACTTAACCAAACGGCTGCGTTTTGAACGCGCCTTGACCTCCCTTCGATACCTGGCTCCAGCATTTGTAATTTTATTTTTTTCCAGGGCTTGTTTTTGGTGATACCTGGTTCGATTCCTGCCTGTTGCAGTTTCCAATTTCCATTCATATTATCATTTTCACATTATTTTTCAACATTATTTCATTTTGTTCATGTAATTTCCAAAATTCATAAAAAATAGAAAACAACTCCAAATTGAATGCAATTTTTTCCTACATGTTCATCTTGATGTCTAGTATTTTATGATGTCCATTTCCTGATTTTATCATTTCTGGATTTTTGAATGTGAACTGATGTTTGAACATGTATGCAAATCTACCATGCTTCATTCCATTGATTGTGAAATGCTCATTAATTGTCCAAATGCCTTGAAATTTGATATGCTGATTCCTAACATGTTGCATGATTTTTGAGGCATGGTTTGGTATTTTTAGCATTTTTCATCTCTGTTTTAGACACATGAATGTATGGTGTGACAATGTGTGTCACACATTTTGATGTTGCTCTTGTTCATTTTCATATACATGTCAATTGAGCTTTTCTGATTCCAATTTTTTGCATGATGCTTGTGTTTAACATGTTGTGTGCACATAAAAATTTCCATGGTTATTTGATTCATTTATGTTTTAATATGGAATTTATACTCTTGATGTCCAATTGTGTGCTTTTTGATTGCCTTTGCCTTATCTTGTGCAATTGATGACCTTGCCTTAGGATTTGAGTTTGATCCTTTTTAGGACATGTTCTTACTTGAATAAATGTGCTTCATGTTGAATATTGGCTGCTGTTTTGACTTTTTGCTTTGCCTTTGACCCTAGTCTTGGTACTAGTGGTTTGTACTCACCATTTGAGTTTTGTATTTCAGGTTCAAGCAATTATCTATAATGGTTGATGCAATCTCAATTCATGAGATGCAAATTTGCTTTGTCCACTAACCTTTGTTGTGTTGTAGGTTCCTTGGTGATGAACTCACTTGAGTTGTTGACTTGCCTTGTGTGCATATTGGTTGTAACCACTGTTGATTGTCTGTTTGGTTTGTCTGAATGTGATATTGACTTGTTTGACTTTCTTACACGTACTTTAGTCGCTCTTAGCTCATTGCTTGAGCTGTGCTTTTCTTGTGGTTGGTGTACCACCTAGGTAATCATTCTCTAACTCCATGTAGTCTGGAAGCCCTGTCGTTTCTGTTTGGCAGGCATTTGGCTGAAGTCCTCCTTAAGAGGCAATGACTGTGGTTGTTTATATTTGTTCCATGTACTTCAAGTCCTCCTAAGTGAAGAGGCAATTGGCAGATAGAAGGGATTAGCAATCAATCCCCTGCTAATCGTTTGAGTCGTTCATTATGCTCGCACTACGTGCTGAGGCTCTTGAACCTAACCCAAGATCCTTGTATATAGAGTCAGTCAAGTGGAGTAGGGTCCCTCATTCTGGATCCCCATGTTTTCATTAATTGAAGCTCACCCAGGCCCGAGTTAAGATCTATGAGGTCCAATCCTCATTACCTTTCATCTGCTCACCCTGACGGTCAATGTCAGTGGTTAAGAGCCTTAGATACCTTTCCAGTTGGCTTGTTTGTCGAGGTTGATATGACCCCTTGACTAAAGCCCGGCTTGTTTGTCGAGGTTGATATGACCCCTTGACTAAAGCCTCACCCTTGATGTTTGAGCCCCCTTGTTGGTGTGTTTACTTCATGTTATATGTTTGTGTGTGGTGATTGTATCCCCTTAGGATTGCTAGACTTTGCGTAGTCTCTCGTTTGCATGTCAATTAAGGTAGCACGATTCCTTCGTCTAGGACTTCCTTTCTTGCGTGAGAATCCTAAAACACAAACAAACTTGATCTTCTCTTAAGGACACGTTAACTCCTTCTACTACAGGTGAGTAAGTCTCCCAAGGTCGAGCATCCGGTAGATTGCGTAGTAATGTTGTTCATCTAAAAAACATAAAACAAATAGAAATGGTTTAGCCGAACTACGGCAACTCTGATTCTCATGTTCAGATGAGATACGTAGGCACGAGATGCGATGTCTTGTCGAGTTTGACTAACAACTAACTTTGATCCTTGCTGGTTTTCGCCCTTGTTGCGATCCTTTTCTCTCGCTCTCGTTGCGATCGAGACCTTCCTTTTCTCTTGCCCTAGTTGCAATCGAGGCCCTTTTTCTTTTTCAACCCTTCTGCTTTGTGTGTGTGTTTGGAGTCTGATGTAAGCCCAGCTATTGGCCTTCGGTTTCCTGTTCCGTTTGTGTGTTCGGAGTCAGATGTAAGACCATTGATTGACTATCTGTTTCCTGTTTCTTTTGTGGAGTTGGATGTAAGACCAACGATTGGCATTTCGTTTCCTATTTGCGTTTGTTTGTTCGGAGTCAGACGTAAGACCAGCCATTGGCAGTCTGTTTCCGTTTGTGTGTTTCTTTTGACGTCTCAGCGTCTTTTCTCAGCGTTTTTTTTCGGCGTGCGTTAGCCGAGCTACGAGTGCTCTGATTCTTACTCTGGTTAGAGAAGATACGTATGCATAGGATGCGATGTCCTAGCGAGCACGTTTCCCGTTTCCCCAAACTACGTCGACTCTGATGTTTGTGTATGACAAACTACGTAGGCCCAAGATGCGACATCCTGCCGAGTTCCCTTTCCTCCGTCTTCTTTCATCTGTTTGTTTATTCCAGTGTGTGTGCATTCTTTGAGCAGTTATTTAGCAACCTTTTCCTATTCTTTCGAGCGTGGATCCCGTCGAGTACGACGGATGTGAGGGGGTGCTAATACCTTCCCCTTGCGTAACCGACTCCCGATCCTTGCAATCTCTGGTTGTAAGACCATTTCCTTTCCAGGTTTACTTTGAGCGTTTCCTTTCCCTCCTTTGGGATAAATAACGCACGGTGGCGGCTCTGTGTCTTTTCCCGCCGGTTGTTTTTCGCGTATGCGACAGCTGGCGACTCTGCTGGGGACATAAGAGAAGTTGACCTCTTGCTGGTCCATCTTCCCTAAGCGAGTCAATCCTAGCGCTCTCTAGGATAGTTTTGGTTGCTTTTACTGCTTTATTTATTGCATTTATGAATATTATGCTGTGATTGTATATATTTGCATATATGTTTGCATGCATCATATTATCATTGTGCTGGACTCTGTACAAGTTGGTTCCTCTGATTTGGGGTGGGTGTTCTGAGTGAGGCCCAATACCCAGGCCCGAGTATACACCTAGGATTAGCGTGGTATCATGTCTCTTCACATGTTGTACGACATGATGCGAAGATGTGACATACCACAGCCGGACGAGGTTCAGTTGAGAGAATCCTTCCGTTTGGAGTATTCCACTCAGGTTGGATTATCTCTTTTGAGCTGTTGACTTCGGTGACCGTTCTTTCCCAGATCTTTGGTTTAGATGATCTTATGAGAGCTACAACGGCACACCCGAAAGGGCAAACCCGTTGAGTATCTTGCCCGATTGTCGAGACCATTATCCGCCTTAGGATGACCTTATTAGACTTCACCTGTGAGGGGAGGGTTTGATTCCTACAAGTACAGGTTCCGTCAGTGATTCTGTGATGGTGACTTTGGTTCAGTCAGATTTGTGGATATTTATCTCTGAGACGCCGGAATTCTGTCTGTGGTATCTATCAGCGGGTTCCGTTTATTTCGGATCCCCGGGTTGAAGTTGAGGGCACTTGTTCAGAGGATCTGGTTGTCATCCGTTCAGTGGATGTTCCTGTGATGATGGTGATATATCCTCTGTTCCGTTTATTTCGGAACTCCCCAAGTTGGATTATGGTTACTCGGGCCCTCAGATGACTGTGACCGGTTCAGAGACTTGATGGGTGTTCAGATGACTTGGAGGATGGCACAATGACTTGCATTCATGCATCTGCATCATTCTTATTTCGCATTCATCCGCATCTAACTCATGTCTATCCATACTCAGGGTACAGTCTCGATTGAGATTCTGGTTGAGAGACATATTGATGTCAGAGTGTTATTGTCGAATTATTATCCGTCTCGATGAAGCCAGAATCGAAGGAACGAATCTCGTACGGATATACATTGCATTCATGTGTGAGTCATATTAACCTGTTTTCTATTTTGTAGGTGTCAGTATCTGACTTGTTTGATTGACTCAGGAATCACTGCTCGCGCATATCGGATCATTCCTCTGCACTTAGCTCATCCGCACAGATACCCTGCCAGACTCAACAAACCCAGAATGATGAATCCATCCAACGCCGACATTCTCGAATTGAAAGGGATGATGAGGGAGTTGTTCAATGTCATGCGAGGGCTCGCCTTGGGGCAGAAAGCAATTGCTGAGAGGTTGGAGAGGATTGAAAATTGGCTGATAACGGAGAAAACTCAGGGAAAGGCTCCGTCGTCTAGAGTAAAGAAGCCCTCTGGTAATGGTCAGCACAGGAAGGAGGTTGAATCAAGTGGTGTGCATACCAGAAAGGAACATGGTAGAGATCGTTACCACCCGTATGCTGCTATAGTGACTACTCCTGTTGGTAATCAATCTGTCCAACAGCAACAACAGCCACCTCAACAGAGAGCACAGAAAGCTGGGTGCCAAGTGAAAAGAGGGACGACGGATCGTCAGTTTGATAGGCCACCCGTGACTTATACCGTTCTGTTTAGAAGGTTGAAGGATCTTGGGTTAGTTCAGCCGAGGATATTGGTTCCTGTAGGCCTAAATCGGAGGCCTACAAATTACGATGAGAACGCCAGGTGCGAGTTCCATTCTGGGGCACCCGGACATCATGTTGAGGGTTGTAGAGCTTTTAAAAATGTCGTTCACGATTTGGTGGATTCTAAAGCCATCAGTTTTGCACCGACACCGGATGTTAATGCTGACCCCGTGCCAATGCATGGTCCTGTGGAGATGAACGTGATGTCAAAGGACAAGAGAAAAATGGAGGAAACGAATGAGGATTAGTTAAAAACTCCAATGTCTATGGTCCAGAGGCATCTGATGAAGAGTGGAGCTTTCCCTGGTTGTGATAATTGTTGTGCGGCTGTCGCTACAAATGGGTGTGCAATGATGAGGGGAACAATTCAAAGAATGATGGATGTGGAACTGGATGGTGAACCATGTGAAACACCATGTCAGGCTTTTGAAACCGTCAAGGTGGAGAATGCCATTGTTGCTGAGAAAGAGAAAAAGTCGTCCATTTCTTCTTACAAACAGGCCATGGAAGTGGTGAAGAGCGGAGAAGCCCAAGGCTGGGGAAGAATGGTAGACATTGCGGTGAAAGCAGATAGGTTCGGGGTTGGTTATCAGGAAGGCCTAGACTCGTCTGGGCAAAACAGAGGACGTCGTCAACCGTTCACGTTCACCAGTGCTGGAATGCTAGATCTGGGTCATGCCTGTGCGAAGGGTGAAGAGATCGACAGTGATTGCGAGCTCGATCGTTGGATAAAGTCGTGCGTACCAGAGAACTGGGAGGCCTAAAAGATCATCACTATCACTCTACGTAAATTGTAGTATTTATGTTTTTCAATTCTGTTTGCATGAAAGCCATGCGTTTTGCCCGAAACGTAATGGTCCATTGTAAGGGCCACCTCATGTGTTTCATTTTGCAACATTTTGCATCATTAATCAATGGATGTTTTTCACATTAAAAGCGGTGTTCCCTGTTTTTCATTTATTTTTGCAGTTTAAAAAATAAAAAAATGGCAATGTTTATTTTCATTTTTCCTGCCTTTTGATTTGTCTCGTCCCGACCTCAAAAGCAATGCATGAATCAAAGTTCATGTAGATGCGATCATTCTCCTAATCTCATTGATAACAATTCGGTTACACCTCTATATGACTTCGACAATCCGATCTATCATGCCGAAGAAGAAGGCGAAGAAGATTGTGAGCTGCCGGAGGAATTAGCCAGGATGTTAAAACAAGAGGAGAAGGTGATTCAACCGCACGAGGAGCGAGTTGAGATTGTTAATCTGGGCACCGAGGAGGTCTGAAAGGAAGTAAAGGTTGGGGCCGCCTTGGAGGCGAGTGTCAAGAGTGGAGGTGATGTCATTCGGTCTAAAGAACGTCGGTGCCGTGTATCAGAGAGTTGTGGCTACTTTGTTTCATGATATGATTCATCATGTAATTGAATGCTATGTTGATGACATGATAGCAAAGTCCCAAACTGCAGAGGGGCATCTGGCAGATCTGACCAAGTTGTTTGACTGGTTGAGACAACTCAAACTGAGGTTGAATTCAAATGAGTGCACTTTTGGAGTGCGGTCCGGTAAGTTGCTAGGGCTTATTGTAAGCGAAAAAAAGGAATCGAGGTCGATCCTGCTGTAGCGGTGTATTCATCACTTTATGATTTATTGAATAAATCAAAAGCAAAGCATACAAAGAATCGAGTCGCCACCGCACTTTTATTTATCCAAAGGATTGGCTAAAAAGCGAACAAAAGCCTAAGAAGTTTTACTCATAGAAAACTAATGAAAAGATCAGAGAGTCTGGGTAAGGGGTAAATTACGCAATGGGAAGGTGTTAGGCACCCAAAACGTCCTAGGTACTCCTAGGGAGCCCTTTTCACACTTGTTGTATAAAAAAGTTTATTTGTTTATGACATATTGTGCAAACAATGATGGAAGGGATGAGAAAAGAATATACAATTTTTATTGTTTTTGTGTTTGAACGGATGAACCCGTTGCCTACGTACCTTTCCATGGAAGGTAAGGATCAAAACGCCGTAGTTCGGCTAAAAGATTTCCAAAATATGAGTGGGTTCATTTTAAAACAAAAGCCCTAAGGTCTTTCGTTATCCACGGGAGAAAACTCAACCTTATACAAACAACGAGTCCACCACGTGAGAATAGCTTCAACTTGCTAGTGAAGGGTCAACCCTATAATAAGCAAGGAAGTCTTACAATTCAATCACTAAGGACCAAGGTGAGGTTAACATCAACCAACTAGGATAAATCAAACCTATGGCTAATGTATGAAAACTTATCAGGAATGGACAAAGCCACAAAACAATTGAATGAGTTGGATAAACCGATTAGAGTTTATTCACAAAAGAGTGGTCAAAGTATGATTAGAATTCAATTCATAGAAGTATTATGAAATGGAGTTTGAAAAATCAAAGGCCTAAAGCCTAGGTTTCTAATTTGAAAGGAGATGAAAATGTTTGCACAATAGATCAAAGTTTTTGAATTAACATGTGAAAAGGGAGTTTTGGAAACACACAAAAATGGAAGGGTGAGGAAGTAAAACTTCTTAGATGTTCACCTCTTGAAATCATATGGAAGATGATTCAAGTGTGTCCTTTGGAATGAGGCAACAAAGCAAGTAAGCAAATGAACAAAGCAAGGTGATACCGGATGCCAATCAATGGACTTACACCAATCTCACAAACAAAGGTGGATACCGGATACCAATCAATGGATTTACACCAATCTCCTAAAACAAAACAATGATATCGGATGCCAATCAATGGACTTATACCAATCTCACAAAACAAACATGGATATCGGATACCAATCAATGGATTTACACCAATCTCCTAAAACAAAACAATGATACCAGATGCCAATCAATGGACTTATACTAGTCTCACAAAACAAACACGGATACCGGATACCAATCAATGGATTTACACCAATCTCCTAAAACAAAACAATGATACCATATGCCAATAAATGGACTTATACCAATCTCACAAAACAAACACGGATACCGGATACCAATCAATGGATTTACACCAATCTCCTAAAACGAAACAATGATACCGGATGCCAATAAATGGACTTATACCAGTCTCACACCATATCATTGGAACAACTGCCAAGTAATGGACTTATGCTTGTTTCCTCCATGGACAAAGCAAAAAATGCTATAAAGCAAATTTTATGAAATGACATACAAATGATGATGATAAATGCACTAAGGCACACTCAAGCAGATATGCACCGATGAATCAAGTAAGCAGAACAATCAATTCAGTTAGCACACACTATATACAAGCAATTAGGCTCAAGCAAGGTTAGACTTTACAGTCAACTGGAATGGGGTAAGTTGTGCTTTTAACCTTAACATTGAGGGTTAAGGTGAAGCAGATGAAATGGAGATGAGGGGTGTGCCTCATAGCTCTTATCCCTGGCCTGGGAGAGCTTTGAATAATAGAAGGTGTGGGAGTTCAGAAAGTTGGAACTCTCTCCACAAGTGAATGACTCTATAGATCTTGGGTTAATATCCACAATGCATCAACATGTTATGTGAGCAAAGGGATGACACACTGAATAGTAGGAGATGGACTACACATCTATTTTATCTACCAATTGCCTCATATGAGGACTTTTCCTGCTCGGCACAAAGAATAAACAATCACAAGCATTGCCTCTTAAGGAGGACTTCAGACAGGTGCCTGACCACATAACAGGCCAGGTCTTCCAGGCTACATGAAGAAGAGAGGTTATACCTAAGTGGTTAAGCAACCAAGCAAAAGCAAGTTCAAAGTGAACTTAAGCAACTAATGTACCTGTGGAAACATCAAACAAATCAGTATAACTATACAGACAAACAACCAACAGTTAATATCAACAGTCAACCAATAAGCAAAGGCATAAGCCACAAGTCAATCTCAAATGAGTCAACATCAACCTACAAAACACACATTAGTAATCAAAAGCAAATATCAAATGCTCTCAAGATGAGGCATCATCAATTGTGTAACTTGTATGTGTAACCTGAAACAAAGCTTCAAACATGAGAGGCAAACCACTAGGTCAAAGCCTAGGGTCAAAGAAGGAGAAATAATCCAAAACAGAACATGAAAATTGACATGAATCAAACTCAAACAATTAAGAATATAATCCAAAAGGTCTCATGTCAATAGCATCAACCAAATTCATTTCATAAACCAATCATGTCAAGGTATGCAAGTTGGAAACACATTGGAGCAACAGAATGAACAAATGCACATTAATTCTAAAATGGTTCCATAAATCTCAAGAAAAATCATGGCTAAACAGAACACTTCATATGATCAACACACCAAAACTCAAGGCATTTGGATAAGTTTAAGCATGGAAATCAAATTCATCAAGTCAAGGTAAGCATAAACAAGCTCAAATAGGGCACAAAGTGCTACATCAACTTAACACAAGCCTAAAACAGAATTGGGACATGATAAAGAAATCCAATCAAAGCCAAAACAAACTTCAAAGTGTCTAGAATCAATGTGCAAAATTTCAAGTTCATATGATAAAGCATAAGCATTTCACAAATCATTGAAGTTCAACACTCATCAAAAGTTCAAACATGACAATCCAGAAAGAAAAAATCCCAAACAAATCAGAAATGAATCCTAAAATTCCAAACAAATTCATGATCATCCAAAACATGCATAAGAATTATCACACACAAAATCAGATCATTTAGAGTTCATTTGGCATGGCAAAGAAAATCAACAACATGAGCAAGCAAAGGTGTGACACACATTGTCACACCTACATTAACCAGATCATATCTCAACAACCATAAATGCTAAAAATGCAAACTCAACACCAAAATGACCAGCAAGATGTCTAGTTTAAGCATGTCAATTTTCAGATCCATTGGATAAACAATCATCATTTCACAAATGGAAAAGCAAGCAAGGTGCAAAACATGATACATGCTAACATTCCCTAGCATCAATTTAATTTCAGCCAAGCACAATTTGAATAAAATAACCAAAAAAACTAGACAGAAAATGGGACCTAACACAAAAATCCTCATATTTTTTGGAATTGTTTTCAATTATTTATGGCTTTTATAAGATAAAGAAAAATTAATTAAAAAAAAGTAATGAGAAGCATGTTCATAAGTATGGAGGGAAATGGAATAAAGTGCATGGTATTTGAAAATATGCTACACGGAGGAATCGAACTGAAGCCATATTTGAAAGCCAAGCGCGCCAACGACCAAAACATGCTCGTTTTGCCTCAAACCCTAGCCACATGCATGCACGCTGGGAAATGGCAAGGGAAATCCACAGGAAACCACGAAGAACTCGTAGGAAAATTCGCAGCAAGGTTATGAAGGTGATAACAAATTCCGCAGGTAAAACGCAGCAAGTATGAACGCGATGAAGATCTTCATGATCTTCATCAACAATTTTTCCAGAAATTTCCAAACTCTCCAGAAATGAAAAACACGTATAGCATTGTGAAGATCCAACATCAAGCAACAAGAATCAACATCAATTCCATCAAAAACACATCATATATGCATGGATCGAGTGAAACAAAAATCATCAACCAAACTTTAATCAAACAGTTCTCACTCATTTCAGCATGGATTCACGCGATTCAAAGCCTAAACTAACCAGCAATCAAAGATCTATCACATTATGTTAACTAAAAACAAAATTATGAAAGTGAATTTGTGACCTCTTGTAGGAACAGAATTTGATTCAGCTGGATTCGAGGCCTGGTGATGCTTGAAAACTCTTCTACAATGCTTATGAAGATGATTAGAAGGAAGATCGAAGCTCAGCTATGCACGATTCCGTAGATTCAAGATTTCACCATTGTTGTTCTTACTTTGAGCAGCTCCAAATTTGCACGAATTCAAGTGGTTCTTGGCTTGAATATGAATCAGTGATGATGCTAGATGATAAACTGAGCAAGGATTATGCAATTGCTTTGAAGAAATGAGAGAAAAATTTGAGAGAAAATTGAGAGAAAAATTCTAGATCTCAGTTTTGTGAATTGTGGTTAGTGTTTTCTGTTAGGGTTTGAGGTTATATACTCCTAATTAGCCATGCTTAATTAAGATTAACAAATGCTTAATGAAAAATTAGGGAGAATGGAGGTGTTTGGACAAATTTGCAATTCACCCTTATGCATGAGCATGGTGCATGAATAGTGCACGAATTTATGTTAATTTCACTTAAAAATGCATTTTAAAACCATTGGCAATTGTAAAATATTCAAATGAATTACCAATTTTAAATTGTGAAAATTCCCTCCAAAAATCAAGATTTTTGCAAATGATCATGAAATGAGAAATGATGCAATGTAATGCAAGATTATGAAATTATAGGTCATGACAAGAATTTAGCAAAAAGAGCCACATGATTTGGAGCTATGGTTTGAAAGTTATGCACTTTTGAAGTTCAATCCACACTTGGCCATGCTTTGATCATAACTCTTCAACCACAAATGAGAAATTGATGTTCTTGTACTTTTTGGAAATGGGAGAGAAAGATCTACAACTTTCATGTTCAACAAAATTTCATTTGAAGCATTTTTGGTCATGTAATCTTGAGGAGAAAACCTTTCCATTTTTGGCAATTTTGAATTATAGGTCACTTTCTATTTTTGGAAAGTTTTGACCTGACTTTGTTTTCTTCAATGTTGATGTTTGAAATGTCAAATGAGACTTGTTTGAACATGAGTGAAGTATTTCCCATCACTTCCCACCTCCAAAACCCACAGTTGACTTTGTAGTTGACTGGCTAGGGCTTCAGTTGACTGAAGAATGCCTTGATGAGATTCAAGCCTCTACCACTTGGGATTTTGATTCAAAATGATATCATAGCTCATGTAAGCTCTTGATAATTATTGTGGTGTCCAAATTCTCAAGAATGGCCACCATCTATTGCTCAATGACTGCCTTTGACTGCTTTGTCTGTTGATTGCTTCATCTGCAAGTAACAAGGTTAAATGACATATTTTTTGTACTTTTGGTTAGGTGCACAATGATCCTTGAGGCAATGCAATGATATGATAGGATGCCATGAGGGATCTTAGGGACAAAATTGGGGTCTTACAGATGCCCCTATTTAAGGTCATTCTAGCCGGAGGAGTGAAGTTTAGAAATCCTCATCTCGATGCGGTAGAATGGGCTTAAATAACAGTAATGAGACAAATTTTGGTCCCTAAGAGACCTCATGATGCAGATGTATGCATGCAAAAGGAACAAGACTCTGTGGGGAATACGGGTCCACAAAGAAGAAAAGACGATCCATTGGAATAATACACTCACCAGGAACAAAGACTCTAACAAGACTCTCATGGGAATAAGAAACAGAAAAAGAAATGCGTGAGCAGGACACGACTCTGAATTAGGGAAAACTGGGATTAGACACTGCGAACAAGACACGACTGGACTGGAGACCTCACTGGGGAGAAAGACTCAAACTGGGGAAAAGAAGAATTCCAAAGGATGACACATCCGTTGGAAAGACTCAAATTGACTCACAAAATGCGTGTACTGGGGAGAACACCAATACAGCAACACGCATAGAAACACAACTCTGTTGGGGAAATCTAACAAAGATTTTCCAGGGGAAGCCAAAGGATGAGATGTTACCGGTTAGTGGGTAACATGCTCGGGAAGAAAGAATTTCTAAGACCTATGTAAGGGTGAGAGATATCAATCAACCAAACATCTGAGAAAGACCTGAAAAAGGTACATCAACTCAGGAAAATCTGACTCCACAGGGGACCAAGGTCATAATAGGGAGCAGAAAGGAAGGAACACCAGGGATACCGATTACTGGGTATATAACAGGTGACCGACCGAACCGTGAAGAAAGCTAGAAAAGCTAGAAAACACTCAAAACACTCATCATCCTGAAGAAAGCTAGAAAAGCAGACTTGTTTATAGGATGGATATTCGATTCCACAAGGAATACGAATCTTACTCTGCGGAGAAAACAATCAAAAGATTGACCCAGGAGTGCATGAGACATATTATTCATTACCGTCAGAACGTGAATAATATACTCGAAAAGGAAGAGACACCAGAGATACCGGTTACTGGGTATATAATAGGTGACCTACCAAAGCGTGAATTGGTATATATGCCAAAACACTCATCATCCGAAAGGAGGGCTTGAAAAGCAAATCGACTTACAGGATGGACATTCGAATCCACAATGGGAAAACGAATCTTACTCAACTGGGGACATAAACCCAAAGAGCGCATGAGATACAATATCCATTACCGTCAGAACGTGGATAGTATACTCGCATGAGATATATTATCTATTACCGTCAGAACATAGATAATATACTCGCATGGAAGGAATCACCAGGGATACCGGTTACTGGGTATATAATAGATGACCTACCGAAAACGTGAATTGGTATATATGCCAAAACACTCATCATCCGAACACAAACTTGTTAAAGGATGGATATTCGATTCTACAAAGAATACGAATCTTACTCTACTGGGGAAGATCAACAAAGGATTTCAACCAAAGAGCGAAAGAGATATATTATTCATTACCGTCAGAACGTGAATAATACACTCGAAAGGAAGAGACACCAGAGATACCGGTTATTGGGTATATAATAGGTGATCAACCAAAAAGAGAGGCAATCGATACCAACAACAACAGGGTAAACGAAAGACAACTCACAGGGGATAAATTGCAAGCATCCGGCAATCATCCAAGAAACAAAGAATATTCGATTCCACAAAGGAAAAACGAATCTTACTCGACTGGGGAAACACAACAGGCTTCGACTGAAGAGTGCATGAGATATATTATCCATTACCGTCAGAACGTGGATAACATAATCGCATGGAAAATTATCCACAACCGGTTACTGGGTTAATAAAGGATAAATCGACCGAAAAGAAAGGCATCGGGATACCAAAACTAGGTATATAATGATGACCAATCAAAGGGAGCAACAATCATTACCAAGCAAAAGGGTAAATGAAAGAAGACCCGCTGGGGATGAATTGAATAAACAACAATTATCCGCAAGGACTTGCTGGTGACTTCAAAGGGGATAAAATTGCAGGCAAACGGCAATGATCCAGAAGACTGCTGGGGATACAATTGCTAGCAAAAGGCAATTATCCAGAAGTAATGGAGGAATATCAACATTGAATATTGAATGAAGATAACCACAAAGTGTAACCATCATCGGTTAGGATGAACAACAAGGTTAACTCTGCAAAGGGGAGAAATTAGGGTTTACATCTACCGAATACGGGGTAGAAGACCAAAACTCTGGCTGGGGATAGGGTTGCTAGCATCCGGCAACTATCCACAAGAAAGCACAGACTCTGTTGGGAATAAAACCACAACAACATAGGATTTACAACTACCGAATACTGGGTAGAAGACCACAAAATCCACCATCAACCAGACTGAACCACAAAGGTTACCTCTGCCAGGGGAAAAGAGATAGGACTTACAACTACCGAATACGGGGTAGTAGCCAACAACTCTGATGAGGATAAAAAGTAGGGTTTACATCCACCGAATACGGGATAGAAAACCAACAACTCTTGCTGAGGAATAAAAGGTATATAACCACAAATTCCGCCAAGAAGAGGGAACATAGGACTTACAACTACCGATATAAGGGTAGAGGCCCAAACAGATTCCGCTAGGGATAAAAGAATTATTGCCAGTTACTGGGCAATTCATTCATTTATTCCACAGGGAAACACGAGAAACAGTTGACAAATGGCCTATTCGGGATTAAACCGAAAAGACAGACTGAATCAAGACACATCCTAATGAGGATATAGCTCAATAGGAACATCCATCCCAATATATGTGTTGGGAGGAAACGGAAGAAACCCTCATCCATGATGACATATCTCAGTGGGGAACTGCAGAAGGAAAGACAGACACTTTCTGCTTATGGAAGCTGACTCTATATGGAGAGATTTAAACGCCCGACATCTGCTTGGGAAGATCTATTGGAGATCTATATCACCCATAGCAAGAGACAACAAACAAGAGATATATGGCAAAAAATGCAACATGAATATCTGAATGTTTATGATTATGCATGAATATGCGTGATTTATGTTTGATGAATGCTGACAAAACAGACATATCTAACACAAACAGGGTCCAGGAATCAAACGCCCGGTACTATACTTCCAGGGGGAGAAACCAACTGGAAAGCCAATCTGCTGGAGATCTACATGCTAAAAAGCAAAGATCTGCGGGAAGGCAAAAGATCAGAGAATATCACAAAATCTCTGAGTGATGGATCAACAATCAACCCAACTGGAAAACAGAAAGTCACAACAGGCAACAACGGCCACAAAGACAAAACTGTTGGGGAATAGAGGAAATCCCAAGACATCTACAGGGGAACAAGAGCTCACTGCATAAGCAAGAATTGCCATGAAAGCAACTCCAAATAACTCCGCTGGGGAACAACCCACAAAGGGAGAACAGATCATCCATGTAGAATCTAACTGCACAAGCAACTCTACTGGGAATAATGTCAGCCATTCCATTGGGGATAAACCCACTGAGGAGGAAGAAAATAGATCGCACAAGTAGATTCTGCTACAAGTCACTCTACTGGGGATCAAAAGCATCAGGGAATCAACCAAATCTAAGGATGATATATCACCAACCAGCCCTACTGGGGAAAACAACTCATGGCGGGGATCCTGATTTTGTTGGGAATACCAACTCTGGCGAGGGGACTCTGGGGAAATCACAGATGCAATCCTGACTTTGTTGGAGATACCAACTCTTTTGGGGATTTTGCATAAATACAATCCACCAAACCACAAATCTACTGACGGCTAGGGAATCCACTGAGGGACCCACCGGGGATATGGAAGAGAGCTGGGGGATCAACCACTGAATGCTACACCTTCCAAAAACAAATCAACAACCGCTGAGGAGGAAAATAATCACTACTCTGCTGAAGGCTAAACGCTCTGATGGGGAGATAGCAACAACTCCGCTCTGACAATGCTGAGGGAAGTGGTGAAGTACCGGGATATCAATCCACCAACCACTGAATCTTCAAAAAGAAAGCAACCATGCTGAGGAGATAAACAACTCCGCTGGAGACTGCACTGGGGAGAGTGACGGGGTACCGGGGTTTCAAACCACCAATTACCGAATCTACCAAAAGAAAGCACCCATGCTGGGAGAGAATACTGCTGGAGAAGAAAACGAAATCTTTAACAAGCACACTGCTTGGGGAACAACCCACAACAACAACTCTGCTTGGGGAACAACCCCAACAACAAAGCAGGATAAAGAGGATACAACCATGCCAGGAATATGAACAAATGTCTTACCTGTTGGAAATCATGCCACCCTTGGGAGAGCACTGAGAAATTCTTAAGTATCCTTTCATCATTGTGAATGTTCACTTTGTTTAAAACAATAGTTTTGAAAAATTTATTTGTTTAAAACAATGACATTTTATCAATTAAAACATGCAAAACATTTGTTGAATTGAAACAAATAAGAGTGCAAATAATTGGATAAAAAGCTCAAATTAATTTGATGGAATGGTAGCCTGCAAATGGCAAGACTCCATAGATCTGTACAAATTTGAAATCAGTGATATATATTGGAAGAGGGCTACATTGAACATAATGATCCTTTCTCTACCAATTTGAATCTCGATGTATGCGAAGCTTCAGTCGACGATGAATCAAGAACTTCCGACGAAAAGACAGCTGCGGAACAGAAAGTCTTGTCAGGATGCAGTTACTTGCCAAATCCCTAATTTTTGCCTAGATTACCCCAGGGTGAGGTACTCAATCTAGCGGGATGCAAATATTCTTTTTTTTTCATGTCTCTAACTTTTGCCTGGATTACCCTTGCGGATTCTCCACCGAGATGCTCATTTTTGCCTAAGCCGCCCTTTCGGGTTTTCAACATAGCGAGCTATTCTGTTTTTCATTTGCATATACTTTTTTTTAGGCAAAGTATTTCTTGACTGCATCTGAATTCACAGGACGAGTGAAATCCTCCCCATCCATTGTTGTAAGCATCAAAGCACCGCCTGAAAAGGCTCTCTTGACAACATATGGACCTTCGTAGTTTGGAGTCCACTTGCCCCTGGAATCGGGCGCGAAAGACAAAACTTTCTTGAGCACGAGGTCACCTTCTCGGAACACACGAGGCTTGACCTTCCTATCGAATGCTTTCTTCATTCTCTGCTGATATAACTGACCATGACACATGGCAGTCAATCGCTTCTCTTCAATCAAATTCAGCTGGTCATAACGACTCTGAATCCATTCAGCATCAGTCAACTAGGGCTTTGAGGGTATACTTTTTCTTTTTCCTTTTGAAAAAAATTTTTTTGATTTTTTTTTCTTTTGTTTTTCACCCTCTTTCTCTTTTTTTTTTATTACATTTGTAATGCCCCAGTTTGACTGTTTTGCTGATTCTCATGATACAGCTGAATGATCTTCTTTTCGTGCTCAAGGAGACGAGTGATCTCATCAGGAATATCCTTCAACATCATCTTCCTCTGCCTCAAATACAGGGAATCCACAATTGGGAGATGGCGTTGGATCATTATGTTCAATGGGTTTAGAAATCCCTGCATAATGATTTTGGATAATAAAAACTTTAGAATTTAAACAAGCAAACCATTATGCAGATGAAAAGATTGTTTTTATTCTTGTTTTTATGGTTTTTTGTGATCACTGATTTCATGCAAAAAAGCAAAAAGTGAAAACAAATGGAAAAACAAATGTTTAACAATGCATTAATTGAATGAAATATCATTGTATAAATGGTTAGCCAACAATGTCATCGCTTCTCCTTTTGGCATGGGAGAAGGGTTTTGAACAAAGTGAACCATTACTCTGATCTATGAATGACTGTAGGAACATCTACAGCGACCCAATTGTGGCAGACACCACCAGGTATGATAAAGTTGCTCAAATCCTCTGCATCCTCTTCCAAGATAGCAGCAGCTTCTTCAGCTTGATCAGCATGGATGAAACCTCCACTTGTGAACAAACCTTGTTCGTTGAATGCCCCAAAAGAATAGCCAATGCCAGCCCGGGACTTATTATCTTCAAGCTCAATCATCTTCCCCAAACCAGCAACTGCACCACATTCAATGGCCAGTTTCGCATCACGGTATGAAGCAAATGAAGGAGACTTCTTCTCAATCGGCTCAGCAATAGACAAAGCTTGGAAAGGCGTTCCAACTTCATCTTCAGCATCAATGTATGAGAAAGAAGACAAGTGGCTAACCAGGAATAAATCCATCAAAAGCACATAGTCTGGCAAATTCCTCCTTGAGTTCACAATTCTCTTGCTCAACATGATCCATCAATCTCGAAGAATCGGCTCTGGTGTAGTACCGGCGAAGTGCGTCTTCAAAATAAATGAAGAGCACGGGGATCAGACCACAGGACCAAAGGCTGAGAACGACACCCACTTATGCAAATGATGCATGAAATGTTTGTGCATATGCTTTGTTTTTATTTCAAAGGAACTCGAGGGTTTTATTTGCAAACTTTGAAAATATTAAGCACTTATCGCATCTGGAAATCTCGTAAAATAATTCTTTGTCTTTCCACATCTGAAAATTTTGCAAAGAAACCCCCTTAAGTTCTTTGAAAAAAAAATTCTCATTTTTTGATGATATGGATGCAGATGAATGCATGAGTGCATGAATGCAACAATCACACTCAAGGATCAAGCAAAACACACCAGACAAAGGTCATGGGAAAGCTCATAGTATCCTTAATATCTATCATCCATTTTGGTGGATTATGGTTTTCACCTTATCAACACCCAAGTTCCATTGATATTAACGGTACATGAACCGGTTCAATCATCCTTAATATCAACCATCCGTTTAGGTGGATTATGGTTTTCACCTTATCAACACCCAAGTTCCATTGATATTAAGGATGTCTGAACGACTCAACCATGAATCACGGGTTTGCTGAGAGTCACGAGCATGGAGTCCTGGTTAAGAACCACCCAAAGGGAGTGTACTAGGGTTTAAACCTGCCGGACATGTTCTACCAGAGGTTCCCATAATCATCGTCCCATCTTTCGGATATTATCGGAGGAACGAATACTCGTATTTCAAAAATATTCTCAAGAGAGACTCTTATGAGTGTAGTATCGCGTAACAATCGCATCAGAACTGACATCTGAACGACCTCCGCACTACGTCCTAAAAAATAGGCCAAGATGGGCTTGGTAAACTAAGGTCCTTGGCTTCTAAGGCACATGATTGAAAGAATAATGCCTAACCACAAATAACTTGTGTGACATTATTAATCCAACATGACCTCCACCAAGTGAATGGACTCGCAAGTCAACTGGCTAAGGAATACTCCACACCAATCGACAAGACTACGCCATTCTCCTATCCTAAGGTGCACTCGAGTTCGGGTATAGAACTCATCTCACAGAGATCACCAAAGCAAACAGCAATTGTATATCAAGCAATTCAAGCATTACAATCAATACAGTAATCCCAAATTGTACAAAAATATGTCAAATAACAAATAAACAATATCATACAACAAGGGTGAAAAGTAGGCAAAACCACCAAGGAAGGTCTAATGTTATCCCCAGCAGAGTCGCCACTTTTCTGTAGCGGTGTATTCGTCACTTTATGATTTATTGACTAAATCAAAAGCAAAGCATACAAAGAATCGAGTGGCCACCGCACTTTTATTTATCCAAAGGATTGGCTAAAAAGCGAACAAAAGCCTAAGAAGTTTTACACATAGAAAACTAATGAAAAGATCAGAGAGTCTGGGTAAGGGGTAAATTACGCAATGGGAAGGTGTTAGGCACCCAAAACGTCCTAGGTACTCCTAGGGAGCCCTTTTCACACTTGTTATATAAAAAAGTTTATTTGTTTATGACATATTGTGCAAACAATGATGGAAGGGATGAGAAAAGAATATACAATTTTTATTGTTTTTGTGTTTGAACGGATGAACTCGTTGCCTACGTACCTTTCCATGGAAGGTAAGGATCAAAACGCCGTAGTTCGGCTAAAAGATTTCCAAAATATGAGTGGGTTCATTTTAAAACAAAAGCCCTAAGGTCTTTCGTTATCCACGGGAGAAAACTCAACCTTATACAAACAACGAGTCCACCACGTGAGAATAGCTTCAACTTGCTAGTGAGGGGTCAACCCTATAATAAGCAAGGAAGTCTTACAATTCAATCACTAAGGACCAAGGTGAGGTTAACATCAACCAACTACGATAAATCAAACCTATGGCTAATGTATGAAAACTTATCAGGAATGGACAAAGCCACAAAACAATTGAATGAGTTGGATTAACCGATTAGAGTTTATTCACAAAAGAGTGGTCAAAGTATGATTAGAACTCAATTCAAAGAAGTATTATGAAATGGAGTTTGAAAAATCAAAGGCCTAAAGCCTAGGTTTCTAATTTGAAAGAAGATGAAAATGTTTGCACAATAGATCAAAGTTTTTGAATTAACATGTGAAAAGGGAGTTTTGGAAACACACAAAAATGGAAGGGTGAGGAAGTAAAACTTCTTAGATGTTCACCTCTTGAAATCATATGGAAGATGATTCAAGTGTGTCCTTTGGAATGAGGCAACAAAGCAAGTAAGCAAATGAACAAAGCAAGGTGATACCGGATGCCAATCAATGGACTTACACCAATCTCACAAACAAAGGTGGATACCGGATACCAATCAATGGATTTACACCAATCTCCTAAAACAAAACAATGATACCGGATGCCAATCAATGGACTTATACCAATCTCACAAAACAAACATGGATATCGGATACCAATCAATGGATTTACACCAATCTCCTAAAATAAAACAATGATACCAGATGCCAATCAATGGACTTATACTAGTCTCACAAAACAAACACGGATACCGGATACCAATCAATGGATTTACACCAATCTCCTAAAACAAAATAATGATACCAGATACCAATAAATGGACTTATATCAATCTCACAAAACAAACACGGATACCGGATACCAATCAATGGATTTACACCAATCTCCTAAAACGAAACAATGATACCGGATGCCAATAAATGGACTTATACCAGTCTCACACCATATCATTGGAACAACTGCCAAGTAATGGACTTATGCTTGTTTCCTCCATGGACAAAGCAAAAAATGCTATAAAGCAAAGTTTATGAAATGACATACAAATGATGATGATAAATGCACTAAGGCACACTCAAGCAGATATGCACAGATGAATCAAGTAAGCAGAACAATCAATTCAGTTAGCACACACTATATACAAGCAATTAGGCTCAAGCAAGGTTAGACTTTACAGTCAACTGGAATGGGGTAAGTTGTGCTCTTAACCTTAACATTGAGGGTTAAGGTGAAGCAGATGAAATGGAGATGAGGGGTGTGCCTCATAGCTCTTATCCCTGGCCTGGGAGAGCTTTGAATAATAGAAGGTGTGGGAGTTCAGAAAGTTGGAACTCTCTCCACAAGTGAATGACTCTATAGATTTTGGGTTAATATCCACAATGCATCAACATGTTATATGAGCAAAGGGATGACACACTGAATAGTAGGAGATGGACTACACATCTCTTTTATCTACCAATTGCCTCATATGAGGACTTTTCCTGCTTGGCACAAAGAATAAACAATCACAAGCATTGCCTCTTAAGGAGGACTTCAGACAGGTGCCTGACCACATAACAGGCCAGGTCTTCCAGACTACATGAAGAAGAGAGGTTATACCTAAGTGGTTAAGCAACCAAGCAAAAGCAAGTTCAAAGTGAACTTAAGCAACTAATGTACCTGTGGAAACATCAAACAAATCAGTATAACTATACAGACAAACAACCAACAGTTAAATTCAACAGTCAACCAATAAGCAAAGGCATAAGCCACAAGTCAATCTCAAATGAGTCAACATCAACCTACAAAACACACATTAGTAATCAAAAGCAAATATCAAATGCTCTCAAGATGAGGCATCATCAATTGTGTAACTTGTATGTGTAACCTGAAACAAAGCTTCAAACATGAGAGGCAAACCACTAGGTCAAAGCCTAGGGTCAAAGAAGGAGAAATAATCCAAAACAGAACATGAAAATTGACATGAATCAAACTCAAACAATTAAAAATATAATCCAAAAGGTCTCATGTCAATAGCATCAACCAAATTCATTTCATAAACCAATCATGTCAAGGTATGCAAGTTGGAAACACATTGGAGCAACAGAATGAACAAATGCACATTAATTCTAAAATGGTTCCATAAATCTCAAGAAAAATCATGGCTAAACATAACACTTCATATGATCAACACACCCAAAATCAAGTCATTTGGATAAGTTTAAGCATGGCAATCAAATTCATCAAGTCAAGGTAAGCATAAACAAGCTCAAATAGGGCACAAAGTGCTACATCAACTTAACACAAGCCTAAAACATAATTGGGACATGATAAAGAAATCCAATCAAAGCCAAAACAAACTTCAAAGTGTCTAGAATCAATGTGCAAAATTTCAAGTTCATATGATAAAGCATAAGCATTTCACAAATCATTGAAGTTCAACACTCATCAAAAGTTCAAACATGACAATCCAGAAAGAAAAAATCCCAAACAAATCAGAAATGAATCCTAAAATTCCACAAAAATTCATGATCATCCAAAACATTCATAAGAATTATGACACAAAAAATCAGATCATTTGGAGTTCATTTGGCATGGCAAAGAAAATCAACAACATGAGAAAGCAAAGGTGTGACACACATTGTCACACCTACATTAACCAGATCATATCTCAACAACCATAAATGCTAAAAATGCAAACTCAACACCAAAATGACCAGAAAGATGTCTAGTTTAAGCATGTCAATTTTCAGATCCATTGGATAAACAATCATCATTTCACAAATGGAAAAGCAAGCAAGGTGCAAAACATGATACATGCTAACATTCCCTAGCATCAATTTAATTTCAGCCAAGCACAATTTGAATAAAAATAACCCAAAAAAACTAGACAGAAAATGGGACCTAACACAAAAATCCTCATATTTTTTGGAATTGTTTTCAATTATTTATGGCTTTTATAAGATAAAGAAAAATTAATTAAAAAAAAGTAATGAGAAGCATGTTCATAAGTATGGAGGGAAATGGAATAAAGTGCATGGTATTTGAAAA
This sequence comes from Lathyrus oleraceus, assembly GCF_024323335.1. Classification (NCBI taxonomy): domain Eukaryota; kingdom Viridiplantae; phylum Streptophyta; class Magnoliopsida; order Fabales; family Fabaceae; genus Lathyrus; species Lathyrus oleraceus. Next base: position 93,041,368 of record NC_066585.1, read on the forward strand.
TATGCTACACGGAGGAATCGAACTGAAGCCATATTTGAAATCCAAGCGCGCCAACGACCAAAACACGGTCGTTTTGCCTCAAACCCTAGCCACATGCATGCACGCTGGGAAATGGCAAGGGAAATCCACAGGAAACCACGAAGAACTCGTAGGAAAATTCGCAGCAAGGCTATGAAGGTGATAACAAATTCCGCAGGTAAAACGCAGCAAGTATGAACGCGATGAAGATCTTCATGATCTTCATCAACAATTTTTCCAGAAATTTCCAAACTCTCCAGAAATGAAAAACACGTATAGCATTGTGAAGATCCAACATCAAGCAACAAGAATCAACATTAATTCCTTAAAAAACACATCATATATGCATGGATCGAGTGAAACAAAAATCATCAACCAAACTTTAATCAAATAGTTCTCACTCATTTCAGCATGGATTCACGCGATTCAAAGCCTAAACTAACCAGCAATCAAAGATCTATCACATTATGTTAACTAAAAACAAAATTATGAAAGTGAATTTGTGACCTCTTGTAGCAACAGAATTTGATTCAGCTGGATTCGAGGCCTGGTGATGCTTGAAAACTCTTCTACAATGCTTATGAAGATGATTAAAAGGAAGATCGAAGCTCAGCTATGCACGATTCCGCAGATTCAAGATTTCACCATTGTTGTTCTTACTTTGAGCAGCTCCAAATTTGCACGAATTCAAGTGGTTCTTGGCTTGAATATGAATCAGTGATGATGCTAGATGATGAACTGAGCAAGGATTATGCAATTGCTTTGAAGAAATGAGAGAAAATTTTTAGAGAAAATTGAGAGAAAAATTCTAGATCTCAGTTTTGTGAATTGTGGTTAGTGTTTTCTGTTAGGGTTTGAGGTTATATACTCCTAATTAGCCATGCTTAATTAAGATTAACAAATGCTTAATGAAAAATTAGGGAGAATGGAGGTGTTTGGACAAATTTGCAATTCACCCTTATGCATGAGCATGGTGCATGAACAGTGCACGAATTTATGTTAATTTCACTTAAAAATGCATTTTAAAACCATTGGCAATTGTAAAATATTCAAATGAATTACCAATTTTAAATTGTGAAAATTCCCTCCAAAAATCAAGGTTTTTGCAAATGATCATGAAATGAGAAATGATGCAATGTAATGCAAGATTATGAAATTATAGGTCATGACAAGAATTTAGCAAAAAGAGCCACATGATTTGGAGCTATGGTTTGAAAGTTATGCACTTTTGAAGTTCAATCCACACTTGGCCATGTTTTGATCATAACTCTTCAACCACAAATGAGAAATTGATGTTCTTGTACTTTTTGGAAATGGGAGAGAAAGATCTACAACGTTTATGTTCAACAAAATTTCATTTGAAGCATTTTTGGCCATGTAATCTTGAGGAGAAAACCTTTCCATTTTTGGCAATTTTGAATTATAGGTCACTTTCTATTTTTGGAAAGTTTTGACCTGACTTTGTTTTCTTCAATGTTGATGTTTGAAATGTCAAATGAGACTTGTTTGAACATGAGTGAAGTATTTCCCATCACTTCCCACCTCCAAAACCCACAGTTGACTTTGCAGTTGACTGGCTAGGGCTTCAGTTGATTGAAGAATGCCTTGATGAGATTCAAGCCTCTACCACTTGGGATTTTGATTCAAAATGATATCATAGCTCATGTAAGCTCTTGATAATGATTGTGGTGTCCAAATTCTCAAGAATGGCCACCATCTATTGCTCAATGACTGCCTTTGACTGCTTTGTCTGTTGATTGCTTCATCTGCAAGTAACAAGGTTAAATGACATATTTTTTGTACTTTTGGTTAGTAAACAAATGAAAAGCAATGATATACAAATGCAAAACATGCTTGGTGATCAAAAACCACTCTCAAAAGACAACCCAACCACAGGGAAAGAGGCAAGGTGCACAATGATCCTTGAGGCAATGCAATGATATGATAGGATGCCATGAGGGATCTTAGGGACAAAATTGGGGTCTTACACCTGCTAAAAAGAAAAAAGAAAAAAAAAAGAAAAAAGAAAAGAACAAAGCAATACAAGAAATTCCTGAACCGAGAACAGAAAAGGAGGTTCGTGGTTGCTTAGGTAGATTGAACTACATTTCACGGTTCATATCTCATCTAACAGCCACGTGTGAGCCCATATTCAAAAAAAAAAAGAGATCAAACGGTCAGGTGGAATGATGATTGCCAAGTGGCATTCGGAAAAATAAAATAAAAGAATAGTTGTAGGAACCTCCGATTCTGATGCCTCCTGTGGAGGGACGACCGTTAATTCTGTACTTGACAGTCCTCGAGGGATCGATGGGGTGTGTACTGGGGCAGCATGACGAGTCTGGTCGAAAAGAGCATGCAATTTACCTTAGCAAAAAGTTTACCGATTGTGAAATAAAATATTCACTGCTCGAGAAAACTTGTTGTGCTTTGGCATAGGCTGCTCGCCGACTAAGACAGTATATGCTGGTTCATACCACTTTATGGATTTCCAAGATGGATCTGATCAAGTATGTATTTGAGAAGCCAGCATTGAGAAGCCAGCATTGACCGGACGGGTTGTGAGATGGCAAATGATTTTAATTGAGTACGATATTCAGTATACCTCTCAAAAAGCAATCAAGGGGAGTGTATTGTCTGATTACATCGCCTAGCAACCCATTGAGGATTATCAGCCGATGAAGTTTGAATTCCCTGATGAGGACATCATGGTTCTCAAATCGAAAGATTGTGAGGAAACAATCCTGGAGGAGGGGCCTGACCCTGAATCTGAACGGATTCTGATGTGTGATGGGGCCATCAATGTGAATGAGTCAGTGCTGTTTTGGTTACGTCGAAGGGATCCCACGTTCCTCGTGTCGCCCGGCTAACAGTTGAATGCACCAACAATGTGGTTGAATACAAAGCTTGTATCCTGGGTATCGAACCTCGGTGCGTACATCTACTGGGGCAACGCCTTTCTCACTATGTATGGGACGGAAGCCGTGCTACCAGTCGAGGTCCAGATTCCGTCATTGAGAGTCCTGATGGACGTGAAATTGAAAGAGACGGAGTGGGTAAGGACTCGGTATGAAGAGTTGAGCCTGATTGAGGGAAAGAGGATGGCAACCATTTGTCATGGGCAGTTGTACCAGCAACGAATGAAACGTGCTTTTGACCGAAATGTTCGACCTCGTGTGTATCAAGATATGGTGTTGAAAAGGATCCTTCCTCCTCAGAACGGTAGTAGGGGCAAGTGGACACCCAATTATGAAGGTTCATTCGTGGTCAAGAAGGTTTTCTCTGGCGGAGCCTTGTTGTTGACGACCATGGATGGTGAGGATTTTCCATCCCCTGCGAATGCGGACGCAATTAAAATACTTCGTATAAGAGACCCGCTGGACGAAAAGAATAAAATAGTCCAGGCAAAAATGGGCATCCCAGCGAACCAAAAAAAAATGAAAAAGGTTCGGGCAAAAATTAAGGATAAAAGAAAAGACTGTACACCCAGCAAGTCGAAAACCCCACAAGGGCGGCTTGGGCAAAAAAGGGGTATCCCGGTGGACTGAAAACCCGAAAGGGCGGTCCAGGCAAAAGAGGGATTGAAACGAACAACTGCGTCCAGCATGATCGTTTGTACTTTGGTTAAGACACCTGGATAATCCCCGGCAGAGATCAGTCGGAAGCGTCTTGTTCAGAAGTCAGAAAGCGCGGAGAGTCTTGAGGACATATGGGGTGTAATCGAGTTGGAACTCGATGAGATCACGGTTTCACATTGCCATTAGGATAGATTTTTCCTTTTGTGCGCAATTACCTCTTTTCAGGGATTGCTTCCTGTGTGTTGCTCGGTTTTGAGCCACCTTTTTCAATCAACAAAATGCATACTCAGTCAAATAATTTTGTTTTTGTTTTCATTACCGCTTTGATTGCAAAAACATCCGTTTATTTTGATAAAGAATCGTTGCATTTTGAGACATAGGGATCCTTTCCGATGCATGTTTATAAGATTGAAAACGTGAAATCTTATTCGGAAGTTTGAGTGACCTAAGTGTTGAAATTTTGGCACGCCTGGGGCACGTTTTATCTAACGATCTCTTTTGCAGGTGCTATTGGTTATTTTCACTCACTTGCAGGTTGTGATGTGAAACCTTTTGACAAAAGATCCCCGTGGAGTCCAATCAGGGACAAGGGATAGAAGAACGGTGAAAAGACGGCGAAAGAATGGCGACGATCCTAGAGGGTAATCAAGAAGACTCTTCAAAGTATGAGGATTAGAGAGTTGGCCCGGATCTGAGGAGATCGATTATCTCGAAGAAGAGAAAAGCCGAGAATGCAAGAGGATGAATCAGAAGAGACCAGATGAGTCTGGGAGCTCTCAAAAGTGGAAAGTTGACACTGTGGTTGGATGGTGAATGCCAGTGTTCGACGAATCGACGGGCGTTCCATGTCAAATAGGTCGTATCTCCCCAGCGGATTCGAGGTCGTTATCTCCCCAGCGGATCCGAGATCAGTGTTTCCTCAACAGCCAGGCCTGAAGTTTGCTGCAATCCCCAGCAAGGTTGAGAATGTAACCCCCAGCGAGGCTGAGGGTTGCTATTTCCCCAACGGAGGTGGGCGTTGTTTGTTTTCCCCCAGCGAAGTCCCCAAGCGGATCGGGTTCAGTGGAGATCGTCCCCAGTGAGGATTATCTGTTCCCCAACAGCAGTGCTATTCCCCATCAGAATGGAGATGAGAGTGACATTAAGTTCCTCAGCAGAGTTCCTCGAGATCCCCAGTATAGTCCCCGGAGGGGGATATTTTTTATGCATTCATCATTTAGAAAAGCATAGCATATTGCATCATTAAATGCGTAGCATTTCCATGGTTATGGAGCATTACGCTTTAAAATTCATGCATCAGCATTGCAAGCATAAGCTAGCCCTAAGCCGTGGTTACCATTCAAGAATTGGTTGAGCTGGTTGGTGAAGATGTTGCTCTGAGGAGTTTAGCATCGCGACGTTGGGTCATCTGGGTCGATTTCAGAAGTGGTTGCCCCAGCATGGTTGAGAGGTTGGTGTTTTCCCAACAAGTGACTCCCTAGTTGAGTGGGTTTCTCTGCCGTTTCGAGAATGACAGATCAGCAAGCGTCCCCAGCAGTGCTATTCCCCACGGAGTTGGGAGATCGAATCAGGAATGGTGTGCTCAGCAAAGTGATCATTTGCTTCCCAGTAGGAGTTTTCCTTCCCTCGCATCTTGCAGGCTTGGATCGTTTCCCCAGCAGAGGTGGATCAGTGTTCAACATCCGTATGACACGTTTGCAGCGGTTGCTCCTGACAGCATTCAGGATTGGTAATCCCCAGAGAGGTTTATTTCCTCACCCGTTCGTGGAAGGAAAGCTTGACTCCCCAGTGTAGTCCTTGGCAAGTGTCTGCCTTGTTTGACATAGGTAGATGTCGTCCTTGCGATACCAGTAAGTGTCGTGTTGATCCCCGTGTGGGTCCTTTCTTTTGGTGTCAGTAAACATCATCCTTCGATGTTGATAAACGTCGAGTTTCTTCCCATTCATCCGTTGATGTCGGGTCGTGGTTTCTCCTTCCCATTCGTCGTGAGACGTCTGGTCGTGGTTTCTCTTTCCCATTCGTCGTGAGACGTCTGGTCGTGGTTTCTCTTTCCCATTCGTCGTGAGACGTCTGGTCGTGGTTTCTCTTTACCATTCGTCGTGAGACGTCTGGTCGTGGTTTCTCTTCCCATTCGTCGTGAGACGTCTGGTCGTGGTTTCTCTTTCCCATTCGTCGTGAGACGTCTGGTCGTGGTTTCTCTTTCCCATTCATTTGTTGATGTCTGGTCGTGGTTTCTCTTCCCATTCATCTGTTGATGTCTGGTCGTGGTTTCTCTTCCCATTCGTCCGTTGACGTCTGGTCGTGGTTTCTCTTTCCCATTCGTCCGTTGACGTCTGGTCGTGGTTTCTCTTCCCATTCATTTGTTGATGTCTGGTCATAGTTTCTCTTCCCATTCGTCCGTTGACGTCTGGTCGTGGTTTCTCTTCCCATTCATCCGTTGACGTCTGGTCGTGGTTTCTCTTCCCATTTGTCCGTTGACGTCTGGTCGTGGTTTCTCTTCCCATTCGTCCGTTGACGTCTGGTCATGGTTTCTCTTCCCATTCGTTCGTTGATGTCTGGTCGTGGTTTCTCTTCCCATTCATCCGTTGATGTCTGGTTGTGGTTTCTCTTCTCATTCATCCGTTGATGTCTGGTCGTGGTTCCTCTTCCCATTCATCCGTTGATGTCTGGTCATGGTCTTTCTTCCCAGTCATCGGTAAATGTCTGGTCATGTATCCTTCCTTCCCAGTCATCGGTAAGTGTCTGGTCATGTATCTTTTCGTTGATAAATATCAAAACTCCCCAGTAGAGTCGTTAGTGAGCGTCTGGTCTTGTTCCAATCGTAAACATCTTTTTTCCTTCCAATGAAAGCCGCCATCTGGTAAATGTGCCTCGCTTTCCTTGATATCCGCGTATATCAAGCCTCCCAAGTGAAAGCCGCCATCTGGTAAATGTGCCTCGCTTTCCTTGATATCCGCGTATATCAAGCCTCCCTAGTGAAAGCCGCCATCTGGTAAATGTGCCTCGCTTTCCTTGATATCCGCGTATATCAAGCCTCCCCAATGAAAGCCGCCATCTGGTAAATGTGCCTCGCTTTCCTTGATATCCGTGTATATCAAGTCTCTCCAGTGGAAGTCGCCATCAGTAAATGAGCCTCGCTTTCCTTGACCTTGGAAGATATTAAGTCCTGTAGTGGAAGCCTCCATCAGTAAATGAGCCTCGCTTCCTTCACTTCATCCCCCGCAGAGTGCAAATTCCAGGTTCTTTTGGTATTCAATCCCTGTTCACCTTGAAGGTCTGACAGTCGTTGCTCTCATCCGTTCAGGTTCCCATTTGATTGAATAGGGGCAGCTGTAGCACCTCAAATTTGCACCCCCCATTCATGCATTCATTTCATTTTTTTTAGGTCATTATCATTCCATCTTTCATTGCATCATTGCATTCAGCATTGGCATCAAGAGAATTCATCAGTGCAAGAAGGCAAGGTTTTCCTTGAGTTGAAGGCCACATGAGTATTCTAGAGAGCTTACATGAGCCAAGGTTCATTTTGAAGCAACTTGACCAAGTGTTAGAGGCTCAAACTCATCAGTGCATTTCCAGGTCATCTGGGGCCCATAAAAGTCAACTGAAAGTCAACTGAGGGCTAGGAGGTGGAGAAATGGTTTGAGACACTTCATTCATGTCCAAAAGAGGCCTATTCATCATGTCAAACATCTACCTTGATTTTCCAACATCAAAGAAGCTTCAAATGAAATTTTGGTCAATATGAAAGTTGAAGATATTTCTCTCCCATTTCCAAAAAGTCCAATATCATGAGCATCTGATGAATGGTTGAGGAGTTATGAATAAATGATCACCAAGTGTGCATGAAACTTCAAAGTGCCATAACTTTTTATTCAAAACTCCAATTTAGGCCACTCTTTTTGCAAATTGCATATCATGACCTATATTTTCCAAATCCATCATTGCATTGCATGAAATAATGTTACATGATTATTTGGCCATGCATGTGCTTTTTGATGGGAAAATGAAGAATTTGAATTTGGTTGATCATATGAGTTTAATTCCAATCCTATCATGTTCATAAGCTCATTTTAAGTGTAATTGGACCATGCATGCTACTGTTCACGTGGGATTGAGCCATGCATAAGGTGAATTTTGCAATTTGGTCATACACCTCATTTTGCATTAAACTTTCATTAGCCAAGCCTAAGTATCATTAGCAAAGTAATTAGCATGTGATATAAAGGCTTAATCATAACAGAGTTTTTCATCCTAACACATTCTAGATCTAGATTTTTCATTTCCCTCCAAATTTTCTCTCAATTGAAACTTCAAATTTTTGCACACAACTCATTGATTTTCTTGCATATTCTGGTTTATTGAGTGTGATTGATGAAGAATCAAGCATTGATCTGAAGATTTTGGCCAAGAATCAAGCACATCAAGAACATGAACATGGAAACTTCCATTTGAGCTAGATCTAGGTCGTGTCAAGCTTCAATTCATGTACCATACTTCATAACAAGAGTAGAAGAGCAGATTTGAACACTTGCAAGGCCTTGAATCTACTGTTTCCATTGACTGTTCTTCAAACAGGTTTGAATTCGATCCTCTTAATTCTTCGTTTTATTGACATAATCGTGTAGAGCTTGTGAAACTGAGAATTCTGATGGAAATTTCATTGAATTTGGATAAGTATTGCATGAGATATATGGATTTCAAGTTTGATGCATGATTTTTCTTTCCTTCGATTCGCGTTCATCATTGAGAATTAGGCTTAAATGTTGTTAGATTCGTGCTCCTTGTTGAATAAGCTTTCCAATGATGTATATATGGCGTAGTTCTGGAAAAAAAAATGATTGAAGGTTACTGTAGAGCCACCGTCTCATTGAAGAAGACGGTGGAAACAACCGTCCCTCCACCGCGCGTGAATAGTGCCTGGTAGCTTCTGGTTCAGTCTTAGGGTTTACTGTTTGGACGCTATTACCCTTGGCCTCACCTGTTCGATTCCCAGCGAGCGCGCTTGTATTTTCACTTTAATCCATCCACTTAACCAAACGGCTACGTTTTGAACGCGACTTGACCTCCCTTCGGTACCTGGCTCCAGCATTTGTGATTTTATTTTTTTCCAGCGCTTGTTTTTGGTGATACCTGGTTCGATTCCTGCCTATTGCAGTTTCCAATTTCCATTCATATTATCATTTTCACATTATTTTTCAACATTATTTCATTTTGTTCATGTAATTTCCAAAATTCATAAAAAATAGAAAACAACTCCAAATTGAATGCAATTTTTTCCTACATGTTCATCTTGATGTCTAGTATTTTATGATGTCCATTTCCTGATTTTATCATTTCTGGATTTTTGAATGTGAACTGATGTTTGAACATGTATGCAAATCTACCATGTTTCATTCCATTGATTGTGAAATGCTCATTAATTGTCCAAATGCCTTGAAATTTGATATGCTGATTCCTAACATGTTGCATGATTTTTTAGGCTTGGTTTGGTATTTTTAGCATTTTTCATCTCTGTTTTAGACACATGAATGTATGGTGTGACAATATGTGTCACACATTTTGATGTTGCTCTTGTTCATTTTCATATACATGTCAATTGAGTTTTTCTGATTCCAATTTTTTGCATGATGCCTGTGTTTAACATGTTGTGTGCACATAAATATTTCCATGGTTATTTGATTCATTTATGTTTTAATATGGAATTTCTACTCTTGATGTCCAATTGTGTGCTTTTTGATTGCCTTTGCCTTATCTTGTGCAATTGATGACCTTGCCTTAGGATTTGAGTTTGATCCTTTTTAGGACATGTTCTTACTTGAATAAATGTGCTTCATGTTGAATATTGGCTGCTGTTTTGACTTTTTGCTTTGCCTTTGACCCTAGTCTTGGTACTAGTGGTTTGTACTCACCATTTGAGTTTTGTATTTCAGGTTCAAGCAATTAGCTATAATGGTTGATGCAATCTCAATTCATGAGATGCAAATTTGCTTTGTCCACTAACCTTTGTTGTGTTGTAGGTCCCTTGGTGATGAACTCACTTGAGTTGTTGACTTGCCTTGTGTGCATATTGGTTGTAACCACTGTTGATTATCTGTTTGGTTTGTCTGAATGTGATATTGACTTGTTTGACTTTCTTACAGGTACTTTAGTCGCTCTTAGCTCATTGCTTTAGCTGTGCTTTGCTTGTGGTTGGTGTACCACCTAGGTGATCATTCTCTAACTCCATGTAGTCTGGAAGCCCTGTCGTTTCTGTTTGGCAGGCATTTGGCTGAAGTCCTCCTTAAGAGGCAATGACTGTGGTTGTTTATATTTGTTCCATGTACTTCAAGTCCTCCTAAGTGAAGAGGCAATTGGCAGATAGAAGGGATTAGCAATCAATCCCCTGCTAATCGTTTGAGTCATTCATTATGCTCGCACTACGTGCTAAGGCTCTTGAACCTAACCCAAGATCCTTGTATATAGAGTCAGTCAAGTGGAGTAGGGTCCCTCATTCTGGATCCCCACGTTTTCATTAATTGAAGCTCACCCAGGCCCGAGTTAAGAGATATGAGGTCCAATCCTCATTACCTTTCATCTGCTCACCCTGACGGTCAATGTCAGTGGTTAAGAGCCTCAGATACCTTTCCAGTTGGCTTGTTTGTCGAGGTTGATATGACCCCTTGACTAAAGCCCGACTTGTTTGTCGAGGTTGATATGACCCCTTGACTAAAGCCTCACCCTTGATGTTTGAGCCCCCTTGTTGGTGTGTTTACTTCATGTTATATTTTTGTGTGTGGTGATTGTATCCCCTTAGGATTGCTAGACTTCGCATAGTCTCTCGTTTGCATGTCAATTAAGGTAGCACGATTCCTTCGTCTAGGACTTCCTTTCTTGCGTGAGCATCCTAAAACACAAACAAACTTGATCTTCTCTTAAGGACACGTTAACTCCTTCTACTACAGGTGAGTAAGTCTCCCAAGGTCGAGCATCTGGTAGATTGCGTAGTAACGTTGTTCATCTAAAAAACACAAAACAAATAGAAATGGTTTAGCCGAACTACGGCAACTCTGATTCTCATGTTCAGATGAGATACGTAGGCACGAGATGCGATGTCTTGTCGAGTTTGACTAACAACTAACTTTGATCCTTGCTAGTTTTCGCCCTTGTTGAGATCCTTTTCTCTCGCCCTCGTTGCGATCGAGACCTTCCTTTTCTCTTGCCCTAGTTGCAATCGAGACCCTTTTTCTTTTTCAACCCTTCTGCTTTGTGTGTGTGTTTGGAGTCTGATGTAAGCCCAGCTATTGGCCTTCGGTTTCCTGTTCCGTTTGTGTGTTCGGAGTCAGATGTAAGACCATTGATTGGCTATCTGTTTCCTGTTTCTTTTATGGAGTTGGATGTAAGACCAGCGATTGGCATTCCGTTTCCTATTTGCGTTTGTTTGTTCGGAGTCAGACGTAAGACCAGCCATTGGCAGTCTGTTTCCGTTTGTGTGTTTCTTTTGACGTCTCAGCGTCTTTTCTCAATGTTTTGTTTCGGCGTGCGTTAGCCGAGCTACGAGTGCTCTGATTCTTACTCTGGTTAGAGAAGATACGTATGCATAGGATGCGATGTCCTAGCGAGCACGTTTCCCGTTTCCCCGAACTACGTCGACTCTGATGTTTGTGTCTGACAAACTACGTAGGCCCAGGATGCGACATCCTGCCGAGTTCCCTTTCCTCCGTCTTCTTTCATCTATTTGTTTATTCCAATGTGTGTGCATTCTTTGAGCAGTTATTTAGCAACCTTTTCCTATTCTTTCGAGCGTGGATCCCGTCGAGTACGACGGACGTGAGGGGGTGCTAATACCTTCCCCTTGCGTAACCCACTCTTGATCCTTGCAATCTCTGGTCATAAGACCATTTCCTTTCTAGGTTTACTTCGAGCGTTTCCTTTCCCTCCTTTGGGATAAATAACGCACGGTGGCGGCTCTGTGTCTTTTCCCGCCAGTTGTTTTTCGCGTATGCGACACTGCGTAACAGGATAAATGTCTACGGACCCAATATTAAACTGGACAAGGATGACACGGTTTATGCCTTGTGTTCAATATAGACAGAGGGGGAAAAGGGTAATTATACACATAAGTATTATCACAAAAGGATTTGTCATATCACATGAAATTTTCGTGTCTTGGGTAGCAGTAATGTGTTGCTACATACCTCTCACTATTTATTATGTTAAATACATGATTTAATATAATTGCTAATGTTGCGAAAACCTATAGGGTCACACACAAAAGGACGAATTGATGAGAGATAGAGTAACTAAGGAACACCGTAAGGTACAATGCACTTAAGTGAATTGTAGAACATCGTAAGGGACGGTATACTTAAGTAGAATACGAAATATGGTAAGGTACCACACGCTTAAGTGATTTTGGCATATCATAAGATATGGGCCACATACACTTAAGTGGGCTTTTTAGCTTGCAGCTCACACAAGTGGTTCTATAAATAGAACCCTTGTGCAGAAACATTTGTGCAGTTGTAATTTCGTTTCTCTCTCTCTCTCACTCAAAGCCTTCATTCATAGCAGCTAGTACTGAGATTGAAGGAATCCGTTCGTGTGGACTGAGTAGAGGCGTTGTCACCATTCAACGTTCGTATCGCTCCATAGATATGCATTAAAGGTTTCAATCGCCACAAGAGGTAACGATTCTATCATTGATCATGCCCATTTGTAAGGATCACTAAAGGAGAAATTTTATAAATTCCGCTGCGTTTTGGACCGCTCTTCTCCTTCAGTGGTATCAGAGCTAGTTACGAAACCGTGCATTTGATAGCTATTTATTTTATGTATTTTATGTATTAATACGATTAAAAGACATAATGAATCAAAGAATAAACGAGTAATTAAATTTGGCATCATGTGTGTATGATTTGGATGATTGATGTTGACTATGCTTCAGAATCCGATGTGAGTATGGTGAAGCAGCGATACATCGATCGTCCATAGGTTACGCAATTGAGATCGATCAAGTTATATATATGATATAAGTAATCCTAATACAAAATACGGTATATATGATATAATGTTTTTGTTTCGTTCATTCAAACACTTAATGGTTGTTTTCCTTTGAGCGATCAATGGCCACTTGCTTCTTGATCCAACATTAGTATGGTGAAGCAATGACATGTTGATCAATCACACTGAATTAACAATCGATGTGTGTTTGACGGTCTGAAATTGGTGCATTAGGGTTCATGACGGCACAAGGGTTGTGCTGTCAAAGAGTTATGCGATTAGGGTTGTGACTGCGTAATAGTTGTTCTTTAAAGTATCAAGTGTTGATGCGAAAAATGACGTTGATTTCAAATGAATTGTTCATTAAAATTTTGCGTCGGGGCACTGACCGGGCAGCGGAACCCCTAGCTAACTCAGCGTAGTGTGATCGGTCGCCGAAATTTAATTTGGTTTTAATTAATTAACAGAATTTAAATTAATAATAATGTGTTTATTATTATTGTCTTGTGGTGATCGGTTATGGCCTTAGTTTTCCTTTATTTATTTTTTGGGATTTTAAAATACGACCTACGTGTCGTGCCTCTCTTTTAATCTCTTAATGTAACTTCTTTTCTCATCTCACTCCCTCGTATGTAAAACGATTTTCTATGTAATGTAATGTTATGAAGAAAGAGAAGAATAAAATATCAAAGGAGGACAACCTTGAATATTTTGCTTGGAGAAGCTTAGATCGTTATTAGGTTAGCTTAGGTTCTCTCATTGGCTTGGGAGAACAATTCCGCTAGGGGTCATAACTGTTTCACTTTGTATGTATGTTGGTGCATATGAATGTATGTTGATGCATGTGAGAGACGACTTATATGATAAATAAGCCGGTGAGATCATAATAATTGAAAATTCCCTCAAATTAAATATTAAGTTTATGCTTTCCAAGTTTTAGCACTCATCAAGACTAGTATCGAATAATGTAGGTTTCGCCTATGCGAGGTGCATGTTCTATATTAGTAAGGTGCAATGGGATAACTGTAATATCCAATTGCTAAAACAATGGGTCAAACTTAACTAAACAAATTATAATAAGATTATATATGTTTAGAGGTAATAGTTGGAATCCATATGATGGATTGGAATAAGGAGTTATTCACCCAACTAAAATATTCGAGAGTTGTATTAAATACAATTGGAAGGAGTTCCTACCTAAATAACCTAGTTTTGTGTAATCCGCCTACGCGGACTTAAAACAAAGTGAAATGTGGATCTTGACCCACTAGAAAATCTTCCAACGGGATTTTCCGAATCAAATGGTGAGGGTCATTTGTTTTGAGTAAAATAGTGGGAGCATATTTAATTAAAGGCCGAATTAAATATGTTATTGATACTTATATTTTAATTATTTTCATGTATATGACCATGACAACAAACACCTCTAACAATATTTTGCAATCAATCCTTGATAAGGAAAAATTATCTGGGATAAATCTGGATTGGCACCGAAATCTGAGGATTATCCTCAAACATGATAGAAAGCTGTATGTCTTGGAGAAACTTGTTCCTGAAGAGGAACCTCCTAGTTCTGCACCTAAGACAGAAAGAGATGCTTATAAGAAGCATGTCGATGATGCCAATGAAACCGCTTGCCTCATGCTAGCTACTATAAACTCATAGTTTCAAAAGCAACATGAGAACATGGCAGCGTTCAATATGATCAAACACCTGAAGATGCTCTATCAAGAGCAGGCAAGGCATGAAAGGTTTGAAGTTTCAAAAGCCCTTTTTCAAGGCAAGTTAGCTGAGGGAGCCTGTCGCATCACGCGAAAAACCGGCGGGAAAACAAGAACAACAGAGCCGCCACCGTGCGTTATTTATCCCAAAAGAGGGAAAGGAAACGCTCAGAGTAAACCTGGAAAAGACATGGTCTCGCGACCAAAGAGAATGGGTTCGGGAGTCGGTTATGCGAAGGGAAGGTATTAGCACCCCTACGCATCCGTCGTACTCGACGGGATCCACGCACAAAAGGAAGGAAAATGGTTGCTAAAACACTGCTCACACACACACACTGGCTGAAGGAGACACAAGAAACAAACAAGACGGACTCGGCAGGACATCGTATCCTGGGCCTACTTAGTCTATCAGGCATAGACATCAGAGTCGAAGTAGTTCGGACTGGGGAAACGACACATGCTCGCTAGGATATCGCATCCTATGCATACGTATCTTCTCGGACGAGAGAAGAATCAGAGCATTCGTAGCTCGGCTAACACGCACACAAACAAACACAGGCAAAGGCAAACGTGGAGCCTGAATGCCAATCGCTGGACTTACATCAGCATCCGAACCAAAACACACACAAAGAGGCAAACGTGGAGCCCGACTGCCAATCACTGGACTTACATCAGCATCCGAACCAAAACACACGCAAAGAGGCAAACGTGGAGCCCGACTGCCAATCACTGGACTTACATCAGCATCCGAACCAAAACACACGCAAAGAGGCAAACGTGGAGCCCGACTGCCAATCACTGGACTTACATCAGCATCCGAACCAAAACACACGCAAGGGTGGTTAAGACACAAAGGGTTGAAAAAGAAAAAGGGCGCCCGGAGAGATCAGCTCATCTCCTGCCTACGTACCTCATCTGGTATGAGGATCAGGGCGACGTAGTTCCCCTACAGAGGGATACAGGACTAGCCTAACCAGATAACAGAGGGAGACACAACACTAGGGAGACTACGACTCGAGCCTAGATGTTATCATGCAAATCAACCCTAAGTTAAGGTTTCTAGCTAACTGGCACAGGGAGCCAGCCTATCCTAATCATGACTTGCACAGGAAGCAAGCCACACACATACTTAACTTGCACAGGAAGCAAGCCAAGCAAAACCTAACTTGCACAGGAGGCAAGTCTAAACTAACCCTAACTTGCACAGGAAGCAAGTCAAACAAACATACAAGCACAGATAGCACACACTATACACAAGCAAGTGGCTCAAGCAAGGGTTAGGTTTTAATCGAGGGGTCATATCAACCTCAACAAACAAACCTCTGGAACTGGGTGAATATGCTCTTAACCTTGACATTGAGAGCCAAGGTGAAGCAGATGAAAGGTGAGTGAAGATGAGACTTCACAGCTCTTATCCCTGGCCTGGGAGAGCTTAAGACAAGAATGTGTGGGTTCAAAAAGTGGGAACCCTTCTACACATTTGATACTGACTCAACTGTACAATTGCACAAGATCTTGGGTTTTTATCTGTAATGCATCAACACAACGGTGTGAGCAAAACAGAAGACACACTGAATAGCAGGGGATAGGTTGCTTATCCCTTGGTTCTGCCAATTGCCTCTTCACTTAGGAGGTCTTTGACTCTGTACAAGGACAAAAGTAAACAGTCACAAACATTGCCTCTTAAGGAGGACTTCAGACAGTTGCCTGGCCAAGTAACAGGCCAGGTCTTCCAGACTACATGAAGATTAGAAATATACCTCAATGCAAATTGCTTATATAAGCAAAGCAAAGCAAAAGTTCACAAGGAACTGAGCAACTAAAAGCACCTGAAATAGTCAAGCAGACATTAGTATACAACTTCAAACAAAGCAAAAAGAAACAGACATCAACAGTTAGTCAGAAGCAAATGAATGTGCAAGGCACAAGGCTTAAGGCATGTGAGCCAAGCCACCTACAAAACAAACAAGTTAAACAATGCTATTCAAGCCAGCTTAATCAAAAATAATTGGTCTCATTGGTCATTTGTTGGTCAACCTGAAAACATGAACTCAAAGGTGAGTAACAGGACCACTAGGACAAGCCTAGGGTCAAAAATGAATGAGAAAGCCAAAACAGCAAGCAATGTCCAATCAAAATCAAATTCAAACATTTAAGAAGCAAACCCATTTGGTTTCATGTTCATATCATGCATCATCATCATTTCATAAGCAAAAGAAGTCAAAGCATGGCAAATGAGAGCTCATAGAAGTCAACAGCAAGACTTGCATCAAAAGTCAACTCAAACATTTCCAAAAATCATCAAATAAATCATGATCAATCACGACCCACAGCATGGTAAGCATGTCAAATTTCATCTCATTTGGACAAGTGGAAGGCAGTCAATGAAAATCAGAAAGTCAAGGCAATTTTGAACATGCTCAAAGAAGTCAACCAAACATGCATCAACTTGAAAAATTCATAAATCAGAGATGGCATATGATAAATGAATGGGACCAAAACCATGTCAAAGATTAGGATGTCTAGTTATCTCATGTAAAATTTCAAGTCCATCTAATAAAGTATGAGGATTTCACAAATGAAATGGCAACATGTGTCACAAAAAGTCAACATATGACTAAACAGGGGAGAAAATCTAAAACAATTAGAAAATGCCACAAATAATTCCAAGAAAATTCACATGTAAACTAGACATATTCAAGCTCAATCATACAAAAATTCAAACCAATTTGAGTTCAAGAAGCATGGTAATGAAAATCATGAAGTTGGACATCAATGGTGTGACACAAATTGTCACACCCTAATTCAAAAAATCATATCTCACAAACCAGCAATGACAAATTCACAAACTCTACACCAAAATCACCATGAATGTGTCTAGTTTAAGCACAAAAAATTTGGGAGCCATTGGATAAAGTATCACCATTTCACAAAGGTTTTGGCAAAGTGTACAAAATTTGCATACATGAACAAAACCCTAATACCAATTAAAATCCATTCATCCAAAAAATCAGCAAAAATCATGATAAAAAAGTAGAGATCCAGATGAACATAATGCAAAAATTCCCATGAAATTTGGATCACCAATGATGATGTTATGAATTTTGTAAGTTGGATGGATCAAAGTGAAATAATTGTAAAAAAGACAACATTATTCAATGAGACATGGGGTCCGAGTGGCAAACTTGTAATTATCCAGGCCACTTAACAAAACGCTGCCGTTTTGGACGCGGGGAGGAAATGTTTTCATTGGCTCATGCGCTGGAACAGTAACAATCATGCAAAACGTTCAAAATTTTCTGGGCAAATTAGGGTTCTTCAATGTACAGTACATCTCATCCCCTTCCCCAAATCGTGAATTTCAAAAACGCCCAGAAATTGGAATCCAACATATCACTAGAACCAGCACACCACACACATTAAGAATCCATCATCCATTTTTCTTAAAACACACTAACAATCATGAATCGAAGCTAAACATATTCACACATCAGATTTCAAGTCAACATATCTTTTAGCATAGGCAACCATTTGACATGATTCAAACTTCAAAATGATTAGCATGGTGTGATCTAACTAAAGCATATCATGTTTTTTGGAATGGTTAAGGTCGAGGATTTACCAAATTTGAAGAACAGCTGTGGTGCAGTTGTTGTTTGGTCGTTTTGAAGTGAAACAGTTGCTCTTTATGCTTCTACAAGGTGGATGGAGGAAGAATCTTGGCTCCAAGAAGCTTGCTCGCGCTTGAATCTCACTCTGCCATGGCTGTGCTCTTTGAAAACAGTACTAGAAAAGGAGCTTCCAGTTGGGAAAATATGGTTGCAAAGAGTCCACAATGATGCTTGGATGGTGAATAAACAATGACTTGCTCGAGTTCTTTGGAGCTTTTTGACTGATTTTGGAAAATGCAAGCAAGATGGAATTTTAGAGAGAGTGGAGTTCTGAGTGTTTTGGCAGCTGCTAGGGGTTTCATTTAGCAGAAAAAATGATGTACATCTGCTGTTTTTGTGGTACTGAATCCAAGTCCATGGAAATGTGGGATAGAGTTGGTGAAAAAGTGTACTTTTGTCCCATTTTCAAGCAAGTTGGTAATGTGTGTATGTACTGCACAAGAATGGGCCTCCAACAAGTTTTAATCAACATTTCAGAACATATTTGAATGGTAGAAATGGTTGGGAATGATTATTTTGAAAAGTCAAAATTCAACTCACTTGAAATTAATTAAGGCAAGTCCAAAAATGCCATTTTGCATGGTGATGTTTTGGTGAAAGATGATGACATATTTGGAAAGAGGGGATCAAATGTGACTTGTAGGAAAAAACCCCACCCAAATTGGCCAAATGGTTTGAGAGATATGGCCTTTTGAAGTTCAAGAATTTTTGAAAATGAATCGATCATAACTTGCCAACCATACATGGGAATTGAGTGTTCTTGGACTTTTTGGAAATGGGAGAACAAGATCTTCAACTTTCATGTTGGGCAAAAATTCATTTGAAGCTTGTATCATGATGTAAGTTTGAGGATCAAGACTTTCCATTTTGGGCAGGTTTCAATTACAGGTCCGGTTTCCATTTTTGGAAATTTCTGATTTTGCTTCAAATTCTTCCATGATGGTGTTTGACATGATATATGAGGCCTATTTGGACATGAATAAGCTCTCTCAAACCAAATCCAATCATCAAAACCATAAAATCAGACACAGTTGACCAAGTTTGACTTTTTAGAGTTTCTGACTGACTGTGCATTGACTGATGACTTCTGAACATCCAATCCTTGACCAAAACACTTCAAATGGGTCCCCAAGTCATGTGAACATGTTGGACCAACCCTAGGGCCTTGGCTCCTTGAGAATTGTGCTTGCTTGCTTGGTTGACTGATCTCCTGATCAGTTTGACCTAATTCTTCTGATGACTTTGTACTTGAGGCAGATGGGACAATGCAATGCTATGCAGTGGACCATGTTATGCTATGACCTAATATGAGAATGTATGTACAATGATAGGTGCAAATTTGAGGTGTTACAGAGCCCCTGTAGGTCCCCATGTGCTTAAGATGATTGGGTATGTGGAGAACCTTGAGAGGCTGGGTTTTCCCCTCAGAAAGGAACTTACGACTGATTTAATCTTGCAATCGTTTCCAGATAGATTTAGTCAATTTGTCCTTAATTTCAATATGAATGATATGGACAAATCTCTTCCTGAACAGCTAGTCATGTTAAGAACTACTGAGCAGAATCTGAAGTTAAAAGGGAAGTCCATTCTGATGATCGGAAATGGAAAGAGACAGAACAAAAGACCCACCAAGCAGGCTGATAACTGGAAAGGCAAGGAAGTTGCAAAACCCAAACCCACTGCCCCTGCTTTGAATCCTATTGGAGGCATAGCAAAGGAAGGCACCTACTTCCATTGCGGTAAGACCGGACACTGGAAGAGAAACTGCCCAAAGTACCGGGAAGATAAGAAGAATGGAGTAGAGACTTCAACTTCAGGTATTTTTGTTATTGAAATTAATTTATCTGCTACTGCATCATGGGTATTAGATACTGGATGCGGTTCTCACATTTATACCAATGTGCAGGGGATAAAAAGGAGTAGAGATTTGGCAAAAGGTGAAGTTGACCTACAAGTTGGCAATGGAGCAAAGGTTGCTGCTTTAGCCATAGGAACTTATGTATTGACTTTACCTAGTGGTTTAATAATTCAGTTAGAGAACTGTTATTATGTACCTGCAATTATCAGAAATATTATTTTCGTTTCTTGTTGCTTCATTTATTTGAATGATATATTCTATGCTACTGTGCAAATGAACAATGAACTATATGTCCTTGATCTTGAAATGCCTATTTATAACATTAATACTAAAAGGATGAAACCTAATGAATTAAATCCAACTTACCTTTGGCATTGTCGATTAGGCCACATAAATGAGAAACGCATTTCCAAACTCCATAAAGATGGACTCTTGGACTCTTTTGATTATGAATCATATGAGACATGCAGATCTTGTTTAATTGGAAAGATGACAAAGTCTCCATTCACAGGGAAAGTTGAAAGAGCTAATGTTCTTTTGGCCCTCATACATATTGATGTATGTGGACCACTGAACATACTAGCCAGAGGAGGTTTTCAGTACTTCATCACTTTAACTGATGATTTCAGTAGATATGGTTATGTGTATTTAATGAAACACAAATCAGAGTCCTTTGAAAAGTTCAAGGAACTCAAGAATGAAGTACAAAACCAACTAGGTAAGAATATTAAAACTCTTCGATCAGATTGAGGTGGTGAGTATTTAAGCCTAGAGTTTGATGACCATCTGAAAGAGTGTGGGATCTTATCCCAACTTACTCCTCCTGGAACATCCTAATGGAATGGTGTATCTGAGAGAAGAAATCGGACCTTGTTAGACATGGTCCGATCTATGATGAGTCACACCAATATTCCAAACTCCTTTTGGGGACATGCACTATTGACAACAGCTTACACACTTAACCGTGTTCCATCCAAAAAGGTTGAGAAGATACCATATGAGATATGGAGTGGTAAGAAACCACATATGTCTTACATGAAGATTTGGAGTTGTGAAGTTTATGTGAAACGACAAATTTCAACTAAGCTTGAGCCCAAATCTGAAAAATGCTTATTTGTGGGGTATCCTAAAGAAACAAGAGGGTATTACTTCTATAATCCTTCTGAGGGCAAAGTGTTTGTCACTCGAACTAGAGTTTTCCTAGAAAGGGATTTTATTTCCAAAAGAATCAGTGGGAGGAAAGTAGAACTTGAAGAAATTTAAGAATCACAAAGCATTGATACACCTATGAAGGAATTAGAGCAGGAAACACAAGTAGTTATGGAAGAGCAACCTGCTCAAGTAGAACAAGACCAGCGTAGGTCAAGTAGGACACGTCACCTACCTGAGAGATATGGATATCTCATAACTAATCAAGGTGATGTATTGCTCATGGATTAAGATGAACATGTGACCTACCAAGAGGCCATAACTGGTCCCGAGCCTGAGAAATTGCTAGAAGCCATGAAATTTGAAATGGATTCCATGTACACAAACCAAGTTTGGACCTTGGTAGAGCCTCCTATAGGAGTTAACCCTATAGGATGTAAGTGGGTCTTCAAAAAGAAGATTGACATGAATGGTAAGGTACATACCTATAAGGCAAGAGTGGTTGCAAAAGGATATAAACAAATTCATGGGGTTGACTATGATGAAACCTTTTCACCAGTTACAATGCTTAAATCTGTTCGGATTTTACTTGCTATCGCTGCATATCATGATTATGAAATATGGCAGATGGATGTTAAAACTGCTTCCCTTAATGGGAATCTTATTGAGGATGTGTACATGATACATCCTGAAGGATTTGACATACCAGAAGAAGCCCAAAAGATATGTAAGTTACAAAGATCAAACTATGGATTGAAGCAAACTTCTAGAAGCTGGAATCTTAGTTTTGATGAAACTGTAAAACAATATGGATTCATCAAGAACGAAGATGAGCCTTGTGTCTACAAGAAGGTTAGTAGAAGCATGATCGTTTTCCTGGTATTATATGTATATGACATATTACTCATTGGAAACGATGTCCCTACCCTGCAACAAGTAAAGTCTTGGTTGGGGAAATGCTTTTCTATGAAGGACCTAGGTGAAGCAGCCTATATATTAGGAATCAGGATCTATAGAGATAGATCAAAAAAATTGTTTGGCCTAAGTCAGAGTGCATACATAGACAAAGTGCTGAGACGCTTTAACATGCATGATTCCAAGAAAGGATTCATACCTATGCAACATGGCTTGTATCTATCAAAAACATAATCCCCTTCAACTAAGGAAGAAAGGGATCGCGTGAATAAGATTCCATATGCATCTGCAATAGGATCTATCATGTATGCCATGTTATGTACTCGATCAGATGTCTCATATGCTTTAGTGCAACGAGTAGGTACCAATATGATCTCGGTGATGCTCATTGGGTAGCTATCAAGAATATCCTTAAGTATTCGAGAAGGACTAAGGACTCATTCTTGATATATGGTGGTCAGGAAGAGCTTATTGTAATTGGATACACCAATGCTAGCTTCCAGACAGATAAGGATGACTTTAGATCGCAATTTGGTTATGTGTTTTTCTTAAATGGTGGCGCTGTGAGCTAGAAAAGTTCAAAGCAAGATACAGTTGTTGATTCTACAATCGAGGTCGAGTATATTGATGCCTCAAGTGCAGCAAAGGAAGTTGTTTGGATAAAAAAGTTCATTAGTGAACTTGGCATAGTTCCTAGCATTGTGGATCCCATTGGTCTCTATTGTGATAACAATGGTGCTATCGCACAAGCTAAGGATCCTAGATCTCACCAACGATCCAAACACATACTTAGGCGTTATCACCTCATTCGAGAGATAATAGATGGGGGAGATGTGAAAATATGCAGAGTACCTACACTTGACAATATTGTTGACCCACTGACAAAGCCTCTTGCATAACAGAAGCATGATGGCCATACTAGATCTATGGGTATTAGGGGTATGCCAGATTGGCTCTAGTGCTAGTGGGAGATTGTTTGTGTAAGCCCTAGAGGCCAATACTTTTGGTACTTGTATCGAATTATTTATTAATAATAAAAGGCTTTTTCTTTATTATGTTTGTTTAATAAAGTCCCTATAATAGTTAGTCAATTTAATGTATCAAGTGTGACTTAATCATGAGATCCCGTTAAACATAAGGACACTATTCTTAAAGTATTCGTAGTCGAGCTTTATTGTAAAGTGGGATAACATTAAAGCATTAAGACTATTATGTATATAGACTGATGATCAAATCTCATGGATCATGGATAAGGAGTTATCAAGTCTTAAACATAGGTATGAATATTAAGAGTAATATTTATACTGGATTAACCCGCAATGAGAACACTATCTAGAATGTTATGCAAAGTGTCATAAGTTATTCTCATGGTGATAGTGGTGTATACCACCCTTCGACCTGAAACCACTATGGACCCTAGATGTAGAATCGAGTGCCTTATTGTTGATCAAACATTGTCCGTAACTGGATGACCATAAAGACAGTTGATGGGTACTCCACGAAGCATACTGAGGGACATGAGTGACCTAGATGGAATTTTCCCATCCTGCGTAACAGGATAAATGTCTACGGGCCCAATACTGAACTGGACAAGGATGACACGGTTTATGCCTTGTTTTCAATATAGACATAGGGGCAAAAGGGTAATTATACACATAAGTATTATCACAAAAGGATTTGTCAGATCACAAGACATTTTCGTGTCTTAGGTAACAGTGATGTGTTGCTAGATACCGATCACTATTTATTATGTTAAATACTTGATTTAATATAATTGTTAATGTCGCAAAAACCTACAGGGTCACACACAAAAGGATGGATTGATGAGAGATATAGTAACTAAGGAACACTGTAAGGTACGGTGCACTTAAGTGAATTGTAGAATATCGTAAGATACGGTGTACTTAAGTAGAATACGAAATATGGTAAGGTACCACACGCTTAAGTGATTTTGGCATATCATAAGATATGGGCCACATACACTTAAATGGGCTTTTTAGCTTGCAGCCTACACAGGTGGTTCTATAAATAGAACCCTTGTGCAGAAGCATTTGTGTAGTTGTAATTTCGTTTCTCTCTCTCTCACTCACTCAAAACCTTCATTTGTAGCAGATAGCATTGAGATTGAAGGAATTCGTTCGTGTGGACTGAGTAGAGACGTTGTCACCATTCAACGTTCGTGATCGCTCTGTAGATCTGCATCAAAGGTTTCAATCGCCACAAGATGTAACGATTTTATCACTGATCATGCTCATTCGTAAGGATCACTAAAGGAGAAAATTTTTAAATTTCGCTTCATTTTAGATCGCTTTTCTCCTTCAGGATTTTGGTTGTTCACATCTAACATGTGCATAGGTTGCTCTACAAGCGTGACACTACTATTTTGCATAGTGTTACTATAATCACCTACTTTCGTATAAAATACATGCTTATTTATTTCATATTGAGAATAAGAAATAACGTGTGGATTTTAGTCATTTTCTATACATCTTAATCTTTTTGAAACTGAATTTGAATTTTTAGAAAAAAAATAAAATCTTTAAACCACAATATAAAACTAAGAGTTTGTTCACTTATTGGCCAATATTAATTTCTTTTAGGGTTCAAGCTCTTGAGAATTTCCATGTGTTTTTCAATATAAGACTCGACTTAATTGGCATTGTGAAGAATATACAAAAGTGATTAACTCCATTGAATATTTGACATGGTCACAAACTTACTTGTACCAACCGCTCCCCTGTTATTTCTCCTAAGTGGCGTCACACTAGAAGTTCTATAGGTTCAACATATAAGAGAAATTCAATAACTTCCTCAATTATATACCTTTCAACAATACAAACTTTTGGTTGACTTCCATTCTTCATATATTCTTTTAATATCTTCACATAATAATTAATTAGGGTGCATCCATATCATAAAAGTCAATCCATATTTTTTGTGTTTCAAAGACAAGGTGGATAACTAAACGAGTCATCATGTCAAAAAGGATGGATGCAAATACATCTTGATCTCACATAAGACAACAAAAAATTCTTTTTGCAATGCCAACAATTCCTAGGACCAATAACTTTGGTACAAAGAGTTTCAAATAAGATACATAGCTTAGTTATATTTCATATCATATTGTCAAGAAAAATTGAGTGTATACCTACTAACATGAATTTTTTCATTATAATATGACAATCACCAAACTATAAATGACTAAACTTGAGATCCATCATAGATAACAAGGTTCCAATGTTTGAAGAGTACTCCACTCGAACTTAACTCCTCAAAGAAATTTTCACAAGATATAAATTTTTTATTGGTAGAGAATGAGTTGTCGGAGGTAGATATGTACGACTCCCCTTATTAATTTAATTATAAGTTTGGTCTTATTCTCATTTTTTATAGGTCTAACCATGTGTTGATCTCATCCCTAGTCTTTCTAAGAACATTAAGCAAAGTACCAATTACATTTTCAAAAACATTTTTTTAATATGCATGACATCAAGGAAATGTCTTACATACAATGACTTCTAATATCATAGTTCAAGTAGAATTGACCTTTTTCTTTATCTTCTTGTGACAAGTTCACCTACATAGTATTTTCCACAATTATTGTTTAAATGCTTTACTTTTTCATATAATCAATCATATGTCATCCAAAAATGACATTTTCCTCGTTTTGATTCACCATTAAATGTTTTTTTCACTTTCAATAATCATGTTTAGAATTCAAGAATCTATGATGCCAAGAAATACATTCTTCTTGTCACTCTCCATCCGCATCGTATTTGTATCATATTCACATATGAGACATGCACATTTTCTTTTGACACCGTATAACAACACTTTAAATAAGGACATATGATTTCCATAGACCTAGTTTTTTCATCTTCATGTTCATTTGACAATCGATAAATTGATATCAATTTCCAATCCATAACCTAATTGTTCATTTAACCATTTTGCCACTAATTATGTAGCATAAGACAGATTTAATCAATGTCGTAAGGTATAACAAAACAAATACAATAGTAAATTTTCTCCACTGCTAATTTGATGACAAAAACATCAATTTACTCGAAGTCCAAAGAGCAATCATTGGTCACATATCCTATTCAAATTAACAAATATTAACCTAAATATCACATAAGCAAGAAAAAATAAGCAATATATGTATAATGTTACGAGTTCAAAACGTAACATAAATATCTTTCACTAATTCTATACAATGTTGTAACTATCAAAATATTAAGAGCTCTAAGAATAAACTAAATAATATATCTATGATGTACACTGTGAATTGGCATAGGAATAACCTAAACATGTGAAAAATAAAAAGGGAGAATATAAAAATATATGAAAGATAGTTAAAAATGAAGCAAAACAACTCTTGTATTCACGAAAATGAAGGAATGAGACAAAAATGATAACCATTGACTATCGTTCGCCCCTTTTCGCCACATACGTGTGTCATTATGCGTATTTGTGGCTTTCTAAATGTGTGAATACGAGTAAGGTTGTGCGAGAAATATTTAGAGAAAAAAAGAAGAGCGCTTTTATTACAAAAAACTTTGCCCTTTTCACATGTTTTATAACATAAAAAAAAAGTGCTCTTGATTTTAAAGCACCTTTTACAAAAAAATCGTGAAGTTTTTTTAAAAATAACCAACATTTTCAAATTATATTCCAAGATGACCAATATTTCAAATACTTTATCAAACTAACCATGTTTCAAACAAAAAAAATTGTTGGGAAGTGGAGTAGCCACTATGAATGGCATATGCTTTCAAATTTTATACAGATGATGCTTTCAAATTTTATACAGATGATGCCACTATGAGTGGCACTATCCCCTGTGGCGACTGCATATAGAAGATGTCACTGCAAGTGGTACATGCATGCATCCTCTAGGAGCATGCGCCACAGGCTGTGGCTATTGCTTTATTTAGGCTTTCTATAAATACTGCATCCCTTCCCTATCATTTTTCACACACCTTCTAAGTATCTCATTTATTTTTTATTTAAAATGCCTTCATATATATGTTCTTATATTCACAAGATAAATGTCGATTTAATTTATTTGGTGGTAAAGCCTCTGAATATGATCTGACTCTGAAATACAGAGACGTTCGAGCATCTTAATAAGAGCTTGAGTGCTTGATCCGTTGGTTAGATGGAGACATTGTATAGGGTGAAAAGATCAGAAGAATTCAAAGGCTATTTACGGTACAACGACAATGGAGAAATTCGTTTTTGGGACTCAGTTAAAATTGACAGAGATGTTCGCATTATGATGCATAGTTCTGAGGAAATTATCCTGATGGTTGTAATCACATAGTTATGTTGTTTAGTCCTTGTATTTGTTTGCCTTTTAAATTGTTTAGTCCTTGTATTCATTTGTTGTTTAAATTATTGTTTAGTTGTTGTTTAAATTGTTGTAACTGAATGTTATGATATTTATGAAATGAACGTTGTTTTCAATTTAAAGTAAAATGGTTACATATAAAGTTATATACTTGTGCTTGGTCCAACATTGGGACAATTTGTAAGATTGTGTACGGGTTGACGACATGAACTACATAATCTCACCAATTTTTTCGTCGTATCCATTTTGGTTCGAATACGTATGCGATTAGGGCGACCCTTTTTCTTTCTTCCCATGTTTTCATTGTGCCAGACTAAATCCCATTGATATGCAGGCCAATAATCCTCTTCTTCTACCATCAGAAATCTATTGTTGTAAACATTGCATAGGTTTATGACTTTGTAAACTGCGGATAGTAAGTTGGAAGGATCTTGTCGAGCCTTTGAACATGCCGTTATGACATGGGAGCAAGGCATATAGAAGACTTGGAAATTTTTGCATGCACACCAACCTCTATCTAATTCCACTCGATCATATCCCCTTGGCCTCTATTCATTGTGATCCATTTCCTCATCTACACTGAACCAACCTTTATGACGATCAAACACTATGACCACATGTGTGTTAACTTTGGTAGCTTCCTCATTAATGAATTTCATTGAAGTATCACTAAATAGTTGCCCCGATTGTAACATTGAACTCCATTTTGGACGTATGATCTCAAATAGTGACCCTAACCTAAAATAGGTTGCTCTCACCAAAGCGGTTATC
Source organism: Lathyrus oleraceus (assembly GCF_024323335.1). NCBI lineage: Eukaryota > Viridiplantae > Streptophyta > Magnoliopsida > Fabales > Fabaceae > Lathyrus > Lathyrus oleraceus. The sequence goes on from NC_066585.1 coordinate 93,069,384, forward strand.
GGTAGGTTTTAGATATCTTTGAAGACAAAGATCATTGACTCCACGAGATTTGTTGTCATATGGCCCCACTGCTGACCATTGTCGTATGCCCTATTCCACTTGTCCAGTGGAAGTTTGTCGATCCACCTTAATACATATGCATTTGTCAATCTGGTATCTTCATGGTAGTGTTTAAAGTAAGGTTATGTTAATGCATACCCTGCATTCACAACCTTCTTCCGTAGCGTCTTGTCTTTGATCTCCCGCATGAAATTTTCAGTGATGTGTCTAATGCAATAGACATACGTTGAAGGAGGATCCTGCCAGCCATTATCAAGGTTTTTATAGGCGCTATCAATTGATGGATATTTGTCTAAAATAAAGCATAAGTTAGGCTGAAGAGCAATATGTAATCGAAGATTTTTTACAAAAAAACTCCATAGCGTTCCTTTATATTTCCTGTACAACCATGATCCATCAATCTGTATAATAGTTTTACATAAATAAAAACATGCGATGCATGGTTCATACGCCTAGAAGAGTCAGTGGAATATGCCATTTCCACTAACATAAGTCTTGTTTGTTAGACGATAGTACCGATCTAGAAGTGGGGGTTGAATAGATCAGGTATTTAAAAAATTAGCACTTTTTAAAATTGTTTTTAAAGGTTACGAAATCTCCCTAGACCATGATTGTCTAAACGATCTGTTACTGGAAAGATCAAATATGCGTGAAACCTAATGGAATGACTAAGGTAAAGCTAATCATCAACAATCTTAATCAATCGATCAAATACACAAATTCTTGATATAACTACCACCAATGATGAATTAAAACAATGAGAAAACAAGAAAATTATTGATAAACTTGTGTGGAGTTAATTTTAGCAAACACTTGGTGTACACACTACACCAAGTCTTAATTTCACTAGAATTGATTGTGCAGAATTTTCCTTAGTTACAACCAAAGTGATTGCAACAATTGATCAACCAGCTTTTAATGTACAAGAATTAAGCGAGATGAAGTTTCCAATTAGTTTCATACAAGATTCAATTTATGCAGAAATTAAAGAGTTAGATAAAGAGAGAACAACACCAAATTTGTTTAGGCAGTTCCCCTTTCGTCCTTGCTTCGGGTACGTCTGCCCCCAATTCTAAAACTAGAATTGAGATATTTATTATCAATTGCAAAGTTTATACAAGAGAACAAATAATCACCACCAAGCAAACCTAAGTGTTGTTGTGGATCCTATTCACTTATCTCCCCTTGATTCGAGTTGAACCAAGTACTTCAAACATTCCGAACACACCTCCAATTGTAGCTACCCTATTGCAAGAACTCCAAGTTCTCGAAAACTCTAGCTCGGCTGATTTCGATCGGATATGCGTGAACCTACTATTGTAGCTACCTTATTGCAAGAACTCCAAGTTCTCCAAAACTCTAGCTCGGGTGATTTCAATCACGACACGCTTGAACCCAAACCTATCTTCATAATCCTCTGGTTACCGTTACTCGTTCAAAAGAACCCACCGTTCTTTAAACCTTTCACTTGGCTGAATCTATAAAGCAAAGATTTGTGCAAAAAACCCCAAATCTTTGAGGACAAAACCCTAAGATTTTATTCAAGAAAAACCCACTAAAAACCTCTACCCAAACCAAGATACACAATCCTATTTGGACGTCATCACCACAACAATGCACTATGATAAACAAAAATTGTTATGGGTAGTTGTTGAAACATGCAATGAAGAATGAAGATGAAGAGGAACTTTAGTGTATATCTTTCAATTTTCTTGTTCTTCAGATGAAAAAGAGACTCAAGAATATATATATATATATATATATATATATATATATATATATATATATATATATATATATATATATATATATATATATATATATATATATATATATATATATAATATATATATATATATATATATATATATATATATATATATATATATATATATATATATATATATATATATATATATATATATATATATATATATATATATATATATATATATCTATATATATATATATATATATATATATATATATATATATATATATGTATGTATATGATGTATGGACCAAGTGAAAAACACAGCATTTTTTTTTGCAAAAATACATAGCATAAAAATGAGCGAAATCAGCGGCCACTCGACCTGTTCACACTGGGGACTCCACTTGTTCAGACCCGCAGCAACACAATTCAAATAAAACAAGTTATGAGTCGACTTAAACAGGGAGATGAGTTGACTCATCTTGTTTTCCATAAATGAGTCGACCTATGACTCGACCTGTTCAGACCCGCAGTAACGCAATTCAAATAAAATAGGTTATGAGTCGACTCAAACAGGAGATAAGTCGACTTATCTTGTTTTTCCAAAAATGAGTAGACTTAAAGACTCGACCTGTTCAGAACCGTGAGTTACAAAGAAAATGACATGCATGAATGAGTCGACCGCTCCAAAGCATGAGTCGACTCAAAGATTTTAAATGGTGAAAATGAGTTTTTAAGATGTATTTTGGTTAATCCAAACCATTCTCTTATGGACCTAAGGTACCAACAATGATCAAGTGCAATATTAACATATATGAGATGCTCCTATATGCATAGACTTATTGAATTGATACTTTGAGCATGTTAAAGAATGAATGCACTATACGATATGATGACACCGTCCAAAGTACAAAGTATGAGCTACTAAAAGGTTTAACATCATTAAAATAAGGACTAAGAACTTTTGCCCTCACATACTCCCCCTTTTTATGATGGCAAACTGTGGCACAATCTTTCATATATCACGTACTTTGATAGACATCCTTCCCCTAATTTTATGCATTCCTTTGAAAAAATATGCTATCATAATCATAAGTTGTGTTTCCATTACTTCTCCCCCTTTGACAATATCAAAAAGAGACAAGGACAAGGTCAACCGGAATCAAAAATATATTCATAAGCACGTAATCAACCACTTTGCAATATATTAACATCAACAATCATTCACATAAAATGAAGTTAATGTAAGAAATATAATCATAAATAAGACAAGGAGCTAGAAAAAGAAATTTAGTACACTACATAGCCAAATTAGTTCAACATAAGTTCCAAGACAAATAAACTAAACACAATAACATGCAAACATGAAAAAGATGAAATGCACTACATGGACGAAAGCTAAATGAATCAATCTTCTAAGGTCTTCTCTCTCGTGACGGGTCATTTCTAATTCTATAGACAGAAGGGTGGCATGGAGGTCTGTCTTGTTCATAGAGGTCAGTGAATTAAATGAAGTTCCGATTAAGAGTGTTGAAAGATCCAGTGAGAGAGCGATGATTGGAACCCATAGCATCAATCCGTTGCGTAATTGTGGAGGCAAAAGAATTAAAATTGTTACTTTGGGTTTGAATCTGACCCCTTAAGGCTAAGTACCGTTCCTCTTGAAGAGTTGCAAAAGAGGCAAAGTTGTCACTTTGAATCTGAAGCTGATCCTGCAAAGCCATAAATCTCTCCTCTTGAAGTGTGGAAAATTTTTGCTGATGAATTTGCATATTTCTCAACAGTTCCATTACTTCAGAATTATCAAATTGAGAAGGAGGGGGAGGCATATAGGAAGATTGGTGGCTGGTCCAGCCGATGTGTTGCCACTCTCCCCAGCCTTGGTTATCAAATGGATTTTGTCTAGGTGTAACACCTAGCCAATCTCCACGATCATCAACTTGTTGATTATCCTTCATGGGGTGAGTATAGTCATCATCATTCTCTTCTTCATCTTCATATGATTCATCATCATCATCATCATCATTATCATCATCATCATCACCATCATCATCATCATAATTATCATCATCTTCCAAATGTTGAATGCTAGAACTTGAAGCTTGAGTACGGACCTTGTATACTCACGCTATAGGATCCTAAAAATAACCCATTAAACTTAGTGATTTTTGACAGAACTCTTGATTAGTATACACAAAGGTGTATTAAATTCCTGTAACAAAAACTTCAGCCCAATTGAGAATACTTTGAATAAAGAAAGGATATCAAATAGCGGTGCCTCGACTTGACTCCTTTAGGGCAAAAATCATGCTTGCAATGTAGTGTGGCCAGTTAACCTTCAAGTTATGTTTCAACACATAAATCAAGTGTACATCCGCCTTGTCAACTCTGGAGTAACCTCCCTTCTTAGGGAGGATAACATGCATAACAACCCAATGTAAGATCTTGTCGATAGACTTTAAAGGTCCAGTAGTCACACTAGTAGGGACCAAGTTACTCGCGACAACATTGTCAGAATAAGGTCTCTTCAGCATTGAGTTTAAGGCATACTTGAACTCATAGTTTGGAGCAAATACAATATTGGTTATCTTAAGATCATTAGGAGAGGACAATGGAGAAATTTTAAATAGATATTTCCAAACATCATCATTAACCTCAAGAACCCTATTACCAATATTATATTTAAACTCATAACCCTCGAATTTTCCAACTACACCTGTACAAAATAGTTTGACCAAATCTTCATTATACTTAGTAGTACACTCTAAAAATAAGTCAATTCTTTGAAAATTTAACCGCTCAACAACATCTGGAATGCGCATACGTTCAGCCACCAATGGAGAGTATACATACTGCTTAACAATTGTTCTCTTTTTGAACTTCTTCTCAAAAGATTCATTAAGACCATAACAGAGTAAAGAGAGAGTAGTTACCGGCATATTTGAGCGAGGTTGTGAAGTACCAGTACGAGAAAAAGGTCCCCTTGCGGTTCTTCTTCCAGAAGTTCTTGATGAAGTCATTTGAGTTTTGTTTTGAAGAGATTTGACGTAATGTGTCTTTAGGGTTAGTATGAGGAAGTAGAGAGAGAGAGAGAGAGAGAGAGAGAGAGAGAGAGAGAGAGAAGAGAAGAACTAGGAGATTGATTATGCAAGTGAAGAGAAATTAATTTGAAATGAGACAACCTAGAGGAAAAATAACTGAGTGGAATAACTCACAAGGCGAAAATTCTGGAATTCGCAGCGAAGAGTCGACTCAAACAGGTAATGAGTCGACACATACTTGTTTAAAACGCAGATGAGTGAACTCTGAGTAGTGAAGAGTCGACTTATGGGTCGACCTATTGGGACCCAAAGTTAGTGATTCGCAAACATGAAATGCAACAATGGTCCTAATGATGAATGCATGTTAAATATGATTCCTAAGAAAGTTTACACATATTTCAAACATAGAAATGGATCAAGCTTAGACCAAACCATAACATAAACATCAAGAAAGTGCATTATATAGAACAAGTACATACATATATAAATTATCAAGATAGTTCAAATAGATAGGAACGATATTACCTCCAATGACGATAAACGATGAATGCCCTCGCATCGCTCCCACTTATCAATGTGATTAATCAAAGAATAGACAAGCATAGATATAAAGCAAGCACCATATATAAATTTAAAAGCGATCTGAGATATCGAGAACACCAAGTTCCCTACGGATGTGGAAGAAAGGTTCTGTCGCAAGTGGCTTTGTGAAAATATCGGCAAGTTGATTTTTGCTATCAATATGCTCGAAAACGACATCACCTTTCTCAACATGATCCCTAAGGAAGTGATGTCGAATTTCAATATGTTTAGTGCATGAATGTAGTATAGGATTTTTGGTTGGATTAATGGCACTTGTATTGTCACACAAAATGGGAATACGTTTAAGTTGAACATTGAAGTCGAGTAATTGTTGTTTGAGCCACAAGATTTGGGCACAACAACTATCGGTTGCAATGTATTATGCCTCGGCTGTTGACAAAGCAACAAAAACTTAATTTTTGTTGTGCCAACTCACTAAGGAATTTGAATAAAAATGACAAGTACCACTAGTGTTTTTCCTATCCGACTTGCAACCAACAAAGTCGGAATCAGGGTAGCCAACCAAAGAACAATCAATTCCCTTAGAAAACCAAAGCCCATACTTTGAAGTACCAGAGAGGTATCTAAGTATGCGCTTAACGACCTTTAAGTGTGATTCTTTGGGACATGATTGATACCTAGCACACATACATACACTGAACATAATATCTGGATGAGATGCGGTAAGATAGAGGAGGGAACATATCATACCTCTATACCTTTTTATATCTACGGCCTTACCATTTTCACCTGGTCCATATTTACCGTAGTAGGCATTGGAGTGTCGATTACTTTGGAGTTTGCAATTTCGAAGTGCTTGAGTAACTCATTGCAGTACTTCATTTGGCTCACAAAAGTGCCTTCTTCAAGTTGCTTGATTTGAAGTTCGAGGAAGTAATTTAACTCCCCCATCATGCTCATTTCAAATTCTCCCTACATCAACTTAATAATTCCTTGACCAAATTTATGTTAGTAGATCCAAAAATAATGTCATCTACATAAACTTAAACTAAAATAGAGTGTTTTCCTTGACGCTTAATAAAAAGGCTTGTATCAACCTTCCCTCTTAAGAATCCTTGTCCTAGTAGAAACTTGCTAAGACGCTTATACCAAGCCCTATGGGCTTGTTTGAGACCACACAAAGCACGCTTAAGGTTATAAACATAGTTAGGATGCTCATAGTTTTCAAAACCGAGAGGTTGAGATACATAGACCTCTTCATTAATGTATACGTTTAGAAAGGCACTCTTAACATCCATTTTAAATAATTTGAAGTTTTGAGAACAAGCATGGGCAAGTAAAAGGCATATAGCCTCGAGCCGGGCTATTGGAGCATAAGACTCCTCATAGTCAATGCCTTTCTCTTGGTTATACCCTTGAGCAACAAGGCGAGCCTTGTTGCAAGTTATAACTCCACTTTCGTCTAGCTTGTTCCTAAACACCCATTTAGTACCAATTACTCGATGGCCTTGCGGAGGGGGGACAAGATCCCACACCTCATTTCTCTTGAACTGATTAAGTTCCTCTTGCATTTCTAAAAACCAATGTTCATCGAGTAATGCGTCTTTGGAGTTTTTAGGCTATATTTGAGAAACGAAAGTGAAATGATAACAAAAGTTACTTATATTTGACCGTGTGGTGACTCCCTTTGAGATATCTCCTAGAATATTATTGATGGGATGATCCTTATAAGATTTCCATTCCAAAGGAAGATCATTGTTATTAATGGGACGATCCTCTTCTTTCTTTTCAACACTATTTTATTCTTGATCTTTTATTATGTTTTCCGAAGGAACACCTGCACCATCAACAAAAATACCTTCTCCGACAATTTTCGGATAAGATTCATCAAAGGAAACATGCACAGATTCTTCAACGATACATAACCTTTTTTTGTATACCTTGTATGCTTTACTAGATTGAGAGTATTCGAGAAGTATACCTTCATCGGCTTTTGAGTCAAATTTAGCAAGGTTTTCTTTACCATTATTTAACACAAAGCATTTACGTCCAAAGACATGAAGATGTGAAACATTAGGTTTCCTTCCCTTTAATAATTCATAAGGATTTTTATTGAGAATAGGACGAATGAGTATCCTATTCAAGACATAACAAGCTGTATTTATGGCATCGACCCAAAAATATTTAGGAAGGTCATTTTCATTGATCATAGTCCTTCCAAGCTCTTCTAAGATTCGGTTTTTACGTTCCACTACTCCATTTTATTGTGGAGTTCTTGGAGCGGGAAAATTATGATCAATGCCATTTGTTTCACAAAATTCCTCAAAGAGGTGGTTTTCAAAATCACCTCCATGATCACTTCGGATAGTAACTATGCTAGTGTTCAATTTGTTTTGAGAAATCTTGGCAAACTTTTCAAAAGGGGAAAAAGTGTCACTTTTACTTGCTAAGAAAATGGTCCAACAAAATCTAGAGTAGTCATCCATAGTAACAAAACCATAGTAGTTTCCACCTATACTTTTAATTCTAGATGGCCCAAAAAGGTCCATATGGAGAAGTTCAAGGGGTCTCGTTGCAGAAACAATATTTTTAGATTTAAAAGAGATCCTTGTTTGCTGATGCGTGTTTTTCGCAAGTATACGAACGCGTCAGAGTAATATAAAAGATTGTCGAATCCACAGAGACCAAGTGTCAATCTATCGTTATCTATTGTTATGGTGTTTATCAAAGGCAATCGAAATAGGTGTTTTTGGAGTGTGCAATGAAAAGTAAAGTGTTGAAATAAAGATATAATTGATAAAGACATGGTCGAATGTAATTCACGTAATTAATTGATAATCCAAGTACTTGCTAGTAGAGCTACTTATGGGCAGTGTTTCCTACTTTGAAAAGAACTAATTTAACAGGAACTGTCGCTTTCGCGTATTCAGAACCGAGTTGTACTCCCTAATCAAACCCTCTTATTGTCACTTATAAAAAGGCGCGCATTGCGTTAGAGTAGTAAACCTATTTTTAAGAAATATAGTATCTTGACTAAGTTGAAAAGTATTATAACCTGGATTTCTTAACCAAAAGAGGTTCTCACGAACCAGACTCTAAACTTATAAACGCGTCCGAAAATAGTTTTAAAATCTCTTTTCTACCTAATGTTAAAATCTCCTAATGAACTAAATAAAGCGCTTTTGCTGTTTTTGAAATAATTAAAAACAATTAAGTTTAAAAAGACGTTGGACGGCTTTCGATCTTACCCAACGAAATTGAAGTGCGGGTAAACTTAAGTTGAAAGTTAAAATAGCCCTTAAGTGTTTCAACGAACAATTGTACGGATTACTGGTTCAATTACGATCCTTACATTCTAGCCTTATAAATTTAGCTAGACATGGTAAAGTAAAAGTGCATTAAAATAAATAAAAGTAGTGCGAGTGCGAGAAATAAATAAAAGTAAAGCGAGTGCGAGGAAATAAATAAAAGTAAAGCGAGTGCGTAAAATAAATAAAGTAAAGCGACTGCGAGGAAATAAATAATTTAAAGCGAGTGCGAGAAATAAATAAAGTAAAGCGAGTGCGAGAAATAAATAAAGTAAAGCGAGTGCGGGAAATAAATAAAGTAAAGCGAGTGCGGGAAAATAAATAAAGTAAAGCGAGTGCGGGAAAATAAATAAGATAAAGACAAGTAATAAAAACCTGCTCCAATCGGAGGGTTGAATAAATTGCAATGCGGAAATGAAAATGGCGGCAGGATTAACTTCCTTCCAAAGTGCTCCAAACTCGATTACAGACTCTATCACAGACTCGGTTACACAATTGTGGTAACACTCCAATGCGAAGCGATTACCACTTTATAAAACTGAATATATGCCTAAGTGAAACAAAGTTTCTCTGAGTTTGCCTCTGCTCTAAGTTTGGATGATTGTAAACGTGAATTCGAGTTTCTATTTATAAGCAAGTAAAAAGATGGAAATGACTTGGATGCCCTTCAACTTGAAAATGGAGGGAAACTGTTTTCCTCTTGTGGCGCCCGACACAAGGCCATGGTGCCCGCCACAAGGCCAAAGTGAGGCGCCTTGGTGGATGTAGTGGAGAACGTGGGAGTTGAGGGAAGTTGAGCTTGGACACGTCATGGCTTGGTTTGTGGCACCCGCCATTGCGTAGGCCATAAACACAAAATGCTGAATTTTAGGTTTTTTAGCTCTTTTTCACTCCTTTTCTCGATCGGGGCTCCGATTAAAGTAAAAACCTGAAAATAAAGGAAAACATACCAATAACACAACAAAATGATAATAAAACGACTAGAATGCATGTGAAATCAGAGTCGAAAATACGGTAAATTTTAGTGTTATCAAACTCTCCCACACTTAAACCTTTGCTTGTCCTCAAGCAAAACATTGAAAAGCTCATAAAAGAAAATTTGTGTAAACGAGTGCTTCAGGTAAAAAAATCTAAGTTCAAGTCGGGATGCAGTGATAGGTACTAACTGAGTGAACTAGGGGTATCATGATGACATTAATCCGCAAATACGGGCATAAACTTCATTCCTATATTAACCGACCCATATTACCTCACAATACCTAGGCTTGCCTCTTCATCTCTTTTTGTGTCCTTTTCATTCAGGCGCAATCACATTAAGCCCGTTATCCGTACATGCTTCATAGTAGAGTGGCCTGTTAGTGATTATGATCAGAGCTTGGGGTTTCTGGCACATAAACATGTGTAAACCCTTTTATTGGACCCAACTGTAGTTGTGGGGGATCGGATCCTAATCCGCCCTACCGAGTTCAATGCCAGATACCTCTGAACCAACTAATAGTGGGTAAGTTTTTTTTTTCTTTTTCTTCTTTTTCTTTTTCTTTTTCTTTTTGTAGCAATTTTTTACAATTCTTTGGTTTAAATGACTTTGTGAGGGTCACCTATACCGGAGTTGCCTTTTTGCTTTCTTTTATTTATTTATTTATTTATTTATTTTTTTCTGGATCATTCACTTATTTGCATCGGTCCCCTACGTAGAGGATGAGTAGGCCGGAGTTGACTGCTGAGATAAACTACTAAGGACTTATACGGAAATGATGATTGAGACCATGGTATATGAGGTTTCGGGAATGATTCCTATATTTACGAAGCTTATGGTGCTAAAACAGATACTGATGTTTCGCAAAGTTCTCCCAAGTCACCGCATCCTTACTCAAAACATGTCCTTAACACCTGAAAACTTTTGAGATAACACTATTTTCTTTTGTAAAAAAAATTTGGTGGGGCTAAAGGTATGGGGAGGTAGGATTGTACTAAAGATCTACTATATTTGTGACTCGTCAGACTCATGCATTATACTAAAAAGCAAAATAGACAACTAAAAGGAAATAACAATAAATAAACTATCTAAAAACAGTAAAGAAAAAGCGATAAAGGAAAAACGAGAAAAGCAAAATAAAGAAAAGACGATAGAGTCTCCTCCCACACTTAAATCGAACATTGTCCCCAATGTTTCGAAATAAGATAAGGGAAGAGTTACTTGGCAACCTATTGCTGACCACTAGTGCCCTCGCCATCCTGAGGTGGACGACGGGATCGGGTACGACGACGGTCTCTCTGATCCATCCTCGCCTGTAGGGCATCCTGAGCGGTCCTTACTTCTCGAAGGTGACCTAAAATGGTACCCTGAGTGTTTTCTATGAGAGCAATATGCTGACGGTGGTGGTGTTGCTGACGGGCTTGTGAATCTGTGATCGTTTGCAGAGACTGTAGACAGTGTCATAGGACTTGTGTGTCCTCCGCTGCGACTCTTGCATGAAGCGCATGTTATCCTCCATTTGTTGCTGGATGGTAGAGAGTAGGTTGTCACGCCTTTGCTCTCTAGCCATGTGGTCACGCCACATCTCCTCTGTAATATAGAAGCCAGGAGTGGTACCTGTAGAAGAAGAAGATGGTGCGGTGTGTGGTGGTGAAGGCTGATGGGGGGACACATGGGGTACGGGAGATCTCTCTCGCCGATCATATTCATCATCAGTGTCTGGTCCCGCCTCATCAGGCATGTTAGGAGGAAGAGGACCCAAAACAGGTGGGGCATCTAAAGCGTAGGTCTAATTCCTTTCATCTCGTACATCTGTACGTCTAGAGCACGGTAAAACAACAGACGGGATGGCTACACCATGAACCATAAGCATATAGCCTCCTTCTCTCCTCGAGCGGCACAATTTCATGTCTCTCCGAAATTTTAGGTTAATTGTGCGAGGAGGTAAGGGTTCTAGGGTAGCCATCTCATCGTTCAGGTTAAGCGCCCAAGCAATAGATGTAATCAATCCACCAAAAGAAATCGGTCCCGCTTTATTCACAATTAAAATCATATGATCAAGCATGAACGGGACCGAATTAATACGTCTATTTGTGAGGCTTCCTTGTAAAAATAGAAGCTCTCTAGCATTAACCTTATTTGGATTCTCCCGGCCAAAAATAGTGCATGCCAACAGATATCTAAAAACTCTGATGGCCGGGTTATGGATAGTTGAGGCAAGAACTCCTTCAAAAGAGTTTATAGAAGTGTTTGATAAACGCTCCCATAAGGAAAATACCTCAACAGACCATTCGGAATCCAAAGGGGCCTCACAAATAGCACCTTCCCCATGAGGGATCCCTAACAAGCTGACTAGTTCGTCGGTACTGAATTGTTATTCAACAACAAACATTCTAAATTTGACAGTACCAACTGTGCTAGCAGTGTTAGGGTTGACAATTTAAATTAAGGAACTCAAATATTCAATTGTCAACCGCTCATAGGTAGGTTCTTTATTGGAAAAGAAATTATGCAAACCTAAATTATCTAATAAATGAAATATGCTATGATAGATACCTAAAGTGTATAGACAGTCTTCGTCAACATACCTTGTCGGGAGGATTTCCCGATTTTGCAACCGTTCAATAATTTTTCTTTGCCGATCCCCCGGTTTCCCTCCTCGAAGAATGAATCCGTTAAACTCCATTTGAAAGCTCTTGAAAAGTGATGAAGAAGATGAAGTGGTTTGTGAAAAAGGTTGGATTTTTAAAAAATCCGACGGATGAAATCGAAAATGGAAAGTGGAATAATGATTTGTGTGGTGTGGTGGTTAGAAAAGTATGAGCTTTTTGTGGGTTCAAGGATGTTTTTCCAAGGTGAAAATATGGGTTTGGAAGGTTGTAAGTTGCAAAAATGATGAAGAAAAGGGTTCTGCCCCGACCATTTACAGACGATGTGGCGGGCGCCACAGGTCTTATGGCGGGCGCCACAGGTCTTATGGCGGGCGCCACAAGGCAAAATCTGGTTGGGCCAAATTTTGGTCCTTTGGTTTGGGTTTCTCTTATCTTTTGGCTTTGAGGGGTCTGGATAGCATTTGTCTTGTGATTCTCCTAGTATCTTTGACTTGCATTATTTTATAAAAGTAAAAACAAAAATAAAAAGTGAAACTGAAACAAAAAACAAAAACAGAAATTAAATATAAATAACTGAAAAATTAAAATGCAAATAAATATAAATAAAAATAGAAATACTAATGTATAGATGTAGTTTATATAATATTCCAAATGCGATAATATAAGATGAGTTATGTAAATACGAGGAATATAAAAATGAGATAAAATAAGATTAAATGGTGAGATCATGTATTGGGGATGTCATCTTCCTGAGAGGAACCACGGAGCATGGCTACTTCTTGCTTGAGTTCTGCAATCTCCTGATATAGACAGTCGGCTTCAGTAGCATGGGTGAGATCAGACACTCCCATCTGTAAAGTAAGGTCAGCCACCTCTTGTCTAAGCGTTGCGATCTCTCTACAACACTCAGGAATCTGAGTGCGGATGTCGGGTGTCTGCAATGAAAGATTATTAGAGAAAACAGTGATTCTGGGAGATGGTGGTGTAGGTGTGTATTCAGCAATGGGTGCTGATCTCGGTTCCTCAACGGTCGCTCCCTGGCCCTCTAGAGCATAACTCCAATTCGCTGGATCATGCACACTGGTCATCATAGGGTCTGGCAGTGTGAAGTAATGGATAGCCTCACTGTCGACTAGCAATTGGAACTGACATGGGTGGAAAGAGGCTCTCCTCATCAATCCTCTGGTCAAACAGAAGTCGATGTCCATGGTCGTGTACCCACAGTAGGTCCGAAGATGTAACAGCTTGCGAGACAGACCTAAAGCGACAGCAATCTGCGTGATGATTCCACCAACATGGATGACTCCTTCGGTAGATCTGGAGATACCGCTGAGACTGTATAATAAAATGTTCCCACATGCTACTGGGCGAGACTGGGATGCACAGAATAATAGGAAGATCTCCTCTTCACTCAGTAGTGTCTCTGCATCCGGCCTTCCCAGGAAGGAATGTGCTAATATCATCTGAAAGTATCTGAAGGTGGGGTTATGTATGACATGAGACAGTTGCATAGATCGATCCTGGCTTCCGCCACCTGATATATCACTCCAAAACTTCTCAACCTCCTTACCCAAGAAATATCCCATAGGTGTCTCCGGGATAGCATCATGAGTAGTCTGGAAACCCAATAAGTCGTCGAACTCTTTCTGGCTGAAGGAGTACTCAACTCCGAAAAGCTTGAAAGCAGCATACCCATCTGGTCCAGAGTATGGGTCATAGTCGAATGAACTCAGGAACTCCAAAGTCAGGTTCCTATATGTGTTACTCAAGTCATCAGCAAACTCGTCCCAGTGAAGCTGGTGGCTAAGGAATCGGATACTCGGCTCGATACCCAGTGCCTCCATACAGTGTTGATCAGGATAACGTGTGGGTGCCATAGGGCGCTGATACAAAGCGATGTAGCGCTCCCTCTGAACATTATCTTTATAGGCCACATGCATGTCATCAAAATCCTGCATCCTGTAAAGGTTAAGAAAGTGATCCTGAAAATACAAACCATTCAAATCTTAGTCTTAATGCAAAATATGATAAAATAAAATAAAATAAAAATAAAAATAAATAAATGCGAAAAAGTAAAATGAAAGAAAAACCATGGGTTGCCTCCCACGCAGTGCTTGTTTAACGTCATTAGCTTGACGATTAGAATTTATACACCTGTAGTAGTAGGAATCGGTGGATCAATCAGGGTGTGGCTTAAGTAGTATGCTGGAATGTCTCCTCCTTCGTAGAGCTTCAGTCTTTGTCCATTTACAATGAATGGACTACAGGTATCGTTCTTGATTTCTACGGCCCCGGATCTCAGAATCTTGGATACTTCGAAAGGACCAGTCCATCTTGAACGTAGCTTTCCAGGGAAGAGTCGTAACCTAGTGTTGAAAAGGAGAACAGAATCTCCTATATTGAAGTTTTTCTTTACTATTCTTTTGTCGTGATAGGCTTTTGTCCTCTCTTTATATATTTTTGCATTCTCCTAGGCCGATTACCTAAGTTCTTCTGATTTATGAATGTCTAGGATACGCTTTTCTCCAGCGGCTAGGTAATCTAAATTCAAAGTTTTAATGGCCCAATAGGCCTTATGCTCTAATTCGAAAGGTAAGTGACATGATTTTCCATAAACTAGTTGATAAGGAGTAGTTCCTATAGGGGTTTTGAAAGCGGTTCTATAGGCCCATAACGCTTCTTGAAGCTTCTGAGACCAGTCTCTCCTAGAAATAGAAACAGTTTTCTCTAGGATATGTTTTATCTCCCTATTAGATACTTCTACTTGGCCACTAGTTTGTGGATGGTATGGTGTTGCTACTCTATGCCTAACTCCATATTTTCTTAAAATTTTGTCAAATATTCTCGATATGAAGTGTGATCCTCCATCGCTTATGACTAAACGTTTTGCTACATGTTCGCCTTTATCATTTTGCACGACTGTGATGCCTCCCTTTTTAGGTACTACATGCACAAGGCTCACCCACTTACTATCCGAGATCTGATAGATTATACCTGCCTCAAGTAACTTAAGAACTTCCTTCTTAACAACATCACTCATTATAGAGTTTATTCTTCTCTGATGTTCCCTAGAGGGTTTTGAATCTTCTTCGAGCAAAATCTGATGCATGCATACGGATGAGCTTATACCTTTTAGGTCAGAGATATTATATCCTAAGGCTGAGGGATATCTTCGTAAAACGTCTAAAAGTTGGTTCGTTTCCTTTTGGCTCAAGGTAGCACTAACTATAACTGGACGGTTCATCTTTTCATCGAGGAACTCATATCTCAGGTTCTTAGGCCGTTCCTTAAGTTCTAAGATTGGTTTCTTAGGGAATGGCATAGGATCTGGAGTAAGGGATAAACATTCGTAAAGGTTATCATCGATGTAGGGTTTCTTAAAGTCATCATCTTCCCTTATGAGAGTTGATGGTAACTTAATTGTTTTTATAATTTCTTTTTGTTCTAATTCTCTAACACATTCATCAATGATATCTAAGGCATAACACGAGTCTCCCATCACAGGTGCCATAAGAAATTTCGAAAGTATAAATTCTATTTTCTCGTCACCTACTTCAAATGTCAACTTTCCTTTCTTGACATCTATTATGGCTCCTGCAGTCGATAAGAATGGTCTACCTAGAAGGATTGGTATATCATTGTCCTCTTTGATGTCCATGACAATGAAATCAGTAGGGATAAATAACTGACCTATCCTAACAGGAACATCTTCTAAAATGCCTATCGGATATTTAACAGATCTATCGGCTAACTGAAGTGACATCTTAGTGGGCTGTAATTCTCCTAAGTTTAACCTCTCACAAACCGCTAAAGGCATTAGGCTTACACTAGCTCCTAAGTCTAGAAAAGCTTTTTCGATGACATGATTACCCAAAAGGCAAGGAATGGAGAAATTTCCAGGATCTTTATCTTTCTTTGCTAATTTGTCCTCGGAAATAGCATTACATTCCAAAGGCTTCGGATCGTCAAGTCTACGTTTGTTGGTAAGGATGTCTTTGAGAAACTTTGCATAAGAAGGTATTTGGGTGATGGCTTCTGTGAAAGGGATTTCTACATGAAGTTTTTCTATAACTTTAATAAATTTTTGATACTGTTTATTGATTTGGGTTTGTTTGAGTCTTTGCGGATATGGTATAGGTGGTTTATATGGCGGGGGTGGTACGTAAGTTTTTTCTTTAGGTTCTTCTCCTTTCTCTCGACCTTCCTGGTTTTCAGATTCCTCTGGTTCCTTTACTTCGTCCGGGGGCTTGATACATTCCTTAGAAGTTTCGGGTTCACTCAATCTAGGGTTTGGTGGCTCATCATAAGCGTTCCCACTTCGTAGGGTAATGGCATTGGCTTGTCCTCTCGGATTTTGTTGAGGTTGTCCAGGGAATTGTCCTCCAGGTGTAGTCTGAGGGGCTTGGTTTAAAGCTACCTGAGAGATTTGGGTTTCAAGCATCTTGGTATGAGTAACTATTTGGTCAATCTTGGTTCCTAACTGAGTAATCAATTCGTTAACATGAATGTTTTGGTTCATTAACTCCTTGTTTTGTTGGGTTTGAGTGGTGATAAAATTTTCCATAATTTTCTCAAGGCTCGGCTTTGGTGGTACAGGTTGCATAGGTTGATTTGATCTAGGGGCTTGATAACTAGGTCTCGGAGGTGCAATATTTTGAATAGGGTTATTGTTTTTATAGGAGAAGTTCGGGTGATTCCTCCATCTAGGGTTATAGGTATTCGAGTATGGGTTCCCTTGGGTGTAGTTCACTTGCTCAGAGTGGGTTTCGTTTAATAGACTGCATTCTGCAGATTGGTGTCCTTTGGTTCCACATATCTCACAATCCGACGAAACTGCGGCTACAGTATTCGGGTTTATGCACATATGCTCGACCTTGAGGGCTAATGCGTCCATTTTAGCTTGCATCATGTCTATAGAGCTTAGTTCATGCACTCCTCATTGGGCTTCCTTCTTCTCAACTGTCGCTCGTTCGACTCCCAATGATTGATGGTTTTGAGCCATATCTTCGATGAGGGCACTAGCTTCAGGATAAGGTTTGTTCATCAGAGCACCGCCTGCGGCAGCGTCGATGGTCATCTTTGTGTTGTAATGAAGTCCATTATAGAAGGTTTGGATGATTAACCAATTTTCTAAACCATGATGTGGGCATGCTCGTAACAACTCTTTATATCTCTCCCAAGCTTCGAACAATGATTCTCCTTGGTTTTGGGTAAATCTAGTTATATGGTTTCGAATAACGGCGGTCTTACTCGGGGGAAAATATCTAGCAAGAAAAACTCTTCCAAGGTTATCCCAAGTCGTAATGGAATTGGGTGGAAGGGAATCTAACCATGATAGGGCTTTATCTCTGAGGGAAAAAGGAAATGATCTTAAACGTATTGCCTCAGGAGAAGCTCCATTGGTTTTAAAAGTGTCTGCTAATTGAAGAAATATTTTTAAATGTTGGTTTGGGTTCTCAGTAGCGAGACCCGCGAATTGTCTCTGTTGCACTAGTTGTAACATAGATGGTTTAAGTTCAAAATTATTAGCTGGGATGGTTGGGTTTACTATACTAGAACTAGGTTCTTCATTAGATGGTTGAGCGAAATCTTTAAGAGGTCTTTGGTTTTGATCTTCGGCCATAGCTCTCTTAATTCTATGAAAGAATAAACGTGCGCGAGCGTAACGTTCAGGTTCCGCCAGAGGGTATACTAATCTTAAACTTCCGGTGTTGCGAGTTCTTCGCATTGACCGGCGGGAAATAGCCTAAGTCTAAAGGATATAACAACAGGAAAATGAAATTTGACGAAATTGGTCCCCGGCAACGGCGCCAAAAACTTGATGCGTGCTTTTCGCAAGTATACGAACGCGTCAGAGTAATATAAAAGATTGTCGAATCCACAGAGACCAAGTGTCAATCTATTGTTATCTATTGTTATGGTGTTTATCAAAGCCAATCGAAATAGGTGTTTTTGGAGTGTGCAATAAAAAGTAAAGTGTTGAAATAAAGATATAATTGATAAAGACAGGGTCGAATGTAATTCACGTAATTAATTGATAATACAAGTACTTGCTAGTAGAGCTACTTATGGGCATGGTTTCCTACTTTGAAAAGAACTAATTTAACAGGAACTGTCGCTTTCGCGTATTCAGAACCGAGTTGTACTCCCTAATCAAACCCTCTTATTGTCACTTATAAAAAGGCGCGCATTGCGTTAGAGTAGTAAATCTATTTTTAAGAAATATAGTATCTTCACTAAGTTGAAAAGTATTATAACCTGGATTTCTTAATCAAAAGAGGTTCTCACGAACCAGACTCTAAACTTATAAACGCGTTCGAAAATAGTTTTAAAATCTCTTTTCTTCCTAATGTTAAAATCTCCTAATGAACTAAATAAAGCGCTTTCGCTGTTTTTGAAATAGTTAAAAACAATTAAGTTTAAAAAGACGTTGGACGGCTTTCGATCTTACCCAACGAAATTGAAGTGCGGGTAAACTTAAGTTGAAAGTTAAAATAGCCCTTAAGGGTTTCTACGAACAATTGTACGGATTACTGATTCAATTACGATCCTTACATTCTAGCCTTATAAATTTAGCTAGACATGGTAAAGTAAAAGTGCATTAAAATAAATAAAAGTAGTGCGAGTGCGAGAAATAAATAAAAGTAAAGCGAGTGCGAGGAAATAAATAAAAGTAAAGCGAGTGCGGAAAATAAATAATGTAAAGCGAGTGCGAGGAAATAAATAATTTAAAGCGAGTGCGAGAAATAAATAAAGTAAAGCGAGTGCGAGAAATAAATAAAGTAAAGCGAGTGCGGAAAAATAAATAAAGTAAAGCGAGTGCGGGAAAATAAATAAGATAAAGACAAGTAATAAAAACCTGCTCCAATTGGAGGGTTGAATAAATTGCAATGCGGAAATGAAAATGGCGGCAGGATTAACTTCCTTCCAAAGTGCTCCAAACTCGATTACAGACTCTATCACAGACTCGATTACACAATTGTGGTAACACTCCAATGCGAAGCGATTACCACTTTATAAAACTGAATATATGCCTAAGTGGAACAAAGTTGCTCTGAGTTTGCCTCTGCTCTAAGTTTGGATGATTGTAAAAGTGAATTCGAGTTTCTATTTATAAGCAAGTAAAAAGATGGAAATGACTTGGATGCCCTTCAACTTGAAAATGGAGGGAAACTGTTTTCCTCTTGTGGCGCCCGCCACAAGGCCATGGCGCCCGCCACAAGGCCAAAGCGAGACGCCTTAGTGGATGTAGTGGAGAACGTGGGAGTTGAGGGAAGTTGAGCTTGGACACGTCATGGCTTGGTCTGTGGCGCCCGCCATTGGATAGGCCATAAGCACAAAATGCTGAATTTTAGGTTTTTTAGCTCTTTTTCACTCCTTTTCTCGATCGGGGCTCCGATTAAAGTAAAAACCTGAAAACAAAGGAAAACATACCAATAACACAACAAAATGATAATAAAACGACTAGAATGCATGTGAAATCGGAGTCGAAAATACGGTAAATTTTAGTGTTATCAAGCCTTCCCATTTGGCACGCATCACATAAGTGATCTTTTGAAGAAAAAAAATTTGGTAGACCAACTACTAAATCTTTTGCAACTACTTTATTTAGCAAGTCAAAGTTGACATGCGCTAATCGCCTATGCCAAAGCCAAGAGTCTTAACTCATGGAGACAAGACATTTAGCGCTAGTCAAAGATGCTTCATTCAAGTCAAGCATGTATACGTTATTTACCCTCAATCCCTTAAACACATCATTCTTTGTATCATTATGTTCAACCATGCAACAATATTTTGAAAACGATACTTGATATCCTTTGTCGCATAATTGGCTAATACTAATAAGGTTATGCTTAAGGCCTTCAACTAAAAGGACGTTAGAGATAGTAGTAGAAGAGGGATTACCTACACTACCTTTTCCGATTATAGCTCCCTTGTTATTATCACCATAGGTTACAAATCCTTTCTCCTTAGCCACAAGGTCAAAGAATAAGGAAATGTTACTCGTCATATGTCTTGAGCATCCTCTATCGAGAAACCATGTTCTCTCCATAGCCTCAAGACATTTCACCTATAAATTAAACAAGGGAAGGAGGTACACAATTTTCATTGGGTCCTTGTGTGTGAGTGAAACTTTGGTTGCATTTGGGCAACCATTGGAAAATTCCTTTAGTAACCAAAAATCTCCTAAATCGGCATTTAGCAAAAGTGTGTCCCCTCTTGCAACAATATAGACAATTTGAGTTTGGATGAGAGTTGCTTTTACTAACTTGATTTTTTACCACATAAGTGTACTTTTGATAAGGATTATTCATGTTACTTCTAAAATGTGATTGATCAATAGCAAAGGTAACTTTAGGTTGTAAAGCCTTGTCTAATTTAGGTTGAAGAGTTCTAACATCTCTTTGCCAAATGTGACAAGTTTCACATCCAGACCATCTAAACCAAAATCCCCTATCATCTTCAGTTTTGCCTTTAGTAGCCTCTATCATAGATTTCTTAATAGTTTCTAATTCCTTTTCGGAATCAGAAACCTTCTTTTCTAAATACCAGATAATCTTCTTATTTGAGGCTAAGCATTTAAAAGCTTCCTTGGCCTGATTATGTAGAGTACTAAAGGCTTTTTGCAAATCAAAATAATACATTTTATAAACATGATCATATTTAGAATGACTTACATTCTTTTTCTTCTTTTGATGAGCCATAAGACAAAGATTGGCCTTTTCTTATTCATCACTTGAGTTACCATTGCTTAAGGGCTCACTATCGCTCTCCCATGCAATGTATGATCTTCTAGATTTGCTAGATTTCTTATGACGTTTGTCTTTTCCTTTGTCTTTCTTCCACAATAGACAATCCGACCTATAGTGATCGGCCTTTCCGCAATTGTAACATAAGCCTCTTGACTTAGTTGTCTTACTCTCTTCTTGATTTGAGAAATTTGATTGTCTTCTATAATTGACTAGATTCTTATCCGAATGTTGAACTTCATTCTTTATAAGGTATCAGTTATACCTCCTTACAAACAACCCCATGTCTTCATTCGAATCTTTATCATCATCACTTGATTCACTCTCACATGTATCTTTGGTGGATGACTTAGAACTTGAAGCTTTTAAAGCGATAGACTTCTTTTCGGTGTCCTTTGATTTCTTCTTCTTTTCCTTCTTTTGACTCTTTTCATGTTTCTCAAGGTTCATGAGCTCTTGCTCTTGAAGCTTACTAAACAATGTTTTCATGTCTGATGTTCTTAGATCATCAGCTTCCTTAATCGTGGTGACCTTTGGTTGTCATTCCCTGTTAAGACATCTTAATATTTTGTTAGTAGCAACATCATTAAGGGTAGTTTTATCAAGAGCATTTAACTGGTTAATTAGATGAGAAAATTGCTTTTGCATATCAACAATGGTTTCACCATCCTTCATATGAAAAAGGTCAAATTCTTGAGTCAAAGTGTTAATTCTAGCTAGTTTGACATCATTGGTTCCCTCATGGGCAATTTGCAATGAGTCCTACATAACTTTAGCACTAGTAGAATGGGAAACCCTGTAATACTCATCAACGCCTAAGGTGGCGATGATCATATTCCTGGCTTTCCAATCATAGTTGTACTTTTTCTCATTCTATTCATTCCACTGTGCTTCAGGTTTAGGTATAACAACGCCATTCGCATTGGTTAAAGTTATTTCCATAGGACCATCTTGGATGACTTTCCATACCTTCCTATCAATAGTGTTGATATGAATAGGCATATAATCTTTCCAATAATTGTAGTTTTCACTAGTGAAAATAGGCGTTATATTGTACGCCCCTTTAGGATCATTATTCATTTTCTAAAAAGTTATATGAGAAGCACTAGATGAACTGGTGCTCGTGATACCACTTGTTAAACGATAGTACCGATCTAGAAGGGAAATAGACCAGGTATTTAAAAATTTAGTGCTTTTTAAAATTGTTGTTAAAGGTTGCGAGAGCTCCCTAGACCACGATCGTCTAAACGATCCGTTATTGGAAAGATCAGATATGCGTGAAACCTAATGGAATGACTAAGATAAAGCTAATAAACAACAATCTTAATCAATCGATCAAATACACAAATTCTTGATATATCTACCACCAATGATGTATTAAAACAATGAGAAAACAAGAAAAATATTGATAAAGTTGTGTGGAGTTAACTTTAGCAAACACTTGGTGTGCACACTACACCAAGTCTTAATTTCAATAGAATTGATTGTGTAAAATTTTCCTTAGTTACAACCAAAGTGATTGCAATAATTGATCAAACAACTTTAGTGCATAACAATTAAACAAGATGAAGTTTCCAATTAGTTTCACACAAGATTCAATTTATGCAGAAATAAAGAGTTAGAGAAAGAGAGAACAACACCAAATTTGTTTAGGCAGTTACCTTTTCGTCCTCGCTTCGGGTATGTCTGCCCCCAATTCTAAAACTAGAATTGAGATATTTATTATCAATTGAAAAGTTTATACAAGAGAAGAAATAATCACCACCAAGCAAACCTAAGTGGTGTTTTAGATCCTACTCAATTCTCTCCCCTTAATTCGAGTTGAACCAAGTGCTTCAAACATTCTGAACAAACCTCTGATTGTAGCTACCTTATTGCAAGAACTCCAAGTTCTCCAAAACTCTAGCTCGGCTGATTTCGATCGGATATGTGTGAAACCTCCGATTGTAGCTACCTTATTGCAAAAAATTCAAGTTCTCCAAAACTCTCTCTCGACTGATTTCAATCGCAACACGCTTGAACCCAAACCTTTTTTCACAATCCTCCGGTTACCGTTACTCGTTCGAATGAACCCACCTTTCTTCAAACCTTTCACTCGGATGAACCTATGAAGCAAAGATTTGTGCAAAAAAAACCCAAATCTTGGAGGACAAAACCCTAAGATTTTATTCAAGAAAAACCCACTAAAAACCTCTACCCAAACCAAGATACGCAATCCTATTTGAACGTTATCACCACAATAATGCACTATGATCAACAAAAATTGTTATGTGTAGTTGTTGAAACATGCAATGAAGAATGAAGATGAAGAGGAACTTTAGTGTATATCTTTCACGTTTCTTGTTGTTTTTATGAAAATGAGATTCAAGAATATATATGATGTATGGACCAAGTGAAAAACACAGCAGAATTTTTTAGCAAAAACACACAGCAGAGAAATGAGTGAAATCAGCAACCACTCGACTTGTTCACACTGGGGACTCGACCTATTTAGACCCGCAATAGTACAATTCAAATAAATTAGGTTATGAGTCGAATCAAACAGGAAGATGAGTCGACTCGTCTTGTTTTTCCAAAAATGAGTCGACCTATGACTCGACTGGTTCAGACCTGCATCAACATAATTCAAATAAAACAGGTTATGAGTCGACTCAAACAGGAGATGAGTCGACTCATCTTGTTTTTCCAAAAATGACTCGACTCAAAGACTTAACCTGTTCAGACCTGTGAGTTACAAAGAAAATGGCATGCATGAATGAGTCGGCCGCTCCAAAGCATGAGTCGAATCAAAGATTTTAAATGGTAAAAAAGGAGTTTTTAAGATGTATTTTGGTCAATCCAAACCATTCTCTTATGGACCTAAGGTACTAACAATGATCAAGTACAATATTGACATATATGAGATGATCTTATATGCATAGACATATTGAATTGATACTTTGAGCATGTTAAAGAATGAATGCATTCTACGATATGATGACACCATCCAAAGTACACAGTATGAGCTACTAAAAGGTTTGACATCATTAAAACAAGGATTAAGAACTTTTGCCCTCATAGCTTTCCCACTAGAAAGATCTATGGGGGTATCAAGCATTGTGTTTAAGGGTGATGGTTGTTCAGAAGCAGAGAATATAATTAATTGATTATGAACATCAGTGGATTCATCAACAGGGAGTTAATTGTGTTTTGGAGATTTATTGGGTGAGGAAATCAGTGAGGGGTTGGAGATTTTTGGTTTAGGGTGGAGTAATTAAAATCATCTTCACATATAAGGTTGAGATTAATACTTGTCATACCAATATTCATAGCTTCTAAAGTAGTCAAATTTTCTTCAACAACAGTTTTCAAAACTACTTATTCAGGAAAACCAGAAGCTTCAGTCTCAACAACCTTCAACCCAACAAACACTTTTGTAGCTTGAACCTCTGCAGTCTCTAGATCACCACCACCAACAACCTCTTCAATCAAACCATTAGAGGTTTCTGGATGTTATTCTGATTGATCCAACTTAACAGAAGCTAATAGTTGAGCACTTATGAAGATAGGCTCTACCACACTCTCCTGAGCAATAACATCTGCCACTTTCTTTCTTCTGACCAGTGACTCACTAACATCCTCTTCTTCCTAATCCTCTTCTATTTCCCACAACTTACTCAACTTCTTCCTTCTTAAAGGTGCATCAGATGAGACAGAGGAAGAAGACACCTTTGGAGGAGTCCTTCCACTTCTTGTCTTGGATGACATTAAGACAGTGGAAGCAATGACTTCTTCAATATCCTTTCTTTTCTTGGAGGGATTCTAAACCTCCTTGTGAGCAATAGAAGCAACTTTCTTCCTCTTTTTAGAAGGATGGAATACATCAACAGGTTTATCATGTAAGCATTCCAATATAATAACCACTCCCTCTTTGAATGCATGTTCAATGTATCATCTGATTACTTCAGGATTATCCATCTTGGGGATGATATGATAATCCTCAAGAAAGTCATGATTAGTACATCTGATGGAGAGAGGCACCCTTGAAGCTACCACCTCACTTTTCTTTAAAAGTTTCATGTTTGCAAGAACAGAAGTAGCCAGGATGTTTCCATGAATCTCCTCCAGATCCCCATTGTTAGGCAAAGTTTCAAGGGCATCAATTAGACGATCCTGATAAAATAGTTTAAACAATAGTTTAGCATATAACACATTCTTCTTGTGAAACTTTGTGATATCTTTGATAGCATCACACAAATGATTGAAGATGTATGCAGAGATATTCATCTTATCTTCATTATTCAAGTAGAAGATAAAATGATTGTGATCCCATGAGATCTGATCAGTACTCCCTTCTATAGGGATCAGACATCCAATGAGAATTTTGAAAAGAAGCTTAAAATCCATATACATGTTCTTGACCTTTCCAAATTCAAAGGAACACAAATTTCCAACATTATCAAACAAACTTCTTTTGATAGCATCTGCTTCAGGATTGTTATCTTTAGTGTTTACAACAAACCTTCTAGAGTTTGGTGCCTTCAAGAGTCCAACAATCGTCTTCTGAGTGATGGCAACACCAACACTCGTTACTCCGATCTGATTTCTACTTCTTCAAATTTCTTCAAGCCCACTTCTTCTCTACTCTTTCCTTCCAATGAACTATCCTTCTCAACCAACTGATTCAATTCCACTGATGCAACATATTCATAAAAAACTTCATCCATAACCCAAAAATCTATTACTAGATTAAGATAAGTTGGTCCATTCAGTATATTAAAGAATTAAGACCATTATTGTACTCTGAAGTAGCTCCAAAGATCATATCCATTTTGATTAAAAGAGTCGAAGTTGAAAATTTGTTCCACCAGAAGCTTTAGATCATTCTGATTTAAATTCATGAATATGGGCTGATAGTCATACTTTTCCATACTTGAAAATCATGTGTGAATATTGAGCAAATGATGAGGACATCATTGTTGAAAGGGGTTTTAAGGTTTCTAGGGTTCTTTTGAAAAAGGGGTTTTTCAAAGGAGGTTAGAGAAAACAAAGATTATAGGAAGTGAGAGAGTGAAGTGTGTGTTTCTTATATAAATAGAGTGTTTTGGGTGAAAAGGGAATTTTAACAATAGAATATAAATACAAAAAGAAACAAGAACAGTGCATTAAAGACAAATAACCAAGAACTGATGAGTTTTTACTCAATAATTATAATCCACGTGTCAGAAGATGTTTCAGATTTATGACGCATAAATAGACAAGTGCCAAAGGTAGAAACAACAGCTTAGTTAACTTGTGTCTATATTAGAGGAATTTAATGTTAAACTTAGTTTTAGAGGCTGAGATGATTCAAAGTCTATTATTCACCAGATGCTGGTTTAGAGCATTTGCTCATAGTAGATTTTGGACATCATCAGACTTTGCTACTCCAATCAGATGTAAGCACAAATTAATATGCTTAGACATTGGTGAAGTATAAGATTTTTTATTAATCTGATATAAGTAAAATTAACACAGTTAAGTGTAATTCTTCTTCCATAAATAAGAACTACTTAAAACAGTAGGATTATAAACTACTTCATGAAAATAGAGACATACCTTTCTTTGTGAAGCTTCTGATGTGATATAGAGATTTTTCTTGAGGAACAACATTATTCTGATAATGCTTTTTAGAAAGACATCCAGGGTTCTCTCAGACTCTAGTGCAGCTAGATGAACTTCAGAGATGTATCAAGAGTCTGAAGCATCAGCAATTTAGGACAACCTTAGTCTTCCCAGTACTAGTAATCTTGTATTACTGGTTTCCTCCAGATTTCACATTTCCTTCCTCTTTCAGAGCCAGGATTTGGAATATAGGCCTTTTTCTTTTTGTAAGTTGTGATCAACCACTGTCCTGAAATAAGAGTTGATGCTTGACCTTTTCCCTTTAGCGTATCTGCAAAAAAACATAATATCATTCTTTGGTACCCATACTTTTATGGGTCCTTTGAGGTTAGTTTTGCAGGGCTTCCTCTTTCTTTGAGATTTAGCCTTATAGTAAGGTTTAGGCTCATTCTAGACTTTTTGTTTACACATATTTTTTCTAGGATAAGTCTTGACATTGACTTCTGAACCTCTTGGAACCTTTGATTTAACAACCTTGAGTTCTAAATTCTTTAGAATCTCTGACTTGAGAGTCTGAGATTTTGATTTTTTCAGATATCATGAGTTATCAATTACAGGTTCTAATTGGTTCAGAATTTTACCATTTTTAGCAGCAAACACAGAGTAAGCATTTAGCCCCTTTTGAGCAGTGCTTGAAGAAGAAAGGTTTGAAGGTTTCATCAAGATATTAGTCCTTGGATTATAAGGTTTCTGATGATAACCAAGACCTTCTCCTTTTCTCTTACTTACTCCATAGATCATGGAAGCAAGTTTGGTTATATTGTAGCCAGATATGAAAAACTCTTGAATAGCAGATTCATACTTATTAAGAGGTTTGTCAGACATATCTTTTATTAAACTATAGAAAATACCTCTTATGTGTCTTTTGAATCTGAGTCAGAACCAACTTCAAATTCTGAATTTGAGAGTGTTAAAGTTATTATAGCAAGATTGGCTTTTTCTTTATCAACTTCTTCTTCACTGTCAAGTTCTTCTTATGTTTCCATGAGACTTTTCTTGAACTTGATTTTAAAGTTGTTCCTTTGAAAAACTTCCTTTTTGCTTTTGTCCTTCGGCAGATTTAGACAGACAGCTATATAATTATCAGGCTTTTGATAGTTGAAGTAACCCTTCTGATCACCTTTATGATTTCTAGAACTAGACCCTTTGAAGCCACCATTTCTACCAGAGAATTTGTTCTTATTTTTGAACAAGTGCTGAAATATTTTAATGCTGAAAGTTGTTTCATCATTATCAGATTCCTCATCAGAAGCTTCGTCATGAGTGGCTTCTTTATACTCCTTAGTCTGAGAAGATTTCTCAGATCTCCCAATAGAATTTAAAGCCAGTGTTTTAAAATTGCCTAACAGGCCCATCGCCATTCAGCTCCATCTCATGCCTTTGGAGATTGCTAACAAGACTTTCAAGACTTAATGTGTTTAAGACTTTAGCCGATTGAATAGCAGTAACTTTGGGTCTGTATTTAGAAGGAAGACTCCTAAGAATCTTCTTGACATGATCCAAAGTAGTGCACCTCTTGTTCAATACCTGAAGTCTAGACACAAGAACTTGAAATCTTGAGAACATAGTTTCAATGTTATCATCATATTTCATTCTAAACAACTCATATTGCTGAACCAGAAGATTTTCTTTAACTTCTTGAACTTGTTAATTACCTTCATAGATGGCACATAAAGAATTAAAGATAGTTTTAGCAATAGACTTATTAATAATCTATATGTACTCAGAATGAGGCAAGGCATCAACAAGAATGACTTTTACTATGTGATGTTTTATATATATCTTTTTTTGAGCAGGAGTGAGAGACTTTCTGTCAGAAACCATACCAACACCATTGAAATGAATGTCAATGCCATCGTCCAAGATATCCTATAACTCATCATCCAAATCAATGATATGAGTGTACATCTTACTCTTCCACCATTCAAATTCAGTAGAATTTCCACTAAATGTTGGTAGTTTAGTAATATAGTTATTTTGACCATATGTACTTTGATTATTATTATTAGTCCCACGAGGAGGACTAAAAGGACTAGTTACTTCATAACTATCAGGCATGATGAAAGCTGTATTTTTCTCAAGATTTTTTTTTACATCATTGTTAAGTGTTATAGTACAAATCATGCTCTGATACTAACTAAAGGTGAGAAAAATAAACAATAAGGGGGGTTGAATTGTGTATGTCAAAAATATTTCACTTATGAAAAATAGTTCAGAGTCTGAGTAAAGTTCAAGTATGATGTCAAGGTTGATAATGGCAACAGAAATATTATGTATCAAAAACAATAAGTAGAAAAACACACAAAGATTTATCCTGGTTCATCTCCTCAACTTATAGTAGTCCAGTCCCCTTGCCTCAATAAGAGATTTCCAATATAACCAATGCTGATTGTAACTGCTCAATCCATCCGGAAAGAGACTTCCGCTCAAGCAACCTAGCAAGAGATTTTCGCTCAATCACACCTAAAAGAGACTTCATTGCTCAAGCACATAGGCAAGAGACTTCATTTTCTCAAGCAAACTAGCAAGAGACTTCCTCTACTTTAAACAAATAGTTAAGTAGAAATGGTTACAACTGTAATTTGATACACAATCAGAAGTATAGAAGTATTACAACACATACAAAGATCTTAACACTTAAGATTTATAAGATATGCAAAGCTAATAAATCTTAAGAGATTGTGAAAAAGAACAAATGAAACTTTAGCTCAAAGTTTGTACTCAATGCGTTCTGTTAGCTTGTGTAGTAGTGTTGTAACCTTCCTTTAAATCTTCGGCTTCCTTTTATAGAGGTAGATAAAATAGTGGTTGAAAAGTTGTTTGCACAAGAGCTAACTTCGTGAAGAATCATGCCAAGAGACATGTTGGAGGATGTATCTAGTTAGAAGTAATGTCCATTGATAAAAGGCATTGTTCACAACACCTTTCGAAGTACTAGGTATCTACCAAAAGGTAGAATGGACTTAAGAGGTCACATCACCATTCCTTGAGCCTTGCAAAATGAAATCATAGTTGACTCTCTTCAGAAATCTAGCACTTTGACAAGACTTATCTGCTTTTGGTACAAAGTAAGAATTAGAGACACCTTTAACCTCTAGAGTCTGAGTTATCACCAGAGATTGGAACACTGTGATTAAAGTCTGAACCTTTAGAGGCAAAACCACCTCGTTCAGAGTCTGATCCTTCAGAGTCATTAGATTCTGATCTTTTAGAATTTGAGATACTTTGCTTCTCCGGATATGCTTTTAAAAGGGTCTATTCATAGTTGAATATTAAGCTTGTGATCTTGCACACTTGAACATATGTTAGTATACCCATTTATTCTTTAAGTAATCTATTATCATCAAAACCTAAGGGATATAAACAAATCTTGTTCCAACAAAGATATGGATTATGATAGTGAAGAGTTTGAAAGCTCAAACCCTGATGATAGTGACAATGAAAAACAACCAAAGCCTAAACACAAGGACTTCCAATTTAAACTAGGTATGGAATTTAATTATTTATCTTAATTTAAAGATGCAATTAAGGAGTGGTCTTTTTTAAATGGAAGAGAGATAACGTTTTTTAAGAATGAAAGGTATAGGGTTATGGTAGAGTGTAGGGGTAAATGTAGTTTTGTAGCATTATGTAGTAAAGTGGGTGACAAACACACCTACCTAGCAATGGTATGGACATGTGGACAAATGTGGATGTTGAAGACATATTACCACCTCAGTATCATAAGGGTCCAGGTAGCCCTAAGAAATTGAGGTTTAAAGAGCATGATGAAATATGGTCAAGGAGGAGGAGACCTTGTATAGCTTATAGATGCACCAAGTGTGACAAATTTAGCCATAATTCAAGGAAATGCCATAGTAATGAATATGATCCTAATGCATTGAAAAGAAAGGTAAATTTTCATGCTTGTTAAGTATTCTCATTTACTATGAAAACTGTGTGACAAACTTCTTGCATTCTGATAGTGTGCAGAGGAAAACACCAAGGACCAAAGCCTCATCAAATGTTGTTGAAGCTGAAGAGGTGTCTGAAACAAATGTTGTTAAAGGTGTGTATGAAACAAATGACCAAGATTTAGATCCAAAATCTCAATAGTGTAATCCTACATCCGTTGTTGAACAACCCGAAAAGCCACAAGAAGAAGTTGAGAAGGACAAACCAGTTGAGAAAAGAAACAAGTTCAGTAGAAAAACTAAGTTGAGAAGAAGAAAACTCAGGCACCTAAGAGGAGTAGTGATAAGTTGAAATTTGTTTGGTGGTATAAAAACAATGTTAGGTCAGGTTTAAGTTCAACCGCACCATTGGAAATTAATGAGGATCCTTGTGTGAAGAAAATGAAGTCATGGGAGAAAATTTCAAGAAAATGACTTAGTAACGCTTATGAAATAGTTTGTATTGTAATCTAAGAAACATCTATATTATGCATAATATGTGCTACTTTTGGAACATCTTTGTAATTCTTATCATGAAATAGTTTGTATTGTAATCTAAGAAACATCTATTTTGGAACATCTTTGTTATGCACACTATGTGCATATTTTGGATCAACATGTAAGGTTATGCACAATATGTGAATTAAGGAACATATATTGTTGCAAGAATTTGTGTTTAAGAAGATACATTGTTATATGAATTTATGCAGTTCTTTGTATACATAAAACGATTATCATACTGTCAAAACAAGTTCAAATCGAAAAAGAGTTATCATACTATCAAAATTTGTTGACAAACAGGTCTAACTTTGTGCATATCTTTTGTGCACATATATGTTGATAAACATGTTCAAGTTTGTCCACATCTATGTTGACAATACTATCGAAACAATTATCACACCGATGTTAATTTATGCAAAGTTATGTATCATAACAGGTCCAATGTTGTTTAAACCAAAAACACACGTATGCACAAATATGTGCATAGTTATATCATATCGGAAAAGAGTTATCATACTATCAAAATGTATTGACAAACAGGTCCAAATTTATGCATATATTTTGTGCACGTTTATGTTGATAAACATGTTCAAGTTTGTGTACATCTTTGTGCACATCTATTTTGACAATCTATCGAAACAATTATCATACTGATGTTAATTTATGCAAAGTTATGTATCATAACATGTCCAATGTTGCTTAAACCAGAAACACACTTATGCACAAATATGTGCATAGTCATATCAAAACAGTTATGCACCAGAAAGTTTAAACCAGAAATACTAGATTTTCATATCAAAACAGTTACTACACAGTTATGCCAAAATATACTACACAATTATCATAAAGTTTAAATCAGAAATACTAGATTTTCATTCATTCAAAAAAGATTACAATACACACCAACATTGATTTGCAATACACATCAAACTTGTTACATCAATTTCTGTTACATGATCCTAAAACTAAAAGGAAAAAAGTCAGAAAGAAATAACTACTACTATTACAAAGTTCATCTTATTCCTTGTGTCCTCAACATTTTTATTCATGTCTTTCATCTCTTTTGAACACAACTCAGTTTCAGTCTCTTTCCCAAACTCTAGCCCCATTTTCCTCAACAGTTCTATGATTTCTCCTCTAGTTAGAGTTGTTTCTCTTTCATATTGACCACAAATTTCATCATCCCAATGGAATAATTGTCAATCTTCTTATTTTTCCCAATATTTGCACTTCCAGTATTTTATCCTAGGATTTGTATTAGACTTTGAAACAAACATCTTCATAGAAAGATTATGTCCATATTTGGGAGTGATTCTTCCATTTGAAGACATGCTTGACTTTGAACTTTTTGAGATTTTCATTAATGATGGAGGAATATGGAGGATGGAGAAGATGAAAACGAAAACGAAATCGAAAACGATGATAGGAAAGAAGGAAAAGAGAAGACATAATGATGGGGAAAAAGGAAAGGAGAAGACACGATGAAGATGAAAGGTGCGAACGAGCATCTAAGTTTTTAGGGTTTCTTCAAATGAGAATTTGATTAATCATGTTTTATATTTTATTTGGGGATATTTGCATCATTTCAAAAAGTGAAATACACATGTGGAATAAACATTAAATGGAAAATGAAAAAAAAAATAGTGCCACATCAATTTTTTTGATGACTAGGTCTGATAAAGGTGCAAAATAGGAGAATTTTCAAATGTTAAGAAAGTTTATCAAACATTTTTTTACAGGAAATTTTTCAAAAATGGCCCAAATGGCATGGTGAAAATAGGTATTAACTCGAAATTATATGAGTTCCACTATTGTAAAAATAATGTGACCCATGTAATTAATTCATTAAATGAACAAAATATTCAAAAAAAAATTGAATAAATATTATATGTGTATATATTTTAATATGTTTCACATGGGGAATTTTTTTTTACACTAACACTATATACCAATTTTTCTCTTTTCTAAAAAATTTAATTGATATACACCGAATTTTTACATTATAAATTAATTATAACCATTAAATTTTTATGTATTTTACTTTTTCTTTTATCACATATAAAACATCCTCTATGAATAGTTGTAATACATTGATGATGGAGTAAAAATTTTCACACTGACATTCCATTTCATTTAATCTCTTTTTTAAAAAATTTAATTGATATATCGACAATACAACAATATAAAAGAAATTTATACTATCAACTAATTATAACTATTAGATTTTATATGGTTGTGATGCCTAATGGTGTAAAAGTTTTTACACATCAGCATATTAATTAATCTCTTTTCTAAATACTTTATGTTGAATAGATGAATATACTACCATTTCTATTATTGTGCACTCAACAAGTTACACTTTGGGCCATGGATTATAATTATTATCTACAGTAATGAAGATATTGCATGGGATTTCATACAATTTGATTTTGATGTTAAAGAAAAAAACACAACCAAGATATGTACGACTCCTCTTGAGGCATTTTGTCGTGTATTGTTGACATATTGTTAGTGGAATTTTACTGTCACAAATTTATTTGATTGAATTTCTATGCTTTTCAGACAAATAGTACCATCACTATAGCATGCAGCAAACCGCCAGCTTTCTTTCAATACTAACTAATTAAACTCTCTCTTACCTTAACTTTTAAAACTTTTAAAGAAAAAATATTCTTACATTAAAACATATACTTAGTATTTTACTGTATGAACAATAAAAAATTATAATAATATTTCTTTTTTATAAATATAAAATTATTATTTTTTATTTTTGTATTTTAGATTAAATAATATTGATATAAAATTTTGTGAATAATCAACTTTATAATTTTACTAATCAATATTAACCAATTTTAGCGATTTCTCAAAATTAATTTCGATATCTTTTATTAACCAATTTTATAAATGTATTAATCAATTTTGATGTACTATTAAAATTATTTTTAATATCGAAGCATTTATTAACTAACTTTATTATTTTATTAATTATTTTTTTTTATATTTTATTAACTAATTTTATTTCACTACTTTAAAATTAATGTTCAATATCATTGTTAATCGATACTGTTCACGGTCACGAACTAATTATAAAAAATATTTTTTATTTAAAAAAATACAGTGTATATATTTAGTGTAAAAATGGTGTACTAATAGCATGTAATTTTTATTTTACCATTTTTATAGGTTTTAAAAGTCACAAAAAACAAAAATTATATATATATATATATATATATATATATATATATATATATATATATATATATATATATATATATATATATATATATATATATAGATATATATAGATATATATCATGGCTTTCTATATAAGTTACACCTAACCTCTTGCACAGAAAGATCACCAACTTCTTTATATATAGAGAAAGAATTGGGTAGGAAAAAATTAAAAGAAGTGATGTCTGAAATTGTTATTAACAATTTATTTGAGGAGCATAATCCTCAACAAATGGGGTTCATTCCTTTCCCAACAAACCTAACTTTCCCTTCTTTGGGTTGCAATAATCAATCTTTGAAAGCTTTCACTTCCATAGCTTCTTCACTTACATCTGAAATATCATCAGATTCTACATCGCAAACCCTACTCACAACAACCACTCCTCAAAAATCAAAAGAATACCTCACTCCAAGCGTTCAAGCTGCAACTACTCAATTCATATCCTTGCATAGATCAACTATAAATCCATGGTGAGAATTTTTTTTTAATTAATTAACCTTTTATTATCTTCCTATAGAAATATTATATCATATATGTTGTGTGTTTAACATAGGGCAATATTAGGAGGAGGAGTAGGTGATCATTACTTCAATAATAATGATAAGAGAAGTGGAGTAGTTCATGATAATTATCATTTGGGGGTTTGTTCTAGCATGAAGATGAAGAAAATGAAGGGAAGAAAGAAAGTGAGAGAGCCTAGGTTTTGCTTCAAGACACTGAGTGCTGATGTTGATGTCTTGGATGATGGTTACAAGTGGAGAAAGTATGGACAAAAAGTTGTAAAGAACACACAACACCCAAGGTATCAAAAGAAAAACTCCTATATTTTCCATTTATATATATATATATATATATATATATATATATATATATATATATATATATTTAAATTTTAAAAAGTAATTTAAATTCAAAAACTGATGTTCAGTTTTGTATTTTAACATATCTAATTAAGGACGATTTAAATTTTAAAACCTTAAAGTAATAGTTTAAATTTAAATGTTAAAAAAACTTTAACTTTGTATTCATTATGTTCTAAACTTACAGCTGATAGTTCTCTCTCCAATCTTCACACCTATCTTTTCTTCATATTTTTTTTCTTCATAATTAGTTAGCTTTACGATTTACTGGTTCCAGAAAGGTTTTAAAGTAATAATTTAATGATTCCTCTCATTACATGCATATGCAAAAGAAATTAGTTCCAAGGAGAGGTTGAAACGTTGGCAATGTAAATTATGATCTTCATATAATCATGATGTTTGAGTGAAAAATAAAATAAAGAGTTTATAAGTTTAGCTAGTATTATTAGCAAATTAATTGTGTGATTAATTAATATGCAGAAGCTATTACCGTTGCACACAAGAGAATTGTCGTGTAAAGAAACGTGTGGAGCGTTTAGAGGAAGATCCAAGGATGGTAATAACCACATATGAAGGGAGACATGTACACACTCCATCAAATGATCTTGAAGAATCTCAAAATAATTCTCAATTTGAGAGTTTCTTATGGTAGTATAGTGCATGCTTCGTTATTATATATTTCTATGTATATGTTTGTTTTATGATTTAAAAACTAGCTATATAGGTGTGCTTTGTAGAGATGAATCTTCCAATAAGTATAGAGAAAAGGAGTGTAATGTAATGTATCTTGACATGCTGATTTTTCATCCCTTCCAAGCATACTATATATGATGAGTACCGTTGATTTTCTAGTCTTGCTTTGTTTAATCACATTTTGGTTATATGAAATATATATGGAATGACTTTGATGCAATGTTATGTTAACAATAGACTGGTTTGCCTCTTCTGATAGAAAGGTGGGGGGAATGGTACAAAAAACCCGATTTTGACATGATATATTGATCTATCATGGATCGGGGATATATCGTTGTGTGTATCGTTTGAGAGGTTGTTCATCATCTCAGAGAGAAAAAAAATTAGGTGATGGGTAGGATGGGGATTTGGGAGGTGGAGTGAAATTTTAGTTGGAGAAAGAATATGCTTGTTTGGGAGATTGAATTCCTACAAACTTTGGTTGGACTCATTGAGAGTGGTCAAATCAAATCAATAGGACATTTGGGCTTGGAATCCTAACTCTAGCGGGAAGTTTTCAACAAGGTCAGCCTATGATCATCTCTTATCTCTTACGGATGGGGTAGGAGTAGGTCGGATCAAATGATTATGAGGCTAGCTTCCTAATCGGTTAGTTTAATGTTCTCCAAAATTGTTGTGTTCTCTTAGCGGTTGTTGCAAGACAGGTTGTTGACTAGACTAAATCTCGGTAGGCGTAGGCGTTCTATTTTTTAAGTTGATAGTGGTGTGTCATGGTCATGGAGAGTCGCTTGATCATTTGTTTGTTGTTTGTTAGGTGGCATTGACTATTTGTTAGTGTAGGCTTAGACCTATTTCCCATAGGATTTAGAGGTTTGGTTCCTGTAAGTTTTTTTTGTCTGAGTCCCTATATGTTTAATTTTGTTTGATAAATGATTCCAAGAGGGTTCAAACCATGGATCTTTTATTTACAACAAAGATGTCTCTCCATTAAGCCACCTATGCTTCTTATTATATATTTGCAACGCATATCTATATATTACATAATGGGAATGAGGACTAAATCCAAAAATAAATTGATTTTGCAATTTGAATTTCTTCTTCTTCCTCTCCTCTAATTTGTATTCTTCTTCTTCCTCTGCACCTTCATCCATGGTTGCGTATTAAATTGGTAAATTTACTCCGTTCTAAATCCTCAATACATAACTTTGCTCTGTTTCATTTTATTTAGTTGTTATTTTTAATGATGGAATATGAGTTTGCAAGTTTTATCACCTAATAGAATTGATGGTAGATTTGTATTGTACAGTGGTAGTCTTTGGTCTTGATAGAAGTGTGAGAAATCATTTTTATGAAAAGAAAAAATAAGAAATAAACAAGGAATAATTTTGGGTTTGAAAAAATTCAGGGTTTGTATGATGGTTAGGGATGAAGATATGAACACAAACCCAAAATTTTGGATTAAATATTATTTTCGTCCTTATAAATTGGCGCGTTTTTTACTTTAGTCCTTGTATCCTAATTTTTTTTTTTTTTTAGTCCCTAAATCTGGGTTTGAATTCATATCTTCATGTCCAACCCTCATACAAACCCATCATTTTTTTCAAATCGACGAGAACATATGGGTTTGTTTATGAGGTATTCATGTATGTTTATTTAGTGCTCCACCATTTCAAACCATAATCATTTTTGGTAGTTTGATTATGTAACTTTATTATTTACTATTTCTCTCACCATCATCTTCCATTAAAGTTTCATCTTCATGTTTGTTTTTGAAATAAGGTTTGGATTCTTAATTTCTCAAAGTATCAATGTTATTTTTATGTATGCATGGTGGTGAAGTATTTTCCAAAACAAATGCACTCATGCATATATATACACTTATGCAAGTACATTCATGCATTTTATGTATCTGATTATCATTATCATGCTCATATTTCATGAACATCAATTAGTGTAAACAAGGACCGCAAGTGCATGAGTTGAAGCACTTAGTAGAATATTAAGTAATTTATAGTTGAAATAAATTAATTAATCATTAATAGTTAAAATATTAAGTAATTTATTAAATACTGAAATTCTTATGAAATATATAGTTTTGTTGCAATGTAACCATTAAATGGAATGGTTGGTCTAGAGGAATAATTACAATAGTCATGAGTTCAAATCCTTATAGGACTAACTTTTGATATTTTGCCTTTTTAAGAGAAGTTTAAGACTCATACAAAAAAAAAAATACAAGATCAAAATCAAAAACTCGCTAATTTGCTGAGACCAAAAGATTATTTAACCCATTAATCATTACACACTACAATTTTGCCAATTTTTTTATTCATCATCAATACTACTACTAGACCAACGAGTTTATATAATTTTAAGACTAAGTGTTGTTTGTTATTTTCTTTTGTATCATTTATAAGTTACATATTTTATGAAAATGATATATTTTATGGAATTTTTTACTATTATTAAGTGTTATGGCATATGGACGAATTTTATTAAACATTATATGATGTGTTTCATCTAATTTGAGTATTAGAAATATGTGTAATTGTGTTGAATTATGTTACAATTTTTTATAATTGAAAAAAAAAAATATATATATATATATATATATATATATATATATATATATATATATATATATATATATATATATATATATATATATATATATATATATATATATATATATATATATATATATATATATATATATATATATATATATAACCTACAAATCCAACTTTACCCAACCCAACTCATAAATTTTCGGGTCAGTTTGATTCGATTGTTCTATGAGATTACAGATTTGAAGACAAAGCCTAACTCATTAAAATTTGAACAGGTTAGACCAAACCATTTTCAAACCTACACCCCTAATTTTTTTTATAGTAAAGTGACACAAATATTTTAAAAACTGATGTACAATTATTTATTAATAATCATGTACAATCATTTATATTATATTATATGTTATTTTTAGTTTTTAAAATTTAAAAACTTTATACATTTAAGTATCTAAAAGAAGATAATTTTTTTTAAATGGTTTTTATTTTTAAAAACCTCTAAAATTAAAATATTTAAATATTTAATTAAAAAATCACTTATTTTTAATCTAAAACAAACTAGTCATAATTCTAATCTCTCTTCATGTAAAAGATTTATTAAACTCATGATTGTTAGTTTTTATTTACCCATTCATTTTTTTTTATAACATAAAAATCTATTGTGATGTAAGATAAATAATTTTTTTATTTTCTAAAACTATTTTACTATTATATTACAATATTAATAAAATAAGATTTTGTTAGTAATATTTCTTAAATATTTAGTTACACTCTAAAATGATCAAAATATTTTTAGTCTGACTAATCATAGTCCTGTATACTATTTTTTTACAGAAATCATATGTTGACAGACAAAGGGACAATACATTGTGTTGTATTTTCATAATTCATCTAATTTGCAAGGGTAATTTTGTCATTTCGCTTTGATTTTTAGGATTAATCCACTAACTACACAAATAGTTCACGAGAAAGAAAGTTACAGCATCTCTCTCTCTCTCTCTCATATCCAAAACTGACGAAAACAGCGACACTCTCGATCCAAAATCGGCAACAACAATGGCGCTCTCTATCAAAAATCACTGACAGCAACAACTCTCTCTCTCTCTCTCTCTCTCTCTCTCTCTCTCTCTCTCTCTCTCTCTCTCTCTCTCTCTCTCTCTCTCTCTCTCTCTCTCTCTCTCTCTCTATATATATATATATATATATATATATATATATATATATATATATATATATATATATATATATATATATATATTATATATATATATATATATATATATATATATATATATATATATATATATATATATATATATATATATATATATATATATATATACCACGCTTTGTTTTGCACAATCTGTTTTGGTTCTGTTTTGACAACTTGACAATTAGAAAATATGTTAAATGTGTCAACATATGTTGTTTGTATGCATGAGTATGTAATGTTGCTTCGTTTTCATGTCCGCACATATGTTATAGCACTACATGTTTAGTATATATGAGTATGTAATGTTGCCAATGTTGCTAAGTTCAGATGTATGAGTCCAAACTAACCAAACTTTTAGCAACATTAACCAACTTTTTAAGCAGTACTAACTAGGGGTGGCAAAACGGGCTCGGCCCACTGGGCATGCCCGTTTTGCCCGCACTTTTGTGCGGGATGAGCCAAGGATTTAGGCCCTCACCCTCAAATGTGTCCGCCCCGCCCCGCCCCGTTTTATTCGCGGGCTTTTACGGGCACGTGTATTTACATAAATTTTTGCATTTTTAGGCTTAAAGAGTGCAGTGCCCGCGGGCTTTCCCCGCCCTCACTTTTCTATGGGGCGGGTCTAAGTTTTAGGCCCACATCCTCAACTGTGACCATCCCGCCCTGCCCCGTTTTTTTGCGGGCCTAAACGGGGCGGGCATGCCCGTTTGCCACCCCTAGTACTAACCGACTTTTCATTACAAATTTTTCTATGTTTTGATGATTGGGTGTGTCACATCTAGAAAAATGATCATTCGTAGGGTGTTCGCGCGCTCGCGAAAAATGATATCAAACAAAGTCATCACCGAACTTTATTTATTTCAAAGAAACAAATGGAAAATATCGATAAAACCCTTAAAAGAAGAAGAAGATGGTTGTCGCAACCAAATTTGAGTTTGGGAGTCGATTATGCAAGGGGAAGATATTAACATCCCTCACGTCTGTTGTACTCAACGAGAAACTTTTAGTTAAATTTGCAATTTGTATGTTAGACTATGTTAATTGTTTTCTTCGAGTGACAAAATGTGCAAAAGGAAAAGCAAAAGGGTCGCAAAAAGGTTTTTATTTTGGTGTTTGACAAGATTGCGAGCCTTGCTCCTACGTATCCTCGAGTACAATGAGGAACTCAAAATGTCGTAGTTCGGTGCAAGATAAAAGATGTTTTTGGATGATTTTTGTTTTAGGGTTTAACGAGATGTTGAATCTCACTTCTACGGATCTCCAGGTGCGATGGAGAACTCAAAGCTACATAGTTCTTGGTAGAAAACAACATTTTGTTGGTTGATTTGTTTTATCAAACAAGTGTTTAGATCGCATTTTAACGGTTAAATGTTGGTTTGTATGCTAGCGGGGGAGACTTAAGTGCTAATTTGTATTCGCATTAGAACAGATTAGACAATGTTCTTTTGTAAAAGGTTTTCGGTCGCACGAGGGCCAGAAAATAGATTTGATATGTTAAGTGTTTTTTAGGCGAATGACGAATGCTTGGTGAGAACGAGACGTGAGTCCCGGGACCAACTATTCAGGGATCCATTTAAGTGATATACCCCAATGTTTATTTTTCATTTAATGTATTTATGAAATTTATTTGATGGATATTGAATGTTCGATAAGAACGAGATGTGCGCCTCAAAATTGATTGTTCAAGGGTTCAATTAGAGTGCAGACTCCAACGATTCTTTTTAGTCCAAGTTTATATTAAGTGTTTTTAGAAACGAAAGAAAGAATAAACTGCTAGCACAAGACGTGTGCCTTAGAACTGATCATTCGAAGGTTTCAGGGATTGCGAGACTCTAAGGTTCCTCTTCTTTCGCTTTTGTTAAGAAAAAGATTTTTAACGTTATGCTTAATCGGGAAAAATACTTGAATTTGCGCCGAAATGAAATTAATCAAAGGAAACAAGCTTTTGAAAAGTCTCCACTTGACGTTGGATCAAGTATTTTTAATTCCATTTGAAAAATATTCCTTTAATTATTTATCCATATTTATTATTGTTATTATTTATTTAATTAATTAATTATAATAATTAAAGAAAGAAATAAATAAACCAATAATAAAAACAAATAAAATCGAGGGGTTTTTTAGAAAACATTTACTTATCATTATTTATTTATTCTTTAATTATTTTATTAATTAAAAATAATTTACAAAAAAAATAAAAATAATAATAATAAAAGAAAAGGTGGTGGCATTGGAGCAGGGAAGTAGAAAAAAAAATTAAAAAAAGATAACCAAAAATGGTCCCAAAGCTCAATCCAATTCCATTACACAAAAATAAAATATAAATAGATGATAAAAGCAAAAAAAAATGGGGGGTGGGCGCAACAATCTGGCCAATTGAGGAGGCCTACATGCGCTGTCAACCAAACCCAAACGATTAACTCTGACATCTCCATCACTGGATATGATCAACATCTAGGATTGAGTTCGGTAGCATGTTTACAACTAACACTAGCCAGCCAATAATTGACAAGTGACAGCGCAGGGTTCAAAATAAAAAAGGCATCTGATTGATCTAGTCATTGAGATTAAATCCGACAATTGTTCATCCTTTCCAATAATATTCGTCATTTTTTCAACAATCTCAAGAAAAAAATTATAGAATCACCAATTCAAATAATTAAATTACAAATTATATACTGTTGGACTTGGATTTTTTCCATGAATCCAAATATGCAATCAAATTTAGCAAACAAGTTACGGTTTATGAGAATCAAGGCAAAACGTGGATGAAAAATATAATGAAAAAGCGTTCGATCTAGTCAAAATACACATCCAAACACAAAACTAATTACATATTTGTGATCAGCGCGAAAAACCAGTTTAAACGGTATGAGTTTGTAGTTTATGATTGAGATTCATAGTTTTCTCATTTTTGTGTTCTTTAGTTCATGAGTATTCCTGAGCAATTTTTTAGAAATTCAAATTAAATGTATTTTCATGCAACTAATGATTGAAATAAGTTCCTTAAGCATGTATATACATCCTAACACACATAAAACACAAGAAAAACGAGGATTATACTTACTTTGACAAAAAAAACCTCAAGAACTCGTCGACAATAATGGTTAACATGTGGCTCTCCGATCAAGCTCTGACGAAGGTCCAAGCAAACTTTCGGTTCATGCATTTTTTTAGATTTGGAATCCTCTCAACCTCTACTCAAATCCAAGCTCAAATTAAAGATCCGATAAAATTTAAAAATTGAGTTCAAAATCGAATTAAACATTTGATCTTGATTTGGACTACTTTGGTTGGTGATTTGTGTAGGTAATGATTATGTAAATTCAATGCATTGAAAGTGAAAACACAATTTCTCAAGAACTCAAAGTGAAGAAACTTAAATTTTGAGAATTCAATTTGATAGAGCTTTAGCAATTGAAAGGGTGAGTTGTGGATGATTTTCTGATGTGAAAAACTACTGTTATATAAAAGTTAGAATTAGGCTAGGGGTTGAACTTTGGATTATGCAAAAATGTGAAAAGTGTGAGTGCATTTCACTTGAATTTGATGGAATTTGTGGAAAGTTTGAATTTGGTTTAAATTTGATGCAAAATATCTGGTGTAATGCATTCTAAATTGCTGATAAATTGTGAATTTAGTGTGAATTTGAAGGCGTGTTAGATGCATGAGTGATTTGGCAAAAGAAGTGTGATCTTTTTTGTCTTTTAGTGCCAAAACTTGATTTTTCCCTTGACTTTTGATTTATGATGCATGGAAATGATTAATAAAATATACAATAAACATATTATGATGAATGAAATGGTCATGAATTAATTTTTTAAAATGAATAAAGAAATATGCAAATTTAGCAAATTTCCTCAACATGTGTAATGTTGACTTTTCTTGACTTTTGGTTATTATACATGATGTGAAATAAAAATTATGATGATGAATTAAATGATTATTGTAATGATAAACCATGGCACATGAATTTTTTAGTCAAATTTCTTAACACATGCAAGTGTTGACTTTATGTTGACTTTTATGAATGTTTATGGGATTCCATGATCAAATGAAATGAATATGGATGAATGTAACTAGTATTATGCAATATAAGATGTAACAAGTTAAGAGTA
The DNA here is from genome assembly GCF_024323335.1 of Lathyrus oleraceus. Classification (NCBI taxonomy): domain Eukaryota; kingdom Viridiplantae; phylum Streptophyta; class Magnoliopsida; order Fabales; family Fabaceae; genus Lathyrus; species Lathyrus oleraceus. Next base: position 93,113,150 of record NC_066585.1, read on the forward strand.
AATAAATAATATGACAAAATTGGAGTATGACAGGGTGCATATTAACCAAACTTTAAGCAATATTAACCAGCTTTTTATTATATTTTTTTAGCATGTATGAACGAACAATAGTAATACAGTGTAGTGTAATTAAAAGTGTCAAGACAACAAATATGTATTTTATAGTATGTAAAGTATATTATTGACAAATCCTCAAAAAGATGTTCTTATCAACTTAGACAAACATTCATGTAATTTAGCATGTGTATCTCTCGCTAATTCATACTTCTTCCAAAATCTATACTTATCATTTCTTTCACACGCAAGAATCAACTCAGTCTTTGTTTCTGACTATGATATGACTATTTCAAACCAAATAGATCATAAAAATAACACCATTTTTTCTCTCAACTTTTCTAACTCATTTTAATAAATTGACATGTGTAACAAACACTTTTCCAAAAATACATTCAACAGTAGAATGCATGTATTTTTCCCTTTTCATTATGTCTCTAACCGCCATAACATTTGCATAATCCAATTAATTATGTATTTTCTAGGTCCCACTCTGTAAAAAAAATACATCAATTTTTTTTCATTCAATTCCTATTTGCAAATATGATAAGACAAATTAAATTGGCTTGAACTCACTATATTTAATATGCATAGGTAACATGAACTTTTTTTACACTAAACACCATTTCATTAAGTGAAAACCCAATAGGCATTACAAATATCAAAAGACAAATGAAATAGAATATAATACATCCATAAATCTATAAACACCTCTAAAAAATACATAGTCATGAAAGATATTACACATAGATTGTTCACAAACTAAGAAAACACAACCAAACCAAAAGCAACCACATATCATTCACTCATCCGCTCTCTTAAGAACGTGATTAATGACAATATAAGAATGAGAATCCATAGTCTTTTTCCAAAATAAACTAAGGATGATTTATTTGACTTATATTTGTGCCTTTGGACTAAACTTGGCCTCAAGAATGTCAATTTTTATCGAATATTTAAAACTTAATTGATGGCTAGAGATAGTGTTGCTCCAAGATACTAAGTTTTTTTAGGCTTTTTATCAAACACCAAGAGTGTAAACTTAGACCCAAAAAGACAAAAGCATAAAACAAAAAATACAAAAACATAAATATATAGATCTAAAACAGGAAGTAACTGCAACTTGTAAAAAATCCATGGCAGCTTTGAAGATGGGCGAAAGGTTGTTGACATCGAAGATGTGGGAGAAGATTCAGGGAAGAGAGGTATATGTAAGATTTTTAAGTTTGATATGATAATAAAAACCTTAATAAAATTTATATTTATTGGTGGGGCTGGATTCAGTGGCGACCACAACAGCAAAGAAAGGTTTGGCAGTGGTTCATGGTGGAGAAATAGGTTTGGCACTGATTTATGATGGAGAGATAAGGTATCCGATGAGTGAGCTTGTTATAGTAAGAATATGAGTATAATTGAATGGAGGATGTACTTCTCTCCATAGAGGAGGAGATGACAACCATGTAGGTGGGATATGAAAGTCACCATGTAGGCAAGAGGCATCCACCACCAAACCCTAAAGGTTTGGAGGGGAAATTCCTAGAGAGAATGGATACCATATCAACATGAACTTAGTTTACATAAGTTATGTGAATTTAATAGAATACAAAATTTGTAAAATAAAATGCATGTTAAAATGGATTCACTAATGTCGGATAGTTTATGATGTTTTATTGATACATGGACTAAGATTGAATACGCATTCGTTAATTAAAACGATTTTTTTTTGTAATTCAAGAGGGCCTAAGCTCAAAATAAAAAACATAAATTAAACTATAATCGCCCTTCTAATATAAGTCCATATAACGTCTGCTAAATAAATGGCATACATGTCGTATGGACATTTTTCATAGAAAATAATTAATTCTCTATAGTTAACTCCTAGTTTTGCAAGCGCGTTTATACACATATTTTCCTCATGATAAATATGAGACAACGGATTTCCCAAGTATGATTTATTATACTCTTAATTCTTCAAAGATGGATCAGACTTGCACCCATCTTGTGATTATCTTTCATTATTGCATCAAAAACCTCCTTATTGTCTACTTGAACCTCCACTTTGTTGTATTCATTATATAGAACAAACTTTAATCCTTTCAAGCCTTCCCATAATTCTTCTACAATGATAGTGCATCTTCCTATATCATTTGAATACCCTCCTAATCAAGCATCATTCTCATTCCTGATAACACCATCATACCTCATCTTTTGTTCATGTTTGACCATTCCATATGTGTTTAGGGTAATCCAATCATCTTTATGTGGTATCCAAATAATTTTATTCATAATTCTTTGATGATTTTTAAAAGTATATTGTAAGTTAATGCTCATACTGTAGATTTTAACTTGCAATAGTTCCATCTTTGACAAATTATATGGCATTATATAGTCAACTACACGCTCTCTCTAATTTCTGCAATATCAGGTTGTATGATATGCAGTTGCCCAAGTGGCCTGCCAAACTTCAAAATATTCCTTACCTAATTTGTACTTCATATTATGCTCCCACCAGTCCTACAAATTCATATTAAAAATTAAATTATAGTGAGTATTATCGGGGCGCGAAAAATAACCTTGAGCGCTCGCACGCTCGAGATGATAACAAACTCGCCACCGAACTTTAGTTAATCCAAAAGGAAATGGAAAATATCGATAAAACCCTCTAGAGAAAAAATAAAATGGTCGTCGCAACCAAATTCGGGTTCGGGAGTCGATTATGCGAGAGGAAGGTATTAGCACCCCTCACATATGTTATACTCAACGAGAACCATTTAGTTAGCTCTATGAATAGAATGTTAGCTTACATTACTTATTTTCTTAGGGTTATTAAAATGTTTTAGAAGAGAAAGAAAAGGATCTAAAAAACAATTTCATTAGGGTGCTTGACAAGATTGCGAGTCTTGCTCCTACATATCCCTAGGTGCGATGAGGAATTAAAAACTATGTAGTTCTTCGTATAAAACTACATATTGGTTGGTTAGTTTTATTGAACGAATGTTTAAATTGCATCCTAGTGGTTAAATGTTACTTGTATGCTTCTAATTGGAGGCTTAAGTGTTTGTTTGTATCGAGCTAGAATGGACTAAACAATGTTCTTTTGTAAAAGGGTTTTCGATCACGCGGGGCAAGAAAATATAGGTTTGATGTGTTGAATTGTTTTTTAGGAGGATGATGAACATTCAATAAGACCAAGACGTGTGCCTCGAGTCCGATTATTCGAGGTTTTAAGGAGTGTGTACCCCCGTGTACCTTTTTCATCCAAAGTGTTTATGAAATTTATTTGTGGAAGACGAACACTCGGTAAGACCAAGTTATGTGCCTTGGGCCGATTGTTCGGGGGGTTTCAAAAAGTGTAAACTCCCATGTACCCTTTTCATCCAAGTTTGGATTAAGTGTTTTTAGAACGAAAGAAGAATGTTCGGTAAAATCGAGACGTGTGCCTCGGGGCCGGTTATTCAAGGTGTTCATGAAGTGTGTACTCCAATGTTCCTTTTCTTTCTATTTAATTAAGAAAAAGAATTTGATGAAGTATTTAATTTGGAAGGAGGTTTGGTAATTGTTAAACATTTTGATTCTTATTTGAAAATGAGTTTGAGTTTGATTAAAAGAGAAATTGAATTTTGATATTTAAAACATTATTGACGTTGGATCAAGGTTTTGTTACAAAGTGTGATTGATTTTATTATTATTAAAAAGATTTTTAATAAACAAATTAATAAAGAATAAAAGAAATAAAATAAAATAAAATAAAATATAATAAAATAAATCTCAATGTAAGGTGGGGTGCAGTGTGCAATATATGGATGATGAGAGTAGCAGAAGACAAATGATGCATGGCCCAAAATACACTGCTGAGTCCAAAAGGGCTTAAGGGAGTCAATCGGGTTGACTCAACCTTGCCCTTTGGATCAGGTTGTTCACAAATCCAAGGGTGGATATGAGAGAGTGTGTAGTAAGGAGCAACGGGGCATAAACACATGGCCCAGTCAACACCCAAACTAGTAAACCCATCTGAGGGTTCCCAGACCTTCCACGTGTGGCCATGTGAACAAAGAGTGGATAACTCAAAAGAGACGAGAGAACGTAAGAGAATTCTATTTTTAATTCTTTGTCTCTCTCTTGGTTCGCCCTCTATCTCTCTCATCTCTCCTTAACCACCATTTTAAACACTCAAACTCACCCCTTCGCCCAAATTAAAAGATTAATGTGGTGGTTCCTGGGATGAACTTAATGAACACCATAAAGGTGTTCATCGTTCAAACCCAAAATCTCTAAAAACTCTTCAAATCCAAAAACCACATAAATGAACCCTAACCAAAAAAGCCCTTTGGTCATGAATTTAGCCTTAGCTTACACAATCAACATAAAAAAATGAAGATCCAACCATATTCCTAAATTAAAACCTTAGGTACAAATTACAATAATTAATAGTCCAGAACACGCAAACATTTAATTAACCATATAACAATTATACAACAACAAGTAAACATGGTGAAAGTGCAAGAAAAAGGGAGATGAACAACTCGCATGAGCTTTGAAACTCCTGCGAGACTCCATCCAACCTCGGGTAAGCTTCCTAAGCCTTCTTCTCTGCTTCTATGTTTTGTTGTTGTGCTCTTTCCTCCATCTACTCTTTCTTTCCTCTTTGTTGCATACTTTAGTGAGTGGTGAGTGATGGCTAATGCTCATATGAGCTCAAGTTTGAATAATGAACTTGTGTAGTCTTTGAATAGAGCTTTTGTGAGGGTTTAGTGGTTTTAATTTCAGCAACTCTTCAAGGTTTTTTGTGTTGTTTAGAAAGTGGGCAGGGGGCTTTAATTATAGAAGAGTGAGTGTGATTCTTGTGATAAAATGAGAGGGGGGAATAGTTGGTCAGGGGATGGTTTTGGGGGGAGGATTTGGTGATCCACGTGAAGGTGTGAGGATTGAGATGAACCTGTGTGTGTGATTTGAGGAATTTGTGAGGGAAATGTATGTGTATGACATGTTGGTATGTATGATAGTATAACCCATGTTTCTTGCAGCTTCAATTTGTTTTCTCTTGTTTTTAATTCAATTCGGTTCATGTGTTTCATTTGATGTATGTATGACATGATAAATGTTAAGAATGGATTAAGCTGCATAATGATGGCAGCCCGTCATTGCATATATTTAGTCGAAGAATCGGAGCAAAAAAGTGAAAGTAGAACAAATATGAAGAAAAATGACCAAAGAATGAGGGGAAAATAGCTAAGTGTGCAAATTGTGGACTTGGTGAAATTTTGTGTGAAAAAGGAGCAAAAATGTGCAACCACTGGAATAATCATGTGCACCATCACGCACGCGATAGTGAATTTAAAGCTGCATCGCGCACGCGATAGGGAATTTAAAGCTGCATCGCGCCCGATGCAAGGTATCACGTGCGTGATGGTCATTTTTCCAGACTTTTTATGACGCGTTCTGGTACATTCTGACACCTTTAAAAGAGGATTTTCTAACTTTCACAAGGGGTTACAAAATTTGGAGATTGAAGCACGATTTTAAGGGCACAAGTGGAAATTTTAGAGCATTTGAAGCCATTGCAGGCCATCACTTCAAGGGACTTCTCATGTTATTTTTATCTATCAATTGTGGTATTGTTACTTGCACTATGAGTAGTTAAGCTCCTATAGGTTAGGATGTGTTATGATGAACCTATTTCTATATTGTTGGATTCTATGTTGATTTGTCCATTCTATGAACCTATTGATCTATAACCTTATTCAATTGCTTCTTGTTCGTGATGTTTTTCATGTAAGATACTCTTTTAATTTGATTTTTGGCACATATGGAATACTGACCATTAGTCTATATATTAGACCTATGACATTTGTTGTACTTATGCCGGTTGAATAGGGATTGGAAACCCCGAGTAGTGGCATAGAGAGTTAACATTTTATACATATCTTAACCATCCTTACGCTGGCAGACTAGGGATAGAAAGCTCTGAGTAGTGGTTAGTGAGTTATTTCATGAGGGATCACCTATAATGATTTTGTTAATTTTTCGTGGGGTTATAGTGATTAGATCATTCATACATGGCATCAAACATCAACAATAGAGGAATAGAGGATTCTAGAACACAACCTGACCACTTTCGTAATATTGTTTACTCGTTTATTTACTTTTCACACTGAAACTCGACCCCCCCCCCCCCCCTCTTTTACTAGTTTTCATAAATTGCATACATTTTGTCTTTCTTAGGGGCAGTCCCTATGGATTCGGTCTTTTTATTACTTTGATATTATCGGTACACTTATCTACAAGTCATCACATAAGATGTGTTTTCACTTGCCCTATTTGATTCATTTCCTTTCCAAATTTCTTTTATGCATGATGCTTATGAGTGTGTGTTATGGATGTATGCTAATGGGTTGATAGAATCACTACTTGAATGTGTTATTTGATTTGGATGCTTTAAAACTCATGTGCATCACCACTACATTGCATTCCTTTTTTGTTAAATCCATTTTGAATTATGTTTTATGTGATAGATGTATGATGATAGCATGGAGATGAATGATGAGAAAATGCTAAGTGTCATACCCCCAAATTCACCCTACCTTCATATCATCTTCATAACCCTAATGCATAAGCATACATTCTTCATCCCATTATCTCATTTGCATTTACACTCATAACAAGGAAGCATAAGCTCAAGGCATGGTGTTCATATCTGAGAGCCATTAATATCTCTTGATCATGTTAGGGTGTGTCCAATCCACCCTAAACCCTAATTCTCATCTTCAAGCATTCTTTGACCTTTAGGAACTACATAAGTCACCCCACTCACCCTTAAACCCTAATTGGATGGTGGGACTTCATTGGAAGCTTTCCTTGCTCATTTGGTCATCCATGGACCTCAATCCTAGTCCATTGGTCCTTTGTGGCTTATACAAGTCATCATTTGGATTTGCACCTTGGCTTTTACCTTGAGGAAACCCTAATATCTAACTCTTGGCTATGTATCAACCTTGTGAGATTACATTAAGGCATCTCATGCGCTCAAACCCTAGTTTGTTTGGCCTTGTCCCTTACGGAACCTTGTGATCCAAGAAACCCTAATTGTGTCCCCAAGCTTTTATGCTTTCCTCATTTTGCTTAATCACTTCATCATCTGTTAGTCCATCAACATCTAATTCAAGTTCATTCCATTCATCATTCATTCAAGGAACCCAAGATATCAAGTGTTGGCCAAAGTTTGACTTTGGTGAACAAATGACTTTTTGGTCACCCTTGACCAAAGTCAATACATCATTCATTCAAGGAACCCAAGAGATCAAGTGTTGGCCAAAGTTTGACTTTGGTCAACAAATGACTTTTTGGTCACCCTTGACCAAAGTCAATACATCATTCATAAACCCTAACTTCCATAATTTCAATCTTCATTCATCAAAATATCCATTCACTTCATTCATACATGGCATTGCAAGTGAAAGTTTTTGGTTTGAACCTTTGAATCATCAACTCGAAATCATTGGTTTCATCCACAAGCATGACCCATAATCATCCCACAGAGCATAAAGGCTTGGCTTTTATCAAAGTTTACTCATTTGAGCTTCAAACAATCATCATGGTGCTTTGGGATTCAAGAAAACTTCGAAATTGCATTTTAGGGCATGTTGGTTGGTCAAGTTTTGGCAAATTTGGCTTATCATTTTGTCCAAACCCCATAACATTTTTCGTCTTTTAACCTTTTAAGGATATACTTTGATCCAAATATCCATAATTAATCTCTCTCCAACTTTATTTAAAGGCCCAAGACCTAATTCAATTCATAAGGATCTCAAAATTGGGATTGGCCAAGCTTGTCAAGTTGCCTAGTCAGGCCTAAAATAATGTTCATGACCTCCACTTTACACTAATGTCATATCCACATCACAACTCATTTTGGCCTGATTATTTTTTCAACATGTTAAGGGTATGTCAAGGTTCATTTGGCCTAATTTTTACTCAAAATGCACAAATTAATTTTAATTGGCCCAAGTGCAAAGTTCATGTCACACCATGATACACACAGCCAGACCAAACCAGCCAAAATGTGTCATGCACCAAGTGATCAATCCATCTTATTTCACTCCCATTTGAACTAAGGCACATGTTGTAACATTCATGGCACTAAAAGGCAAGCCCTAAGTGAGTATAGCAAAAGCACATAGCAAGCCAAAACCGAAGTGTCAAAAAGCAAACATTGCCCAAAATGGAAACAAGATAAAATCACCTCAACACATGTTGGGACCCCCATTGTCTCACCTAAAGCATGCCATCTGCAGAAAAATTTTTGGAGGGAAGAGAATTGCAGGCCAAAGATGGACCACACTTAGCCAACAAGTTTGGCTTTTTGTCATTTTTCGGGTCCTAACCATTTTTGAGATTTCAACCCTAAAACTACAAACAAACTATTCCATCACCTTTCCTATAAATAGGGGATGCTTCTCCCTTCATTTCCCAAGCTTCCAAGCCAGAAAACCCTGCATAAATCACACTCATTTCCCTTCAAAAACAGAGCTATCGATTTTAATCTTTGAACCATTTCCAGCAAAAAAAAATCACTCAAACACCTTCACCTAACATCCCTGAAGCTAACTGGAACCTTGGAAGTCTTTGAAACAACCTCACCTGAGCTTTCCATATCCATCGAAACCACCATCTGAAACCGATTATGACCAGGTAGTTAACACCTTCATTTCCATCCAAACAAGTTACCATTCCATTCCTTCTGGTCCGCTGAAGTTAAGCCATATGGTTTAAGCTTCAATCATTGAGTATACATGATTTAATTTTGTTTTTAGGTTTAAGTTTTCATTCTTGTTCATGTGAAATACTCCATACTCAGAGTCAATTAATGGCTCATGAGTATGGAGGAGGAAATGATGACCTAACTCTAAGTGGAATCCATGGTTAATTCCACTAAAAAACTTGAGTTGTAGAGGTTCAAATTTCAGAAATTCCAAGGTTGAAGATGATGTTTGGTTGTTGCTTCGCGCGTGTTCTTTTAGTTTTAAATTCAAAAATTCATGTCGGCATGTTTCTATTGGTTGTTATGTTTGACCCGGCCCCAGTGTGTGTATGTGTGTGTGTGCGCGCGCGCGCCTCCAGTCAATGCGGGTGTGTGTGCCTCATGATCATGACCCTTTATTTTGCTTACTTTTATTAATGAGTCGGATCCAAGGGATGAATTTGGCCCATTTTTTATTTTTTATTGGAGTTTATTATTTATTTTTATTAAGCGCGCTTATTAATACCAAGAGCACTTGGCTCAGTGGAAAGGGGGTTGACCCATGACCCCGAGATCAGGGGTTCAACCCCTAGCGCCCCCTTGTTCTTTTTTATTATTTTCTTATTTTCTCTTTTATTTTTTATTTTCACTTTATTTATTTATTTCTTTTTCCTTTTAATTCTTCTTCTCATTTATTTCTTTTTTAAAACCAAATATTCTTGCAAATACTTCTCATCAAACATTTATTTTATTTTCCCACTAGTCATTTTATTTTTTATTATTTTAATTGGACATTTTTACCCTTGTTTTTTATGGTGGTTGATGAGTTTCTATTGATCATGGTAATTGGTCTTAGGATTGATTAAATCTTCAACATTTCAAACATGTTAATGAATTATCAATGGATCATTCATCGTAGGCCAGGCTACAACTTACAACTATTGGGGGGACACGAGGAATTCCATGAGAATAAATCAAATGGAAATACTCAGTCGAGGAATAAAAGGAACACCTGAAGGGGAAACTGGTAGATCAGAATAAAACTGAAATACTCGAACCGAGCAGGAAACAACGATTTTACTGAGGAAATACGCATTCAAACTCAACTGGGGAAGAAACGATCTTCTCACAGGAGGAACAAAATTATATTATCTGCTACTGGTTACTAGGTAAGGGGATAACAAAATCTGACAGGGAGGACATCTGTTACCGGTTAAGGTAAACATATCAAGGACGACTCGCTGAGGGCAAACATGAGGTGTATTCATTGCCAACTATTGGGTAAGAATAACCTACTGGGAAAAGTCAAATAGGGTTTACAACTATCGGTCATTGGACAAAAGACCACAAAGAAAGAGAATATCAGTCATTGGTTAAAGTGAACATATCAAGGATAGACTCAAAGGGGAAGAAAATTCGTCATCGGTTAGGATGAACATATCAAGGATAGACTCACCTAGGGACACTAGGAAGGATATCTGTCACCGGTTAAGATGAACATGTCAAGGATAAACTGCCTGAAAAAGTAGGAATTACATCTATCGGATACTGGATAGAAAACCAGAAAAGAGAATATCTGTTGCCGATTAGGATGAACATATCAAGGATAAACTCTGCAGGGAGAAACAGGGATTACATCTATCAGTTATTAGATAGAATACCGAAAAGAGAATACCCGTCATCGATTAGGATGAACATATCAAGGATAAACTCCGAGGGGAAGCATGATTTACAACTATCGGTTACTGGGCAGAAGACTGCAAGGAAAGAGAATATCCTTCACTTGTTAAAATGAACATATCAAGGATTAACTCTCTGGGGAACAAAATAGGGATTACAACTACCTTTTTACTGGGTAGAATACCAAAAAGAGAATGTCTGTCACCGGTTAGGGTGAATATATCAAGGATAGACTCAAAGCAAGGGAAGAAAATATGCGTCATCGGTTAGGATGAACATATCAAGGATAAACTTCCTGGGGAAACGTGAAAACGAATCCACTAGGGAGAAAAAGGTTACTTTTGTCGGGCATTGGGCAAAAAGTAAAATATTCACAAATTGAGAAGAATATGACCAGTTACTGGGTAATAGACTCTCAGGGAACCAAAAGCATCTATCTAGGCAAGATCTAGAAAGAAATAGTGAATCAAAGACTCAACCCAATGAGGATATAACTAAAAAGGGGTAGTCTCATCCAGACAATCAACTGGGGAGGAAACTGAAATAATAATCATCCACGAGGAAGTAGTTCAGTGGGTAATGAGAAAGGTTAAAAAAATTCTGATTAATGGGATGACACTCTACAATTGAAAGAGGACAGACAAACTAAATATGCATGGGGTAAAAAGTATACCACCGTAGCAGAGGATCAGAGAGATAATGAATCACAAAGTGTATGCAAATAATGAAATTTATGAATGTATAAGTATATGTATATGTATATATGATGATTATGCTGACAAAACGATCACAAAAGATACAACTGTCACTAGTCTGAATCATCGATACAATTCTCAGCCAATCCACACAGGAGGGAAACATCTGCTGGAGGGAAATTAGTCATCTCGAAGGCTCAACCCTGGCTAGGGAGAAGGAGGAAAGGATCTGGTGAGGAAACTGCAACATCAATTCTAGGGAGGAATTTTAGGTCAACACCATATCAAATGGGAGACAACCCTGTAGGGGACAACTACAACACTGCTCAGAATCTGGGCTAATAGAGGTTAGGGATAAATCTGACAACGACTTACGGGGAAGCAAAATTCTGCCGAACTATGCGGACTGCTGCGATAACGTGCCTTTAACTCAAGGGAGGCAAATACAAACTCAGATGGGGAAATCAACCAAACTCGGCTGCTGAAATGCTGCTGAGATGGGGATCATGCCAACTGCTTGGGGAGAACCAATAATGCCCCACATTTAGGGCTTACCGCTTTTAGACCACTGTTGATATTCCTGTAGTTGCTTCTTTTTTAAAGTAACTGCTTTCATCATTTAAGAAAATATGCCCTTTTATCTATTTTTTATTTTAACTTCAAAATGATCACAATAAAATTTAATTCTAATTGGCTGAATAAATAAGACTGAAAACAATTGGATAAAAAAGCTCAACTTTATTTAATAAAATGGTAGTCTGTAAATGACAAGACTCCATAGATCTTTACAAAAGTTGAAAAATGGTAATTTACATGGAAAAGGGCTACATTGAATACAATGATCACTAATCCTTGTACCGCCTTCGATATTCACTGTGTTCTTGGCTTTGGTTGAAGATGAATCAAAATCAAACATTATGCTCAAGAAAGTCTTCAAGACTGAAGATCAACAGGATGCAGTTACTTGCTATGATCCTTAATTTTTGCATAAATTTCCCCAAGGTGGGGTACTCAATTTATCGGGATAAGTTTTCTGTTTTATGTCTCTAATTTTTGCCTGGATCGCCCTTTCGGGTTTTCAATCCACCGAGACGCTCATTTTTGCCTAAGCCGCCCTTTCGGGTTTTCAACTTAGCGAGTTGTTCTTTTCTTTTTAGGCGAAGTATTTCTTGACTGCATCGGCGTTCACAGGACGAGTGAACTCTTCACCATCCATAGTTGTAAGAATCAAAGCGCCGCCTGAAAAGGCTCTCTTAACAACATATGAGCCTTCATAATTAGGAGTCCATTTTCCCCTAGAATCTGGTTTGAAAGATAGAATCTTCTTGAGCACAAGGTCACCTTCTCTGAATACACGAGGTCTGACCTTCTTATCAAAATCTTTTTTCATTCTCTACTGATATAACTGTCCATGGCACATGGCAGTCAACCTCTTCTCTTCAATCAAATTCAGCTGGTCATACCTGGTCTGACACCATTCAGCCTCGGTCAACTTGGCTTCCATCAAGACACGCAATGATGGGATCTCAACCTCTACTGGGAGCACAACCTCCATGCCATAAACAAGTGAGAAAGGGGTTTCCCCTGTTGAAGTGCAGATAGACGTATGGTACCCATGCAAAGTAAATGGGAGCATCTCATGCCAATCTTTGTAAATCACAACCATCTTATGAATGACCTTTTTGATGTTCTTGTTTGTAGCTTCAACGGCCCCATTTATCTTAGGTCTGTAGGGAGAAGAATTATGATGTGCAATCTTGAAGTCTTTGCAAAAAGCTTCCACCATATTATTGTTCAAGTTCGATCCATTATCAGTAACGATCTTGCTTGGCACACCATACCGGCATATAATCTGATTCTTGACAAACCTTACAACAACTTGCTTGGTTACATTCGAACATGATGCCGCTTTAACCCACTTTGTGAAGTAGTCAATTGCCACCAAAGTGAAACGATGTCCATTCGAAGCTTTTGGCTCAATCATATCAATTCCCCACATGGAGAAGGTCCATAGGGAGGAAATGACGTTTAATAGTGTCGGAGAAACATAAATCTTATCTGTATAAATTTGACACTTATGGCATTTCTTCACAAACTTGCAACAGTCAGATTCCATTGTCAGCCACTAGTAACCTGCTCTCAACATCTTCTTAGCCATAGCATGTCCATTGGAATGAGTACCAAAGGAACCTTCATGTACTTCAATCATCAATAAGTCTGTGTCTATCCACACATCTGAGTAGGACCATATCGAAGTTTCTCTTGTATAGCACATCACCATTCAGGTAGAAGTTATCGGCTAATCTCCTCAAAGTCTTCTTATCTTTCAAAGATTTCCCCAGGCGGGTAAATCTAACTTTGGAGAAAACACTTGATATCAAAATACCACGGCTTCTCATATTTGATCTCTTCAATAGCAAACACATGAGATGGCCTATCAAGACGCATCATAGTCAGATTGGGAACTTTATTCCAATACTTCACCATAATCATTGAAGCCAACGTCGCAAGAGCATCTGCCATCCGATTTTCATCTCGAGGGATATGATGAAACTCAACTTTTGTAAAGAAAGTTGAAATCCTCCTCGCATAGTCTCTATATGGTATCAAACCGGGTTGATTCATCTCATATTCACCTTTGATCTGATTCATAACTAAAGTTGAATCTCGATAGACGTCTAAATACTTGATTCTGAGATCAATGGCTTCTTCAAGCCCCATAACGCAAGCTTCATACTCAGCCATATTATTTGTACACTTGAAAGTCAATCTAGCTATAAACGGAAAATGAGTGCCTTGAGGAGTAATAATCACTGCCCCAATGCCATTACCATATCGATTAACAACTCCATCAAATACCACGCCCCAACGGGGACCAGGTTTTGGCCCTTCTTCAAGCAATGGTTCATCACAATCTTTCATTTTCAAGTACAAGATCTCTTCATCAGGAAAATCATATTGCACTGACTGATAATCTTCAATTGGTTGGTGAGCCAAATGGTCAGCCAAGACGCTACCTTTAATAGCTTTTTGAGATCTGTATTCAATATCATACTCGGATAACAACATCTGCCAACGGGAAATCCTCCCATTTAAAGCAGGCTTCTCAAAATTATACTTGATTGGATCCATTTTGGATATCAACCAAGTAGTATGATTCAACATATATTGACGCAGACGCTTAGCAGCCCAAGCCAATACGCAATAAGTCTTTTCAAGCATAGAATACCGAGTCTCACAATCGTTGAACTTCTTACTGAGGTAGTAAATAACATATTCTTTCTTTCTAGTTTCATCTTGTTGACCAAGAACACAACCCATACTCTCTTCAAGAACAATCAAATACATGATCAATGGTCTTCCTTCAACAGGCGGATACAAAATCGGAGGTTCAAGCGGATACTCTTTGATACTGTCAAAAGCTTTCTGGAAATCCTCGGTCCGTTCACAAGATTGATCTTTCTGAAGAAGCTTGAATATAGGCGCACACATGGAAGTCATGTGTGAAATGAATCTTGAGATATAATTCAAGCGGCCAAGAAAACCTCTGACTTGCTTCTCAGTTTTGGGCGCAGGCATCTCTTGTATTGCTTTGACCTTGGCAGGATCAACTTCAATACCCTTCTCGATGACGATAAAGCCTAACAACTTACCAGAACGAACACCAAAAGTACACTTATTGGGATTCAAGCGGAGTTTGTACTTCCTCAAACGCTGGAATAGCTTCAACAAATGCTCAACATGTTCTTCTTCATCACTGGATTTGGAAATCATATCATCAACATAGACTTCGATCTCTGTATGCATCATATCATGAAAAAGAATGGCCATTGCTCTCTGGTAAGTTGCACCAGCATTCTTTAAACCGAAAGGTATCACTCTATAACAGAATGTTCCCCAAGGTGTAATGAATGTGGTCTTCTCCGTATCTTCGGGTGCCATTTTAATCTGATTATAATTGGAAAATCCGTCCATAAATGAAAAGACTTTGAATTTAGTTGTATTATCTACCAACATATCAATGTGTGGCAGAGGGAAATCATATTGCATACTAGCTTTATTCAAATCTCTATAATCAACGCGCATACGGACTTTTCCATCCTTCTTTGGAACAGGCACAATGTTGGCCACCCACTACGGATACTCGACAGTAACAAGGAAACCGGCGTCGATCTGCTTCTTTACTTATTCTTTGATCTTCACTACCATATCAGGATGAGTCCTCCTCAACTTCTGCTTGACTGGCGGGCATTCTGGCTTCAACGGCAATCTATGCTCCAGAATCTCAGAATCCAAACCAGGCATGTCTTGATAGGACCAAGCAAACACGTCTGAATACTCTCTAAGAAGATCGATCAACCCCTTCTTAACCTCTGGACACAGTTGAGACCCAACTTCGACTTCCTTGACATCATCTTCGGAACCCAAGTTGACTAACTCAATCTGCTCTTCAAATGGCTGAATGACTTTTTCCTCGTGCTCAAGTAGACGAGACAATTCATCAGACATTTCTTCATCACCTTCTTCCTCAGCCTCAAACACAGGGAATTCAAAGTTTGGAGAAGGAGTAGGATCATTATATTCAATGGATTTAGAAACCAACCTGCATAATAATTTGATATTTTAATTTTAGAGAAGTGAATTGTGACCAAATATTATGCAGATGGACAATTACATTTACTTATTTATTTATGTTTTTTGTGATTACCATTTTTCAGAAAAGCAAAAAGTAAAAATAAAAACATCATAGATGCGGATGAATAGAATTACATTTTATTAATGATCAAATTGGAAAATGCCAAACAATGTTCACTTCTCCCTTAGGCATAGGAGAAGGATTTTCAAAAACAATAAAAGCAATTACTTAGAGCGATGCATAAAAATAGGAACATCGACAGTGATCCAATTGCTGCAAACTTTTCCATGCGTCACAAAATTGGTGTAGTCTTCATCTTCATCTTCCTCAATCACTGCAGGTGAGTGTTGTTCATTATCATGAATGAACCCTCCGCTACGGAAACTAGGTTGCACATATTCAACTGACGACCCTTGTTGGAAACCTAAACCAGCTCTACTCTTGTTCTCGGTGACCTCTACCATCCGGCCCCACTGATCTGAATTACCGTCTTCAACAATCTTCTGCGCGTCTTTGAAAGAGGACATAGGTGCCCCAACTCTCTTTTCTTTAGCAATAGATAGAGCTTGGAACAGGGTTCCAACCTTATCCTCAACTTCCATATACGAAAAAGACTACATGTGACTTACCAACAAAGCCTTCTCTCTACCGATGATAACAAGCTTACCATTCTTTACAAACTTCAACTTCTGGTGTAGAATGGATCTCACAGCTCTCGCGTCATGTATCCACAGCCTTCCCAAAAGCAGCTATAGGCCGAGTGGATATCCATTACTTGGAAAGTAATTTGGAAATCACTCAGAAATATCTTCACTAGAAGGTCCACTTCTCCTATAACAGTTTTGTGAGAACCATCAAAAGCTTTGACGATTACGCCACTATATCTCATCGGAGCTTCTTGATACGAAAATTTGGAAAGAGTTGACTTCGGGAGTACATTCAAAGACAAACCAGTATCAACCAACACATTGGACAGCGTATCCTCCTTGCAGTT
Source organism: Lathyrus oleraceus (assembly GCF_024323335.1). Classification (NCBI taxonomy): domain Eukaryota; kingdom Viridiplantae; phylum Streptophyta; class Magnoliopsida; order Fabales; family Fabaceae; genus Lathyrus; species Lathyrus oleraceus. The sequence continues at coordinate 93,129,946 of NC_066585.1, forward strand.
CATTGATATGTGCAATGCTAAGTTGTGATTTCTGCCTTCCTCAGGAAGTTCCTCATCACAAAAACTCAAGTTGTTGTAGGAAGTAATGTTAGCCACAATATGATCGAATTGATCCACAGTTGCATCATGCTCTACATAAGCTTGCTCCAATACCTTTTGCAATGCTTCTCTGTACGCTTCAGAGTTCATGAGCAGAGACAACACTGAAATTTTGGAAGGAGTTTGGAGCAGTTGCTCCACCATATTAAATTCACTCTTCTTAATCAATCTCAGTACCTCATCATCATCATTAGGCTTCAAACTACTGGACTCACCAGACTAACATCTTGGAGCGCTAACCGGATTTACCACAGGCACATCTACCTTCTTACTGACATCCTCCACATCCTTCGGGAACACAGGCCCAAAAACACGACCACTACGGGTCACTTTCGTTACATCAACAATACTCACAACAGAATTGGTCGTAGGCAATGAAACCTCTTGACCATTCTCTAACATAGTCGCATTATACTGATACGGAACAGCTCTATCGGATGCATACGGGACAGGGCCCGCTAACCGTATTACCAACAGTGATACCAATCTATTGATGTTGTTGCTGCTGCTGTTATCAAACTGAATTACCACCTTCTCGGGGGTTTTAAACATAAGAGCTATCACATTGACATCATCTATATCCCTTGATTGTTGAATTTGAATCATATTCTCGTCCATCAACCTCTGAATATCTCTCTTGACAACTGAACACCCTCGGGGGTTCACACTGCAGACTGCACAACGGTCGTGATCATGCTCATAATCACTAATAGTACACAGGGTCTTATGCATCTCAACCAAAGATCGACGAATACGTCGCACATCAAACACTCAGAAATTCCCTGGATAACCATCTACCATATTAATAGAGGAATTACCATGAGCAGGCAATGGGTTAGCTTTCACATTTGGCGCACGGTCCTCAAAGGACACCATCCCACTCTTTACTATATTTTGGACCTCGTATTTCAACGGGTAGCAATTCTCAATATCATGGCCAGGAGCCCCTTGGTGAAAGGCATAATGAAGCTCTGGCTTATACCACCATGGAAGTGGTTCTGGTATTTGTGACGGATTTCTTGGTTGGAGAAGGTTCTTGGGAACCAAAGATGGATACAATTCAGCATAAGTCATAGGAATCGGGTCGAAAGAGACCTTCTTCCTCTCAAAGTTCTGTTGTTGTTGATTATTGTTGGTGTTGTTGTTGTTTGTCCGATGTTGTGGTTGTTGTTGTTGAACTGATACTGATTGATTGTTGGAAAACACTGGAATAACAGATGATTCTTGATGATGGTGCTGACGTGGTTGCAGACTTCTTCTGACATGAGGCCTCATCTGCCTTCCCACTGATACTGCATTGGTCTCAGCTTCCTTCTTCTTAGTGAAACAGTTACCATACCTCTTCCTTGAAGATACCTCTTTCTTAGATAATCGTCCCTCACGTACACCTTCTTCTTACCTCATCCTCATATTTACCATTTCGGTAAAGTCACTGGGGGCACTAGCAATCATCCTCTCATAGTAAAACGAGCTCAGGGTCTTGAGAAAAATCTTGGTCATCTCATTTTCTTCCAAAGGAGGGGTAATCTGAGCGGCAAGCTCTCTTCATCTTTGGGCGTATTCTTTAAACATCTCCTTGTCTTTCTGAGACATCGACCGAAGATGGTCCCTATCTGGCACCATATCCATATTGTACTTGTATTGTTTTACAAAAGCCTCACCTAAATCGTTGAACATGCGGACACTCGCACTATCCAAACTCATGTACCACCTCAGAGCGGCACTAGTCAGACTATCTTTAAAGTAATGAATCAGTAACTGATCATTATTAGTTTGCGTCGACATCTTTCTAGCATACATGACTAGATGACTGAGTTGACATATATTCCCCTTATACTTTTCAAAGTCAGGGACTTTGAACTTCATCGGGATTTTTACGTTGGGAACCAAGCAGAGTTCAACAGCACTCTTACCGAACAAATTTCTTCCCCTTAAGGTCTTCAACTCCTTTCGCAGCTCAAGGAATTGGTATTTCATTTCATCCATCTTCTCATAAACATTCGGACCCTCAGACGGCTCGGAATGGTAGATGGTATCCTTAATATGAGGCAACATGTGAATGACTGGAGGAGGAACAGACATGATCGGGCTAGATACCAGCATGGAAGCAAATGTAGGCGCAAAACCTTCAGGCACAAAGTTAGGCGGCATTCCCCACGGGAATCCTGCAGGCATGGTAGGAGCAAACTAAGTGGCAGGCACAGTTGAAGTAACAACTTCCGAAATGACAGTCCTCTGAGGAGGAGTTGCAGGTGTTGGAGAAGATTGACTTTGAGCATCGAACACTGACTCCATCATGGCAGTCAAGCGAGCAATCTCGTCCTTCAGCTCTGTGTTCTCTTGCTCTAAGTGCTCCATGATTCTTGGATGATTGGCGCGAGTATTGTATCAATGAGTCAGCTTGGCTAAAGCACAGAAGAATAACCAATAAGACATCTGGCGGAAGAAAACCTGTTATGCAAATGATGCATGAAATGCAATGCTTTGATTGTTTTTATTTTCAAGGAACATACTATTTTATTTGCAAATATATAATAACAATTGTAACAACTTGATTGACCATAAAAATCTCTTTTATTTATATAATTTGGAAGGATTACACTAAGTACAATTTCAGAAACCAAAATACAAATACAAGAGAAAAGGAAATTAGTCATCCTAAGGATCCCCTAACAACAGTGTCAGATGATTTGCCTGCAGGCGCCTACTTCCTTCGGATGCAGCGAATCTCAGACTCAAAAGAGGTCTTCATCTGAGCCTTGTCGAGGACAAGCTGGTCAACAATCTTCTTTCAAGCACCGGAAGTCTGAGGCATACTAGAGGAAGATGAAACCTCTGGCTCTATCTGTCTCTTCACTGCTCGGTCTTCTAGAAGCTCAATAAGTGCATCCTTGTGTTTAGAGTCAAGCTGCAACTTCTCATGCTTTCGGCTCAAAGCATGGAATCGCTCTTCCCACATATCCTTTTCTTGCTTCATCTTGGCGAGTGCGTCTTCCAACTCTTCTACATCTTGGTTAGGGAGAGTTAATGGCTCAACCATAACCATAGACATAGATCTCTCACAAGCGTAAGGCATATTCAACTCCAAAGCCCTCTTCTTCACCCAAAGAGTGTAAGCTTCCCAAGCTACACAGTTGCACGGACCAAGCTCGGATCTTCCTTTCCTATGCACATTATGCTAAGCATGTACCATCTTCTGCTTCAAAAGTTAGGGATCTTTACCCTCTTGATAGAAAAGACCTTCTAATTGAGTGTTATTAGGTTTGTCTCTCAAGGGGAACCCAAGTTGACGACGAGCCAAAGCAGGGTTGTAGTTGATTCCTTCTTGTGTACCAATGAGAGGCACATTAGAGAATTCACCATAACAATCAATAATATCCAAGCTACCTAATGAAGAATCATACCAAACTATATCATTATTAGTGAGAGACATAAGTCTCTGAGACCACCTTAGACATTGTTTGTTCTCCATAAAAGCAGGCGTCTGAGGCAAGTGCGAAATAAACCACTTGTATAGAAGAGGGACACATCATACAATAGTTCCACCACCTTTAGAATTCCTTATATGCAAAGAGAAATACATATCACCCAATAAAGTAGGCACAGGATTTCCAATCAAGAAGATTCTAATGGCATCAACATCAACAAAACCATCAATGCTAGGGAACAAAGCCAACCCATAGATGAGCAACACAAAGATAGCTTCAAAAGCATCCACAATACCGGCTTGAGCAAAGGCAGTAGCTTTCCCAATAAGGAACTCAGAAGTCAATCCAAACATTCCTCCTTTCTTCACCCAATGAGCCTCAATCTCAGACTTCTTCATATGAAGAGCTTCAGCTATAATATGAGATATGGGAATCTCTTCCAATCCACTAAACGGCACTTTGTCAGAAACAGGTATTCCTAAGAGATGGGCATAATCCTCCAACGTAGGCACAAGTTGATAATCGAGGAAAGGGAAGCAACGGTAGAGAGGGTTATAAAACTGAACCAACACACTCAAGAGTCCTTCAACTACATCAGCAGACAAAACAAACAGAAGCTTCCCATGACGTTGTTTGAAGTCTAAGGGATCTAATACAAAAAATGATAACTTCCTTAGATCTTTCAAATCTGAACATCTGAAACTGTACTTCTTAGTGTTCCTTCGTCCATAATCCATGGTCTGAAAATATTTGCAAATAAAACCTCAGTTCCTTAAAGTTATTTTTTTGTGTGATGAATGTTATGATGCGCATGAATGCATGAATGCAACAATCACAAATAAGGGATCACACACAAGGCAAACAAAGGTCAAGGGATGAATCAAGTCATTGTCAATATCAATCATCCATTTTGGTGGATTATGGTTTTGACCTTATCAACACCCAAGTTCCATTGATATTGACAAGATTTGATTGGATCAACCAAGAATCAAGGGTTTGTTGTGAGTCACGAGCATGGAGTCAGGTTAAGAACCACCTTAAAGGAGTGTACTAAGGATAAAAACCTGTAGATCATGTTCTAAAAAGTTCCCAGGGTCTTAATTCCATCTATCGGATATTACAGGTTAGGATGACTGACTCATCAACCCATAATATTCTCAAGAGAAACTTGTCTGAGTGTAGTCTCGCGTAACAACTGTTATCAAGTCTACACCTGAACAGTCACCGTACTACATCCTAAATAGGCCAAGATGGGTTAAATTTTCTATGGTCCTCAACTTCTCGGACCCCAAATCAAAGAAAGTAATGCCTAACCACAAATAACTTGTGTGACATCAATAACTCCAAAAGGGTCTCCACCGAGTAGATGGGTCTCAAGCCAACTTGTTAAGGACTACTCCACACAAGTCGAACATGACTATACCATCCTCCTAACTTAATTGCACTCAAGTTCGGGTTAGAACTTATCTCACCACTCAGAGATCACCAAGCACAACAAGCAGATTATATCATATAAACAAATATACATACATCAAATATACAATTATATACATATAAAAAAGTAGGCTAAACCCACAGGAGACTACTCCCCAGCAGAGTCGCCACTTAATTCTTTAGCGGTAAGTTCATGACCATCGAGCTATGGATAAGCTTGACGTCAACGAAACCAGAGTCGCCACCGCGCTTTTATTGTTTCCAAGGGAAAAGGGAAAAGTACGAACAAAACCCAAAGATAAGAAGTTTTCAAATCAAAACTAATAAAATACCAGAGATTACAGGAAAGGGGGTTGGTTACACAGAGGGAATGTGTTAGCACCCAAAGTGTCCTAGATACTCATAGGGAGCCCTTTTTTGTTTTTTACATGTGTTTTGGTATAAAAGATGTTTGCAATAAAATAGAGTATGGGGATGAGAAAAGAATTCATTAATTATATTTTTGTGTTTGACAAGACCTTCGGACTTGTGCGTACGTACCAACATAAAATGAGGGATCAAAACCTCGTAGTTCGTGGTAACAATTTCAAAGTGAGTGAGTTACTTTTAACAAAATTTTTAGTTTGAAAGAGGCATAAAAAGGCCTAAAAGAGTTTGAATGGGTGTTAGTTCTTTTTGTCTTTTGAAATTTTAAGTCAAGTATGGTTAAGTTCATTTATAAGTTTGGTCAAGAAAAAGAGTTTAAAAATGCAATGGCATAATGCCAAAGTTTCTAATTTGCAACCAAGTCATAGTTTAGAAATCACAAGCAAAGAAGATTTGAAAAAGGGGGGGAGAGATTTGAAATTTAAGAAGTGGGGAATATGAAGAGACTAATCCTAAGCAAAAATTAAAAGTTAAGAGTTGGAAAGATCTGACCAATGGGATGCAATCCAATAGACAAGAATGTCATATAGAAACCCAATTTTCCCTTGGACTTTAGAATCAAGCAATACAAATAGCAAGGTGAAGAGCAAGGCATCAAATAAAGATAGCCACATCCAAGCTAGCAACTTCATAGTCTTCTTCTTAAGCTCCTATGTATTAGATGACATACTCCTTGAATGGCTTAGAATAAGGCATTAGACACAGGTTCAAAGTAACAATTGCATCAAGGCCATGTAGCAGATGAACTCAAGAGGGATCTCAATACTTGCTTCAAATGAAAGTTCAATTCATAATGACTGACTTCAGAAAAGTTGGCATTAGACAAGTCCTTTTTGCATAGGGAATGTTGCCTAATTCTAAGTCCAATGTCTCAGATCAAATCCAACAGTCCATACAAATCTTTTTTAGAGTTTTTGTTGTTATTATGTACATTAAGGTCAAAAGACCACAAACACAAACAAGTATGTACAATCACAATATAATCACAAAGTATGGCTCAAGTGAGCAAAGTGAAAATGACATTAAAGTAAACAAGTAAAATGGTATGAATAATGGCAAATGAATAAAGACTTGAATTTAAAGTGCATAAAAGAAAATGGCTTGAAATTAAAGGTTAGTTAAATGTTAGTTGATTAGAAGTCAGTATTGATTTAGCTTTTTGTTGTTTAAGTCATTCTTTGGAGAACACTCAACCCTCTATTCACAAGCATGGATCCTTGAACCAAGACATCTTCCAAAGGAAGGAAAAAAGGCCAAGTTTCCACAAAATACCATGAAAGGGGGAAGACTTACAATCTCACTTACTAGAATGTTATGCTTTTGGGTCAAACTTTAGCATTATGTTAAGCAATCGTAATTGGACTTATGTAGAAGTCACAACTATTTGAGGTCGGACAATAGAAATTTTAGTGTTAATGTATGTTATAGATATGGTATTATAAACCATACTCCTAAAACATACCACACTTAAAATAAAATGGCAAAAGGGTGGACCTAATCTCATCCATACTTATGTTGATTTTGCAATCAACTAACCTTAGGATATAGAGATATCATAGGTCAATCAAATGGATGGGATAGAATGAGATTGAAGATGAAGATGGAGGGGAAATGAAACAAACACAAATTGGTCATGGGAGGAATTTTATCAAATTAAAATCATTCATTCATTTTGGGAGATGAAATGTGCATTTCATCAATCCTCTAAATCCAATGATTTTAATCGAACAAAGTCAAACCAACCTTGACCAAGGCCCAAGCAACAAAATTCAAACTCATCAAGTCAATACAAATAGCTCTACACAATTTAAGGTTTACATAATGAGACTTTGAATTGAAGGTGTATTAGATCAATGGTTGAAATGCATGAGAATGACACTTAGAATGTTATTTTGTGGAAAATTGATGGAATGTTAATTGTATTGATTGATTGGAATTGGGATTTGTATGAAACTTGGATATTTGGGTTGATGAAAGTTGTTGAATTTGGATGAGAAACAAAAGTAGATGAATGATATAAATTGAATCAAATGAATGTACATGATTAATGATCAAAATCAAGAAATATGGACCTATGAATGAATGGTTGACTTTGGTCAACTGGTTGAATATAAAGTCAACAGTTGACCAAAATCAATTATGGATCTTAAATAAGGGTTTTCTTGTTTGTATAGACTTGTATTAAGAATGGTGAACATGAACCTTTACCTGGTTCAAATCTCAAGCAACATGAATGAATACATAGATGGACATACAAGGATGACCTAAAAATGATTTAAGAATAAAAACCAAACCAAAGGCCCAATAGATCAATGTATTGATGCAAGCATGAATCCAAGAACCAGTGACTAATGATCAACCTCATATGAATAAGAGACATGATCTTGAAAGAGACATAAGGGTGGGTAGGAACTATGTCATCAATTTTCATGGTCATTGGATAAGGCATGAGAATATGGCAACATATATACAAAAGGTTACACCAAGTGAAGTTCTAACATGCTAGGCAGCAAGAAAAAATACTAATCAAATCGAAAATGGATTGTAAAAATCCACAAAAATTCACAGTGATAGCTAACATGTCAAATAAGCTTCCTGCAAAAATTCAAGGCCATTGGCCAATGGGAAGCATGGTAAACAATTAGGGGAATATAGCCTATCAAACTATGTCACATATTTACACATCCAAATTCAATAATTCATATATAATAAACCATAGACTCAAAAATTATGAAATCTATGTCAAAAAATCCAGAAGGATGTCAAGAATCAATATCTCAAATTTCAATTAATTTGGATATAGTATGGTGATTATAGAATTGAAATGGTACAATATGTGGAAATAGCATACATCAAAACATCGCTATGGCTATTTAAATTTTTTACCAAGCACATATTTATTTTTGATTTTTATAAAATAGTAGAGAAAAAAAAATATGATCAACAAAAAAATCCTTGCATTTTTTGGATTAGAATTGATGATTGTATGATTTTTTCAAGTTTTTAAAATATTTATTTAACATTTATTTAGAATTATTTGGATTTATTAAGTTAATTGAATGATAACGGCACAGCTGGTAATTAACGCGTCCTGAATCAAAACGCTGCCGTGCCATTAAATGATGTGGCGGCTTGCTAGTGGCTCTGGCATGGAGAAACACGGAACTGCAAAGCAAACGCGGACGGAACGGATCGAAGGGGCGAAATTTCCAGAAAACGGATGAAGTTCATCGTCATCTTCGTGTTCTTCAGCTGGAATCTTAGGGTTTGATCAAACGTCCATGGAAATACATAAACCACATACCGGTCGAACCGGTTTTCCACCAGGAATGTAAATATGGAATCGATTTCAGCTATAGATTACTATACAGTGCAAATCGATGGAAAAAGAGAAATGCTTCGAAACCTAAATCTACAATAACTCAACCAATTTCCAACAATTTCTAATTCTACAAGTTGATATACACTCTACACAGCATAATCTACAACATCCCTAACTCAATTTAAGCTATCTTGAAATTCGATTCCCAACCTTAAGCGGATGCAGCAGCGGATCCTGTGTGAGTGAGCTTCGGATTGCAAGAACAGGTGGTCTTTAGCTGCTTTGGATGCGCGAGGATGCTTCAGGATAGTTCAAATGCGCTTCAAGAATCGACAATCTGCATCTGTCATGGATTTTCTTCTGCTGTGACAGTAGGATTCTTGCTCAATCTTTCCCTTCAATCTCTGCAAACAGCAACTACACAGGACCTGTAAATGATGAATTCACCATGGAATTGTACCAAGATTAGTAGAAAAATGCTCAATTGATGAAGAAAGTGTTATGAAATTTTTTGGTAAAATGGGAGAAGAATCAGAAAAATGGCTTTGGATTTTCTGTTATGATCCTGAAAGTGTGATTGTGCAGTTGTGATTAGCTGCAAAATTCTGTTAGATTAACCTTATATATTGAACTCTTAATTCAACTATAATTACAATTCAGCCAAAATAGTGAATTAACCAATATGCTTATGTGAAGCATTTGATATCTTAAGCTCTTGATCATTAGAAGCTTCTTAACAGCAAATTAACACTTTGAGCAAACCACAAATATCATTTGGGAGCTGTTGGTATAGGCCTTATTTTCAAATTCCCAATATTTCTCATTTTGGACGATTTTGCCCCTCCTTCTAATTAATTCACTTCAAAAATGGCCTTTTGCATTGAGCCTTTTCCAAGAAATCCAAATATGCACCCTTGAAGTACACATTAAATGGAGTTTGTGCATATAAAGAACTTGCAATTTAGATAAACCATGTGGTAGTTATGCCCTCCTGATTACGGGTCTTTTTTGAAATTCATCCGACCATATCTTGCAAACCACACATTGGATTTTTGAGTTCTTGGACTTTTTGGAATTGTGAGAACAAGATCTTCAACTTTCATGTTGGACAAATTTTGATTTGAAGCTTGTATCATGACTTCATCTTGAGGGGGGAAAACTTTCCATTTTGGGCAGCTGAAAATCACAGGTCCATTTGCCATTTTGGGAAACTGTCTGTCTGACTTCAATTCCTTCAACCTTGGTCTTTGAAATGCCAAATGAAGTTTATATGGACATGAATGAGACATTATAACCATTTCCAATCATCAAATCACTGATTAAATCCACAGTTGACCACAGTTGACTTTTGGTTGACTGGGCCAAGTTCTGATGAATTTCAAGCCTCTTTCACATGGGATCTTGGTTCCAAATGATATCACAACTTAAAAGAACTCTTTATGAATGATCATGGTGTCCAAATTCTTCAAGAATGGTCACCATCTATTGCTCAAGGCCTGATTTGACTGTTTTGACCTGGTTAGCTTCATCTGCAAGAAACATGGTTAGATGACAATATTTTTGTACTTTTGGTTAGTAAACATATGAAAAGCAATGATATACAAATGCTATACATGCTCGGTGATCAAGAAATCACACTCACAAGGTATCCCACCCACTAGGAGGGAAGCTAGGGTATGCAATGATCCTTGAGGCCATGATATGATATGATATGGGCCATGAGGGATCTTAGGGCCAAAATTGGGGTCTTACAGATGCCCCTATTTAAGATCATTCTAGCCGGAGAAGTGAAGTTTAGAAATCTTCATATCGACGCGGTAGAATGGGCTTAAATAATAGTAATGAGACAAATTTTGGTCCCTAAGAGACCTCATGATGCAGATGTATGCATGCAAAAGCAAATTCTGTGGAGAATATATGGTTCACACAGAAGAAAGGACGATCCATCGGAGTAATACACTCACCAGGAACAGAGACTCTGACAAGACTCTTATTTGGGCTCTACTAGGGGATAGTAAAGAAAAAGAATGCGTGAGCAGGACACGACTTTGATTAGTGAAATGACAAAACCGACACAGCGTGAACTAGATACGACTCCGATTGGGGATAACGGACATCGGACTGGAGAGCTTGCTGGGGAAGCAAAGGACTCACACCGGGGGAATAAAGAATTCCAGAGGAAAATAAATTCATTGGAAAGACATAAGCTAACTCAACTATCCATAAAGGATACTTCGGATAAAAATCCGGACTCGGACCAGGAAACGATTCACATAGAATCTTCCTACCGGGAAATGCATATACTGGGGGAAACGCCCATATAGCAAAGGGTAAAAATCACCAAAGGAAACTCCACAGGGGAATGTCTAACTAAGAGACTCTCCTGGGAAAAGCAACAGGGAATGAGGTGTTACCGGTATAAGGGCAACAAACTCAGGAAGAATGAATATCTAAGACCGGTATAAGGGTGAGAGACATCAATCAACCAACATCTGAGAAAGACCAACAAAGTATAATACTCAGGAAAATCTGACTCCACAGGGGACCGAGGTCATAATAGGGAGTAGAAAGGAAGGAACACCAGGGATACCGAGGTATATAATAGGTGACCGACCGAAATGTGAATTGGTATATATGCCAAGACACTCATCATCCGAAAGGAGGGCTTGAAAAAGCAAATCGACTTAAAGGATGGACATTCGAATCCACAACGGGAGAACGAACCTTACTCGACTAGGGACACAAACCCAAAGAGTACATGAGATATAATATCCATTACCGGCAGACCGTGGATAAGAATACTCGCATGAGACATATTATCTATTACCGTCAAAACGTAGATAATAAACTCGCATGGTAAGAAACACCAGAGATACCGAGGTATATAATAGGTGATCTACCGAAACGTGAGTTGGTATATATGCCAAAACACACATCCGAAACACAAACTGGTTAAAGGATGAACATTCGATTCTACAAAGAATACGAATCTTACTCTGGGGGAAATCAACAAAGGACTCCAACCAAAGAGCGCATGAGACATATTATTCATTACCGGCAGACCGTGAATAATATACTCGAAAGGAAAAGACACCAGAGATACCGAAGTATATAATAGGTGACTAACCAAAAAGGAGAGACAATCGATACCAAGCATCCGGGTAAACGAAAGACAACTCAAAGAGGATAAACTGCAAGCATCCGGCAATCATCCAACAGGAAGAATATTCGACTCCGCAAAGGGAAATAACGAATCTTACTCGGCCAGGGAAACACAAAAGGCTTCAACTGAAGAGCGCATGAGATATATTATCCATTACCGTCAGAACGTGGATAGTATACTCGCATGGAGGATTATCCACAACCGGTATAAAGGTTGATAAAGGATAAATCGACCGAAAAGAGAGGCATCGGGATACCAAATAGGCATATAATGATGACCAATCAAAGGGAGTAACAACATTACCAACAAAAGGGTAAATGAAAGACTCACTGGGGATAAATTGCAAGCATCCGGCGATTATCCGCAGAAGCAGGGGATACATTGATAAACAATCAATGATCCGGGGAACAAATCACTAGCAAACGGTGAAAAGACCCACTGGCGAATTCAAACGGATAACATTGCAAGCATCCGGCAATGATCCAGAAGACTGCTGGGAATACAAGTGCTTACTCAAGAGCAACTACCCAAAAGCAGGGAGGAAATATCGACATCGAATATTGAATGGAGATACCCACAAAGAGATTAGGGTTTACATCTACCGAATACGGGGCAGAAGACCACAATCTGGCTGAGAAACAAGAGGTTTAACAAATACCGACTACTGGGTAAGAAACCAAAGGCTCAGCTGAGGATAAAATTGCTAGCAACCGGCAATTATCCACATGTATCATAAGATACAACTCCGCTGGAGAGAAAAAATCACAGCGACATAGGATTTACGACTACCGAATACGGGGTAGACCACAAACTCCACTGGGGATATAAATCACCACCGGGAACAAAACTCTGTTAGGGATAAAATCACAACAACAGAAGATCCACCATCAGCCAGACCGAACCACAAAGGTTACCGCTGCTAGGGGAAAAGAGATAGGGCTTACGACTACCGAATACGGGGTATAAGCCACACTCTGGTGGGAATAACCACAAATTAGGGTTTACATCTACCGAATACGGGGTAGAAAACCAAAAACTCTGCGTGGGGATAGAATAAATCACGAATCCGCACGAGAAACCAAAAAGAGGTTTATAACAGACCACAAACTCTGTTGGAGAGTAGGGAAATAGGATTTACGACTACCGACTATCAGGTAGAAAACCAACAACTCTGGCTGGGGACTAAAAGGTGTATAACCACAATTTCCGCCAAGAAGCCAGGAAAATAGGACTTACAACCACCGGTATAAGGGTAGAGGCCAAAATCGACTCTTGCGGAGGAATGAAAGGTATATAACCACAAATTCCGCCAAGAGGCCAAGGAACAATAGGACTTACAACTACCGGTATAAGGGTAGAGGCCCGAAAAATCCGCTGGGGATAAAAATCACCACAGGGAAGCACAAGAAACAGACGACAAACGTCAATTCGGGAAAGATCCGAAGAGACAGACTGAATCAAGACACGTCCTAATGAGGATATAACTCAAATAGGAACCTCCATCCCAATATATGTGTTGGGAGGACACGGAAGAAACCGTCATCCACGAGGGAATATCTCAGTGGGGAACCGCAGAAGGAAAGACAGACACTTTCTGCTTATGGGGCTGACTCTATATGGAGAGATTTAACACCCGACATCTGCTTAGGAAGATCTATAAAGATCTATATTACCATAGCAGGGAACAACAAACAAAGGATATATGGCAAAAATGCAACATGAATATCTGAATGTTTTATGAATATGCATGAATATGCGTGATTTATGTTTGATGAATGCTGACAAAACAGACATTTCTAACACAACAGGTCCAGGAATCAAACGCCCGGTATTATACTTCCAGGGGAAAACCAACTGGAAAGCCAATTCTGCTGGAGATCTACATGCTATAAAGCAAAGATCTGCGGGTACTGCTGGGAAGCAGAAGCAAAAGAATCAGAGATATCTGGAGAATACCAAATCTCTGAGCAATGGATCAGCGATCATCCCAACTGGGCACAGAAAGTCACAACAGGCAAAGAGCCACAAAGACAAATCTGTTGGGGAACAAGAGAATCTCAAAGTCCTGCAGGGGATCCTAGCAAACACTGCTATGGAAACGGATCCAACATAACTCCATTGGGGAACAATCCACTGAGGGAGCAAAGGTCACCCGGGTAGAGTTTGACTGCACAAGCAACTCTACTGGGGATATCATCAACTACTCTCATGGGGAACAACCCACTGAGGAAGGAAAGCACCAAACAAGTAGATTCTGCAACAAACCACTCTACTCGGGGCGAACACACATCTGATGGATCACATCATTAAACTCTGCAACAAAATCCGCTCTACTGAGGATCGAAAAGTAATCAGGAAATCGATACAATCTCTGGATGACGGAGCTATCGACCGACCATACCGGGGATTGAAGGAGGTTCAACAGGCAATACTGCCACAACAACCGCTCTGCAGACAAATGCTGGAGAAAGATGGATGAAAATACCGGGATATCAACCCAATCAACCACGGAGTAGGAAAATAAATCCTGCTCTGCTGAGAATAACAACCATTCTGATAGAGAGAAAGTAAACAACTCCACTGACGACTTTGCCGGGGAAAAGGTAAGGTACCGGGTATCAAACCACTGACTTACCGGGTCTTCCAAAAGGAAAGCGACCGTGCTGAGAAAACAGACAAATTCGCTGGCAACTGCGCTGGGGAGAAGTGATAACAACTCTGCTCGCGACTGCAATGGGGATGTCAATAACTGTTCTACTCGCCGAGGAGACAAATAAAGTCCGGGGATAGCAGTCCACTGGAGAAAGTGACGAGGCACTAAGGTGGCAAACCATCAACCGCCGAATCTTCCACAAGGAAATCATCCATGCTCAGGAAAACTGCTGCTGGAGAAAACTGAGTCTTCAACAACACTCTGCTTGGGGAATAACCCCACCAACAAACTCGACTTGCAATTATGCTGGCAGATCACTTGGGGAGAAATACGGGATACGGGGATACCAACCCACTAACCACAAATTTTCTGAACACCTGAGTAATCAAGCCGGGGAGAGACTACTGCTGGAGAACAGACTGAGTCTTCAACACACCACTCTGCTTCGGGGAGTCAAAATCCACGGAAGCTCTGCTTAGGGAACAACCCTGACGATAAAATCTCTGCTTGGGGGACAACCCCAACAACAAAATCTGGAGAAGAAGGATACAAACCAAACCAGGAGTATGAACAAATGTCTTACCTGTTGGGAATCATGCCACCCTTGGGAGAGCACTGGGAAATTCTTTAAGTATCCTTTTATCATTGTGAATGTTCACTTTGTTTAAAACAATAATCTTTGAAAAATTTTGTTTTTAAAACAATGATATTTTTATCAATTAAAACATGCAAAACATTTGTTGAATTGAAACAAATAAGAGTGCAAATAATTGGATAAAAGCTCAAATTTATTTGATGGAATGGTAGTCTGCAAATGGCAAGACTCCATAGATCTGTACAAATTTGAAATCAGTGATATATATTGGAAGAGGGCTACATTGAACATAATGATCCTTTCTCTACCAATTTGAATCTCGATGTATTCGAAGCTTCAGTTGACGACGAATCGAGAACTTCTGACGAGAAGACGACTGGTGACCAGAAAGTCCCGTCAGGATGCAGTTACTTGCCTGATCCCTAATTTTTGCCTAGATTGCCCCAGGGTGAGGTACTCAATCTAGCGGGATGCAAATATGCTTTTTTATCAAGTCTCTAACTTTTGCCTGGATTACCCTTGCGGGTTCTCCACCGAGACGCTCATTTTTGCCTAAGCCGCCCTTTCGGGTTTTCAACTTAGCGAATTATTCTGTTTTTCATTTGCATATACTTTTTTTTTTTAGGCAAAGTATCTCTTAACTGCATCTGAATTCACAGGACGAGTGAAATCCTCCCCATCCATTGTTGTAAGCATCAAAGCTCCGCCTGAAAAGGCTCTCTTGACAACATATGGACCCTCGTAGTTTGGAGTCCACTTGCCCCTGGAATCGGGTACGAAGGACAAAACTTTCTTGAGCACAAGGTCACCTTCTCTGAACACGCGAGGCTTGACCTTCTTATCGAATGCTTTCTTCATTCTCTGCTGATATAACTGACCATGACACATGGCAGTTAATCGCTTCTCTTCAATCAAATTCAGTTGGTCGTAACGACTCTGAATCCATTCAGCATCAGTCAACTGAGGACTTGAGGGTATCAGGCTTCTTTTATTCTTTTTTTTTTATTTGAAAAAATTTTCCTGATTTTTTCATTTTATTTTGATTTTTTCACCCTCTTCTCCCTTTTTTTTTTTTTTTTTTTTTTTTTTTTACATTACATTTGTAATGCCCCAGTCTGACTGTTGCTGGGTTCTTGAGACGCAGTTGAATGATCTGCTTTTCATTGCTCAAGTGTTCGGGTAATCTCATCAGGAATCCCCTTCAACATCATCTTCCTCTGCTCTGAATACAAGGAATTCAAATTTGGGAGATGGCGTTGGATCATTATGTTCAATGGGTTTAGAAATCCCTGCATAATGATTTTGGATAACGAAAAGCTTTTGTATTTAAACAAGCAAATCATTTATGCAGATGAAAAGGCTATTTTTTGTTTTTCAGGGTTTTTTGTGATCACTGATTTCATGCAAAAAGCAAAAAGTGAAAACAAATGGAAAAACAAATGTTTAACAATGCATTAATCGAATGAAAACATCATTGTTTTAAATGTTGCCAACAATGTCATCACTTCTCCTTTTGGCATGGGAGAAGGGTTTTAAACAAAGTGAGCATTTTTACTCTGATCTATGGATAACTGTAGGAACATCCACAGCGACCCAATTGTGGCAGACACCACCAGGAATAACGAAATTGCACATGTCCTCTGCATCTTCTTTAATGATAGCAGCAGCTTCTTCTTCAACAGACTGATCATCATGGATGAATCCTCCACTTGTGAACAGACCGTGCTCATTATATGCCCCAGAACAATAGCCAATGCCAGCCCGGGATCCATCCATCAAAAGCACTCTGGTGGGAAAATTCCTCCTCGAGTTCACAATTCTCTTGCTCAAGATGATCCATCAATCTGGTAGAATCGGCTCTGGTATAGTACCGGCGAGGTGCGTCTTCAAAATAAATGAAGATCGCAGGGTCAGACCACAGGACGGGAGACCGGAACAAAACGCCTGCTTATGCAAATGATGCATGAAGTGTTTATGCATATGCTTGTTTTTATTTCAAAGGAACTCGAGGGTTTTATTTGCAAACTTTGAAATATTTAGCATTTTGATCATATATGAGAATATCTCATCAGATATATCAGGTGAAAAAATTTTCCCGGTTTTTTCATGTTTGAAAATTTTTGCAAATAAACTCCTTTGAGTTCCTTGAAAATTTTCTTTTTATCTGATGATATGGATGCAGATGAATGCATGAATGTATGAATGCAACAATCACACTCAAGGATCAAGCAAGGCACACCAAACAAAGGTCGTGGGAAAGCTCATTGTATCCCTAATATCAATCATCCATTTTGGTGGATTTAGGTTTTCACCTTATCGACACCCAAGTTCCATTGATATTAACGGTACATGAACCGGCTCAAACATCCTTAATATCAACCAGCCGCTTTGGTGGATTTTAGGTTTTACACCTGATCCGGGATCCATTGATATTAACGATGTTTGAACGACTCAACCACGAATCACGGGTTTGTTGAGAGTCACGAGCATGGAGTCTCGGTTAAGAACCACCCAAAGGGAATGTACTAGGGTTTAAACCTGCCAGACATGTTCTATCAGAGGTTCCCATAATCATCGTCCCATCTCTCGGATATTATCGGAGGAACGAATACTCGTATTCCAAAAATATTCTCAAGAGAGACTCTTATGAGTGTAGTATCGCGTGACAATCGCATCAGAACTTACATCTGAACGACCTCCGCACTACGTCCTAAAAATAGGCCAAGATGGGTTTGGTAAACTAAGGTCCTTGGCTTCTAAGGCACATGATTGAAAGAATAATGCCTAACCACAAATAACTTGTGTGACATTATCAATCCAACATGACCTCCACCAAGTGAATGGACTCGCAAGTCAACTGGCTAAGGACTACTCCACACCAGTCGACAAGACTACGCCATTCTCCTATCCTAGAGTGCACTCGAGTTCGGGTATAGAACTCATCTCACAGAGATCACCAAAGCAAACAACAATGTATATCAAGCAATTCACACATTACAATCAATACAGTTATCCCAAATTGTACAAAAATATGTCAAATAACAAATAATAATATATCACACAACAATGGTGAAAAGTAGGCAATACCACCAAGGATGGTTGTTCTCCCCAGCAGAGTCGCCACTTTTCTGTAGCGGTGTATTCGTTACTATATAATCTATCAATTAAATCATAAGCAAAGTATACAATAACATAGAGTCGCCACCGCACTTTTATTTATCCTAAGGACTGGCTAAAAAGCGAACAAAAGCCTAAGAAGTTTTACTCGTAGAAAACTAATTAAAAGATCAGAGATCGGGGTAAGGGGTAAATTACGCAATGGGAAGGTGTTAGGCACCCAATGCGTCCTAGGTACTCCTAGGGAGCCCTTTTCACACTTTGTTGTTTGAAAATTATTATTTGTCATGACATAAGTATTGTGCAAACATGATTGGGATGGTGAGGAAAGAATATACATGTTAATTATTGGGTTCGAACGGATGAACTCGTTGCCTACGTACCTTCCATCAAAGGTAAGGATCAAAACGCCGTAGTTCGGCTAAAAACTTCCAAAAGTTAGTGGATTCAATTTTAAAACAAAAGCTCACAGGTCTTACGTTACCCACGGGAGAAAACTCAACCTTATATAACAACTAGTCCACCATGTGAGAAAAGCTTCAACTTGCCAGAGAGGGGTTAACCCTATAATAGGCAAGGAAGGCTTACAATTCATCTACTAAGGACAAATAGGTGAGATTAATATCAACCAACTAGGGTAAATCAAACCTATAGCTAATGTATGAAAGCTTAACAAACATGGACAAAGCCACAAAATCATTTGAATGAGTGAAGTTAATTGATTTGGAATTACTTACAAAGTATGGTCAAAGTGTGATTAATGTCAATTCAAAATGAAGTATTTACAAAATGGAATTTGGAAAAATCATGGACTTAAGGTCCAAGTTTCTAATTTGGAAAGAGTGAGAATGTTTGCACAACACTTATTTCAAGTCTTTTTAAAAGTATGTGTGAAAAGGTAGGACACAATGGAATGAATGGAATGGTGGGTATGTAAAACTTCTTAGGAGGGTCCACCTCTTGAAATCATATATAAGATGATTCAAGTGGGTCCTTAGGAATAGGCTACAAATGAGCATTAAGATGGCCATAATGACAGATGAAAGTAAATAAAAGCGGATACTGGAGGCCACTCAATGGTCTTATACCTGTCTCCTAAAACAAGTAAGGATATCAGAAGCCACTCTATGGACTTACCCTAATCTCCATCAGAATAAAACAAGAAACAAAACAGGGAAATCAACTGCCAATCCATCTGGACTTATGTTAACCTCCACAGTATGATCCTAGGAGAACAAATGCCACATCACAGGGACTTACAATGAATCCTCACATACAACAACAATGCTCGAGGCAATGGGTATGAGTGACCAATGAGGTCTTACACTCTACCCCTTCCATGTCATGGGAACAGATGCCAACTTACAGGGACTTATAACTGGTTCCTCAATGGGTAAACAACAATGTCACAAGGACAAAAGAAATGATCATGCACTAATGGCAAACAAAGATGATAAATGCACAATGGCAATCAATGATAGTAAATGCACAATGGCAATCAAGTAATCATGTATAAATGAATCAAGTAATCAATCACATAAATTCAAGTAGCACACGCTATAACCATTCATGAGGCTCAAGCAAAAGGGTTTGACTATGAAAGTCCACTGTAAGAGGTAAGTGTCGCTCTTAACCTGGCCATTGAGGGGCTCAGGTGAAGCAGATGAAAGGATATGAGGGGTGTGCCTCATTGCTTCTATCTCAGGTCCGAGAGAGCATGTAAATATAAGAATGTGGGGGAGTTCAGAAAGATGGAACTCTTTCCCCAATATATAGACTCGATAGATCTTGGGTTGGGATCTCGATGCTACAACCATGTAATGGGAGCAATGAGAAGACTCACCGAATAGTGGGAGATAGGCTATTTATCTCTACCTTCCACCAATTGCCTCAAATGAGGACTTTTCCTGCTTGGGACAAACATAAACATACACAATCAATGCCTCTTAAGGAGGACTTCAGACAATTTGCCCGGTCAAATAACAGACCGGGTCTCCAGACTACATGAAGAAGAAGGTTCTATACCTCAATGCCAATTGCTTATAAGCAAAGCAATGCAAGTTCTTAAGAGAACTGAGCGACTAAAGGGTACCTGGAAACAATCCAATAAAATCAGCATCCCATTCATAAACAGATAACATAAGAATCAATTAACAGAGTACAATTATACAAATAATGATGTGCATAGCACAAGGCTCACATGAACCAAACATCCTACAAAACAAATACATTAGTCATATGTGTCAAGTAACACAATCCATAATGTGGAGCAAATTCCTTAATCATTAACTCCTTAACCTGAAAAGGCACAATTCACTTCAAATGTAAGTAACATGACCACTAGGACTAGCCTAGGGTCAAAAAGATGGAAAAATCTTAAAACAGCAGCCAATTCATGATCAAAGTCAAGCTATATCAAATACAAAGGGATCCCAATTGGTCCCATATTCAAATTATGCTCCTATTTCTATTTATGCAACATGGAAGGCAAAAGATGCAATGTGGAGTCTCATACAAACAACCAGCAAGATCACATTCAAATAAATGCCAAAATGGCACCAAAAAATCCACAAAAATTATATTCTAACCTGAAGACATTCAACAAGCCACATGTTAATTTTCAAGTCATTTGGACTAGTAGATCAATAGGAATTAAATCAACATGACAAGGCATGCAAAAACTACATCAAATGAAGTCCAAAATTATACACCAACTTCAATTAGATGGTAAACAGCAATGGTACATTATAAATTAGTAGGACCAAAGCCAAATGCTACATTAATGTGTTAGGAACTATGTCATCAATTTTCATGGTCATTGGATAAGGCATGAGAATATGGCAACATATATACAAAAGGTTACACCAAGTGAAGTTCTAACATGCTAGGCAGCAAGAAAAAATACTAATCAAATCGAAAATGGATTGTAAAAATCCACAAAAATTCACAGTGATAGCTAACATGTCAAACAAGCTTCCTGCAAAAATTCAAGGCCATTGGCCAATGGGAAGCATGGTAAACAATTAGGGGAATATAGCCTATCAAACTATGTCACATATTTACACATCCAAATTCAATAATTCATATATAATAAACCATAGACTCAAAAATTATGAAATCTATGTCAAAAAATCCAGAAGGATGTCAAGAATCAATATCTCAAATTTCAATTAATTTGGATATAGTATGGTGATTATAGAATTGAAATGATACAATATGTGGAAATAGCATACATCAAAACATCGCTATGGCTATTTAAATTTTTTACCAAGCACATATTTATTTTTGATTTTTATAAAATAGTAGAGAAAAAAAAATATGATCAACAAAAAAATCCTTGCATTTTTTGGATTAGAATTGATGATTGTATGATTTTTTCAAGTTTTTAAAATATTTATTTAACATTTATTTAGAATTATTTGGATTTATTAAGTTAATTGAATGATAACGGCACAGCTGGTAATTAACGCGTCCTGAATCAAAACGCTGCCGTGCCATTAAATGATGTGGCGGCTTGCTAGTGGCTCTGGCATGGAGAAACACGGAACTGCAAAGCAAACGCGGACGGAACGGATCGAAGGGGCGAAATTTCCAGAAAACGGATGAAGTTCATCGTCATCTTCGTGTTCTTCAGCTGGAATCTTAGGGTTTGATCAAACGTCCATGGAAATACATAAACCACATACCGGTCGAACCGGTTTTCCACCAGGAATGTAAATATGGAATCGATTTCAGCTATAGATTACTATACAGTGCAAATCGATGGAAAAAGAGAAATGCTTCGAAACCTAAATCTACAATAACTCAACCAATTTCCAACAATTTCTAATTCTACAAGTTGATATACACTCTACACAGCATAATCTACAACATCCCTAACTCAATTTAAGCTATCTTGAAATTCGATTCCCAACCTTAAGCGGATGCAGCAGCGGATCCTGTGTGAGTGAGCTTCGGATTGCAAGAACAGGTGGTCTTTAGCTGCTTTGGATGCGCGAGGATGCTTCAGGATAGTTCAAATGCGCTTCAAGAATCGACAATCTGCATCTGTCATGGATTTTCTTCTGCTGTGACAGTAGGATTCTTGCTCAATCTTTCCCTTCAATCTCTGCAAACAGCAACTACACAGGACCTGTAAATGATGAATTCACCATGGAATTGTACCAAGATTAGTAGAAAAATGCTCAATTGATGAAGAAAGTGTTATGAAATTTTTTGGTAAAATGGGAGAAGAATCAGAAAAATGGCTTTGGATTTTCTGTTATGATCCTGAAAGTGTGATTGTGCAGTTGTGATTAGCTGCAAAATTCTGTTAGATTAACCTTATATATTGAACTCTTAATTCAACTATAATTACAATTCAGCCAAAATAGTGAATTAACCAATATGCTTATGTGAAGCATTTGATATCTTAAGCTCTTGATCATTAGAAGCTTCTTAACAGCAAATTAACACTTTGAGCAAACCACAAATATCATTTGGGAGCTGTTGGTATAGGCCTTATTTTCAAATTCCCAATATTTCTCATTTTGGACGATTTTGCCCCTCCTTCTAATTAATTCACTTCAAAAATGGCCTTTTGCATTGAGCCTTTTCCAAGAAATCCAAATATGCACCCTTGAAGTACACATTAAATGGAGTTTGTGCATATAAAGAACTTGCAATTTAGATAAACCATGTGGTAGTTATGCCCTCCTGATTACGGGTCTTTTTTGAAATTCATCCGACCATATCTTGCAAACCACACATTGGATTTTTGAGTTCTTGGACTTTTTGGAATTGTGAGAACAAGATCTTCAACTTTCATGTTGGACAAATTTTGATTTGAAGCTTGTATCATGACTTCATCTTGAGGGGGGAAAACTTTCCATTTTGGGCAGCTGAAAATCACAGGTCCATTTGCCATTTTGGGAAACTGTCTGTCTGACTTCAATTCCTTCAACCTTGGTCTTTGAAATGCCAAATGAAGTTTATATGGACATGAATGAGACATTATAACCATTTCCAATCATCAAATCACTGATTAAATCCACAGTTGACCACAGTTGACTTTTGGTTGACTGGGCCAAGTTCTGATGAATTTCAAGCCTCTTTTACATGGGATCTTGGTTCCAAATGATATCACAACTTAAAAGAACTCTTTATGAATGATCATGGTGTCCAAATTCTTCAAGAATGGTCACCATCTATTGCTCAAGGCCTGATTTGACTGTTTTGACCTGGTTAGCTTCATCTGCAAGAAACATGGTTAGATGACAATATTTTTGTACTTTTGGTTAGTAAACATATGAAAAGCAATGATATACAAATGCTATACATGCTCGGTGATCAAGAAATCACACTCACAAGGTATCCCACCCACTAGGAGGGAAGCTAGGGTATGCAATGATCCTTGAGGCCATGATATGATATGATATGGGCCATGAGGGATCTTAGGGCCAAAATTGGGGTCTTACAGTTTAGTTTATAGGATGTAGGGAAAAGTCTCCCTCCAATGGGATAGGGTTTCAGTCAAACCAAGATGTCTCAGTCAATTACTCACTTGCATGGATCTCCAAGCATCTAGGATTAGGGTTTCAATAACACATACCATGAAATTAAAGCCTTTGGATGGATTAGGGTGCTTCTTAATCAAGTCTTCAATATATAAGCCCCCGACTATGGTTTAGAACCCAAAATGAGACCTAGGAATAATCATGGAGCCTCACCACCCAATCATTTGCCAACTAGGGTTTGAACCCCTGTGAAGAGTACCATGATGGAACTTGGTTGAACTCAAGCTTCAAAGATCAAACCATTAGGGTTTTGCATCCCCTATAACCAGGTGAATATCCAAGCCAAACCTATAGGGTTTCATCCCCTCCAAAACCCTAGCTTTGCAACCCAAGAACTTTGGATCCATAATGATCAACCACTAGATATAAATGAATGATTGATGCATATGAATGAAGCATGTGGGTATGCAAATGATTCTCAAGTCATGGGTTAGATGGAAAATAAAAA
Organism: Lathyrus oleraceus; assembly: GCF_024323335.1. Taxonomy (NCBI): domain Eukaryota; kingdom Viridiplantae; phylum Streptophyta; class Magnoliopsida; order Fabales; family Fabaceae; genus Lathyrus; species Lathyrus oleraceus. The sequence continues at coordinate 93,154,186 of NC_066585.1, forward strand.
GGGGAGGGCAAATTTTGGGGTATGACAACTGGCCCTATTTAATTATCTTAAACCTGAATACACAAATTGTGACAAGTTTTTGGGTATTCAAGGTAGAAGAGGATTAAATACAAAAATATCCAAAAATTTGCGCGTTGAGAATGGATGTAATGTAATGAGAGTTTTGTGGTTTTCCAAGCAAAGATTGGGCTTTAGGTGAGTCAGTAAAATTGGAGTTTTGGCTTTTCTCATTTTGCACGACTTCATGTTATGCTGTATGAATTATATGAATGAGTGAAACAATGTGATTTATGCATGATGATTATGATTTATGCAATGGTTAAGCCAGATGCTCATATAGAGAGCATTGAGAATTTTGGGCTAGGATAATGGTCATACATACATGATTCTACGACACCTATTTCAAGTTGAACAGTCGTTGTCACCTCTCTGAACTTGATCTGAAACATGGGGGAGAGCTTGTACCTACGTAGCCTGCCTCTGTCTCAGTCCACTGGGTATCTGCACCAATTGCCATAGACACAAGTTATAAAGTAGCCTCGCTATCTGAAGATCTCATACTGGCTTGCCCCAATGTCTTGAAATTGTATCCTCTTGAGTAACCATTCTTGGGAGTGATTGACTTGTCGTGCTCCTGGGGTGGCCTGTCCCAATATGAGCCTTGAAGTAACTTTGCCCCTGTCTGGATGATTTGGAGAGATTTGTAGAATCTCGACGTGGTTGCTTCAGATTGATTGACTCTTGAAGAGATATGAGCTATGGGATATCAAAATAGTTATTCAATCTTCCCATTATGTAAGCTTTCTTGATGTCAGGTGCTTATTCACAAGTAAAATGCTCATTTTAAAAATGATAATTGTAATTTCATGCTCATGCATGTTTGGAAACTCAAGTGTGTTCACTAAGATTATGACATCTAGTGAATGAATCACTAAGTACCACGTCATATCAGTAACAATACAAATGACAAGCAAATCTTTAGGAGTCAACCTTGACACGATCTTACCATAGTATGCTTTCAAAATAAACCTTCCTTCAATTAGGTCTTTTGAGGGTTGTAACATGATCTGGTTCACGATTTTAGAAAGAAAAGATACAAGGATTAAAACCTATTCTAACCCACTCATTCTATATGATGTTCTCCAGTCCTATGTTCAGTTAGCTTAAAACAAGTATTCATCTTTCAAAAAAGGATTTTGAATAGTATCAATGATGGTTAAGAAACCCATGAGAATTTGGAGCGATAGTCACTCGCCTTCTACTTTTGTTTGTAGCCACTGAGATTTACTCTTGCTGGGGATTTTGATATTGATCCTCTTGTTTCTTTTGTTTTACTTCCCCTTATTTTACCTGGGTTGATCCTTTGGGTCAGTAGCCCATCGGAATGCCCTAACTTTTGCCTAAGTCAATATTATTTTCAAGCTTTTGACTTAGCGGGCTTTTCATTTGCTTTTGATTTTTTCATTTCATCTTTTCTTTTTGTATTGGAGTAAATCCTGTGATACTTGCTTGTTTGATTAGTTGCAAGGTTCGTGACTATCTCACTCCTTTTGTTAGTAAGGGATAACCATTCTGAATTTGTGATTTCATCCTCTTAAAAGGGATTTGATATGATTTATCACTTGATGGGATGCTCTCCTTTTCAAAATTTGAATGCAATATCAAACTAATTGAATACGTTAAACATGAGGGTTTTATGTGTTAAAGAAAGAAACTCCTACTTCAAGGCCCAAAGGGGTTGACTAGGTATTAACTTCCTTATACCTTTGTGAAGGTAGAGAAAAACAAGAAAGGGGGGGTTTGAATTGTTTTAAAGATAATAAAAACTTTTTGGAAATGAGACACACGTAAAAATAAATAGTATCAACACTGAATTTTTACACTGGTTCGCTTGAAATTCAAAGCTACTTCAGTCCTCCGGGCCAAGGTGATTTTGCCTTCAATAAGGACTTAATCCATTAATCTTGAAAGATTACAAAAGGTTCGTCTAAAAGGATAAGGATCTCTTAGCCCTCTTGAGTTTACAGACTTCATAAGTCACTTGAGGAGTAATCAACGAATAAATAGAATTACAATAATGCTTAGTGCTTCTAGGTAAGCAGAAATTACACAAGGTAAGAGCAAAAAGAAATGTTCACAATTTTAGAGCAGCAGCTCGTATGAGAAAGAGAATGAATAATAGATATGCAAGTAGTGTTATATTCTCGTGTGTTTTCGTTCTTCTTAGTAAAGTGTTCCATCCTTTATATATGAGTGATGAGAAGACCGTTGAGTGACAGAATCTTTGGTAATAATGGATGATTAAAGTCATTAATCTCTATGTTCTTCCCAAAGCAGTTTTGAGGCGCTATAACTTTCTTCCTGAATTAGATTCTTTCCATAAGTGGAAGTCTTCATAGCTAAGTCTTTGGAAATATGATTCTGAATCAGAAGGTTCAAATATCAGAGTCTCTATTCAGCAAGTGTATCCTTCAGATAGTTGTTGTAGTTGACTGTCTTCAGAGGTTCTTCCAATTGATTACATCAGAGTGTAAAAGCTTCAGATCCTAGAGTATGTTCTTCCGCTTCAGAGTGTCTGATCTCTATTTGTTTTATACACTTCCTTGATCAGAGTCAGAGCTTCTGCTGAGTATCTTCTAAGTGATTATTCTGAACTAGTATTTGTATCTGATGAATGTATATCTGACTTCTTTGATTAAAGTCTTGCATACTTGGATAAATTTTCTTAGGGTACCATTTTTGTTTCATCCTTTGTTATCATCAAAATCTTAGAGATAAATTATAGATACTAGATTGGTTCTTACAATCTTCCCCTTTTTTATGATGACAAAAAAAATCAGGGTGATGATGAAACAATGATATAATCAACAAAAGATAATATCTCAGAGTCAGATGAGAGGTGACTCCCCCTTAGATGAATCATAGGATTTCTCAGAAGTTCTTACCAGACTTTCCTTGTGTGGCAGCTAGTTTGTACCTTAGTTGTTATCTTGCATAACTTTAGTTTGCATAAGATATTAAGATATTAATATACGCAGTGCACCAAGAGGCTTAGATATATTTTCATAAGATATTCTCCCCCTTTTTGTCAGACTAAAAAAAAACTTAGCATCAAAACAGGTAAAAGTGTTTATATTATATATATATATATATATATATATAATATATATATATATATATATATATATATATAATATATATATATATATATATATATATATATATAATATATATATATATAATATATATATATATATATATATATATATATATATATAACAACAGGTACAGATAAGCAACGATTCAGAGAGAGAGAGCACAAAATACATAGAAGAAAACATAAGGAAAACAACAAGAGAAACCTAAGTGCCTAAGGGTTTGGAGGCGGAGGCATCCTTTGGAGCAGCTAGGTCAGCAGGTTCTGAATATTGTTGTTGACGGAGTCTGGTGATCCAATCTTGCTCGCATTATTTGTTTCTCCTTCTGCATCTCTTCTAGAGTCTTCAGGACCAGAGGAGCGAAGCCAGAGTTTGATTTCTCCCCCTGGGTCAGAGTATCAGTGCTAGCCTTTGCAGCTTCTTCCGCAGCTATGCATGTCGCTTCTTCAGCGTCGGCTTTGGCTTTTGCCTCAGCTTCAGCAGCAGCCTTCTCTGCAGCTTCTCTAACTCGTTGTTCTTCTTCTAGGCGACCTTTCTCTTCTGCTTCTTCTGGCCTTTTCCTCTGCCTCTCTGACTAATCGTGCCTGAAGCCTTTCTCCAGCGTCTCTGATAAAGTCGTTGCGGACTTGTTCAGAGAGGCATTTCAGTTTGAAAGCCTCATATGCAATCCATCTGATCACTCTGTTCCAATGAATCCTCACTGCAGAGGGATCATCACTAATACTAGAGTTTATAGATAGAAATCTGATCTTCTCCACTGAAGACTCATCAAATAAAGAGATTGTTTCTTCTAAGGTGAGGAAGGTAGTTTCTGGTTCAGTGTCGAGGGATGGTGATGTTGGTGGTGTTTGGTTGGTGTCAGCGGGAGTCTGAGAAGTATGGATGATAATGTTTTCAGAGGGTGGTATTATGGGAGTATCAGAGGGTGGTGTTGTGGGTTGTTCATGTGGTGGATTTGGTGGTTGTTCAGATGGTGGTGTTTGTGGTTGTGCAGATGGTGGAATGTTAACTTCTGGTTCAGGTTGTTGTTATGGTGGAGAGGGTTGTTAATAAGATGATAAGATGTAGTAGGATGGAGATGAAGGTGTGGAGGAGATTGTTGAGATAGGTTCGTTAAGCATTTCAGCTTCAAAAAAATTGTAGGGTTGTGGTGGAGAGGTTGAATTTTTGAAACGGAGGTGATGGTGGGTTAGGGGTTGGAGTGTCAGAGGGTTTGGTGGTAGAGGGTTAGGGTTCAGATTGAGTGTAGATAGGAGTGGTTTGGGAAAGAGAAGAAGCAATTTGCTTTAAATTGACAGAACGAGAGTGAGGAGGCAAAGACTTACTTGGTGATTCGATTAAAGGGACCAGAGGTCTTGGCACAAAAGTTTCCCCTAACTTTGCTTTCTTGGCCTTCTTTGAATTCTCAGAAGGTTCTCGTTGTCTCTTTATGAAGTTTGGTGGATGCTCAAGCATCCAATCCGCAGAGAAATTTGAAATGTCAACTCCTTGGCTTGCGAGATCCTTTAGATAGTGTGCCACAACCTATGGATGATCAATCTTGGAGAAGATGTAAAGTCCATTTGGAATCTTCCTCTGATCTTTGAGTGCTTCCCAGGAGGTATCTAACGAGGGTTTCACCCTGACTAGCTCAATCACCCTCATGCTCTTCAAATTGCGAGAGTTCAGAGGCCTTCCAGTGTCAACAGTGGCAAATTCCATCAAATTGTGATGGATCAAGTGATCCACCAACCCGCTCTTGATCAGAACGTAAGAGATAAGCCTTCCAAGAGGGATGTAGGTTCTGGGCTTCATGTTGTTTTTGGTGTCTTTGATAGAGTCTCTGAGGTATTTGAAGAGCAGTGCTGGCAGATTCAGCTTGAGCCCTTTGTGAAGGCAATAGAGTATGCACTTCTGATCTGTGTTGATGTGGTCAGAAGAGTTGGAGGTTAGGCGGTAATGAATGGTTCCCAGAATTATCTTCAGCCAGACTCGATGGTTTTGGTGAAGTTCCTTGTTTTTGGAGGGGTTTCCTTCAGCGTTCTGTTGGAAAATGGCAGGGGCAATTTCCTGGGGCATGTACTTTGCACTAGGGTTGATATTGTAGATCCTTCTTCCCCTGTCTTCTCCATGTTCAGAAGGGAGGCGATTGACTTCTGAGTGATGACAATCTTTACCCCCAGAACATGTGACACTATGTAATGATCATCTGAGTCTGCAAAGCACCATAACTCTTTTACCAGATAGGTATAGACAGGGCCATAGAGCCTTTGGAAATAGGTTTGCCACCCTTGCATTCTGAGTTCCTCAGTAAGGTCTATTCCATTGCGCTTCATGTTGTCAAAGTCCACCAAAGATTCACACAAGACCTCAAGCTTATCAAATGCAGTGGCAAGATGGATATGGGGTTCACGATCCAAAATGTGTGGTTCTTTGTAAATTGGGGTAGAGACAACACTAGTTGTAGCAGTTGTTTGCTGAGAATAAATGAGAGTTTGTTCTGTTGATTCCATTTGCCGAGAGTAATTATAGACGAATTATTGTTGGGAATCCATGAGGAAGTTTATGAACTTGATAAAGATGATGAACTTGATGAAGAAAATGAACTAGAAGGAAGGAGGTTTGTGTAGGCTATGAGTGTAAAGTGTGAAATTGTGAATTGTGAAACATATAAATACATATAGAGGGCATGTAAAACGACAACGTTAGGAGAAGTTGAGAAGTTAGCAAATTAATGATGGCATATTAAACGAGTTGACACACTTATGAGAGACATGATTACAGCTGATGATAGAAGTCTAATCCCCAAATCAGCATACTGCTCGAGGAGATCTCAAGGGTCTGTCTCTTGATTTCTGCTAGACAGCTGTCTAGAAGATCCAAGGTCAGACGCAAGATACCCCACATGTTGATCTATCTGATCTTCAGGAATACTAAGGGATTGGATCTTGAGGATTTCTGATTCATATGGCTCCTAACTTGTAGAAGTATCAGAGTCAGATCCAGATACCAGATGCTATTTCAGAGCCTTATTTTTCTATTTCAGAGAAGCACATTAGATTTATTCTGGGCAATTTTCAATTTTCAGGTGTTTCAGAATAAATGAGAATCTATCTTCAGTCAGGGGTTTTGTGAAGATATCGGCTCATTTATGGTTTGTATCTATAAGTTTTAAAGATATTACCCCTTTCTGAACATAGTCTCTGATAAACTGATGTTTTATTTCTATGTGCTTAGATCTGGAGTGCAAGATATGGTTCTTACTTAAACATATGGCAGCAGTATTATCACAGAAGATAGGAACGTTACTCTCAAATATCTAGAGGTCTTCTAGTTGATTTTTCATCCAGAGCATCTGATTAGTGCATAGTGAAGTTGATATATATTCTGCTTCTGCAGTAGACAGAGCGATGGTTGACTGTCTTTTGCTAGCCCAAGATATGAGATTGTTTCCCAAGAACTGACAATTCCCAGATTTGTTTTTACGTTCCATTATATCTGTAGCGGTGTATTCATCGCCTTTTAGATTTATTGTCTAAATCAAAAGCAAAGCATACAAAGATAGAGTCGCCACCGCACTTCTATTTATCCAAAGGAATGGCTAGAAAGCGAACAAAAGCCTAAGAAGTTTTACAAAGAAAACTAATAAAAAGGGTACAGAGATCTGGGTAAGGGGGTAATTATGCAAAGGGAAGGTGTTAGGCACCCAATGCATCCTAGGTACTCCTAGGGAACCCTTTTCACAACTTGTTGTATCAGATGATTGTTTATGAAAATATTTATTGTGCAAACATGATTGGGAGGATGAGAGAGGAATATACAATTTTATTATTTTTGTGTTTGGATGGATGAATCCATTGCCTACGTACCTTTACAGGATCAAAACCTCGTAGTTCGGCTAAAAGATTTCCAAAAAGTGAGTGGATTGATTTTAAACAAAAGCCTTAAGGTCTTTCATTATCAAAGGGAGAACACTCAACCTGAACCAACAATCCACCATGTGAGGATAGCTTCAACATACTAGTGAGGGGTTAACCCTATAATAAGTATGGAAGTCTTACAATCAACTCACTAAGGATGCGGTGAGATTCACATCAACCACTAAGATAATTCAGATCTACGGCTAATGCATGAAAATTTATCAAGAAGTGGACACGGGCCACAAAAAGCAATTAAGTGAGTGAAATTAACCAATTATGAGCATTCACAAAGATGGTCAAAGTTGACATTAGATTCAATTCAGAAGAAGTATTGTGAAAATGAAGTTTGAAAATCAAAGGCTTAAGGCCTAGGTTTCTAGTTTTGAAAACAGATGAAAATGTTTGCACAAAGTTTTCTGGTTTGGGGTTAAAAGTGAAAATGGAGGTTGTAAGGAAACAAAAGGTGGGGATGAGGAGTAAAACTTCATTAGGTGTTCCTCTCTTGAGATCATATGTAGATGATCCAAGTGGTTCCTTTGGAATAAGCAACAAAGTCATAAGCAAATAAGCAGGTTCAAAGGAGCAACAAAACTGGAAATGGATTGCCAATAAATGGTCTTACGTCCAACTCCGAAAAAAAATGGGAAACGGAGTGCCAATAAATGGTCTTACGTCCAACTCCACAAAAGAAAACAGAAACAGGAAACAGATGGCCAATCAATGGTCTTATACCTGACTCCACAAAAAGAAACAAGATGGGAAACAGATGGCCAATCAATGGTCTTACGTCTGACTCCACAAAAAGAAACAGAATAGGAAATGGAGTGCCAATAAATGGTCTTATATCCAGCTCCCCAAAAGGAACAAAAAACAGATAGCCAATCACTGGTCTTACATCTGACTCCTCAAACAAAGCAGATAACAAATGCAAAAGCACAATGCAAAATAATATGTAAAAGCAACATGAAGGATGAACAGGTAAGCAAACAATCAATCAATTAGCACACACTATACACAACCAAAAGGCTCATACAAGGTTGGGCTTTAGTCAAGGGGTCATATCAACCTCGACAAACAAGCCAGATATGTAAGGGTGTTTTGAACTCTTAACCCTAACATTGAGAGTTAGGGTGAAGCAGATGAAATGGGAGATGAGAGTTAGACCTCATAGCTCTTAACCCTGGTCGGGGTGAGCTTAAATCAAAGAAGGTGTGGGAGTCTAGAATGAGGAACTCTACTCCACAATGACTGACTCTATATACAATGATCTTGGGTGTTTATTCAAATGCATCAGCACATAGTGCGAGCAATATGAAAGACTCAACTGAATAGCAGGGGATGGATTGCACATCCCTTCTATCTGCCAATGCCTCTTCACTTAGGAGGACTTGAAGTACATGGCACAAAAGTAAACAATAAAAAACATGGCCTCTTAAGGAGGGCTTCAGACAGGTGCCTGCCAAAAGAACATGACAGGTCTTCCAGACTACATGGAGTTAAGGAAATTACCTAAGTGGTATGCCAACCACAAGCAAAGCAAAGCAACTCAAGTAATGAGTTAAAGCTACTAAAGTACCTGTAAGAAAATCAAACAAGTCAATATTCACATTCAGACAAACTAAACAACAGACAAACCACAGTGAGACAACCAATATACACAATGTAATTCAACAACTCAAGTGAGTTAGCCACCCAAGGACCTACAACACAATCAGCATTAGTTAAACAAAGCAAATGGTGTCTCAAGCAAAGAGATCACATCATCCATTAGGACTTATTGCATGAACCTGAAAGGCAAAGCTCAAATTGTAAGTTCAAACCCCTAGGGCAAAGCCTAGGGTCAAAGGTGAATCAAAAAGTCAAAACAGCAACTAAAATTCAACATGAATCACATTTAATCAATCATGAACATGTCCTAAAAAGGACCAAGTCAAAAGCATTAAGCAAAGCTCATGTAGTGAGCAAGAGAAGACAAAGGCAATTTCAAAGCACACAATTGAACATTAAGAATCAAAAATCCATATTAAAACAGAAATGACTCAAACAATTCTGGAAAATTTTATGATCACACAACATGTCCAATACAATCATCATGCCAAAAATTGGAAACAACAGAGCTCATTTGACCTAGAAATGAAAATGCACAAGTATGAGACCAAGAATGTGACACCAAATGTTGCACAACAATGTCCATGTGTCTAAAACAGAGATAAAAAATGGTAAAAATGCACAATCAAGCCTCAATGGTCAAGCAACATGTTGGGAATCAGTGTGTAAAATTTCATGGCAATTGGATCATTATTGAGCATTTCATAATAGAAAGACTGAAGTAATGTCACAAAAGCATACATGTTCAATCAACAGTCCACAATTCAAAATCCAGAAATGGTAAAAATCAAAAATCAACACCACAAAATAATAGACAAACACATGATCATTTTGCAAAAAAAATTGGAATTAATTGGATGTGTTTTCAATTTTATATGATTTTTTGAAGTTGGAAGAAAATTTTGAATTAAAATGAACAAAGCATATGACGAAATGGAGGGAAAGGTTAAATGATGGATTAATTTGAAAACATGGCTCAGGCTGGAATCGAACCCTGTGCACAATTAAAATGAGCGCGCTGAATCAAATAAATGTGCAAAATGCTGGAACGGAGGATCGAAGCGTGTAACAGCCAAAACGCTGTAGTTTCATTAAACATGCTGGCGCCCAGTCAGCGAGTCAATGAGTACGCGTGGACAAGTCAAGCAACATAAGCCAATCAATTCGCCACGAAGCATGCACATGAGGACAAAGCCCTAGCCAGCTCGTCTAGTTGCAGACGGCGGCGCTTATGGAGGAAAACACCGTCTTCTTCGTGAAGACGGTGGAGGAACAGTACAGCCTCATGAAATTTTTTCCAGAATTCACTAAAAATTATATCAACAGAAAGCTCTTCTCATGCACATCACGAATCCACTAATAACTAAGCCAAACAAGCCATGGATTAAGAGAATCGAGCAAGAACATTATGACATACAAAACTTTATTTCAGCATATCTCAGCCATTACTCAACCAAATCGCATGAAATTTTCACCAGATTTATCAGCAAGAGAAGATCTACACGATCATGGCAAAAGATTGGAGAATTAAAAGCTTCGAAAAACCTACCTCTTGAAGAGCAGTTTCTAGAATCAGCAATTTCAAGGCCTGGCACGATTCAAATCCACTCCTCTATCACTATTATGAAGCTTTGTGAAGAACTTGGAGCTTGGAGAGGCTTAGATCTTGCTCAAATAACAGTTTCCATCTTCACCTTCATGAGCTTGGTATGCTCGATTTCTGCTCGAATTCAATGATCCAATGCTTGATCTACACTAAATGAAGATCAGAGAACAAGAATATGGAAGAAAATTGCAATGCTATGTAAAGAATTTTCAAGTTTTGATTGAGAGAAAATTTTGGAGGGAAGAAGAATTTAGATCTAGAAATGGTGAATCCTCAACAATTCTGTTAGGTTTTAGTTTATATACCATGTGTTAATCCTACTGAAAATGTAATTAGGCTTTGGTTAATGCAAAATTAGTGAGAATGAGGTGCATGGTAAAATTAGCAAAAACACCTTATGCATGGCAAGGCACACGTGAACAGTACCATGTGCATGATCAAATTCACTTAAAATCTTCCAATGAACACAATGGCAATGGTATTTTGTCCATACAATGGCAATGGCAATGGTATTTTGGACAAAAATTCATTTGAAGCTTCTTTGATGTTGGAAAGTTGAGTTGAATTTGGTCCAAAAACTTTCCATTTTTGGAAACTTGAAATTATAGGTCACTTTCCATTTTGGGAAACTTTTGTACTGGCTTCAAATTCTTCAATGTAGATGTTTGACATGATGAATAAGCCTTGTTTGAACATGAATGGGATGAAGAAACTCAATTTCCCAATTTAAAACCCACAGTTGACTTTCAGTTGATTGGCATAGGCCCTTAGATGACCTGAAAATGTTCTGATGAACTTGGGCCTTTGCCACTTGGGGAATTTGCCTCACAAAGGACCTCTAGCTCATATAAGCTCAATATAATGATCACATGATCCATATCTCAAAGGAACCCTCATCTCTTGCACAAAGGATTCACTTGAATTGCCTTGACCTGTTGACTGCTTAAGCTGCAAGTAACAAAGGTTAATGACATATTTTTGTACATTTTGGTTAGTGATTAAAAGAAAAAGCAATGATACACAAATGCAAGCAATGTTTGGTGATCAAGAACCACTCTCAAGAAAGATCCCACCCACAGGGAAGGAAGCAAGGACCCAGCCCCAGTCTTAGGGACAAAATTGGGTCTTACAGATGCCCCTATTTAAGGTCATTCTAGCCAGAGAAGTGAAGGTTAAAATCTTCATCTCGACGCGGTAGAATGGACTTAAATAACAATAATGAGACAAATTTTGGTCCCTAAGAGACCTCATGATGCAAATGTATGAATGCAAAAGAAATAAACTCTGTGGGGGAATATGGGTCCACAAAGAAGAAAATCAGGAGCAAAGACAAATCCACAGGAATGATGCACTTCCAAATGGAACAGAGACTCTGACAGGACTCTTATGGGGATAAGAAAAAAGAATGCGTGAGCAGGACACGACTCTGAATTAGGGGAAAAAAGAACTTGACACTGCGTGAGCAGGACACGACTCGACTAGAGACCTTATTGGGGAGTAAAGGACTCAAACTGGGGAGAAAAGTTCCAAAGGGAAACACATCCCAAAGAAAGACTCAAGCTGACTCAAAATGCGTGTATTGGGGAAAACGCCAATACAACAAAACTATCCACAAAGGATACTTCGGATAAAAATCCGGACTCAGGCTGGGGAAAGATTCACACAGAACCTCCCTGCCGAGGAAAATTGCATATATTGGGGAAAACGCCAATACAGCAAAAGGGTGAATCACAACAGAAACTCCGCTGGGGAATGTCTAACAAAGACTCTCCAGAGGAAGCAAGAAGATGAGGTGTTACCGGTTACTGGGTAACAAACTCAAAGAGACATGTGATCTGAACACCGGTTACTGGGTGAAAGAACAACAAGCTCAGGAAGAATGAATATCTAAGACCGGTATAAGGGTGAGAGATATCAATCAACCAAAACATCTGAGGAAGACCTGAAAAGGGTATATCAACTCAGGAAAATCTGACTCCGCAGGGGACCAAGGTCATAATAAGGAGCAGAAAGGAGGGAACACCAAGGATACCGGTTACTGGGTATATAATAGGTGACCGACCGAAAACGTGAATTGGTTTTTACTGCCAAAACACTCATCATCCGAAAGGAGGGCTTAAAAAAGCAAATCGACTTACAGGATGGACATTCGACTCCGCAACGGGAAAACGAATCTTACTCAAATGGGGAAAGACAAAAGGCTTCAACCAAAGAGCGCATGAGATATATTATCCATTACCGTCAGAACGTGGATAGTATACTCGCATGGAAGGAACACCAGGGATACCGGTTACTGGGTATATAATAGGTGACCTACCGAAAACATGAATTGGTTTTTACTGCCAAAACACTCATCATCCTGAAGAGAGCAAAACGCAAACTTATTAAAGGATGGATATTCGATTCCACAAAGAATACGAATCTTACTCCGCTGGAGAAACAATCAAAAGATTTTGACCAAGGAGTGCATGAGATATATTATCTATTACCGTCAGAACGTAGATAATATACTCGCATGGAAGGAACACCAGGGATATCGGCTACTGGGCATATAATAGGTGACCGACCGAAAAGAGAAACAATCGTTACCAACAACAACAGGGTAGACGAAAGATAACTCGCTGGGGCAAGCAAACGGCAATTATCCAGGAAACATATCACCGGTTACTGGGAGATACGCTCAAAAAGGGGAGAAATGAATATTCGATTCCGCAAAGGAAACACGAATCTTACTCAACTGGGGAAACACAACAGGCTTCGACTGAAGAGTGCATGAGATATATTATCCATTACCGTCAGAACGTGGATAATACACTCGCATGGAAGATTATCCACAACCGATTACTGGGTTAATAAAGGATAAATCAACCGAAAAGAAAGGCATCGGGATACCAAAACTAGGTATATAAAGATGACCGATCAAAGGGAGCAACAATCAATACCAACAAAAGGGTAGATGAAAGAGGACTCACTGGGGATGCATTGATAAAAAAAATCAATGATCCGGGGAACAAATCACTAGTAAACGGTGAAAGGACCCGCTAAGGATAAAATTGCTAGCATACGGCAATTATCCACAAGGAGGAGAAAAGACCTGCTGGGAATACAATTGCTTACTCAGAGCAATTACCCAGAAGATGGTGAGGAAATATCAACATCGAATACTGGATATTGATAACCACCAAGAGTAACCGTCATCAACTAGGATGAGCCACAAAAGGTTAACTCTGCAAAGGGGAGAGATTAGGATTTACAACCACCGAATACTGGGTAGAAACCATCAACTCTGATGAAGAGAAAACATAGGGTTTACAACTAACGAATACTGGGTAGAAACCAAAACCTCTGCGTGGGGAGCGAAAGGATCACAACTCCGCACGGGGAACAAATAGGGTTTATAACTACCAGTTACTGGGTAGAAAACCACAAACTCTGCTGAAGAGCAAGAAAATAGGATTTACAACTACCGAATACTGGGTAGAAGACCAAAAACTCAGCTGAGGATAAAGTGAATGATTGTCGGTTACTGAGCAAACTATCCAACTATTCCACAAGGAAGCACAGACTCTGTTGGGGAGACAACAACAACATAGGATTTACAACTACCGAATACTGGGTAGAAGACCGCAAAATCCGCAATCAACCAGGATGAACCACAAAGGTTACCTCTGCTAGGGGATGGAAGTAGGATTTATAACTACCTGTTACTGGGTAGAAAACCACAAAGATAGGACTTACAACTACCGAATACTGGGTAGAAGCCACCGACTCTTGTTGAGGAACAAAAGGCATACAACTACCAATCTTTGGGTAAACAACCACAGATTCCGCAAAGAGGGAAAAAGGTATATAGGATTTACAACTACCGGTTACTGGGTAGAAAACCACAAAGGATAGGACTTACAACTACCGGTTACTGGGTAGAAGCCACAAATTCCGCTGAGGATAAAGTGAATGATTGCCGGTTACTGAGCAAACATTCATTTATTCCACAGGGAAGCACAAGAGACAGTTGCAAAAAGGCCAATTCAGGATCAAACCAAAAAGGTAAACTGAATCAAGACTCGTCCTAATGAGGAAATAACTCAAAAGGGAAAACCCATCCCAATATATGTGTTGGGAGGAAACGGGAACAACCGTCATCCACGAGGATATATCTCAGTGGGGAAATACATAAGGAATGACAGACATTTTCTGCTTAAGGGGCTGACTCTATATTGAGAGATTAGACACCCGACATCTGCTTGGGGAGATCTACTGGAGAGATCTATATCACCATTTAGTAGGAGACAACAAACAAAAGATATATGGCAAAAATGCAACATGAATATATGAATGTTGAGAGTATGCATGAATATGCGTGATTTATGTTTGATGAATGCTAACAAAACAAACATTTCTAACACAACCAGGTCCAGGAATCAAACGCCCGGTACTACACCACAGGAGAGAAAGCCAGGATCACCGGAGAATAAACAATCTGCCGGGATCAGGAAACAACAAGATCTCTGCAAGGATGGATCATCAGTCTCAGCTGGGAAACAGGAGCTCGCTGCACCGGCGAAAACTGCCACGAAAGCAACTCCAAACAATTCCACTGGGGGAAAACCCACTGAGGGAGAAAAGATCACACAAGTAGGTCCTGCCACACAAGCAACTCTACTGGGGATCAAAAACATCAGGAAATCACCCAATCTCTGCATGGAGGAATCATCACAGGTGCAATCCACCACCACAAATCTACTGGGGATTTATCTGAGGCAGAGAAGGAGAACTAGGGATCAACCACCAAATACTGAAACTTCCAAAAGGAACCACAACTGCTGAGGAGGAAAGAATCACTGCTCTGCTGAAGGGAGGAGAAGTGAAAACCTCAACAAGCATTCTGATGGGGAGAAGCCTAACAAAGGCTCTGCTCAACAAAAATCTGTTCGGGAGAAATCCCAGCAAATACCATGCTTGGGAAACAAAATCTCAACAGAAGCTCTGCTTAGGGAGAAACCCCAACAACAATCTGGAGAAAGAGGATACAGCCATGCCAGGAATATGAACAAATGTCTTACCCTGTTGGAAAACATGCCACCCTTGGGAGAGCACTGAGAGATTCTTAAGTATCCTTTTATCATTGTGAATGTTCACCTTGTTAAAAAACAATTTTTGAAAAATTTTATTTGTTTAAAACAATGACATTTTATCAATTAAAACATGCAAAACATTTGTTGAATTGAAACAAATAAGAGTGCAAATAATTGGATAAAAGCTCAAATTTATTTGATGGAATGGTAGCCTGCAAATGGCAAGACTCCATAGATCTGTACAAAATTTGAAATCGGTGATATATATTGGAAGAGGGCTACATTGAACATAATGACCATTTCTCTACCAATTTGAATCCGATGTATTTGAAGCTTCAGCTGACAATGACTGAGCGAGAATCTCTGACGAAAAGACAGTTGTGAAACAGAAAGTCTTGTCAGGATGTAGTTACTTGCCATATCCCTAATTTTTGCCTAGATTGCCCCAGGGCGAGGTACTCAATCTAGCGGGATGCAAATTCATTTTTTTTCATGTCTCTAACTTTTGCCTGGATTGCCCTTTCGGGTTCTCCACCGAGACGCTCCTTTTTGCCTAAGCCGCCCTTTCGGGTTTTCAACTTAGCGAGCTATTTTGTTTTTTCTTTTTAGGCAAAGTATTTCTTGACTGCATCTGAATTCACAGGACGAGTGAAATCCTCCCCATCCATTGTTGTAAGCATCAAAGCACCGCCTGAAAAGGCTCGCTTGACAACGTATGGACCTTCATAGTTTGGAGTCCACTTGCCCCTGGAATCGGGCGCGAAAGACAAGACTTTCTTGAGCACAAGGTCACCTTCTCGGAACACACGAGGCTTGACCTTCTTATCGAACGCTTTCTTCATTCTCTGCTGATATAACTGACCATGGCACATGGCAGTCAATCACTTCTCCTCAATCAAATTCAACTGGTCGTAACGACTCTGAATCCATTCAGCATCAGTCAACTTGGCTTCCATCAAGACTCTCATTGATGGAATCTCCACCTCTACTGGGAGAACATCCTCCATGCCGTAAACAAGAGAAAAAGGGGTTGCCCCTGTTGAAGTGCGGACAGATGTACGATATCCATGCAAAGCGAATGGCAGCATCTCATGCCAATCTTTGTACGTGACTGTCACCTTCTGGATAATCTTCTTGATATTCTTATTAGCAGCTTCAACATCCCCATTCATCTTGGGTCTGTAAGGAGAGGAATTATGGTGTGCAATCTTGAACTTAGCGCACAACTCTTCCATCATCTTGTTGTTCAAGTTAGATCCATTATCAGTAATGATCTTATCAGGCACACCATAACGGAATATCAGCTGATTCTTGACAAACTTCACGACCACCTGCCTGGTCACATTAGCATACGATGCCGCTTCAACCCATTTGGTGAAGTAGTCAATTGCTACGAGAATAAACCTGTGCCCGTTAGACGCTTTCGGTTCAATCATGCCGATCATGTCAATTCCCCACATAGAGAAAGGCCATGGTGATGAAATCACATTCAGAAGTGTAAGAGGAATATGAATCTTATCCGCGTAAATCTGACACTTGTGGCATTTCTTCACGTATTTGCAGCAGTCAGACTCCATTGTCAGCCAATAGTAGCCTGCTCTCAACATCTTTCTAGCCATTGCATGTCCATTGGAATGAGTACCAAATGAACCCTCATGGACCTCAGTCATCAACAGGTTTGCTTCGTGTCTATCCACGCATCTGAGCAGAACCATGTCAAAATTTCTCTTATACAGCACTTCACCACTGAGGTAGAAACTGCCTGACAACCTTCTCAGAGTTTTCCTATCTTTCACAGATGCCCCAGGCGGGTAGACCTGGTTCTAGAGGAAACATTTGATATCATAATACCAAGGCTTGTCATCATTCACTTCTTCAACTGCAAACACGTGAGCTGGTCTATCCAAGCGCATCACGGTGATATTGGGAACTTCATTCCAGTACTTGACCACAATCATTGAAGCAAGCGTAGCAAGAGCATCTGCCATCCGATTATCCTCTCGAGGAATATGATGAAAGTTAACTTCTGTAAAGAACGTTGAAATCCTCCTCGCATAATCTCTGTACGGAATGAGACCAGGTTGATTCGTTTCCCATTCACCCTTGATCTGATTGACAACGAGGGCCGAATCACCATACACATCAAGATGCTTGATCCTTAGATCAATGCACTCTTCTAATCCCATAATGCAGGCTTCGTACTCAGCCATATTATTCGTGCATTTGAAAGTTAGCCTTGCTGTAAACGAAATATGTGTGCCCTGAGGAGTAATGATTACTGCCCCAATTCCATTTCCGTACTGATTTACAGCGCCATCAAACACCATCGTCCATCTGGAACCAGGCTCTGGCCCTTCATCAAGTGTACGCTCGTCACAATCTTTCATTTTCAAATACAGAATCTCTTCGTCTGGGAAGTCGTACTGAACAGACTGATGATCTTTAATCGGCTGATGTGCCAAGTGGTCAGCCAAGATACTACCTTTGATAGCTTTCTGAGCTCGATACTCGATATCATACTCAGATAACAACATCTGCCAACGGGCAATCCTCCCGGTTAAAGCAGGCTTCTCGAAGATATACTTGATTGGATCCATTCTGGATATCAACCAAGTTGTATGATTTATCATGTACTGGCGCAAACGCTTAGCTGCCCAAGCCAAAGCACAGCACGTCTTCTCAAGCATAAAGTATCGAGACTCACAATCGGTGAACTTCTTACTCAGGTAGTAGATAGTAGATTCTTTCTTTCCCGATTCGTCTTGCTGACCGAGTACATAACCCATCGAGTCTTCAAGAACAGTCAGATACATGATCAGAGGTCTTCCTTCTACAGGCGGAGACAAGATCGGAGGTTCAGACAGATACTCTTTGATACTGTCGAAAGCTTTCTGGAAATCCTCGGTCCAATCATGAGACTGATCTTTCCGGAGGAGCTTGAATATCGGCGCACATGTGGCAGTCATGTGGGATATAAATCTGGAAATATAGTTCAAGCGGCCAAGAAAACCTCGGACTTGCTTTTCAGTTTTGGGCGCAAGCATCTCTCGTATTGCTTTGACCTTTGCAGGATCAACCTCAATACCCCTTTCGCTGACAACAAAACCCAATAACTTGCCAAAACGGACTCCAAATGTGCATTTGTTCGGATTCAGACGAAGCTTGAACTTCCTCAGACGCTGAAAAAGCTTCAACAAATGCTCAACATGTTCAACTTCCGTTCGTGACTTAGCAATCATATCATCGACATAGACCTCTATCTCCTTGTGCATCATGTCATGAAATAAGGTAGTCATAGCTCGTTGATACGTGGCTCCGGCGTTCTTCAAACCGAAGGGCATCACTCGATAACAGAATGTTCCCCAAGGTGTGATGAATGTTGTCTTCTCCATATCCTCGGGTGCCATCTTGATTTGATTATATCCGGAAAATCCATCCATAAAGGAAAAGACTTTGAATTTGGCTGCATTGTCTACCAACATATCAATGTGTGGTAGAGGGAAATCATCTTTCGGACTAGCCTTATTCAAATCTCTGTAATCAACACACATACGGACTTTTCCGTCTTTCTTAGGCACAGGCACAATATTAGCCACCCATTGAGGATATGTGGAAGTCACCAGAAACCCCGCATCAATTTGCTTCTGAACTTCCTCTTTGATCTTCACTGCCATATCTGGATGAGTTCTTCTGAGCTTCTGCTTCACAGGCACGCACTCAGGCTTCAAAGGCAGGAAATGTTGCACAATATCTGTATCTAGACCCGGCATATCTTCGTACGACCAAGCAAAGATATCGGAATATTCTCGTAGCAAACGGATCAACCCCTTCTTCACAGACTCTTCAAGGAGCGCCCCAATCTTCACCATTCGAACACAATCTTCAGACCCAAGTTGGCCGTTTCCAGATTCTCAAGATGCGGCTGAATGATCTTCTCTTCGTGCTCAAGAAGACGGGTAATCTCATCAGGAATCCCTTCAACATCATCTTCCTCTGCCTCGAATACAGGGAATTCAAAATTGGGAGATGGCATTGGATCATTATGTTCAATGGGTTTTAGAATCAACCTGCATAATGATTTTGGATAATGAAAAACTTTAGAGTTTAAACAAACAAATCATTATGCAGATGAAAAGATTGCTTTTATTCTTGTTTTTTAGGGTTTTTTGTGATCACCGATTTCATGCAAAAAAGCAAAAAGTGAAAACAATTGGAAAAACAAATGTTTAACATGAATTTATTGAATGAAATATCATTGTATAAATGTTGCCAACAATGTCATCACTTCTCCTTTTGGCATGGGAGAAGGGTTTTTAAACAAAGCAAACATATTACGCTGACTTATGAATGACCGTAGGAACATCCACAGCGACCCAATTGTGGCAGATCCCACCAGGGATGACAAAATTATCAGTATCCTCTGCATCTTCTTCCAGAATAGCAGCAGTTTCCTCAGCTTGATCGGCGTGGATGAAACCTCCACTCTTGAACAGCCCTTTGTCGTTGAAGACCCCAGAAGAATAGCCAATGCCAGCCCGGGATTTATTGTCTTCAAGCTCGATCATTTTTCCTAGACCAGCAACTGCACCATATTCAATGGCCAGTTTCGCATCACGATAGGAAGCAAATGAAGGAGTTTTCTTCTCGATTGGCTCAGCAATAGACAAAACTTGGAAAGGCGTTCCAACTTCATCCTCAGCATCAATGTATGAGAAAGAAGACAAGTGGCTAACCAGGAGAGCCTTTTCTCCCCCTACCACAACCAGTTTCTTGTTCTTGACGAATTTCAGCTTCTGGTGTAGGGTGGATGTCACGGCGCCAGCCTCGTGAATCCATGGTCTACCAAGGAGACAGCTATAAGATGGGTGGATATCCATAACCTGAAAGGTAACTTGGAAATCACTTGGTCCAATCTTGATTGGGAGATCAACTTCCCCAATCACGGTCTTACGCGACCCATCAAAAGCTTTCACAACAACTCCATTCTGCCTCATGGGAGGCCCTTGATATGACAATCTAGAGAGAGTGGATTTCGGCAATACATTCAAAGATGACCCAGTGTCCACCAGCACGTTGGACATGGCGTCGCTCTTGCAATTCATGGATATATGTAAAGCCATGTTGTGGTCCCTTCCCTCCTCAGGGAGATCAGCGTCACAGAAACTCAAAGTGTTGTAAGCAGTAATGTTTGCAACAATGCTGTCAAACTGTTCAATAGTGACATCATGATCAACATAAGCCAAGTCCAAAACTTTCTGCAGAGCCTCCCTATGGGGTTCTGAATTCAGAAGCAAGGATAATACGGAGATTTTGGACGGCGTTTGTAGAAGCTGGTCTACAACGTTGTACTCACTCTTCTTGATGAGCCTCAGCATCTCATCACAGTCTTCATTCACAATGCCACTGGGGCCAACAGAAGAAGTAAGAGTCTTTTGTACAGAGGAGGGTTTAACAACAGGTGCCGGGTTCGGAGAATTAACCGCATCCCCAACCGGACGCTCAACAGAGTCAGCTCTAGCCTGAGGCTTCGGAGGTGCTGAAAACACGCGACCACTACGGGTCAACCCGCTCACATCAGCTATGTTCACAACAACGGGAGAAGGCAAGGGCACTTCTTTGCCATCTTCAACAGCAACAGGATTATAGCGGAATGGAATTGCTTTATCAGAAGAATAAGGCACAGGGCCGGCAGGCTTGATAACTAGAGCAGGAGAAACCTTCTGCTTGCTACCATCATATCGAATGATAACAGGCTCAGGGATCCTGAACACCGGAGAAATCACATTCACCTCTGGCTCATCTTCATCAACATTTCTGTTTTGAAGAATCTCAATAGTCCCCTCATCCAGCAATTCTTGCAGCTCTCTACGCACTTGGCGACATCCCAATCTGTCAACAGAACAAATTCGGCACTTATCATGATCATGCTCCAAATGACTGTACTGACACAGCAGACGGTGCAACTCAACAAGCGATTGTCGAATATGGCTAACATATTTGACCTTGTATTTGCCAGGGCAACCCTGGACCATGTTAACAGACTTCCCATGCTCGGGCAATGAGTTCTTCTTAACATTGGGACCAACGTCCTCAAAGCACAAAATTCCGCACCTCATAAGGTCTTGAACCTTAGTCTTCAACGGAAAGCAGTTGTCCACATTATGGTCGGGAGCACCCGAATGATAAACACAATGTTGGTCGGGCTTGTACCACCACTGAGGGTTAGCAAGTACAGCCGGTGGGTCCCTGGGAGTAATCAATTTCCGCTCTATCAAAGAGGGATACAGCTCTGCGTATGACATCGGAATTGGATCGAAGGTGATCTTCTTCCTCTCATAACTCGTACTAGCTTGATTATTGTTGTTACGAGGCTGCTAAGCCTGTTGCTGAGGTCGAGGTTGTTGTTGATACTGTTGAGTTGATTGCTGATTATTGTGCTGATATTGCTGATTGTTGTCTCTGAAAACAGGTGCTATGTGAGCCACCGGGTGCTGATTGCTGGCTGAACGCACAGGCTTCCTCCTAACAGAGGGTCTTCTGGGTTTGATATGGGATTGCACAGCATGTGCCTCTCCATCTTTCTTCTTTGCAAACGCCCCATATCGCTTGCTAGAAGAGCCTTCATCCTTGGTCAGGCGTCCTTCACGGTCTCCCTCCTCTAGTCGCATCCCCATGTTCACCATCTCGGTGAAATCAGAAGGAGCGCTAGCAATCATCCGCTCGTAATTGTAAGACCCCAATTTTGGCCCTAAGATCCCTCATGGCCCATATCATATCATATCATGGCCTCAAGGATCATTGCATACCCTAGCTTCCCTCCTAATGGGTGGGTTACCTTGTGAGTGTGGTTCTTGATCACCAAGCATGTATTGCATTTGTATATCATTGCTTTTCATATGTCCACTAACCAAAAGTACAAAAATATTGTCATCTAACCTTGTTTCTTGCAGCTGAAGCAATCATCAGTCAATCAGTCAAATCAGGCATTGAGCAATAGATGGTGGCCATTCTTGAAGAATTTGGACACCATGATCATTCATAAAGAGTTCATATAACTTGTGGTATCATTTGGAACCAAGATCCCATGTGAAAGAGGCTTGGAATTCATCAGAACATGGCCCAGTCAAGAAAAGTCAAGAAAAGTCAACAAAAGTCAACTGTGGTCAACTGTACGTTTAATCAGGGATTGGAGGGTGTGAGATGGTTAGAAAGACCTCTTTCATGTCCATACAAGTCTCATTTGACATTTCAAAGATCAAGGTTGAAGGATTTGAGGTCAGACAAAAAGTTTCCAAAAATGGAAATGACCTGTAATTTTCACCTGCCAAAAATGGAAAGTTTTTCTCCTCAAAATTACTTCATGATACAAGCTTCAAATGAAATTTTGTCCAACATGAAAGTTGAAGATCTTGTTCTCACCATTCCAAAAAGTCCAAGAACACTCAATTCCCATGTGTGGTTGTCAAGATATGGTCAGATCAATTTCAGAAAATGCCCGAATTCAAAGTGGCATAACTCTCACATGGAATGTCCAAATTGGATGGTTCTTCGTTGAGCAAACCCCATTTAACATGAACTATCCAAATGCATCATCACATTTCATTAAAAAGCATCACAAAAAAAATCCATTTTTTTAGTAAATTAATTTGAATTTTTTGGAGGGAAAAATGATTTTTTGAAATTTATGCATTTTTTACTTCTAATTAATCACATTTGCCTCCCAATGAATTTTAGAATTTATTCCAAAAAAAATCAGCACTATTCTATTGCCATGCATGCATGTGAGGGTATTTTGGTCATCATGCTTGAAAATATCCATTTTTTACTAATCCATTTGGTTTGTCCTAATGATGATTTAGGAAGGTGATTAACAAGGGGTATTTAAACCCTAATCATAACAGAATCCATAACAACACTTCACAAAAATTCAGATCAAAAAATTTTCTCTCAAAATTTCTCTCATTTTCTCTCAATTTTTCTCATTTTTCTCTCACTTTTTCTCACTTTTTTTTCGAATTTCTTGAATGAATCTGGTTCATGCTTGCATTATTCATCATCCACCTTCATCATTGAGCGAGATTGGAGCCACGATTCACTGGAATTCACGATATTTGAAGCCATGCCAAGGAATGTTCATCAATGGTGAAAGTTGAAAATTGTTGATTCGAGCCCAATCAAGCATCAAGAACTCCTCAAGCATCTTATACAAGCTTGCTGGAAGATTTGCAGATCATTACCAAGCGAAGAACACGTGGAAATAGAAGTTTGTTCATCAAGAGGTACCCTTTAGTCGCTCAGTTCTCTTAAGAACTTGCTTTGCTTTGCTTAATAGCAATTTGCATTGAGGTAGACTCCCTTTGTCTCCATGTAGTCTGGAAGACCTGGCTTGTTACTTAGCCAGGCAACTATCTGAAGTCCTCCTTAAGAGGCGATGTTTGTGATTGTTTATGTTTGTCCCAAGCAGGAAAAGTCCTCATTTGAGGCAATTGGTGGATATAAGAGATATGTAGCCTATCTCCCACTATTCTGTGAGTCTTCTCCTTGCTCCCATTACATGGTTGTAGCATTGAGATCCAAACCCAAGATCTATCGAGTCAATAAAATGTGGAGAGAGTTCCTACTTTCTGAACTCCCACACCTTCTGATATTCAATACTCTCTCTGACCAGAGATAAGAGTGATGAGGCACACCCCTCATATCCTTTCATCTGCTTCACCTTAGCCCCCTCAATGGCAAGGTTAAGAGCAACTTTAACCCTATTCCAGTTGGCTTTAATGCCTCACCTTTTGTTTGAGCCTAATTGAATGGTTATAGTGTGTGCTACTTGAATTTATGTGATTGATTACTTGATTCATTTATACATGATTACTTGAGTTGCCATTGTGCATTTACTATCATTGAGTTTGCCATTGTGCATTCATCATCATTGTTTGCCATTAGTGCATGATCATTTCATTTGTCTTTGTGACACATTGTTGTTTGCCCATTGAGGACAATTGTAAGACCATGTTGATTGGCTTTTGTTCCTATGACATGGAAGGGATAGAGTGTAAGACCACTTCATTGGTCACTCATATCCTCTTTGCTCTTTGATTGAGCTTGTTGTTGTATGTGAGGATTCATTGTAAGTCCATGTAATTTGGCGTTTGTCTTCCTATGATCATATGTGGAGGTTAACCTAAGTCCAGATAGATTGGCAGTTGACTTCCATGTTTTGTTTTTGTTTTGCTTTGTGAGATTGGAGTAAGACCATTTATTGGCATCCGGTATCATCGCTTGTTTTAGGAGACCGATGTAAGACCATCAAGTGGCATTCGGTATCCGCTTTTATTTACTTTCATCTGTTACCATGTACATATCATTGCTCAGTGGTTGCCTATTCCAAAGGACACACTTGAATCATCTTCTATATGATTTCAAGAGGTGAACCTTCTTAGAAGTTTTACATTACATTATTCCATCATTCATCCATTATGTCCTAATCCTTTTCACACCTACTTTCAAAAACCTGGGATAAGCATTGTGCAAACGTTCTCACTTCTTTCCAAATTAGAAACCTGGACCCTAAGTCCTTGATTTTCCAAACTCCATTTTTGTAAATACTCATTGGGAATTGACATTAATCATACCTTGACCATATTTTGTAAATAATCCAAATCAATTAACCTTCACCCATTCAAATGTTTTATGGCTTAGTCCATGTTTGTTAAGTTTTCTATGCATTAGCCGTAGGTTTCAATTACCATAGTGGTTGATGTAATTCTTTCCTATCCTTAGTGAGTTGATTGTAAGTCTTCCATACTTATTATAGGGTTAACCCCTCACTAGTATGTTGAAGTTGTCCTTGCATGGTGGATTGTTGATTCCGGTTGAGTTTTCTCCCATTGGTAATGAAAAGCCTTAGTGCTCTTGTTTTAAAATTGAATCCACTAACTTTTGGAAAATTTTTAGCCGAACTACGGCGTTTTGATCCTTACCTTTGATGGAAGGTACGTAGGCAACGGGTTCATCCGTTCGAACACAAAAATAATTAACTTGTACATTCTTTTCTCATCATCCCAATCATGTTTGCACAATACTTATGTCATGACAAATAATAATTTTCAAACAACAAAGTGTGAAAAGGGCTCCCTAGGAGTACCTAGGACGTGATGGGTGCCTAACACCTTCCCATTGCGTAATTTACCCCTTATCCAGACTCTCTGATCTTTTTCATTAGTTTTCTACGTGTAAAACTTCTTAGGTTTTGTTCGCTTTTTAACCAGTCCTTAGGATAAATAAAAGTGCGGTGGCGACTCGATTTCATTGTATACTTTGCTTATGGTTTAATCAATAAATCATATAGCGACGAATACACCGCTACAGAAAAGTGGCGACTCTGCTGGGGATCCATATATAATCCTTGGTGGTATTGCCTACTTTTCATCATTGTTGTGTGATATATTATTATTTGTTATTTGACATATTTTTGTACAATTTGGGATAACTGTATTGATTGTAATGTGTGAATTGCTTGATATACAAATGCTGTTTGCTTTGGTG
The DNA here is from genome assembly GCF_024323335.1 of Lathyrus oleraceus. Classification (NCBI taxonomy): domain Eukaryota; kingdom Viridiplantae; phylum Streptophyta; class Magnoliopsida; order Fabales; family Fabaceae; genus Lathyrus; species Lathyrus oleraceus. The sequence continues at coordinate 93,180,074 of NC_066585.1, forward strand.
ATCTCTGTGAGATGAGTTCTATACCCGAACTCGAGTGCACTCTACGATAGGAGAATGGCGTAGTCTTGTCGACTGGTGTGGAGTATTCCTTAGCCAGTTGACTTGCGAGTCCATTCACTTGGTGGAGGTCATGTTGGATTGATAATGTCACACAAGTCATTTGTGGTTAGGCATTATTCGTTCAATCATGTGCCTTAGAAGCCAGGGACCTTAGTTTACCAAACCCATCTTGGCCTATTTTTAGGACGTAGTGCGGAGGTCGTTCAGATGTCAGATCTGATGCGATTGTTACGCGATACTACACTCATAAGAGTCTCTCTTGAGAATATTTTTGGAATACGAGTATTCGTTCCTCCGATAATATTCGAAAGATGGGACGATGATTATGGGAACCTCTGGTAGAACATGTCTGGCAGGTTTAAACCCTAGTACACTCCCTTTGGGTGGTTCTTAACCAAGACTCCATGCTCGTGACTCTCAGCAAACCCGTGATTCATGGTTGAGTCGTTCAGACACCGTTAATATCAATGGATCCCGGATCAGGTGTAAAACCTAAAATCCACCAAAGCGGCTGGTTGATATTAAGGGTGTTCGAGCCGGTTCATGTACCGTTAATATCAATGGAACTTGGGTGTCGATAAGGTGAAAACCTAAATCCACCAAAATGGATGATTGATATTAGGGATACAATGAGCTTTCCCATGACCTTTGTTTGGTGTGCTTTGCTTGATCCTTGAGTGTGATTGTTGCATTCATACATTCATGCATTCATCTGCATTTCATGTCATCAGAAAAAGAGAAAATTTTCAAGGAACTTAAAAGGGTTTATTTGCAAAATTTTCAGACATGGAAAGACCAAAAAGGCATACAAAGAAGTACAGCTTCAGACAACCAGATGTAAAAGAGTTAAGGAATCTGACATCTTATGTACTAGATCCCTTGGGTTTCAAAGCTCGGTATGGGAAGCTTCTGCCTTTGCTGACTACTCAGGTTGATGAGGGTCTGATGAGCACTCTTGCTCAGTTCTATGATCCGCTGTATCACTGCTTCTCCTTTCCGGACTTCCAGCTATTGCCTACCTTGGAAGAGTACTCTCACATTATTGGGATCCCGATTCTAGATCAGGTGCCGTTCAGTGGCCTAGAGAGTATTCCATCTGCTAGAGAGATTGCTAGTCTGTTGCATATAGATGAAGCTTTGATCAAAGCTAATTTGATTACCAAAGGTGGGATTAAGGGTTTTTCTTCCGAGTTCCTTGTCGCTCAAGCTACCTTCTATGGTGAGGCCAGGAGTGAGGATGCCTTTGAGGCTTTGTTTGTATTACTCATCTATGGATTAGTGCTGTTTCCCAACTTCGACAAGTTCGTGGACATGAATGCTATTAGGATCTTCTCAGTTCTTAATCCAGTTCCGACTTTGTTGGGCGATGCCTATTTCTCTCTGCACCTGAGGAATATGAAGGGTAGTGGAGTTATTGTCTGCTGTCTACCTTTGCTGTACAAGTGGTTTATTTCGCACTTGCCGCAGACCATTGCTTTTAAGGAGAACAAGGGATGTCTACGGTGGTCCCAGAGGCTCATGTCTCTCACTAATGATGATATCTCTTGGTACGATCGCGTGTATGATACTGTTCAGATCATTGACTATTGTGGTGAATTCCCGAATGTGCCTCTTCTTGGTACATGTGGTGGGATCAGCTACAATCCTATACTTGCACGTCGTCAGCTTGGGTTCCCCCTAAAGGATAAACCTAATAACATTCTGTTAGAAGGTGTATTCTTCCAGGAGGGTAAAGATCCCCAAGGCCTGAAAGCCAGATTCATCCGTGCTTGGTGCAGTATTCGCAAGAAGAGTAGGAACGAGTTAGGCCCGAAGAATTGCATTGCTTTGGAGCCCTATACCTCTTGGGTCAGACAGAGAGCTGCCACTTACTTGATGCCATACGACCATCCGAGACCTACACCTTTGGATGTGGCTGGGCCTTCAACCCTCCCTATCCAACGTGTAGAGGAGTTGAGAGAGGAAGATCTTTCGCGTGCTTGGATCCGCGAAAGAGAGGAATTGCTGCAGCAGATTAAGGAGAAGGACGCTCTGATAGAGTTCCTTGAGCATCAGGTGATCGACGACCCGAACGACACTTGGACTTCTTTGCTTCCTCAATCTTCCAAATTCTGGAAGAGGAAGTATGATCAGCCTGCTAAGGCAAAAGCAGATATGGAAGCAGCTTATGAGAGAGAGATCAAGAAGTTGTGCACTTCTCGTCTTCCAGCATCCCGAGCTCCTAGGGATCCATAGGATGTTGTTTTCCTTTTCTCTTTGTAATAATCAAAATGCTGTACTTCTTTGTCCAATATATTGAATGAGATATTTTCCACGTGAAATTCAAAATGCTTTTAATGTTCAAAATATTGCAAATAATGCCCTAAGGGTTCCTTGAAATAAAAAACAAGCATATGCGCATAAACACTTCATGCATCATTTGCATAAGCGGGTGTTTTGTTCCAGTCTCCCGTCCTGTGGTCTGACCCTGTGATCTTCATTTATGTTGAAGACGCACTTTGCCGGTATTATACCAGAGCCGATTCTTCGAGATTGATGGATCATCTTGAGCAAGAGAATTGTGAACTCAAGAAAGGAATTTTCCAGACAGAGTGCTTCTGATGGATGGATCCCGGGCTGGCATTGGCTGTTGTTCTGGGCATATGATGATCAGCCTGAAGAGGAAGCTGCTGCTATCATTGAAGAGGATGCAGAGGATATGAGCAATTTTGTTATTCCTGGTGGTGTCTGCCGCAATTGGGTCGCTGTTGATGTTCCGACAGTTATCCATAAGTCAGAGTAATAATGCTCACTTTGTTTGAAACCCTTCTCCCATGCCAAAAGGAGAAGCGATGACATTGTTGGCAACATTTAAAACAATGGTGTTTTCATTCAATTAATGCATTGTTAAACATTTGTTTTTCCATTTGTTTTCACTTTTTGCTTTTGCATGAAATCAGTGATCACAAAAGACCTGAAAAACAAGAAAACAACTTTTTCATCTGCATAAATGATTTGCTTGTTTAAATTCAAAAGTTTTCCATTATCCAGAATCATTATGCAGGGATTTCTAAACCCATTGAACATAATGATCCAACGCCATCTCCCAATCTTGAATTCTTTGTATTTGAGGCAGAGGAAGATGATGTTGAAGGGGATTCCTGATGAGATTACCCGCCTTCTTGAGCATGAAAAGGAGCTCACTCAGCTGTATCATGAGAATCAGCAAACCAGTCAAACTGGGGCATTACAAATGTAATGTAAAAAAAAAAGAGAAAAGAGAGGGTGAAAAAGATGAAAAAAATCAAAAACCAGGAAAAAATTTTCAAAATTTTTTCAAGAGAAAAAAGAAAAAATTATACCCTCAAGTCCCTAGTTGACTGATGCTGAATGGATTCAGAGTCGTTGTGACCAACTGAATTTGATTGAAGAGAAGCGATTGACTGCCATGTGTCATGGTCAGTTATATCAGCAGAGAATGAAGAAAGCATTCGATAAGAAGGTCAAGCCTCGCGTGTTCAGAGAGGGTGACCTCGTGCTCAAGAAAGTTTTGTCTTTCGTACCCGATTCCAGGGGCAAGTGGACTCCAAACTACGAGGGTCCATATGTTGTTAAGAGAGCCTTTTTCAGGCGGAGCTTTGATGCTTACAACAATGGATGGGGAGGATTTCACTCGTCCTGTGAATTCAGATGCAGTTAAGAGATACTTTGCCTAAAAAAAAAATTAAAAAAAAAAAAGTATATGCAAATGAAAAACAGAATAGCTCGCTAAGTTGAAAACCCGAAAGGGCGGCTTAGGCAAAAATGAGCGTCTCGATGGAGAATCCGCAAGGGTAATCCAGGCAAAAGTTAGAGACTTTGAAAAAAGCATATTTGCATCCCGCTAGATTGAGTACCTCACCCTGGGGAAATCTAGGCAAAAGTTAGGGATTTGGCAAGTAACTGCATCCTGACAAGACTTTCTGTTCACCAGCTGTCTTTTCGTCAGAAGATTCTCGATTCGTCGTCAACTGAAGCTTCGAATACATCGAGATTCAAGTTGGTAGAGAAAGGATCATTATGTTCAATGTAGCCCTCTTCCAATATATATCACTGATTTCAAATTTGTACAGATCTATGGAGTCTTGCCATTTGCAGACTACCATTCCATCAAATAAATTTGAGCTTTTATCCAATTATTTGCACTCTTGTTTGTTTCAAATCAACAAATGTTTTGCATGTTTTAATTGATAAAAATATCATTGTTTTAAAAACAAAATTTTTCAAAATTATTATTTTAAACAAAGTGAACATTCACAATGATAAAAGGATACTCAAAGAATTTCTCAGTGCTCTCCCAAGGGTGGCATGGTTTCCAACAGGTAAGACATTTGTTCATATTCCTGGTTTGGTTTGTATCCTTCTTCTCCAGATTTGATTGTTGGGGTTGTTTCCCAAGCAGAGATTTGGGTTGTTGGGGTTGTTCCCTAAGCAGAGCTTCTGTGGATTTTGACTCCCCGAAGCGGAGTGGTGTATTGAAGACTCAGGCTGTTCTCCAGCAGTAGTCTCTCCCCGGCTTGATTGCTCAGGTGTTCAGAAAATTTGTGGTTAGTGGGTTGATATCCCCGTATCCCGTATTTCTCCCCAAGTGAGTTGCCAGCATAATTGCAAGTCGAGTTGTTGGTGGGGTTATTCCCCAAGCAGAGTGTTGTTGAAGACTCAGTTTTCTCCAGCAGCAGTTTTCCCTTTTCATGGATGCTTTCCTTGTGGAAGGTTCGGTGATGGATGGTTTGTCACCTTGGTGCCTATCACTTTCTCCAGTGGGTTGCTACCCCCAGACTTTATTTGTCTCCTCGGCACAGTCACGAATAGAGCTGTTATTGATATCCCCATCGAAGTCGCGAGCAGAGTTGTTGTCGCTCTTCCCCAGCGCAGTCACGAGCGGAGTGCTTACTTTCTCTCCATCATAATGGTTGATCTCGTCAGAGCAGGATTTATTTTCCTACTCCGTGGTTGATTGGGTTGATATCCCAGTATTTTCATCCACTCTCCCCAGCTTTTGTCTGCAGAGCGATTGTTGTGGCAGTATTGCCTGTTGAACCTCCTTCAATCCCCGTATGGTCGGTTGATAGCTCCGTCATCCGGAGATGGTATTGGTTTCCTGATTACTTTTCGATCCTTAGTAGAGCGGATTTTGTTGCAGAATCTGCCGATGTGATCCATCAGATGTGTGTTCGCCCCGAGTAGAGTGGTTTGTTGCAGAATCTACTTGTTTGGTGTTTTCCTTCCTCAGTGGGTTGTTCCTCAAGAGAGTAGCTGACAGTAACCCCAGTAGAGTTGCTTATGCAGCCAAACTCTATCCGGTGACCTTTGCTCCCTCAGTGGGTTGTTCCCCGATGGAGGTATGTTGGATCCGTTTCCATAGCAGTGTTTGCTAGGATCCCCTGCAGGACTTTGAGATTTTCTCTTGTTCCCCAACAGATTTGTCTTTGTGGCTCTTTGCCTGTTGTGACTTTCTGTGCCCCAGTTGGGGCGATCGCTGATCCAGTGCTCAGAGATTTGGTATTCTCCAGATATCTCTGATTCTTTTGCTTCTGCTTCCCAGCAGTACTCGCAGATCTTTGCTTTATGGCATGTAGATCTCCAGCAGAATTGGCTTTCCATTTGATTTTCCCCTGGAAGTGTAATACCGGACGTTTGATTCCTGGACTGTTGTGTTAGAAATGTCTGTTTTGTCAGCATTCATCAAACATAAATCACGCATATTCATGCATATTCATAAAACATCCAAATATTCATGTTGCATTTTTGCCATATATCCTTTGCTTGTTGTTCCCTGCTATGGTGATATAGATCTTTATAGATCTCCCTAAGCAGATGTCGGGTGTTAAATCTCTCCATGTAGAGTCAGCCCATAAGCGGAAAATGTCTGTCTGTCCTTCTACAGTTCCCCACTGAGATATTCCCTCGTGGATGACGGTTTCTTCCGTTTCCTCCCAACACATATATTGGGATGGAGGTTCCTATGTGAGTTATATCCTCATTAGGACGTGTCTTGATTCAGTCTGTCTTTTCGGATCTTTCCTGAATTGACATTTGTCGTCTGTTCATTGTGCTTCCCTGTGGTGATTTTTATCCCCAGCGGAGTTTCGGGCCTCTACCCTTATACCGGTAGTTGTAAGTCCTATTGTTCCTTGTCCTCTTGGCGGAATTTGTGGTTATATACCTTTCATTCCTCCGCAAGAGTCGATTTTGGCCCCTACCCTTATACCGGTAGTTGTAAGTCCTATTTTCCTGGCTTTCTTGGCAGAACTTGTGGTTATATACCTTTCAGTCCCCAGCCAGAGTTGTTGGTTTTCTACCTGATAGTCGGTAGTCGTAAATCCTAATTCCCTGCTCTCCAACAGAGTTTGCGGTCTGTTATAAACCTCATTTTTGGTTTCTCGTGCGGATTCATGATTTATTCCATCCCCACGTGGAGTTAGTGGTTTGATATAAACCCTAATCTTTTATCCTCACCAGAGTATTTGGCCACTGCCCTTATACCGGTAGTCGTAAGTCCTATCTCTTTTCCCCTAGCAGTGGTAACCTTTGTGGTTCGATCTGGTTGTTGGTGGATTTCCTGTTGTTGTGGTGTTATCCCAAACAGAGTTTTGTTCCCTGTGGTGATTTATATCCCCAGTGGAGTTTGTGGTCTTCTACCCCGTATTCGGTAGTTGTAAATCCTATGTTGCTGTGATTTTTCTCTCCAGCGGAGTTGTATCTTATGATACATATGGATAATTGCCGGTTGCTAGCAATTTTATCCTCAGCTGAGTCTTTGGTTTCTTACCCAGTAGTCGGTATTGTTAAACCTCTTGTTTTCTCAGCCAGATTTTTTGGTCTTCTGCCCCGTATTCGGTAGATGTAAACCCTAATCCCCTTTGTGGTTATCTTCATTCAATATTCGATGTTGATATTCCTCCCTGCTTTTGGGTAGTTGCTCTTGAGTAAGCACTTGTATTCCCAGCAATCTTCCGGATCATTGCCGGATGCTTGCAATGTTATCCTTTTGAAGTCGCCAGTGGGTCTTTTCACCGTTTGCTAGTGATTTGTTCCCCGGATCATTGATTGTTTATCAATGTATCCCCAGTTTTGCGGATAATTGCCGGATGCTTGCAATTAATCCCCAGTGAGTCTTTCATTTACCCTTTTGCTGGTAATGTTGTTACTCCCTTTGATTGGTCATCATTATATGCCTGTTTGGTATCCCGATGCCTTTCTTTTCGGTCGATTTATCCTTTATTAACCCTTATACCGGTTGTGGATGATCTTCCATGCGAGTATACTATCCACGTTCTGACGGTAATGGATAATATATCTCATGCACTCTTCAGTTGAAGCCTTTTGTGTTTCCCTGGTCGAGTAAGATTCGTTATTTCCCTTTGCGGAGTCGAATATTCTTCCTTGTTGTTGGATGATTGCCGGATGCTTGCAATTTATCTCTTTGAGTTGTCTCTCGTTTACCCGGATGCTTGGTAACGATTGTCTCTCTTTTTGGTTAGTCACCTATTATATACTTCGGTATCTCTGGTGTCTTTTCCTTTCGAGTATATTATTCACGGTCTGCCGGTAATGAATAATATGTCTCATGCGCTCTTTGGTTGGAGTCCTTTGTTGATTTTCCCCAGTAGAGTAAGATTCGTATTCTTTGTGGAATCGAATATTCATCCTTTAACCTGTTTGTGTTTCGGATGTGTGTTTTGGCATATATACCAATTCACGTTTTCGGTAGATCACCTATTATATACTTCGGTATCTCTGGTGTTTCTTACCATGCGAGTTTATTATCTACGTTCTGACGGTAATAAATAATATGTCTCATGCGAGTATCTTATCCACGGTCTGCCGGTAATGGATATTATATCTCATGTACTCTTTGGGTTTGTGTCCCCAGTTGAGTAAGGTTCGTTTTCCCGTTGTGGATTCGAGTGTCCATCCTCTAAATTGTTTTGCTGTTTCAAGCTCTCCTTTCGGATGATGTGTGTCTTGGCATATATACCAATTCACGTTCTGTCGGTCACCTATTATATACCTCGGTATCCCTGGTGTTCCTTTCTGTCTACTCCCTATTATGACCTTGGTCCCCTGTGGAGTCAGATTTTCCTGAGTATTATACCCTTTGTAGGTCTTTCTCAGATGTTGGTTGATTGATATCTCTCACCCTTATACCGGTCTTAGATATTCATTCTTCCTGAGTTTGTTACCCTTATACCGGTAACACCTCATTCCTGTTGCTTTTCCCAGGAGAGTCTCTTTGTTAGACAGTCCCCTGCGAAGTTCCTTTGGTGATTTTTACCCTTTGCTATATGGGTGTTTATTCCCCAGTATATGCATTTCCCGGCAGGGAGGTTCTTTGTGAATCTTTTCCTGGTCCGAGTCCGGATTTTTATCCGAAGTATCCTTTCTGGATAGTTGAGTCAGCTTATGTTATTCCAATGGATTTATTTTCCTCTGGAATTCTTTATTCCCCCGGTGTGAGTCCTTTGCTTCCCCAGCAAGCTCTCCAGTCCGATGTCTGTTATCCCCACTCGGAGTCGTGTCTTGTTCACGATGTGTCAGTTTTGTATCCCTAATCAAAGTCGTGTCCTGCTCACGCATTCTTTTTCTTATTATCCCCTAATAGAGTCCCAATAAGAGTCTTATTAGAGTCTCTGTTCCCGGTGAGTGTATTACTCCGATGGATCGTCTTTTCTTCTGTGCGAATCATATATTCCCCACAGGATTTGCTTTTTGCACGCATACATCTGCATCATGAGGTCTCTTAGGGACCAAAATATGTCTCATCACTATTATTTAAGCCCATTCTACCGCGTCGAGATGAAGATTTCTAAACTTCACTTCTCCGGCTAGAATGACCTTAAATAGGGGCATCTGTAAGACCCCAATTTTGGCCCTAAGATCCCTCATGGCCCATATCATATCATATCATGGCCTCAAGGATCATTGCATACCCTAGCTTCCCTCCTAATGGGTGGGTTACCTTGTGAGTGTGGTTCTTGATCACCAAGCATGTATTGCATTTGTATATCATTGCTTTTCATATGTCCACTAACCAAAAGTACAAAAATATTGTCATCTAACCTTGTTTCTTGCAGCTGAAGCAATCATCAGTCAATCAGTCAAATCAGGCATTGAGCAATAGATGGTGGCCATTCTTGAAGAATTTGGACACCATGATCATTCATAAAGAGTTCATATAACTTGTGGTATCATTTGGAACCAAGATCCCATGTGAAAGAGGCTTGGAATTCATCAGAACATGGCCCAGTCAAGAAAAGTCAAGAAAAGTCAACAAAAGTCAACTGTGGTCAACTGTACGTTTAATCAGGGATTGAAGGGTGTGAGATGGTTAGAAAGACCTCTTTCATGTCCATACAAGTCTCATTTGACATTTCAAAGATCAAGGTTGAAGGATTTGAGGTCAGACAAAAAGTTTCCAAAAATGGAAATGACCTGTAATTTTCACCTGCCAAAAATGGAAAGTTTTTCTCCTCAAAATTTCTTCATGATACAAGCTTCAAATGAAATTTTGTCCAACATGAAAGTTGAAGATCTTGTTCTCACCATTCCAAAAAGTCTAAGAACACTCAATTCCCATGTGTGGTTGTCAAGATATGGTCAGATCAATTTCAGAAAATGCCCGAATTCAAAGTGGCATAACTCTCACATGGAATGTCCAAATTGGATGGTTCTTCGTTGAGCAAACCCCATTTAACATGAACTATCCAAATGCATCATCACATTTCATTAAAAAGCATCACAAAAAAAATCCATTTTTTTAGTAAATTAATTTGAATTTTTTGGAGGGAAAAATGATTTTTTGAAATTTATGCATTTTTTACTTCTAATTAATCACATTTGCCTCCGAATGAATTTTAGAATTTATTCCAAAAAAAATCAGCACTATTCTATTGCCATGCATGCATGTGAGGATATTTTGGTCATCATGCTTGAAAATATCCATTTTTTACTAATCCATTTGGTTTGTCCTAATGATGATTTAGGAAGGTGATTAACAAGGGGTATTTAAACCCTAATCATAACAGAATCCATAACAACACTTCACAAAAATTCAGATCAAAAATTTTTCTCTCAAAATTTCTCTCATTTTCTCTCAATTTTTCTCATTTTTCTCTCACTTTTTTTTCGAATTTCTTGAATGAATCTGGTTCATGCTTGCATTATTCATCATCCACCTTCATCATTGAGCGAGATTGGAGCCACGATTCACTGGAATTCGCGATATTTGAAGCCATGCCAAGGAATGTTCATCAATGATGAAAGTTGAAAATTGTTGATTCGAGCCCAATCAAGCATCAAGAACTCCTCAAGCATCTTATACAAGCTTGCTGGAAGATTTGCAGATCATTACCAAGCGAAGAACACGTGGAAATAGAAGTTTGTTCATCAAGAGGTACCCTTTAGTCGCTCAGTTCTCTTAAGAACTTGCTTTGCTTTGCTTAATAGCAATTTGCATTGAGGTAGACTCCCTTTGTCTCCATGTAGTCTGGAAGACCTGGCTTGTTACTTAGCCAGGAAACTGTCTGAAGTCCTCCTTAAGAGGCGATGTTTGTGATTGTTTATGTTTGTCCCAAGCAGGAAAAGTCCTCATTTGAGGCAATTGGTGGATATAAGAGATATGTAGCCTATCTCCCACTATTCTGTGAGTCTTCTCCTTGCTCCCATTACATGGTTGTAGCATTGAGATCCAAACCCAAGATCTATCGAGTCAATAAAATGTGGAGAGAGTTCCTACTTTCTGAACTCCCACACCTTCTGATATTCAATACTCTCTCTGACCAGAGATAAGAGTGATGAGGCACACCCCTCATATCCTTTCATCTGCTTCACCTTAGCCCCCTCAATGGCAAGGTTAAGAGCAACTTTAACCCTATTCCAGTTGGCTTTAATGCCTCACCTTTTGTTTGAGCCTAATTGAATGGTTATAGTGTGTGCTACTTGAATTTATGTGATTGATTACTTGATTCATTTATACATGATTACTTGAGTTGCCATTGTGCATTTACTATCATTGAGTTTGTCATTGTGCATTCATCATCATTGTTTGCCATTAGTACATGATCATTTCATTTGTCTTTGTGACACATTGTTGTTTGCCCATTGAGGACAATTGTAAGACCATGTTGATTGGCTTTTGTTCCTATGACATGGAAGGGATAGAGTGTAAGACCACTTCATTGGTCACTCATATCCTCTTTGCTCTTTGATTGAGCTTGTTGTTGTATGTGAGGATTCATTGTAAGTCCATGTAATTTGGCGTTTGTCTTCCTATGATCATATGTGGAGGTTAACCTAAGTCCAGATAGATTGGCAGTTGACTTCCATGTTTTGTTTTTGTTTTGCTTTGTGAGATTGGAGTAAGACCATTTATTGGCATCCGGTATCATCGCTTGTTTTAGGAGACCGATGTAAGACCATCAAGTGGCATTCGGTATCCGCTTTTATTTACTTTCATCTGTTACCATGTACATATCATTGCTCAGTGGTTGCCTATTCCAAAGGACACACTTGAATCATCTTCTATATGATTTCAAGAGGTGAACCTTCTTAGAAGTTTTACATTACATTATTCCATCATTCATCCATTATGTCCTAATCCTTTTCACACCTACTTTCAAAAACCTGGGATAAGCATTGTGCAAACGTTCTCACTTCTTTCCAAATTAGAAACCTGGACCCTAAGTCCTTGATTTTCCAAACTCCATTTTTGTAAATACTCATTGGGAATTGACATTAATCATACCTTGACCATATTTTGTAAATAATCCAAATCAATTAACCTTCACCCATTCAAATGTTTTGTGGCTTAGTCCATGTTTGTTAAGTTTTCTATGCATTAGCCGTAGGTTTCAATTACCATAGTGGTTGATGTAATTCTTTCCTATCCTTAGTGAGTTGATTGTAAGTCTTCCATACTTATTATAGGGTTAACCCCTCACTAGTATGTTGAAGCTGTCCTTGCATGGTGGATTGTTGATTCCGGTTGAGTTTTCTCCCATTGGTAATGAAAAGCCTTAGTGCTCTTGTTTTAAAATTGAATCCACTAACTTTTGGAAAAATTTTAGCCGAACTACGGCGTTTTGATCCTTACCTTTGATGGAAGGTACGTAGGCAACGGGTTCATCCGTTCGAACACAAAAATAATTAACTTGTACATTCTTTTCTCATCATCCCAATCATGTTTGCACAATACTTATGTCATGACAAATAATAATTTTCAAACAACAAAGTGTGAAAAGGGCTCCCTAGGAGTACCTAGGACGTGATGGGTGCCTAACACCTTCCCATTGCGTAATTTACCCCTTATCCAGACTCTCTGATCTTTTTCATTAGTTTTCTACGTGTAAAACTTCTTAGGTTTTGTTCGCTTTTTAACCAGTCCTTAGGATAAATAAAAGTGCGGTGGCGACTCGATTTCATTGTATACTTTGCTTATGGTTTAATCAATAAATCATATAGCGACGAATACACCGCTACAGAAATAAAATGAACTCAAGGTCTTCAGAAAGATCTTGGTCATTTCCTTCTCTTCCAGCGGAGGAGTGATCTGAGTTGCCAGCTCTCGCCACCTCTGGGCGTACTCTTTAAATGTCTCTTTGTCCTTCTGGGACATGGCCCTGAGCTGATCCCGATCGGGAGCCATATCCACGTTGTATTTGTATTGCTTGACGAAAGCTTCGCCAAGGTCATTGAAGGAACGGATGTTTGCACTGTCCAAACTCATATACCATCACAGTGCAGCACCAGACAGACTGTCCTAGAAATAATGAATGAGCAACTGATCATTATCCGTTTGAGTAGACATTTTCCTGGCATACATGACCAGGTGGCTGAGCGGGCAGGTGTTCCCCTTATACTTCTCAAAGTCTGGGACCTTGAATTTGACAGGTATTTTCACACCGGGAACTAAACAGAGCTCGACTGCAGACTTGCCGAACAAATCATTTTCTCGAAGGGTCTTCAATTCCTTGCGGAGTTCAAGAAATTGGACATTCATAGCATCCATCTTCTCATGAAAGTCTGGGCCCTCAGACGGCTCAGAATGATAGATGGTGTCGTCTACCCTAGGAACGGTATGCACGACAGGAGGAGGCAAAGCAATGACCGGGCTAGATGTCGGCATGGAAGCGAATGTCAGTGCAGGAATATCAGGCATAAAGCCAGGAGGCATACCCCACGGAAACCCGGCTGGCATGGCTGTTGGCACAAAATGGGCATTGGCAGCTGGCACTGTAGCAGAAACAACCTCAGAAATAACAGTCCTCTGGGGAGGAGTTGCAGGTGTTGGAGACGGCTGGTTCTGAGCAGCTAGGAAAGACTCCATCAAAGCACTCAGTCTGGCGACCTCCTCTTTCAGCTCACGATTCTCTTGCTCGAGATGATCCATCAATCTTGCAGAGTTGGCTCTGGTGTAGTACCGATGAGTCAGCTTGTCTTCAAAATAAATGAAGAGCACAGAGTTAGGCCACAGACAAGAAGACCGGAACACACACCTGCTTATGCAAATGATGCATGCAATGCTCGTGCATATGATTTGTTTTTATTTTCGAAGGAACTTTTTAGGATATTATTTGCAAATTTTGAGTATTAAGCATTTTTATCGCATATGGAAAATATCTCATCAAATATATTTGAGAAAAAGAAGTACAGCATTGTTGATCATTACAAGAGAAAAGGAAAATAAACATCCTATGGATCCCTAGAAGCTCGGGATGCCGGAAGATAAGCTGCACAAAGCCTCTTAACCTCTCTCTCATATGTTGCTTCCATATCCGTCTTCTCTTTGGCGAGTCTGTCATACCTCCGTTTCCAGAACTTGGAAGACTGAGGAAGTAGAGAAGTCCATGCATCATTCGGATCATCAATGACCTGATGCTCGAGAAACTCAATTAGAGCACCCTTCTCTTTAAGCTGTTGAAGCAACTCTTCTCTTTCACGGATCCAGGCACGTGAAAGGTCTTCGTCTCTCAACTCCTCTACGCCTTGGTTAGGGAGGGTTGAAGGCCCAGCCACAACCAAAGGTGTAGGTCTCGGATAATCATAAGGCATGAGATACTCAGATGCTCTCTTCCTCACCCAAGTAGTATACGGCTCCAAAGCAATGCAATTCTTCGGACCCAACTCATTTCTACCCTTCTTGTGAATCTTGCGCCAAGCGTGGACCATCCTTGCTTTCAGGCCTTGGGGATCTTTACCCTCCTGAAAGAACACATCTTCTAACAGAATGTTATTAGGTTTATCCTTTAGGGGGAACCCAAGCTGACGACGTGCTAACACGGGGTTGTAGCTGATCCCACCACATGTACCAAGAAGAGGTACATTGGAGAATTCACCACAAGAATCAATGATTTGGATACCATCATATGCGCGATCATACCAAGAGATATCATCATTAGTGAGAGACATAAGTCTCGTGGACCACCGTAGACATCCCTTATTCTCCTTGAAAGCGACCGTCTGAGGTAAGTGAGAAATAAACCACTTATACAACAGAGGCAAACAGCACACAATAGCGCCACCACCCTTTGCATTCCTCAGATGCAAAGAGACATAGGCATCACCCAACAGAGTCGGAACGGGATTAAGAACCGAGAAGATCCTAATAGCGTTCGCATCCACAAATTTGTCGATGTTGGGGAACAATACCAATCCATAGATGAGAAGCACAAATATGGCTTCAAAGGCATCCTCACTCATGGCCTTCCCATAAACGGTAGCTTGAGCGATGAGGAACTCAGAAGGGAGACCTTGAATTCCACCTTTGGAAGTCATATGAGCTTTAACCAAGGATTCATCTATGTGCAACATGTCAGCTATCTCTTGAGAAGTAGGAATACTCTCCAAGCCACTGAACGGCACCTGATCCAGAATCGGAATACCCACAAGATGAGCATACTCCTCAAGGGTAGGCAATAGCTGAAAGTCTGGAAAAGAGAAGCAGTGATACAGAGGATCATAGAACTGCATCAAAGTGCCCATCAACCCTTCGTCAACCTGAGTGGTCAGAAGAGGCAGAAGCTTCCCATAACGAGCTTTAAAACCCAAGGGATCTAGTACATAGGATGTCAGATTCCTTAACTCTTTCAGATCGGGTTGTCTGAAGCTGTACTTCTTTGTATGCCTTTTTTGTCTTTCCATATCTGAAAATTTTGCAAATAAACCCCTTAAGTTCCTTGAATTTTTTCTTTTTATCTGATGATATGGATGCAGATGAATGCATGAATGCATGAATGCAACAATCACACTCAAGGATCAAGCAAAGCACACCAGACAAAGGTCATGGGATAGCTCGTATTATCCTTAATATCAATCATCCATTTTGGTGGATTATGGTTTTCACCTTATCGACACCCAAGTTCCATTGATATTAACGATATACGAACGGTTCAACCATCCTTAATATCAATCATCCATTTTGGTGGATTATGGTTTGCACCTTATCAACACCCAAGTTCCATTGATATTAACGATAGTTGAACGGATCAACCATGAATCACGGGTTTGTTGTGAGTCACGAGCATGGAGTTTTGGTTAAGAACCACCCAAAGGGAGTGTACTATGGTTTAAACCTGCCGAACATGTTCTACAAGAGGTTCCCATAGTCATCATCCCATCTTTCGAATATTATCGGAGGAACGAATACTCGTATTCCAAAAATATTCTCAAAAGATACTCTTATGAGTGTAGTATCGCGTAACAATCGCATTAAATCTGACATTTGAACGACCTCCGCACTACGTCCTAAAAATAGGCCAAGATGGGCTTGGTAAACTAAGGTCCTTGGCTTCTAAGGCACATATCGGAAGAATGATGCCTAACCACAAATGACTTGTGTGACATCATTAATCCAACATGACCTCAACCAAGTGAATGGACTCGCAAGTCAACTTGCTAAGGAATAACTCCACATAAGTCGACGAGACTATGCCATTCTCCTATCATAGGGTGCACTCGAGTTCGAGTATAGAACTCATCTCACAGAGATAGCCAAGCAAGCAAGCAATTGATATATCAAGCAAATCAATCATTACAAACAATACAGTAATCCCCAAATTGCACAAAAATATGTCATAAACAATATAACACAACAAGTGTGAAAAGTTGGCAAACCCACTAAGAAGATTTATCCCCAGCAGAGTCGCCACTTTTCTGTAGCGGTGTATTCATCGCCTTTTAGATTTATTGACTAAATCAAAAGCAAAGCATACAAAGATAGAGTCGCCACCGCACTTCTATTTATCCAAAGGAATGGCTAGAAAGCGAACAAAAGCCTAAGAAGTTTTACAAAGAAAACTAATAAAAAGGGTACAGAGATCTGGGTAAGGGGGTAATTATGCAAAGGGAAGGTGTTAGGCACCCAATGCATCCTAGGTACTCCTAGGGAACCCTTTTCACAACTTGTTGTATCAGATGATTGTTTATGAAAATATTTATTGTGCAAACATGATTGGGAGGATGAGAGAGGAATATACAATTTTATTATTTTTGTGTTTGGATGGATGAATCCATTGCCTACGTACCTTTACAGGATCAAAACCTCGTAGTTCGGCTAAAAGATTTCCAAAAAGTGAGTGGATTGATTTTAAACAAAAGCCTTAAGGTCTTTCATTATCAAAGGGAGAACACTCAACCTGAACCAACAATCCACCATGTGAGGATAGCTTCAACATACTAGTGAGGGGTTAACCCTATAATAAGTATGGAAGTCTTACAATCAACTCACTAAGGATGCGGTGAGATTCACATCAACCACTAAGATAATTCAGATCTACGGCTAATGCATGAAAATTTATCAAGAAGTGGACACGGGCCACAAAAAGCAATTAAGTGAGTGAAATTAACCAATTATGAGCATTCACAAAGATGGTCAAAGTTGACATTAGATTCAATTTAGAAGAAGTATTGTCAAAATGAAGTTTGAAAATCAAAGGCTTAAGGCCTAGGTTTCTAGTTTTGAAAACAGATGAAAATGTTTGCACAAAGTTTTCTGGTTTGGGGTTAAAAGTGCAAATGGAGGTTGTAAGGAAACAAAAGGTGGGGATGAGGAGTAAAACTTCATTAGGTGTTCCTCTCTTGAGATCATATGTAGATGATCCAAGTGGTTCCTTTGGAATAAGCAACAAAGCCATAAGCAAATAAGCAGGTTCAAAGGAGCAACAAAACTGGAAATGGATTGCCAATAAATGGTCTTACGTCCAACTCCGAAAACAAATTGGAAACGGAGTGCCAATAAATGGTCTTACGTCCAACTTCACAAAAGAAAACAGAAACAGGAAACAGATGGCCAATCAATGGTCTTATACCTGACTCCACAAAAAGAAACAAGATGGGAAACAGATGGCCAATCAATGGTCTTACGTCTGACTCCACAAAAAGAAATAGAATAGGAAATGGAGTGCCAATAAATGGTCTTATATCCAGCTCCCCAAAAGGAACAAAAAACAGATAGCCAATCACTGGTCTTACATCTGACTCCTCAAACAAAGCAGATAACAAATGCAAAAGCACAATGCAAAATAATATGTAAAAGCAACATGAAGGATGCACAGGTAAGCAAACAATCAATCAATTAGCACACACTATACACAACCAAAAGGCTCATACAAGGTTGGGCTTTAGTCAAGGGGTCATATCAACCTCGACAAACAAGCCAGATATGTAAGGGTGTTTTGAACTCTTAACCCTAACATTGAGAGTTAGGGTGAAGCAGATAAAATGGGAGATGAGAGTTAGACCTCATAGCTCTTAACCCTGGTCGGGGTGAGCTTAAATCAAAGAAGGTGTGGGAGTCCAGAATGAGGAACTCTACTCCACAATGACTGACTCTGTATACAATGATCTTGGGTGTTTATTCAAATGCATCAGCACATAGTGCGAGCAATATGAAAGACTCAACTGAATAGCAGGGGATGGATTGCACATCCCTTCTATCTGCCAATGCCTCTTCACTTAGGAGGACTTGAAGTACATGGCACAAAAGTAAACAATAAAAAACATGGCCTCTTAAGGAGGGCTTCAGACAGGTGCCTGCCAAAAGAACATGACAGGTCTTCTAGACTACATGGAGTTAAGGAAATTACCTAAGTGGTATGCCAACCACAAGCAAAGCAAAGCAACTCAAGTAATGAGTTAAAGCTACTAAAGTACCTGTAAGAAAATCAAACAAGTCAATATTCACATTCAGACAAACTAAACAACAGACAAACCACAGTGAGACAACCAATATACACAATGTAATTCAACAACTCAAGTGAGTTAGCCACCCAAGGACCTACAACACAATCAGCATTAGTTAAACAAAGCAAATGGTGTCTCAAGCAAAGAGATCACATCATCCATTAGGACTTATTGCATGAACCTGAAAGGCAAAGCTCAAATTGTAAGTTCAAACCCCTAGGGCAAAGCCTAGGGTCAAAGGTGAATCAAAAAGTCAAAACAGCAACTAAAATTCAACATGAATCACATTTAATCAATCATGAACATGTCCTAAAAAGGACCAAGTCAAAAGCATTAAGCAAAGCTCATGTAGTGAGCAAGAGAAGACAAAGGCAATTTCAAAGCACACAATTGAACATTAAGAATAAAAAATCCATATTAAAACAGAAATGACTCAAACAATTCTGGAAAATTTTATGATCATACAACATGTCCAATACAATCATCATGCCAAAAATTGGAAACAACAGAGCTCATTTGACCTAGAAATGAAAATGCACAAGTATGAGACCAAGAATGTGACACCAAATGTTGCACAACAATGTCCATGTGTCTAAAACAGAGATAAAAAATGGTAAAAATGCACAATCAAGCCTCAATGGTCAAGCAACATGTTGGGAATCAGTGTGTAAAATTTCATGGCAATTGGATCATTATTGAGCATTTCATAATAGAAAGAATGAAGTAATGTCACAAAAGCATACATGTTCAATCAACAGTCCACAATTCAAAATCCAGAAATGGTAAAAATCAAAAATCAACACCATAAAATAATAGACAAACACATGATCATTTTGCAAAAAATTTGGAATTAATTGGATGTGTTTTCAATTTTATATGATTTTTTGAAGTTGGAAGAAAAATTTGAATTAAAATGAACAAAGCATATGATGAAATGGAGGGAAAGGTTAAATGATGGATTAATTTGAAAACATGGCTCAGGCTGGAATCGAACCCTGTGCACAATTAAAATGAGCGCGCTGAATCAAATAAATGTGCAAAATGCTGGAACGGAGGATCGAAGCGTGTAACAGCCAAAACGCTGTAGTTTCATTAAACATGTTGGCGCCCAGTCAGCGAGTCAATGAGTACGCGTGGACAAGTCAAGCAACATAAGCCAATCAATTCGCCACGAAGCATGCACATGAGGACAAAGCCCTAGCTAACTCGTCTAGTTGCAGACGGCGGCGCTTATGGAGGAAAACACCGTCTTCTTCGTGAAGACGGTGGAGGAACAGTACAGCCTCATGAATTTTTTTCCAGAATTCACTAAAAATTATATCAACAGAAAGCTCTTCTCATGCACATCACGAATCCACTAATAACTAAGCCAAACAAGCCATGGATTAAGAGAATCGAGCAAGAACATTATGACATACAAAACTTTATTTCAGCATATCTCAGCCATTACTCAACCAAATCGCATGAAATTTTCACCAGATTTATCAGCAAGAGAAGATCTACACGATCATGGCAAAAGATTGGAGAATTAAAAGCTTCGAAAAACCTACCTCTTGAAGAGCAGTTTCTGGAATCAGCAATTTCAAGGCCTGGCACGATTCAAATCCACTCCTCTGTGACTATTATAAAGCTTTGTGAAGAAATTGGAGCTTGGAGAGGCTTAGATCTTGCTCAAATAACAGTTTCCATCTTCACCTTCATGAGCTTGGTATGCTTGATTTCTGCTCGAATTCAATGATCCAATGCTTGATCTACACTAAATGAAGATCAGAGAACAAGAATATGAAAGAAAATTGCAATGCTATGTAAAGAATTTTCAAGTTTTGATTGAGAGAAAATTTTGGAGGGAAGAAGAATTTAGATCTAGAAATGGTGAATCCTCAACAATTCTGTTAGGTTTTAGTTTATATACCATGTGTTAATCCTACTGAAAATGTAATTAGGCTTTGGTTAATGCAAAATTAGTGAGAATGAGGTGCATGGTAAAATTAACAAAAACACCTTATGCATGGCAAGGCACACGTGAACAGTACCATGTGCATGATCAAATTCACTTAAAATCTTCCAATGAACACAATGGCAATGGTATTTTGTCCATACAATGCACCAATTTCAAATTTGCAATTTTCCCTCCAAAATGGGCATGAAAGAACAAATGATCATGTGATGAAATTTCATGCAATATGATGAATGATTTGGAAATTAGAGGTCATGAGAATAAATATGCAAAAAGAGGCACTAAATTTGGAATTATGAGTCAAAAGTTATGGCCTTTTGAAGTTTCAAGCACACTTGGCAATGATTGGATCATATCTCCTCAACCATTCATCAGATGCTCATGATCTTGGACTTTTTGGAAATGGGAGAGAAATATCTTCAACTTTCATGTTGGATAAAAATTCATTTGAAGCTTCTTTGATGTTGGAAAGTTGAGTTGAATTTGGTCCAAAAACTTTCCATTTTTGGAAACTTGAAATTATAGGTCACTTTCCATTTTGGGAAACTTTTGTACTGGCTTCAAATTCTTCAATGTAGATGTTTGACATGATGAATAAGCCTTGTTTGAACATGAATGGGATGAAGAAACTAAATTTCCCAATTCAAAACCCATAGTTGACTTTCAGTTGACTGGCATAGGCCCTTAGATGACCTGAAAATGTTCTGATGAACTTGGGCCTTTGCCACTTGGGGAATTTGCCTCACAAAGGACCTCTAGCTCATATAAGCTCAATATAATGATCACATGATCCATATCTCAAAGGAACCCTCATCTCTTGCGCAAAGGATTCACTTGAATTGCCTTGACCTGTTGACTGCTTAAGCTGCAAGTAACAAAGGTTAATGACATATTTTTGTACATTTTGGTTAGTGATTAAAAGAAAAAGAAATGATACACTAATGCAAGCAATGTTTGGTGATCAAGAACCACTCTCAAGAAAGATCCCACCCACAGGGAAGGAAGCAAGCTGTCCAATGATCCTTGAGGCAATGTAATGTTATGATATGATGCCATGAGGGATCTTAGGGACAAAATTGGGTCTTACAATATCCCCTGCATAATCTGCATCACAATATCCAAAGAGCCTATACTCTGATGTTTTCTCATACATCAGGCCAAGATTAGGAGTTCCTTTCAGATACCTTGGGATCCTTTTAACTACTGTTAAATGGGATTCCCTTGGATCTGATTGGAATCTGGCACAAAGACATACACTAAAAAGAATGTCAGGACGGGTAGCCGTCAGATAGAGAAGAGAGCCTATCATACCACGATAGAGCTTCTGAAAAACATTTTGACTAACTTCTTCTTTCTCCAGAATGCAAGTTGGATGCATGGGTGTCTTTGTTGGCTTACATTATGACATTTCAAAATTTCTTCAGAATATCTTTTATGTATTTACTTTGGTATACATATGTAGCTTCTGAAGCTTGATTGATTTGAATTCCCAGAAAGAATTTCAGTTCTTGCATCAAACTCATTTCAAATTCTGCCTACATTAGCTCAGAAAATTCTTGACACACAGAGGGGTTAGCTGAACCAAAAATTATATCATCAACGTATATCCGACATATCATGAGATCATTTCTAATGTTTTTACAAAAGAGTGTAGAGTCACCCTTTCCTCTAATGAAATCAAGTTCTAGAAGAAAGTTGCTTAATCTTTCGTACCAAGCTCTAGGAGCTTGTTTTAGACCATACAATGATTTTTTCAGTTTAAAGATGTGTTCTGGACATTTAGAGTTTTCAAAACCTGGGGGTTGATGAACATACACTTCTTCTGATATATATAGCCATTAAGAAATGCGCTCTTGACATCCATATGATATAATTTGATAGAGTGATTTACAGCGAATGATACAAGTAAACGAATGGATTCTAACCTGGCGACTAGAGCAAAGGTTTCGTTGTAGTCAATGTAGCGGTGTATTCGTTACTATATGATCTATCAATTAAATCATAAGCAAAGCATACAATGAATATAGAGTCGCCACCGCACTTTTATTTATCCTAAGGACTGGTTAAAAAGCGAACAAAAACCTAAGAAGTTTTACACGTAGAAAACTAATAAAAAGATCAGAGATCGGGGTAAGGGGTAAATTACGCAATGGGAAGGTGTTAGGCACCCAATGCGTCCTAGGTACTCCTAGGGAGCCCTTTTCACACTTTGTTGTTTGAAAATTATTATTTGTCATGACATAAGTATTGTGCAAACATGAGTGGGATGATGAGGAAAGAATGTACATGTTAATTATTTTTGTGTTCGAACGGATGAACCCGTTGCCTACGTACCTTCCATCAAAGGTAAGGATCAAAACGCCGTAGTTCGGCTAAAAACTTCCAAAAGTTAGTGGATTCAATTTTAAAACACAAGCTTAAAGGTCTTACGTTACCCACGGGAGAAAACTCAACCTTGTATAACAACTAGTCCACCATGTGAGAAAGGCTTCAACTTGCCAGAGAGGGGTTAACCCTATAATAGGCAAGGAAGACTTACAATTCATCTACTAAGGACAAATAGGTGAGATTAATATCAACCAACTAGGGTAAATCAAACCTATAGCTAATGTATAAAGACTTAACAAGCATGGACAAAGCCACAAAATCACTTGAATGGGTGAAGTTATTTGGATTATTTACAAAAAAAGTCAAAGTATGATTAAAGTCAATTCAGAATGAAGTATTTACAAAAATGAAGTTTGGAAAAATCATGGACTTAAGGTCCAAGTTTCTAATTTGGAAAGAAGGTGAGAATGTTTGCACAACACTTATTTCAAGTTTTTAAAAGTAGGTGTGAAAAGGATTAGGACATAATGGATGAATGGAATGGAAGAGTGAATGTAAAACTTCTTAGAAGGGTCCGCCTCTTGAAATCATATAGAAAATGATTCAAGTGGGTCCTCAGGAATAGGCTACAGATGAGCAATAATATGAACATGGTAACAGATGAAAGTAAATAAAAGCGGATACTGGATGCCACTCAATGGTCTTATACCTGTCTCCTAAAACAAGTAAGGATATCAGAAGCCACTCTATGGACTTACACTAATCTCCATCAGAACAAAACAAAACAAAACAGGGAAGTCAACTGCCAATCTATCTGGACTTATGTTAACCTCCACAGTATGATCCTAGGAATACAAATGCCACATCACAGGGACTTACAATGAATCCTCACATACACAAGTAAATGCACTAGGCAATGGGTATGAGTGACCAATGAGGTCTTACACTCTACCCCTTCCATGTCATGGGAACAGATGCCACCTTACAGGGACTTATAACTGGTTCCTCAATGGGTAAGCAAACAATGTCACAAGGACAAATGACATGAACATGCACTAATGGCAATCAAAGGTAAAATGCACAATGGCAATCAATGATAGTAAATGCACCATGGCAATCAAGTAATCATGTATAAATGAATCAAGTAATCAAACCATATAATCAAGGAGCACACGCTATAACCACACAATTTGGGCTCAAGCAAAAGGGTTTGACTATGAAAGTCCACTGTAAGAGGTAAGTGTCGCTCTTAACCTGGCCATTGAGGGGCTCAGGTGAAGCAGATGAAAGGGTATGAGGGGTGTGCCTCATTGCTTCTATCTCATGTCCGAGAGAGCATGTAAATATAAGAATGTGGGGGAGTTCAGAAAGATGGAACTCTTTCCCCGATTAGACTCGATAGATCTTGGGTTTGGATCTCAATGCTACAACCATGTAATGGGAGCAATGAGAAGACTCACTGAATAGTGGGAGATAGGCTATTTATCTCTACCTTCCACCAATTGCCTCGAATGAGGACTTTTCCTGCTTAGGACAAATATAAACATACACAATCAATGCCTCTTAAGGAGGACTTCAGACAATTTGCCCAGCCAAATAACGGGCCGGGTCTCCAGACTACATGAAGAAGAAGGTTCTATACCTCAATGCAAGTTGCTATTTAAGCAAAGCAAAGCGAGTTCTTAAGAGAACTGAGCAACTAAAGGGTACCTGGAAACAATCCAATAAAATCAGCATCCCATTTCATAAACAGATAACAACATAAGAATCAATTAACAAAGTACAATTATACAAATAATGATGTGCATAGCACAAGGCTCACATGAACCAAACATCCTACAAAACAAATACATTAGTCATATGTGTCAAGTAACACAATCCATAATGTGGAGCAAATTCCTTAATCATTAACTCCTTAACCTGAAAAGGCACAATTCACTTCAAATGTAAGTAACATGACCACTAGGACTAGCCTAGGGTCAAAAAGATGGAAAAATCTTAAAACAGCAGCCAATTCATGATCAAAGTCAAGCTATATCAATTACAAAGGGATCCTAATTGGTCCCATGTCCAAACTATGCTCCTATTTCTATTTATGCAACATGGAAGGCAAAAGATGCAATGTGGAGTCTCATACAAGCAACCAGCAAGATCACATCCAAATAAATGCCAAAATGGCACCAAAAAATCCACAAAAATATGCTCTAACCAGAAGGTATTCAACAAGTCACATATTAAATTTCAAGTCATTTGGACTAATAGATCAATAGGAATTAATTAACATGGTACAGCATGCAAAAACTACATCAAATGAAGTCAAAAATTATACACCAACTTCCATCTAATGGCAAACAGCAATTGTTACATTCAAAATTCATGGGACCAAAGCCAAAAGCTACCTTAACATGTTAAGAACTATCCTACAAAGTTTCATGTCCATTGGATTAATTATGAGGATATGGCAATATAAATGCTAAAGGTTACACCAATGGAATTCTAACATGCTAGGCAGCAAGAAAAAATACGAATCAATTTGAAAATTGATTGCAAAAATCCACAAAAATTATGTTCTAACCAGAAGACATTCAGCAAGCCATATGTTAATTTTCAAGTCATTTGGACTAGTAGATTAATGGGAATCAATTAAACATATCAAGCATGCAAAAACAACATCAAATGAAGCCTACAAATATGCATCAACTTCTATCTAATGGTAAACAGTAATGGTTCATTGGAAATACATGGGACCAAAGCTAAAAGATAGCTACAGGGGTTAAGAACTATCCTATCAATTTTCAAGGTCATTGGATAAAGTATGTGCATATGGCGACATACTAAAAAATGTGTCACAAGCTAAGTCCTAACAATGGTAGGCAGCAAGGAAAAATCTTAATCAAATTGAAAATGGATTGTAAAAATCCACAAAAATTCACAGGGGATGTTAACATATTAAACAAGCTTCCTGCAAAAATTCAAGGCCATTGGCCAATGGGAAGCATAGAAAAATATTTGGGGAATACAGCATATCCAACCATGTCACACATATACATATCCAATTTCAATAATTCACACATAACTAACCATAGGCTAAAAAATTCCCAAACCTATGTCAAAAAAACCAGAAGGATGTCTAGAACAAGTGTCTCAATTTTCAATTATTTTGGATATAGTATGTGGTCTATACAATTAAAGTGATAATGTGCATGAAAATAATGTACATGAAAACATCTCTATGTCAAATTGAATTTTCTACCAAGCATTATTTTGTTTCTCATTTTTTATAAAATAGTAGATGAGAAAATAAAGCTAACAAAAAATTGTGGTATTTTTTGGATCATTTTTGAGTATTGTATGAATTTTTTGAGTTATTAAATATTTATTTAATATTTATTCGAATTAATATTAGGTTTATTTAATTTAATTTGGTGCCAGTGGCACAATTGTGATATTAAAGCCAAAGCCTAATACGCCGTCGTTTGGAATAGAGGGAACGGACGGTCTAGATTGCGTCTGGGCAATGGGAAACAAGAATCCGCATGGAAAAGGAATTGAAACGGATCAATGAAGCGAACTTCTCCAGAAACGCATGAATGTTCATCAACATCTTCATCGTTCTTCATCGCGAAACGCAGGTCTTAGCCAAATCTTGACGGAAATCGATGAGAAGCATATCGTTGGAACCGGTTCGTCTCCAGGAACGCAAATATACAAACAATTTTTGCAATGGATTACCATACCGGACGAATCGAAGAGAAAAAGAAGATGCTTCGAAAACCTAGATTTACAATAACTTAACCAATTTACAGTGGAATCACGATCTATCAGTTGATATACACTCTACAAACAGCAATCTATCACATCCCTAACTCAATTTAAACTACGGTGAAGTTTGATTCCCAACCTTGGTGAAGAACAGTGACGGATTCGATGCGGTTTCCAGCTCAAAAACGCGAAACAGGTGGCGAATATCTTCGTGGAAGGTTGATGATGATGCTCGTTCAGCTCGAAAATCCTTCAATCTTCAAGAATTGTTGACTGTTATGGAGGGAGAGGGTTCTTGCCACAGCTCGGTTCGATCTTGATGATTCTTCCGTTTTTTACCTGCAAACAGAAACTCCAAACTACCAAACAATGATGAATATCCAGCGAATTATCACCAATCAATGGAAATTTTGTTCAATTGATGCAAAGAGTATCTTGGAGTTTTGAGCAAAATTGAGAGAAGAAGAGAGAAAAAATTTTCTGTTATGCAGTTGTGTGATCGTGTAGAAGTTTTTGGAATTGTGATTGTGGAAAAACTGAGAGAGTGATTGTGAGAGTAATTGTGCAGAGAGAGAAATTGTGAGAGTTTGTGATTAGAGTCAAATTCTGTTAAGGATTAGCTATATATGTGAACTCTTAATTCAACCATAATCACAATTAAGCAAAAATAGTGAATTAACCAATATGCTTATGTGAAGCCTTTTGGATTTTTACTCTTTTTATTTTAGAAGCATGACAGCAGAAAATTAACACTTTGAGCAAGTCCAAAATATCATTTGGGAGCTGTTGGTATTGGCCTCATTTGCAAATTCCCAATATTTCCAAAAATGGACCATTTTGCCCCTCTCCTTAAATTGATTCACTTCAAAAATGGCATTTTGCATAGAGCCTTTTCCAAAAAATCCAATTATGCAACTTTGAAGTACACATTAAATGGAGTTTGCGCATATAAAGAACTTGCAATTTGGATAAACCATGTGGGAGTTATGCCCTCCCGATTACGGGTCTTTTTTGAAATTCATCTGATCATATCTTGCAAACCACACATTGGATTTTTGAGTTCTTGGACTTTTTGGAAAGGTGAGAACAAGATCTACATCTGTCATGTTGAACAATTTTTCATTTGAAGCTTCCTTGGACTTCTGTTTTTGAGGTCAAAAACTTTCCATTTTGGGCAGCTGAAAATACAGGTCCACTTGCCATCTTGGGAAACTTTCTGTCTGACCTCAATTCCTTCAACCTTGGTCTTTGAAATGCCAAATGAAGTTTATATATACATGAATGAGATCTTTTCAACCATTTCCAATCATCAAATCACCGATTAAATCCACAGTTGACCACAGTTGACTTTTGTTGACTTTTGACTGACTGGGCCATGTTCTGATGAATTCCAAGCCTCTTTCAATTGAGATCTTGATTCCAAATGATACCACAAGTTATAAGAACTCTTTATGAATGATCATAGTGTCCAAATTCTTTCAAGAATGGCCGCTATCAATTGCTCAAGCCTGATTTGACTGTTTGACTGATGATTGCTTCAGCTGCAAGAAACAAGGTTAGATGACAATATTTTTGTACTTTTTGGTTAGTAAATATATGAAAAGCAATGATATACAAATGCAATACATGCTTGGTGATCAAGAACCACACTCACAAGGTATCCCACCCACTAGGAGGGAAGCTAGGGTATGCAATGATCCTTGAGGCCATGATATGATATGATATGGGCCATGAGGGATCTTAGGGCCAAAATTGGGGTCTTACAGATGCCCCTATTTAAGGTCATTCTAGCCGGAGAAGTGAAGTTTAGAAATCTTCATTTCGACGCGGTAGAATGGGCTTAAATAATAGTAATGAGACAAAATTTGGTCCCTAAGAGACCTCATGATGCAGATGTATGCATGCAAAAGCAAATTCTGTGGGGATATATTTCGCACAGAAGAAAAGACGATCCATCGGAGTAATACACTCACCAGGAACAGAGATTCTAACAAGACTCTTATTGGGACTCTTATTAGGGGATAGTAAGAAAAAGAATGCGTGAGCAGGACACGACTTTGATTAGGTAATGACAGAACTGACACAGCGTGAACTAGACACGACTCCGAGTGGGGATAACAGATATCGGACTGGAGAACTTGCTGGGGAAGCAAAGGACTCACACCGGGGAAAAGAATTCCAAAGGAAAATAAATCCATTGGAAAGACATAAGCTGACTCAAACTATCCAGAAAGGATACTTCGGATAAAAATCCGGACTCGGACCAGGAAAAGATTCACATAGAACCTCCCTGCCGGGAAATGCGTATACTGGGGAATAAACACCCATATAGCCAAGGGTAAAATCACCAAAGGAGACTCCACAGGGGAATGCTTAACAAAGAGACCCTCCTGGGAAAGCAACAAGGAATGAGGTGTCACCGGTATACGGGTAACAAACTCAGGTGGAATGAATATCTAAGATCGGTATAAGGGTGAGAGATATCAATCAACCAACATCTGAGACAGACCGACAAAGGGTACAAAACTCAGGAAATCTGACTCCACAGGGGACCAAGGTCATAATAGGGAGTAGACAGAAAGGAACACCAGGGATACCGAGGTCTATAATAGGTGACCGACAGAAACGTGAATTGGTACATATGCCAAGACACTCATCATCCGAAAGGAGGGCTTGAAAAAGCAAATCGACTTACAGGATGGACATTCGAATCCACGACGGGAAAACGAATCTTACTCAACTGGGGACACAAACCCAAAGAGTGCATGAGATATAATATCCATTACCGGCAGACCGTGGATAAGATACTCGCATGAGATATATTATCTATTACCGTCAGAACGTAGATAATAAACTCGCATGGTAAGAAATACCAGAGATACCGGAGTATATAATAGGTGAACTACTGCAACGTGAATTGGTATATATGCCAAAACACACATCCGAAACACAAACTGGTTTGAGGATGAATATTCGATTCTACAAAGAATACGAATCTTGCTCAGTTGGGGAAAATCAACAAAGGATTCCAACTAAAGAGCGCATGAGACATATTATTCATTACCGGCAGACCGTGAATAATATACTCGAAAGGAAAAGACACCAGAGATACCGAGGTATATAATAGGTGACTAACCAAAAAGAGAGACAATCGATACCAAGCATCCGGGTAAACGAAAGACAACTCAAAGGATAGATTGCAAGCATCCGGCAATTATCCGACAACAAAGATATTCGACTCCGCAAAGGGAAATAACGAATCTTACTCGACCAGGGAAACACAAAAGGCTTCAACTGAAGAGTGCATGAGATATATTATCCATTACCGTCAGAACGTGGATAGTATACTCGCATGGAAGATTATCCACAACCGGTATAAGGGTTAATAAAGGATAAATCGACCGAAAAGAAAGGCATCGGGATACCAAACAGGCATATAATGATGACCAATCAAAGGGTGTAACAACATTACCAACAAACGGGTAAATGAAAGGCTCACTGGGGATAAATTGCAAGCATCTGGCAATTATCCGCAAAACTGGGGATACATTGATAAACAATCAATGATCCGGGGAACTAATCACTAGCAACCGGTGAAAAGACCCACTGGCGACTTCAAAAAGGATAACATTGCAAGCATCCGACAATGATCCAGAAGACTGCTGGGAATACAAGTGCTTACTCAAGAGCAACTACCCAAAAGCAGGAAGGAATATCAACATCGAATATTGAATGAAGATAACCACAAAGAGGATTAGGGTTTATATCTACCGAGTACGGGGCAGAAGACCAAAATCTGGCTGAGAAAACAAGGGGTTTAACAATACCGACTACTGGGTAAGAAACCAAAGACTCAGCTGAGGATAAAATTGCTAGCAACCGGCAATTATCCACCTGTATCATAAGATACAACTCCGCTGGAGAGAAAAATCACAACGACATAGGATTTACAACTACCGAATACGGGGTAGAAGACCACAAAACTCCACCGGGGATGAAAATCACCACAGGGAACAAAACTCCGTTAGGGATAAAACCACAACAACAGAAAATCCACCACTAACCAGATCGAACCACAAAGGTTACCGCTACTAGGGGAAAAGAGATAGGACTTACGACTACCGGTATGAGGGCAGAAGCCATACTCTGGTGGGAATCACCACAAATTAGGGTTTACATCTACCGAATACGGGGTAGAAAACCAACAACTCTGCGTGGGGATAGAATAAATCATGAATCCGCACGAGAAACTAAAAATGAGGTTTATAACAGACCATAAACTCTGTTGGAGAGTAGGGAATTAGGGTTTACGACTACCGACTATCAGGTAGAAAACCAACAACTCTGGCTGGGGACTAAAAGGTATATAACCACAAGTTCTGCCAAGAAAGCCAGGAGAATAGGACTTACAACTACCGGTATAAGGGTAGAGGCCCAAAATCGACTCTTGCGGAGGAATGAAAGGTATATAACCACAGATTCCGCCAAGAGGAAAGGAACAGTAGGACTTACAACTACCGGTATAAGGGTAGAGGCCCGAAATCCGCTGGGGATAAAAATCACCACAGGGAAACACAAGGAACAGACGACAAATGTCAGTTCAGGAAAGATCCGAAAAGACAGACTGAATCAAGACACGTCCTAATGAGGATATAACTCAAATAGGAACATCCATCCCAATATATGTGTTGGGAGGAAACGGAAGAAACCGTCATCCACGAGGGTATATCTCAGTGGGGAACCGCAGAAGGAAAGACAGACACTTTCTGCTTATGGGCTGACTCTATATGGAGAGATTTAACACCCGACATCTGCTTAGGAAGATCTATAAAGACCCATATCACCATAGCAGGGAACAACAAACAAAGGATATATGGCAAGAATGCGACATGAATATCTGAATGTTTCATGAATATGCATGAATATGCGCGATTTATGTTTGATGAATGCTGACAAAACAGACATTTCTAACACAACAGGTCCAGGAATCAAACGTCCGGTATTATGCTTCCAGGGGAAAAACCAACTGGAAAGCCAATTCTGCTGGAGATCTACATGCCGTAAAGCAAAGATCTGCGGGTACTGCTGGGAAGCAGAAGCAAGAGAATCAGAGATATCTGGAGAATACCAAATCTCTGAGCGATGGATCAGCGATCGTCCCAACTGGGGCACAGAAAGTCACAACAGGCAAAGAGCCACAAAGACAAAATCTGTTGAGGAACAAGAGAATCTCAAAGTCCTGCAGGGGATCCTAGCAACACTGCTATGGGAACGGATCCAACATAACTCCATCGAGGAACAACCCACTGAGGAAGCCAAGGTCACCCGGATAGAGTTTGGCTGCACAAGCAACTCTACTGGGGATATCATCAACTACTCTCTTGGGGAACAACCCACTGAGGAAGGAAAGCACCAAACAAGTAGATTCTGCAACAAACCACTCTACTCGGGGCGAACATACATCTGACGGATCACATCAGTAAACTCTGCAATAAAATCTGCTCTACTGAGGATCGAAAAGTAATCGGGAAATCAATACAATCTCTGGATGACGGAGCCATCAACCGACCATACGGGGGATTGAAAGAGGTTCAACAGGCAACACTGCCACAACAACCGCCCTGCAGACAAATGCTGGAGAAAGATGGATGAAAATACTGGGATATCAACCCAATCAACCACTGAGTAGGAAAATAAATCCTGCTCTGTTGAGAATAACAACCAATCTGATAGAGAGAAAGTGAACAACTCCATTGACGCCTTTGCCGGGGAAAAGGTAAAGTACCGGGTATCAAACCACTGACTTACCGAGTCTTCCAAAAGGAAAGCGACTGTGCTGAGAAAACAGATAAATCCGCTGGCAACTGCGCTGGGGAGAGTGACAACAACTCTGCTCGCGACTTGGATGGGGATATCAATAACGGCTCTACTCGTACCAAGGAGACAAATAAAGTCTGGGCATAGCGATCCACTGGAGAAAGTGACGAGGCGCCAAGGTGACAAACCATCAACCGCCGAATCTTCCACAAGGAAAGCATCCATGCCGGGGAAAACCGCTGCTGGAGAAAACTGAGTCTTCAACAACACTCTGCTTGGGGAACAACCCCACCAACAACTCGACTTGCAATTATGCTGGCAACTCACTTGGGGAGAAATACGGGATATGGGGATATCAACCCACTAACCGCAAATATTCTGAACGACTGAGCAATCAAGCCGGGGAGAGACTACTGCTGGAGAACAGACTGAGTCTTCAATACACAACGCTGCTTCGGGGAGTCAAAATCCACAGAAGCTCTGCTTAGGGAACAACCCCAGCAACCAAATCTCTGCTTGGGGAACAACCCCAACAGTCAAATCTGGAGAAGAAGGATACAAACCAAACCAGGAGTATGAACAAATGTCTTACCTGTTGGGAATCAGGCCACCCTTGGGAGAGCACTGAGAAATTCTTTGAGTATCCTTTTATCATAGTGAGTGTTCACTCTGTTTAAAACAATAATCTTTGAAAAATTTTGTTTTTAAAACAATGATATTTTATCAATTAAAACGTGCAAAACATTTGTTGAATTGAAACAAGTAAGAGTGCAAATAATTGGATAAAAGCTCAAATTTATTTGATGGAATGGTAGTCTGCAAATGGCACGACTCCATAGATCTGTACAAATTTGAAATCAGTGATATATATTGGAAGAGGGCTACATTGAACATAATGATCCTTTCTCTACCAATTTGAATCTCGATGTATGCGAAGCTTCAGTTGACGACGAATCGAGAATCCTCTGACGAACAGACAGCTGATGAAACAGAAAGTCTTGTCAGGATGCAGTTACTTGCCTGATCCCTAATTTTTGTCTAGATTGCCCCAGAGTGAGGTACTCAATCTAGCGGGATGCAAATATACTTTTTTTCAAGTCTCTAACTTTTGCCTGGATTACCCTTGCGGGTTCTCCACCGAGACGCTCATTTTTGCCTAAGCCGCCCTTTCGGGTTTTCAACTTAGCGAATTATTCTGTTTTTCGTTTGCATATACTTTTTTTTTCTAGGCAAAGTATCTCTTAACTGCATCTGAATTCACAGGACGAGTGAAATCCTCCCCATCCATTGTTGCGAGTATCAAAGCACCGCCTGAAAAGGCTCTCTTAACAACATATGGACCCTCGTAGTTTGGAGTCCACTTGCCCCTGGAATCGGGCACGAAAGACAAGACTTTCTTGAGCACAAGGTCACCTTCTCTGAACACACGAGGCTTGACCTTCTTATCAAATGCTTTCTTCATTCTCTGCTGATATAACTGACCATGACACATGGCAGTCAATCTCTTCTCTTCGATTAAATTCAGTTGGTCATAACGATTCTGAACCCATTCAGCATCAGTCAACTAGGGACTTGAGGGTATCATTCTTTTTATTTTTTCTATTTGAAAAAATTTTCCTGATTTTTCATTGCATTTTGATTTTTCACCCTCTTCTCTCTTCTTTTTTTTTTTTTTTTTTTTTTTTTTTTTTTACATTACATTTGTAATGCCCCAGTTTGACTGTTTTGCTGATTCTCATGATACAGCTGAATGAGCTTCTTTCGTGCTCAAGAAGGCGGGTAATCTCATCAGGAATCCCCTTCAACATCATCTTCCTCTGCCTCGAATACAAGGAATTCAAATTTGGGAGATGGCGTTGGATCATTATGTTCAATGGGTTTAGAAATCCCTGCATAATGATTCTGGATAACGAAAAGCTTTGGTATTTAAACAAGCAAATCATTTATGCAGATGAAAAAGCTGTTTTTGTTTTTCAGGTTTTTTGTGATCACTGATTTCATGCAAAAGCAAAAAGTGAAAACAAATGGAAAAACAAATGTTTAACAATGCATTAATTGGATGAAAACATCATTGTATATATGAGCCAACAATGTCATCACTTCTCCTTTTGGCATGGGAGAAGGGTTTTAAACAAAGTGAGCATTATTACTCTGACTTATGGATAACTGTTGGAACATCCACAGCGACCCAATTGTGGCAGACACCACCAGGAATAACAAAATTGCTCATATCATCTGCATCTTCTTCCAAGATAGCAGCAGCTTCTTCTTCAGGTTGCTCATCATATGCCCCAGAACAGTAGCCAATGCCAGCCCGGGATTTAATCCATCAAAAGCACTCTGTTTGGAAAATTCCTCCTTGAGTTCACAATTCTCTTGTTCAAACTGATCCATCAATCTGGCAGAGATAACCCAATGTAGTACCGGCGAGGTGCGTCTTCAAAATAAATGAAGATCGCAGGGATCAGACCACAGGACGGGAGACTGGAACAAAACACCCGCTTATGCAAATGATGCATGAAGTGTTTATGCATATGCTTGTTTTTTATTTCAAAGAAACTCGAGGGTTTTATTTGCAAACTTTGAAATATTTACATTTTGATCATATATGAGAATATCTCATCAGATAGATCAGGTGAAAAAATTTTCCCGATTTTTTCATGTTTGAAATTTTTTGCAAATAAACTCCTTTGAGTTCCTTGAAAATTTTCTTTTTATATGATGATATGGATGCGGATGAATGCATGAATGCATGGATGCAACAATCACACCCAAGGATCAAGCAAAGCACACCAAACAAAGGTCGTGGGAAAGCTCAATGTATCCCTAATATCAATCATCCATTTTGGTGGATTTAGGTTTTCACCTTATCGACACCCAAGTTCCATTGATATTAACGGTACATGAACCGGTTCAATCATCCTTAATATCAACCAGCCGCTTTGGTGGATTTTAGGTTTTACACCTGATCCGGGATCCATTGATATTAACGATGTTTGAACGACTCAACCACGAATCACGGGTTTGCTGAGAGTCACGAGCATGGAGTCTTGGTTAAGAACCACCCAAAGGAAGTGTACTAGGGTTTAAACCTGCCAGACATGTTCTACCAGAGGTTCCCATAATCATCGTCCCATCTTTCGAATATTATCGGAGGAACGAATACTCGTATTCCAAAAATATTCTCAAGAGAGACTCTTATGAGTGTAGTATCGCGTAACAATCGTATCAGAACTTACATCTGAACGACTTCCGCACTACGTCCTAAAAATAGGCCAAGATGGGTTTGGTAATCTAAGGTCCTTGGCTTCTAAGGCACATGATTGAAAGAATAATGCCTAACCACAAATAACTTGTGTGACATTATCAATCCAACATGACCTCCACCAAGTGAATGGGCTCGCAAGTCAACTGGCTAAGGACTACTCCACACCAGTCAACAAGACTACGCCATTCTCCTATCCTAAGGTGCACTCGAGTTCGGGTATAGAACTCATCTCACAGAGATCACCAAAGCAAACCGCATTTGTATATCAAGCAATTCAAACATTATAATCAATACAGTTATCCCAAATTGTACAAAAATATGTCAAATAACAAATAATAATATATCACACAAAGGTGAAAAGTAGGCAATACCACCAAGGACATTATCCTTTTCCCCAGCAGAGTCGCCACTTTTCTGTAGCGGTGTATTCGTTACTATATGATCTATCAATTAAATCATAAGCAAAGCATACAATGAATATAGAGTCGCCACCGCACTTTTATTTATCCTAAGGACTGGTTAAAAAGCGAACAAAAACCTAAGAAGTTTTACACGTAGAAAACTAATAAAAAGATCAGAGATCGGGGTAAGGGGTAAATTACGCAATGGGAAGGTGTTAGGCACCCAATGCGTCCTAGGTACTCCTAGGGAGCCCTTTTCACACTTTGTTGTTTGAAAATTATTATTTGTCATGACATAAGTATTGTGCAAACATGAGTGGGATGATGAGGAAAGAATGTACATGTTAATTATTTTTGTGTTCGAACGGATGAACCCGTTGCCTACGTACCTTCCATCAAAGGTAAGGATCAAAACGCCGTAGTTCGGCTAAAAACTTCCAAAAGTTAGTGGATTCAATTTTAAAACACAAGCTTAAAGGTCTTACGTTACCCACGGGAGAAAACTCAACCTTGTATAACAACTAGTCCACCATGTGAGAAAGGCTTCAACTTGCCAGAGAGGGGTTAACCCTATAATAGGCAAGGAAGACTTACAATTCATCTACTAAGGACAAATAGGTGAGATTAATATCAACCAACTAGGGTAAATCAAACCTATAGCTAATGTATAAAGACTTAACAAGCATGGACAAAGCCACAAAATCACTTGAATGGGTGAAGTTATTTGGATTATTTACAAAAAAAGTCAAAGTATGATTAAAGTCAATTCAGAATGAAGTATTTACAAAAATGAAGTTTGGAAAAATCATGGACTTAAGGTCCAAGTTTCTAATTTGGAAAGAAGGTGAGAATGTTTGCACAACACTTATTTCAAGTTTTTAAAAGTAGGTGTGAAAAGGATTAGGACATAATGGATGAATGGAATGGAAGAGTGAATGTAAAACTTCTTAGAAGGGTCCGCCTCTTGAAATCATATAGAAAATGATTCAAGTGGGTCCTCAGGAATAGGCTACAGATGAGCAATAATATGAACATGGTAACAGATGAAAGTAAATAAAAGCGGATACTGGATGCCACTCAATGGTCTTATACCTGTCTCCTAAAACAAGTAAGGATATCAGAAGCCACTCTATGGACTTACACTAATCTCCATCAGAACAAAACAAAAACAAAACAGGGAAGTCAACTGCCAATCTATCTGGACTTATGTTAACCTCCACAGTATGATCCTAGGAATACAAATGCCACATCACAGGGACTTACAATGAATCCTCACATACACAAGTAAATGCACTAGGCAATGGGTATGAGTGACCAATGAGGTCTTACACTCTACCCCTTCCATGTCATGGGAACAGATGCCACCTTACAGGGACTTATAACTGGTTCCTCAATGGGTAAGCAAACAATGTCACAAGGACAAATGACATGAACATGCACTAATGGCAATCAAAGGTAAAATGCACAATGGCAATCAATGATAGTAAATGCACCATGGCAATCAAGTAATCATGTATAAATGAATCAAGTAATCAAACCATATAATCAAGGAGCACACGCTATAACCACACAATTTGGGCTCAAGCAAAAGGGTTTGACTATGAAAGTCCACTGTAAGAGGTAAGTGTCGCTCTTAACCTGGCCATTGAGGGGCTCAGGTGAAGCAGATGAAAGGGTATGAGGGGTGTGCCTCATTGCTTCTATCTCATGTCCGAGAGAGCATGTAAATATAAGAATGTGGGGGAGTTCAGAAAGATGGAACTCTTTCCCCGATTAGACTCGATAGATCTTGGGTTTGGATCTCAATGCTACAACCATGTAATGGGAGCAATGAGAAGACTCACTGAATAGTGGGAGATAGGCTATTTATCTCTACCTTCCACCAATTGCCTCGAATGAGGACTTTTCCTGCTTAGGACAAATATAAACATACACAATCAATGCCTCTTAAGGAGGACTTCAGACAATTTGCCCAGCCAAATAACGGGCCGGGTCTCCAGACTACATGAAGAAGAAGGTTCTATACCTCAATGCAAGTTGCTATTTAAGCAAAGCAAAGCGAGTTCTTAAGAGAACTGAGCAACTAAAGGGTACCTGGAAACAATCCAATAAAATCAGCATCCCATTTCATAAACAGATAACAACATAAGAATCAATTAACAAAGTACAATTATACAAATAATGATGTGCATAGCACAAGGCTCACATGAACCAAACATCCTACAAAACAAATACATTAGTCATATGTGTCAAGTAACACAATCCATAATGTGGAGCAAATTCCTTAATCATTAACTCCTTAACCTGAAAAGGCACAATTCACTTCAAATGTAAGTAACATGACCACTAGGACTAGCCTAGGGTCAAAAAGATGGAAAAATCTTAAAACAGCAGCCAATTCATGATCAAAGTCAAGCTATATCAATTACAAAGGGATCCTAATTGGTCCCATGTCCAAACTATGCTCCTATTTCTATTTATGCAACATGGAAGGCAAAAGATGCAATGTGGAGTCTCATACAAGCAACCAGCAAGATCACATCCAAATAAATGCCAAAATGGCACCAAAAAATCCACAAAAAATATGCTCTAACCAGAAGGTATTCAACAAGTCACATATTAAATTTCAAGTCATTTGGACTAATAGATCAATAGGAATTAATTAACATGGTACAGCATGCAAAAACTACATCAAATGAAGTCAAAAATTATACACCAACTTCCATCTAATGGCAAACAGCAATTGTTACATTCAAAATTCATGGGACCAAAGCCAAAAGCTACCTTAACATGTTAAGAACTATCCTACAAAGTTTCATGTCCATTGGATTAATTATGAGGATATGGCAATATAAATGCTAAAGGTTACACCAATGGAATTCTAACATGCTAGGCAGCAAGAAAAAATACGAATCAATTTGAAAATTGATTGCAAAAATCCACAAAAATTATGTTCTAACCAGAAGACATTCAGCAAGCCATATGTTAATTTTCAAGTCATTTGGACTAGTAGATTAATGGGAATCAATTAAACATATCAAGCATGCAAAAACAACATCAAATGAAGCCTACAAATATGCATCAACTTCTATCTAATGGTAAACAGTAATGGTTCATTGGAAATACATGGGACCAAAGCTAAAAGATAGCTACAGGGGTTAAGAACTATCCTATCAATTTTCAAGGTCATTGGATAAAGTATGTGCATATGGCGACATACTAAAAAATGTGTCACAAGCTAAGTCCTAACAATGGTAGGCAGCAAGGAAAAATCTTAATCAAATTGAAAATGGATTGTAAAAATCCACAAAAATTCACAGGGGATGTTAACATATTAAACAAGCTTCCTGCAAAAATTCAAGGCCATTGGCCAATGGGAAGCATAGAAAAATATTTGGGGAATACAGCATATCCAACCATGTCACACATATACATATCCAATTTCAATAATTCACACATAACTAACCATAGGCTAAAAAAATTCCCAAACCTATGTCAAAAAAACCAGAAGGATGTCTAGAACAAGTGTCTCAATTTTCAATTATTTTGGATATAGTATGTGGTCTATACAATTAAAGTGATAATGTGCATGAAAATAATGTACATGAAAAACATCTCTATGTCAAATTGAATTTTCTACCAAGCATTATTTTGTTTCTCATTTTTTATAAAATAGTAGATGAGAAAATAAAGCTAACAAAAAAATTGTGGTATTTTTTGGATCATTTTTGAGTATTGTATGAATTTTTTGAGTTATTAAATATTTATTTAATATTTATTCGAATTAATATTAGGTTTATTTAATTTAATTTGGTGCCAGTGGCACAATTGTGATATTAAAGCCAAAGCCTAATACGCCGTCGTTTGGAATAGAGGGAACGGACGGTCTAGATTGCGTCTGGGCAATGGGAAACAAGAATCCGCATGGAAAAG
This sequence comes from Lathyrus oleraceus, assembly GCF_024323335.1. Taxonomy (NCBI): domain Eukaryota; kingdom Viridiplantae; phylum Streptophyta; class Magnoliopsida; order Fabales; family Fabaceae; genus Lathyrus; species Lathyrus oleraceus. The sequence goes on from NC_066585.1 coordinate 93,219,798, forward strand.
GAATTGAAACGGATCAATGAAGCGAACTTCTCCAGAAACGCATGAATGTTCATCAACATCTTCATCGTTCTTCATCGCGAAACGCAGGTCTTAGCCAAATCTTGACGGAAATCGATGAGAAGCATATCGTTGGAACCGGTTCGTCTCCAGGAACGCAAATATACAAACAATTTTTGCAATGGATTACCATACCGGACGAATCGAAGAGAAAAAGAAGATGCTTCGAAAACCTAGATTTACAATAACTTAACCAATTTACAGTGGAATCACGATCTATCAGTTGATATACACTCTACAAACAGCAATCTATCACATCCCTAACTCAATTTAAACTACGGTGAAGTTTGATTCCCAACCTTGGTGAAGAACAGTGACGGATTCGATGCGGTTTCCAGCTCAAAAACGCGAAACAGGTGGCGAATATCTTCGTGGAAGGTTGATGATGATGCTCGTTCAGCTCGAAAATCCTTCAATCTTCAAGAATTGTTGACTGTTATGGAGGGAGAGGGTTCTTGCCACAGCTCGGTTCGATCTTGATGATTCTTCCGTTTTTTACCTGCAAACAGAAACTCCAAACTACCAAACAATGATGAATATCCAGCGAATTATCACCAATCAATGGAAATTTTGTTCAATTGATGCAAAGAGTATCTTGGAGTTTTGAGCAAAATTGAGAGAAGAAGAGAGAAAAAATTTTCTGTTATGCAGTTGTGTGATCGTGTAGAAGTTTTTGGAATTGTGATTGTGGAAAAACTGAGAGAGTGATTGTGAGAGTAATTGTGCAGAGAGAGAAATTGTGAGAGTTTGTGATTAGAGTCAAATTCTGTTAAGGATTAGCTATATATGTGAACTCTTAATTCAACCATAATCACAATTAAGCAAAAATAGTGAATTAACCAATATGCTTATGTGAAGCCTTTTGGATTTTTACTCTTTTTATTTTAGAAGCATGACAGCAGAAAATTAACACTTTGAGCAAGTCCAAAATATCATTTGGGAGCTGTTGGTATTGGCCTCATTTGCAAATTCCCAATATTTCCAAAAATGGACCATTTTGCCCCTCTCCTTAAATTGATTCACTTCAAAAATGGCATTTTGCATAGAGCCTTTTCCAAAAAATCCAATTATGCAACTTTGAAGTACACATTAAATGGAGTTTGCGCATATAAAGAACTTGCAATTTGGATAAACCATGTGGGAGTTATGCCCTCCCGATTACGGGTCTTTTTTGAAATTCATCTGATCATATCTTGCAAACCACACATTGGATTTTTGAGTTCTTGGACTTTTTGGAAAGGTGAGAACAAGATCTACATCTGTCATGTTGAACAATTTTTCATTTGAAGCTTCCTTGGACTTCTGTTTTTGAGGTCAAAAACTTTCCATTTTGGGCAGCTGAAAATACAGGTCCACTTGCCATCTTGGGAAACTTTCTGTCTGACCTCAATTCCTTCAACCTTGGTCTTTGAAATGCCAAATGAAGTTTATATATACATGAATGAGATCTTTTCAACCATTTCCAATCATCAAATCACCGATTAAATCCACAGTTGACCACAGTTGACTTTTGTTGACTTTTGACTGACTGGGCCATGTTCTGATGAATTCCAAGCCTCTTTCAATTGAGATCTTGATTCCAAATGATACCACAAGTTATAAGAACTCTTTATGAATGATCATGGTGTCCAAATTCTTTCAAGAATGGCCGCTATCAATTGCTCAAGCCTGATTTGACTGTTTGACTGATGATTGCTTCAGCTGCAAGAAACAAGGTTAGATGACAATATTTTTGTACTTTTTGGTTAGTAAATATATGAAAAGCAATGATATACAAATGCAATACATGCTTGGTGATCAAGAACCACACTCACAAGGTATCCCACCCACTAGGAGGGAAGCTAGGGTATGCAATGATCCTTGAGGCCATGATATGATATGATATGGGCCATGAGGGATCTTAGGGCCAAAATTGGGGTCTTACAGTCAATGCCTTCTTGTTGACTATAACCTTGTGCCACCATTCATGCTTTATTTCTGACTACTTCTCCTTTCTCATTCAATTTGTTTCTGAATACCCATCTTGTTCCAACAATATGAGTTCCTTTAGGCTTTGGGACAAGATCCCAGGCGCCATTCTTTGAAAATTGATCCAGTTCTTCTTTCATTGTCAGAACCCATTCATTGTCTTGAAGTGCCTCATCACAGGAAGTAGGCTCAATCAGAGATACTAATCCTAGAGGAGTTTCTTCAGATACTTTGAATGTCGACCTTGTTCTGACAGGTTCATCCTTGTTTCCCAGAATCAATTCTTCAGAGAAGTTTGGGCGATTTCTTGATCTTTTCTGGATAGTTGAGATTTCAGTTGCTTATGGACTTTACTTCTTAGCTTCTTATGATGATTTACTCTTTTCGTTAGAACCTGCAAGAGTTATCTCCAAATCTTCAAGTTTCTCAACTAGCTTTGACTTTTCAGGGTCAAGCTTATCATCAAATCTAACATGTATTGATTCTTCCATAACTTTGGTTTCTGTGTTGTATACTCTGTAGCCTTTAGATCATTCTGAGTATCCTAACATAATACCTTTTTGTGCTTTTGAATCAAACTTGTTCAGATGTTCTTTAGTATTAAGAATAAAACATGAGCATCCAAAAGGATGAAAGTAAGAAATGTTGGGTTTTCTTCCCTTGCACAATTCATAGGGAGTCTTCTCCAGAATAGATCTTACAGAGATTCTATTCTGAATATAACATGATGTATTTACTGCTTTAGCCCAAAAGTGCTTAGCCACATTTGTTTCATTGATCATGGTTCTGGCCATTTCTTGGAGTGTCTTATTCTTCCTCTATACAACTCCATTTTGTTGTGGAGTTCTAGGGCAGGAGAAATCATGGGATATTCCATTTGAATCAAACAGTTCTTCAAAGAACTAATTTTTGAATTCCCCACCATGATCACTTCTGACTTTGATGATTTTAGAGTCAAATTCATTTGCACTTTAGAATAGAAGCTAGTGAATACAGAATGAGAGTCACTCTTATGATTTAGAAATTTTACCCATGTCCAGCGACTAAAATCATCAACAATGACCAGTCCGTACTTCTTTCCATTGGCTAACATTGTCTTAACAGGTCCAAAAAGGTCAATGTGAAGAAGTTCCAGGGGCTTAAAAGTGGAAACAACATTTTTATTTTTAAAAGATGTTTTTGAAAAAAATTCTTTCTGACAAACCTCACATAGAGCATCTGAAGAGAACTTCAGCTTAGGTAGACCTCTGACTAACTCGAGTTTATTTAGCTGAGAGAGTCTTCTCATGCTAATGTGGCCCAAGCGTCTATGCCATACCCATTGCTCTTCGTTTACAGACATTAAACATTTTACATTTTGATCTTTTAGATTTGAAAGATTTATTTTATAAATGTTGTTTTTCCTCTTGCCAGTGAATAGAACTATTCCATTATTCTGATTAATTGCTTTACATGTTTTTGATTAAAGATTATATCATAATCGTTATCACTTAATTGGCTTATTGATAACAGGTAATGCATTAATCCTTCTACATATAGAACATCAAATATAGAGGGAAGAGATTCGTTACCAATAGTTTCAGAGCCTCTGACTCTTCCTTTCTGATTTCCTCTGAAACCTACGAAACCAACATCCTTAAGTTCTAGGCTTTGGAACATATGCTTTCTTCCCGTCATGTGTCACGAGCATTCAGAGTCCAGGTACCATGATTGGTGTCTTAACTCTGCTGCATAGGATATATGCAACATAAACTATCTTATCCTTTAGTACCCATAATCTTTTGGGTCCTTTGTGATTAGTTCTCCTAGAGTTTCTTAAGACTTTGGGTTTTCTAGCATTAGTAAAACGTTGTGTTTGTGCATGTGTGTAATGATAAGAAAATGGGGATTTAGGTTTGTCATCTGTAGAAGATTTGTCTTCACTAGAATCATATCATATTCCTCTTTTCTTATTCTGACTGACTCCATAAATCATAGAGGTCATTCTACTTCTCTCTTTCCCATTTTTTAGAAACTTTTGAAAAGCTTTTTCATATTTATTTATAATTGTGTTAGAAGTTTGTGGGGCTTGAGATAAAGCTTCTTCAAGTTTTAGACATTGTTTACTTGTGGAATCTTTTTCGTTTGTCAGAGTCAGAATCTGATCCTTTAATTCAAAAACCGTTATCTCAAGCTTATCACATTCTTCAATGGTTCCTTTAAGAACCCTTTTAGTGCTTTAAATTTTTGTTTAAGTTTCTGATATGCGTTTAGAGATTCAGAAAGGCATGATTCAAGGTCAGAGCGAGAAAGATCAGAAAATACCTCTTCAGGATCAAACTCTCCATCTGATGAGTTTCCAGAAGTGATAGCCATGAATGCTACATTTTCCTGTTCTTCAAAGTCTGATTCAGAGGAATCAGATTCCGTGTCGTCCTAGGTGGCCATGAGTCCCTTATTAGTTTTAAAGGAGTTTTTCTTGAAACTTTCTCTTCTGGAGCTTTCTTTCTTAAGCTTTGGGCATTCGTTTCTGTAATGACCTGTTTCTTTACATTCATAACATGTTACCTCTTTGTTTGATTTGCTTCTGGAAGTTGATTCAGAGCGATCTCCCTTAGGTCTTGGTATTCTGAAGTTGTTATTCCTTTTTCTCTAAAGTTTATTTACTCTTCTGGTCAAAAGGGATAACTCTTTTTCATCATCAGAGTCTTTCTTTTCAGAGTCACCATTGTCTTCTTCTTCAGCTTGGAGGGCTTTATTCCTTTCTGGTTTACGTCTCTCAGATCTGGATTTCAGGGCTACGTATTAGTTCTTCTTTTGGGGCTCATCTTCCTCAAGTTCTATCTCGTGACTTCTGAGTGAGCTGACGAGTTCTTCTAGGCTTATGTTGTTCAGATCCTTTGATAATTTCAATGCAGTGACCATGGGTCTCCACTTCTTTGGCAGACTTCTGACAATTTTTTTGACATGATCTGCAATTATGTAACCTTTGTCCAGAACCTTGAGTCTTGCAATTAAAGTTTGAAATCTAGAAAACATTACCTCTATAGCTTCATCGTCTTCCATCTTGAAAGCTTCGTACTTCTGAATTAGAGCCAGAGCCTTTGTTTCTTTGACTTGTGAATTTCCTTCGTGATTCATCCTCACAGAGTCAAGTATTTCTTTGGCAGTTTCCCTTTTGGTGATTTTTTCATATTCATTGTAGGAAATGGCATTCAGCAATATTGTTCTGGCTTTGTGATGGTTCTTGAAGTCACGCTTCTGATCATCTGTCTCTTGTTTCTGGCAATAGCAATACCAGCATCAGATATAGGAGGTATGTAGCCAATAGTAACTATGTCCCATAGATCAGCGTCATAACCCAGAAAGAAACTTTCGGTTCTGTCTTTCCAGAAACCAAATTTTTCTCCATCAAAGGTTGGAGGTTTAGCATTGTAACTATCTCTTTCATTGGTGTTGGCAATAGTGTTTTTCTCACGCTGGATCTCTCTACACTGCTAAGTGTTTGATTAGAAAATCAATAACAGAGCCGAAGCTCTGATACCAATTGAAGGTAGAGAAAAACAAGAAAGGGGGGGGGGGGTTGAATTGTTTTAAAGATAATAAAAACTTTTTGGAAATGAGACACACGCAAAAATAAATAGTATCAACACTTAATTTTTATACCGGTTTGCATGAAATTCAAAGCTACTCCAATCCACCCGGCCAATGTGATTTTGCCTTAAATAAGGACTTAATCCACTAATCTTGAAAGATTACAAAAGGTTCGTCTAAGAGGATAAGGATCTCTTATTCCTCTCAAGTTTACAGACTTCAGAAGTCACTTGAGGAGTAATCAACGAATAAATAGAATTACAATAATGCTTAGTGCTTCTAGGTAAGCAGAAATTACACAAGGTAAGAGCAAAAAGAAATGTTCACACTTTTAGAACAGCAACTCGTGTGAGAAAGAGAATGAATAATAGATATGCAAGTAGTGTTGTATTCTCGTGTGTTTCCATTCTTCTTAGTGAAGTGTTCCATCCTTTATATAGGAGTGATGAGAAGACCGTTGAGTGACTGGATCTTTGGCAATGATGGATGATTAAAGTCATTAATCTTTGTGTTCTTTCTAAAGCAGTTTTGAGGCGCTATAACTTTCTTCCTGAATTAGATTCTTTCCATAAGTGGAAGTCTTTATAGCTAAGTCTTTAGAAATATGATTCTGAATCAGAAGGTTCAAATATCAAAGTCTTTGTTCATCAAGTGTATCCTTCAGATAGTTGTTGTAGTTGACTGTCTTCAGAGGTTCTTCCAATTGATTACATCAGAATGTAAAAGCTTCAGATCCTAGAGTACGTTCTTCCGCTTCAGAGTGTCTGATCTCTGTTTGTTTTGTACGCTTCCTTGATCAGAGTCAGAGCTTCTGCTGAGTATCTTCTAAGTGATTATTCTGAACTAGTATCTGTATCTAATGAATGTCTATCTGACTTCTTTCATTAGAGTCCTGCACATTTAGATAAATTTTGTTAGGGTACCATTTTTGTTTCATCCTTTATTATTATCAAAATCTTAGAGATAAATTGTGGATGCTAGATTTGTTCTTACACTCTGGTGTTTAGGTATTGAACAATGCCTTATTTCATCAGCATGGCCTTATTCAAAAGCATACAGGTAGCCATCTTACGCATTTTATTTGTATCATTCTCTTTTGATTTTACTTGAGCAACATTTTAATATTGATAAATAAAATATGAGTGAACACAAATGGATTTATTCAAAACATGCACGTTTATTTCATTATGATTATTATTAAAAAACAAACAAGTTCACAATTGAACAATAGGTTAACAAACAAGCAAATATTACAAATGAACAAATTGAAAGACAACATGATTGTTGGCGTGATTGGCCTCATTATTCTTTTGCAGATGCTACCTCAATTCTGAGCATTATTCATCCATGACTGCACTCATCACCATCAATCATGATGTTGGGCCTTTCACCAAAGAATGACAAGATCTTCTCATCAATAAGCTCTTGTACCTTGGTTTTGAACAGACCGCAATCCTCGGTAGCATGTCCTACGTATCCAGTGTGGAACGCACAAGAAGCCTTAGGATTATACTTCGGGCCACAGGGGTAAACAATAGGTGGTATTCCCTTTGGCCAATGAGTCCTTGATGGAAAAGGTAAGGTAGCAACTAAGTATATGTCATAGGGATCTGATCACATTAGGAACGCTTTTTGTCATAACATTTGGTCTTCCCATGCCCTTGGTGGTTTCTGTAAGACCCCAATTTTGACCCTAAGATCCCTCATGCTATTCTCATTATATGCATTAGGATCACACCTTGGCATCCTCCTTACCCTTCACTCATTGGGTTTGCATTGGGAGAGATCACCAAGCACTTTTGATTGTATCATACTTTGTTTTTCATTATTTACTAACCAAAATACCAAAAATATGTCAATGTATAGTTTGTTGCTTTTGTAGGTAGTGTGTGTGCTCACCTATGCTTTATCAAGCTTATATCTAGAGGTTGAGACCCTTAATGCAAGGAGCTCAATCAAGAAATGATTCACATTGGCTCTAAGCATCATATATGGATCCCCATGAGCTTTACATGTTATTTTGGTCAAGAAATCATCAAGAGTTTGGAGTTGGTTTGCCTTGGAAACCCTAATTCATCTGGGTATCTTGTGTAACTTCTTCAACAAGCTTCTTCACCAATTGATCAAATATTTAAAGGGATACTTAAAATTTCATCATCTTATGCATATATGATCCTCCATTAGTCCCAAAAGTCAAGATAATTGCAAGACAACAAGCTGGTTCATGGAAGTTGACAAGAGGAATTCATCTGATCAAAATTGGGTTCCCTAGACCCTATCTCCTACAAATTTTGACATATTAAAATGACTCCAAGATAAAAGTTACTCTAAATGACATTCCAAACAACTTTCATGTTGAGGTATAAAGCTATTTTTTCTTGGAAAGTTAGTTTTTATGGTGAAAGATTATAAGTCATTTTGTCTAAGCCCTAATTTGGAGGTCAACTTCCCAAGACCATTACTTGCTCAATTTTTATAAGATGAAATATTTCCAAGTTGCACAATTAGATTCAATATGTCTGCTTCAACTTTGATGTTTGGAGGAAGAACAAATTCAACTTTTATGTGCATGTGATATGAGGATGCATTATAGGTCATTTTGGACCAATGCCATTGAACAAGTGATTTTCCTTAACTTCAAAAATGCATAACTTCTTCATATTAAATCCAAATGAGGTCAAATTTGTGATTATTTTGAATAACTTTGAGATAGCTACAACTTTTATAAAGGAACTTTTCTCATTTGAAGCTCACATAAAAAGTTGGCCAAGGTGGAAAAGTGAACATGTGGGTTGACACTTAGAATTTTTTTTGACATGTTTGATTTTCCCAACTTCCACCTCAAACTTAATCATGATCCAAGCTTCAAATGAAAAAGTGTTCAACATCAAAGTTGTTCCTCTTGATCTAACCTTTCCAAAATTTCCAATTTCATCCATTTTGGACCAGATTTCAATGGGTTGCGCATGGCTTGAACATGAGTGATCATTTGGCACAAATTGAACTTGAACATTCCATACACTAATGCATAACATTCCAACATAATCTCAGCAATGCTTGTACTCAATTATGGATCAGAAGAAGTGATTACATGGGCCTGTTACACGCCCATGCACCCGTGCAATGTACATTGCTATTTTTGGATTCCATTTCAAGTGTGCAAATATCAATTGGTTTTGCTATAAATAGAGCCATTTATGCTTAGAAACAAGGACCCTGCATGTCAGCTTTGATTCCAAACCTCCAAACCCTCTCATTTCAAAGGATAATATTGATAATTTCAATTGGAAATTGAGTTTGAATCTCACTATTTTGAGATTCAAATCTCCAAGGATCCTGAGCCTTTTGTCTATTCAATTCTACTCTATCAAGTGTCCTGAGCAAGATCAAGAGCAAGGAAGAGCAAGATCAATCAAGCACAAATCTGCATTGAATGTATTTTCCAGAATTTTTCATCTCTTCAATTCTCACTCAATTCTCCATAATTCTCTTGCATCTTTGGTTGTCTGAAGTCCTACCAATGTAGGCAACAAGATTGAGTTGCTTTGAGGTCAAATCGAAGCAACTCAGATCGTGCACCTCAAATTTCAACTCTTTATATCTTTCAATATACTTGGAGTTAGGATAAGTTGAGGCCAGATTCGAGTTCCTGAGCATTTTTAGTTTAAATTCATGTCCTTGTTTTTAATTTTGGTGATGGTTGTGAGTAAACAAGTCTAGTGAAGCTCACTGGAGAAGGAGACCAGAGCTTTGGCTCCGGTGATGCGTTGGCACTCATCAGAACCACATGATCCATTTGAAATGTTCTAATCTCGCGCGTTGAAACTGATTACCTTTGGTACAGCGCTTTGACTCATGACCATGGTGGAATACGCGCTAGCAGCCACTTGATCTGCCACCTCAATTAATGAGGGAGATCAAGTGGTCCACATTTTTTTCTTTTTTTTCTTTTTGATTTTCATTTTATTTGGTTTATTTTTATTAATTCATATTAATTTTAATATTAATCCAAAAAATATGAGAGTTTCACAAAAAAAATTAAATAAATTCCCCTTTAATTTTCTGAATTAAAATTATTTTTTGGATCATTATTAATATTTTTCATGATTTAATTGATTTTGTGAATATTTTTAATTGTTTAAAAATACTTTTAAGTTTCCAAAAATTATGAAAATTTTTCTCCAATGTCCTTTGACCTTGTTTGACATATGATAAATCTCATGGCCATTTTTCGGTGTTTTGATGAGGTTTTAGGATTTTGATAAACCATAATTTAATTTAATGCATATTTTAATTGATTTTAATTGTTTAAATGCAAAATAAATTATGTAGAGCTTTTGATATTGACTTGTTGAATTGGACTTGTGTTGTTGGGGCTTGGTTAAGGTTGATTTGACTTTGTTGAGTTAAAATCATTGGATTTAGGGGATTGATGAAATATACATTTCATCTCCCAAAATGAATGAATGACTTTAATTTGATAAAAGTCCCCCTTTGACCAATTTGTGTTGATTTCATTCCCCCTCTCTCTTCATCTCAATCCCTTTCTCTATTCATTCATGTCATACACCTATGATATCTCTATATCCTAAGGTTAGTTGATTGCAAAATCAACATAAGTGTGGATGAGATTAGGTCCACCTCTTTTGCATATTCTTTTTGTGTGTGGTATGTTTTAGAAGCATAGTTCATTATACTATGTCTCTAACATGCATTAACACCAAAATTTCTATTGCCCGGCCTCAAATAGTTGTGACTTCTACATAAGTCCAATTACAATTGCTTAACATAGCGCTAAATTTGTGACACAAAAGGCATATCATTCTAGTAAGTGAGATTGTAAGTCTCCCCTCTTTCATGGTATTGTATGGAAACTTGACCTTTTTTCCTTCCTTTGGAAGATGTCTTGGCTCAAGGATTCAGGCTTGTGAATAGTGGGTTGAGTGTTCTCCAAAGAATGACTTAAACAAAACAAAAGCAAAAGCAATACTAACTTCTAATCAACTAACAACTAACATTTAATTTCAAGTCATTTACTTTTATGCACTTTAATTTTTTAAGTCTTATTTCATTTGTCATTATTCATACCATTCAACTTGTTTACTTTAATGCCATTTTTACTTTGCTCACTTGAGCCATACTTTGTGAATATATTGTGCTTGTATATACTTGTTTGTGTTTGTGGTCTTTTGACCTTAATGTACATAATTAGAACGAAAACCCTAAAAGTCATTTTGTGTGGACTGTTGGATTTGATATGAGACATTGGACTTAGAATTAGACAACATTCCTATGCAAAAGGACTTGGCCAATGCCAACTTTCATGAAACCAAGTGCGTGTGAAGTGAACTTTCATATGATGCAAATATTGAAGATCCTTTTAAGTTCATCTGCAACATGATCTTGATGAAGCTGTTATTTTGAACTTGTGTCTAATGCTTATCTTTGAAGTCATCTGATACATGGAAGATCATGGAGTTTCTAAGCTTGGACGTGTTATTTTTATTTGATGCCTTGCTATTCATCTTGCTATTTGTGTATTGATATTGCTTGATTCTAAAGTCCAAGGAAAATTTGGGTTTCTATATGACATTCTTGTCTATTGGATTGCAGCCCATTGGTCGGATCTTTTCAACTCTTAACTTTTAAATTTGTGCCTAGGATTAGTCTCTTCATCTCCTCCCCACTTCTTTAATTTCAAATCTCTCCCCCTTTTCAAAATCTTCTTCATTTGTGATTTCTAAACTTATACCATATTGCAAATTAGAAACTTTGGCCTTATGCCATTGAGTTTTTAAACTCTTTTCTTAATCAAATTTGTAAATGAACTTAATTATACTTGACTTAAAATTTAAAAAGACCAAAAGAACTAACACTCATTCAAACTTTTTTAGGCCTTTTGTGCCTTTGTTAAACTTAAAATTTTGTTAAAAGCAACTCATTCACTTTGAAATTGATACCACAAACTACGGGGTTTTGATCCCTCATTTTATGTTGGTACGTATGCAGAAGTCCGAAGGTCTTGTCAAACACAAAAGATATAATTAATGAATTCTTTTCTCATCCCCCCACTCTATTTATTGAAAACATCATTTGTACAAAAATACATATGCACACAAAAAGGGCTCCCTAGGAGTACCTAGGACACTTTGGGTGCTAACACCTTTCCTCTATGTAACCAATCCCCTTACCTGTAATCTCTGGCATTTTATTAATTTTGATTTAAAAACTTCTTATTTGTGGGTTTTGTTCGTACTTTTCCCTTTTCCCTTGGAAATAATAAAAGCGCGCTGGCGACTCTGGTTTAATTTACGTCTAGCTTATCCATAACTTGATGGCCTTGAATTTACCGCTACAGAAATTAAGTGGAGACTCTGCTGGGGAGTAGTCTCCAGTGGGTTTAGCCTACTTTTTGTGTGTATATATTAGTATATTTTATGTATGTATATTTGTTTGTATGATATAATCTGCTTGTTGTGCTTGGTGATCTCTGAGTGGTGAGATAAGTTCTAACCCGAACTTGAGTGCAATTAAGATAGGAGGATGGTATAGTCATGTTCGACTTGTGTGGAGTAGTCCTTAACAAGTTGGCTTGAGACCCATCTACTTAGTGGAGACCCTTTTGGAGTTATGAATGTCACACAAGTTATTTGTAGTTAGGCACTACTTTCTCTGATTTGGGGTCCGAGAAGTGAGGACCGTAGAACTTTCTCTGATGTAGTCCAGAGACTGTTTAAGTGTAGACTTGATAACAGTTGTCACGCGATACTACACTCAGGTGAGTTTCTCTTGAGAATATTATGGATTGATGAGTCAGTCATACTAACCTGTAATATTCGATAGATGGAATTAAGACTCTGGAAACTTTTTTAGAACATGATCTACAAGTTTTTATCCTAAGTTCACTCCTTTGGGAATGTTCTTACCCAGACTCCGTGCTCGTGACTCACAACAAACCCTTGATTCTTGGTTGATCCAATCAAGTCTTGTCAATATCAATGGAACTTGGGTGTTGATAAGGTGAAAACCATAATCCACCAAAATGTATGATTGATCTTGATAATGACTTGATTCATCCCTTGACCTTTGTTTGTTTGCCTTGTGTGTGATCCCTTATTTGTGATTGTTACATTCATGTATTCATGCGCATCATAACATTCATCAAACCAAAAATTTCAAGGAACTGAGGTCTTATTTACAAATATTTTTTCAGACCATGGATTATGGACGAAGGAACACTAATAAATACAGTTTCAGATGTCCAGATTTGAAAGAGTTAAGGAAGCTATCATCCTTTATATTAGATCCCTTGGACTTCAAGCAATGTCATGGGAAGCTTATGTTTGTCTTGTCTGCTAATGTGGTTGAAGGACTTTTGAGTGTGTTGGTTCAATTTTATGATCCTCTCTACCATTGCTTCACTTTTCATATTTATCAGCTAGTGCCTATGTTGGAGGAATATGCCCATCTCTTGGGAATACCCGTTTCTAGCAAAGTCCCTCTTAATGGATTGGAAGAGATTCCCAGATCTCACATCATAGTTGAAGCTCTTCATCTGAAGAAGTATGAGATTGAGGCTCATTGGGTGAAGAAATGAGGGTTGTTTGGATTGACTTCTGAGTTCCTCATCAAGGAAGTTACTCTCTTTTCTCAAGCCGGTAGTGTGGATGCTTTTGAAGCTATCTTTGTGTTGCTTATCTATGGACTAGCTTTGTTCCCTAACATTGACGGGTTTGTTGATGTTAACGTCATTATAATCTTCTTGATTGGGAATCTTGTTCCAACTTTATTGGGTGATATGTATTTCTCTTTGCATCTAAGGAATTCTAAAGGTGGTGGAACTATTGTGTGTTGTGTTCCTCTTCTGTACAAGTGGTTTTTTTTGCACTTACCTCAGACACCTGCTTTTGTGGAGAATAAACAATGTCTATGGTGGTCTCAGAGACTTATGTCTCTCACTAATGATGATATAGTTTGGTATGATTCTTCATTGGGTATCTTTGAGATCATTGATTGTTGTGGTGAATTCTCTAATGTGCCTCTCATTGGTACACAAGGAGGAATTAGCTACAACCCTGCTTTGGCTCTTCGTCAACTTGGGTTCCCCTTGAGAGACAAACCTAATAACACTTTGTTAGAAGGCATTTTCTATCAAGAGGGTAAAGATCCTCAACATTTGAAGCAGAAGATTGTGCATGCTTGGCATAATGTGCATAGGAAAGGAAGATTCGAACTTGGTCCGTGTAACTGTGTAGCTTTGGAAGCTTACACTCTTTGGGTGAAGAAGAGAGCTTTGGAATTGAAGATGTTTTATGCTTATGAGAGACATATGTCTATGGTTGTGGTTGAGCCATATACTCTCCCTAACCAAGATGTAGGGGAGTTGGAAGATGCACTCGCCAAGATGAAGCAAGAGAAAGATATGTGGGAAGAGCGTTTCCATGCTTTGAGCAGAAAGCATGAGGAGTCGCAGCTTGAGTCTAAGGACAAGGATGCACTTATTGAGCTTCTTGAAGAGCGAGTAGTGAAGAGACAGACAGAGCTAGAGGTTTCATCTTCCTCTAGTATGCCTCAGCCTTCCGTTGCTTGGAAGAAAATTGTTGATTATCTTGTCCTCGAGAAGACTCAGATGAAGACTTCTTTTGAGTCTGATATTCGACGCATCCGAAGGAAGTACGCGTCTGCGGCCTGATATTCTGATATTGTTGTTAGGGATCCTTAGGATTTTTAGTTTCCTTTTCTCTTGTATCTTTGTATTTTGGTTTATGAAATTGTACTCAGTGTAATCCTTCCAATTATATAAATAAAAGAGATTTTTATGGTCAATTAAATTGTGAAATTGTTATTATTATATATTTGCAAATAAAATAGTAAGTTCCTTGAAAACAAGAACAATCAAAACATTGCATTTCATGCATCATTTGCATAAACATGTTTCTGTTTCGCCAGATGTCTTATTGGTTATTCTTTTGTGCTTCAGCCAAGCTGATTCATCGATATAATACCCGCGCCAATCACTCAAGAATCATGGAACGTCTAGAGTAAGAGAACAGAGACTTGAAGAACGAGATCGCCCGCCTGACTGCCATGATGAAGTCAGTGTTAGCTGCTCAGAGTCAATCTTCTCCAACACCTGCAACTCCTCCTCCTTAGAGGATGGTCATATCAGAGGTTGTTTCTTCAACCGTGCATGCCGCTCATTTCGCTCTTGCCATGCCTGCCGGATTCCCATGGGGAATGCCGCCCAATTTTGTACCTGAAGGTTTTGCGCCTATTTTTGCTTCCATGCCGACATCTAGCCCGATATGTCTATGCCACCACCGATTATTCACACTCTGCCTCGTGTTGAGGACACCATTTATCATTCTGAGCCGTCTGAGGGCCCTGATGTGTATGAGAAGATGGATGAAATGAAAGACTAATTCCTTGAGCTGCGAAAGGAGTTGAAGACCCTGAGGGGAAAATATTTGTTTGGTAAGAGTGTTGCGGAACTTTGCTTGGTTCCTAATGTCAAAATCCCGATGAAGTTCAAAGTCCCTGACTTTGAAAAGTATAAGGGAATACTTGTCCACTCAGTCATCTCGTCATGTATGCTAGAAAGATGTCGATGCAAACCGATAATGATCAGTTACTGATTCATTATTTTCAAGACAGTATGACTGGTGTCACTTTGAGGTGGTACATGGGTTTGGATAGTGCGAGTGTTCGCACGTTCAATGATTTGGGTGAGGCTTTCATGAAGTAGTATAAATATAATGTCGATATGGCGCCTAATAGGGACCAGTTGAGGTCGTTATCTCAGAAGGACAAGGAGACGTTCAAGGAATACGCTCAGCGATAGAGAGAGTTAGCCGCTCAGATTACCCCTCCTTTGGAAGAAAAGAAGATGACCAAGATTTTTCTCAAGACCCTGACGAGCGTATGATTGCCAGTGCCCCCAATGATTTTACCGAAATGGTAAACATGGGGATGAGGTTAGAAGAAGGTGTTTGAGAGGGACGATTGTCTAAAGAGGAGGTTTCATCCAGCAAGAAGTATGGCAGTGGGTTTGCCAGAAAGAAAGAAGGCGAGACTAATGAAATATCAGTTGGGAGGCAGAGGATGCCTCATGTTAGAAGGAACCCACAACCTCGTCAAGACCATCATCAAGTATCATATGTTATTCCAGTGTTTTCCAACAATCAACCAATGCCAGTTCAACAATAACGTCAACAACAGCCACTGCAAAGAACAAACAACTACAACAACAACAACAACAACAATCATCAACAACCGCAAAACTTTGAGAGGAAGAAGGCCTCTTTCGACCTGATTCCTATGTCTTATGCTGAATTGTATACATCATTGGTTCTCGAGAACCTTTTGCAACTGAGAAATCCTCTGCATATTCCATAACCACTTCCATGGTGGTACAAGCCAGAGCTTCACTGTGCCTTTCACCAAGGGGCTCCTGGCCATGATATCGAGAACTGTTACCCCCTGAAATATGAAGTCCAAAAGTTGGTTAAGAGTGAGATGGTGTCCTTTGAAGGACCGTGCGCCGAATGTCAAAGTTAATCCACTACCTGCTCATGGTAATCCTTCTATCAACATGGTATATGGTTGTCCTGGGGAGTTCAAAGTATATGATGTCCGTTTCAGTAGAAGGTCCTTGGTGACGATACACAAGGATATTTGTATGGTGAGTGATTGTGAGCATGACCATGATGGTTGTGCAATTTGCAGTGTCAATCCTCGAGGTTGTATGGTTGTGAAGAGAGATATCTAGAGGTTGATGGATGAGGGTATGATCCGGATTCTTCAGTCCCGTCAATTGGGTGACGATGTGAATGTAATAGTTCTAGTGTTCAAGACACCAGAGAGAGTGGTGATTCAATTTGACAGCAGCAATAGTAACAATGTCAACAATAGATCGGTATCATCGTTGGTTATACGGTTAGCGGGACCCGTCCCGTATGCATCCGATAAGGTTGTTCCGTATCAGTACAATGCTACCATGCTAGAGAATGGTCAAGAGGTTCCTTTGCCTACGACTAGTTCTGTTGTGAGCATTGCTGATGTTACAAAGGTGACCCATAGCGATCGAGTTTTAGGGTTGGTGTTCCCAAAGAATGTGGAAGATTGTTCAGCTGGTAAGAAAGTGGAAGTGCCTGCAGTAGATCCAGTTAATACTCCAAAGTGTCAGTCTGGTGAATCCAGTGATTTAAAGCCTAACGATGATAATGAGGTGCTTCATTTGATTAAGAAAAGTGAATTCAATGTGGTGGAGCAGTTACTCCAAACTCCCTCCAAGATTTCAGTGTTGTCTCTACTTATGAACTCTGAAGCGCACAGAGAAGTATTGCAGAAAGTATTGGAGCAAGCGTATGTAGAGCATGATGTTATGGTGGATCTGTTTGATCATATTATGGCTAATATAACTTCTTGCAACAACTTGAGCTTCTATGATAAGGAACTTCCTGAGGAGGGTAGAAATCACAACTTAGCATTGCATATTTCGATGAATTGCAAGAAGGATGCTCTGTTGAACGTATTGGTTGATACCGGTTCGTCTTTGAATGTACTTCTGATCGCGACTTTATGAGTCGATTGGGGTACTAACTGCCAGTGCACAGTTCTATCGCGTAGTTTTAAAAGATATCGATCCCACAGGGACTTATGAATCGATATACCGTTTTCTAAGGTTACTTCATAAAGCTAAGGCGGATGATACTTTGATTGTTTGGGGGAGAAGTAAAACTAAAATAAGATCTAGGTTAAATATCAAATAAGCGGATATCGGTATGTAGTTCGTCGTAATTAGGGAATCAAATCTTCGCTGGTTTCTTGGTTTTAAAATAAATCTTTTCAGTAGACACTATTGATTAAAAGTCTTATCTCAAACTATCGCTCTGTTGAATAGACCATGACTTTATATTAACGTGGCTGTCACTTATTAGTTAAGTCCAAAATCACTTTTTGAAAACAACAGAATCTATAGAAACTCTTTTCAAGAAAATACTAACCGTTTAAACACCCTCGTCTCAAACTCTCGCTCTGTTGACTTAGATTATATAATTAAACTTAAATGCTTAACTCTCGTCCTCACAATTAACCTTTAAAAATACTTTTTGAAAAAGATTAGAATTTAATTAACTCTAAAAATTGCTTTCGCCCTGATTTAGAATTAATGTCCAATTTACACTGTCCAGTTAAAAACTCAAACTTTCGTTCTATTGATTTTAACTTCTTTATGTCTTTTACTCTCGTACAAAAACTTTGGGATTAATGCTGTAAATTGAGACCATAAAAAGAGTGACTTTATTTTTAAATGAAATTAAACCAACTTAGTTTTGATTCCTTCATTCCGCTTACTTTACATACCGATATCTAAATTAATTAGCCGGACATGCTAAACAGGTCTAAACAATTATCATGCTTAAATAAAATCATATCAGGCAAACAATATAAATAAACAGCAATGCAGAGCATATATAAATTAAAACAATAAATTAAAGAACCTGAATAATTAATAGGAATCTTGAACACTCCACCACAGACCGGTTGGATTTGTTCTTGAACTCTTCAATCGGACAGGAAAATAAAAGCGAAGGAATAAAATACTATGATCTAACGTAAGGTTAGATCCAGTAAAAGATACACAATAGTTTCCGGTGTAGAAACTATTGTGTGAAAAATTAATTAAGTGCTCTGAAAATTGACTGGAAAAGAAAAGGAAATGAAAATTGCTAATAAAAATAGAAAGTTGTAGAAAATTAATGTTGTAAATGCTTGTACGGCGGAAAAAGAAGGAGAGCCTCCAGGGTTGGATAAAAGCAACTATTTATATTAATCCACTTTGTAACCGTTTCCAAAAGTGTCTTCCGTAAGTAACTTTCACGCTTCAACGGGTCAAACGGAAGAATAGGCTCAACGTGCCTATGTTGCGCGTCAAAAGCCAAAAATATAGGAGAGGGGTGTGACGTTCGTCACACCATGTGTTACGCTCGTAACACAAGGTAGCAGGGCGTGACGCTCGTCACACCATGTGTGGCGGTCGTCACAGCTTCAGCGCTACTGCCTTGTAATTGTGGGCTGGGCTTTAGTGGAATTTGCTTCTCATCATATCTTTTTGCACCCCCTTTTCTTCCTTTTTCACTTATGCTTCAAATAAGTTACCTGAGATAAATAGAAGGAAAAAATACCAAGTAATATCGAATAAAATGAAATAAATCGAAACAAATAATAATATAATTTAATTAAATCGAGTCCAAAAATGTGATATTATTTCATGTTATCAAACTCCCCCATACTTAGACCTTTGCTTGTCCTCAAGCAAGATACAGTATAGAAATCGTTTTAAAAATTTAGCCAGATGAAATTTCAAAACACACATCAATTCGTACTAGGTTGCAAGTAAACCTTGTTTAGAAGTAACCTGAGTTTAATCTTAACATCAATAACTACCGTTACAACCTCAGATAACCCCACCTTATGCAAACCAGTTCGAGTCACGCTAGTATAGCTATCCTAGTTCCTTTACTCTTATTTCACCCGTTTTCATTCTAGCGAAATCACATTAAGCCCTTTATCGTTTCGCGCACATAGTGGAGTGACCGGTTAGTGATTCTGATCCCCTTTTTAGCTTGAAGCTCTGGTACATTAGTCGGATAACTTCGTTACTTGGTCCATTGCAAATTGCGGGGGATCGGACCGTAGTCCGCCCTACCAAGTTCAGCACCAGATACCTGCTGAACCAACTCATAATGGATCTTTCGTATTATGCTTTTGTATGATTTGCAACCTTTAGATTAGATGATCTAGTAAGGATCACCTAACTTAATTAGTGCATTTCCTGATATATATATATATATATATATTTTTTATTTTTATTTTTATTTTGGGAATCATTCACTTATATTCATCGGCCCTCCATGTAGTTTGCTATTAAGATGGTGCTGACTTCTTGTATAAACTACTCGGGGTTACTATAAAACTAAAAGTTCAAGGGATTGGTATAATAGGTACTTTTCTGATCTAACATGCTGAGGTTTGTTTAGAGCGTTGGAGCGGTAATAATTTTTGTCTTAATTTTACTCAAGTTTGATAAAATAAACAACCTTTATACTTACCGAGTGTGTTAAATTTTTGTTATGGCTCAAGAAAATTAAGGGGAATAGATAATAAGAATTTTTCACACTAGGGACTTAATTTAAAATAAATATATATTATAAAATTTATATATATATATATATATATATATATATATATATATATATATATATATATATATATATATATATATATATCGTAAGAAAGGGAAATGACAATGAGAGGGAAAATAACATACTTGAAAAGGGAAGATTGAAAGAACAAGGTTTTCCCCCCCACACTTAAATGAAACATTGTCCCCAATGTTTCAAAGAAAACAAAAGAAATAGAAAAAGAAAGAGAAACTAAAGTCAATGCTGTCTGCCGCCTCTTGTTCTTGGACCTGGTGATCGTTGACGAACATCCAAGTCATCAAACCGGCTGAGCAACTCAGCGAACCGCTAATCGGTTATTGCATTCCTCGCTTCCTGTTGTTGTTGCATCTGGCGCATCATTTGCATCACTTCGAGATTCTGCGCATGCATACCATCAATAGCATCCATGATGTCGTCGTTGGTTGTTGGCCTTCTTCTTCGACGGTGTCGGGAGGATGTAGCATTATCGGAAGGGTTGAGCGGGACTGATTGTTGCTCAGGACCTTGATCGCCTTGCTCCATTTCTTCAAACTCGTCTGGAGGCGGGTTTGCGTGTGTAGGCTCAGTAGCTTCGGGAGCATTCAGATCGTAGATGAAATGGTTGGGGTTGGTGACATCTGTGAGGGCAATGTTGGGTAAAACAACGCTTGGGACTTCTTGGTTGTTTACCATAAGATAGTATCTTCCGCCTACCCTGTTTTTGATTAGGCGGCTGGACCGACAATAGCTTATATCCATAAATAGGGGTGGCAAAGATTCTAAATTTTGGAGTCGGTCCCCTAGATTTAAGCCAAGTGCTATTGTGGTTATTAAACCTCTAATCACAAAAGGTTGGCGGCCTCTAGCACATAGGGTACGGATATGATGAAATAAGAAAGAGGTAGCGTTTACCTTTGTATCCGTTGCAAAGACGCAGTGGAGGAAGAATAATTCCTTCGCGTTGACTTTGCTGTTGTTCGGTCTTCCAAAAACTGTGTTTTGCAGGATGTGGATAAAATATCGGATGGTTGGGTTATGTATATGCGAAGCAAGTAATACATCCCAGTTGTTGGTTTCCACACCGGATATTTTTCTAAAGAGATCGAAGGCGTTTATGTGCCACTGGGAGTTCGGAGGTATTCTTGGGTGGATTTAACCTTCTACAGGGAATTGTAGCATGGTACTCAATTGGTTCTGGGATAGTGAGTACTCGGTGTTGAACATGCGGAAGGTTGCGGTGCCGGTTAAGTACTCGTCTTCACCGGTAGGAGTGGTGTATGAATAGGAACTTAGAAATTCTAAGGTGAGTGATGGATAGGTAGGTTGATTGTGTGTGCAAAGAAAGGTTAAATCAGCAAGGCGGAGCATCCATTGTATACCTTGAAGTAATCCTAATTCTTGTAAACAATTTGAATCAGGATACCTGGTAGATACGACACCTCGCTGTTGGAAACGCTCGAACTGCTCCCTTTGAGAATTATCATCTTCGGATCGGAAGATGATATTTCCGAATTCTTGGTTTCCCGCCATACTGATAAGTGGGTTGAAAGAGGTAGAAGGGAAGAAAAGGGATTTTGAGAGAGTGGTTTGTTGGATGATGTAGAAGGAAAGGTATGGTGGGTATTTATAGGAAAAGTTTGGGAAGTTGGAAAGGGAGTGGGTGAAAAATAAATAAATGTGATTTAATGTGAGTAAATGGGTAAATGAATGGGGAAGGTAAAAAAAATGGGGTGGTGTAACGGTCGTGTCTCCAACGGTTACTAACGTTCACCTAGTCTAAAGGTGTCACGCTCGTGACAAGGGTGTTACGAGCGTCACAGGCACTTGGTGTGACGGCCGTGATGGCTTGTGTGACGCTCGTCACACAGTCAGCTTGCAACGGTCACTGCTTGCGTGGGTGCTTCATAATTTGTTTTTATTATTATATTTTATTTTTGTTATTTTGTTATGCTTATGTTTATTTTATTTTGCTATTGTAATGCTTTTAAATTGCCTTGCATGCTATTCTACTATCATAATATATATATTTCTTTAATAAGTTATGTAAGTAGCATACAGTAGAGAGCATTATTGATAATTATAGATATTGCATAAGTCATAGTAAAATAAACCAATAGCTTCATAAAAAAATCATAATGTAATATTGGAAGACAAAAGCAAACATGCGAAAGAAAAACAAATACTAATATTAAAAATAATGTGAAACAAAACTAATAAATAGCCTAAACTAATAAATAGCCTAAACTAAAACTAAGTAACTAAGAAAAACAACTTCTATCCACTTGCAGGATCTCTGGCCGAATGAGCAAAGGAGTTAACACGGTTTAGCAACTCGTGGAATTGATTTGTCATACTGCTCATGTATCCCATAAATTCTTGTCCCATGTTAGCTAACTCTTCTCTGATGGCGTCTTGTTCTGACATCAAAGCTTGAATGGTGGTGTTATAATTAGCTCCGGGCATATGATGTCTAAGATCGGGTATTGCCGATTCTTCGGTCGGGATAGGCTGAGGTGGAGGGTCAATATCATAATAACCAGATGGTTTCTGAGGGTCAGACTCAGCATAAGGAATCTGGTCGTCACAAATCTCATAGTCCTGGATGGATTCAGTAGATCTAGCAGGAGAAGGTATTCCGTTCAGGTTGTAGAGCCAGTTGTTTCGGTTATGAACACTAGTCCTCGGACTAGGCAAGGTGAATAGGCAAAGAACTTGGTTATTGACTATTAATTCAAACTCTTCTGGCCCGAGGTTTGCTATAAACATAATGTTGAAGAGGAAGGGTATACTCATAGTAACAATGCCACAAAAAGGGCTTAGGTCAAGCATAGGTTGACGTAATCCGATAGCATTACCAATCATGGTTATCAATCCGCCTATTTGAATCGGTGCTCGTTCATCTTGGATAAGGCGGTCAAAGTTCGCCAACATAAAAGCGGCACCATTCACTGGACGGTTCTGGGAAGCACAAAATATGATGAAGAGTTCATCACGTGATACTGTAGTACTGTTTGACTTCTTCCCAAACAGGGTGTGGGCCGGGATCTTATGGAAATAACGAAAGGTCGGGTTATGTATGTTTCCAAAAAGAAACTCATGTTCCTCGGGGTCGTCATTTCCAGTCAAGCTTCCCCAAAAATGTTCAAGTTCTCTATATTCAAAAAGGTCTTCTTGGCTCACTGTGAATGTATCAAAAGAGGTAGGGAACCCTAAAAGGTTAGTAAAGTCTTGAATGTTAAATTGATACTCCATGTTGAACATTCTGAACTGAATGAAACCTCTGATTATTCCTTTTCCATGGCTGGGTAGATAGATCAGGGAGCTAAGGAATTCTAGCGTTAGTCTCCGGTAAGTGACGAATTATCTTCGGATAGGAGTGGTTTCCCACCCTATTTGACTCAGCAAATACAAGACACTCTCTCTTAGTCCAAGGGCAGTCATTGCCCAATCATCAGCATACAAACTAGGTAGCATCTCTCTCTACTAGTTCCTCAAACTTTTATTTCTGAGCTTTCCCTCTGAATTTGATACCCATACGATCTATTTGTCCCATCAGGTTAATGTTAGCTAGAGAAAAGAAAAACAAGAGTCTTAGTAGGATTTTGGCCAAATGCCGAAAGAAGAAAAGAAGAAAAATTTTATAAATTAAAATAAATGAAGAATGAATACTAAATAAAATTTAAAAGAATAATCAAAGAAGAAATAAAAAAAAATTGTGGGTTGTCTCCCACGAAGCGCTTTGTTTAATGTTGCAAGCTCGACATAAAAACTATCAAATATAATCTATAAAATTTGGAGGCATTACGTCTAAGTGCAGGACTTGTGAATCTTCATTGTTCTCTGCATGATGATAATGTTTTAGACGCTGCCCGTTTACGATAAACGGTTCAATGGATTTTCCTTTAATTTCCACCGCTCCACTTGGAAAAACATTGGTGACTTGGAAAGGGCCTGACCATCTAGAACGTAGTTTTCCTGGGAATAACTTAAGTCTAGAGTTGAACAAAAGGACTATATCGCCTTGTTTGAAGATTTTTCTTGATATACGTTTATCATGCCATTTTTTCGTTCTTTCTTTGTAGATTCTGGCATTTTCGTAGGCGTCTTGTCGAAGTTCCTCTAATTCGTTTATGTCAAGAATTCGCTTTTCACCAGCGGCCTTATAGTTTAAATTTAGATTTTTAATAGCCCAGTAGGCCTTATGTTCTAATTCTACCGGGAGGTGGCAAGATTTTCCATAAATAAGCTTAAATGGGGTTGTCCCTATGGGAGTTTTGTAAGCGGTTCGATATGCCCATAAAGCTTCAGGTAGATTCGATGACCAGTCTTTCCTTGAGGTGGCGACTGTTTTTTCTAATATTTGTTTAATTTCTCTGTTAGACACTTCCACTTGTCCACTGGTTTGAGGATGGTAAGGTGTCGTTACTCTATGTCTTACGCCATACTTAAACAGTAGTTTTTCGAGTACCTTAGATATGAAATGCGATCCACCATCACTGACTACTATTCTTGGGACACCAAATCTCGGGAAAATTATATTCTTAAAGAGTCTAGTTACTACTCGTGTGTCGTTTGTTGGAGAAGCTATGGCTTCAATCCATTTTGATACGTAGTCAACCGCTACGAGTATGTACTTGTTACCGAAAGAAGGTGGAAAAGGTCCCATGAAATCTATTCCCCACACGTCGAAAATCTCTACTTCCAAAATGCCCTTTTGTGGCATCTCGTCACGTCTAGATATGTTTCCTGTGCGTTGACATCTATCACATTTCTTGATAGCCGCATGCACATCCCTCCATATGTTTGGCCAATAAAAACCGGCTTGTAGGATTTTGAAGCAGGTCTTAGATGTACTTGCATGTCCACCATAAGGAGCGGAGTGACAGTGTTGGATTATATTTTCTATCTCTTCTTCAGGTATACACCGACGGAAAATACCATCGGGGCCTCTTTTGAAAAGTAAAGGGTCATCCCAGTAATAATGTTTTATGTCATGAAAGAATCGTTTCTTTTGTTGGTAAGATAAATTAGGTGGAACTATTCCGGCAGCTAAATAATTGACGAGATCAGCGTACCATGGTGTAACACATATAGCTAAGGTGGTCTCTACCTGTTTATCAGCTTTATTTTCTTCCAAAGTAGCTATAAGTTTATCGTACGAGAAATCATCGTTGATCGATGTTCTTTCCGGTTCCAGGTTTTCGAGTCTAGAGAGGTGATCTGCTACTACGTTTTCAGTTCCTTTCTTATCTCTGATTTCCAAATCGAATTCTTGTAGCAACAAGACCCACCTTAGGAGTCTAGGTTTAGCGTCCTTTTTTGTTAAGAGGTACTTAATGGCGGCGTGGTCAGTGTAAACGATTATTTTAGCTCCGACCAAGTAAGAACGAAATTTATCTAGTGCAAACACTACTGCCAAAAGTTCTTTCTCGGTTGTGGCGTAATTCATTTGTGCTTCGTCTAGAGTTCTACTTGCGTAATATATGACGTGAAGCTTTTTATACTTTCGTTGTCCTAAAACAGCGCCCACGGCGTAATCACTTGCGTCACACATTATTTCGAATGGTTCATTCCAATCCGGTGTCTGCATTATGGGTGCGGAGATCAATGCTTGTTTAAGCGTTTGGAATGCTTCTAAACATTTATTGTCGAAGATGAATTCAGCATCTTTCATCAATAATCCGGTTAAAGGTTTAGTTATTTTAGAGAAGTCTTTAATGAATCGTCGGTAAAAACCGGCATGTCCTAAGAAGCTTCGTACTTCTCTCACAGTTTTCGGAGGTTGAAGGTTTTCGATTACCTCTATTTTGGCTTTGTCTACTTCAATTCCTCTATTTGATATGATGTGTCCTAAAACAATTCCTTCTTGTACCATAAAGTGACATTTTTCCCAATTAAGTACTAGGTTTACTTTTACACATCGTTCTAGAACTCTTTCTAGGTTTTCAAGACATTCTTCAAAGCTTTGTCCGCATACGGAAAAATCATCCATAAATATTGCCATCATGCACCTTTGGAAGGTTGCAGGAGCATTGCACAAGCCAAATGGCATTCGTCGATAAGCGAAGGTACCAAAAGGACACGTGAATGTTGTCTTTTCTTGGTCATCAGGATGAATTGGTATTTGAAAGAAGCCTGAGTAACCGTCAAGATAGCAGAACTGAGAATGTTTTGCTAATCGTTCTAACATCTGGTCAATGAATGGTAAAGGGAAATGATCTTTTCGGGTTGCTTTGTTTAGTTTCCTATAGTCAATGCACATTCTCCATCCCGATTCGATTCGTTTGGTTATAGTTTCTCCTTTTTCATTTTCAATAACTGTTATACCTCCTTTCTTTGGTACTACGTGTACAAGACTAACCCATTTGCTATCAGATATAGGATATATGATACCTGCCTCTAATAACTTTGTTACTTCCTTCTTCACTACCTCACTCAGGATCGGGTTTAGTCTCCTCTGATGTTCCCTAGAAGTTTTACAGTCTTCTTCTAGCATGATGCGGTGCATACAAATAGAAGGACTTATTCCTTTAAGATCGGTTATGTTGTATCCTAGTGCGGTTGGATATTTTCTTAAGATATGTAAGAGTTTTTCGGTTTCGAGTTTTCCTTGGTCTGCATTAACTATCACTGGTCGTTCAAGTCCTAAGTCTAGGAATTCATATCTCAGATTTTTGGGAAGTGTTTTCAGGTCGAGGTTTGGTTTCTTAAGGCATTGCGTAGGATCCGGTGTTATTGCTAAACATTGGTTAAGTCCGTCTTCTACACGATAGTCAGACAATTTGTCATTTTCTAACTCTGTTTCTTTTATGCATTCATCGATGATATCCATGAAGTAACACGTGTCATCTATTGCAGGTGCTTTCAAAAATTGGGAAAGAATGAACTCAATTTTCTCTTCTCCTACTTCGAAAGTGAGTCGTCCTCGTTTTACGTCTATGATCGCACCGGCGGTTGCTAAGAATGGTCTTCCCAATATAATGGGTGTAACTTCATCTTCTCTAATGTCCATAATTATAAAATCGGTTGGAATGTAGAATTGACCTATGCGCACGGGAACGTTTTCAAGAATTCCTACAGGATATCTAACGGAACGATCTGCTAGTTGCACAGACATTTTAGTTGGTCTTAATTCTCCCATTTCCAGTTTCTTGCATATGGATAAAGGCATAACACTAATACCGGCTCCTAAATCGCATAAGGCTTTATCTATGACAAATTTTACTATGTGACAGGGTATAGAGAAACTGCCAGGATCTTTAAGTTTAGGAGGCATATTCTGGATTATAGCGCTACATTCAACAGTGAGTGTAACGGTTTCGCTATCTTCAAGTTTCCTTTTATTGGAAAGAATTTCTTTCAAGAACTTAGCATATGAGGGCATCTGCGTAATAGCTTCTGTAAACGGAATTGTGACGTTTAATTGTTTCAATAAGTCAATAAATTTTTTAAATTGGCCTGCATCTTTGGTTTTAATAAGCCTTTGAGGATAAGGGATAGGTGGTTTATAAGGTGGTGGAGGTACATAAGGTTCTTTCTTTTCTACGGTTTCCTTATTACTCTCTTCCTTTTCCTTAGGTTTATTTTCTTCCTCAGTTGACTTTTTAGAGTTTTGGTTTTCAATCCTTGGATCTACTGGTCCTTCCACTTCCGTTCCACTTCTTAATATGATTGCATGAGCATGGTTTTTCGGGTTAGGTTGGGGCTGTCCAGGAAATGTACCAGTTGGGGCAGCAGTAGGCGCTTGTTGTTGAGCTACTTGTGATATTTGTGTTTCCAGCATTTTGTTATGGGTAGCCAGGGCATCTACTTTACTTGCTAGTTGTTTAATTTGTTCACTAGTGTGTATATTCTGGTTTAAGAAATCCTTATTGGTTTGCTGTTGAGAAGCTATGAAGTTCTCCATCATGATTTCCAAGTTGGATTTCCTAGGAACGTTATTGTTAGGTGTAGATGGGGTCGGCTTTTGATATCCAGGAGGTATAGCTGAGGCTTGATTGGGAGCTTGTCCTGGTGCGTATAAAGCATTATTACTCTTATATGAAAAATTAGGATGGTTCTTCCAGTTTGAGTTATAGGTATGCGAGTAGAGATCTCCTTGAGCATAGTTCACTTGCTCTGCTTGGATTCCTGTTAGGAGTTGACAATCTGCAGGAGTGTGACCTTGGATTCCACAGACTTCGCAATTTTGAGCTGCAGCAACCACGGTGGCTGGAGGTGATACATTTAAACTTTCAATTTTCTGGGCCAGAGCATCCACTTTTGCATTAACATGATCAAGGCTACTTATCTCGTACATGCCACTTTTCGTTTGAGGTTTCTCTACCATTGTTCGGTCGCTTGCCCACTGATAATGGTTTTGGGCCATGCTTTCGATAAGTTGATAAGCATCGGCATAAGGTTTATCCATAAGCGCACCACCTGCGGCGGCGTCTATTGTTAACCTTGTGTTGTATAAGAGACCATTATAGAAGGTATGAATTACTAACCAGTCCTCTAAACCATGATGTGGACAAAGTCTCATCATGTCTTTGTATCTTTCCCATGCTTCGAAAAGAGACTTGTTATCTTTCTGTTTAAATCCATTTATCTGGGCTCTCAACATAGCTGTTTTGCTTGGAGGAAAATATCGGGCAAGAAAGACTTTCTTCAACTCGTTCCATGTGGTGACTGAATTTGAAGGAAGAGACTGAAGCCATCTTCTAGCTTTATCTCTTAACGAGAAAGGAAAAAGATGAAGTCGAATTGCCTCTGAAGTGACACCATTAGCTTTAACAGTATCAGCGTATTGGACAAATACGGATAAATGAAGGTTTGGATCCTCGGTAGGATTTCCAGAGAATTGATTCTGTTGCACTGCTTGTAACAGCGAAGGTTTAAGTTCGAAGTTGTTTGCTTCGATTGCGGGTGGAGCAATACTCGAATGCGGCTCATCTTGCGATGGAGCGGCGTAATCTCGAAGAGCACGAGCTGGTTCTGCCATCTCGGGTATCGGCGAAGGAAGAAGATTTTTGAGGTCGGGCACTTCGATAGGAGGAAGATTGTTTGCAGCACGATATTCCCGAATTCGTCGTAAGACTCGGAGATATAGTTCAACGTCGTTGATTCGTAAGTAAAACGGTTCGCCTTGTGAGCGAGTGTGTGGCATACAAATCAACGAAAGAAAGAAAGAAATAAAAAATGCCTTAGTCTCTACAGCGTAACAGAAGAGTTACGATATCGACTAAATAAAAGTCCCCGGCAACGGCGCCAAAAACTTGATCGCGACTTTATGAGTCGATTGGGGTACTAACTGCAAGTGCACAGTTCTATCGCGTAGTTTTAAAAGATATCGATCCCACAGGGACTTATGAATCGATATACCGTTTTCTAAGGTTACTTCGTAAAGCTAAGGCGGATGATACTTTGATTGTTTGGGGGAGAAGTAAAACTAAAATAAGATCTAGGTTAAATATCAAATAAGTGGATATCGGTATGTAGTTCGTCGTAATTAGGGAATCAAATCTTCGCTGGTTTCTTGGTTTTAAAATAAATCTTTTCAGTAGACACTATTGATTAAAAGTCTTATCTCAAACTCTCGCTCTGTTGAATAGACCATGACTTTATATTAACGTGGCTGTCACTTATTAGTTAAGTCCAAAATCACTTTTTGAAAACAACAGAATCTATAGAAACTCTTTTCAAGAAAATACTAACCGTTTAAACACCCTCGTCTCAAACTCTCGCTCTGTTGACTTAGATTATATAATTAAACTTAAATGCTTAACTCTCGTCCTCACAATTAACCTTTAAAAATACTTTTTGAAAAAGATTAGAATTTAATTAACTCTAAAAATTGCTTTCGCCCTGATTTAGAATTAATGTCCAATTTACACTGTCCAGTTAAAAACTCAAACTTTCGTTCTATTGATTTTAACTTCTTTATGTCTTTTACTCTCGTACAAAAACTTTGGGATTAATGTTGTAAATTGAGACCATAAAAAGAGTGACTTTATTTTTAAATGAAATTAAACCAACTTAGTTTTGATTCCTTCATTCCGCTTACTTTACATACCGATATCTAAATTAATTAGCCGGACATGCTAAACAGGTCTAAACAATTATCATGCTTAAATAAAATCATATCATGCAAACAATATAAATAAACAGCAATGCAGAGCATATATAAATTAAAACAATAAATTAAAGAACCTGAATAATTAATAGGAATCTTGAACACTCCACCACAGACCGGTTGGATTTGTTCTTGAACTCTTCAATCGGACAGGAAAATAAAAGCGAAGGAATAAAATACTATGATCTAACGTAAGGTTAGATCCAGTAAAAGATACACAATAGTTTCCGGTGTAGAAACTATTGTGTGAAAAATTAATTAAGTGCTCTGAAAATTGACTGGAAAAGAAAAGGAAATGAAAATTGCTAATAAAAATAGAAAGCTGTAGAAAATTAATGTTGTAAATGCTTGTACGGCGGAAAAAGAAGGAGAGCCTCCAGGGTTGGATAAAAGCAACTATTTATATTAATCCACTTTGTAACCGTTTCCAAAAGTGCCTTCCGTAAGTAACTTTCACGCTTCAACGGGTCAAACGGAAGAATAGGCTCAACGTGCCTCTGTTGCGCGTCAAAAGCCAAAAATATAGGAGAGGGGTGTGACGTTCGTCACACCATGTGTTACGCTCGTAACACAAGGTAGCAGGGCGTGATGCTCGTCAAACCTTGTGTGGCGGTCGTCACAGCTTCAGCGCTCCTGGCTTGTAATTGTGGGTTGGGCTTTAGTGGAATTTGCTTCTCATCATATCTTTTTGCACCCCCTTTTCTTCCTTTTTCACTTATGCTTCAAATAAGTTACCTGAGATAAATAGAAGGAAAAAATACCAAGTAATATCGAATAAAATGAAATAAATCGAAACAAATAATAATATAATTTAATTAAATCGAGTCCAAAAATGTGATATTATTTCATGTTATCAACTTCCCAAATCAACTCTTTCTAGATTGACATATCAAGGAGCTCCGATGAGATATAGTGGTGTGATTGTCAAGGCATTTGATGGTTCTCGTAAGACTGTGATCGGTGAAGTGGACCTTCCTGTGAAGATATGTCTGTGTGATTTCCAAATTACTTTCCAGGTAATGGATATCCACTCGGCCTATAGCTGCTTGTTAGGAAGCCCATGGATACATGAAGCTGGAGCCGTTACGTCAACATTGCATCAGAAACTGAAATTTGTCAAGAATGGTAAGCTGGTTATTGTCGGTGGGGAGAAGGCTTTGTTGGTAAGCCACATATCATCTTTCTCTTACATAGAAGCTAAGGATGAGATTGGAACTCCATTCCAAGCTCTATCTATTGTTGAGGAAAATAGAGTTGGGGCACCTATGTTCTCATTCAAAGATGCGTAGAGAATTGTTGAAGATGGAAGTTCTAATTAGTGGGGTCAGATGGTAGAGGTTACCGATAATAAGAGCAGAGCTGGTTTGAGTTTCCAACGAGGTTCATCTGAGACTAGAGCTGAAGATGTGCAACACAGTTTCCGTAACGGAGGGTTCATTCATGGTAATGAAGAACACTTAGTTGTTGTGATCGAGGGTGATGAAGATGAAGACTGCACCAATTTTGTGACGCATGGAAAAGCTTGCAATAATTGGACTGCTGTTGATGTTCCTATTATTGTGCATCAATCTAAGTAATTGCTTTTATTTGTTTTTGAAAATCATTCTCCTATGCCTAAGGGAGAAGTGAACATTGTTTGACATTTTCAAATTTGATAATTAATAAAATTCAATTCTATTCATCCACATCTATGATGTTTTATTTTACTTTTTGCTTTTCTGAAAATTGGTAATCACAAAAAACATAAATCAATAAATATAATTTGTCCATCTGCATAATATTTGGTCACAATTCACTTCTCTAAAATCAAAATATCAAATAATTATGCAGGTTGGTTTCTAAACCCATTGAATACAGTGATCCTACTCCTTCGCCAAATTTTGAATTCCCTATGTTTCAGGCTGAGGAAGGAAGTGATGAAGAAGTATCTGATGAATTGTATCATCTACTTGAGCACGAGGAAAAAGCTATTTAGCCATTTGAAAAGCAGATTGAGTTAGTCAACTTGGGTTCCGAGGATGATGTGAAGGAAGTCAAGATTAGGTCTCGACAATGTCCAAAAGTTAAGAAGGGGTTGATTGATTTTCTCCGAGAGTATTCAGATGTGTTTGCTTGGTCCTATCAAGACATGCCTGGTTTGGATTCTGAGATTGTGGAGCATAGATTGTCGTTGAAGCCAAAATGCCCGTCAGTCAAGCAGAAGTTGAGGATGACTCATCCTGATATGGCAGTAAAGATCAAAGAAGAAGTGCAAAAGCAGATTAAGGTCGGTTTCCTTGTTACCGCTGAGTATCCGCAATGGGTGGCCAATATTGTGCTTGTTCCGAAGAAAGGTGGAAAAGTTCGTATATGCGTTGATTATAGAGATTTGAATAAATCCAGTTCGAAAGAT
Source organism: Lathyrus oleraceus (assembly GCF_024323335.1). NCBI lineage: Eukaryota > Viridiplantae > Streptophyta > Magnoliopsida > Fabales > Fabaceae > Lathyrus > Lathyrus oleraceus. The sequence continues at coordinate 93,252,106 of NC_066585.1, forward strand.
GATTTCCCTCTGCCACACATTGACATGTTGGTAGACAATACAACTAAGTTCAAAGTATTTTCGTTTATGGACGGATTTTCCGGATATAATCAGATCAAGATGGCACCCGAAGATATGGAGAAGACCACATTCATTACACCCTAGGGAACATTCTATTACAGAGTGATTCCTTTCGGTTTAAAGAATGCTAGTGCAACATACCAGAGAGCAATGACTACTCTTTTTCATGATATGATGCATAAGTAGATCGAAGTCTATGTTAATGATATGATTGCTAAATCCAGTGATGAAGAAGAGCATGTTGAACATTTGTTGAAGTTATTCCAGCGTTTGAGGAAATACAAACTCTGCTTGAATCCCAATAAGTGTACATTTGGTGTTCATTCTGGTAAGTTGTTGGGCTTTATTATCAGCGAGAAGGGTATTAAAGTTGATCCTGCCAATGTTAAAGCAATACAAGAAATGTCTGCATCCAAAACTGAGAAGCAAGTTAGAGGTTTTCTCGGCCGCTTGAATTATATCTCTAGATTCATTTCACACATGACTGCCACATGTGCTCCTATATTCAAGCTTCTTCGGAAAGATCAGTCCTGTGATTGGACCGAAGACTGCCAGAAAGCTTTTGACAATATCAAAGAATATCTGCTTGAACCTTCGATTCTGTCTCCGTTTGTTGAAGGAAGACCATTGATCATGTATTTGACTGTGCTTGAAGAGAGTATGGGTTGTGTTCTTGGTCAGCAAGATGAGACTGGAAAGAAAGAATATGCTATTTACTACCTCAGTAAGAATTTCACTGATTGTGAGACTCGTTATTCTATGCTTGAGAAGACTTGTTGCGCATTGGCTTGGGCTGTTAAGCGTCTACGTCAATATATGTTGAATCATACCACTTGGTTGATATCCAAAATGGATCCAATCAAGTATATTTTTGAGAAGCCTGCTTTAACTGGGAGGATTTCCCATTGGCAAATGTTGTTATCAAAGTATGATATCGAATACCAATCTCAGAAAGCGATCAAAGGTAGTGTCTTGGCTGACCATTTGGCTCACCAACCAATTGAAGATTATCAGTCAGTGCAATATGATTTTCCTGATGAAGAGATCTTGTACTTGAAAATGAAATATTGTGATGAACCATTGCTTGAAGAAGGGCCAAAACCTGGTTCCCGTTGGGGAATGGTGTTTGATGGAGCTGTTAATCAATATGGTAATGGCATTGGGGCAGTAATCATTACTCCTCAAGGCACGCATTTTCCGTTTACAGCTAGATTGACTTTCAAGTGCACAAATAATATGGCTGAGTGTGAAGCTTGCAGAGGCCATTGATCTCAGAATCAAGTATTTAGACGTGTATGGAGATTCAGCTTTGGTTGTGAATCAGATCAAAGGTGAACGGGAGACAAATCAACCCGGTTTGATACCATATAGAGATTATGCGAGGATGATTTCAACTTTCTTTACAAAGGTTGAATTTTTTCATAGCCCTCGAGATGAAAACTGAATGGCAGATGCTCTTGCAACTTTAACTTCAATGATTATGGTGAAGTATTGGAATGAAGTTCCCAATCTGACTGTGATGCGTCTTGATAGGCCAGCTCATGTGTTTGTTGTTGAAGAAGTCAAAGATGAGAAGCCGTGGTATTATGATATCAAGTGTTTTCTCCAAAGTTAGATTTACCCGCCTGAGGCATCTTTAAAAGATATGAAGACTTTGAGAAGATTGGCCGGTAATTTCTACCTGAATGGTGATGTATTGTACAAGAGAAACTTCAATATGGTTCTACTCAAATATGTGGATAGACACGAAGCAGACCTGTTGATGACTGAAGTCCATGAAGGTTCCTTTGGTACTCATTCAAATGGACATGCTATGGTAAAGAAGATGTTGCGAGCAGGTTACTATTGGCTGACAATGGAATCTGACTGTTGCAAATTTGTGAAGAAATGCCACAAGTGTCAAATTTATGCAGATAAGATTCATGTTCCTCCAACACTATTGAATGTTATTTCCTCCCCATGGCCCTTCTCCATGTGGGGGATTGATATGATTGGCATGATTGAGCCTAAAGCTTCGAGTGGACATCGTTTCCTTTTGGTGGCAATTGACTACTTCACAAAGTGGGTTGAAGCGGCATCGTATGCGAATGTAACCAAGCAAGTTGTTATGAGGTTTATCAAAAATCAGATTATATGCAGGTATGGTGTGCCAAGTAAGATCATTACTGATAATGGATCGAACTTGAATAATAATATGGTGGAAGCTCTTTGCAAAGACTTCAAGATTGCACATCATAATTCTTCTCCCTACAGACCTAAGATGAATGGGGTTGTTGAAGCTGCAAACAAGAACATCAAAAAGATCATTCAGAAGATGGTTGTGACGTACAAGGATTTGCATGAGATGCTCTCATTTGCTTTGCATGGGTACCATACATCCATCTGCACTTCAACAAGCGCAACCCCTTTCTCATTTGTTTATGGCATGGAAGTTGTGCTCTCAGTAGAGGTGGAGATCCCATCATTGCGTGTTCTAATGGAAGCCAAGTTGACTAAGGCTGAATGGTGTCAGACCAGGTTTGACCAGCTGAACTTGATAGAAGAGAAAAGGTTAACTGCCATGTGTCATGGTCAGTTATATCAGCAGAGGATGAAGAAAACATTTGATAAGAAAGTCAGACCTCGTGTATTTAGAGAAGGTGACCTTGTGCTCAAGAAGATCCTATCTTTCAAACCAGATTCTAGGGCAAATGGACTTCTAATTATGAAGGCCCATATGTTGTTAAGAGAGCCTTTTCAGGCGGTGCTTTGATTCTTACAACTATGGATGGTGAAAAGTTCACTCGTCCAGTGAACGCAGATGCAGTCAAGAAATACTTCGCCTGAAAAGAAAAGAACAGCTCGCTAAGTTGAAAACCTGAAAGGGTGGCTTAGGCAAAAATGAGCGTCTCAGTGGATTGAGACCCGAAAGGGCGATCCAGGCAAAAATTAGAGACATAAAAATAGAAAAAATCATCTCAATAAATTGAGTACCCCACCTTGGGGCAATTTATGCAAAAATTAGGGATTATGGCAAGTAATTGAATCCTGCTGATCTTCAGTTTTAAAGACATTCTTGAGCAAATCGGTCAATTCTGATTCACCATCTCCAACCGACGCCCAGAGCACAATGGATATCAAAAGTTGATAGAAGGATTAGTGACCATTGTATTCAATGTAGCCCTTTTCCATGTAAATTGCCATTTTTCAACTTTTGTAAAGATCTATTGAGTCTTGTCATTTATAGACTACCATTCCATTAAATAAAATTGAGCTTTTTATCCAATTGTTTCTACTCTTGTTTAATTCAGCCAAATGGATTTAAATTTTATTATGATCGTTTTTGAAATTGAATTTTAAATTAAAACCATATTTTCTTAAATATATAAAAGCAGACATTTTAAGCAATCGATATCATTTAAAGGAATATCAACATCGGTTTGAAAAGCGGTAAGCCCTAAGTGCGAAATAGTATTGGTTCTCCCCAAGCAGTGGGTGTAATCCCTATTTCATCCTCGACAGCATTTCAGTAGCCGAGTTTGTTGGTTTCCCCAAACGAGTTTGTTGGCCTCCCTTGAGTTGTAGGCATGTTATTCCGGCAGCTTGCACAGCTTCGGAAGATTTTGGTTCCTCGCAGTCGTCAGAGTTACTCCTGATTTTGAGCAGCTATTATGTTAGTCCCCTGCATGGTTGTCACCCATGTGACATAGTGTTGACCTAAAATTCCCCACATAGTGGATAGCAGTTTTCCTCGACAAATCCTTGTGCTTTCCTCAGCCAGGATTGAGCCTTTGAGATAATTGATCTTTTCTCTAGCAGTTGTTTCCCTCTTGTGCGGATTGGCCGAGAATTGTATCGATGATTCAAACCAGCGACATTTGTATCCTTTACGATCATTTTGTCAGCATAATCATATACATATACATATACATTCAGAAATTTCATTATCGCATCATTACACCTTGTGATTCATTGTTATTTTAACTCTCTGCTATGGTGGTACTTTATCCCCATGCAGGTTCGGCGTGTCTGTCCTCCTTCAATTGTAGAGTGTCGACCCCTTAAGCAGAAAGACTTTAACCTTTCTCCATTCCCCATTGAGTTATTTCCTCGTGGATGATTGTTATTTCAGTTTCCTCCCCGGTTAATTATCTGGATGGAACCACTCCCCTTGAGTTATATCCTCATTGGGTTGAGTCTTGATTGACCATTTCTTTCTAGATCTTACCTAGATAGATGCTCTTGGTCCCCTAAGAATCTATTACCTAGTAACTGGTAATATTCTTCTTAGTTTGCATTGTGTCACTTTTTTCCCAATACCCGACAAGAGTACCCTTTTTCCCCCCAGCTGAAACGTTTTCACGTTTCCCTAGGAAGTATATCCGTGATATGTTCATCCTAATCGATGACAAATATTTTCTTCCCTTACTTTGAGTTTATCCTTGACATGTTCATCCTAACCGATGACGGATATTCTCGTTTTGGTATTCTACCCAGTAAAAAGGTAGTTGTAATCCCGATTTGTTCCTCAGAGAGTTAATCCTTGATATGTTCATCCTAACCAGTGACAAATTTCCTTCTCTTTGCGGTCTTTACCCAGTAACCGGTAGTTGTAAGTCCTGTTTTTTCCCCTTTGCAGAGTTTATCCTTAATATGTTCATCCTAATCGATGACGGATTTTCTCTTTGTGGTTTTCTATCCAGTAACTGATAGATATAGTTCTTATTCCTCCCCTCGGAGTTTATCCTTGATATGTTCATCCTAACTGGTGACGAATATTCTCTTTTTGGTATTCTATCCACGCTCGATAGATGTAATTCCTACTATTTCAGGTAGTTTATCCTTGATATGTGTAGCACCTCAAATTTGCACCTATCATTATGCATACATTTTCATATTAGGTCATAGCATATCATGGTCCATTGCATAGCATTGCATTGCCTCTTTTGCCTCAAGTGCAAGTCAATCAAGAAATTAGGTCAAACTAATCTCCTGATCAGTCAACCAAGCAAGCAAAGGAATTTCTCATTGAACCAAGGCCTTGGGGTTTGTCCAACAAGTTCACATGGCTTGGAGGTCTATTTAAAGTATTTTGGTCAAAGGTTGAAGACTTGGAGATCATCAGTTCATACACAGACAGTCAAAAACCCTAAAAGTCAACTGTTGGTCAACTGTCCATTTAATCAGTGATTGGATGATTGGAATTGGTTTGTGAGAGTTCATTCATGTCCAAATAGTCATCATACATCATGCCAAACACCATCATGGAAGAATTTGAAGCCAGATCAAAAATTTCCCAAAATGGAAACTGGGCCTGTAACTGAAACCTGCCATAAATGGAAAGTCTTGATCCTCAAACTTACATCATGATACAAGCCTCAAATGAATTTTTGCCCAACATGAAAGTTGAAGATCTTGTTCTCCCATTTCCAAAAAGTCCAAGAACTCTCAATTCCCATGTGTGGTTGGCAAGTTATGATCGAATCGATTTCAGAAAATCTTGAACTTCAAAGGGCCATATCTCTCAAACCGTTTGGCCAATTTTAGTGGGGTTTTTTCCTACAAGTCACATTTGATCCCCTCTTTCCAAAAATATAAATTTCATGAGCCAAAACTTCACCAATCAAAATGGCATTTTTTGACCTATTTCATTTAAATGCAAGTTTGACCAAGAGTTGACTTTTTGATATAAACATTTTTCTAACATTTGGCCAATTGGAACAACTCAGGAATATAATTTAGAATGTGTTTGCAAGCTCATATTATGCAGTACATGAGGCCATTGCTTGGTTGCTTGAATTGTAAGAAAAGTACAATTTCACCATACTTGTCCATACCATCCACCATGCCTTGCCTTGTACTCTCAAAACAGAAAATTAGAAGGCCATTTTGCTGTCAATTGAACATGTTGCAGCTTAAAAAACCAGTAAAACAAGGGCCATACTAACTTGCTTAAAATTTGGAAAATGAAAGGACAAATACAACCATATCCTCCATACCTCCACACCTTGCTTTGTACCATGACAGCAGACCTTATGCAGCAGATTTTCTGTCATTTTTGAACTCCAATAGCAGGCACACAAGCCATATTGGATAAAAAAAAACCACAGAACTTCACTCATGCAAAAAACTCATTCTTGGCCATTTTTCTCAAAATCTTCCAAAGCTTCCAAAGGGACTAAGCCTTGCCTTGCCTAAACATCATCCAAACAACATACTTAGCTCATTCCAAGCACAAAACCCAAGCTGTAACCAAGCAAAAGCCTGCTGCTATAAGAGACATCATCCATGACAGTCCATGATTGAAGCATTTTCCCGCATTCCTGAGCCAAAGCATCTGCATCATTCATCATTGGGAGGGTTCTAACACAACTGTTTTGTGCTTAAACCACCAAATAACAACTGTTTCACTTCTTGCTTCAAAAACAAGTAAGGATTCGAACATCTCATTTCTTGAAATAATGATAGGCTTTGTGTAGAGCGTGCCTTGCTGGTTACTCTGCTCTTTGAATCGTGATGATTGGTTGAATATTTAGAGAGATATGGTGAAATGAACTTTGATGTCTAAACTTGTTCTTGCTTAATATTCTTTGTTTAGCATGGTTTAATGATTATTGATGTTGGATTATGAATGTGCATGTTTAGATGAACATTTTGGTGTTTTTGTTTTTGAATTTGGAAAAAAAAAATAAAAAAATTCAACGTGGGTTTGATGGATACATTGTTAATGTGTTTTCTTTCTTCTGCCACATGATACTGGGCAATATGTTTACTGTAATGTGTTTTCTGCATTGTGTTTACTGTAGCAATTGCCTTGCCTTGTTTTCAAATAAATACCAAAAGGCCTGGGGCGAGGGGGATTCGAACCCCAGACCTTTGCTTCAAATACCAAGTGTTTTACCACTGGGGCGCAATGCCAATTCATTTATTTAACGCCTTCTAAAATATATATTAAAAAAAAACGCTGCCATGCCGTCCTGCTATTGGCCATGTTGGCGCGTTGACCGGGGCGTTGACCCCCCCATTGTTTCTTTATTTATTCCATTAATCATTTTGTTTTGTAATGTTTGTTTCATTTGCCATGCCTAACTTACAAAAATCATAACTTGTTCATTTTTAATCCAAATTTAATGGGATTTTTTGTGTTGTGTTCATCATGATCTCTACTTTTTTATCATTATTTTTCCAGAATTTTTTGATGGATGGTTTTTAAATGTTGCTAGGGTTTGTGACATGTGACCAAATTTTGTACACTTTGCCAAATCATTTGTGAAATGATGAGAATGTATCCAATGGCTCCCAAATTTTTTGTGCTTAAAATAGACACACTCATGGTGATTTTGGTGTAGAGTTTGGGAATTTATCATTTGTGGTTTGTGAGTTATGATTTTTTGAATTAGGGTGTGACAATTTGTGTCACACCATTGATGTCCAACTTCATGATTTTCATTACCATGCTTCTTGACCTCCAATTGATCTGGTTTTTTGCATGAACCTACTCTTGTATGTATAGTTTACATGTGATTTTTTGTGGATTTATTCGTGGCATTTCCTAATTGTTTGAGATTTTCTCCCCTGGTTAGTCATATGTTGACCTTGTGTGACACTTGTTCCCATTTCATTTGTGAAATTCTCATACTTTATTGGATGGACATGAAATTTTACATGAGATAACTAGACATCCTCATCTTTGCCATGGTTTTAGTCCCATTCATGTATCATACACCATTATTGACTTATGATTTTTCTAAGTTGATGCATGTTTGGTTGACTTCTTTGAGCATGTTCAAAATTGCTTTGACTTTCTGATTTTCATTGACTGCCTTCCACTTGTCCAAATGGGATGAAATTTGACATGCTTACCATGCTATGTGTTAGGAGTGACCATGATTTATTTGGTGATTTTTGGAAATGTTTTAGTTTGCTTTTGATGCAAGTCTTGCTGTTGACTTCTATGAGCTTCTGTTTGCCATACTTTGACCTAAATGGTTCATGAAATGATGATGATGATTGATATGAATGTGAACCCAATTGGTTTTGTTTCCTAATTGTTTGAACATGATTTTGGATACTTACCCCTTGCTGTTTTGACTTTCTTAATCTCTTTTGACCCTAGGCTTGCCCTAGTGGTCCTGTTACTCACCTTTGAGCTTGTGTTTTCAGGTTGACCATCAAATGGCCATTAAGACCAATTCATTTGACTGAGCTTGCTTAAACATCATTGTCTAACTTGTTTGTTTTGTAGGTGGCTTGGCTCACATGCCTTAAGCTTTGTGCCTTGCACATTCATTTGCTTGTGTTGACTGGTTGACGTCTGTTTCATTTTGATTTAACTCTGACTTGTATACTAACTGTGCTTGACTGATTTCAGGTACTTTAGTTGCTTTTAGTTCCTTGTGAACTTTTGCTTTGCTTTGCTTGTATAAGCAATTTGCATTGAGGTATGTCTCTTTTTCTTCATGTAGTCTGGAAGACCTGGCTTGTTACTTGGCCAGGCAACTGTCTGAAGTCCTCCTTAAGAGGCAATGTTTGTGGATGTTTAACTTTGTCCTTGCATAGAGTCAAAGTCCTCATAAGTGAAGAGGCAATTGGTGGAAGGTAGGGATATGCAATCTATCCCCCACTATTCAGTGTGTCATCTGCTTTGCTCACACCACTGTGTTGATGCATTGCAGATACAAACCCAAGATCTTGTACAATTGTACAGTTGAGTCAGTTTTAAATGTGTAGAAGGGTTCCCACTTTCTGAACCCACACATTCTTGTCTTGAGCTCTCCCTGGCCAGGGATAAGAGCTGTGAGGTCTCATCCTCACTTCATCCTTTCATCTGCTTCACCTTAGCCCCTCAATGGCAAGGTTAAGAGCAACACTCACCCCATTCCAGAGGTTTGTTTGTTGAGGTTGATATGACCCCTTGACTAAAACCTAACCCTTGTTTGAGCCACTTGTTTGTGTATAGCGTGTGCTATCTGTGCTTGTAGGATTGTTTGACTTGCTTCCTGTGCAAGATAGGATTGTTTGACTTGCTTCTTGTGCAAGTTAGGATTAGTTTAGACTTGCTTCCTGTGCAAGTTAGGTTTTGCTTGGCTTGCTTCCCGTGCAAGTTAAGTGTGTGTGGCTTGCTCCCTGTGTGAGCCATACTTAGGATAGGTTGGCCCTTGTGCCATTTAGCTAGAAACCTTAACTTAGGGATGATTTGCATGATAACATCTAGGCTCGAGTCGTAGTCTCCCTAGTTGTGTCTCCCTCTGTTATTTGGTTAGGCTAGTCCTTTATCCCTCTGTAGGGGAACTACATCGCCCTGATCTTCATACCAGATGAAGTATGTAGGCAGGAGATTGAGCTGATCTCTCCGGGCGCCTTTTCTTTTCTTTTGTGTGTGTTTGACAGTTATAGGCTCGAGTCCCCGACTCCCTATTAACTTGTTGTGTTGTTGTGTGCTTGGAAGCTGATGTAAGTCCATCGAGTGGCATTTGGGTTCCAGTGTGTGTGTGTTTAGGTTTGGAAGCTGATGTAAGTCCATCGAGTGGCGTTCGGGTTCCAGTGTGGGTCTGTTGGTTCGGATGCTGATGTAAGCCCAGTGATTGGCATTCAGGCTCCACGTTTGCCTTTTGTGTGTGTTTTGGTTCGGATGCTGATATAAGCCCAGTGATTGGCATTCAGGCTCCATGTTTGCCTTTGCCTGTGTTTGTTTGTGTGCGTGTCAGCCGAGCTACGAATGCTCTGATTCTTCTCTCGTCCGAGAAGATACGTATGCATAGGATGCGATATCCTAGCGAGCATGTGTCGTTTCCCCAGTCCGAACTACTTCGACTCTGATGTCTATGCCTGATAGACTAAGTAGGCCCAGGATGCGACATCCTGCCGAGTTCAGTTTCAGTCAGTCTCTTTTGTCTCTTTCAGCCAGTGTGTGTGTTTATGAGCAGTGTTTAGCAACCAATTTCCTTCCTTTTGTGCGTGGATCCCGTAGAGTACTACGGATGCGTAGGGGTGCTAATACCTTCCCTTCGCATAACCGACTCCCGAACCCATACTCTTTGGTCGCGAGACCATGTTCTTTCCCAGGTTTACTCTGAGCGTTTCCTTTCCCTCTTTTGGGATAAATAACGCACGGTGGCGGCTCTGTTGTTTCTTGTTTTCCCGCCGGTTTTTCGCGTGATGCGACAGCTGGCGACTCTGCTGGGGAGAAGAGAAGTCGACCTATGCTGGTCCATCTTCCCTGAGCGAGTCTCTCCTAGCGCTCTCTAGGTTAGGGTTTTGGTTGCTTTGTGCTGTGTTTATTTATTGCATTCATTATTTACTGTTTGCATTCATTGTCTATTGTTTGCATTTATGTTTGCATTAATGTTTGCATTTATTCATCTGTTCACTTGGCTGGTTGTCTGTTTCTCTCTGTTGGGGTGGGAGTTACATGAGGTAAAAGGTCCAATACCCAGACCATGAGTGCAATCTAGGATACCTAGGAATAGAGTGATTCATGGGAAGCGGGTGGTATGGCGCCACTTATCGGAACATTGATATCACGAGCAGTTCAGACCCTGGTGGGATACTGTCGTTACATATTTCGGGTGTGTATATGATAGTATTTCTGCGAAAGGTTATTTATGCTGCGTTTCTCTCAGCTTTACCCTGGCCTAGACTACACCCGTGAGTGGGGAAGGGTTATTTCACTACAGGTACCGTTGGTGACTCAGTTCTGTTGGTGACTTGGTTCTGATGGTAACTTTGTGTTCAGACAGTGTTCAGTTAACCTTAAGTGGGATTTATGTTCCGATTTTGACTGAAGCTTCGACCTAGTATCAGAGTTTGCACAACCAGCCAGTCCAGTCTGCATCATGTGCATCATAGCATATTTATTTTTCAAAAGATACAAAAAAAAAAAGAAAAAAAAAGAAAAAAAAAACTAATCCCTGCATGCATATCATTTCTCAGGTACATTCCAGAGCTTGTTCACTGATAGAGATGGCAACAGTCCCAGAGTTGAAGCGGAAGACTTGTTCCTACAGCTTTCACCGTGAACCTTTGACGTCTCTGATTGAGTTGAGCAACCTTATGACCAGTGGTAACCAGAAGGGGTTTGTTGACCAGTATGGAGATATTCTGACACTGTTGAAGATGGTAGTCGATCCGGTGCCGTTGCAGACTCTTCTACAGTTCTACGACCCAGAGCTTCATTGTTTCACCTTTCAAGATTATCAGTTGGCGCCTACTCTCGAGGAGTACTCCATTCTGCTGAGTGTCCCGGTCCGATATCAGGTTCCTTTCTTGGATGTGCCCAAAGAGGTTGATTTCAGAGTCGTTGCCAGAGCTCTCCATTTGGGTGTCAAGGAAGTCAGTGATAGTTGGAAGTCCAATGGGGATGTTGTGGGATTGCCTTTGAAGTTTCTGTTGAGGGTAGCTAGAGAAGAAGCAGAGAAGGGATGTTGGGAAGCCTTTCATGCTCAGTTGGCCGTCATGATCTATGGGATCGTCTTGTTTCCAAGTATGCCAAATTTTGTTGACTATGCTGCAGTCAGTATTTTCATCGGAGGAAATCCAGTTCCTACTCTGTTAGCTGACACTTACTATGCTATTCACAGTAGGCATGGTAAGGGTGGGGCTATCAGGTGTTGTCTCCCACTGTTGCTCAGATGGTTCTTGTCTCTTCTGCCAGTCAGTGGACCTTTTGTGGATGCTCAGAGCACGCATAAATGGACTCAGAGGGTTATGTCTCTTACCTCCTATGATATCAGATGGCAATCTTACCGGATGGATGTGCGTAACGTCATTATGAGCTGTGGAGGATTCCGTAATGTGCCACTAGTAGGAACTAGGGGTTGCATCAATTACAACCCGGTTCTTTCTCTTCGCCAGTTGGGGTTTGTGATGAAGGGAAGACCACTTGAGGCTGAGATAGCTGAGAGTTTTTGTTTTGAGAAGAAGGATGACCCTGTTAGATTGGAGCAGATAGGGAGAGCTTGGAAGTCCATTGGTGTGAAGGATGGATCTGTCTTAGGGAAGAAGTTTGCCGTTGCTATGCCCGATTACACTGATTGGGTCAAGAAGAGAGTAGAAACTTTATTGTTACCCTACGATAGGATGGAGCCGTTGCAGGAGCAACCACCTTTGATCCTTGCTGAGAGTGTGCCTGCGGAGCACTACAAGCAAGCCCTGATGGAGAATCGCCGTTTGAGAGGGAAGGAGCAAGATACCCAGATGGAGCTGTACAAAGCCAAAGCTGATAGGTTGAACTTGGCTCATCAACTCAGAGGAGTGCGAGAAGAAGATGCTAGCAGACTAAGAAGCAAGAAGAGACCCTACGAGGAGATGGAGAGTATGTTAGATGCAGAACACCGGGAGCGCTTGAGGCTGCAGAGGGTTGAGGCCAGTTATCAGAAGAAGATCAGAGACTTGGAGAAGCAACTCAGAGACAAAGACGCTCAGTTGAAGAAGGAGATGGAGTTGAGACAGATATCAGAGGACTACCTTGGAGGAGAAGTCTTGGAGCTCAAAAGACAGCTGAAGGAGAAGATCACCCCTCTACCAGAATGTTCAGAATGCACACTGTTGATAGACCAGTGCCATTACCTGAAGACCCTCATTCCGGATGACCGTCCGTCTTAGTTTGTATCTCTGATTGTATTTTGTTGAGAATCACCTCCAGGCTTGTTGGATGGGATTCATTTGCGTGTAAGCCATCTCTTGGATCTTTTGTTAAGAATCACCTCCAGGCTTGTTGGATGGGATTCTTTTTCTTTGTACGTTGTTTATTCAGATATTCTGTTGACATTGGTTGTATGCCTTTTTACCCTTATGTATATATAAGGATGTCAGCATTTCCTTGTATCTGTTTGTTCTCTTGTTGCTGCAGGTTGCCATCTTTTCAGGATGGGTCAGGCTCTTTGAATGCCTGAGAAATGAGCATATCATGTGCATCATACGCATCATTAGCATCATACTCATATCATTTTGCATAACAGGTGTTCTTGGTCGTGACTTCTCACTCTTGGTTCCTGTTCAGGCAGGATAGCTGATCAACGTCCGCACCGCTACTCAACAAGACTGAATCAACAGAGAAGTATGGATCAATTTCAAGCTGAGTTGGCTGAGATGAAGGCTAGCATGGCCCAGTTTATGAATATGATGCAAGGGGTTGCGCAAGGTCAAGAAGAACTTCGAGCTATGGTTCAGAGACAAGAGGCTGCAAATCCACCGGTCGACCATGCTCCGCCAGAGGGAGGCCCGGTCAATGATAATAATGTTGCTGCTGCTGTACCCATCAACAACTATGCTGTAGGTGATGAGTTGGGGGGCATTCGAATCAACGGTCAACCTATTGTTCCAGATGCCGCTAATGCCAGAGTAGTCCGTGCTCCGGCCCGTAATCCTGTTCCGATTGTTGACAGACAAGAGGATATGTTCTCTCTGCTCAGTGAAGACGAAGACGTTCTGGGAAGGGTTAATGAGAGAGATCGTAAAGTTGAGGCTCTTGCTGAGAAGATCCGTGCTATGGAATGTCAGAATTCCCTCGGTTTTGATGTTACCAATATGGGGTTGGTTGAAGGTTTGAGAATCCCTCACAAGTTCAAAGCACCGTCCTTCGACAAATACAACGGTACTTCTTGCCCTCGCACCCATGTGCAGGCTTATTATCGAAAAATCTCTGCGTATACCGATGATGAAAAGATGTGGATGTATTTTTTCCAAGATAGTCTATCTGGGGCTTCTTTGGACTGGTACATGGAATTGAAGAGAGATTCGATCCGATGCTGGAGGGATCTGGGTGAGGCCTTCTTGAGGCAGTATAAACACAATATGGACATGGCGCCTAGCCGGACTCAGCTGCAGAGTCTATGTCAGAAATCTGGAGAGAGCTTCAAGGAGTATGCCCAGAGGTGGCGTGAACTGGCTGCTAGAGTTCAACCCCCTATGCTGGAGAGGGAGTTGACAGATATGTTTATCGGTACTCTTCAAGGTGTGTTTATGGACCGGATGGGGAGCTGCCCATTCGGTAGTTTTTCTGATGTCGTCATTTGTGGAGAGAGGACTGAGAGTTTGATTAAAACTGGGAAGATTCAAGATGCTGGTTCCTCTTCTTCTAGGAAGCCGTTTGTTGGGGCACCTCGTCGAAGGGAGGGTGAAACTAATGCTGTTCAACACCGCAGAGATCAGAATAGAAGTGAATACCGTCAAGCTGCTGCAGTAACCATTCCGACACCTCAGCCTCGTCAACAACAACAAAGAGTTCAACAACCGCAACAACAACAACAACAGCAACGTCCTTTCCAGCCTAGGCAGAAACTGCAGGCTGATAGAAGATTTGATCCTCTGCCCATGTCCTACGCAGAGTTACTACCCGAACTACTCCGGTTAGGGTTTGTAGAGTTGCGTACGATGGCCACTCCAACAGTGCTGCCTCCTGGCTATGATGCTAATGTTAGATGTGACTTTCACTCTGGGGCACCAGGGCATCATACTGAGAAGTGTTGGGCTCTCCAGCACAAGGTCCAAGATTTGATCGATGCCAAGGCAATCAACTTTGCTCCAGTGCCTAACGTCGTAAACAACCCTATGCCTCAGCATGGTGGGCATAGAGTGAACAATATTGAAGGGAAAGAAGATGAAGATCTGGTTGTTAATGTTGATGATGTTCAGACTTCTCTGCTAGTTGTGAAGTGCCGTCTGCTGAATGGGGGTATCTACTCGGGCTGTGATGAAGATTGTTTGGGCTGTGCAGAATCTGAGAATGGTTGCGACCAGTTGAGGACCGGTATCCAGGGTATGATGGATGAGGGTTGTTTGCAATTCAGTAGGGCTGTAAAAGATCGTGGGACAGTGTCAACTATCACCATTTACTTTAAACCGTCTGAAGAACGTGGACAAAGGGTCGTTAGTGCACCTGCAACAAATGGTACCCCAGTTACCATACCCGTGCCTGTAACCATCAGTGTTCCAACTACTACCGTTGCGTCTGGAAGAAGGGATGTTGAGAATAGTAGAGCCGTGCCATGGAAGTATGATAATGCTCACCGCAGTTACAGAAGGGCTGAAAGTCAGACGAGGCCAGTGAATCAAACTCCAGTAACAATTGGTTTACCGAATAGAGTTCCTGCAATTGTTGGTCCGGCCGTGGATAATGTAGGAGGTCCAGGAGGTTTTACCAGAAGCGGTCGTCTGTTCGCACCGCAACCTTTGAGGGACAATAATGCTGAGGCTCTCGCCAGAGCAAAGGGTAAACAAGTTGTGGTGGAGGAAGAACCCGTCCAGAAGGAAGCGCCCGAGGGGTCATTTGAGAAGGACGTGGAGGAGTTTATGAAGATAATCAAGAAGAGTGACTACAAGATTGTAGATCAGTTGAATCAAACTCCGTCCAAGATTTCTATACTTTCACTGTTGATGTGCTCTGAGGCACACCGTAATGCCTTGCTGAAGATGTTGAATCTGGCTTACGTGCCTCAGGAGATTTCTGTCAATCAACTGGAGGGTGTGATGGCCAATGTGAGCACCAGGCATGGTGTAGGTTTCACCAACCTGGACTTACCACCTGAAGGGCGAAACCATAACAAAGCCTTGCACATCACCATGGAGTGCAAGGGGGCAGTGTTGTCTCACGTATTGGTAGACACCGGGTCGTCGTTGAATGTGTTGCCTAAGCAGATTCTGAAGAAGATTGATGCGGAAGGGTCTGTGCTTACTCCCAGTGACCTGATCGTTCGTGCTTTCGACGGATCCAAACGTTCTGTGTGTGGGGAAGTTACCTTGCCTGTGAAGATAGGTCCTGAGGTTTTTGATATCATCTTCTATGTTATGGACATCCAGCCCGCCTATAGTTGTTTGTTGGGGCGTCCATGGATTCATGCAGCAGGGGCAGTCTCGTCAACTCTCCATCAAAAGCTCAAGTATGTCTGGAACGGTCAGATTGTGACTGTGTGCGGTGAAGAAGAGATTCTGGTGAGTCATCTATCCTCGTTCAAATATGTTGAGGTGGATGGCGAGATCCACGAAACCTTATGCCAGGCGTTTGAGACTGTGGCTCTTGAGAAAGTGGCGTACGCTGAGCAGAGGAAGCCAGGTGCTTCAATCACTTCTTACAAGCAGGCTAAAGAGGTTGTTGATTCTGGCAAAGCTGAAGGCTGGGGCAAGATGGTGGACTTGCCTGTTAAAGAAGACAAATTTGGTGTTGGTTATGAGCCTCTCCGAGCAGAGCAAAATGGTCAAGCGGGTCCGAGTACCTTTACCAGCGCTGGGCTGATGAATCATGGTGACGTCTCCGCAACCGGTATTGAACACTGTGACAGTGATGGTGATCTGGACAACTGGGTTCGCCCGTGTGCACCAGGAGGGTCTATCAACAACTGGACGGCTGAAGAAGTGGTTCAAGTTACTCTTCTGACAGAGTAATTTTCTGTTGTTTTGTCATTTTGCATGAAAATCCTACGTTCTGCCCAAGGCGTAGTGATTCATTTTGTAGGGCCTCATCATGTTTTAATGATTATCATTAATGAAGGACATTTTTTGAAATCAAACTTTGTGATCCCTGTTTTTCTATTTTTTGTTTTCATCTTTCTTCAAAACAATAAAAATGGCAATGTTTTTGTTTTTTTGTGACTTTATTGAACTCTTTTTCTAAAACAAGGCATCAAACATGCAGAAACGATCTTATGGCATTCACTATGAACAGTTCTGTTATGGCTCAGTGTGATTTCGACAATCCCATCTACCAAGCTGAAGAGGAGAGTGAGGAAGACTGTGAACTCCCTGCAGAATTGGTCAGATTGTTGAAGCAGGAGGAAAGGGTCATCCAACCTCATCAGGAGGAGTTGGAAACTATTAATTTGGGTACTGAGGACGCCAAAAGAGAAATCAAGATTGGGGCTGCTTTAGAGGACTCTGTCAAGAGGAGGCTGATTGAGATGCTGAGAGAATATGTGGAGGTATTCGCCTGGTCATACCAAGATATGCCTGGTTTAGATACAGATATTGTGATGCACCGATTACCTCTTAGAGAAGGATGTCCTTCGGTCAAGCAGAAGCTTCGTAGAACGAGTCCTGACATGGCAACTAAGATCAAGGAAGAGGTTCAGAAGCAGTGGGATGCGGGTTTTCTGGCTGTTACAAGTTATCCACCGTGGGTGGCCAACATCGTTCCTGTGCCGAAGAAGGATGGAAAAGTCAGAATGTGTGTCGATTACCGGGATTTGAATAGAGCGAGTCCGAAAGATGATTTCCCATTACCTCACATTGATGTATTGGTTGATAATACGGCTCAATCCTCGGTATTCTCTTTCATGGATGGTTTCTCTGGATATAATCAGATCAAGATGGCGCCGGAAGACATGGAAAAGACGACATTCATTACACCTTGGGGCACGTTCTGCTATAAGGTGATGCCATTTGGGCTGAAGAATGCCGGTGCTACCTATCAGAGGGCAATGACGACTCTTTTTCACGACATGATGCACAAAGAGATTGAAGTGTACGTAGATGATATGATTGCGAAGTCGCAGACAGAAGAGGAGCACCTGGTTAATTTGCAGAAGCTGTTTGACCGGTTGAGGAAGTTCAAGCTGAGGTTGAATCCGAACAAGTGTACGTTTGGGGTGAGATCAGGGAAGCTTCTAGGCTTCATTGTCAGTGAGAAAGGGATTGAGGTTGATCCAGCAAAAGTCAAAGCTATTCAAGAAATGCCTGAACCGAAAACGGAAAAGCAAGTCCGTGGGTTTTTAGGGAGGTTGAACTACATTGCAAGGTTCATATCTCATCTAACTGCTACATGTGAACCAATTTTCAAACTGCTCAGAAAGAATCAAGCGATCAAGTGGAATGATGATTGTCAGAAGGCTTTTGACAAAATCAAGGAGTATTTACAGAAACCTCCAATCCTGATTCCTCCAGTTCCAGGGAGACCACTGATAATGTACCTTTCAGTCACCGAGACTTCGATGGGGTGTGTATTGGGACAGCATGACGAGTCTAGTCGAAAAGAGCATGCCATATACTACCTTAGCAAAAAGTTTACCGACTGTGAAACAAGATATTCACTGCTCGAGAAAACTTGCTGTGCTTTGGCCTGGGCTGCTCGCCGACTGAGACAGTATATGCTGAACCATACTACTCTGTTGATTTCTAAGATGGATCCAGTAAAGTACATCTTTGAGAAACCGGCTCTCACCGGACGTGTTGCCCGTTGGCAGATGATCTTAACAGAATATGATATTCAGTACACGTCACAGAAGGCCATCAAAGGTAGTATTCTGTCAGACTACCTCGCCGAGCAACCGATTGAAGATTATCAGCCTATGATGTTTGAATTCCCTGATGAAGACATCATGTATCTTAAGATGAAAGATTGTGAAGAGCCTCTTGTCGAGGAAGGACCGGACCCGGATGACAAATGGACACTGATGTTTGATGGGGCTGTGAATATGAATGGCAATGGTGTTGGGGCAGTGCTGATCAATCCTAAAGGTGCTCATATACCTTTTTCTGCCAGATTGACGTTTGACGTCACCAACAACGAAGCTGAGTATGAGGCTTGTATCATGGGGATAGAAGAAGCCATTGATCTGAGGATCAAAACTCTTGATATATTTGGAGATTCCGCTCTTGTGATCAATCAGGTCAATGGAGATTGGAATACGAATCAGCCGCATCTGATCCCGTATAGAGATTACACCAGAAGAATACTGACGTTCTTCAAGAAGGTGAAGTTGTATCATGTCCCCCGGGATGAGAATCAAATGGCTGATGCCTTGGCTACTTTGTCGTCTATGATCAAAGTTCATTGGTGGAATCATGTGCCACATGTTGCGGTGAATCGACTTGAGAGGCCTGCGTATGTGTTTGCAGCCGAGACTGTTGTGATTGATGAGAAGCCATGGTACTATGACATCAAGAATTTCCTCAAGACTCAAGAGTATCCTGAAGGTGCGTCTAAGAATGACAAGAAAACCCTGAGAAGGCTAGCTGGAAGCTTCTATTTGAATCAGGATGATGTGTTGTATAAGAGAAACTTTGACATGGTCTTACTCAGATGCGTGGACAGGCCCGAGGCAGACATGTTAATGCAGGAAGTTCATGAAGGTTCCTTCGGTACTCATGCCGGCGGACATGCAATGGCTAAGAAGTTGTTGAGAGCGGGTTATTACTGGATGACTATGGAATCCGATTGTTGCAAGTATGCTCGGAAGTGCCATAAGTGTCAAATCTATGCTGATAAGGTGCATGTACCACCAAGCCCTCTGAATATCATGAATTCGCCTTGGCCGTTTGCCATGTGGGGCATCGATATGATTGGGAAGATTGAGCCTACGGCTTCGAATGGACATCGCTTCATCTTGGTTGCGATTGACTATTTCACCAAGTGGGTGGAAGCAGCTTCCTATGCTAACGTTACCAAACAAGTGGTTACCCGGTTCATCAAGAAAGAAATCATATGTCGTTATGGAGTTCCTGAGAGAATCATCACTGACAATGGTTCGAATCTCAACAACAAGATGATGAAAGAGCTTTGTAAAGATTTCAAGATCGAACATCACAATTCTTCTCCTTACAGACCGAAGATGAATGGTGCTGTAGAAGCGGCGAACAAGAATATCAAGAAGATTGTGCAGAAGATGGTCGTTACGTACAAGGATTGGCATGAGATGCTGCCTTTCGCTTTGCATGGGTACCGTACCTCAGTACGTACGTCGACCGGGGCAACCCCTTACTCCCTTTGTGTATGGTATGGAAGCTGTTCTACCTGTTGAAGTGGAGATTCCTTCTCTGAGAGTTTTATTGGATGTCAAGTTAGACGAAGCCGAGTGGATTCGAACAAGGTTTAACGAGTTGAGCCTTATCGAGGAGAGACGACTAGCAGCTGTATGCCATGGGCAGCTGTATCAGAGAAGGATGAAGCGAGCCTTTGATCAGAGAGTGCGTCCTCGAAGCTATCAGATCGGTGATCTAGTTTTGAAGAGGATCCTCCCTCCCGGTACAGATAACAGGGGCAAATGGACTCCTAATTATGAAGGTCCGTATGTTGTGAAGAAGGTCTTCTCCGGTGGAGCCTTGATGCTTACAACTATGGATGGTGAAGATTTTCCTTCCCCTGTCAACTCAGACGTAGTCAAAAAATACTTCGCATAAATTGACCCGCTGGATAAAAAGAAAAAAGAGTCCAGGCAAAAAAGGGGCATCCCGGCGAACCAAAAAACAGAAAGAAAAGGTTCGGGCAAAAGTTAGGGATAAAAATAAAAATGTGTACACCCGGTAAGTCGAAAACCCGCAAGGGCGGCTTAGGCAAAAATGGGTATCCCGGTGGATTGAAAACCCGAAAGGGCGATCCAGGCAAAAGTTAGGGATTAAAGCGAAGACTACAGTCTGAGTTATCTGTACTTCATCAAGCTTTGTCGTCTGCCATCTCGAAAGATGTGATCTGTCCAGTCATTCTTCTCAGAAAGCAAAGAGTTGGGAGGAAAACTGATGATCTGTGAGTTATAACAGAATTGGGAAATAGTGGATGCCGTGTTCACGTTGCCATTAGGATAGATTTTTTCCTTTTGTGCGCAATTACCTCTTTCTAGGAATTGCTTCCCAATGTAGTTGCCTCTTCAGGCACATTTTCAATCAATAAAAATTGTTATTCAGATAAATAGCTCTTTTGTTTTTACTTTTACTGTTTTGTTTGCAAAAAATGTCCGAATTTTTGATAAGCATTGCATATAAAAACATGAAGGCTACACAATAGCTTGCAGGATGACAAAACATTTGAAAATCATTTTGAATGTTGAGGACACTTGAGCGTATCTTGTCCATGTATCCCCTGGGGGCATTTTGTTGTGTTGTTTTTCAGATTGGCATCTGTGAGGACTTTTCCTCAGCAGATTTTTTTCCCCAAGCAAGTTTGGAAGCTACCAGAGCTATGTTTCCCTGCGAAGACGTCTGTGGATAGTGTTTTCTATTCCCCAACAGATCTAAGGATTGCCTATCCCCAGCAGGCCTGTATTCGCCGATTTCCTCCCCGAGTGAGGCAGGTTCATTAAATTTATCTCCAGCATTTATCCTATCTGTGGACTGAAGGATATCCCCAGCGGAGTTTACCTTTCCCAGCAGCAGTGCTATTTCCAACATGAGTGTGAAGTCGCTTTACCATTCCTCAAGCAGAGTTCCCCGCAGAGTATTTCCCCAAGAGGAGTCTCCCCACAAAGTCAGAGTATCTGATCATTTTGGCTCCCCAGCCGGAGTTTTTCATCATTTGCATTTTGCATGTAGTAATCATTGCATCCTCAAATTGCGTAGCGTTCCCATTCGATATGGAGCATTACGCCATAGAAAAATTCAAACATATGCATTCATGTGTTAACTTCACCAGACCGTATCCCCGGCAGAGGCGGATCATTTTATTCAACATCAGCACAGCAAGTCTGCTACAGTTGCTCTTGACAGCATTCAGGATCGATATCCTCACAAAGGTTTACTACCTCACCCGATGGTGACAGAAAGTTTGTTTCTCCTCAGTGAGACCCCCAGCAAGTGGTCAACCTTGCCTTGACATATCTGAGAAGTCGTTCTTGTGATACCAGTAAGTGTCCTGTCAACACCCGCGTGTATTTTCATCATTTTTGGTGTCGGTAAACGCCATTGTTTCGGTGTCGGTAAACATCGAGTCTCATTCCCAGTCATCGGTAAATGTCTGGTCATTTCTTTGGATGTCGGTAAACATCATCTTTCGATGTCGGTAAACATCGAGTCTCATCCCAGTCATCGGTAAATGTCTGGTCAATAAAATCAAAATCCCCAGAAGTCGTAGGTAAACGTCTTGTCTGGATACACCACAAAGATTTTGTTCCTCCCCAAGTGGAGATGCCATCGGTAAATGGCCCAGTTTGCTTCGATATCGGTAAATATCGGACCCCCAGTTGCAGTAGCCATCGATAAATGGCCAGGTTGAAGTTGACATCGGTAAATGTCAAGTTTCTTTGAAGCCACCATCGGTAAATGGTTTTGTTTCCTTTCTACATCAAACCTGTTTCCCAGCAGCCATCGGTAAATGGTCTAGCTAAAGTTGATATCGGTAAATATCAAAGTCTAACCATCGGTAAATGGTTTTGCTTTTCAGAAGTTTGTTTTCCCCAGTCGCCATCGGTAAATGGTCGTGCTGAAGTTGATATCGGTAAATATCAAGTTTCCAGTTTCTAACCATCGGTAAATGGTTTCGCTTTTCTGAAGCTGTCAATTGCAGTCGTCATCGGTAAATGACGTGGTTCTTCTTGTATCATATCCAGTTAGTGCAAATTCTACGGTTATTTGGTATTCAATCCCTGTTTACCCTGAAAGTCTGACAGCCGTCGCTCTCATCCATTCGGGTTCCCAGCTGATTGAATAGGGGCAGCTGTAGCACCTCAAATTTTCACCTATCATTATGCATACATTTTCATATTAGGTCATAGCATATCATGGTCCATTGCATAGCATTGCATTGCCTCTTTTGCCTCAAGTGCAAGTCAATCAAGAAATTAGGTCAAACTAATCTCCTGATCAGTCAACCAAGCAAGCAAAGGAATTTCTCATTGAACCAAGGCCTTGGGGTTTGTCCAACAAGTTCACATGGCTTGGAGGTCTATTTAAAGTATTTTGGTCAAAGGTTGAAGACTTGGAGATCATCAGTTCATACACAGACAGTCAAAAACCCTAAAAGTCAACTATTGGTCAACTGTCCATTTAATCAGTGATTGGATGATTGGAATTGGTTTGTGAGAGTTCATTCATGTCCAAATAGTCATCATACATCATGCCAAACACCATCATGGAAGAATTTGAAGCCAGATCAAAAATTTCCCAAAATGGAAACTGGGCCTGTAACTGAAACCTGCCATAAATGGAAAGTCTTGATCCTCAAACTTACATCATGATACAAGCCTCAAATGAATTTTTGCCCAACATGAAAGTTGAATATCTTGTTCTCCCATTTCCAAAAAGTCCAAGAACTCTCAATTCCCATGTGTGGTTGGCAAGTTATGATCGAATCGATTTCAGAAAATCTTGAACTTCAAAGGGCCATATCTCTCAAACCGTTTGGCCAATTTTGGTGGGGTTTTTTCCTACAAGTCACATTTGATCCCCTCTTTCCAAAAATATAAATTTCATGAGCCAAAACTTCACCAATCAAAATGGCATTTTTTGACCTATTTCATTTAAATGCAAGTTTGACCAAGAGTTGACTTTTTGATATAAACATTTTTCTAACATTTGGCCAATTGGAACAGCTCAGGAATATCATTTAGAATGTGTTTGCAAGCTCATATTATGCAGTACATGAGGCCATTGCTTGGTTGCTTGAATTGTAAGAAAAGTACAATTTCACCATACTTGTCCATACCATCCACCATGCCTTGCCTTGTACTCTCAAAACAGAAAATTAGAAGGCCATTTTGCTGTCAATTGAACATGTTGCAGCTTAAAAAACCAGTAAAACAAGGGCCATACTAACTTGCTTAAAATTTGGAAAATGAAAGGACAAATACAACCATATCCTCCATACCTCCACACCTTGCTTTGTACCATGACAGCAGACCTTATGCAGCAGATTTTCTGTCATTTTTGAACTCCAATAGCAGGCACACAAGCCATATTGGATAAAAAAAAACCACAGAACTTCACTCATGCAAAAAACTCATTCTTGGCCATTTTTCTCAAAATCTTCCAAAGCTTCCAAAGGGACTAAGCCTTGCCTTGCCTAAACATCATCCAAACAACATACTTAGCTCATTCCAAGCACAAAACCCAAGCTGTAACCAAGCAAAAGCCTGCTGCTATAAGAGACATCATCCATGACAGTCCATGATTGAAGCATTTTCCCGCATTCCTGAGCCAAAGCATCTGCATCATTCATCATTGGGAGGGTTCTAACACAACTGTTTTGTGCTTAAACCACCAAATAACAACTGTTTCACTTCTTGCTTCAAAAACAAGTAAGGATTCGAACATCTCATTTCTTGAAATAATGATAGGCTTTGTGTAGAGCGTGCCTTGCTGGTTACTCTGCTCTTTGAATCGTGATGATTGGTTGAATATTTAGAGAGATATGGTGAAATGAACTTTGATGTCTAAACTTGTTCTTGCTTAATATTCTTTGTTTAGCATGGTTTAATGATTATTGATGTTGGATTATGAATGTGCATGTTTAGATGAACATTTTGGTGTTTTTGTTTTTGAATTTGGAAAAAAAAAAAAAAAAATTCAACGTGGGTTTGATGGATACATTGTTACTGTAAGTGTCTTTTTTTTGTGTTTTCTGCATTGTGTTTACTGTAGCAATTGCCTTGCCTTGTTTTCAAATAAATACCAAAAGGCCTGGGGCGAGGGGGATTCGAACCCCAGACCTTTGCTTCAAATACCAAGTGTTTTACCACTGGGGCGCAATGCCAATTCATTTATTTAACGCCTTCTAAAATATATATTAAAAAAAAACGCTGCCATGCCGTCCTGCTATTGGCCATGTTGGCGCGTTGACCGGGGCGTTGACCCCCCCATTGTTTCTTTATTTATTCCATTAATCATTTTGTTTTGTAATGTTTGTTTCATTTGCCATGCCTAACTTACAAAAATCATAACTTGTTCATTTTTAATCCAAATTTAATGGGATTTTTTGTGTTGTGTTCATCATGATCTCTACTTTTTTATCATTATTTTTCCAGAATTTTTTGATGGATGGTTTTTAAATGTTGCTAGGGTTTGTGACATGTGACCAAATTTTGTACACTTTGCCAAATCATTTGTGAAATGATGAGAATGTATCCAATGGCTCCCAAATTTTTTGTGCTTAAAATAGACACACTCATGGTGATTTTGGTGTAGAGTTTGGGAATTTATCATTTGTGGTTTGTGAGTTATGATTTTTTGAATTAGGGTGTGACAATTTGTGTCACACCATTGATGTCCAACTTCATGATTTTCATTACCATGCTTCTTGACCTCCAATTGATCTGGTTTTTTGCATGAACCTACTCTTGTATGTATAGTTTACATGTGATTTTTTGTGGATTTATTCGTGGCATTTCCTAATTGTTTGAGATTTTCTCCCCTGGTTAGTCATATGTTGACCTTGTGTGACACTTGTTCCCATTTCATTTGTGAAATTCTCATACTTTATTGGATGGACATGAAATTTTACATGAGATAACTAGACATCCTCATCTTTGCCATGGTTTTAGTCCCATTCATGTATCATACACCATTCTTGACTTATGATTTTTCTAAGTTGATGCATGTTTGGTTGACTTCTTTGAGCATGTTCAAAATTGCTTTGACTTTCTGATTTTCATTGACTGCCTTCCACTTGTCCAAATGGGATGAAATTTGACATGCTTACCATGCTATGTGTTAGGAGTGACCATGATTTATTTGGTGATTTTTGGAAATGTTTTAGTTTGCTTTTGATGCAAGTCTTGCTGTTGACTTCTATGAGCTTCTGTTTGCCATACTTTGACCTAAATGGTTCATGAAATGATGATGATGATTGATATGAATGTGAACCCAATTGGTTTTGTTTCCTAATTGTTTGAACATGATTTTGGATACTTACCCCTTGCTGTTTTGACTTTCTTAATCTCTTTTGACCCTAGGCTTGCCCTAGTGGTCCTGTTACTCACCTTTGAGCTTGTGTTTTCAGGTTGACCATCAAATGGCCATTAAGACCAATTCATTTGACTGAGCTTGCTTAAACATCATTGTCTAACTTGTTTGTTTTGTAGGTGGCTTGGCTCACATGCCTTAAGCTTTGTGCCTTGCACATTCATTTGCTTGTGTTGACTGGTTGACGTCTGTTTCATTTTGATTTAACTCTGACTTGTATACTAACTGTGCTTGACTGATTTCAGGTACTTTAGTTGCTTTTAGTTCCTTGTGAACTTTTGCTTTGCTTTGCTTGTATAAGCAATTTGCATTGAGGTATGTCTCTTTTTCTTCATGTAGTCTGGAAGACCTGGCTTGTTACTTGGCCAGGCAACTGTCTGAAGTCCTCCTTAAGAGGCAATGTTTGTGGATGTTTAACTTTGTCCTTGCATAGAGTCAAAGTCCTCCTAAGTGAAGAGGCAATTGGTGGAAGGTAGGGATATGCAATCTATCCCCCACTATTCAGTGTGTCATCTGCTTTGCTCACACCACTGTGTTGATGCATTGCAGATACAAACCCAAGATCTTGTACAATTGTACAGTTGAGTCAGTTTTAAATGTGTAGAAGGGTTCCCACTTTCTGAACCCACACATTCTTGTCTTGAGCTCTCCCTGGCCAGGGATAAGAGCTGTGAGGTCTCATCCTCACTTCATCCTTTCATCTGCTTCACCTTAGCCCCTCAATGGCAAGGTTAAGAGCAACACTCACCCCATTCCAGAGGTTTGTTTGTTGAGGTTGATATGACCCCTTGACTAAAACCTAACCCTTGTTTGAGCCACTTGTTTGTGTATAGCGTGTGCTATCTGTGCTTGTAGGATTGTTTGACTTGCTTCCTGTGCAAGATAGGATTGTTTGACTTGCTTCTTGTGCAAGTTAGGATTAGTTTAGACTTGCTTCCTGTGCAAGTTAGGTTTTGCTTGGCTTGCTTCCCGTGCAAGTTAAGTGTGTGTGGCTTGCTCCCTGTGTGAGCCATACTTAGGATAGGTTGGCCCTTGTGCCATTTAGCTAGAAACCTTAACTTAGGGATGATTTGCATGATAACATCTAGGCTCGAGTCGTAGTCTCCCTAGTTGTGTCTCCCTCTGTTATTTGGTTAGGCTAGTCCTTTATCCCTCTGTAGGGGAACTACATCGCCCTGATCTTCATACCAGATGAAGTATGTAGGCAGGAGATTGAGCTGATCTCTCCGGGCGCCTTTTCTTTTCTTTTGTGTGTGTTTGACAGTTATAGGCTCGAGTCCCCGACTCCCTATTAACTTGTTGTGTTGTTGTGTGCTTGGAAGCTGATGTAAGTCCATCGAGTGGCATTTGGGTTCCAGTGTGTGTGTGTTTAGGTTTGGAAGCTGATGTAAGTCCATCGAGTGGCGTTCGGGTTCCAGTGTGGGTCTGTTGGTTCGGATGCTGATGTAAGCCCAGTGATTGGCATTCAGGCTCCACGTTTGCCTTTTTGTGTGTGTTTTGGTTCGGATGCTGATATAAGCCCAGTGATTGGCATTCAGGCTCCATGTTTGCCTTTGCCTGTGTTTGTTTGTGTGCGTGTCAGCCGAGCTACGAATGCTCTGATTCTTCTCTCGTCCGAGAAGATACGTATGCATAGGATGCGATATCCTAGCGAGCATGTGTCGTTTCCCCAGTCCGAACTACTTCGACTCTGATGTCTATGCCTGATAGACTAAGTAGGCCCAGGATGCGACATCCTGCCGAGTTCAGTTTCAGTCAGTCTCTTTTGTCTCTTTCAGCCAGTGTGTGTGTTTATGAGCAGTGTTTAGCAACCAATTTCCTTCCTTTTGTGCGTGGATCCCGTAGAGTACTACGGATGCGTAGGGGTGCTAATACCTTCCCTTCGCATAACCGACTCCCGAACCCATACTCTTTGGTCGCGAGACCATGTTCTTTCCCAGGTTTACTCTGAGCGTTTCCTTTCCCTCTTTTGGGATAAATAACGCACGGTGGCGGCTCTGTTGTTTCTTGTTTTCCCGCCAGTTTTTCGCGCGATGCGACAATATGTTCATCCTAACCAATGACGGATATCCTCCATAGAATCCCCAGGCAAGTCTATCCTTGATATGTTCATCTTAACTGATGACGTATCTTCTTTCCTTTGAGTCTATCCTTGATATGTTCATTTTAACCGGTGACTGATATTCTCTCCCTTTGGTCTTTTGCCCAGTAACCGGTAGTTGTAAATCCTATTTTGGCTTTTCCAAACAATTTATTCTTACCCAGTAACTGGTAATGAATACACCTCCTGGTCGCCCTCAGCGAGTCATCCTTGATATGTTTATCCTAACCGGTAACAGATGTTCTCCCTGTCAGAGTTTGTTGTTCCTTTGCCCAGTAACCGGTAATGAACAATATACTTCTGTTACTCCGGTGTTGAAGATCGTTTCTTCCCCAATAGAGTTTGAGTGCGCATGTCCTTGGTGAAATCGTCGTTTCCTGCTTGGCTCGAGTATTTCAGCTTTGTTCTGGTTTACTCGCTTCCCCTGCAGATGTCCTTTTTCCCCGGCTGAGTTTTTCCATTGATTTATTTCCATGGAATCCCCCATGTCCCCAATAGTTTTCAAGTTGTAGCCTAGCCTACGCATGACCCTATTTATTCCCAAAGTCTCTGTCTTCCCAGCGAGTTTTCCTTACGAAATGCATTATGCTCCTGCGGACTTTCAGTCTCTCCGAATTCTTTTCTTTTGTGGCAACATTTTCCCCACAGAGATTATTTTAACATCCATATCATATGCATCATGAGGTCTCTTAGCGATCAAAATTTGTTTCTATATGTTGTTATTTAAGCCCATTCTATTGAGTCGATGCGAAGATTTTAACCTTCACCTCCTCGTCTAGAATGTCCTTAAATAAGGGCAGCTGTAAGACCCTAATTTTGACCATAAGATCCCTCATGTTATTCTCATCATATGCATTGGGATCACACCTTGGCATCCTCTTTACCCTTCACTCATTGGGTTTGCATCGGGAGAGATCACCAAGCACTTTTGATTGTATCATACTTTGTTTTTCATTATTTACTAACCAAAATACCAAAAATATGTCAATGTATAGTTTGTTGCTTTTGTAGGTAGTGTGTGTGCTCACATATGCTCTATCAAGCTTATATCTAGGGTTTGAGACCCTTAATGCAAAGATCTCAATCAAGAAATGCTTCACATTGGCTCTAAGCATCATATATGGATCCCCATGAGCTTCACATGTTATTTTGGTCAAGAAATCATCAAGAGTTTGGAGTTGGTTTGCCTTGGAAACCCTAATTCATCTGGGTATCTTGTGTAACTTCTTCAACAAGCTTCTTCACCAATTGATCAAATATTTCAAGGTATACTTAAAATTCCATCATCTTATGCATATATGATCCTCCATGAATCTCAAAAGTCAAGAGAATTGCAAGATAGGAAGTTGGTTCATGGTGGTTGACCAGAGGAATTCATCTGATCAAAATTGGGTTCCCTAGACCCCATCTCCTACAATTTTTGTCATATGAAAATAATTCCAAGAGAAAAGTTACTCTAAATGACATTCCAAACAACTTTAATGTTGAGGTCTAGAGCTATTTTTTTCTGGAAAGTCATCTTTTGTGGTGAAAGATTATAGGTCATTTTGTCTAAACCCTAATTTGGAGGTCAACTTCCCAAGACCATAACTTGCTCAATTTTTATAAGATGAAATATTTCCAAGGTAAAAAATAAAATTCAAGATGTCTACTTCAACATTTGTGTTTGGAGGAAGAACAAATTCAACTTTTATGTGCATGTGATATGAGGATACATTATAGGTCATTTTGGACCAATGCCATTGAACAAGTGATTTTCCTCAACTTAAAAAATGCATAACTCATTCATATTAAATCCAAATGAGGTCACATTTGTGATCATTTTGAAGGACTTTGAGATAGCTACAAATTTGATGAAGGAACTTTTCTCATTTGAAGCTCACATAAAAAGTTGACCAAGGTAGAATAAGTGAACATGTGGCTTGACACTTAGAATTGTTTTTGACATGTTTGATTTTCCCAACTTCCACCTCAAACTTCATCATGATCCAAGCTTTAAATGAAAAAGTGTTCAACATCAAAGTTTTTCCTCTTGATCTAACATTTCCAAATAGTCCACTTTCATCCATTTTGGACAAGAGTTGAATGGGTTGCACGTGGCTTGAACATGAGTGATCATTTGGCACAAATTGAACTTGAACATTCCATACACTAATGCATAACATTCCAACATGATCTCGGCAATGCTTGTACTCAATTATGGATCAGACGAAGTGATTACACGCTGAAGCATTGGACCTTGAACTGAGGCATTGGACCTCTATTTATAACAATGAGAAGTGTTATTTGCACACTTGAAAAATTCTCCCAAAATGGCAATGAAATGCACATGCTTGCATGGGCGTGTGCAGGCCCATGAAGAAATCCAATTAGGTCCACAATCAACTAAAATGAGGTCTGCATGAAGCTTGGATGACAAGGAAAAGTTGTTTGAACATTTGAAGCATGAATCTTGTCAACTGATACAGGCCTGTTTAAGCCATACGCAGACCCATCAAACTTTGTCCAAAATGAATGAATTAGGACTCTTTGGAAATCTTATATCAAGAGGAACAACTCTTATGTTGAACACTTTTCCATTTGGAACTTGTAGCATGGTGAGTTTTGAGGTGGAAGTTTGGAAATTTCAACATGTCAAAATATTTTCTAAGTGTCAAGTCACATATTCAATTATTCCACCTTGCCTAACGTTTTATGTGAGCTCCAAATGAGAAACATTCCTTCATCAAAGTTGTATCCCTTTCAAAACTCTTAAAAATGGTAACAAATTTGACATCATTTAGATTTAGTATGAGTGAGTTATGCATTTTTGAAGTTGAGGAAAATCACTTGTTCAATGGTATTGGTCCAAAATGACCTATAATGTATCCTCATATCACATGCTCATAAAAGTTGATTTAGCTCTCACTCCAAACATAAAAGTTGATGTAGACATCTTGAATTTGATTTTGCAACTTGGAAATATTTCATCTCATAAAAATTGAGCAAGTTATGGCCTTGGGAAGTTGACTTTCAAATTAGGGTTTAGACAAAATGACCTATAATGTTTCAACATAGAAATGACTTTCCAAACAAAATCAGCTCTATACTCCATCTGGCCAACCACCATCAACCAACTTGCTAACTTACAATTCTATTGATTTTTTAGACTCATGGTAGGTCATATATGCATAAGATGATTAATTTTGAAGTGTCCCTTTATAAATTTGATCAATTGGTGAAGAAGCTTGTTGAAGAAGTTACTCAAGATACCCAGATGAACTAGGGTTTCCAAGGCAAACCAACTCTAAACTCTTGAAGAATGCTTGACCAAAATAACATGTAGAGATCATTGGGACTCATATATGATGCTTAGAGAAATTGTGGATCATTCCTGGGTTATGCTCTTAGCAATGAGGGTCTTAAATCCTAGATGTGAACTTGATAGATCAAAGGTGATCATGCCTTACCTACAAAAGAGTTAGGCAAATGCAAAGACATATTTTTGGTATTTTGGTTAGTAAAATAATAATATACAAGTATGATACAATCACATGGTGGTTGGTGATCTCTCCCAAAATAAACCCAATGAAAGAGGGGTAAGGAGAATTCCAAGTTATGATCCCAATGCTAATGTATATGATGAGATTGCATGAGGGATCTTAGGGTCAAAATTGGGGTCTTACAGCTGCCCCTATTTAAGGGCATTCTAACTGAGGAAGTGAAGGTTAAAATCTTCGTATTGACTTAGTAGAATGGGCTTAAATAACAACATATAGAAACAAATTTTGGTCCCTAAGAGACCTCATGATGCATATGATATGAATGTAAAATAAACTCTTTGTGGGGAAATATTGCCACAAAGGAAAAGAAATCGGAGAGATTGATGGTTCGCAGGAGCATAATGCATTCCATAAGGAAGACTCACTAGGAAGATAGAGACTCCGGGGGATAAGAAAGGTTATGCGTAGGCCAGGCTACGACTTAAAGACTGCTGGGAGACTAGAGGAATTCCATGAAAAATGGAAAGACTCAGCCGGGGAGACACAGGAACATCTGCAAGGGAAACAGGTATATCAGAATAAAACTGAAATACTTGAGTCATGCAGAAAGAGCTATTTCACTAAGGAAATACGCACTCAACTCAACTGGGGAAGAGATAAACTTTAACACAGGAGGAGCAGAAATCTATTATCCACTACCGGTTACTGGGTACAGAGATAATAAAATTCTGACAGAAAAGATACCCGTTACCGGTTAGGGTAAACATGTCAAGGATGACTCACAGAGGGCCGCTAGGGGGTATATTCATTACTAGTCACTGGGCAAGAATAGACTCGCTAGGGAAAACTGAAAGTAGGATTTACAACTACCAGTTATTGGGTAGAAGACCATAAAAAGAGAGAATATTCGTCACTGGTTAAAATGAACATATCAAGGATAGACCCAAAGGGAAGAAAATCCGTCATCGGTTAGGATGAACATATCAAGGATAGACTTGCCTGGAAATGTTAAGGAGGATATCCATCATCGATTAAGATGAACATATCAAGAATAAACTACCTTGACAAAAAGTAGGAATTACATCTATCGAATGCTGGATAAAATACCAATCAAAGAGAATATTCGTCATCGGTTAGGATGAACATATCAAGGATAGACTCCGATGGGAGAAATAGGAATTATAACTACCTTTTTACTGGGTAGAATACCAATCAAAGAGAATATCTGTCACCGGTTATGATGAACATATCAAGGATAAACTCTGCAAATGGAGAAAAGCAGGATTTACAACTACCGGTTACTGGGCAGAAGATCGCAAGAGAAGGAAACTCGTCATCAATTAGGATGAACATATCAAGGATTAACTCTCTAGGAACAAAATAGGGATTACAACTACCTTTTTGCTGGGTAGAATACCAAGGATGTGAATATCCGTCACCGGTTAAGATGAACATATCAAGGATAAACTCAAAACAAGGGAAGAAAATATCTGTCATCGGTTAGGATGAACATATCAAGGATATACTTCCTGGGGAAACATGAAAATGAATCCGCTGGGGGGAAAAGGTTACTTTTGCCGGGTATTGGGCAAGAACTAACACACTACAAACTAAGAAGAATATTACCAGTTACTGGGTAATAAACTCTTAGGGGACCCAAAAGCATCTATCTAGGTAAGATCTAGAAAGAAACAGTCAATCAAGACTCAACCCGATGAGGACATAGCTCAATGGGAGTGGTTCCATCCAGATAATCAACTGGGGAGGAAACTAAAACAAATCATCGTCCACGTGGATCATCGTCCACACAAGATTGATCACACGCTGAAGTCCTACCAATGTAGGTAACAAGATTGAGTTACTTTGAGGTCAAATCGAAGCAACTCAGATCGTGCACCTCAAATTTCAACTCCTTGTATCTTTCAATATACTTGGAGTTAGGATAAATTGAGGCCAGATTCGAGCTCTTGAGCATTTTTACTTTAAATTCATGTCCTTATTTTTAATTTTGGTGATGGTTGTGAGTGAACTAGTCCGATGAAGCTCACCGGAGAAGGAGACCTGAGCTTTGGCTCCGGTGATGCGTTGACACTCATCAGAAACACATGATCCATTTGAAATGCTATAATCTCGCGCGTTGAAACTGATTACCTTTGGTACATCGCTTTGACTCATGACCATGGTGGAATGCGCGCTAGCAGCCACTTGATCTGCCACCTCAATTAATGAGGGAGATCAAGTGGTCCACGTTTTTTTCTTTTTCTTTCTTTCTGATTTTCATTTTATTTGGTTTATTTTCATTAATTCATATTAATTTTAATATTGATCCAAAAAATATGAGAGTTTCACCAACAAAAATTAAATAAATTCCTCTTTCATTTTCTGAATTAAAATTATTGTTTGGATCATTATTAATATTTTTCATGATTTAATTGATTTTGTGAATATTTTTAATTGTTTAAAAATATTTTTAAGTTTCCAAAAATTATTAAATTTTTTCTCCAAGGTCCTTTGACCTTGTTTGACCTATGATAAATCTCATGACCATTTCTTTGGTGTTTTAATGAGGTTTTAGGATTTTGATAAACCATAATTTAATCTAATGCATATTTTAATTGATTTTAATTGTTTAAATGCAAAATAAATTGTGTAGAGCTTTTGATATTGACTTGTTGAATTGGACTTGTGTTGTTGGGTCTTGGTCAAGGTTGATTTAACTTTGTTGAGTTAAAATCATTGGATTTAGGGGACTGAAGAAATATACATTTCATCTCCCAAAATGAATGAATGATTTTAATTTGATGAGAGTCCTCCTTTGACCAATTTGTGTTGATTCCATTCACCCCCCTCTTCATCTCAATCCCCTTCTATATTCATTCATGTCATGGACCTATGATATCTCTATATCCTAAGGCTAGTTGAATTCAAAATCAACATAAGTGTGGATGGGATTAGGTCCACCTCTTTTGCATATTCTTTTTGTGTGTGGTATGTTTTAGAAGCATAGTTCATTATACTATGTCTCTAACATGCATTAACACCAAAATTTCTATTGCCCGACCTCTAATAGTTGTGACTTCTACATAAGTCCAATTACGATTGCTTAACATAGCGCTAAATTTATGACACAAAAGGCATAACATTCTAGTAAGTGAGATTGTAAGTCTCCCCTCTTTCATGGTATTGTGTGGAAACTTGGCCTTTTTTCCTTCCTTTGGAAGATGTCTTGGCTCAAGGATCCAGGCTTGTGAATAGTGGGTTGAGTGTTCTCCAAAGAATGACTCAAACAAAACAAAAGCAAAAGCAATACTAACTTCTAATCAACTAACAACTAAATTTAATTTCAAGTCATTTACTTTTATGCACTTTAATTTTTTAAGTCTTATTTCATTTGCCATTATTCATACCATTCAACTTGTTTACTTTAATACCATTTTTACTTTGCTCACTTGAGCCATACTTTATGAATATATTGTGTTTGTATATACTTGTTTGTGTTTATGGTCTTTTGACCTTAATGTACATAATAAGAACAAAAACCCTAAAAGTCATTTTGTGTGGACTGTTGGATTTGATATGAGACATTGGACTTAGAATTAGACAACATCCTTATGTAAAAGGACTTGGCCAATGCCAACTTTCATGAAATCAAGTGCTTGTGAAGTGAATTTTCATATGATGCAAATATTGAAGATCCTTTTGAGTTCATCTGCAACATGATCTTGATGAAGCTATTATTTTGAACTTGTGTCTAATGCTTATCTTTGAAGTCATCTGATACATGGAAGATCATGAAGTTGCTAAGCTTGGACGTGGTTATCTTTATTTGATGCCTTGCTCTTCATCTTGCTATTTGTGTATTGATATTTCTTAATTCTAAAGTCCAAGGGAAATTTGGGTTTCTATATGACATTCTTGTCTATTGGATTGCAGCCCATTGGTAAGATCTTTTCAACTCTTAACTTTTAAATTTGTGCCTAGGATTAGTCTCTTCATCTCCTTCCCACTTCTTTAATTTCAAATCTCTCCCCCTTTTCAAAATCTTCTTTGTTTGTGATTTCTAAGCTTATACCACATTGCAAATTAGAAACTTTGGCCTTATGCCATTGAATTTTTAAACTCTTTTCTTAATCAAATTTGTAAATGAACTTAACTATACTTGACTTAAAATTTCAAAAGACAAAAATAACTAACACTCATTCAAGCTTTTTTAGGCCTTTTGTGCCTTTGTTAAACTTAAAATTTTATTAAAAGCAACTCATTCACTTTGAAATTGATACCACAAACTACGGGGTTATCAATTTAAAAGTTGAGAGATTTGAAATTAAAGAAGTGGGGAGGAGATGAAGAGACTAATCCTAGGCACAAATTTAAAAGTTAAGAGTTGAAAAAATCTGACCAATGGGTTGCAATCCAATAGACAAGAATGTCATATAGAAACCCAAATTTCCCTTGGACTTTAGAATCAAGCAATATCAATACACAAATAGCAAGATGAACATCAAATAAAAATAGCCACGTCCAAGCTTAGCAACTCCATGATCATCCATGTATCAGATGACTTCAAAGATAATCATTAGACACAAGTTCAAAATAATAGCTTCATTATGGGTGGTAGACCTAAGAAAAAATGTTGCTTCCCGTGCAAAAATTACCTAGCCATATAGAACCTTGATATTTCAGTTTGTCTTTCCCAAACCTTTTTAATTCTTGGAAGTACATAACCATTAAAAGCTTCAATCTTATTTCTATTTGTTACCCATCTATCCATAAGACACCTTCTTATATACTCTAGCATTGTAACAACATGCCGTTGTCTTTGTCTAATTATAACACTATTGAATCTTGAACTAGAAAATCAAGAAACCAAACCCATGAGTCCTTAGTTTCTGCTTCTACCACAACCAATGCAATGAGTATAATTTGGTCATTAGGGTCTCTACCTATTGCTACAAGAATTTGTTCTCCATAATGACCCTTGAGAAAACACCCATCAACTCCAATGATTGGTCGACAAACTTGAAAACTTCTCTTACAAGCATCAAGGCATATATATAGTCGTTGAAAACTTGGCAATAATGGTCCATTCACATAGTTCTCATGTTGCTCAGTTTCCTCACTTAGTGGTTCAATTGGTTGCATTTTCACTTTGTTGAGAATATGGTACCCAAAACCCACTCATAGTCCACAAACTTATTAGGCATCACAAATGATGGATATTTTTCCTTAGTTCCTTTATCTGAGTAGTCACTACTTTAATCCTCATCAGTCTCCAACTCTTCAGATATATAATCTAGATCTAACAGAATCGTATCTACCATTTTTCTTCTAATTATTTCAACAAACCCAAAATCAATTGTATCTTCATCATTAGATGGTTCATTTTCAACAAACATGGCTTCTTCCACCCTTTGTTTGCAAGGTTTTCCCTTTTCTTGTTGGAACTTCCCTTGGCCTTTTTTTCTTAGGTCTACCACCCATAATGTTTTTTCCTTTACTTGCATCATCCACTTCTAATTCATCTACCTCTTGATCATTATCTTCAACGAAAAATCCTCCCACTCTTACCAATACCTCATAAATTCTATCATTTAACACCTCATCATCGGAGTCATCAAACCTTCACCCTAATGCACTATCATCACTTTGTTCATTATGGTCACTCTCAACAATTTTTGCATTTTGTTCATGTATCTCAGGCTATGAGTCAATGTCAGTTATCTCACCCATAGTGTCAGTTTCAAGTATGTCATGTTGGCCCTCAACTATGTCAGTTTCATGTATGTCATGTTGGTCCTTAGCTATGTCAGTTTCAAGTATGTCATGGTGGCCTCAGCTATGTCAGTTTCAGGTATGTCAGTTTCGGGTATCTCATCTACTACAATGGGTTGGACATAAGTTAAAAAAGGTTGGACATCAACTACATCAGGTTGGGAAATAGGATGGACTATGTATACGTCTATCTTGTCATGAGTCTTAAACCAATTTAGCAATTCTATTGCACTAAAGTCATTAATTTGTTCCTTTAAAGCACTAGCAGAATCATACCATATTTCAAGTACCCTAGGGTACCCCATTTCTTTAACAACATACAAAATTTAAAAATAACTCCATCTGTCACTATCACACTTCCAGCCTGACACTACCCCTCTTACATATCTACCCCTATCATCAAACTGTCCCCATGATGAAAATCAACATAAAAATCATCCATTTTTGGCAGAAAAGTTATAAGATATAGAAATTGATAAGTAGTATAAGGGACCACATACAAAACCCTAGAGCTTAATAAATCAAATACATTTTCGTAGGGAAAATGAGACTTACCTTAACGTTCAAAGTGATCACACTAAAATTTACGTATTTTCGACTCCGATTTCACATGCATTCTAGTCATTTTATTGTCATTCTGTTGTGTTATTACTGTGTTTTCCTTTGTTTTAAGGTTTTTACTTTAATCGGAGCCCCGATCGAGAAAAGGAGCGAAAAAGAGGCAAAAACCCTAAAAATCAGCATTTTGCTCTTATGGCCTACCCAATGACGGGCGCCACAGTCCAAGCCACGATGTGTTCAATTCAAACTTCCACCAACTCCCACGTTTTCCCACCACTTCCACTAAGGCGCCCCACTTTGTGCTTGTGGCGGGCGCCATAGCCTTGTGGCGGGCGCCACAAGAGGAAAACGGTTTCCTCTATTTTCAAGTTGAAGGGCATCCAAGTCAATTCCACCTTTTTCATTTGCTTATAAATAGAAACGCGAATTCAGTTTTACAATCACCCAAACTTAGAGCAGACGAAGATCCGAACGTTGGAACAAGGCGAAATCAGAAGCAACTTTGTTTCACTTAGGCATATATTCAGTTTTATAAAGTGGTAATCGCTTCGCATTGGAGTGTTACCACAATTGTGTAATTGAGTCTGTGATAGAGTCTGTACTCGAGTTTGGAGCACTTTGGAAGGAAGTTAATCCTGCCGCCATTTTCTTTTCCGCATTGCAATTTACTCAGCCCTCCGATTGGAGCA
The DNA here is from genome assembly GCF_024323335.1 of Lathyrus oleraceus. Lineage (NCBI taxonomy): Eukaryota > Viridiplantae > Streptophyta > Magnoliopsida > Fabales > Fabaceae > Lathyrus > Lathyrus oleraceus. Next base: position 93,290,346 of record NC_066585.1, read on the forward strand.
GGTTTTTATTACTCGCCTTTACTTTATTTATTTCCCGCACTCGTCTTTACTTTATTTATTTCCCGCACTCGCCTTTACTTTATTTATTTCCCGCACTCGCTTTACTTTATTTATTTCCCGCACTCGCTTTTATTTTATTTATTTCCTCGCACTCACTTTAAATTATTTATTTTCCGCACTCGCTTTAAATTATTTACTTTCCGCACTCGCACTACTTTTATTTATTTTAATGCACTTTTACTTTACCATGTCTAGCTAAATTTATAAGGCTAGAATGTAAGGATCGTAATTAAACCAGTAATCCGTACAATTGTTCGTAGAAACACTTAAAGGGCTATTTTAACTTTCAAATTAAGTTTTCCCGCACTTCAATTCCGTTGGGTAAGATCGAAAGTCGAACGTCTTTTTAAACTTAATTGTTTTTAACTATTTCAAAAACAGCGAAAGCGCTTTTTTTAGTTCATTAGGAGTTTTTAACATTAAGAAGAAAAGAGATTTTAAAACTATTTTCGGACGCGTTTATAAGTTTAGAGTCTGGTTCGTAAGAACCTCTTTTGGTTGAGAAATCCAGGTTATAATACTTTTCAACTTAGTCAAGATACTATATTTCTTAAAAATAGGTTTACTACTCTAACGCAATGCGCGCCTTTTTATAAGTGACAATAAGAGGGTTTGATTAGGGAGTACAACTCGGTTATGAATACGCGAAAGCGACAGTTCCTGTTAAATTAGTTCTTTTCAAAGTAGGAAACATTGTCCATAAGTAGTTCTATTAACAAGTACTTGAATTATCAATTGATTACGTGAATTACATTCGACCCTGTCTTTATTAATTATATTTTATTTCAGTACTTTATTTTTCAATTGCACACTACAAAAACACCTATTTCGATTGCCTTTGATAAACACCATAACAACAGATAACGATAGATTGACACTTGGTCTATGTGGTTCGATAATCTTTTATATTACTCTGACGCGTTCGTATACTTGCGAACATCAAGTTTTCCAACGCATCAAGTTTTTGGCGCCGTTGTCGGGGATCAATTTCGTCAAATTTCATTTTCTTGTTGTTATATCGTTGAGACTTAGGTTATTTCCCGCCGGTCGATGCGAAGAACTCGCAGCACCGGAAGTTTAAGTTTAGTAAACCCTCTGGCGGAACCTGAACATTACGCTCGCGCACGTTTATTCTTTCATAGAATTAAGAGAGCTATGGCCGAAGATCAAAACCAAAGACCTCTTAAGGACTTCGCTCAACCATCTAATGAAGAACCCAATTCTAGTATAGTAAACCCAATAATCCCAGCCAATAATTTTGAACTTAAACTGTCCCTATTGCAACTAGTGCAACAGAGACAATTCGCGGGTCTCGCTACCGAGAACCCAAACCAACATTTAAAAATATTTCTTCAATTAGCAGATACTTTTAAAACCAATAGAGCTTCTCCTGAGGCAATACGTTTAAGATTATTTCCTTTTTCCCTCAGAGATAAAGCTCTATCATGGTTAGATTCCCTTCCACCCAATTCCATTACGACTTGGGATAACCTTAGAAGAGTTTTCCTTGCTAGATATTTTCCCCCGAGTAAGACCGCCGTTCTTCGAAACCATATAACTAGATTTACCCAAAACCATGGAGAATCGTTGTTCGAAGCTTGGGAGAGATATAAAGAGTTGTTACGAGCATGCTCGCATCATGGCTTAGAAAATTGGTTAATCATTCAAACCTTCTATAATGGACTTCATTATAACACAAAGATGACCATCGACGCTGCCGCAGGCGGTGCTCTGATGAACAAACCTTATCCTGAAGCTAGTGCCCTCATCGAAGACATGGCTCAAAACCATCAATCATGGGGAGTCGAACGAGCGACAGTTGAGAAGAAGGAAGCCCAAGGAGGAGTGCATGAACTAAGCTCTATAGACATGATGCAAGCTAAAATGGACGCATTAGCCTTAAAAGTCGAGCATATGTGCACGAAACCGAATACTGTAGCCGCAGTTTCGTCGGATTATGAGATATGTGGAACCCTAAGGACACCAATCTGCAGAATGCAGTCTATTGAACGAAACCCACTCTGAGCAAGTGAACTACACCCAAGGGAACCCATATTCGAATACCTATAACCCTGGATGGAGGAATCACCCTAACTTCTCCTATAAAAACAATAACCCTATTCAAAATAATGCACCTCCGAGACCTAGTTATCAAACCCCTAGATCAAATCAACCAATGCAACCTGTACCACCAAAACCGAGCCTTAAGAAAATTATGGAAAATTTTATCACCGCTCAAACCCAACAAAACAAGGAGTTCATGAACCAAAACATTCATGTTAACGAATTGATTACTCAGTTAGGAACCAAGGTTGACCAGATAGTTACTCATACCAAGATGCTTGAAACCCAGATCTCTCAGGTAGCTTTAAACCAAGCCCCTCATACTACACCTAGAGGACAATTCCCTGGACAACCTCAACAAAATCCGAGAGGACAAGCCAATGTCATTACCCTACGAAGTGGGAACGCTTATGATGAGCCACCAAACCCAAGATTGAGTGAACCCGAAACTTCTAAGGAATGTACCAAACCCCCAGACGAAGTAAAGGAACCAGAGGAATCTGAAAACCAGGAAGGTCGAGATAAAGGAGAAGAACCTAAAGATAAAATTTACGTACCGCCCCCACCATATAAACCACCTATACCATATCCCCAAAGACTCAAACAAACCCAGATAAATAAAAAGTACCAAAAATTTATTAAAGTTATAGAAAAACTTCATGTAGAAATCCCTTTCACAGAAGCCATCACCCAAATACCTTCTTATGCAAAGTTTCTGAAAGACATCCTTACCAACAAACGTAGACTTGACGATCCGAAGCCTTTGGAATGTAATGCAATTTTCGAGGACAAATTAGCAAAGAAAGATAAAGATCCTAGAAATTTCTCCATTCCTTGCCTTTTGGGTAATCATGTCATCGAAAAAGCTTTTCTAGACTTAGGAGCTAGTGTGAGCTTAACGCCTCTAGCAGTTAGTGAGAGATTAAACTTAGGAGAATTACAACCCACTAAGATGTCACTTCAGTTAGCCGATAGATCTGTCAAATATCCGATAGGCATTTTAGAAGATGTTCCTGTTAGGATAGGTCAACTATTTATCCCTACTGATTTTGTCGTCATGGACATCAAAGAAGACAATGATATACCAATTCTTCTAGGTAGACCATTCTTATCAACTGCAGGAGCCATAATAGATGTCAAGAAAGGAAAGTTGACGTTTGAGGTAGGTAACGAGAAAATAGAATTTATACTTTCGAAATTTCTTATGGCACCTGTGATGGGAGACTCGTGTTATGCCTTATATATCATTGATGAATGTGTTAGAGAATTAGAACAAAATGAAATTATTAAGTTACCATCGACCCCCATAAAGGAAGATGATGACTTTAAAGAACCTTACATCGATGATAACCTTTACGAATGTTTATCCCTTACCCCAGATCCTATGCCATGCCCTAAGAACCCGACCTTAGAACTTAAGGAACTGCCTAAGAACCTGAGATACGAGTTCCTCGACGAAAAGATGAACCGTCTAGTTATAGTTAGTGCTACCTTGAGCCAAGAGGAGACGAACCAACTTTTAGACGTTTTACGAAGATATCCCTCAGCCTTAGGATATAATATCTCTGACCTGAAAGGTATAAGCCCATCCGTATGCATGCATCGGATTTCGCTCGAAGAAGATTCAAAACCCTCTAGGGAGCATCAGAGAAGAATAAACCCTATAATGAGTGATGTTGTTAAGAAGGAAGTTCTTAAGTTACTTGAGGCAGGTATAATCTATCAGATCTCGGATAGTAAGTGGGTGAGCCCTGTGCATGTAGTACCTAAAAAGGGAGGCATCACAGTCGTGCAAAACGATAAAGGCGAACATGTAGCAAAACGTTTAGAAGGAGGATGGCAGATGTGTATAGATTATAGAAAATTAAATAAAGCAACTAGGAAGGACCATTTCCCTTTACCATTTATTGACCAGATGTTGGAGCGCCTAGCCAGACACTCTTACTTCTGTTATTTAGATGGATACTCTGGATTCTTCCAAATACCTATTCACCCAGAAGATCAAGAAAAAACTACCTTTACATGCCCCTATGGAACTTTTGCCTACAGACGAATGCCTTTCGGCCTCTGTAACGCCCCAGCTACTTTCCAACGCTGCATGATGTCAATATTCGCATATTACCTTGATGGTATCATGGAAGTGTTTATGGATGATTTCTCGGTTTGCGGATTTGATTTCCACAATTGTCTTGCTAACCTTGAGAAAATCCTGGAGAGATGCGTGGAGGTGAACCTTGTGCTAAATTGGGAAAAATGTCATTTCATGGTGACCGAAGGAATAGTTTTAGGGCATATAGTTTCCGAAAAAGGTATAGAGGTAGATAAAACTAAAATAGAAGTTATAGAAAACCTAAAACCACCAAAAACAATCAGAGAAGTCCGAAGCTTTCTTGGACACGCTGGATTCTACCGGCGTTTTATTAAGGACTTCTCCAAAATAACTAAACTGTTAACCGAACTTTTAATGAAAGATGCTGAATTCATTTTTGATGAAAAATGTAATGACGCATTTAATCTTTTAAAGCAAGCATTAATCTCAGCACCCATTATGAAACCGCCCGATTGGTCGGAACCTTTCGAGATAATGTGCGATGCTAGTGATTATGCAGTTGGAGCCGTCCTAGGACAAAGAAAAAATAAAAAATTACATACCATTTATTATGCCAGTAGAACCCTAGATGCTGCCCAACTTAATTACGCAACAACCGAAAAAGAATTACTCGTTGTAGTTTTCGCTATAGACAAATTTAGATCTTATCTAGTAGGAGCAGAAATTATTGTTTACACCGATCATGTTGCCATTCGTTACCTATTAAGTAAAAAAGATGCCAAGCCCAGGTTACTCTGATGGATTCTATTACTACAAGAGTTTGATTTAGATATAAGAGATAAAAAAGGCACTGAAAATGTAGTGGCTGATCACCTTTCTAGGCTAGAACATCTAAAACCTGAACTAGTATCCATAAATGATGATTTCGCCTATGATAGACTGATAGCTAAAGTAGAAACCATTGAAGACAATAACCTAGATCCTTATGAGCATTCCCAAAATTCCTTAGCAATAAATAACGTACCCTGGTATGCAGATTTCGTTAATTACCTAGCTGCTGATATAGTACCCCCTGATCTTGACTACTACCGCAAGAAGAAATTCTTCCACGATGTGAGAAACTTCTACTGGGACGAACCGCTCCTTTTCAAAAGGGGTAAAAATGGCATTTTTCGTCGTTGCGTTCCAGAAGAAGAGGTAAACAATATTATCGAGCATTGTCATTCTGCACCTTATGGTGGACATGCGAGCACCTCTAAGACATACGCCAAGATTCTTCAAGCTGGCCTATTCTGGCCTACCATGTGGCGTGATGTCTATGCTTACATTGTCAAATGCGACAGATGCCAACGCACTGGAAACATTTCAAGACGTGATGAAATGCCCTTAAGAAACATTCAAGAAGTAGAACTCTTTGACGTATGGGGTATAGATTTCATAGGACCTTTTCCACCATCCTTAGGAAATAGGTATATCTTAGTAGCCGTAGACTATGTGTCTAAGTGGATCGAAGCTATAGCTGCACCCACAAACGACACTAGGGTAGTAATCAAATTATTTAAAAACTATATATTCCCTAGATTTGGAACACCACGTTTAGTCATAAGCGATGGAGGATCACACTTTATATCGAGAATATTTGAAAAACTTTTAAGAAAATATGGAGTTAAGCATAGAGTAGCAACACCGTACCATCCACAAACTAGTGGCCAAGTAGAAGTATCTAATAGGGAGATAAAACAAATCCTAGAGAAAACTATTTCTATTTCTAGGAGAGACTGGTCTCAGAAGCTTCAAGAAGCATTATGGGCCTATAGAACCGCTTTCAAAACCCCTATAGGAACTACTCCTTATCAACTAGTTTATGGAAAATCATGTCACTTACCATTCGAGTTAGAGCATAAGGCCTATTGGGCCATTAAAACTTTGAATTTAGACTACTTAGCCGCTGGAGAAAAGCGTGTCCTGGACATTCATAAATTAGAAGAACTTAGGCAATCTGCCTACGAAAATGCAAAAATATATAAAGAGAGGACAAAAGCCTATCATGACAAAAGAATAGTAAAGAAAAACTTCAATGTAGGCGATTCCGTTCTCCTTTTCAACACTAGGTTACGACTTTTCCCTGGAAAGCTACGTTCAAGATGGACTGATCCTTTCGAAGTATCCAAGATTCTGAGATCCGGAGCCGTAGAAATCAAGAACGATACCTGTAGTCCATTCATTGTAAATGGACAAAGACTAAAGCTCTATGAAGGAGGAGACATTCCAGCATACTACTCAAGCCACACCCTGATTGATCCGCCGATTCATACTACTACAGGTGTATAAATTCTAACCGTCAAGCTAATGACATTAAACAAGCGCTGCGTGGGAGGCAACCCATGGTTTTTCTTTTCATTTTATTTTTTTTCGCATTTATTTACATTTATTTTTATCTTTATTTTTATTTTGCATTGAGACTAAAGTTTGAATGGTTTGTATTTTCAGGATCACTTTCCTAACCTTTACAGGATGCAGGGTTTTGATGACATGCATATCGCCTATAGAGACAATGCTCAGAGGGAGCGCTACATTGCTTTATATCAGCGCCCTATGGCACCCACACGTTACCCTGATCAGCATTGTATGGAGGCACTGGGTATCGAGCCTAGTATCTGATTCCTTAGCCACCAGCTCCACTGGGACAAATTTGCTGATGACTTGAGTAACACATATAGGAACCTGACTTTGGAGTTCCTGAGTTCATTCGACTACGACCCATATTCTGGACCAGATGGGTATGCTGCTTTCAGGCTTTTTGGAGTTGAGTACTCCTTCAGCCAGAAAGAGTTCGGCGACTTATTAGGTTTCCAGACTACTCCTGATGCTATCCCGGAGACAACTTTGGGATATTTCCTGGGTAAGGAAGTGGAGAAGTTTTGGAGTGATATATCAGGTGGAGGAAGCCAGGATCCATCTACACAGTTATCTTATGTCATACATAACCCAACCTTCAGATATTTTCAGATGATATTAGCACATTCCTTCCTGGGAAGACAGGATGCAGAGACTCTACTAAGTGAAGAGGAGATCTTCATACTATTTTGCGCATCCCAGTCTCGCCCAGTAGCATGTGGGAACTTTTTATTGAATAATCTCAGCGGTATCTCTAGATCCACCGAAGGAGTCATCCATGTTGGTGGAATCGTCACACAGATTGCTGTCGCTTTGGGTCTGTCTCGCAAGCTGTTGCATCTTCGGACCTACTGTGGATATACTACCATGGACATCGATTTCTGTTTGACCAGAGGATTGATGAGGAGAGCCTCTTTCCACCCATGTCAGTTCCGATTGCTAGTCGACAGTGAGGCCATCCATTACTTTACACTGCCAGACCCTATGATGACCAGTGTGCATGATCCAGCGAATTGGAGTTATGCTCTAGAGGGCCAGGGAGAGACCGTTGAGGAGCCGAGATCGCCCCCAGTTGCTGAATACACACCTGCACCACCATCTCCTAAAATCACTATTCTCTCTAATAATCATTCATTGCAGACACCCGACATACGCACCCAGATTGCTGAGTGCCGTAGAGAGATTGCAGCGCTTAGACAGGAAGTGGCGGACCTAACCTTACAGATAGGAGTGTCTGATCTCACCCATGCTACTGAAGCCGATTGTCTATATTAGGAGATCGCCGAGCTCAGGCAGGAGATAGCCGTGCTCCGTGAATCCACTCAGGCAGACGACCACACTAATACCTGATCTCACCATTTCAGTTTATTTCTCTTTATATATATTTATCGTATTTGCATCTCTTATTTTACATTATCGCATTTGAATATCATATAAACTACTGCCGTACATTAGTATTTATATTTTTATCTATATATGTTTTATATTTATTTTATTTTGCATTTTAATTTTTTCAGTTATTTATTTATATTTACATTTAATTTCCGTTCTTGTTTTTGTTTTAGTTTCACTTTTTATTTTTCGTTTTTACTTTTATAATTATGCAAGTCAAAGAAACTAGGAGAATCACAAGACAGATGCTATCCAGACCCCCCCAAAGCCAAAAGACAAGCGAAGCCCAAACCAAAGGACCAAAATCTGGCCCAGTCGGATTTTGCCTTGTGGCGCCCGCCATAGGACCTGTGGCGCCCGCCACAACGTCTGTAAATGGTCGGGGCAGACCTCTCTTCTTCACCATTTTTGCAACTTACAACCTCCAAAACCCATTTTTTTCACCTTGGAAAAAAGCCCTTGAACCCACAAAAAGCTCATACTTTCCTAACCATCATACCACACATATCATTGTTCCACTTTCCGTTTTTGATTTCATCCGCCGGATTTTGTAAAAATCCAACCTTTTCACCAACCACTTCATCTTCTTCATCCACATTTCAAGAGCATTCAAATGGAGTTCAACGGATTCGTTCTTCGAGGAGGGAAACCAGGGGAGAGACAAAGAAAAATCATTGAACGGTTGCAAAATCGGGAACTTCTCCCGACAAGGTATGTTGACGAAGATTGTCTATATACTTTAGGCATCTACCATAGCATTTTCCATTTATTAGACTTCTTAGGTTTGCATAATTTCTTTACCAACAAAGAACCCACCTATGAGCGACTGACAATTGAATTTTTAAGTTCTTTAATTTATGTTGTCCGCCCTAACACTGCTAGCACAGTCGGTACTGTTCAATTTAGAATGTTTGCTGTTGAATACCAATTCAGTACCGATGAACTAGCCAGTCTGTTAGGGATCCCTCATGGGGAGGGTGCTATTTGTGAGGCCCCTTTGGATTCCGAATGGGCAGTTGAGGTATTTTCCTTCTGGGAGCGTCTATCAAACACTTCCATTAACTCTTTTGAAGGAGTTCTTGCCTCAACCATCCATAACCCGGCCATCAGAGTTTTTAGATATCTGTTGGCATGCACTATTTTTGGCCGGGAGAATCCAAATAAGGTTAACGCTAGAGAGCTTCTATTTTTGCAAGGAAGCCTCACAAATAGGAAAATTAATTCGGTTCCGTTTATGCTCGCCCATATGATTTTAACTCTGAATAAGGCGGGACCGATTTCTTTTGGTGGATTAATTACGTCTATTGCTCGGGCACTTAACCTGAACAATGAGTTGGCTACCCTAGACCCCTTACCTCTTCGCATAATTAACTTAAAATTTCTGAGAGACATGAAATTGTGTCGTTCAAGGAGAGAAGGAGGTTATACACTTATGATTCATGGTGTAGCCATCCCATCTGTTATTCTACCTTGCACTAGACGTACAGATATACGTAATGAGAGGAACTGGACCTAGGATTTAGATGCTCCACCTGTTTTGGGTCCTCTTCCTCCTAACATTCCTGATGAGGCGGGACCAGACACTGATGATAAATATGATCGGAGAGAGAGATCTCCCGTACCACATGTGTCCCCCCATCATCCTTCACCACCACACACCGCACCATCTTCTTCTTCTGCAGGTACCACTCTTGACTTCTATATTACATAGGAGATGTGGCGTGACCACCTGGCTAGAGAGCAAAGGCGTGACGACCTACTCTCTACCCTCCAGCAACAAATGACGGATAATATGAACTTCATGCAAGAATCGCAGTGGAGGACAGACAGGTCCTATGACACTGTTCTACAGTCTTTGCAAGTGATCACCGATACACAAGCCCGTCAACAACATTACCACCAGCGACACATTGCTCTCGTAGAAAACACTCAGGGTACCATTTTAGGTCACCTTCGAGACGTGAGGACCGCTTAGGATGCCCTGCAGGCGAGGATGGATCAGAGAGACCGTCGTCGTACCCGATCCCGTCGTCCACCTCAGGATGGCGAGGGCACTAGTGGTCAGCAATAGGTTGCCAGGTATCTCTTCCCTTGTCTTATTTCGAAACATTGGGGACAATGTTCGATTTAAGTGTGAGAGGAGCATTTATCATTTTCCTTTTATTTCTAGTTTTATTTGTTGTTTTTTAGACTATTTATTTCCTTTTAGTTGTTTAATTTCCCTTTTAGTTGTTTATTTTGCTTTCTAGTATAATGCATGAGTCTGACGAGTCACCAAATACAGTAGATCTTTAGTACAATCCTACCTCCCCATACCTTTAGCCCCACCAAAATTTTTTTTTGCAAAAGAAAATAGGTGTTATTTCGAAAGTTTTTAGGTTTTAAGGACATGTTTTGAGTAAGGATGCGGTGACTTGGGAGAACTTTGCGAAACATCAGTATCTATTTTAGCACCATAAGCTTCGTAAATATAGGAATCATTCCCAAAACCCCATATACCATGGCCTTAATCATCATTTCTGTATAAGTCCTTAGTAGTTTATCTCAGCAGTCAGCTCCGGCCTACGCATCCTCTACGTAGGGGACCGATGCAAATAAGTGAATGATCCAGAAAAAAAACAAAAAAAAAATAAAAGAAAGCAAAAAGGCAACTCCGGTATAGATGACCCTCACAAAGTCATTTAAACCAAAGAATTGTAAAAAATTGCTACAAAAAGAAAAAGAAAAAGAAAAGCAGTACTCACTGTTAGTTGGTTCAGAGGTATCTGGCACTGAACTCGGTAGGGCGGATTACGATCCGATCCCCCACAACTACAGTTGGGTCCAATAAAAGGATTTACACATATTTATGTGCCAGAAATCCCATGCTCTGATCATAATCACTAATAGGCCACTCTACTATGAAGTATGTACGGATAACAGGCTTAATGTGATTGCGCCTGAATGAAAAGGATATAAAAAGAGATGAAGAGGCAGGCCTAGGTATTGTGGGATAATATGGGTTGGTTAATATAGGAATGAAGTTTATGTCTGTATTTTCGGATTAGTGTCATCATGATACCCTTAGTTCACTCAGTTAGTACCTATCACTGCATCCCGACTTGAATTTAGAATTTTCACCTGAAGCACTCGTTTACACCAGTTTTTCTTTTATGAGCTTTATAATGTTTTGCTTGAGGACAAACAAAGGTTTAAGTGTGGGAGAGTTTGATCACACTAAAATTTACGTATTTTCGACTCTGATTTCACATGCATTCTAGTCATTTTATTGTCATTCTGTTGTGTTATTACTGTGTTTTCCTTTGTTTTCAGGTTTTTACTTTAATCGGAGCCCCGATCGAGAAAAGGAGCGAAAAAGAGGCAAAACCCCTAAAAATCAGCATTTTGCTCTTATGGCCTACCCAATGGCGGGCGCCACAGTCCAAACCACGACGTGTCCAATTCAAACTTCCACCAACTCCCACGTTTTCCCACCACTTCCACTAAGGCGCCCCACTTTGTGCTTGTGGCGGGCGCCATAGCCTTGTGGCGGGCGCCACAAGAGGAAAACGGTTTCCTCTATTTTCAAGTTGAAGGGCATCCAAGTCAATTCCACCTTTTTCATTTGCTTATAAATAGAAACGCGAATTCAGTTTTACAATCACCCAAACTTAGAGCAGACGAAGATCCGAACGTTGGAACAAGGCGAAATCAGAAGCAACTTTGTTTCACTTAGGCATATATTCAGTTTTATAAAGTGGTAATCGCTTCGCATTGGAGTGTTACCACAATTGTGTAATTGAGTCTGTGATAGAGTCTGTACTCGAGTTTGGAGCACTTTGGAAGGAAGTTAATCCTGCCGGCATTTTCTTTTCCGCATTGCAATTTACTTAGCCCTCCGATTGGAGCAGGTTTTTATTACTCGCCTTTACTTTATTTATTTCCCGCACTCGCCTTTACTTTATTTATTTCCCGCACTCGCCTTTACTTTATTTATTTCCCGCACTCGCTTTACTTTATTTATTTCCCGCACTCGCTTTTATTTTATTTATTTCCTCGCACTCGCTTTAAATTATTTATTTTTCGCACTCGCTTTAAATTATTTACTTTCCGCACTCGCACTACTTTTATTTATTTTAATGCACTTTTACTTTACCATGTCTAGCTAAATTTATAAGGCTAGAATGTAAGGATCGTAATTAAACCAGTAATCCGTACAATTGTTCGTAGAAACACTTAAAGGGCTATTTTAACTTTCAAATTAAGTTTTCCCGCACTTCAATTCCGTTGGGTAAGATCGAAATCCGTCCAACGTCTTTTTAAACTTAATTGTTTTTAACCATTTCAAAAACAGCGAAAGCGCTTTTTTTAGTTCATTAAGAGTTTTTAACATTAAGAAGAAAAGAGATTTTAAAACTATTTTCGGACGCGTTTATAAGTTTAGAGTCTGGTTCGTAAGAACCTCTTTTGGTTGAGAAATCTAGGTTATAATACTTTTCAACTTAGTCAAGATACTATATTTCTTAAAAATAGGTTTACTACTCTAACGCAATGCGCGCCTTTTTATAAGTGACAATAAGAGGGTTTGATTAGGGAGTACAACTCGGTTATGAATACGCGAAAGCGACAGTTCCTGTTAAATTAGTTCTTTTCAAAGTAGGAAACATTGTCCATAAGTAGTTCTATTAACAAGTACTTGGATTATCAATTGATTACGTGAATTACATTCGACCCTGTCTTTATTAATTATATTTTATTTCAGTACTTTATTTTTCAATTGCACACTACAAAAACACCTATTTCGATTGCCTTTGATAAACACCATAACAACAGATAACGATAGATTGACACTTGGTCTATGTGGTTCGATAATCTTTTATATTACTCTGACGCGTTCGTATACTTGCGAACATCAAGTTTTCCAACGCATCACAAAGCTTCGTATTTGAGGTTGTCACCCTCAAATCCTTCATCTCCCTTTTGAATCCATCATCTTCGTTCGCAACAACTCGTATTTGCAAAGTTTGTCAAATTAGGGTTAACTTTAGGAATGTTTAAACTTAAACTAGAGGATTTTGTCTGATTAAATAAAGGTAAATTTACAACAATTACATCTCAGCAAAGTTACAACCATGTCAACAACGTAACAACCACATAAGCTCCATTATTGGCAGCTGTGCATTTTTGGAACAAATTCATAAAAAGTGGCCAACATTGTAGACGTTACATAACTTAAAGGATTGACATGTAGAAAAAATTCTAAAGGACCAACCTGTTACAATTAAATATCCCAAAGGACCTCTGGTGTAAGAGCATTTAACTTAACATTCTCCAATTAAACCTGACACCCCCATACTTTCATATTATCAAAACCACCCCTGATGGAAACCTGAATGAAATTTACGTTTAAAATTTTTGGTTGGCAAAATGAAATTTCTAGTATACTGGAAGTTTCATATTTTTCGGTATGTTTCAAATAATTCCAGAAAATTGAAATTTACAGGTTGATATCGGAAATTTCAACCCTAATAAATTTCCCGTAGTATTATTTGTGTGAAATTATAAACGCTTAGGATATTGTCGACAAACTTGGATGACTGTGATTGCATCGATAATTTTGTGTGGTATAAAGTAAGTGCAAAGTTGTATAAATAGGGGGGTGACCCGTTGTTTGATAAAAACATCTCAAAAAAGCCCCTTCCTCAATTTTTGATTAAGGCAAAAGTGTACTTCAACGGAGCCTCACCTTCCGTAGAGTTTCGGCTTTCGGATGACACCATATCTCTCGTTGGTCTGACGTCTAAGTTGAATGAATTGTTAGCCGATACCGAAAATAGACAGGTGAGAAAGATCGAGTTTTGTGAAGATTGGGTTGATATTGACGGACTGCTCAACTGATTGTACCTGGTGGCATCAAGTGTTACGAGGTGCGCGAAACCCACACTGCTCAATCAACAGTTTCCGATGTGAACCGGTTAGAGCCACTCGTCAAGTCCGTATCCGGGAAAACTCACCCTCACTAGCCCTAGCTTGGTCTACCGCTCTATTGGTAGCTCTGTCTACAATAGTGCTGTTTCTGCCTCTATATTTCACTGCAAACAAAGGAAAAATTAAAAAAAAAATCCAACTAAAAAAAGGAAAACAACAACCGGAAATTTCACAATTTTCGGTATGAAAACATATTTTGTATTCATATCGAAAATTTCAAAATTTCTAGTAAAAACCAAGTGTTTATAACTACCGAAAATTTCAAAATTTCCGTTAAAATATTGTCTTAATACTAGAAATTTTGAAATTTCCGATACAAAATTGCGTAAATTTTGGAATATAGGGTAAAGAACTTACTGTTTTTAAATTTTTTGATAGTTGATTCGAAATTTCCAGTATAGTTCAAGAATTTTTTAAAATCCACTTCAATATAATAAATCAATGTTTTAAAAACCGGACCGGAGATCGAACCGGTGAAACTTACGATTTAAGATTTAATTGGTTCAACGGGTTAAACATACGGTCACACCGTTTATTAAATAAACTAATAATATGAAACTAAATTTCATAAATATGCCACACATAATCATACGTTCACAACTTAATAAAATAAATATTTTAAAAATCTATTATAAAGTTAATACAACAATTTCGATTTTATATATATATATATATATATATATATATATATATATATATATATATATATATATATATAATAACATAACATAATCTTATACTTCATTGAATACTAAAAATAAATAATACATTATATTTCATTAAAATAAACGAATTTGAGTTGAAGAATGACAAACAAATCTTATTTGACAACAACAAACAATATTGACTTGAACGACAATCAATATTATGTTGGATATCACCATGTTTAAAAGAGACGGTGTGATGATGGTATAATGTGGTTGAAAGAAAAACTATAATTGAATGATAAAATTTATAAGTTTGTATGGTTGTAAAAAAAATATGGAATTCTTTTTTATGAATGAGAATATATATTATGTTTTGATATTAACATATTAAAATTTTAATTTTTTTATTTAAAAATGATTAATTTGATGATTTTTTTTAACTGGACCGTTTTACAAAACCGACTTCGGTTCTTTGGTTCAAATGTTTTGAACGATTCAATCCGATTTTACTTCGATTTTGATCTACTGACGATTTTGAAAGGTTAATCCAATCAAATTTATCAAACCGATTGAACCAAACAATTCAATTCAGTTTTTAAAATATTATAATAAATTTTAAAATAAATGAAGCAATTTTACAAAAAATAATACTATCTTTTTATACGTCTTGAAAGTGTCAGATTTAATTTGGGATGACACGAAGAATGCAAGCCTATATTTTTTCTTAACATAACAATTATATTAGTATATAAATAAAGATAAAAATATAAAAATAAATCCCCGATATTTATTTTGTTTTGTTTTTATCGTTAACTTAAACGGTGTTGGATCGGGCAGCGAAGAGTAGAGAGAGCATTTCAGGCACATTCTTTCCGTTCATTCTCCGCTCAACTTTTGCTCCATTCTTAATCTCAATCCCAATCCCAAAATCTCCGTTCGAAAACTCACTCTCTGCATTCATGGAAACAATCTTCCAACAATTTCCCACTCTAATCTCTTAATCATTCTTCACCTTCAGGTTCCACTTTGTCGTTTTCGTTTTTCAACTTCTCAGGTTTTGATGCTCTAATCGATTTGAACTCCTTGATGTTTTCAATTTTTGTCCAACTTAAAGTGATTGAAATCCTGATTAGTTTCGATGTTCGACGTGTTTCGAATTTCACCATGCGATTCAACCGAAGATTCACGTTTATTTTGAGTAATTTAGAAAATAATCGATGAAATGAAATTGAAAATTGGCTTCATGCAAAGTTTCACGAGCTGTGAGTTTTTTGATTAGGTCATTGCGTTGATTTTCCGAGTGTTGAAATTTAAAGATGAAAAGTGTTTCGAGCTTAAATAGTTTTAGTTATCATTAGTTAATGTTACTTGACTTTAATTGTTTGAAATGATTGCATTAATGTTTGGGGCTCAAATAACTCTAGTTATCATTAAGTTAGAATTATGATTTGTTTTAAATTTTGTTTAATATGCTCTTGGTTGAATCAGGAGTGGAATGGATTTGGCCTCGGGTAGCGATGATCCTGCTATACTTCAGTTGCACAAGTGGGACACATCTGAGACCCAAATAGGGCTTTCGGAATTTCGTGAAGCTTTTATTTCTCCTACAAGAGAGATTCTGCTTTTGCATTCATATCAAAAGGAAGCTCTGTTGTTTCCTCTGGTCATAGGTGATTGTGATTTGCTGCTTCTTTTCTTATAAGGGACTGCTAGAACTGACTTATTTGAGCTTTTCTAGATGTATAGACACTTGTAAGACTGTTTGGTAGAATTTATGAAAACAAATGGCTGACATGTTTGTAAATTGTTTTGAGCTTATTTCCATAAACTCCCCATGATAGATTATGAAAACAGCTGGAAGCTTGTATGAAAATAATTTGAATTTATTTCATCTTTTGTTATAAAAGTAGCTTATACATATGCACTTATATGACAAACATTTATGTTATAAATGCTTAATTAAGTAGTTTATCCAATCATAGCATACTTGTAATTTGGCTTGGCTATTACTGTTCAGTAGCTGAATAGCGTGTATATATATTTAGTTTCAGGGATAATATGTAATTGCAGTTTGTTTCAAGTTTTTTTGATATCCTGTTATGGTGTTTGCATTTGCTTTCATGATTGCAGGAGACTCAAATTCTAGTGGTTGTGAAAGTGGCAATGATTATGATAATCACATTCTAGGTTCATCAACTCTTTCACCCGAGGTATTCGATAGGCCCAACGGATCAGCTTTGGTGAATGATTTGCCTTGTACTTCAGGATCAGAAATTGGTATTGATGCCAATGTTACTGAAATTAAAAGTTCAAGGTCCAATAGCTACCCATTTATTAGTGATGTTAACTCATTGGCCTGGGCTCGTTGTGGGGACAGCTATGATCAACACAATGATGCTTCATTTAGAGAATTTTTATTTGTTTCCGGAAAATGTGGGGTAACAGTCCATGCTTTTCCTAAACTGTCGAGAGCCAGAGAAATAGTTCAATCTTCATTAGAAGGTAGCTGTAGACAAGGCAGGTGGGTGGAATGGGGGCCTATTGCTACATTAGCTCAAAATATTGAAGTAGGAGAGGATGTAAATTGGACTGGTGCAGATGATGATGGAATTGAAGTTTTGAGAAGCTCTGCGCCGACTAAGAGATATTTAAAATCATTTTTCACAAAAGTTGAAACTATTGCAACTGACAGTAGTCTCTGGACCAAGTTCCCTGAGAATAATGAATTTCCTTGCTCTACAGAAGTGGTTTCTTTTAACATATTTAATGGAAGTCTATCCCTGGAATATCTATTCAATGAAACTCCAGTCCAATGTAAGGAGAATCGGCAGGAACCAGCTGATTTAGTAGAAGATGCTTCTGATCGCTCAAGCTTGAGCTCGGGTACAACAGATCTTAAGTCTGATTGTTTTTCCAATGTATTTGGTATTGAGATTAATGGGTTCTACGAATGCCCTAAAATGTTCTCGAGTGCTTCATTTTGCTTGGTGGGTTTTTTTTTGACATTGATGCACCATGTTTCTGTCAATATTAATGGTGCAAATCAAAGAGGCAGGAGTAAACATTTACTTCTTGTTGCCAAGTTAGACAATTGGGGTATTCAGTGGGTTTCAATGGTGAAGCTTGATGAAAGAACAGACATAGTTCAGGAAGTTGAGTGGATAGATTTCCAATTTTGTGATAATCTTCTTGTCTGTCTTGATTCTTCTGGCTTGATTGTTCTATATTCTGCATTATCCGGTGAATTTGTGACACATTTAAATGTTTCACAGGCTTGTGGACTTAACCCTCTTTTTGATTTCCAAGGGTTAGAAAAGTTGCCCTTGACTGATGATGTTACATGCATTAAACACGGGTCTGACATTCAGGATAACTTGAACGATCAACACCGTGATTCTTTTAGAAGATCATTTAAAAAGTTAGTTGTTGCTTCACATACCTACTTTTTAGCTGCAGTTGATGCATGTGGTGTGATCTATGTGATATCTTTAAGTGAATATGTTACCGACAAGAATTATATATCTGAAAAGTTGCTTCCACATTCTCAGCAATTTGGACTGGGGATGTTGGTTGGCTGGGGGGCTGGTGGTTCTGATATAGATTGTCAAGCAGTATTCTCTAATTTCGCTGGGTATTTTCAATCAAATGATTTAAATATAATTAACGGAAGTGTTTCTTACCCAGACAAAGCCGTGGAAGGTGATGTGATTGAGAAAATTGATGGCTATACGTCTGAAGAAAAGAGCAACTTGTTTGGTCCCAATTCAAGTGGTTTTTCTTCTGCTTCTAAAGCAACTAATGATCACAAATTTATTGGTTCTGGTGTGAAGTCGCCTGTTATGAGAAAGACATTCCTTCCCAATTTTAAACTATGTGAAGATGATTCTATTTCTTTTTCTCCCATGGGAATTACTATTCTCTCTAAAATGAAGAATGTAAAGAATCAGAAAGGCTCAAAACTTGTACATTTTAACCTGCAAGTGAATTTAGATGTCCACGATGATAACATTTTAGATAGTGCATATGATATATATCACTTTAATGGAAAAGAAGAAGTTGTTATTGGAGAAGTAGTGGGTTGCACATTTCAGGGTTATTTCTATATTGTGAGAGAAGATGGTCTATCAGTGTATGTTCCTTCTGTTTCACTCTTATCGAGTTTTCTTCCTGTTGAGTACATTGGTTATCGCCAACCAAGTACCAATAGAGGGATTTCAGTTCTGATTAAAGACAGTGTGGAAGTAAGAGAACCAACCAAAAGGTTTTCTCCTTGGAAAATTGAAATTTTGGACAGAGTTCTTGTGTATGAAGGGATTGAAGAGGCAGATCAATTGTGTTCGAAAAATGGTGAGTTACATAAAATGATCATTTTATAACCTGACATAATGATGTTGATGTTGTGTGCGTGTGTGTGTGGGCCATTATTCCAGAAGGTATTCGTTGGGGCCAGTGACCATTCTTATTTCTTATGTTAACAGAAAGGAAGGTTTTTCATGAAAATGAATAATTACAGAAACAATATTCTATAAATAAAATTTAGGATAAAGCGATAAATCACATCATTAAGTCAATCTTTCCATAACAAATACTCTTAACTATTCAAAACACAAATTATTATTAAATAAAAAAACCAAAGCATTCAATATCATGTGAACCCAAAAGGCAATTAATGCTTTGTTGGTTGAGTGCTTCGGAGGATTTTAAGCTCATTCATCAGGAGGATGTCAAAGTTATTGTTTTGGCAAACTTCTGGAAGGATGATAATACAATCTTGATTCCCCACCCTTTCCCCTTTTCTATCATTTAAACTTTCTTTTTCTATAGTCTTATTTTCCTTTTCATTATAGTGTACTAATTTCTTCACTTAGATATAATTCATCTTATATAAAATAGTTCCCCTAAAATAAAACCGGCCTTCTATAATTACATAAAATTGCATTTTCTTGTTTTTCCCTTTTGTTCTGTACTTTACTGTATGATCAGCTGTGTATTGGTATTCTATTTTTGTTGTAATAGGTTTCTCCCATCAATATCTCAATATCAATATTTTATTTGCCTTGGGAAGTCTTAGAATTTAGGTTGGGTTTGACTCAATCTTATAAAATTGACCTGTTTGGTGAGGATTATACTCACTCATAACCCATGCCTAATGTTTAGGCCTTAACTTATATAATGTGCGACTCTTAATACACACCCCTCACCCAGAACTGGACATCTGAAGCGTGATCAGAGTCGCGCGATGGTGACGACCTGATAGCAACTGAATAGTCTCTACTACCATTCGAAAATTTGAGTTGGGTCTAATTCAACCTTACAAAACCGGCTTGTAAGGTGATGAATGCCCTCACTTATTAACCCATGTTCAAGTCTTATCTTATCTCTCAGAATGTGTGGGTTGGGTCTAATTCATCCCTACAAAACCGGCTTGTAAGGTGAAGATTGTCCCCACTTATAAACACAACACATGCCATATCTCTAAGCAATGTGAGACTAAACCCACCCCTTCAAACCCAACACAATGAAGGTGTTGGAGGCTGCAATGAGAGCAAGTCAAATGCCGCAATTTAGACAACTAGGGACGGGCTGCAATGAAGGCATAAATTCCAACGTTATCCAATGTGTGACTCTTAAAAGGAAGACTTAGAGATAGCCAACAAGGTGAAATAGGATGGGATAATATTTTTTAGCATCCTCATCAGAACCAATACTAATCTACTTGTCCTGAATGGTTTCTTTTGGCCGTTTATCGTCTCGTGTCTTTTGCTACGAAAACCACATCTATTTCAAGATTTTTATTGTTATCTTTTTGTAAATCTTCATTTGGCACAGAAACCAATAAAGTTCTTATTAAAGGTGAATAGATGAAAGTGATAACAAATAAGAACTAACATAACAGGAGTGAAGAAGTTTAAAGACCAGGGTTCGAACCCTGGAAAAGGAGAAAATATTAACATAACTAATAGACTAACCGCTTATAAAAAAAAAACTGAACTTTGGTGGCGATGTCTACTTATTTATTTATTTGAAATCTGACGAGTTTGTGTATTGGAATAGAATTGACACAATACTTTAGAATTGCACAAAATAAATTTTAGCTTCATGCTTATATTTTTTTCTCTTTCATTCTTTGTCAGGATGGGACATCAAGGTTTCTCGTCTTCGTCAGTTACAAATAGCATTGGACTACTTGAAATTTGATGAAATAGAAAAGTAAGCCAAATTTAATCATTGTAGTATTGATTTATATTTCTTGTGTTCTAAAGTATTAATCTGATAGAAATCTGGTATGTACTACTAGGGATAAATCCTAATTACAACTATAAAACAATGCACAACTTTGAGGCACAACAACCCTCCCTCCCTATCCAAAGCCCCCACTCTCTTTTAATAACAGAATACTGTTCAGTACCTCACCCTCCTATTATTTATATACCTGTCACTCCCTATCTTTCTAACTAACTATCCCAACTAACCAACTAATTCTCGAACCGAGACTTTACAACCCCTTCAAGGAGAAGAGTTCCAGTTGACAATATTATCCTCTTTCCTGAAGGAGGATATAATGTATTTTCCAAGAAAACAAACATACTGATGAGAAAACTATTTTGTATTTAAAAAGAAAAGAAAATTATATTATCAGTCCTATTTCATGTAGGCTAGGGGGTGCTTGGAAGAACTTATTTGTGCTTTTCTAAAAGCACTTGTGTAAATGTTTGGAAGAGCTTATAAAAATAGTTTATGATACAAGATAATTTGTAAAAACAATTTTTATAAAGCTTATGTAATTTTAACCTCCATCCTCCCTATAATTGTAGAAACAACTTATACATAAGTTTTTACATTATAAGTGCTTAGTCAATAAGCACTTCATTAAAATGTTTACCCAAACACCCCTAACTAGTATTAGCCTTCATTTGCTCTTCATTCTGGATTCTCCGTATGGCTTCCTACCATAGCTTTTGTACCAGTTCACACATGCATAAGTGTGAAAAGCAATAATGACACATGCATAAGTGTGGAAAGCAATAGTGGTTAAAAGTTTCTCTTCTTTGGTATATAGTTTCTTTGTGACTCTTGGACCTTCTAGAAATATTTTGCTTATCTATTTGCAGTATTATGATTTAGTTTTTTGATTACGGCAAATTAAAACTATTGCGAATGTTACAGTGGTACTGGTTCAATGGAAATGATGTTGCAAAAGAGATTGATTACATTGATGTGGTCATATAGTATTTAGGTTTTTTTAAATGGCAAATATTGTCTAATGAAATTCACTTTCCAGTTTTATTGATGGGCAGATCTTTGGAAATGCTTGTGGATGTGAATCTAGCGGAAGAGGGGATTTTGAGATTGCTTTTTGCTGCAGTTTATCTTATGTTTAATAAAAGTGGCAATGATAGCGAAACTTCTGCTGCTTCTAGGTAAATTTATATGTTCATTGGCTTTGCTCTCATTCTTTTATTTTGCATTCTTCATTTTTATTCCACATTCTTTATCATTTCTAAACCAAGTTGCTATTCGTAAGAAATGTTGTCAATGTGTCATAATTATTAGGGTAAATTGTTGATATTTTGTTAGACTTCTTGTGCCTTATCCTTTTATCAGTGTTGATATCTAATGGAGAAAAAGGAAAAGCTTTTATGAAAACAAGAAATGGATGACATACATCATCTTTGTTGTTTTTTCATTCCAGAAAGAAAATTTGATCTGACTTATGATATCTAGGCTTCTTGCACTGGCTACTTGCTTTGCAACTACAATGCTTCGTAAGTATGGGTTACTGCAACATAAAAAGGATACACTCGCAGCAGAGGGCTTGAACAAGACAGGATTGCTTTATCTTCCCCCAATTGAACCAGTGAAACTACCGACTGAAATGGATTTTGCTCGAAAGCTTTCTGAGCTGGCTCATTTCTTGGAGATTATCCGAAATCTGCAATGTAGGCATAGGACAATATTCCAAAAGGCCAGTCAAGGATTGGTATGATGCTCTACAATTATGCTACTTGTACTGTTGATTAAACTGTTCCATTGTTTTTACTGATTATTAAATGTTATCTTATTGCTAAAAATTACAGGTTGACAGTGAAGAGTCATCTTTTATGAGTATAGAGATGCTGCACGAAGAACCCCAACCTGCAGTTCTTCCATCAGATTTAGGTTCATTGGATATGTTGAACCAACATGAGCTTTCTTTTCCTTTACCAGCATCAGGTGCCGACAATAATGAAAATCTTGCACTGGTACCTGTTGATTCAGAGTCTAAATTGGTCTCTGAGGAATTAGGTGACTTATCTCATTCGGAAAAGAAAGTTTTACCTCTGGAAAATCCAAGAGAGATGATGGCACGCTGGAAGGTGGGTAATCTTGACCTCAAGACTGTGGTTAAAGATGCTCTGCTCTCTGGTAGACTCCCTTTGGCTGTTCTTCAACTGCATCTTCATCAATCGGAAGATTTCATTGTTGACGAAGGGCCTCATGATACTTTTACTGAAGTTCGTGACATTGGCAGAGCTGTTGCTTATGAATTATTTATGAAGGTGAGTATTCAACTTTCTATTTGGATGTCTGATAGGATACTGGATTTGGGGCCTTAGCCCAGTAGAGAGGCTGAGTAGTGGAATAGGAATGGTGTGGCAATATTCTGTTAGCAAGGGAATTTCTGTTATAAAAGAGATGGAAAGGGATTAGAGAAGGTATTCGGAAATATTGTTTGAAAGTTTGTTAGGAGAGTTACTCTCTGGTTTAGGAGTTCTTGGAACTTTGGTTTATCCTTTGTTTCTGCATTTTCACCATTGTAAAGCCTTGTGCTCATCTTTTCCATTCAATAATATACAGTTTCATTACCTTAATTTTACTGGTTCTATCAGTGTCACAAACCCCAATGAAAATAACATGACTCATATTGCAATTATACAGGGTGAAACTGAACTTGCTGTTGCAACACTTCAAAGGCTTGGTGAGAACATTGAACACTGCCTCAAACAACTTTTGTTTGGCACTGTAAGGAGATCCTTACGAGCCCAGATTGCTGAGGAAATGAAAAGGTATGGTTATCTAGGACCATATGAGTTGAAGATATTGAAAGACATTTCACTGATTGAGGTATGTGGAATTTATTTGTCTTGTTTTGTGGTCAATGTTTAGTATGGGAAAAAAATTCCATGAGCTGATACTTGCAATCATGTTTGTCCGTATGCATGTGCGTGAGTAGAGTCTCTATCCAAGCAGTGGTTTCTGGAAAACATATCATCACCGGCTGAAAGATACCAGTGGCCCATCAGACTGTGATTCACCGTTAGAGAATAGATTAAGGCTCTTGCATAACCATTCATTTGATAGTCTTGTCATTGAATGTGGTGAGATTGATGGAGTTGTCTTGGGTTCCTGGATGGATATTAATGAAACCTCCTCTGCTTTGGAAGTTGATGATGATGATGCTCATGTTGGATATTGGGCTGCTGCTGCTGTCTGGTTTGATGCCTGGGAGCAAAAAACTATTGATCGGGTTAGTTGTTTCTCTGTCTTGTTACTACACGCTAAAGTTGATATTCATATATGACGCTGGATTTCAACAATGACTAGTAATCTCATTACCCATAAGAGCATTATGGAAGCTGAGTTTTATATTTTCTTGTCATTTACTAAATGAACAAAAGATTGAAGGTGAAATTTCAGTATGAGAATTCTTGATAATTGGATTTTTTTTACCAGGATAACATATCTACTGGATGAGGTTGGAAGTTAAAATGATTAGTGTCTTTTTGGAGATTGCATCTAATATGCATTTTGTCTTCCCAGATAAAGCTAATTTTTTCTTTGAACTATAATAACTTTCTTTTCATTAATCGTTCATCTGTGTGTACAGATGATACTGAATCAATCTCTTCGTTCAGACATTTCTTTTTTGTGGGAGTCACAACTTGACTACCATGTGTGTCGTAATCATTGGAAGGAAGTCTTCAGATTGTTAGACTTAATGCCTGCATATGTCCTATCTGCTGGAAGCCTTCAACTCAATTTGGATGTTATACAGCCTGTCTCATCTTCAGGATGCGACGTGAATTCTTCTAATTATGGAAATTTCTTATACTCTCTTGAAGAGTTGGATTCTGTATGCATGGAAGTTCCAGATGTTAAAATATACAAGTTTTCTCCTGATATTTTCTCTGGGTGGATAAGGATGCTTACGGAGGAGAAGCTTGCAAAAAGGTTTATATTTTTGAGGGAATATTGGGAAGGGACAACAGAGTTGGTATCCCTTTTGGCTCGTTCAGGTTACATATCTGGCAAAAGTAACATCCCGTTGGAGGATGATCTCAATGGGACTTCATCAAATAAAGATGAAACTGTACAAGCTTTGCATAAAATATTTGTGCACCATTGTGCACAATATAACTTGCCAAATCTTTTGGATCTCTACCTTGGCCATCATCATTTGGTTCTAGATCTTGATTCACTTAATGCATTACAGGAAACTGCGGTAAGTTTCTATGTCCATTGTATTATTAATGTTTGTGCTTGATCTATTCTGATTGTTTGTACTTGGTTTTCATTATTTGAAATCATGATACTATTAAGCATCAATAAGCGATTGATTCACTGAAATTTGTAGGTTGTTTTAAATGTTTTGGTTTGTTTTTGGATTATTTTGTCTTTTGATTCACTGAAATTTCTCCCCCCACTTATAAGCACATGTTCAGGCCATATATTGTCCGATGTGGGTCGCGGGTCGCACCCTGGACGGAGCGGTTTATCCGCTTTTGTTTTTTTTTCCTCTCCGGCTGAGTTTATCTGGTTGTTGTGCAAATGCAGCGGAGAAGAAAGGTAGTGTTTAGGGTTTTATTTGAGTGTGTAACCAAATGGATTGGGTTAAAAATAAAAAGGTGTTTTTTGACTGAATACATAGCTGAAATGGGCCTTAGAGTAATTTATGTTTGGGTATCTTAATTATTAAAAAAAAAGGCATAGTAGCCCTTTAGTTTATAATATGTTAATCCCTCCGTCTCATAAAAAATGTCTCATTTGCACTTTTTCTCTATCTCAAAATAATTGTCCTTTTACAACATCAATGCAGCATTTATTATTAAATATAATAATATTAAACTTAATAAATATAATAACATTTAATAATAAAAATAATAATAACATATATCAGAACAAATACTTAAGTCTTTAATCTATTTTTATTTTATTAATTTGATTTTTATAAACTTGTGTTGCTAATTTAATATTCTTTTTAATGTTCACCCAAAATAATTTATTTGTATAGATTATTTATATATTTAGTCTAAAAAATAGTAATTCTAAAAAGTCAACAAAACTTATTCCGCTATCCCGCTATCCCATATTTGGGGTCGGCCGCTCCGCTCCGCTATCCGTTATTAATAACTCTGGTTGGGCCTAACTCATTTCTACAAAACCGACTTATAAGCATATGTTCAGGGCATATTTGTCCGATGTGACACTCTTAAGCATGCTTTTTATTTTCCTCTTTTATTTACTATGAATAGAGTTGGGTCTATGTTGTTACTACTTATGGGGTGTTTGTTTCAAGGTATAGAATTATATACCAGGAATGATGTTTCTAGGATTTCTATTACTAGAAATACTATTTCAACAAATGTGTTGTGTAAGTAAGTACTTGATATTCCCAGGAACTTATTTAAATCTTATTCAGTTAAAAAAAAGAAGCAAATTTAACAAATAAATAGAGGACGCGAGAAGTTATTGTTAGTTGTGTTCTATGTCCATGGGAATAAATGATTCCCACCCTAGAACATAGGAACATAAAATGGAGAAGTAATGTGTAAATTTTAAATCAGCTTAAAATCTGTGGAACCTTGAAACGAACACACCCATAAAGTTTGTCTTGATTGGTGAAATTTCTAGTTATGTGCTTATATTTGTTTTCTATTGATCAACATTGTATGTCAACAGGTTGATTGTGAATGGGCAAGGTGGATGCTCTTATCTAGAGTTAGGGGGTGTGAATACAAGGCTTCACTTGCCAATGCTCGGTCAATTATGTCACATGATTTAGCTCCTAGAAGTGACCTCGGTGTTCTGGAGTTGGATGAAATAATTCGAACCGTTGATGACATTGCTGAAGGCGGGGGAGAAATGGCAGCTCTAGCAACCCTGATGCATGCTTCTATCCCCATCGAAAGCTGCTTAAATAGTGGTGGTGTAAATAGGCATAGTAATTCCTCTGCCCAGTGTACGTTGGAGAACCTTAGGCCGACTTTGCAAAGGTTTCCTACATTGTGGCGCACTCTTGTTGGAGCATGTCTTGGTCAGGATACAATGTGCTTGTTGGTCCCCAAAGCAAAAACTGGTTAGTTATTAACCTTGTTTGTTGGGTGACTCTTCCATCGACTCTTCTACTTTATTTCACACTTAATTAATCCATATTTTTTTTTCATTGCATCAAATTTTTCTTCAATCACAATTTGGAAATGCAGCTTTATTAGACTACCTTAGTTGGCGCGATGACATTTTCTTGTCTACCGGACGTGACACTTCTCTTTTACAAATGCTTCCATGCTGGTTTCCTAAGCCTGTTCGAAGACTGATACAGCTTTATGTCCAGGTCTGTTTTACTCTCCATTTTGAGTTACTAGATACATTGCTACCTTTTCTCTACAGTTTTATCCTTTTGATTTCAATCCAAACTGTTCCTATCTGATATTGATTATTTACAAAATACTCTTATGTTTTTGTGTAATGTTAGGACAGCTTCATACTGATCTTTTGCTCTCTCTTTTTGTTACTTTATAAATATTTTAATCTATTATGTAGATTGCATGCTATTGCAGACACATTTCTGTATATGCTATCCAAGTTATGTAGTTCTCAATATATTACAGGGTCCTCTTGGTTGCCAATCATTTTCAGCGTTCCCTATGGGGGAAACTTTGCTACATAGAGATATTGACTTGTTCGTAAGTGCTGATTTGCATGATGAGATAAATGCAATCTCCTGGGAGGCAACTATCCAACGACACATTGAAGAAGAACTACATAGTCCTTTACTTGAGGTATATTCATTTATTTTAATTGCTATCTTTTGGTTTCTTTCTCCGGTTAAAAATGAGTGTCGTTTTAGCAAATAAAATTTGTTTCAAAGTGAATGTCGCTCTCACTTTTCAATGTAGAAAGGATTCCTATTTTTCCAATTGTGCCCTTTAATATACCATATATACTATACAGTAATGCAAATTGAATTTTCAGGAAAATGGATTTGGGCTTGAGCATCATTTGCATCGTGGACGAGCGCTGGCAGCTTTTAACCAAATTATTGGCCAAAGAGTTCAAAATCTGAAGTCAGAATGGGAAGGCACTAGTTCGTCTCTTGAGCAAACTAACATTCAATTAGATGTTCAGAAACTTCTTTCACCACTAGGACAACATGAAGATACTATACTTTCATCTGTGAGATTTTTTTTCTTCATAGATTGTCTGTGTTAAAATACTGAGACATGAGATATTTGAATAAACCGCGTGTCTTGAAAAGCACTAAGGAGATTATATTATATAGATAGAGATTACAACTAATTACATGATATAGTCGACGTGGAACTATTTTATATACAACTATTCTTAACACTATATCTACAAATATCAAAAGTCTTGAATTGAGAGATAAATTAAACAAACCAATGCACTTAGTGCCTAATGTTTAGAAATGCTATGTTTGTTATCCGATAAAAATCTCCACTTGATCAGAACTGTCAAATCATCAAATGTTGTTGTTAAGAAATGTGGTTGGACCTAACTCAACCCTACAAAACTGGCTAATAGGGTGAGGATTGCCCCCATTTATAAAGACATGTTCAGACCATATATTGTCCAGTGTGAGATTCTTAACATTTATTTCTATGCTCCAGATGTTCAGTCCTGGGCGTGAGGGTGTGTGTTAAGAGTCCCACATCGGACAATATATGACTTGAACATGTCTTTATAAGTGGGGACAACCCTCATGCACAGGACTGTACATATGGAGCGTGGAAATAAATGGTGGGTGGCCCGATAGTGGAAACCTAATAGTAGGTGGTCCACCGGATCATAAACGAGTCTCTGCTAACATGTTAAGAAATGTGGTGAGACCTAATTCAACCCTACAAAATCGGTATGTAGGGTGAGGATTGCCCCCACTAATAAAGACATGTTCAAGCTATATATTGTCAGATGTGGGACTCTTAGCCGTTGTTTGTTAGAAACCAATTTAATTTAAAATTTTAAAGATGTTACTTAATGTCTTGAATATGCTCCTGCAAGCGACTTTTGGACTTTTAGCTTGGATAAAACAGAAAGCCAATTTACTTTACACTAAAATTTAATTGAATTTCGGGCATTAAGTTTGTAAAGGATCAAGCTTCTGATCACTTGGTCATGAAAGCTTTCAAACCTTGTGAAGGACCAATTAAACCTAAAAGGTTATAGGCTGTTTGGTTAAAGGGCATCAATGAATTTATATCTTCAACTCTATTTGCTTGGTATCCTATCAGTTCTATGCTTAGTTGTAGAATTTGTTTTGATTTTGATGCTGGACATCCTTCCATTGCTTCCTGATATATAACATCATAGGCTCTTAGCCGGGTTTTATATATTTTTCATTACAAATGCCTGATAAAAAACACTAAATTAAAATTTTGAATGTTAATGGACAGATTTGTGCTTAAATTTTCAGGTTTTGTCAACTGCAATTTTGCATTTTGAGGATTCTATGCTTGTTGCTTCTTGTGCTTTTCTTCTGGAGCTATGTGGTTTATCTGCCGGCAAGATGCGCATTGACATTGCTGTGCTAAAACGGATATCTTATTTCTACAAATCAAATGAAACTAACAAAAATCTCAAGCAATTATCATCTAAGGGATCTGTGTTTCATGCAAAATCACATGAAAGTGATGTAACAGAATCTCTTGCTCGAGCTCTAGCTGATGAGTATTTGCACAAGGATTCTCCTGTAATTGCTTCTGAAGTGGGAGCTCCAAGTAAACAGTCTTCACGAGCTCTTATTCTTGTCTTACACCATCTGGAAAAGGCAAGCCTTCCACTGTTGGTTGATGGAAATACCTACGGGTCATGGATATTAACTGGAAATGGTGATGGAAATGAGTTAAGATCTCACCGAAAGATATCCAGCCAACACTGGTCATTGGTAACAAATTTTTGCAGATCGCACCAGCTTCCCTTAAGTACAAAGTACCTTTCTGTATTGGCTAGAGACAGTGACTGGGTATGTTTCTACTTTTGTTATTTTTTCTATTAATTCCCCAACCAATGAACTTACAATTTTTTGGTTCCTGTCAGATTGAATTTTTGTCTGAAGCTCAGATTGGAGGATATCCATATGATACTGTAGTCCAAGTGGTGAGTCTTGTATCCTGTTCTAACTCAACATGTAAATTGTGTAAGTTCTGTTGACACAATTTCTTTTTATATCTTTGTGATTATGAATGCTAGGCATCAAAGGAGTTCAGCGACCCACGTCTCAGACTTCATATGTTGACAGTTTTGAGAGGAATGCAATCGAAGAAAAAGGCAGGCTCTGCCCCTTTCTTGGACACACTGGAGAAAAGCAGTGAAACACCCTTTCCTGAAGAAAATATATGTGTTCCAGTTGAACTCTTCCAAATATTAGCAGTGTGTGAAAAGCAAAAGTATCCAGGAGAGGCTCTCTTGATGAAAGCAAAAGAGTTGTCCTGGTCAATATTGGCAATGGTTGCTTCATGTTTCCTTGATGTCTCTCCATTATCGTGTCTGACAGTTTGGTTAGAAATTACTGCAGCAAGGTGATCGTAACTGCTTTCAAATAATGATTTTATAACTATATCCTGGTTATGTTTTCTTTTTTATTGTTTGATATGCTAAGCCATTTCTTCTGTGAAGGGCCTGCAGTCTTGTGTGATTTGATCTCCCCGTGTCTTAGTCAAAATCAGTCTTTCTATCTGTATTTTGTGTCTTAGTCAATATCAGTTTTTCTATCTGTATTTTAGGATAATTGGTAATTAAATTTGACAGCGGCTGGAATAATATTTTCTTATGACCAGTTTCTCCTGAAATCCACGGCTGAATTATAATTTGCATCACAAATATTATGCTTAGAAAATTTTACATTAACCTGAAATTGTTTATATTGCATCAGCTCATATTAAAACTAATGTGCAAGACACATTTTTTATTACTGTTTTATTTCATAATTATAGGTTTCCACTTTTAAATAGAATATGTATGACAGGCACAAGACAATGTTTTTTAATTGACCCCTAATAGGAATGAAGTCGGTTGGTGTATAATTCAATGGTTGAATTGAAAATACATTCTATGATGAGTCGTTATAGGCCCAAGTCGTAAATAAGTGCTAATTGATCCACACACGCAATTCAAACATGTGTGATGTATTTCAGTGATTGAAACTCATTGCCTTTTTATTGTTTTGGACAGAGAAACTTCCTCAATCAAGGTGAACGATATTGCTTCCCAGATTGCAGACAATATTGGAGCGGCTGTAGCGGCAACTAATGCCCTGCCTCTAAGTGACAGAGTGCTTACATTTCATTATAATAGGCAGAGTCCTAAACGTCGACGATTAATAACTCCTGTTTCACTAAACTCCTCTGCTTCTGCAATGTCTGAGATCTCAAGTATTTCTATAAAGGAAAGAATATTTGATTCTCAAGGTAAGATTGTAGAGGATGAAATAACAGTAGAACACCATGGATCTGTTGATGCTGCAAGTGTTTCCGATGAAGGGCCTGCTTCTCTTTCCAAGATGGTTGCAGTGCTTTGTGAACAACAGTTGTTTCCGCCTTTGCTAAGGGCGTTTGATATGTTCCTTCCATCATGCCCCCTGTTGCCGTTCATCCGTGCTCTTCAGGTTTGGCAACTAACTTAAATTTCATTTGGCTATTTAGTATGTGTAAGATCATTGAGACTAGTAAGTACTACTTTTTAACGATAGGTTTGTGTTAAGAGTCCCACATCGGATAATATATGACCTGAACATGTGTTTATAAGTGGGGGCAATCCTCACTCTACCAACCGGTTTGAACCGGTTTTGTAGGATTGAGTTAGGCCCAACCACATTTCTTAACATGGTATCAAGAGCCTCGTTTAAGATCTGGTGGGCCACCTACTATGGTTTCCGCTATCAGGTCACCCGCCATTTATTTCCATGCTCCAGTTGTCTAGTCCTGAGAGTGAGGAGGTGTGTTAAGAGTCCCACATCGGATAATATATGGCCTGAATATGTGTTTATAAGTGGGGCAATCCTCACTCTTCCAACCGTTTTTGTAGGGTTGAGTTAGGTCCAATCACATTTCTTAACGGTTTGTATCGTAGAAAATATATAGACTTTTTTTAATGTCTCTTTGGTCAAGTGCCATAATGTGTTCTTGGGTATTCAACAACCAGTAGCTGGTTATCTTCATGT
Source organism: Lathyrus oleraceus (assembly GCF_024323335.1). Lineage (NCBI taxonomy): Eukaryota > Viridiplantae > Streptophyta > Magnoliopsida > Fabales > Fabaceae > Lathyrus > Lathyrus oleraceus. The sequence continues at coordinate 93,322,360 of NC_066585.1, forward strand.
TTGTGACTTGACTTTCTTTCGGTCAATATTTTTTCTAATAAAAAGGTGAACTTCAATGCAACTGGCATGATGTACAACAAGTGCAAGAATAAGAACAAGGGAATGATACACTAAAGAAAATTCTCAATATTAAAATTCAATAATATTTTTGAAAACCTAAGCAAATAATGGGCCTCTTAAAATTTTGCATAAAAATTCCCTCGATATTTTTGCTTTGACCATGTAAAATACACATCTAAATTGCAAGGTAAGATATTATATCTTAGACATACTTTTTAAGAATTCCCTGCCATGACGGTTAATTTGCCGAGGTTCTTCTGTTGAATATTAAATGTTTGATTAAACTGAATTCTTGTCAAGAACAGAGTCAATCACTTTTATCAATTCAGGTCAAACCTGTAATATGTGTTGTTTGTGTGTTGTGAGCTATTTTATGATATTTCGATGGAAATATTTTTAACCAAATCTTTGAATGGGTTATAATATCTCTGGTGCAATATTGATATCAACCTGACTTTAGCTTTAATTTAAATATAATAATAGCCCTCCAATTTTGAAGTTTTCTTTTCCTTTTTTCCTTTAGGCCTTTTCACAAATGCGCCTCTCAGAAGCTTCTGCGCATTTGGGCTCCTTTTCTGCTCGAATTAAGGAGGAACCAATGCACACACAGACAAATTTAGGAAGAGAGGGGCAGATTGAGACATCATGGATTAGTTCTACTGCCGCTACAGCTGCTGATGCTGTGCTTTCAACCTGCCCTTCTCCTTATGAGAAAAGATGCTTGCTGCAACTTCTTGCTGCCATAGACTTTGGTGATGGTGGATATGCAGCGGCAAATTATCGAAGGCTTTATTGGAAAATTAATTTAGCAGAGCCTCTACTTCGTAAAGATGACGAGTTGCATTTAGGTAATGATGATTGGGACGATGCTTCACTCTTATCTGCACTAGAAGAAAATAGGCACTGGGAGCAAGCAAGGAATTGGGCCAAACAGCTGGAGGCCAGCGGTGCACCCTGGAAATCTGCTATGCATCATGTTACTGAATCTCAGGTAGTATTTAAGTTTGTAAACCTGTTTGTGGAATGGAGTCGTTGGTATGGACTATAACCTCAATTGAGGGGAAACCAATTGATCCTATATTTGAATCTTGATCGATTGAATGGTATATACCGAACAGTAGAAGCTCTTTATAACTAATTCATGTTTTTTCTTCATCTCATTTTGTTGATGTTAGTACATATTCTTGATCTGACTGCTTTTCATATTGTCTCTTATTTTAATAATTATAAGTTTTGATCCATCGAAGTGCATACTAGACTAGTTAATTGTACATCGGTGGATATTATATCAAACTTCATACTAGACTAGTTAAATTAAGGGTTTGAGTAGCATTTTCTTGCCATGTTACATATAACATCTTATTGTTTATTAGAAGGGGAAAAGGAAAAGTAGAAAATATAGTTGAGAAATTATGTTGTATTGTATTGTAGTGAATCTGCTCAAAATAAGTTGCAAATGAGTGCCAACAGCTATAATATAGCTGGGCCTTGTATCCTGCACTAAGTGTTTTATCCTACACCAACTCTGCTGAGTTGGTTACAGCTGTCACTAACAAGGACAGCTTTCACAAATTTACTAACTGCCTAGCTTGAGCTACACGCTACTGCTATACTCTTATATTGTTTAATCACTGCTTCTTCTATATGCGATTTTGTTACCATTTTCAGAATTGTTTAATTGATTTGTTAAGTCAGTACTCATACTGTAATTATGTTGGTTTAATAAATTTTGGTGTAGAATATCATTATTTCATTTGATCAAATTGATGGCCAGTATCACTTGTATTGAGAATGCTGAATTATTATTTACAAATCTTACTGTATAATGAGCACATTGGAGATCTTTTAAAATTTATATAAATTCAGTTGTAGCGATAAGACCTGTGGATCCTGTTGTAAGGAGAGTAGTCAAACAACTAGAGGTAGAGGAAGACTTTAAAAAACTATAAGACTTTGTTTTGGAGTTTGGAGAGAAAGGGAGGGGAGAGATTTGAAAAAAAGGGAAGGATAGAGTGAAAAGAATTGAAGGATTTTGGTTGGGAGGATTTTGTTTTTATTTATAACACAAAATCCCCCCAATTTGGAGAACTCAAAATTTGTATTGGAGGAGGGTTGGAGGGCTTACATAGATTCTTCAAATATATTTTATGTTATAATATTTTGAAAAATATTTTTCAAAAATATAGTAATGATAAACAATCATTTATCATTCTATACAAAAGCACAATTTCAAATTTATTTAAAGATTTCTCAGTTTTTTTTTACAAATTCCCTCCCCCAAAATCTTCCTTTCCCTTCCCCTCCGAACTCCCAAACAAAACCTGAGATTATTGAGAAAGATCTTGAGATTAACGAGCTGGATGGAAGCATGGTCTTTGATAGAACATTATAGCGTAATTCGATCCATGTAGCTGACCCACTTAGTGGGATAAACTTGATTGTTGTTGTATTGACTTAGATTACTTTTTGCTGTAAATCTGAGCTCTGATGGAGCTTATAATTTTTCTTTGCCATTTTACATATTTTTTTCCCTTAGATTTAGCTTTTAGTTTAGTTTTTCATATTTCTGACACCTCTTCCACAAATGCTAGGCTGAATCTATGGTAGCTGAATGGAAGGAATTTCTTTGGGATGTGCCAGAAGAGAGGGTTGCTTTATGGAGCCACTGCCACACACTATTCATCAGATATTCCTTTCCTTCTCTTCAAGTATGTTTGGTTTCTTTTTTCTAATATAGTCGGTGTTCAGCTAAAGAAATATACTGTGTTGTTTGATGCTATAAGTTTATTCCGTTGTAATGAGTGCAGGCTGGGTTATTTTTTCTTAAACATGCCGAAGCTGTGGAGAAAGATCTTCCTGCAAAGGAGCTTCATGAACTTTTATTGCTTTCTCTGCAATGGCTGAGTGGGATGATTAGTCTTTCCAACCCGTATGGGACATATTTGAGGATTACTTTCTGTTTCAACTTTAATTAATGTCCTTACTGATCTTGTTGCTAAATTTTTCAGTGTCTGTCCGTTGCAACTTCTGCGTGAAATTGAAACCAAAGTATGGCTCTTAGCTGTTGAGTCCGAGACTCAGGTGAAGAGTGAAGGAGACTTCAATTTAACCTTTTCTACCAGGGAGAGTGCTATCAAGAATGATTCCAGTATTATTGACCGAACTGCAAGTATAATAGCAAAGATGGATAACCATATAAATACAATGAGGAATAGAACTGTAGAAAAATATGAGTCCAGAGAAAACAATCAAATGCCTCACAAGAATCAAGTGGTGGATGCTGGTCTTTCAACTACTTTTGGTGGGAATACAAAGCCAAAACGAAGAGCCAAAGGATATGTGGCTTTGAGACGCCCAGCTCTTGACTCGGTAGAAAAAAATTCAGATACCGATGATGGCTCCAATACTATCAGTTTCAAAAATGAGTTGCAGTTGCAAGAAGAAAATTTGAAAGTAGAGATGTCTTTTTCTAGGTGGGAGGACAGGGTTGGAGCGGCAGAGCTGGAAAGGGCTGTTCTTTCTTTATTGGAATTTGGGCAAATCACTGCCGCCAAGCAACTACAATATAAATTCTCCCCTGGACAAATACCATCTGAGTTTAGACTTGTTGATGCAGCCTTGAAGCTTGCTTCTATGTCAACTCCTCCTAGCAATGTATCAGCCTCGATGCTTGATGACGAAGTGCATTCAGTTATGCAGACATATGGGTTACTGAATGATAAGCGCCATATTGATTCACTTCAGGTAACTGTCCAAATCTCCTCCCCCTCCCCAGATATTTTTTCCATTGATGATATGTACAATGTTGTCTCAAAATGCTAGGTTTTGGAGAGTTTGGTGGTCATTTTTACCGAAGGTAGTGGGCGTGGGCTATGTAAGAAAATAATAGCAGTTATAAAAGTGGCAAACACCTTGGGTCTCTCATTTTTTGAGGCATTCGACAAGCAACCAATTGAGCTACTGCAACTACTTTCTCTTAAAGCACAAGAGTCCTTTGAGGAGGCAAAATTTCTGGTGCAGACTCATCCGATGCCAGCTGCTAGTATTGCTCAAATACTTGCAGAATCTTTCCTGAAGGTTTGATTCATTATTATTATTTTATGATTCTACTTGCAAAATCTTTACTATGTTGTGTGTTAGACATCCTAATCATTAGATGGACTTTTGCGGGCGTGTTGTTTCCCATCTATTGAATGAAGAAACTAACCTGGATTTGTGAATTGATGTCATTATGAGTTACAGTTTTGTAATTTACATGTCATGTCACTTATGAAGAGGTTGTGTTAAACAACTCCGTTTAGATATAATTTTGTGAAGTAGATAGGGATTCATGACTTATTGCTGATTAATATTTATGTTGTACAGGGTGTGTTGGCTGCACATCGAGGAGGATATATAGATTCACAAAAAGAGGAAGGTCCTGCTCCCTTGCTATGGAGATTTTCAGACTTCTTGAAATGGGCAGAGCTTTGTCCCTCTGAACAAGAGATCGGGCATGCTTTAATGCGTTTGGTGATAACTGGGCAAGAAATACCACATGCCTGTGAGGTACCATGTTGATATTTGTCACTCACATTTTCTTTTCACTATCTTGTTCAGAAATGGCGAATTAAATCCATTTCTGTTGGGAAAATTCTAATTCATTTTATCTGAGATAATGACACCCTACTGTTGACTGTGATACCCTCTACGCTTCTTTTTTTAAAGAAATTTATTAAGACAAGAAGATTACCAGTGCTGTTGATGACGGATGGATTTGCAGTGAGCAAAAGATATCTCTCTCTCTCTCTCTATATATATATATATATACTTTGCGGATAGTGGTAATGGCCTATTATGGAATCATGTTGGAAATTTTTTAAAAAGTGTGTATATATAACACACCCTGTGCAACATAAATATTAATTAGTCTTAGAATGTGTGGGTTGAGCCTAACTCATCCCTATAAAACTGGTTTGTAAGGTGAGGGCTGTCCAAACTTTATAAACACTACGCATGTCATATCTCTAAGCAATGTGAGATTTAATCCAGCTCTTCAAACCCAACACAATGTAGGTTTTGAATGCTGCAATGAAGTAGAGATGGCAATTTGATCCATCGCCAATGAGTACCCGCAAAAATTACTCAAAACGGGTAGGGTAAAATTCCGCAAAATGGGTACGGGCATGGACACGGACAATTACCCATTAAAATAAGCAGGTATGGCACGGATACGAGTACCATAGTACCCATCCATCCCCATACCCTGACTCTAGATTTTATTGAAAAAAATAGGTAAAAATTGTTAGATCTTATTCGTTAGCCTTAGGCTGGTTTATACAGTGAAGATACAACTATTACAATTGATTTTCTCCTCAATGGAGAATAAAGAAAAATAAAGGTAGTATTAAAGGCAATAATAAAATCTGAAATAATATATTTTCCAACACCCACCTTCAAGTTGGTGCATAGATATCTATCATGCCCAACTTGTCTATCAAATACTCAAAAGTAGGTCTTGTCAAACTTTTGATCAGGATATCCGCAGTTTGCTGACTTGAAGTCACGAAGGGTAGACATATGATTCCCGCATCTAACTTCTCCTTTATGAAGTGTCGATCAATCTTGTTATGCTTGGTTCTGTCATGTTGAACTGGATTATTAGCTATGCTAATAGCAACTTTACTGTCAGAGTACAATTTCAATGGAAACTCAATTTTCATCTTAAGCTCTTCTAAGATTCTAAGGATCCATAATCCTTCACAAATACCTTGAGACATAGCCTCTGCACTACTCCTTGCTACAACTCCTTGTTTCTTGCTCCTCCATGTCACAAGATTAACCCCAAACATATAATATCCAGAGATTGATCTTCTGTCTGTGATTGAACCTACCCAATCGACATCGGTGAAGATAGACACATTTCTTTCACTAGTCTTCTTAAAAAATAATTATTTTTCAGGATTTCCCTTCAAATATCTCAGTATCCTATAGACTGCCTCAAGATGTTCCTCGAAAGGAGAATGCATAAACTGACTCACTACACTAACTGAGAAAACAATATCAGGTAGGGTGTGTGGTAAATAAATCAGTTTTCCAACCAATCTTTGATATCTCCCAGTATCAACAGAAACATTACCTTCTCCCCAAAGTTTAGCATTAGGATCCATAGGGGTATCTGCAAGACGACATCCACTCACTCCTGTTGCTTTCAACAAGTCTATAATGTATTTCTGCTGTGAAACAACAATACCATTCTTTGACCGAGCAACCTCCATACCTAGAAAATATCTCATGAATCCCAGATCCTTGATTTCAAAGTCTACTGCCAATTCCTCTTCTTCTCTTGCCATTTCCATTGTATCGTCTCCAGGAAGGACAATATCATCAACATAAACAATCAGGACAACAACTTTCCCATCGTGGGAGAACTTTGTGAACAAGGTGTGGTCAGCCTGTCCTTGGATGTACCCTTGTTTTTTCATGGATTGAGTGAATTTTTCAAACCAAGCTCTAGGGGACTGCTTTAATCCATACAAAGACTTATTTAGTTTGCACACATTTGATCTAAATTTGTTTTTAAAGTCAGGAGGAATGTCCATATATACTTCTTCTTGATCGCCATTAAGAAAGACATTCTTAACATCTAACTGATGTAAATGCCAATCCATGTTGGCAGCAAGAGAAAAAAGAATTCTGACAGTGTTCAATTTTGCAACAGGAGCAAATGTCTCTGAGTAATCTATACCAGAGGTCTGAGTAAAACCTTTAGCCACCAAGCGAGCCTTGTACCTTTCAATTGACCCATTTGAATTATACTTCACAGTAAACACCCATTTGTATCCAACTGTCTTCTTGCCATCTGGTAGTGACGTAACACTCCAAATTTTGTTCTTTTCAAGAGCTTTCATCTCCTCAAGTACAACTTCCCTCCACTTTGGAATTTCTAGAGCAACTTGTACACTTTTTGAAATTTCTACACTAGAAAATTTTGAAGTGAAGGCAGACATAGACGAAGACAAATTTGAATATGATATAAAATTGGACATGAGATGTTTAGTGTAAGATCGGACAGGTTTTCTAATGGCAACAGGATCATCTATATCAGGATACAAAATACGACTCTCAGAAACAGAGATAGACTTACCTTTTCTTTTGTTAGGAAGTTGATCATTCCCCGGTTCAGATTCCTGATAGTGTTGAAATGTGTACTGATCCTTTCCTTTATGGTGCTTTTTTACAAAAACCTTTCCTTTCCAAGTCCTGTTTCCTAATTCAAATTTGTTTTGTTGAAGTGACTCATTATTTTGTGGCATTTCAATTAGATCATCATCATCATCATTTTCAGGATTCTCATTGTTTTCTACAAGAGAAAATATAGGCTCGGATTCACAAGGTTCCTTACTCATAACAGGAGTAGGATCAGATAAAGAATCATGGCTATTTTCTGTTGGTGCAGGTGTAAAAATCTCAGAATTTTATGATACGGACAAAGATAACTTATTTAAAAAACTCATGTCCTCAATTTGAAACGAGTCTTCGTTTATCTCCCCCCCTTGAAGATGAGTGTCATCAAAAAAAGATTTATTTTCAAAGAATGTAACATCCATAGTGACAAATATTTTCTTATTTTTTGGATCAAAACATTTATATCCTTTTTGGGTTGGGGAGTATCCAACAAAGATATATTTTATAGCACGTGGCTCAAATTTTCCAACATTTTTATGTTCATATATAAAGGTTGTGCAACTAAGGATTTTTAAAGTCAAATCAGTTAAAACACGAATACTAGGAAAACATTCTTTGAAGACATTAGTAGGAGTTTGAAAATTGAGAATTTTTGAGGGCATTCTGTTAATTAAATACATAACTGTTAAAACAGTTTCGCCCCACAAATAATTTGGTACTTTATTTGAAAAAAGTAGAGCTCTAGCAACCTCTAGTAAATGTCTATTTTTTCTTTTGGCCACTCCATTTTGTTGAGGAGTATTAGGACATGAACTTTGATGTATAATCTCATTTTTTAGAAAAAAATCATCCATGGGTGTACTTGTTAAAGGGGAAATCAGATGTTTGTCAGGCTGTAAAGAATTTTTTTTAATGGTGCAGAATCAATTTCAAATAAATATCCAAGTCTTTAGTAGTGATAATGGCAAAAACTATTTTATTATTCAAAACAGAAAAAGACTCAAAGCAGGAACTTATTGTTTTTGAAGGTAGTTGTGATGCAGATCCAATTTCAAGGTAGTAAAGTCCTTCACTCTCTTTAGCACTGCCAATCATCTTCCCCGAGTTCAAATCCTAAAAGACACAGTGAAATCGAAAAAAATTATTTTGACAATTTATATCTTGGGCTAATTACTGACGGACATTAAATTACAAGATAAATTTGGAACATGAAGGACATTTTTTAAGAGTTAACATTGGAGACAACACAACTGAACCTTTACCTGCAATGGTTAGAGAAAAGTCATTTGCGATTTTTATTTTTTGATTACCTGCACATGGACTACATGAAGAGAACAAAGTAAATTTACCTGTCATGTGATTGGAGGCACCTGAATCTATTATCCAAGTATGATTGGGGACTGACACTAAGAAATACAGAATTACCTTTTGTTGCTATAGAGCAAGAAGGGGTTGGAGACTCGAGGAGTTTGTACAGTCTATCTAATTGCTCCGTAGTGAGTGGAAACTGAGACGGAGGGGGTTGCTGCTCTTGATCAGAATTACTAGTCTGAAATGCACGACCACTTTTCTTCGTTCAGTTAGGAGGTTTGCTTTTGAGCTTCCGACAAGTTTCACGTGTATGCCATTCGCGCTTGCAGTGATGACACTAAGGAACTTTGTCTGACCTTCTTCCCTCGTCAAGGTTCTTAGTAACCAGAGCCGAGGCTTCAGATTCAAAGCTTCGTGGTGGCTTGCCCATCATAATTCCTTGTCGTGCCTCCTCCCTTCTTATTTCTGCAAAAGTTTCACAAAGAGTTGGCTATGGTACTTTTCTTAACACTCTACCTCTTACCTCATCAAGGTCTTTATTGAGTCCAGCGAGAAACATGAATACACGATCATTTTTTTGCTTCTTGAGAAACAAAACATTGTCTTCTGTACACCTCAAAGTGTCATCATAACAGAGATCTAACTCTTGCCACAGTGTCATCATAACAGAGATCTAACTCTTGCCAGTGTCAACAGCTCATTGTAATAAGCAGTTACACTTCTGTCATCTTGTTTCGCATGCCATAACTTTGATTTTAAATCAAAAATTTGAGAGGAGTTTTGAATATCAAAGTATGTTTCCTTAACAGCTTCCCACACATCCTTTGCGGAAGGTAAAAACATGTAAAGCTTACCTATTCCAGTTTCCATAGAGCTTACTAGCCACGCAATAATCAAGGAGTTTTTAGACTTCCATTGTTTGTAACGAGGGTCTCCTGTTGCCGGTTCAGCTACTGCTCCTGTTAAGAAACCAAGTTTCCCTTTGCTATCCAATACCAACCGAACGGTTTGAGCCCATTCATTATAGTTATTCCCATTCATTTTAGGGATATTGACCTTGAGGGAGTATGAGGAACCCTCTTGATCATTACCACCTATGTTGGAATAACTGTCACCAAAACCAACGTTCCTATTTTCATTGTTGCCGTCATTACTGCCGGTTGGACTTTCCGTCTTAATTGCGGTCTGCCTCTAATCGTCTTAGTTGCGGCTCTTTGGCTTGCCTCATTGCAGTCCCTAACATCTTCATTGTGTTAGCTTTTAAGGGGTGAATTTACTCCCACATTGCTTAGAGATATGACCTGTGTTGTGTTTATAAGTGGGGGCGATCCTCACCTTACAAGCCGGTTTTGTAGGGATGAGTTAGGCCCAATCCAAATTCTGAGATGGTATCAGAGCCTATCCTAGATCCATTGTTGGACTTTCCGCATCATCCACGCTTTGGACTCATTGAGGCCCAAGCGTGAGGGGATGTGTTGGACTTTCCGCCTTAATTGCGGTCCGTCCCTAGTTGCCTTAATTGCGGCTCTTTGACTTGCCTCATTGCAGCCCCTAACACCTTCATTGTGTTAGCTTTGAAGTGATGGATTTTGTCCCGTATTGCTTAGAGATATGACCTGTGTTGTGTTTATAAGTGGGGACAATCCTCACCTTACAAGTCGGTTTTGTAGGGATGAGTTAGGCCCAACCCAAATTCTGAGACTGTCATTGTTTATGAGCACCCGCGGTTCCTCTCGTATGCCATTTCCGTGGCCACCGCCGTTTCCGCCGCCGACGCCCGACTCAAGTTGCGGTTATTCGCCATGATTGGATCCGGTGTGGGTCTGTGATGGGGAAGGTCACCTGTTGTTGTTATTTGTCATAGGAAGCTAAACGGGTATGTGAATCGGATCGGGTAAGAAAGCGGGTCGAACCCCGCTAGTTGTGGAAAGCTTTACAGTAACCCCTAACCTAGTGCTCTTGATACCATATTGGAAAAAATAGATAAAAACTGTTATATCTTATTCGTCAGTCTTAGGCTGGTTTATATAGTGAAGATACAATTATTACAATTGATTTTTTCCTTAGTGGAGAATAAAGAAAAATAAAATTAGTATTAAAGGCAATAATAAAATCGGAAATAATATATTCTCCAACATATTTATATATTTTGTATTTTTATTATTATATAAACATATATGTTTATCAAATTTTTTAAATATATCACTATTAAACTTGTACGTATTTTAATATAAGTGATTGTATATTTCTTAATCTAAGAATGACATTTTTGAATTTTTTAATGTTGTTAAAAACTTAGAATGACATGATAAATTATAATTGATCGATAATTTTTTATTAGAAATGCGGGTAAACGGGTATGAGTATGTGTACTTAGCTATCCATAGAGTACGGGTACGTGTACAAATATTGCTGACCACGCGGGTATGGATTCGGGTACGAGGATTTCTCCAAACTGCGGGTATGGGAATGGGGATGTGTATTATAATATCCTGCCCAATGCCATTTTTACAATGACGGCAAACCAAATGCAGCAATTAGGCCTACTAGGGACACGAATGGGGACAGACCGCAATGAAGGTGGAATTTCCAACCATTAGCAATAAATCATGAATCTTTATCTACTTCACAAAATTATATATTAATGCAGAAATAAATAAAAATCCTAAAGACTGTCGATAAATGTCAAAAACCGGAGATTGATTGATAGAAAATATCATTAGTCTCGATCACAATGTCATAAACAACTAACAACCACTTCTCATCAAGGCCAAGACTTCAAAATAACAACAAGAGTGGTGTTTGTATCTGCTTATTGAACCGGATGGTGAAATTTTCCTCCATGGTTTGTTTTGTTAGCACTAGCAACCCTTGAATTTTATGATTATGAGGGAACTTGTTAGTTGTACATTATCTCCAAACTAAAATACCTATTTGAATGGACCAAAAATAAAAGCAAATACAGGAAAAGGCTAAACAATCAAAATATTTAAAAAAATATTATTAAAATAGTTTTAAAAAAGAATTAAAACCGAATTAAAAAAATTCAAAAGATTAAGCAAATATTGAAAAAAGAATAACACAGAATATGCAACCACAAAAAAGAGCATAAAATAATGAAAGTAATAGAGCAAAGAAAGAAACAAAAAAAAGCAGAAAATAGAATACTTGCAATGAAAGCAACACCAATCAACACTATTTATAAAGATCAACTGTTTAACTCCAAATATTTTTTAGCAGTTTGATTTATAGTTTCCCTGTCTTCTGTCTGTAACTAAGGAAATATCCTAGATCTGTTCTACCTAAGCACAGTTGTGTAGCAAATATTTTAGATTGCTGCATCGTATTTGTTTCTTTACTTCTACTATTAACTAGTATCACCAGTCCAAGGACTTGGGACTCACTGTTCCAAAAAAGATAAGGAGAGAATCCCATACAACAGAGTAGGAGAACAATATAAGAAAAGCGAGGAACATATTCTGAGCTTGCACCTCACATGTGAATCAGTTTCAATGTTGACATGTATTTATTGGTTAGTAAACTTGCAAGTTGTTTTTCTAGGATGGAGGCAAGTTGTTAAGCCATTATCCAACCAATACACTTGACCGAAAAATTGACCCATAATTACCTCGTGTGTGGTAGAACTTCAGTCGTAGACATAACAGAAAGAGGAGTGCTAGGAACACGCTTTTCAACACCCACTCTAACTCTCGCTCGAGAGAACATATCAAGTGAGTAAACTAGTCTAGAATAAGAGCAGAAGAAGTGAATTTTAATCAAGTTTTCCGTGAATGTTGAGAATTAGAAGACAATTTATACCATAAACTCGGTGCTGTTGTATGACCATTCTTACAAGATCATATTTAAGACCATTCTTACAAGATCATATTTAAGATTTGCTCCTCTTTATCCAATAACAACTTGAGAACTGGTATACCCCCTCTCTTCTGCTGCTGTTGTGCGCTGCCCTATCTTTTAAAGAGATAATCGTTGAGTAGCTGTAATTTGTATGAAAGAAATATTAGTTAAGAATGTCTCTTAATAATTCTGGCTGACTCATTCCTTTGTCTTGAGCTGACAATGTTCTTCCTGTGAAATTGGCATTTTCAGGTTGAGCTTCTTATTCTGTCCCATCACTTCTACAAATCATCTGCTTGCCTTGATGGAGTTGATGTTCTTGTTTCCCTTGCTGCAACTAGGGTTGATGCTTATGTTTTGGAGGGTGATTTCCCATGCTTGGCTCGCCTGATAACTGGAGTTGAAAATTTTTATGCTCTCAATTTCATTCTTGGCATTCTTATAGAAAATGGTCAATTGGATCTTCTTCTTCAAAAGTATTCTGCTGCTGCCGACACAAACACAGGCACTGCTGAGGCTGTCAGAGGTTTTCGAATGGCCGTTCTTACATCTTTGAAGCATTTCAACCCTAATGACCTTGATGCATTTGCCCTGGTTTGTATTTATTTTCTATATTGATGAAATGCTGGCTACTGAGCTTTGTCTGTAGATTGATGGTTGTGTGCTGCTTACATTCAAATACAATTAATTAGTTAATTATATTTCAATGTTGCATACTGTTTCCAAGCATCTACTTAAGAAGTCTGCGCGTTGCATTTTTCACTTGCTCATATAGTTTTTTCTTTTTGTTTCTCTGTTCCCGGAGTCATTGTTGCTTAACATCTTTCATTTGTCTTCTTTACAGGTCTATACTCATTTTGATATGAAACATGAGACGGCCACTCTTTTAGAGTCCAGAGCAGAGCAATCATGTGAGCAGTGGTTTCGGCGTTATAACAAGGACCAGAATGAAGACTTGTTGGATTCCATGCGCTACTTCATTGAAGCTGCTGAAGTTCACTCTTCCATTGATGCTGGCAATAAAACACGGAAGGATTGTGCTCAAGCTTCCCTTCTATCCCTCCAAATACGGATGCCAGATTTCCAGTGGCTTTATCTATCAGAAACCAATGCTAGACGGGCATTAGTTGAGCAGTCTCGTTTCCAAGAAGCTTTAATTGTAGCTGAAGCTTATAACTTGAACCAACCAAGCGAATGGGCTTTGGTGCTCTGGAACCAAATGCTCAAACCTGAAGTCATGGAGGAGTTTGTTGCTGAATTTGTTGGAGTTCTACCTCTTCAGCCTTCAATGTTGACTGATTTAGCGAAATTTTATAGAGCTGAAGTAGCTGCCAGAGGAGACCAGTCTCATTTCTCGGTATGGCTCACGGGGGGAGGGTTGCCTGCTGAATGGGCTAAATATTTAGGAAGATCACTCAGGTGTTTACTGAAGCGAACAAGAGATTTGAGGTTGCGGATGCAGTTGGCTACAGTGGCAACTGGATTTGGAGATGTCATCGATGCATGCACTCAAGAAATGGACAAGGTCCCTGACAATGCGGCCCCCTTAGTGCTGAGGAAAGGTCATGGTGGAGCTTATCTCCCTTTAATGTGAAACTTTCTACTGTAAGTTGTCATTATGATTGGACAAACCAGGTTGGACAGGAAGTTAGTTCTCGACCTTGACCTATTGCTGGCTCAAAAACAATGTGGGGGTCATTGTCGCACATATTGAACGGTGCTGAGCCAAAATCGGATTGGCTGGACGAAATGAATATTGGATGGGTTGTTGATCTATATATACATGTATATTTTTTTTTGTTGAGTAGATGCTTGATGGTTGTATATTAGGCAAATTGTATTGTAGCTCATTCTTGTAAACACCCTAATAGTTTTTGTTTTCTCCGATTCTTTTGTAGGGGAGAAGAGGGTAGTTGTCGATTTTGAGGCCGATAGCATAGAATGTCCCATTTGTTTCTTTTTCTTTTTTGCTCCACAATGTATAGTTCCTGTACATCAATATAAAAATCCATTTGCCATGTTTTGCATAGGTATTACCGTTCTGTTGCCTACAAAATTTGGTTCAATGCCTCATCAATTTTTTTACTATACTCGGTTATTATTCAAAGATAGTACAAAGTAGATGCTGATAGATTAGTTTGACAAACAGAAAACATTGAAATCTTTGATGGTCTGCGCATTGTTAAAAATTGTTGATTATTTGCATGACCTTATTATCGATCTGTTATGTGCCATTAGAAATGCAATACAACTATTAGAATATCAATTATTCTGATATTCAGCCATCCTAGTTAATGTCCCAACCCTCGGAAATCACTGGGTTACTATTAAAAATGCATTATTTGATACTTGAAGACGCTACTTACGAGATTTGCACTGCATCCAACCCCTTAGGGTATGTTTGGATGTAGAGTTATGGTATATGTTTGAGATTTTAAAAAATATATACTAAAGAATAACATGGTCATATAACATTCCAATCACACTTAATTCTACATCCAAACATACTTTTAGGATAAGATCTTACTTATCACACAATGTCTTTTGTGATTGATAATTGAGATTTATATCTCAATAACCATTGTGCCACATCCAGTGCATGCATATTTCCTTGCCCAAATCATGACTTTATGGTCGAAAGAGTGGTCATTTATTGTCAAATTGAGCATAGAAGCTAGATATTAGAGTCTCTTAAACTTTGTTGTAATTATTAACATCATCATCCAAGGCTGGCTAATTCCATTAAGTGAGATCAACTACAGAGATGAATTAGAGATGAATTTCCACCATAATGTAAAAATCACCTAAAACATGTGCTACCTCCGATGCTAATTATAAGCCTCAAATGCTACAAAACTTGTTAGAATACATTTCAAGTTAACCAGAGGGATGATACATTATACAAAATCCTTACAATCAAAAACCATATTCTTAATCTTTACTTTTTTCTGAGTTTATGCGCGGAGCTTTTGTAGGACGCCTCTCAGCAAGGAAACGTTTTGAACTCTCAAGGACGCCGAAGAATATTGAACCACCTATGCCTATCCAAAGTACTCTTGGCCCAATACCCTGCAATAGACATAGGAGTATGATTTATATTATAAGCTCCAAGTATATTTCTTGCCACAAAGCTATATTTTTTCTAATCTACATAGGGCAGTAGAAGATAAAGTGCATGCTTTGGGGGGAATTTGCACCATACTATTTTACTTTTCACAAGCTACAATGTAAGAAAGAAAACACAGAAAGCACATACCTTCATAAAAGCACCAGGTCCCTCTTCCTTAATAATGGTTTGAACGCAATCCACAATTCCCTTATATTGGTTTGCAGGTCCCTTAAGAGGAGGAAAAAAGAACTTCGTAAATGGCTAGATAATTTACTATTGATTTACTTGCAGATTAATTGAACAGAAAAGGTATCATGTGTATGGAGATAGATGGTTATCAGATAAAACCAGGATATCATCTTACCTGAATCATTAACCTTGTCTTGATGACATCAAGGGGCGTAGTTATTGCTCCAGTTAGTGCGCCTACAAGAAACAGAAATGGTATACCACATCACAAAGTTAGTAGGATACACCATAAAACTTAGTTACAGACTTTCCTCAGTTACAGACATCTAGTTTTGACTGGATGCCTTGCAAAGAAAAATAGCTTGACAAAATTAACAAGATTCACAGTTTTGATTCTACACAGTAAATACTGATAGAGTCAAACAACCATACATCTTTAAACCTTAACTCATAAGGTGTATCAGCTTGAAGCACAGTTAAAGCATAAACTCATGACTACATGGATCAAACGGCGCCAATATAGGGAATTGTGGTTGGGCCTAATTCAACCCTACAAAACCAATTGGTAGAGTGAGGACTGCCCCCGCTTATGGTCATATATTATCCTATGTGGGGCTCTTAACACACCCTCTCACGCTCAGAACTAGACAACTTGAGCGTAGAAATAAATGGTGGGTGACCCGATAGCGAAAACCATAATAGGTGGTTCACCGGATCTTAAACGAGGCTCATGATACCATTTTAAGAAATGTGGTTGGACCTAACTCAACCCTACAAAATCGGTTGGTAGAGTGAGGACTGCCCCCACTTATAAACACATGTTCAGGCCATATATTATTCGATGTGGGACTCTTAACAAAATATATATATATATATATATATATATATATATATATATATATATATATATATATATATATATATATATATTCAATTCATTAATTTCTACATTTTCCTGTCTAGTGATTTGACTACTTTATCTGATCCACTGTACAAGATTTACTAGTCTCCTTTCTACATGTCACTAGTGCTGAAACTTGTGTGTGTATACAAATTATATGCTCTGTGTGTATAACTAAACTATGCTGTCATTTATTTACCTGCAAAAGCACCAATAATTGCATTTTCAGGATCATTCAGATTTCTTCGTGCCTAGCAAAAAGAAATATAAATCACATCATCGATGACAAATGAAATAGAAGAGAAAACAGCAACATTGATATCTTCGATAAACCACAGACTGTATAACTTATAAGTTTACATTAATTGTTTAAATTCAAAATAAATCCTTGAATTCATGCTACTGAATAATGACTAGTAAACATAAATGTTTTAGTAGTGAAACACCGGCATGAAAGGCGAAAATAACTTTTGTTTGACAGAACCATTATTAATAACAAAACATCTCAACACAGTTAATCTTTAAAATACATAAATATAGAACTCGAGAAATTTACCGCAAGCATATAACCTATTCGAATCTGCTCATAGAGGCAAAACTGAATAGCATCAAAGGGCAAATCCCGCAGTAAAAAAGATCCATAGCCCTGTGATTTTAAATACCAATATCAAAGAAACATTTTAGCAAATTATCACGGGTGTAGGGAATATAATTTATCATAAAATATTACAAGAAAGATATAGTGAGCTTCATACAGCATAAAATCCTTTAAAGCCCTCCTTAGCTGCAATAAAGCGAACAGCATTAGAAGCTGATGTAAACTGCCCAGTTTGCATCCGTTGCTTGACAACCTGTGGAGCACTAGAGAATGTGAAGTTTCCCATTGAAACTGTATGCAGCCATGAAAATATCATTTTACAAAAATGAGAATTTAGTAACCTCTGTTGGAACGCGAACAAAAGATGCAGCTATGCCCCCTATAGCACCTGCAGTCTAATGAAATTTGAAAAGTGAATGAAAAATCGTTTCCCAGAAACTTTAAAAAAAATTGCATCAATAAAATTTTGTGCCAGCAATTAAAGAATGATGACATAGACATAACATCAACTCCAGTACAAGCCAAATAGACCCAAGAGGCTTCAGATGACCATAACTGATCAAACTTAAGACTTCAAAGCAATGAGAGACAATTGATTTGAAGTGCCAAGTATGTGCTTTTTTCTAAAATGAATATAGTTGAGTGTATCTTCATACTAATGTTTATATAGGCAGTATCTTACTAAATGAGCAAAAGCACTCAGATTTTCAGGAAACATCGTTAGCAGTTTCTGCTTTACTGGTTCATAAACTCCAACAAATAGAGCAGATGCCCTGCACATTTAAAAACAACACCAGGTGTTAAAGAAAAAACCTAGATATGGTTCATGAATCTATATTTTGATACACAGAAAAAAAATTCCTGAAAACCACTTAAATAAATTTGTGAAATATATAACTCTTTCAATTTAAATATGTATAAAATCTTCAATGAAGAGTAAATAAATAGTTTTTGTAAAAGATACTAGCTTTCCAAACAATTGTATATATGCTCCCACACCCTATCGAAAGAGCCCAAGACTACACTGCATAAAGAGCTTTCCGAATGAGCAACCAAGAATCCAAAAGTAAACAAATAATCTACTATGGTATTCCTCAAGCATCTTTGTCACTGAATCAGGAAAAACGAAAGAGACGGAAACCACCGACGATGTGGATTTGTAGTTAGAGTTTATAAATCCTCACACTTAGCTTTCTTTATTTACAGAGAAAACCTCCATATAAAATGTTGGCGTTTTCAGTTGAGCCATTTAGAACAAATTCAATAAATCATCATTGATGTATATAAATGTATATTGTATGCCCTATGCTTGCCAATTAATTTCTGATTTTTTTTCCAAGTTAGCGTTTTCAAAATTTCTAATTAACATACAAAACCTAGAATGTTTGAAACATCATGCTATCCACGAGGTTCTCACGGTAAGACACCAGCAAGGTTCCCTGCCAATCCAGAATAAAGGCCTTTTAATACTAGTTTTTCTCCTCCGCGGGCAGCCTATAAAAACAAAAACAAACATAATCAGCATATTTCATGTAAAATGGAAGCCCTCTAAATTGCTGTTAAGAATTCTATACATATTAAATCTTCACGAATGGATATTGCTAATTGCTACAATACAAATTGCATCCTATCCAACAACAAAAATTATATAGTTTTCCTTTGTCCTCTCAAAGTTTGATATCCTTATTAGTTATTACAGCATCAAATATTAATCAGTATAGCACACAACAAAATACAACCCTCAATAGTCATTATAATTTATTTTGTTGTAAAAGCCTACCTGCAGCCGTGTTTTTATAGTGTCGATGGGGTATAGAGCTGTTTCAACAACAACTCCGGCTGTACCACCTGCAATAACACCCTCTGCAAAATTCCACCAGGTTCATCAAAATGATTGCAATACAATAATTCACCATGGTCAATAGTATTGGAAAAAATAGGTAAAAGTTGTTGTGTATTATTCCTCAGCCTTAGGCTGGTTGGTTTATGAAGGAAAATAAAGAAAAATAAAAGTGGTATTAAAGGAAATAATAAAACCGGAAATAAAATATTTTCCAACAAATAGTATCGTCTATCAATTTATCAAGATATTTAAACACAATCTATGCGGGAAAAACTCCAATTCTTCACTGCTTATGTGAAGGGATGGGGAATAGCATCTTATTGTTGCTCAACCTTCTATTTAAAAAGGGCCAAGAAGTATTTGACAAATATGGTCTTTTAGCATGCCTTAAAGAAGCAGCCATTTGAGTCAAAAGAAAGTAACTGTTAATGCTCTCTATCATTAAAATAAGAGAAAATTATTCATCAAGGCAGATAAAAAAAATCTTATTCTTTTAATTATCAACATATATTCAGCATATTCTTTCTTACGGTTCAAAAATAAAATACACATATGAACGGGTCACAACTGGTGTGACAACATGAAGTCGGAACACACATAAAATATAATTAACCTGGGTGCACCAAGTCAAGTTTGAGCCCTCATCTATTTATATTGGTCATAGACATGCTAAATGAACCAAACATAGCCAAAAGTTATGCCACCATGCATACATTTTGTGGATAATAAAGTCTTGTTTGAAGAGTCGAGGGAAGAAATTGCAGGAAAGTTAAAATATATAGACAAGTCTATGAAACAGATTTAGCCTAAATAGAAGTAGAACAGTGTACATGGATTGCAAGAGACACAAAAAGAACGAAAATTCAATTTTAGAGCAATAAGAATTTTGCGATGGATGAGAGGTTACACAAGACAGGGTAGAATTGAAAATATAACTATCAGAGAGGAGAGTGGGATAGCTCCCATTGTAGAGAAAATGGTAGAGTTTCGCTAAGTTGATTTGGAGTTTGTATGAGTGTGAAGAAGACCAATATGGAGGATTGACCATGTTAAGAGTCTCACATCAGATAATATATAGCCGAAACATGTGTTTATAAGTGGGGGCAATCCTCACTCTACCAACCGGTTTTGTAGGGTTGAGTTAGACTCAATCACATTACTTAACAGACCAAATGAAGGATAGTCCAACAATTGTACGAATAATATTTATAGGCCAGATCAACATGGGAGATATGGAGATCAATAGTTTATCTTTAAAGGAAATACATGATAGGTGGTGTCGGTCTATGCAGCTGACACCACCTAGTGAGTAAAGGTTTTGTTGTACGTGTTTATCAATTTTTTTGTACTTTTAGTATATATTCAGCTGTGGTTTATGCATTTCTCAGCATGTACTATGAGTACAAATCTCTATATGCACGCAATCAACATTTTATGTTGTTTTGTCTAAATTACTTAAGAACTATGGATCACATATTCCGACAAGGACAACTAATACAAACACATTGACATTGCGAATACAAAAGTGAAACAATAATATTTACTATTCGCTACAACAGAACACAACAAAGAAGATATGATACTTACCAAACAAAGTGCGTAAGAAGTCAAATGGTTTTTCCTGTCCGACGTTAACAGATGCAAAAGAATTTCTCACAGTCAAGTTCTGCTTTCTCTTAGTAGAAGCATCTGCAAAACCATATAATCTGTGTGCTAAAAAGCGGCATGATCGATAACAAAGTTCTGTTTACAATAATTTATGCATAAAATTTATAATTACTTTTCCTTAAGAATTAACAATCAATCAATAATACATTAAAACTAGCACTAATCAATCCTGAATTGTAAATGCCAATTCAATTGCATTGGTACATGATAAATGAGTGTAACAAAAGAATCATGAAGTAAAAATCAACTAAACCAAAATCGCTAAAGTAAAAATTCTTGTAGAAAAGTGTGAAACCTACCTGAAATTGAAGAATCTTGCGCCTTAACGGAGAGTGTAAGAGGAGCCATCAATGGGTGATGAAATCAGCACTGAGAAAATTGAAGATAAACAGCATTAAACATGGATTTTGTGAAGAGAGAGAGAGAGAGAGAAAACGACAACAGTAGAGGTCGTTTTGAATGTATTCGGAAGAGATAGCGAGTTTACCGATGAAGTGAAGAGAGTTATCTTCTACTAGAATGGCAGTTAGTTCATGCAAGTAGCACCAGCAGTGATGTATGTATATAAAGAGGAGTACATGAGTTATCCAAAAGTTACCTTTGTTCAAAATGAACTCTTTGATTCAAACATAAGTGGACAGCTAGTAGGTTAAGTGTTCGTAAAATATATATTAAATTTTAATTAAATATAATTGTCAATTATACTCAATGTTTTAAAAAACAGATCGGAGATTGAACTGGTGAAATATGTGGTTTAAGGTTTAATTAGTTCAACCGATTAAAGTTAACGTCGAACCATTTATTAAATAAATTAATAATATAAAATTAAATTTATAGATATGTCACACATAATCATACGTTCAAAACTTAATAAAATAAATATTTCAAGAATCTATTATAAAATTAATACAATAATATCGATAATAAATGCAATAGCATAACATAATTTTATACTTCATTTCAATGAAGAATAATTTGACCAAATTAAAAAATTATAATAAAAATATTTAAACTAATTCAAACCAAAATTAAAATAATAGAATATAATAATTAAAATAAAGTTCAAATAATTAAGAGTACCTAAATTAAATAAGATAGAATACCAAAAATAAATAATACGATATAATTCATTAAAAAAACGAATTTGAGTTGAACTACGACAAACAAGTCTTAATTGACAATAAACAATATTGACTTTAAGGGTAATCAATATTGAGTTGGATATCGTGACTAGGTTTAAAAAAGGCGGTGTGATGATGATGAAGTATGGTTGAAAGAAAAACCATGATGGAGTGACAAAATTTAGAAGTTTGTATGGTTATACAAAAAACATATAATTTTTTTTTGTGATTGGAGAATGTAGGTTAAGTTTTGATAATGACATATTAAAATTTATAAATAAAAAATAAAAAATGATTAATTTTATCCATTTTTTTTAATCGGGCGGTTTTACAAAATCGTCTCCGATTCGTTGGTTTGAATGGTTTTGGACGGTCAATCCGGTTTTTTCGGTTTTACTCTGATTTTGACTCATTAATGATTTTGAAAGATTGACCCAACCAGATTCATCTTTAGTTCCTGATCCAAACGGTTGAATCAGCCGGTTCTATCCGGTTTTTAAAACATTGATTATGCGTATAAATGCGTATAAGTAGAGGTATTTATAGGTATGCGACATCCTGGGAACCCACACACCTAATCCAATTCAACTCTTATTTTAACTCAACCCAATCATATATATGTCCAACTCAAACTGACTCATTCAAATTCATTGATATTTCGTTTTGGTAACGAGTTTGGAGTTTTAAATCCACAAACCCGCGAATCCAACTCATTGACATATCACGATATTTTTATTTTATTTTATTCAAGCATAATTCTTACGATGCATATATATTTTTTAAAATATAATTATAATTTTTATTAATTGTAAAACTCTAAGTCTAAATCAAATTTGTGAGATCAAATTTCTCTATTCAAAGAGAAATATATCTTAGCTTTTAAATTATACTTTACACCATTTGTATATTTTTTTGACACCATTTATATATATTTTTGATTTGATATGAATAGTAAAAGAGTTTTTAGATATTAAAAGATAAATTTTATTCAAATTAAATGCTAACATTTTATGATTTTTTTAAAGTTTTTGTAAAATAAATGTGTTAATTAAATTGATATTTTATTTATAATTTGAAAATTATATTTAGTGGATGACCCACGAGCCCAACTCAACTGATTGATGAACAAGTTGGTTTGACTCGGGTTTAACCTTAGAAGTGAGTTGAACACTCAACCCAAACTAAAGAATATTGATTGAGTTGAGTATTGAATTTAATCAAATTAAATTCAATCAAATCCGCGAACACCCTTATATAGGGGTGTATATGAGTTGGATCAATCCACAAAAATCGGCCAAACCCAAAAAAAATATCCATAAAAGTGGGTTGAGTCGGGTAATTGGGTTGATATGAGATTAAAAATTAAAAAATCCATTAAAAAAAGTTGAGTTTCGGATAACACCGGACCCAAACTCAAAAAAATCACTAATAAAACATTTATTATTACAATTTTAATGATTTTGAAGAATATTAACTAAGTTGTAGCAATTTTAATCTCTTGAATATTTACTATTTTAGTGAACCATAACTTTAATTAATTTTGGATATTTCACTATTTGGTTATTTTGACACTAATGCGATTTTTATGTCATGCAACTTTAGTTTGTTTCTAGTATTCTATGATAGTTTTTATTTGTTGATGTTATCATTTATTATTTAATGATGCTAAAAAAATATTTAAAAAATATTATCTAATTTTTTTAAGAAGATAAAAATGTTGAGTAATTTTTATGAAAAAATACGATGACTTATCATTTAGTCATTTAATATTAATAAAGTAGAAAAATTATTTGGACAATTCACTACACAATCCAACCCAATCCGAAAATTAGTGAGTTTGTCCAAACCGATTCATTGGTGTAACGGGTGGTTATTTTACCTCACCCAAACCGAAGTGTCCTATATGGGTTGGGTATTGGTTTTGGCCAAATCCAACCCAAACCAGCTCATCTACACCCATATCTGTGTAGGAACATCAAATGTTAGGGCGCAAGTTTGAACTCACCACATCTCATTTATTCATCTTTAAAAGAAAGGTGAATTCCAACCACTAGACTACTTGATCTTGTGAGTGCAACTTCCCATTAGATATATTTTATATGATGTCAAAACTATGATACTTTAGCGTTTATGTATATTGGACGGTATCTTCTGAGTCTTAATATGCACCTTATCATTAGAAAGCATGAAAACATTTTGGAAATGATTTAGAAAATGTTAGAAATGATTCTACTTGGCAAAAATGTGTTTTGTGCAAGACACAGACTAATGTGTCGACACATACGTTCTATGAGTCGACACATACATTCTATGAGTCGACACATGTTGTTAAGTTTTTAAGTCTGTAGCTTCTATTTATGCATGTGTCGACACATGCAACATACAAGTCGACACATAGAATAAAAAATTTATTCTATGAGTCAACACATGCAAGGTATGAGTCAACACATGTTGATGAGTTTTAAAGCCTGTAACTTTTGTTTGATATGCCGATAGTGGAGGTTTCAGGTCAACATATAGAAGAAATTTTTCTTCTATGAGTCGACATGTGACCTATACATCACGACACATGCTTCGAAAATGTCGACACATGACTTACATAAATCGACACATACGATA
Organism: Lathyrus oleraceus; assembly: GCF_024323335.1. NCBI lineage: Eukaryota > Viridiplantae > Streptophyta > Magnoliopsida > Fabales > Fabaceae > Lathyrus > Lathyrus oleraceus. The sequence continues at coordinate 93,346,804 of NC_066585.1, forward strand.
CATTTTTCCAAAAATTCATGATTTTTTAAATCTTTTGCATTCCTTTTGCCTCCAACTTGCATACATATAATACTTCATACATGCATCATTTCAAAAAATTACAAAACCAGGAATATACAAAGAGTGCTCTTTCATCTTCATCTTATATTTTATGCATACACAAAAACAAATTACACATAATTATTTTTTATTTGGGTGTCATTTAGAATCAGAGTTGATAACATCCAATTTAGGTTGTTGAATTGTAAATTGGATCGAGAATCTTTAGGGTTTCAAATAAGAAAACCAAGTTGGAGTTTTACTTCAAGATCAATTGGTGATTTGAAGGTTTTGGACAAGATTACGGAAGTTGGATTCAGCCGAGTGAAAGCTTCGAAGAACGGTGGATTCGGTCAAACATAGAATTTGTGGGGTTGTATTGCTACATTTCTCTTGTAAATAATTTTTTGCAAAGTAAGATTGATTATCTCAATTCCATTTGGAATTGGGGGCAGACATAGCCATAGAGAGCCTGATTGATGAACTGCCTAAAGAAATCCTTGTGTACTCTCTCTCTATATATATTATATCTCTTTTTAGTTTTCATTTGCAAATTGTTAAATTCGTAGATGGTATGATCAATATGTTTGGTTAAAATTTTGTTGATAATATTTTGAAAACAGTTTTTTGTGTTGATTACAATCCATTAGATTGTAGTTGTTTTTTCAAATCAACAAAATTATAGAAAATTCTAAACGAAATTGATTGTATACAAGGTGTTCGATAATTTGCCTCAATTAAGTTTTTGTGTATTTTGTCATTGAAAATAGCCTCCATATTAAGCTATATCATTTAAAGGATTGTTTTTCTTTTAAACATATTGATTGATTTGTCTATCATTATCATTAATTGGTTTTCATATGTGCATATTCGAGCTTCTCGATAGCGGTTTGGTTTAGACGATTCGATCCGGATCACTTCCCTAGCCGTTAAATTTTTCAAAAAAGTTTTGTAAAGTTTTTTAACTCTCTCTCTAGATAAGTCGCATTCGTCCAATACATCTAAAAAAAATTAATAGCACGAGGAATCTCGTATCAAATGGTGAAGGAGATTAAGCATATACCAATATGTTCATATTTTCAACAATATAATGCAATTAGAAATATTAAATTTCTGAAATCTCTTATGGAGGGAGAGGAAATCCTATTTGAGAAGAAATGCTTGCAACTATGAAGTTCCAAGCAGGGGTGCATGTTGTTGAAGATTAAGTTGTTTCTAGCATGCCATATAACAAAGATGATATAACAGGTCAGTGAAGTGATTGTCACCTTGGGGATTCCAATTTCAGTCACAAATTTTCTATAGATCCTCCACATCTTGACAATGCCAAGTAAGGTTTAAAATGGAACTCAACTAACACCAAAGCCTAATTGCAAACCTGCATTGGAAAAATAAATAAAAAGTCGACTCTTCATAGGAGAAGTAGAGAATGCAAACTGATGGGAGATGGAAACCTCTGAGCCTAAGGTTATCATCAGTAGGGACCTTGTTGTGTAACACTCTTTAAGCTAGCAGGGATTTTGAGGGAGGTATGTCCATGCATCAAATAGACCTAGCCCAAGTGAATTTAACAAGATGTATCCTCTTGAATTTATAAGCCTCAATTAAAATTAGGTTCCCATCATGGGCCAATTTCCAGACAAGTTTGTCCTCTTTGCAATCCACATGTAACCTAACTTGCATCACAAGATTTCTCAAACTAGGAAAATGACTATCAAAAGAGGCAGGAAAGCTCCAACTATTATTGAAGATGTAGTCATTGACTGTGTAAGGAAGGTCAGCTAGCTCTTTTAGCCTAAGGTTGAACGCTTGAATAAAATTGGTGCAACATCAACCATCCAACCATAAATGGATATTCTTACCATTGCATATAAGCTAACCAAAGTGATCCATGATCACATTGAATTCCTACTTAGTGATGTTCCATATGGATGAATATATATGGTATTTGATGGTTTGCTTACCCTTCAACACCCTGCTCCTTAATAGCTCGGCCCAAGAATCTTCCGAACAAACTAGATTCCAACAAAGCAATAAATTAGAGGCTTCATTAAATTTAATTAACGACCTAATGCCCATGTCACCATTCTCATAAGAACAAAAGGCATTTTCCAGGAAATTGTGACTAGATTCCTTTTGGTTGTGTCTCCATTCCAAATAAAGTATTTTATCCATTTTTCAATGGTCCTGAGAATGTTGACAAGCTAGGAGTAGACATGCATGCTATAGAGGAACATATTCTTAATGACAAACTTCGCCAATTATGGACAACACAAAAATCTTTGCAAACTGGGAGTTTTACTTTGACGATGTCTGCAATAGCTTGAAAATGCATTATTTTAGGCCTTCCTCTGAATATTTTGACACCAAGATAAGAGAACGATAAAGTTCCTATATTGAAGTTAAGCAAGCTAGCAATGTGTGTCACCGTAGCCTGAGACATACCCCCAGCATAAAATGTTGACTTAGATGCATTATTTATTTACCAAACTTTTGGCATATATGGTAAAAAGAAACTTGAGAGCTTCCAACCCATATGTCTCGCCACTGCAAAAAAATCATCACATCATTAACATATAGAGAGTGGGATAGATCCTTACAGGATCTGGACCCTTTAATGAAATCCAAGTGCCCATCAACCACTAATTTTGAGATGCCTCCTCAATAAGAGTGAATAGGAGAGGTGAAATAGGGTCACCCTGTCTGGCCCCTCTCTTACACTTGAAGTAACCCTTTTGATATGGAGATGTTTGCATAAGAGAGAATGACATTGATCCAGTTAGAAAAGGTAGAACTAAAACTAAATTGATTTAAGACTTTGAAGAGAAAGTCCTAACTAAGTGTATTAAAAACTTTTGAGATGTCTTTCTTCAAGTCTAGATTACCACCAAAGGATTTCTTGTGAAGTAAGTTAATGCCCTCAAAAGCCAAACCCTCTAATTTTCCAAAAGACGCACTTCATTGATCAGGTCTGGGGTGCCAACCTTTGCCCGCTTCATAAGAATTCTTAGAGCATGAAGCTTTCTTCTTCATTTTAGACTTAGATTGTACCGTTTTGAAAGGAGGTTTAAGGTTAGGTTGAGGGATTGGCTAGAGATCAATATCTTCTTGGATTATCAATTCTTCATTCTCTTTTTCACCAATGTTAGCCTAGGATTATTCCAGGAATTCCATGTTCTTCTCGTTTATAAGCCTAGCTTTAATAGTGGTCATAACTTCTTAAATGATCTATCACCCTCCAATTGTATAGCATGAACAAACTCCAAGCTATTAAAGCAAGACTTATCTAGCCTAGTTAGAGAAGTTGAAGGTAATGATAATTAAATAAATAATAGTATAACATAAATTTTAATTAATACAATTAAAATTTAAAAATATAAATACAAGAATATAAGTTATTTATGCACTTTCAATGTAATAAAAATGCATAGTTATGATCATCATTATTTTTTGTACATGCACACTAGATTATTTGGATTAACTTTTGGAAATTTAAAGCCAAATTGATCCTGTGATTGAAATATTTGTCTCATTTTTTTGTCTGTTTGTATTAGTGATAAGGAAACACTTGTTCTATTTTTAGAAAAAAGTTATTAATGATGAATTATTTATGTTTCTTTGCAATAATTAATCTATAACAATATATAAAGGGAATACTTTCTTTTGGTGTAGCCTATTTTTATATCATTTTTATCCTTATTTTATTGTGTAATTTACCTAATAACTTCCAATAAAACCACTATTATTAACTTCCACGTAACTTCCTACTAATAACTTCCACATGCTGTACTTTTTAAAAATGATATTTAAATAAAAAATATCACTTATATTTTCAATGATGTGCATTAAAAAAGCGTAATATAAAGAGCCGGGCACTCTAAGAAGAGTTTGGATTTGGAGTATCGTAAGACCAAGTTATTTACCCTATAGTGTTGTAATTATCGTTGGGTTAATATTTGTCCCATGGTTTTTATGTATCAATGTAAAATATTTGATCCGTATTTTTATACTAGTTAATAATAAATATTTGTCTCACATTTTTTATGTAATATTAATAGATATTTGTCTCGTGTATTTTTATATTTATTAATAACAATTGTGTTTTTTTATGTATCAATGAAAATATTTGTCCTAATTTATTTTGTATAATTATCGATAACAAATATTTATTTCATATTTTTTTAATATTAATCATTAACGAATTTTTATTATATATTTTATTCTAAAGGATAAAACACATTCAAGTGATGTTTGTTTGTGTAAATTTGGTCGAAATATTCAAATTAATTAATGATTGATATAGATAAATTAGTCATGTATGAATTGATGAGTCATTATGAGGGGGAAAGATTCACGGATGAAAGACTCCCATAAATGTCAAATACTCACCTAAAGATTAAAAAAACCACAAAAACAAGTGAGAGACACCACATATTCATCCAAAATCTTAATACAATAGGAGACTTACGACTTATAAAATGCTACACACACACCCCTCAAGTGTGAGTCCATCCATTATGCTCTCCTCAAGTATAACCTCTTTCATCCATATACATGTATCGCCGTCGACAGACACCCTTACCACATCACGAACACTTCAACGAGACACACTGCCTCACCACCACCATGTCAGGAAGATTTTCGAAATAAGGAGTCGGTCCCTTACTCGAACCATGGTCTTATACCACTGATGAGTTACCATGAGGGAGAAACATTCACATCAGTTCAAAAACTCACATAAAGGTCAAAGACTTATCCAAACAAGTGAGAGACACCACATATTCACCTAAAATCTTAAGGAAATTGGTGTATGATTCTTCTCAATTATAAAGTGCCTAATCTCCATTTTATCAAACAATGTGAAATTTACGACTTACAACTAACACTTATCTCTCAACCTAAATCATACCAATATACAACTTCTTAAGTGATTTGTATAAACTTAAGATGTAAAAAGGTTATAGTTTTAATGTTAGTATTTTAAAATAATTTTAATTTTAACTACTTTTATTTGATTAAGCTTAGGTGAGTCGGAGATTCACCATGACCATGATAAAATTTATGGCTCATATAAATTAAAGTGTAATCCAAATACAGTTGGTATTTTCATTTAAGCTGCATTTGGAGTAAATTTGAATGTCATTTTATGTTTTGTTTGTATATAAGGCAAGATTCATTTTGTGTAAAAGAAGTTGTAACATAATTTTGATTTTAGTGAGAAGTTAGTTACAAAGTTTTCTCTTCTCTCTCTCTCTCTCTCTCTCTCTCTCTCTCTCTCTCCATCTTCTTCCTATTATGCACCAATAATTGGTATCTAGAGCTCTGGTTCAGATCCACGGGAAACAAAGTGAACGGTGAGGCATATGTGATTGATTTTGTTTCTTGAATTTACGTTGAATTTATGATCAAAATCGTAACATAATCATATTTATTGATTCTGAGGGATTAGGAAACACATGTGTTTGGTGAGATTTGACTGAATTCTTGCACAAGATTGAAGATGAACGATGAAAATGGTAGCTTGAATATGAAACTTCCAGTATTTGATGGAAAGAATTGGAATTGATGGATGATTTAGATGCGTGTGTTATTTGGCGCTCAAGATGTTCTTGATCTCTTCAATGACGGTTATGCAGCGGATGCAAATGAGGCCCAAAAAACACATACAAAGAGTTAAGAAAGAAAGATCATAAAGATTTGTTCTATGTTCATCAGTGTGTGGATGTGAATGTGTTTGAGAAGATCGTTGATTCGATGACGACGAAGGCTATGTGGGACATACCGGTACGTTGCTATGGAGGTGATGCATCAGTGAAGAAGGTGAATTTTCATTCTTTGCATAAGCAGTACGAGAATCTCAATATAAAGAATACTGAGAAGATATCAAATTACATCTCCAGAGTGATTATGATCATAAATGAGATGAAATCTTGTCGAGAGACTCTTTCTAAACAAGTAATCATTGAAAAGGTATTGATATCTACTACTCCTCAATTTGATTATATTGTTGTAGCAATTGAACATTATAAGGATCTGAGCACCATGAGAATTAAAGAGCTGCAAAGTAGTCTAGAGACACAAGAGTTGTGTCTGACTGAGAAAACCTCTGAAAGAGAGGTAGAGCTGGCTCTGAAAGTGTCTTATGGTAAGTAGAACCAGAAGCACTCATGGTTTGAGGCCAAGAAGAGACATGGTGGTTATCAGAAGTCATAAGTCTCTAATTCGGATGAAAAGAAGCATTAGAAGGGAAAGGAGAAGTTTGATAAGAAGAAGGTCCAATGTTATTGTTGTAAGAAGTTTGGTAACTTTGCTATTGACTGTTGGTCAAACAAGGAAAGGAAATCAGAAGATGTAAACATAACCAGAGGAGAATCTAATGATGAATTTATGCTATTGATAGCTTATGAGTCTGATGGTGGATATTTGATAAACTGGTGATATATGGACACTGACTGCTCAAATCACCTAACTGGAAACAAGCTCGGCTGATTAATTTTGACTATAGAAAGTGGACAAAAATCAAATGTGTTAATGATAAGTATCTAAATGATGAAGGAATGGGAAATGTCAAGGTCATAGTGAAGAATGACAAATTGTTGTGATCAAGGATGTTTGGTATGTTCCTTGCATGAAAAGCAATATGATGATTGTAGGCCACCTAATTGAGAAAGGTTTCTCAGTTACTATGAAGGACAATCTCTTAAAGTTGTATGATTCTGATCATAAGCTGATTATGCAGTCTAAACAGGGAAGCAACAAAACATTCAAGGTGAATGTGGAGACGGCTTAAACCAAATGCCTTAGTGCAAAAGGTGCTAAAGGTGACAGTGAGTTATGGAAGAAGAGATTGGGGCATCTGAACTTCAGAAGCTTATGGCATCTGAGTTTTAAGAAGCTGGTACATGGCATAACTAAGATTCTGAAGCCTAAGAAGTCATGTGAGATATGAATGAAAGGTAAGAAACTTAGATTGTCATTTGCATTAGAAGTAGCTCCAAGAGCAAAACATATTTTAGGAGTAGTGCATTCTGATGTGTGCGGACCATTTGAAGTACCTTCACTTGGAGGAAACAAGTATTTTGTGTATTTTGTGGATGAGTTCATAAGAATGACATGGGTAGCACTCATCAAGTTTAAGCATGAGGTGTTTGCTGAGTTTTAGAAGTTCAAGGTGAAGGCTGAAAAAATATAGTGGTCAGAAGCTGAAAATTATCAAAACTAATGGGGGGAGGTGAGTATAACTCTATAGAGTTCAACAGATTTTATAAGGAGAATGTAATTGATCACGAGGTTACTGATCCATACACTCATTAACATGATGGTCTTACTGAAAGAAGAAATATAATTTTGCTTGATATGACAAGGAGCATGCTGAAGGAGAAGAATCTACCCCACACCTTGTGGGGAGAATCTGTTGCCACTGTAGCATATGTGCTTAACAGGTGTCCAACTAAGAAGTTGAAGTAAATTGTTCCTTTGGAGAAGTGGATTGGAGATAAGCAAACCCTTGAACAAGGGATTTCGTTCAAAGAAGTAGCGTGAGAACGGTTTGAACAAAACCCCTTGTTCTTCAAAGTTTTCACTAGGTTGAATTAATTCCAAGTGCACACTTGTTGAAACCCAAGATTTGCCAATGCGATCCACCGTCTCACGCTACTCCCTTGCAAGGGACCCATTGTCCCAAGGCTTTCACTCGATCGGATTTGGGTTGCGCAATCTTGTCCAAAACCTACACTAACGATCTTGAAGGAAAACCCCACCTTGGTTTTATGATTTGAAATCCTCAAAGTTCTCAACCCAGTATCAACGATACAAATAACGTAATTGTACCTTATCAACTCTAATCTAGATGGAACCCGATCAAAAAATGATTACGTGTAGTTTGATTGTGTGTATGCATAAAAGAGAGGTTGAAGATGATGAGAATGCTTTGAAATCCCGATTTCGTATAGGTTTTACTCACTAGAAATATTTCTAAATAATGATGCATGTATGAAGTATTTATATGTAAACATTTTAGAAGCAAAAGGAATGCAAAAGGAATAGAAACAAATGCATTTTTTTAAGAATTTGATCTCTAGGTCGACATATACAAGTAATGTGTCGACCTATACATGATATGTGTTGACCTATATAGGTAGCACATGAGACATAACCTACAACCTTTAATACTGCAACAAGGGTGTCGACCTATGTATCATATGTGCCAACTTGTAGTTGAAAACAATTCATTTATAGGTCAACCTATAATCGTATGTGTCGACCTGTAGAAAGTTTTCCTTTCTATAGGTCGACCAGTAAAGTGCATGTGTTGACCTATAGGTAGTTTTCCACCAAAAAATGAATTTTTTGATGCACAAAACAATTTCTTGATGCATAAAACTTTTCTAGACCATTTTCAAACATGTTGTAAAGATAAGGCATGCACTCACATATACTCATCATACATGAAAATGCACAAAATTAATAAGCAAACCAACATTACACATTAATCATCTAAAAAAGTAGACATAGTACATAACCATTGTCACAAGTTTAAACGAATAAGTACTATTGTTAATAGATAAACCACAATAAAACAAACTAATTAAAAGAACAATGCATAATGACTCAAAGCATGACTTAACAAAATGCATAATGAAACATGATACCAAAAGGCACAATCTGATACATCATCACAACATTTCATCAAGAATACTTCATCTTATTCCACGTCCCCTAGGCACTGGTCTTATACCCTTATACCGGACTTGAACATCATTACTATATTGATAGTCCAAGAATTCATACATCTCTCGATAAAACCTCATATAATGATGATGATTGTCATTCTCAGACGCGATCATATGGTTTATCCTAGTAATAGTGGCAGCGTGATTCACATTCATGTAATTCTTCATTGACATAAGACTCTTCATCACAGATGAAGCAAAAGCCTCAAAGTTGGTATCCTGAGTAGTCATATGCTCCTGCATCAGATGAAATTGCTCCATTTATGCAGCTTCAAAGGCATATCGCCTTTGACAATCCTCCACATACCTCTCAGCTTCCCTCAATTACATATTTTGAAGCATTGTCATGATAGAGGAAGTATCAATAAAACCAATACCAAAACCATTAGCATGATCTTCTCCATGGGGAGAATCTTACATTATAGCATCTCCCTCGGGAACATCATGAGGAACTCCCATATGCTGCTCATCATCCATATGAGTTTCAACTGCATCATCACCAAACTCAGCAAGATCAGCAAGATCATCAAAGTTATAAATTTTCCTACCATTTTCACATGCACATAAGTAATATGTTAAATGGTTTATGTCCCCAAAATACTCCAATTTAGTAAGGGTTCGTTGAGAAAACTCTTGAGCAGATCCATAAGATTTATATGTGAGATTAGGCATGTTGATGTTGAAGTAATTCAAAATTTTATTTATCATGGAGACATAGCAAAAGGATGTTTCTTTGTTGCAATCTTTGATAGCAAACATATGAGAGACAAGATAGTGAGGCCATTTGATCTTGATTTTGCTCAACAGAATGTATACCAAATGAGTTTCAGCAAAATCAATGCGAGAGAATCCACCATTTTTAGGATGCAAGACATGAGAAACTAGGCATAAAAAAATTCTATGGACCATTTTCAACTGCCCAGTGGTAATGACATCATAACAATTTTCATCACGAGGAGATTTAAGTAGCTCATTCACATGAATGTTCCACTTAAATTGAATATAAGTGTGAATATCCGTCACTAACAGACCAGCTTCATCATCATCATCAATAGTTATACCAAAAAGAGATTTCCATAGTTCATAAGTAAATTCATAAATAACATTACCAATAGTGAACTTGAAGCAAGTACCATTCCTAGCATGAAATCTAGAGTAAAAGACATGGGTGAGGTCTTTGTTGTAGTCTTGAGCAAGCTGCAGAAAATAGTCAATCTGCTGATGCACCGCAAGGTCAGACACTACAGGGATGTCCAAACCAACAACCACACTTTCCTTCCACACATATTGTCTCACCACAAGTTTGTCTTTATGTTTTTCTTCAAACTCTGCAGGACGCCTTCTAGAAACTAAAGAAAGTGGAGTTTCCATAGTAGTAGAGGATGAAATGGCCTTACTTTTGCCTTCGACATCACCTTTAGTCTTAGAGAGCTTAGGAGCCATGTAAATTATTGAACAAAGTATGCACTCCAAGTGTTTGACAAAATGTTTGAATGAAAAATGAATGATTATGAGAGATTAATGAACACCCTCACACTCAAACAAGACACATAATCAAGGAAACACACAAAGAAGTGAAGATGAGACACAAATAAGTGAGAATTCAGAGTTTTTTATGAGTTGGGGTGAAGTAAGGTTTTTGAAGGGAAAATGAGAGAAATTGATGAGTAATGCAAATGATTTGATGAAAATAAGAATTTTAATGACATGTATAGGTCGACATATAGATCAAAAATCTTGAAAAATGGCTTCTTCTTTCTATTCCTTTTGCACTCCTTTTGCTTCTAACATGTTTACATATATATACTTGGTACCTGCATCATTGTCTAAAAGATTTATAATGAGTAAAACCTATATGAAATCAGGATTCCAAAGCGTTCTCATCATCTCCAACCTTTCTTCAATGCATACACACAATCAAATTACACATAATAATTTTTTGATTGGATGCCATCTAGATTAGAGTTGATAACATCCAACTAGGTTGTTTGTACCATTGATATTGGGTTGAGAACTTTGAGGATTTCAAACCATAAAACCAAGGTGGGTTTTTCCTTCAAAATCGTTAGGGTTTAAAGGTTTTAGACAAGATTACGCAATCTATATCCGACCGAGTGAAGTCTTTGAAGAACAAGAGGTTCTTGGGCAAAAGAGTAGCATTGGATGGTGGATCACATTCTTAAATCTTGGGTTTCAAAAAGTGTTTGCTTGGAATTAATTCGAACCAGTGAAAGCTTTAAAGAATATAGGGTTCCGTTTAAAGAAGTAGCATGAGAATAGTGAATTGAAACAACATTGTTGGTTACTTGATCAATCTTTGATCAAGGGTTTTTGAGGTGGTAGAATCAACATCAAGCCTAAGATTTGTAGGGTTAGATTTCTACATGTCTTGTATTCACTCATTTGCAAAGTAAGATATAATATAATATCTCAATTCAAATTCGAATTAAGGGTAGATGTTGAAGGAAAATTGTGATCCAAAACGCAGCGGAAATTAAAATTTTCTCCTTTAATGATCCTTACAAATGGGCATGATCAGCGATAGAAATCGTTACCTCTTGTGGTGATTGAAACCTTTGATGCAGATCTAAGGAGTGATCACGAACGTTGAATGGTGGCAACACCTCTACTCAGTCCACACGAATGAATTTCTTCAGTCTCAGTGCTAGCTGCTACGAATGAAGGCTTTGAGTGAGAGAGAGAGAGACAAACAAAATTTCATCTAATGAAATGCTTCTTCATAAGGGTTATATTTATAGAACCACTTGTGTGGGCTGCAAGCTAAAAATCCCACTTAAGCGTATGTGGCCCATATCTTAGGATATACCAAAAAATCACTTAAGCGTGTGGTACCTTACCATATTTCATATTCTACTTAAATGCACCGTACCTTACGATGTTCCATAATTCACTTAAGTGCACCATACCTTACGGTGTTCCTTATTTACTCTATATCTCATTAATTCGTCCTTTTATGCGTGGCCCTGTAGGTTTTCGTGACATTGGCAATTTTATTAAATCACGTATTTAACATAATAAACAATGAGCGGTATCTAGCAACACATCACTGCATCCCAATGCACAAAAATGTCATGTGATATGAAAAATCCCTTTTTGTGATAATACTTGTGTATACAATTACCCTTTTTCCCTTAGGTCTATATTGAACACGAGGCATAAACTGTGTCATCCTTGTCCAGTTCAATATTAGGGCCTTAGACATTTATCCTGTTACGCAGGATGGGCAAATTCCATCTAGGTCACTCATGTCCCTCAGCATGCTTCATGGAGTATCCATCAACTGTCTTTATGGTCATCCAGTTACGGACAATGTTTGATCAACAATAAAGCATTTGACTATACATCTAGGGTCCATAGTGGTTTCAGGTCGAAGGGTGGTATACACCACTATCATCATGAGAATAACTTATGACACTTTGTATAACATTCTATATAGTATTCTCATAGCGGGTCAATCCAATATAAATATTACTCCTAATATTCATACCTATGCTTAAGACTTGATTACTCCTTATCCATGATCCATGAGATGCAATCATCAGTCTCTCTCTATATATATAATAGTCTTAATGCTTTAATGTTATCCCACTTCACAATAAAGCTTGACTACATATACTTTAAGAATAATGTCCTTATGTTTAATGGAATCTCATGATTAAGTCACACTTGATACATTAAATGAACTAACTATTCTAGGGACTTTATTAAACAAACATAATAAAGAAAAAAAAAGCCTTTTTATTATTAATAAATAATTTGATACAAGTACCAAAAGTATTAGCCTTTAGCGCTTACACCAACAATCTCCCACTAGCACTAGAGCCAATCAGGCATACCCCTAATACCCATAGATCTAGTATGGCCATTATGCTTCTGCTGCGCAAGAGACTTTGTAGTGGGTCAACAATACTGTCAAGTGTAGGTACTCTGCATATTTTCACATCCCCTCTATCTATTATCTCTCGAATGAGGTGATAACTTCTAAGTATATGTTTGGATTGTTGGTTAGATCTAGGCTCCTTAGCTTGTGCGATAGCACCATTGTTATCACAATAGAGATTAATGGGATCCATAATACTATGAACTATGCCAAGTTCACTAATGAACTTTTTGATCCAAACAACTTCCTTTGTTGCACTTGAGGCAGTAATATACTCGGCCTCAGTTGTAGAATCAACAATTGTATCTTGCTTTGAACTTTTCCAGCTCACAGCGCCACCGTTTAACCAGAACACATAACTAGATTACAATCTAAAGTCATCCTTATTTGTCTGGAAGCTAGCATCAGTGTATCCAATTACAACAAGATCTTCCTGACCTCCATATATCAAGAATGAGTCCTTAGTCATTCTCAAATACTTATGGATATTCTTGACAACTACCTAATGAGCATCACCGGGATTAGATTGGTACCTACTCGTTGCACTTAAAGCATACAAGACATTTGGTCGAGTACATAACATGGCATGCATGATAGATCCTATTGCATATGCATATGGAATCTTATTCATGCATCCCTTTCTTCCTTAGTTGAAAGGGACTGTGTTTTTGATAGACACGGACCATGTTGCATAAGTATGAATCCTTTATTGGAATCATGCATATTAAAGCGTCTCAATACTTTGTTTATGTATGTACTATGACTTAGGCCAAACAGTTTCTGTGATCTATCTATATAGATCCTGATTCCTAATATATAGGCTGCTTCACCTAGGTCCTTCATAGAAAAGCATTTCCCTAACCAAGTTTTTGCTTGTTGCAGGGTAGGGACATCGTTTCCAATGAGTAATATGTTATCTACATATAATATTAGGAAGACGATCATGCTCTCACTAACCTTCTTGTAGACACAATGCTCATCTTCATTCTTGAAGAATCCATATTGCTTTACTGTTTCATCAAAACGAAGATTCCAACTTCCGGAAGCTTGCATCAATCCATATATTGATCTATGTAACTTGCATATCTTTTGGGTTTCTTCTGGTATGTCAAACCCTTTAGGCTGTGTCATGTATACATCCTCAAGAAGATTCCCATTAAGGAAAGCAGTTTTGACATCCATCTGCCATATATTCATAATCATGATATGCAATAATAGCAAGTAAAATCCAAATAGATTTAAGCATTGCAACTGGTGAAAAGGTTTCATCATAGTCAACCCCATGAATTTGTTTATATCCTTTTGCAACCAGTATTTCCTTATAGGTATGTACCTTACCATCCATGTCAGTCTTCTTTTTAAAGACCTACTTGCATCCTATAGGGTTAACTTCTACAGGAGGCTCTACCAAGGTCCAAACCTGATTTGTGTACATGGAATTCATTTCAGATTTCATGGCTTCTAGCCACTTCTCAGACTAAGGACCAGTTATGGCCTCTTGGTAGGTCACAGGCTCATCTTGATCCATGAGTAATACATCACATTGATTAGTTATGAGATATCCATATCTCTCAGGTAGGTGACGTATCCTGCTTAACCAACGTTGGTCTTGTTCTACTGAGCAAGTTGCTCTTCCATAACTACTTGTGTTTCCTGCTCTAATTCCTCCATAGGTGTATCAATGCTTTGTGATTCTTGAATTTCTTCAAGCTCTACTTTCCTCCCACTGATTCCTTTGGAAATAAAATTCGTTTCTAGGAAGACTCCAGTTCGAGCGACAAACACTTTTCCTTTAGAAGGATTGTAGAAGTAATACCCTCATGTTTCTTTAGGATACCCCATAAATAAGCATTTGTCAGATTTGGGCTCAAGCTTTGTTGAAATTTGTCGTTTCACATAAACTTCGCAACCCCAAATCTTCATATAAGACATATGTGGTTTCTTACCACTCCATATCTCATATGGTGTCTTCTCAACCTTTTTGGATGGAACACAATTAAGTGTGTATGCTGCTGTCAATAATGCATGTCCCCAAAAGGAGTTTGGAATATCGATGTGACTCATCATGGGTCAGACCATGTCTAACAAGGTTCTATTTCTTCTCTCAGATATATCGTTCCATTGGGGTGTTCTAGGAGGAGTAAGTTGGGATAGAATCCCACACTCTTTCAGATGGTCATCAAACTCTAAGCTTAAATATTCACCACCTCGATCTGATCGAAAAGTTTTAATATTATTTCCTAGTTGGGTTTGTACTTCATTATTAAATTCCTTGAACTTTTCAAAGGACTCTGATTTGTGTTTCATTAAATACACATAACCATATCTACTGAAATCATCAGTAAATGTGATGAAGTACTGAAAACCTCCTCTAGCAGGTATGTTAAGCGATCCACATAAATCAGTATGTATGAGGGCTAAAAGATCATTAGCTCTTTCACATTTTCCTGTGAATGGAGACTTTGTCATCTTTCCAATTAAACAAGATCTGCATGTCTCATATGTTTCATAATCAAAAGAGTCCAAGAGTCAATCTTTATGGAGTTTGGAAATGCGTTTCTCGTTTATGTGGCCTAATCAACAATGCCAAAGGTAAATTGGATTTAACTCATTAGGTTTCATCCTTTTAGTATTAATGTTATAAATAGGCATTTCAAGATCAAGGACATATAGTCCATTGTTCATCTGTGCAGTAGCATAAAATATATCATTCAAATAAATGGAGCAACAATTGTTCTTTATTATGAATGAAAAACCAAACTTGTCCAAACAAGAAACAGAAATAATATTCCTGCTAATTGCAGGTACATAATAACAGTTCTCTAACTGACTTATTAAACCATTAGGTAAAGTCAATACATAAGTTACTATGGCGAAAGCAACAACCTTTGCTCCATTGCCAACTCGTAAGTCAACTTCACCTTTTGCCGAATCTCTACTCCTTTTTAGCCCCTGCACATTGGTGCAAATGTGAGAACCGCATTCAGTATCTAATATCCATGATACAGAAGTAGATAAATTAATTTTAATAACAAAAATACCTGAAGTTGAAGTCTCTACTTCATTCTTCTTATCTTCCAGGTACTTTGGGCAGTTTCTCTTCCAGTGTCCGGTCTTACCATAATGGAAGCAGGTGTCTTCCTTTGCTATGCGTCCACTATGATTAAAAGCAGGAGCAATGGGTTTGGGTTTGGAAACTTCCTTGCCTTTCCCTTCACCGCCCTGCTTGGTGGGCCTTTTGTTTTGTCTCTTTCCATTTCCGATCATCAAAATGGACTTCCCTTTTGACTTCAGATTCTACTCAGCAGTTCTTAACATGCCTAATAGTTCAGGAAGAGTTTTGTCCATATCATTCATGTTGAAATTAAGGATAAATTGACTAAAGCTATATGGCAACGATTACAAGATCAAATCAGTTGTAAGTTCCTTTCCGAGGGGAAAACCCAACCTCTCAAGGTTCTCCACATACTCAATCATCTTGAGCACATGGGGACCTACAGGGGCTCCCTCAGCTAACTTTCCTTAAAAAAGGGCTTTTGAAACTTTAAACCTTTCATGCCTTGCCTGCTCTTGATAGAGCATCTTCAGGTGTCTGATCATATCGAACGCTGCCATGTGCTCATGTTGCTTTTACAACTCTGAGTTCATGGTCGCTAGCATGAGGCAAGCAGTTTCATTGACATCATCAACATGCTTCTTATAAGCATCTCTTTCTACCCTAGGTGCAAAACTAGGAGGTTCCTCTTCAGGAACAGGTTTCTCCGAGACATACAACTTTCTATCATGCTTGAGGACAATCCTCAGATTTTGGTGTCAATCCAGAAAATTTGTCCCAGACAATTTTTCCTTATCAAGGATTAATCGCAAAATATTGTTAGAGGTGTTTGTTGTCATAGTAATCTACATGAAAAATATGAAAATATAAGTATCACTAAAATAACATATTTAATTAGACCTTTATTTAAACATGCTCTCACTATTTTACTCAAAACAAATTATCCTCGCCATTTGATTCGAAAAATCCCTTTTGAAGATTTTCTAGTGGGTCGAGATTCACATTTCACTTTGTTTTAAGTTTGCGTAGGCGGATTACACAAGACTAGGTTATTTAGGTAGAAACTCCTTCCAATTGTATCTAATACAACTCTCGAATATTTTAGTTGGGTGAATAACTCCTTATTCCAATCCATCATATGGATCATTTCCAACTCTTGCTTCTAAACGTATATAATCTTATTATAATTTGTTTAGTTAAGTTTGACACATTGCTTTAGAAATTAGATATTACAATTATGCCATCGCACCTTACTAATATAGAACATGCACCTCGCGTAGGGAAAACCTACATTATTTGATACCAGTCTTGGTGAGTGCTAAAGCTTGGAAAGCATAAACTTAATATTTAATTTGAGGGAATTTGCAATTATTTTGATCTCACCAACTTATTTATCATATAAATAGTCTCTCACATGCATCAACATACATTCACATGCATCAACATACATACAAAATGAAACAGTTATGACCCATAGCGTAATTGTTTTCCCAAGCCAATGAGAGAACCGAAGCTAACCTAATAATGATCTAAGCTTCTCCAAGCAAGATCTTCAAGGTTGTCCTCCTTTGATATTGCATTCTTCTCTTTCTTCATAATATTATATTACATAAAAGAAACTCGTTTTACATACGAGGGAGTGAGATGAGAAAAGAAGTTCCATTAAGAGATTAAAAGAGAGGCACGACACACATGTTGTATTTTAAAATCCCAAAAACAAAATAAAGGAAAACTAAGGCCATAATCGATCACCACAAGACAATAATAATAAACACATTATTATTATTAATTTAAAATTTGTTAATTAAATAAACCAAATTAAATTTCGGCGATTGATCATACTACGCATAGTTAGCTGGGGTTCCACTGCCCGGTTAGCGGATGGTGGTTCCGCTGACCGTTTAGCGGAAAGGGGGTCAAGGGGCAGCGCCCCCTGCAGGGTTGCAGTGGCAGCGATCCAACGTAAAATTTTAATGAACAATTCATTTGAAACCGACGTTGTTTTTCACATCAACACTTAATACTTTAAAGCATAACTCTTGTGCAGTCACAATCCTAATCGCATAACTCTTTGACAACACAATCCTTATACCGTCATGAACCCTAATGCAGCAATTTCATACCGTCAAACGCACCTCGATTGATAATTCAGTATGATTGATCAATATGTCATTGCTTCACCATACTAATGTCAGATTCCGAAGCAAATGACCATTGATCGCTCAAAGGAATATCAATCATTAAGTGTTTGAATGAACGAAATAGAAATAATATATCATATATACCGTATTTTGCATCAGAATTACTTATATCATACATATAACTTGATCGATCTCAATTGTGTAACCTACGGACGATCGATGTATCGCTGTTTCATCATACTAACGTCGAATTAGGGAGGTCGATTAGGGAATTGCATAAACAAATTCTTGTGTACTCTCTCTCTCTCTCTCTCTCTCTCTCTCTCTCAATTTGAAATTTTTCGATTCCATTGATCGTTTGATCAATTTCGTTTGAATAATAATTTTGAACATATTTTGAAATTGGTGTTGTTGTGTAGATCACAAACCGTTTGGTTGTGATTGGATTTCTAGAACAAAAATACCACATAGAATTCCAAACATTATCGATCGTACACTAAGTGTTCGACAAATTGTCTTACTTGTATTTTTGTGTGAATTATCATTGGAGATAGACTTTTCCGTATTACTTAGCATTCAACTAGTTGTGATTAGTTGTTGTTGATCGATTTGTGAATCATTATCATACTGTTGTCTTTAATACGCATATCCGAGCTTTTTGATAGCGGGTTCGGTTAGACGATTTTTGACCCCGAATATTTGTAACTTGCTTCCGTATCATAAAATTTTCAAACTATTTTTTATCAAGTTTTTAACTTGACATATATTTATCCCCTATAAATCTAGATCTATTGTCTAACATGTTTTAATTCTTTGTATGCATATCTTATATATTGCCCTAAAGAGTAACATGATAATGAATATAGATTAAATTAAGAATGAGTTTTTGTTACATAATGAACATGCTGGGACGCACTAATGAGTGTATGCCATATATATATATATATATATATATATATATATATATATATATATATATATATATATATATATATATATATATATATATATATATATATATATATATATATATATATATATATATATATATATATGCTGTTGTAGTGATTGTTGTGCCCGTCATCATATTATTCCATTAGTCATTAAGTTTGGTGTACAAGATGTGTACTCATAGATTGATATTATGCATATATAATTGAAATTATTGCAACGTTACAGTAGAAATCCAATGTATAGTTGTATATGATAACCATGTAGCAAATGTATATCATGATCCCAATATATAACCGTTACACCAGAGACCGAGTCTTAGTTATATATAATTGTCATGCTCAAATCTATATATAATTGTCATGATACCCAGTATAAACATTTTGTATCAAAATATAATATAATTTGTTAATCACCAAAGTTAACAAATTCATTAAAGTTTATCATTCTAAATTTTGCAAATGAATTTTGATTTGATGTTATATGGATAACATATTTATATTAAATGATATTTATTATTATAAGGCATATATAGATCATCCAAAAATGAACTATGACTTATAATTAATAAAATTAAAGTGTTTATTAACATATTCATTGGTTGTATATCCAAAGATAGACATGCATGCTACTTTGAGTATGATTAATTCTTCATTAAAGTATGTTCATTTAGCATCAGTTTATTTTATTTAAATGTATTTATGGGTCACCCAAATGTGAATTTAGATCCATGATTAAAGTTAAATTGGTTTGAATCCATGGAATTTATTCAAAGCATTAACATATGTGTGTGTTTTAAATGTTTACAGTCACTAATATTATGTTTGCCTTGGACAATGCAATGACAAAGTTCAATGGGTTGAACTATGTCAATTGGTCTGAAAAGATTCAATTTCAAATGAGTATTATGGACTTGTACATGGCATTAATAATGTACGAGAAGCCCACAACCATTACGAAGGATAGTACGAAAGATGAAAGGTCTCTTTTTGAGGCTTGGGAAATGTCCAACAGGTTGTCTTTGAATATGATGAGAATGACAATGGCTAAAAAATGTTAAGCCATTTATACCTAACACTTAAAATGCAAGGGAATTTATGAAAAATGTGAAAGAGTATTCAAATTCTGAAATTACAGATAAATCTTTTATCGGGAATTTGATGAGTGAGTTGATGACTAAAAAGTTTAAATGGTATCAACCCATTCATGATCATGTGACTCAAATGAGAAACTTGGCAGCAAAGTTGAAGTCCTTAGGTATGAATGTGAATGAATATTTTCTTTTACAGTTTATCATTACCTAGATTCCTCTTGAGTTTAGACAGTTCCGGGTGAATTATAACACCATCAAAGAAAAATGGAACTTTCAAGAAATTAAGGCCATGTTGGTTTAAGAAGAAGGGAGGATGAAGAAAATGAAAGATCATTCTATTCATCTCACGATTCATGATGGAGTCAGTTGCAGTAAGGTCTAGCCCGACAAAAAGGACAAGAAGAAGGGAAAATCTCCTTTAAAGGTTAATGAAGATGAAGTCCAAAAGGAGAATAAGTTTGATTTCTGCAAGGAGAACGGACAATTAAAAAAGGACTATCCTGAAAGGAAAATGTGGTTCGAAAGCAAAGGTATGTTTTATGTTTCCATAAATTTCAAATGAAATATTATTGAAGTACCAAATAATACTTGGTGGCTTGATTCAGGTGCGACTACTCATGTGTCATATATTATGCAGGGATTCCTTTTGATCCAAGCCATAAAAGAAAGTGAAAGGTTTCTTTATATGGGAAACATCATGAAGGCACAACTAGAGGAAATTGGGACATATATATTGATCTTAAATACTGATTATCATATAGATATGAAAAGTTGTCTTTATGTACCTGGATGTGCTAGGAGTTTAGTTTCCGTTGCAAAGTTCGATGAATTGAATTTTAATTTTAGGATTTAAAACAATGTATTTTATTTATTTAAAGATTCATACTATTATGGTTATGGTATTTTAGTTTATGGTTTATATCGTTTTAATCTTGATGTTAATTTTAAAGAATCTCTGTTTAATTTAACATGTTGTTGGTAGTAAGCGAAGTACAAATAATGAGAGTTTTGCTTATTTGTGGCATCAAAGATTAGGTCACATATCTAAAGAAAGAGTAACGAGGTTAATGAAAGATGAAATATTACCTCAATTGAATTTTGGTGACTGAAATATATGTTTGAATTGCATTAAAGGAAAACACACCAAACAAATATCTAAGAGTTCATCTATAAGAAGCGGTGAACTCATTGAATTGATTCACACTGATATTTGTGATCCTTTCGATGTACCTTCTTGGGGAGGATAAAAGTATTTTATCACTTTTATTGATGACTTCTCATGTTATTGTTACTTGTATTTATTGCATGAAAAATCTCAATCAATGGACATGTTAAAAGTATTCATTGATGAGGCAAAAAGAAAAATGGATAGAAAAATAAAGATAGTGAGGTCTGATAGAGGTGGTGAATATTACGGAAAATATAATGAGAAAGGATAATGTCCAGATCTATTTGTAAAGTTTCTCTAAAGTCGTGGTATATGTGCACAATATACTATGCCTGACATACTACAACAAAATGGTGTGGTTGAGAGGTGAAATCGTACTCTCATTAATATGGTTAGATCAATGTTAAATTATGATAATGGACCATTATCATTGTAGAGTTATGCATTAAGGACCACTGCAAATTTGCTTAATAGGATTCCTAGCAAGACAGTTCCAAAAACTCCTTATGAGCTATGGACATGAAGGAAACCTAGTTTAAGACATCTTCATATTTGTGTATAATCCATTGGAAAAGAAGCTTGATGCAAGAACCATTAGTGGTTTTTTCATTGGGTATCTTGAAAAATCAAAAGGGTGTAGATTTTACTGTCTTAATCATAGTACGAGAATAATTGAATCTGGTAATGCCCAGTTTATTGAAAATGACTAGTTCAGTGTGTAGCGGTGCATTCGTCACTTTATGATTTATTGATTAAACCAAAAGCAAAGCATACAAAGATAGAGTCGCCACCGCACTTTTATTTATCCAAAGGAATGGCTAAAAAGCGAACAAAAGCCTAAGAAGTTTTACACATAGAAAACTAATGAAAAGGTCAGAGATCTGGGTAAGGGGTTAATTACGCAATGGGAAGGTGTTAGGCACCCAAAACGTCCTAGGTACTCTTAGGGAACCTCTTTTCACAACTTGTTGTACAAAATGTTTATTTGTTTATGACATTTTATTGTGCAAACATGGATTGAAGGGATGAGAAAAGAATATACAAGTTAGTTGTTTTTGTGTTTGAACGGATGAACCCGTTGCCTACGTACCTTTCCATGGAAGGTAAGGATCAAAACGCCGTAGTTCGGCTAAAAGATTTCCAAAAGTAAGTGAATTGATTTTAAAACAAAAGCCCTAAGGTCTTTCATTATCCACGGGAGAAAACTCAACCTATATCAACAACAAGTCCACCATGTGAGAATAACTTCGACATACTAGAGGGGTTAACCCTGTTTTCAGTATGGAAGTCTTACAGTTCGATCACTAAGGACAAAAGGCGAGATTAACATCAACCACTAAGATAATTGAAACCTATGGCTAATGTGTGAAAACTTGATTAAGAAGTGGACTAAGCCACAAAACAATTGAATGAGTGAAATTAATTGATTACGAGTATTCACAAAAGATGGTCAAAGTGTGATTAGAATTCAATTCAAAGAAGTATTATGAAAATGAAGTTTGAAAATTAGAGGCTTAAGGCCTAGGTTTCTAATTTGAAAACATGTCAAAATGTTTGCACAATAGTTTTCAAGTTTGGGTTAACATGCAAATGGAGGTTTAAAGAAACAAAAGGGGGGAGGGTGAGGAAGTAAAACTTCTTAGATGTTCACCTCTTGAGATCATATGTAGATGATTCAAGTGATTCCTTTGGAATAGGCAACAAAGCAAATAACAGATAAACAATGTATCAGGCAAAGCCAACAAAGGTGGATACCGGATGCCAATCACTGGACTTACACCAATCTCCTAAAACAAAGAGAAACAATGATACCAGATGCCAATCAATGGACTTATACTAGTCTCCTACCATATCACAGGAAACAACTGCCAATCAGTGGACTTATGCTTGCCTCCTCCATGAACAAACAAATGCAATAAGCAAAAAGGAAACAAGTTGCCAATAAATGGTCTTACACTCGACTCCTACCAGATCATAGGAAACAACTGCCAATAACTGGACTTACAATTGACTCCTCAATGGTCATAGGAAACAACTGCCAATAAATGGACTTACAATTGACTCCTCAAAGGACAAAACAAAGATGTCACAAAGCAATGAACAATGATCATGAAATGATATACAAGTAATGATGATAAATGCACAAGGCACACATAAGAAAATATGTACAGATGAATCAAGTAAGCAGACAAACAAGTCAATTAGCACACACTATATACAATCAATTAGGCTCAAGCAAGGTTAGGCTTTACAGCCAACTGGAATGGGGTATTTTGTGCTCTTAACCCTAACATTGAGAGTTAGGGTGAAGCAGATGAAATGGAGATGAGGGGTGTGCCTCATAGCTCTTATCCCTGGTCAGGGAGAGCTTTGATCAATGAAAAGTGTGGGAGTTCAGAAAGTAGGAACTCTTCTCCACAAATGATTGACTCTATAAGATCTTGGGTTATTATCCACAATGCATCAACACATGGTGTGAGCAAAGTGAATGACACACTGAGTAGCAGGAGATGGATTACACATCTCTTTTATCTGCCAATTGCCTCATAAGAGGACTTTTCCTGCTTGGCACAACATTAAACACACAAAGACATGGCCTCTTAAGGAGGGCTTCAGACAGGTGTCTGCCCACATAACAAGACAGGTCTTCCAGACTACATGAAGATTAGAGGTTATACCTAAGTGGTTAAGCAACCAAGCAAAACAAAGTTCACAATGAACTTAAAGCAACTTAAGTACCTGTGGAAACAGCTAAACCAATCAGTACAACTTTCAGATAAACAATCAACAGTTAATGAGCAACAGACAAACAATGTACAAAATATGTAAGCCATAAGGCACACTCAAATGAGTTAGCATCAACCTACAAAACACACAAGTGTTAGTAATCAAAAGCAAACATCAATGCTCAAATGATGAAGCATCATCAACTATGGAACTTGAATGCTTAACCTGAAATCAAAGCTCAAATATAAGCAACAAACCACTAGGTCAAAGCCTAGGGTCAAAGATGGAGAAAAAATTTAAAACAGGAGCTGAAATTTAACATGAATCAACTTCAATCACATATTAACACATTCCAAAGGGTCTCACATCAAGATCAATCACCAAAAGAATTTCATGATCAAATGAAGTTCAAGGCAATTTCAAAGCTCATATGTGATTAACATGAATGAAAAATTCAAATCAAAATAGAAATGATTCAAATAAATCTGGAAAAAATCATGAGCAATCAAGACATCTAACATGATTAACATACAAAAAATCAGAAGAATTGGAGATCATTTGGCATGGCAATCACATAGCACAAGTTGAACAAGCAAAAGGTGTGACACAAATTGTCACACCAACTTAGCACAAGCATAAAACAGAGATGATGCATAGAAAAATTACCAAACCAAAACCAAAATGTCCAGCAATGTGTCTAGTTTCATCATGCAAAATTTCACATTCATTGGATAAGAAACAAGCATTTCACAAAGGCATAAGCAAGGCAAGGTCAAGGATGGATACATGCTCAATCAACCTAGCACCAAATAAATTCCAGCCGAGCACAATTTTGAAATTAATGATCAAAAAATAATAGACAGAACAAGGATCACAATGCAAAAAATTGGGATGAATTTGGATGAGTTTTCAAATTGTTATGATTTTTTGAAGTTGAGAAAAAATAAAAAAAGCATGTGAAGCATAGTATTGGAAATGGAGGGAAGAAGAGAAAAATATGAAGCATTTTGGAAACTGCATTCGCCAGGAATCGAAGCCGGTATGAGTTCAAAAAGTGAAACGCGCGTCAGGCCAAAACGACACCGTTTTGCCTGGAAATCCAGTCCTTCGCTAAGCGAACAGAAACCTTCGCTAAGCGAGCATTCATCTTCTCCAGTCTTCGCAAAGCGAACAGATCCTTCGCTAAGCGAGCATTCATCTTCTCCGCGAAGGAGACGACGAACAGTAGCATGAACACCAAACACTTTCCAGAAAATTTCTCCAGAAATACAAAACAGATACATCAACATGTAGCATTTTCCATGGAGATCATAGATCGAGTAATAGCTAAGCATGAATCAACATAACAAGAGAGAATCGAGCATGAACATTTTTGGAGGCAAAACTTCAAACACACATAACTCATGGAATTCTTATCCGTTTTTTTATGAATTTTATATCAGAATTCTCAGCGCGGAAAGATCTATCTAAACATGTGCATAACATCAAGATTTAAGAGATTCAAATTTTTACCTCTTGAAGAGCATAACCTTGTTTTGCACAATTCAGCAGCTTGTAATGATCCAAATCCACTCTATGATGCTTGTGATGATGTTTGGTGAAGAAAAGAAAGCTTGAACACGTGTAGATCTAGCTTAATCTTGAATTGCCATTTTCAACTTCATGAACTTCAACCACTTGATTCTTGCACGAATTCAACCAAGCAGCACTTGATCTGCACTAAATCAAAGCTAGGGAACCAGAATATGAAGTAATATTGCAATGCTTTTTGAAGAAAATTGGAATTGTGAATGGAAGAAAATTTTGGAGGGAGAGAGAATTTTTGGATCTAGAAATGTGAATTGTGATTAATCTCCTAAAATTCTGTTAGATTGAGTATTTATATGCTTTACTAATCAACTTGTTAATCCATAATTAGTTTGGTTAAGTGAAATAAGGTGTTTTGCAAATTTTTGAAAATGCATGGTGCATGTACTAATGGCTCATGAACAGTACCAATTGCTTCATCAAAGTCACCTAAAAATGATTTTTAAAACACATTGGCAAAGGTAAAAATCCATACAATGCACCATTTTTAAATTTTGCAATTTCCCTCCAAAAAAAGCATGGATTAACAAGTGATTATGTGATGACAATTCATGTAATGTGATGCATGATTTGGAAATTAGAAGTCAAGAGGAGAATATTGCAAAAAGAACCACTCATTTTGGAGCTATGAATCAAAAGTTGTGCTCATTTGAAATCCCATGCATATTTGGCAATGATTTGATCATATCTCTTCAACCATACGTCATAAATCCATGATCTTGGACTTTTTGGAAATGGGAGAGAGAAATCTTCAACTTTCATGTTCAACAAAATTTCATTTGAAGCTTATTTTGATGACGTAAGATTGAGTTAAAGTTGGTCCAAAAACTTTCCATTTTTGGAAAGTTGAAAATATATGTCACTTTCCATTTTTGGAAACTTTTGACTTGACTTCAAATTCTTCAATGTGAGTGTTTGAAATGTCAAATGAGACTTGTTTGAACATGAATGAAGTATTTCCACTCACTTCCCACCTCCAAATCCACAATTGACTTTGCAGTTGACTTTCTAGGTCTTTAGTTGATCTGACAATGTTCTGATGAGATTCAAGCCTCTACCACTTGGGATTTTGCTTCAAAATGACATCATAACTCATATGAACTCTTGTGAATGATTGTGGGGTCCAAATCTCAAGAATGACCACCATCTATTGCTCAATGATGTGCTTTTGATGTGCTTGACCTGTTATTGCTTCATCTGCAAGACAAATGGTTAGATGACATATTTTTGTACTTTTGGTTAGTGATTAAAATAAAAGCAAATGATATACAATGCAAGGAATTCCTGGGGATCAAGAACCACTCTCAAAAAGATACCCCACCCACAAGGAGGAAGTAAAGTGTCTAATGATCCTTGAGGCAATGCAATGATATGATATGATGCCATGAGGGATCTCAGGGACAAAATTGGGGTCTTACAGATGCCCCTATTTAAGGTCATTCTAGCCGGAGAAGTGAAGGTTGAAGTCTTCATCTCGACGCGGTAGAATGGGCTTAAATAACCATAATGAGACAAATTTTGGTCCCTAAGAGACCTCATGATGCGAATGTATGAATGCAAAACAAACTATCTCTGTGGGGAGTATGAGTCCACCAAGAAGAAAAGATGATCCATCGGAGTAATACACTCACCAGGAATAGAGACTTTAACAGGATTCTCACGGGGATAAGAAAAGAAAAGAATGCGTGAACAAGATACGACTCTGAATTAGGGGAAAAACTTGATATTGCACGAGCAGGGCACAACTAGAAACTGGAGAATACACTGGGGAAAAGAGGACTCAAACTGGGGAGGAAAGAGTTCCAAAGGAAGACACATCCATTGGAAAGACTCAAGCCGACTCAAAAATGCGTGTATTGGAAAAAATGCCAACACAGCAAGATGAATAACCACAACTCCGCTGGGGAAATCTAACAAAGACTTTCCAGAGGAAGCCAAAGGATGAGATGTTACCGGTTAGTGAGTAACATGCTCAGGAAGAATGAATATCTAAGACCTGTGTACGGGTGAGAGATATCAATCGACCAAATCATTTGAGGAAAACCTGAAAAAGGTAAACTTCAACTCAGGGAAAATCTGACTCCACAGGGGACCAAGGTCAAAATAGGGAGCAGACAGGAAGGAACACCAAGGATACCGGGTTGTAGGCATGTAACAGGTGACTGACCAAGGCGTGAATTGGTGTGTGTTCCAAAACACTCATCATCCTGAAGAAAGCTAGAAAAGCATACTTGTTTATAGGATGGACATTTGATTCTATAAAGAATGCAAATCTTACTTAGTTGGGGAAACAAACAAAGGATTCAACTAAAGAGTGCATGAGATATATTATCTATAGCCGTCAAAGCGTAGATAATAACCTCGCATGGAAGATCATCCATAACCGGGTTGTAGGTTGTTAAAGGATAAGATCAACCAAAATCGTGAATTGGTTTGTGTTCCAAAACACTCATCATCCTGAAGAAAGCTAGAAAAGCAGACTTGTTTATAGGATGGACATTCGATTCCACAAGGAATACAAATCTTACTCTGATGGAGAAAACAATCAAAAGATTGACCCAAGAGTGCATGAGATATATTATCTATAGCCGTCAAAACGTAGATAATAACCTCGCATGGAAGATTATCCATAACCGGGTTATAGGTTGTTAAAGGATAAATCATCCGAAAAGAGAAATAGTCGTTACCAACAACAACAGGGTAGACGAAAGATGACTCACTAAAGATAAATTGCAAGCGTCCGGTAATTATCCAGGAGAAAAGGGTGAATATTCGGTTCCGCAAAGGGACGACGAATCTTACTCAACTGGGGAAACACGAAAGGCTTCGACCAAAGAGTGCATGAGATATATTATTTATAGCCGTCAAAACGTAGATAATAACCTCGCATGGAAGATTATCCATAACCGGGTTGTAGGCTGTTAAAGGATAAATCATCCGAAAAGAAAGGCATCGGGATACCAAACTAGGTATAGAATGATGACCGATCAAAAGGAGCAACAACATTACCAACAGAAGGGTAAATGAAAGAAGACTCGCTGGGAATACATTGATGAAAATCAATGATCCGGGGAACATAATCACTGGCAAACGGTGAAAGGACCCGCTGGGGATAAAATTGCTTACTCAGAGCAATTACCCACAAAAAACTTGCTGGGGATATAAGTGCTTACTCAAGCAACTATCCAAACAAAGGGAAAATCAACATCAAAAATTAGATGAAGATAACCACAAAGAGGGGATTACATCTACCAAATACTGGGTAGAAAACCACATAATAGTAACTGTCATCGGTTGGGATGAACAACAAAGTTAGCTCTGCTAGGGGAGAAAGTAAGGTTTATAGCTACCGGTTAGTAGGTAAAAAACCGCACAGATAGGACTTACGACTGCTGGTTTGTAGGCAGAGGGCCAAAAGTTCCACTGAGGATAAGATGAATGAGCGCCAGTTAGTAAGCAGCTATTCATTTATACCACAGGGAAGCACAAGAGACCGTTGAAAAAAGGCCAATTTAGGATCGAACCAAAAAGGCGAACTGAATCAAGACTCGTCCTAATGAGGATAGAACTCAAATAGGAAAACCCATCCCAATATGTGTGTTGGGAGGAAACGGAAGTAACCGTCATCCACGAGGATGTATCTCAGTGGGGAAATGGCAGGAAAGGATTGACACTTTCTGCTTAAGGGTTGACTCTAAATTGAGAGATTAGACACCCGAATTCTGCTTGGAGAGATCTACTGGGGAGATCTGTATCACCATTAGCAGGAGACAACAAACAAAAGATAAATGGCAAAAATGCAACATGAATATCTGTATGTTTATGATTATGCATGAATATGCGTGATTTATGTTTGATGAATGCTGACAAAACAGATATTTCTAACACAAACAGGCCCAGGGAACAAACGCCCGGTACTACACCACCAGAGAAAAATC
This sequence comes from Lathyrus oleraceus, assembly GCF_024323335.1. Taxonomy (NCBI): domain Eukaryota; kingdom Viridiplantae; phylum Streptophyta; class Magnoliopsida; order Fabales; family Fabaceae; genus Lathyrus; species Lathyrus oleraceus. The sequence continues at coordinate 93,376,136 of NC_066585.1, forward strand.
CAAGAAATCCAACTGGAAGGCCGATCTGCTGGAGATCAGAATGCTAAAAAGCAAAGATCTGCGAGGGAGCAAGAGATCAGAGATATCAAAGGAAACACCAAATCTCTGAGCAATGGATCAACAATCAACCCAACTGGGGAACAAAAGTTCACAGCAGGCAGAAATTGCCACGGAAGCAACTCTGTTGGGGATGTAGAGAGATCATAAGATTTTCGCAAGAGATATTACCAGTCTCAGCTGGGAAACAAAGAGTTCACTACACAGGCAAGAACTGTTGAAGAGGACAGAAAACACGAGTAGAATCTGGCTGCACAAGTAATTCTACTGGAGGTACTGTTAGCGATTCCATTGGGGAACAACCCACTGAGGGAGAAAAGATCACACAAGTAGATTCTGCCATACAAGTCACTCTACTGGGGATCAAAACATCAGGAAATCACCCGAATCTCTGCAGGGGAAGAAATCAACACAGATGCAATCCAACATGCAACCAAAATGCTGGAGACTTACCTGAGAAAAAGAAGGAGAGATGGGGATCGACCACCAAATACCGAACCTTCACAGAATACCACACTGCTGAGGAGGAGAGAATCACTGCTCTGCTGAAGGGGAGGGAGGTGAAAACCTCAACAAGCACTTCTGATGGGGAGACGTCAACAACTCCGCTAGCGACTTCACCGGGGAAAAAGATAGAGTAATCGGGTGCCAAACCACTAACTACTGAACCTTCCAACGGGAAAACGACCGTGCTGGGGGAGAGAAATACTGCTGGAGAAGAAAACGAAGTTTTCAACAAGCACTCTGCTCTGGGGAATACAGAATCTCAATAGAAATTATGTTTGGGGAGAAACCCCAACAACAACTCTGCTTGGGGAGAAACCCCAATAATAGTCTAGAGAAAAAGAGATACAGCCATGCCAGGAGTAATGAACGAATGTCTTACCTGGTTGGAAATCATGTCACCCTTGGGAGAGCACTGAGAGATTCTTAAGTATCCTTTCATCATTGTGATTGTTCACTTTGTTCGAAACTAATTTTTTTGAAAAATTTGTTTTGATTAAAACAATGACATTTTATCAATTAAAACATGCAAAACATTTGTTGAATTGAAACAAATAAGAGTACAAATAATTGGATAAAAGCTCAAATTGATTTGATGGAATGGTAGTCTGCGAATGGCAGGACTCCATAGATCTGTACAAATTTGAAATCAGTGATGTATATTGGAAGAGGGCTACATTGAACATAATGATCCTTTCTCTACCAAATTGAATCTCGATGTATCCAAAGCTTCAGTCGACGACGAATCAAGAATGTCTGAAGAAAAGACAGCTGCGGAACAGAAAGTCTTGTCAGGATGCAGTTACTTGCCAAATCCCTAATTTTTGCCTAGATTGCCCCAGGGTGAGGTACTCAATCTAGCGGGATGTAAATTCATTTTTTTTTGTCTCTAATTTTTGCCTGGATCGCCCTTTCGGGTTTTCCACCGAGACGCTCATTTTTGCCTAAGCCGCCCTTTCGGGTTTTCAACTTAGCGAGCTATTCTGTTTTTCTTTTGATTTGCATATACTTTTTTTTAGGCAAAGTATTTCTTGACTGCATCTGAATTCACAGGACGAGTGAAATCCTCCCCATCCATTGTTGTAAGCATCAAAGCACCGCCTGAAAAGGCTCTCTTGACAACATATGGACCTTCATAGTTTGGAGTCCACTTGCCCCTGGAATCGGGCGCGAAAGACAAGACTTTCTTGAGCACGAGGTCACCTTCTCGGAACACACGAGGCTTGACCTTCTTATCGAATGCTTTCTTCATTCTCTACTGATATAACTGATCATGGCACATGGCAGTCAATCGTTTCTCTTCAATCAAATTCAGCTGGTCGTAACGACTCTGAATCCATTCAGCATCAGTCAACTTGGCTTCCATCAAGACTCTCATTGATGGGATCTCCACCTCTATTGGGAGAACAACCTCCATGCCGTAAACAAGAGAAAAAGGGGTTGCCCCTGTTGAAGTGCAGACAGATGTACGATATCCATGCAAAGCAAATGGCAGCATCTCATGCCAATCTTTGTACGTAACAACCATCTTCTGGATAATCTTCTTGATATTCTTATTAGCAGCTTCAACAACCCCGTTCATCTTTGGTCTGTAAGGAGAGGAATTATGGTGTGCAATCTTGAATTCAGCGCACAAGTCTTCCATCATCTTATTATTCAGATTAGATCCATTATCAGTAATGATCTTATCTGGCACACCATAACGGCAAATAAGCTGATTCTTGATAAACTTCACGACCACCTGCCTGGTCACATTCGCATACGAAGCAGCCTCAACCCATTTGGTGAAGTAATCAATTGCTACGAGAATAAACCTGTGTCCGTTGGACGCTTTCGGTTCAATCATGTCGATCATGTCGATTCCCCACATAGAGAAAGGCCATGGTGATGAAATCACATTCAGAAGTGTCAGAGGAATATGAATCTTGTCCGCGTAAATCTGACACTTGTGACATTTCTTCACATATTTGCAGCAGTCAGACTCCATTGTCAGCCAATAGTAGCCTGCTCTCAGCATCTTTCTTGCCATGGCATGTCCATTGGAATGAGTACCAAATGATCCCTCATGGACCTCAGTCATCAACAGGTTTGCTTCGTGTCTATCCACGCATCTGAGCAGAACCATGTCATAATTTCTCTTATAAAGCACTTCACCACTGAGGTAGAAATTGCCTGACAACCTTCTCAGAGTTTTCCTGTCTTTCACAGATGCCCCAGTAGGGTAGATCTGGCTCTGAAGGAAATTCTTGATATCATAATACCAAGGTTTGTCATCATTCACTTCTTCAACTGCAAATACGTGAGTTGGTCTATTCAAGCGCATCACGGTGATATTGGGAACTTCATTCCAATACTTCACTACAATCATGGAAGCAAGCGTAGCAAGCGCATCTGCCATCCGATTATCTTCTCGAGGAATATGATGAAAGTCAACTTCTGTAAAGAATGTTGAAATCCTCCTCGCATAATCTCTATACGGGATGAGACCAGGCTGATTCGTCTCCCATTCTCCCTTGATCTGATTGACAACAAGGGCCGAATCACCATACACATCAAGATGCTTGATTCTCAAATCAATACATTCTTCCAGTCCCATAATACAGGCCTCATACTCAGCCATATTATTCGTGCATTTGAAAGTTAGCCTTGCTGTAAAAGGAATATGTGTGCCATGAGGAGTAATGATTACTGCCCCAATTCCATTTCCGTACTGATTTACAGCGCCATCAAACACCATTGTCCATCTGGAACCAGGTTCCGGACCTTCATCAAGTGTAGGCTCATCACAATCTTTCATTTTCAAATACAGAATCTCCTCGTCTGGGAAGTCGTACTGAACAGACTGATGATCTTCAATAGGCTAGTGCACTAAATGGTCAGCCAAGATACTACCTTTGATAGCTTTCTGAGCTCGATACTCGATATCATACTCAGACAACAACATCTGCCAACGGGCAATCCTCCCAATTAAAGCAGGCTTCTCGAAGATATACTTGATTGGATCCATTCGGGATATCAACCAAGTAGTATGATTTATCATGTACTGGCGTAAACGCTTAGCAGCCCAAGCCAAAGCACAACACGTCTTCTCAAGCATAGAGTATCGAGACTCACAATCAGTAAACTTCTTACTGAGGTAGTAGATAGCAGATTCTTTCTTCCCTGATTCGTCTTGTTGACCGAGTACACAACCCATCGAGTCTTCAAGAACAGTCAGATACATGATCAGAGGTCTTCCTTCTATAGGCGGAGACAAGATCGGAGGTTCAGACAGATACTCTTTGATACTGTCGAAAGCGTTCTGGCAATCCTCGGTCCAATCAAGAGACTGATCTTTCTGGAGGAGCTTGAATATCGGCGCACATGTGGCAGTCATGTGGGATATAAATCTGGAAATATAGTTCAAGCGGCCAAGAAAACCTCGGACTTGCTTCTCAGTCTTGGGCGCAGGCATCTCTTGTATTGCTTTGACCTTTGCAGGATCAACCTCAATACCTCTCTCGCTGACGATAAAGCCCAACAACTTGCCAGAACGGACTCCAAATGTACATTTGTTCGGATTCAGACGAAGCTTGTACTTCCTCAAACGCTGAAAAAGCTTCAACAAATGCTCAACATGTTCAACTTCCGTTCGGGACTTAGCAATCATGTCATCGACATAGACCTCTATATCCTTGTGCATCATATCATGAAACAAGGTAGTCATAGCTCGTTGATACGTGGCTCCGGCGTTCTTCAAACCGAAGGGCATAACTCGATAACAGAATGTTCCCCAAGGTGTGATGAATGTTGTCTTCTCCATATCCTCGGGTGCCATCTTGATTTGGTTATATCCGGAAAATCCGTCCATAAACGAAAAGACTTTGAATTTAGCTGTATTGTCTACCAACATGTCAATGTGTGGTAGAGGGAAATCATCTTTTGGACTAGCTTTATTCAAATCACGGTAATCAACACACATACGGACTTTTCCGTCCTTCTTAGGCACAGGCACAATATTGGCCACCCATTAAGGATATGTAGAAGTCACCAGATGCCCCTGTTGCACCCCAAAATTTGCCCTCTATTTTTAACTCTAACCAATTTTTTGTTTCACATTCATTTGCATCATCTTCATAGCATAACATTTTTTTCTGTCTTAATATTAGCCGGAATAATTTCTCGGAATTTACAAACAGACTGGTCAAATTAACTTTTTAACCGTGCCTAAAATTAGTCAACGAAAAAATGTCAAGTTTAAGTTTGCAAATGTCGGTAACATTAATCTGCGGTTCACGTGGTTTAATTTGACATGCTAAAAATATTTTTACGACTATTTTTGGTCATATGTTGATCAGTCTGAGCGGTTTAAACGGTCATAATTTTTATTTCAAAATCCAACCAAACGCTGTATTTTTCCGAGTCATTTATTTCGCGCTGATTATTTTGACGTGTTCATTTTATATTTTCGAGTATTTTGGTGCCCGGCTTTTTTTTTTTGAGTCTATTTATTTTTATATTGGGTCTAGAATAAATAAATAGGTTAATTAGTTTTTATTTTAATTTTAACTATTTTAATTATTTAACTTTATTCAATTTTTAATTTAATATTGGGTTTCAAAATAAACTTAGGTCCATTACCATTAACCTAATTTGTTCCTATATATATTTACTAGCATGACTGATAGAAGGAGGCGGAAAGACAGAACAAAAAAAAAGAGAAACTGAGAGTGGCTGATCTATACTATCGTACACACAGTTTGGTAATAGTTTATATATGATATATACTTTATCTATTTTGTTGATATATTTGTTATTGTGTTTCAAATACATGTTCATATATGTAACTAGTGCGTTAAATATATATATATTTCTATTTTATGTTATAATTTGATTATGTTTTCGGATCGGATCGTGTCAGTACGCCGTTTTCACATATACGTGTATGAGGCGTGACATTTGTGTTATCCGATCCAGTTGCGATGATCGCAATTTTGCGCTAGCAACGCCGTTGTTTTTTTTAATTCATATTTTTTTTATATACATATATTTAGATCTGCACATTTTTTTTCATAACTAACTACCCTGATTTTTCCTAAACCTTGACAATTTCGCCACAAACTCTAAATTTTAAACCTAAAACTTTAACCGTGTTATTTCCTTTAAACCATAAACCTTTTCTTAAACCTTAACAAACCTTATTATTATTTCCTATTTTCGCTCATATTTATGTTATTCATACACTGTAACTGCTTCGCCCTTGTAATATTTTAAGTTTTAACTTGTAATATTTTCAGTTTTACTTTTCGCCATCTTTATTATGTAACTGCACCAAAGCGTTGTAATAATTAGGGTTTTATTTTCTGCCATTGATTTTTCTGCCATTTATTTTTCTGCCATTTAAATTCCTGCCATTGATCCTATATTAACTGCGTGGTTTAGTAATGTAGGGCGTGAAAACCTACTAAATTAATTATTTAATATTTTTCTATAACCTTTATATTTTTTTGTAAATAAATAATAAATACTAACTATTTTAATAACTTTTTTTTTATTACTTTCTTATAATAATAAATCCTTATATATTTTGTAAATAAAATCTAATTGACCATTTTTCTAATTGAATAATAATAATAAACCTATTAATCTAATAATTTGATATTTTCTATAATCTTTATTTATTTTGTAAATAACTAACTTAATATTTTTCATATAACTCTTTTATTTTATAATTTGTACATTAATGTATTTTAAATTCTTTTATTATTACTAATTTATTTTAAACTCATATTTTTCTAATAACTTCTAAAAAAATCTAACTTGTTTAACCTAAAGTAATTTCTTTTAAAATTCTAACCTTTTTATTATCACTTTATTATTATTGTTATTTTATTATTGCTTTATTACCATTGTTTATTTATTATTTTATTATTATTTGCTTTTATCTATTCTATTTTTGCTTCATTATTTTCCTTATTTTAATTTTGTTTTATTTATAATATTAGGAACAAATGTATAGGTTGTAAATTTATTCTTTCTCGCCTGATTATTATGTATCTGTCCCATAGCCATGTAATAGTTTAGGAATTTATTTTTCTTGCTTTTATTTTTGTAAATATTTATTGCGTGGTTAGTAATTTAGGGAGTGCAAAAAACTAACTGTAAATAATTGAACTTAGAAAATTAAATTCAAGACAAATATCTGAAAAATAACACTCACACACGTAGGTCGATCTTTGATCGCCATCTGTACTTCCTAGGGTATTCCTCTTGGTTGCCTTCTTTAAATGGTCAAGTCCCTCGAAAATAGGGGTGTCTTAAGCAAAGTCCCTTCAAACAGAAAAATCATCAAGTCCCTATAAACTTAAAAGATCAAGTCCCTACGAGGTTGCCTACGATATAATGATCTTGTTCCTTCGGTAAATATGATGATAGTCCCTACAAGTTGCTAAAGACACCCCTTATGTTGCCTTCATTGACCATACGATGACCCTACGCCCGTCCCTTAAACACATCCAAGGTAATGACTACCTATTCCTTAATAATAGGGACAGTCTTACCATTGAAAGAATATACGAGAACACGAAAGACTTAATCTAGGGTAGGTATCTCATAGTTACTTGCTCACACTTTTCAAAATTACTTTTACACCTCACAATTTCTAAACTAGGCTTTGTATACACCCATACGAGGGTCATTACAAAGTACTTAAAGAAATTTTTCTAATCACACACTACACTCTTGCAAACAAGCAAAGTGAGCTAAGTAACTAAGAGCCCATGGATAACCATGGATATAAAGGGTGCTAATACCTTCCCTTTGTATAATCTACCCCCCGAACTCAAAATCTTTTTAAGGTCTTTCCTGTTCTTTTATGTCCTTTCCTTTTGGATAAAATAAAAGTCGGTGGCGACTCTTGCTATCCGCAACATTTAACTAAAGTCAGTTCTCCCACCGTGTTACAGAACTGGCGACTCTGCTGGGGATTTAATAAAAGAGGGGTACCCTTAGGAATTAGATCACTTTAAAATTGTTTGCCTTGTTTGCTTTATACTTATCTGTTGGGTGTTCTTATGTGTGAAAGACCCTAACCCGGATCTAGTGTACCTTAGGTAAATGGCAATAGGCCAAGGAAACTGTACGGCGTATATCGATATGGTTGATCTGGTGGCCATAGTTAGTGTGACTTCTTGGTTGGTGCTTATGTTCCTTAAGCAAGTTGAGGATAATATGAGGCTGCCATATGTTGTCAATACACTAACTGACTTTTAGAACCCTAGTCATCCCATCTTGGCCTTTAGAAAGTAGTGAGATAACCGACTTTGGTGAAGACTGAAGTTGGTTGATACTCGATACTACACTCATTGAGATCCTAAACTTGGAGGGTTTTGGTTGGCAAGTAAGTTGCCTACTGAATAACCACCCTTGTGAAGGATCAATGATTTTGAGATCCCTTAGAACCTGGTTACTTTTGTAGGACAGGATGAATCAACTAAACTTCAGGGGAGGGTACTTACCTTTAAACCTCATGCAAGCCTTCAAACCTAGGGCTATTGTGTGACTTGTTTGTGTGTGCCACATGTTTGTGATTGAGCATAACATCATAGCATCATCATGCATCATAAGCATAGCATTTTCACTAACCATTTCAAGGACCAAAGGATTTATCTTTGTTCTTTGTTGCAGGTCATGGCTTCTGCTCGTAGGAATACTATCCGGATCAACTTTGTAGGAATACCTCCTAAGCTTAAGGAATTGGTCTCTCAAGTTTCTGAAAACTCCCAGTTCATCAAGAGGCATGGTCACCTACTGGATCTAGTCACTTCAGGGTTCAATGAAGACATGATGAGTGTCCTGTTTCAGTTCTTTGACCCTAAACATCATTGCTTCACATTTCCCGACTATCAGCTGGTTCCTACAATGGAAGAGTTCTCCAAGCTTCTGGGTATACCTATTCTTGATCAGAAACCCTTCACAGGTTTGGAAAAAGAGCCTAAACCTTAAGTCATTGCTGCAGCCTTACATTTAAAGAAATCAGACATTGTCCTAGAAACAAGGAGTGAAGTTAAGGGTATTCTTGCTAAGGTATTGATGGAGAAAGCTCAAGTATTCCTGAAGGCTATGAGTTATGATGCTTTTGAGGAGATCTTAGCCCTATTGATTTATGGCTTAGTACTGTTCCCCAATCCAGACCAGTTCATAGACGTACACGCCATCAACATATTTCTGACTCGCAATCCAGTGCCTACATTACTTGGAGACATCTTACACTCTCTTCATACCCGTACTATGAAGGCACGAGGAACTCTGATGTGTTGCATACCTCTATTATCTAGGTAGTTTATTTCTCACCTTCCTCGATCAGTGATGAAGAATGAACAAGGGTTCAGGTGGTCCAAGAGGATTATGTCACTTTCTCATTCAGATATTCATTGGTGCTCTAGATCTATGGAGAATGTTACCATCATTGACCGTTGTGGGGAGTTCCCTAATGTGCCACTCCTTGGCATAAGAGGGGGCATTACCTACAACCCTTCTTTAGCTCTACGTCAGTTTGGTTACGCTCGGACTGATGGTCCTCATGACATGCTTATTCAGGGTATTGTGTTCGACTACGACAGCGATCTTCAAGGTTACCGTCAAAGGTTCATACGAGCATGGGGTAAAGTGAACAAGGTTGACAGCAAGACTCTGGAACCCAAGTACACTATTCCTATGGAACCATATCTCAGATGGGTATGATCTCGTGCTCAGACTCTTATGATGCCATATCCTGCTATCCTGCCAGTTACCATGGAGCCTGTTGCTGAAGGAGATACTTCTTACATCATTCTTCATCCAGACATGCCCACTGACATGGAAGAGTTACAGAGGTCCTAGATCCAGTTGAAGGAGCAAAGAGATACTTTTGAGACTCATTACAAGGCAAGTCAGGAAAGAATCCTGGAGCTAACAAAACAACTTCACGCGGAGCGGAATCTCAACTCATACCTCAACACAAAGAGGAAACGCCCATGGGAGACTTAAAACCCCATTTTTTGTATTCATTTCATTTTTATTGTAAGCCCAATGGGCAAACAAGTTTATTACTAATAAAAGTTTACTTTTTGGTGGTTTAAACAAATTTAAATCCTACGGTCCTTGAAAACATTGCATAAGCATCTACATACCATATTATCGCATCACAGGTTTCTTATGAACAGGTATCTTATCTTCTCGCTGTTTATTTCAGCAGAAATGGCTCTTGAACAGACTGTCAAAGATCTCCAGGCTCAGAATGCACAATTCCAAGAGTTGATTCTGAACTTGTCCAAGGGGCAAGATGAGTTGAAGACATTGCTGGCTAAGAAGAAGAAGAAGACTAGAAGATCAGGAGGCCTTATCAATCTGGGAAGAAGATTCAGAGGCCCTATCAAGACAAAGGAACAGGTTGATGATTATGAGCCTGAAAATTCTGAGAAAGAGGGAGGTAGTCCCCATGATACTGTGGGAGATTCTGATTCTGAAGCAAATTATTATCATGATCCTAATGAAGATAAGTACAAGATGCTGGTGGATAGAATGAATGCTATGGAGTTACAAAAATCTTCTGGGCTGGATTTTGAAGATCTGAGTTTAATATCTGGAGTGGTTATACCTATTGGTTTCAAGGTTCCTGCTTTTGTGGTGTATGATGGTGTCTCATGTCCCAAGCTGCATTTAAGATCCTATGTCCGGAGGATTCAACCACATACTGCTGATAAGAAGTTATGGATTCATTTCTTCCAAGAGAGCTTGTCTGGAGCTCAATTGGAATGGTACTATCAATTGGAGAGTGTCAATATCCGTGATTGGAATGATCTTGCTGAGGCCTTCTACAGGCAATACCAATACAATGCTGATTTAGCACCTACTCGCATGCAGCTACAAAGCATGTCAATGGGTGCTAAGGAGAATTTCAAGGAGTATTCCCAGAAATGGAGAGACCTGGCTGGCAGAGTTCAACCTCCTCTGACTGACAGGGAGCTAGTGGATATGTTTATGAGTACGCTGAATAGTCCTTTCTATAGTCACCTTATTGGAAGCTCATCATCTGGTTTCACTGAGCAGATAATGACTGGAGAGCGTGTGGAAAGTGGTATAAGAAGTGGTAAGATACAGGTGGGTGCCTCTTCATCAAGCACTGCAAAGAAGCCCCATAGTGGAAAAAAGGAGTCTAATGTTGTGTATGGTCAACCTGGCCGTAACAGAAGTCACCAATCCGTAGGAGCAGTTCATATTTCTAATCCTACTCCTGCAACACCAGAGCTACCACAGAGTAATCAACAGAAGCCTAGAAGACAATTCACCAAGATCAACATGTCACTGGCCCAAGCCTTGCAACACATGTTGAAAGGGGAACTCATTACTTTGAAGGACCCTCCTCAGAATCCTAATACTTCCTCTCCTCGGTACAATCCTAATGCACGATGTGCCTATCATTCTAATTGTCCGGGACATGACACCAACAATTGCTGGGTGCTGAAAAATAAGATTCAAGATATGATTGAAGCTGGGGAGATTGAATTTGACCCTCCTGGGACTCCAAATGTGACTACTGCTCCCATGCCCAATCATGAGAAGACTGTTAATGTTGTTGATGAAGTTTCATATGTTTCCTCAGTAGCAGATGTGACTACTCCCTTATCTATTATCAAGAAGAAGCTGGTGCAGGCTGGATTATTTCCAGGTTGCAATGAAGACTGTTTTTATTGTGCCTACAAACCTGATAGCTGCTGGAAGTTGAAAGATGGTATTCAACGCCTCATGGACAATTACACTATATTGTTTGAGAGAACTCCTTCTGTGGAAAGTATGTGTGAACACCTAACTCGAGGTAAGAAGTTTGAAGATGTGGATATGGTTGATAAAGTGCCAGTGAAGATTACCTCCAAAGGCCCTGTCAAGATCACTTCCAAGGGTCCTATCAAAATTACTGCTGAAGGCCTGGTGAAGACTGTTGTTGAAGTTAGAGTGCCTCCCATGATTATTACCACTCCTGGCCTTATTCCTTATACTTCTGATAAAGCTATACCCTGGAATTACGGTTCTGATGTTTATATCCATGGTGTTAAGCAGGAACCTTTGACTGATACACCTGTTACTGATGATAACCTTGATGTTGATAATATTGCTGGATCTAGTAAGATCACCAGAAGTGGAAGAATTTTCTCTCCTCCAGCTACCTCAAAAAATACAGTTCTTCCAACTACTACCTCCACTTCTGAGCCAAGTACTGATGCTCGAGGCAAAGGTCCTGTGGTTGAACCTGTGCAAGCTGAAGCACCGACTGCTGAAAATCTCTCTAAACAGATGGAAGAAGTGCTGAAGATCATTCGTAAGAGTGATTATGATATTGTTGACCAGTTGGGGCATACTCCCTCCAAAATTTCCATGTTGTCTTTGTTGCTATGTTTTGAGGCTCATGCTAAAGCCTTGATCAAATTCTTAAGGACTGCTCATGTACCAAATGAAATTTCTGTGGATCAATTTGAAAATCATGTTGCACATCTGACTTATGATAATGGGTTAGGTTTTTCTGATGCTGACTTGACTCCTGCCAAAAGAAACCATAACAGAGCTTTACATATCTCCATTGAATGTAGGGGCACTACCTTGTCTCATGTGTTGATAGACAATGGCTCTTCATTGAATGTACCTCCCAAAGAGGTTCTGAACAAGCTCAGTCCTGAAGATGTTGTGTTAAGATCAAGTAATATAGTGGTGAGAGCCTTTGATGGTTCAAGAAGAGTGGTGCATGGAGAAATAGATCTCCCGATCAAAGTAGGCTCTCAAGTCTTCGATTCTACCTTCTATGTAATGGATATTCGTCCTGCGTACTCTTGTTTGCTTGGGCGCCCCTGGATCCACGGGGCAAGTGCTGTGACCTCCACTCTACATCAGAAGCTGAGATATCCAGTGAAGGGAAAGATCGTAACTGTTTATGGAGAGGAAGAATATATGGTCAGTCATGTGAATACATTTAAGTATGTTGAAGTGGAAGGTGAATATGTTGAGACTCCTTGCCAGACATTTGAAGTAGTTCCTTGGGTCGTTCCCGCTACTGAAGCTCCTCCTGTGGTTAAAAGAGTTCCTGTGGTTACCAGAGTACCTCCTACAATGGCTTCCTCAAAGATGCTAGAGCTGTGGTTGAAGAAGGTGGTTGTACTATTTGGGGTCAGCTTCCCGACATTCCTTACAAGTCTGACAAGTTTGGTTTGGGTTTCACTGCAGAGTCCTAGAAGGCTGTTCGTCGTGCTCGTGCTGTTCGTATCACCAATCAAGGGAACATGAAAGATCAAATCAATGCTGTGGGTGACTATAATGAAGACTACAATCTGGATAACTGGATTTTTCCTACTGTGGGTGATGGGCTCAACAATTGGAAGACTGAAGACGTTATTCCTATCTCCTTTAGTCAGGAGTAAATACTATTACTGCGTTGTTATTTTTAAGCCTTGTGCCTTACCCGGGGCACAATGGTATGCTTGTTTCGGGATGTCATTTCATTTGCATACTTCATTCAATAAAAATCAATGGACGTTTCTTTTTCGTAAATATTGGGCTCTTTGTTTTTCTTTTATTTTATTTTCATCAGCTATGTGTTCTTACACACACCCACATCACTAAAATGCAGATCCTCATCCACTCTGGATCCTGTTGATAACAGTTCTACTATTGCCAATTATAATTTCGAGAATCCGATCTATCAAGCTGAAGATGGAAAGGATGAAGATTGTGAAGTACCTGTAGAGCTTGCTAGGTTATTACAACCAGAAGAGAAAGTTACACAGCCGCATGAGGAATCAATTGAGGTTGTAAATCTGGGTACTGAAGTAGACAAGAAAGAAGTCAAAATAGGAGCAGGCTTGGAAAACAGTGTCAAAGAAAGATTGAGTCGGATGTTACGTGACTATGTAGAGGCTTTCGCTGGAAAAATCAAGAGATGATAGGGAATGATGAATGTCAAGAAGCTTTTGACAAAATCAAGAAGTATCTCCAAGAACCTATAAATCTGATGCCACCAGTTGAAGGAAAACCTCTAATCATGTATTTGACCGTGTTAGAAAATTCAATAGGGTGTGTGTTGGGGCAACATGACGAGTCTGGTCGAAAAGAGCATGCAATATACTACCTTAGCAAAAGGTACCGACTGTGAAACAAGATACTCCGAGCTCGAGAAAGCTTGCTATGCTTTGGCTTAGGCTGCTCGCCGACTAAGACAATATATGTTGAATCATACCACTTTATTGATTTCTAAGATGGATCTTATCAAATATACATCTGAGAAACCTGCTCTCTCCGGAAGAACAACAAGATGATTGTTGAACTCTGCACGCAATTCAAAATAAAACACCATAACTCTTCTCCGTACCGGCCAAAGATGAATGGCGCCGTGGAGGCTGCTAATAATAATATTAAGAAGATCATACAAAAGATGACAGTAACATACAAAGACTGGCATGAGATGTTACCCTTTGCTCTTCATGGTTATCGCACTTCAGTGCGCACTTTGACAGGGGCAACTCCTTTCTCTTTGGTCTACGGAATGGAAGCCGTGTTACCAGTGGAAGTTCAGATTCCCTCTCTAAGAATCATGAAAGAGGCAGGTTTAGACGAGGATGAGTGGATTCAGACTCGACTCGACCAGATAAATTTGATTGATGAGAAGAGGTTGGCAGTTGTTTGTCATGGTCAGATGTACCAGAAACGGATGATCAAAGCTTTCAATAAGAAGGTTAAGCCAAAGGTATATCAGGCTGGTGACTTGGTAATCAAGCGTATCATACTACCACAGGGTGATCCTAGGGGCAAGTGGACTCCTACATATGAAGGACCATTTGTGGTCAAAAGAGTATTCTCAGGAGGTGCCATGATGCTTACTACTATGGATGGTGAAGATTTTCCACAGCCTGTAAACGCAGACATAGTTAAAAAAATACTACGCATAAAAAGAGACTCGCTAGGTTGACTGGCCTAGGCAAAAATAAGGGCATCCCGGCAAACCAAAAGGGTTCGGGCAAAAATTAGGGATATATATAAAAAAAATGTACACCCGGCAAGTCGAAAACCTGACAAGGCGGCTTGGGCAAAAAAGGGTATCCCGGTGGATTGAAAACCTGAAAGGGCAATCCAGGAAAAAGTTAGGGATTAAAGCGTATGACTATGCCTCGTTTGGATCACTCATGTAACTTCAACTGATGGTGCTACCTAAATCAAGTTCAAACAGATAAAGATCAATCCAATCGTTTCTGTCTCAACAGCAGAAGATGAGATATTTGAAGATAATGGCAATAGTAGAATTGAAACTCAATAGGATCATTTTTCACATAGCTGTTTTCTTTGTTTTATAAAAAATTTACGACGAATTCCTCTTACTAGGATTTCTGTCTCCTTGTACAAACTTGCCTATGTATAGGTCACTTTGTGATATAAATAAAATTTCATCTTTGAATCCAGATTTACTTTTACTCTATTTACATAAGCGAAAACGTCCATTGGTTGTGTTTGAATGTATGAATGCTTTTGAATACGATTGATGTTTACCAGAAATGCATAAAATGCAGTAATAGTATTTACTAAGGACGAACGAGGGTAGTAGTTCAACGAAGCTTCGCCGGTTCATCCCCACTACAAACCCCCAGTAGAGCAAATCTATCTTTATAGATACTTCGAATTACGTCTCCCCTTGAATTTATGTCCATCTCTTTTATCCTCAGTCGGGATACTCATGAACTTATTCCTTCAATAGAAGTACGACGAACGAATACGGGAAGTGACAAATACTATACTATCAAACAAGACGGGAACGAGTTCCTCATATTCTTCAGCAACGAATCGGGATTTATTTTCCCTAGCCAGCAGTTGTTATACAAAGATATCCGGACGCTTCAGGCCGCATGATTCATACATACATCATTTACATCATACCATAGCATATCCATAAGTGCATAATACATTTACTTAGATGCACCATGCCATGCGTGCATACATATTGCATAAACTAACCTTTTCCTTGCAAGATGGTTATATACAGATAAAATACTATCAACAATTCATAACAGGTCAGAAATGATCTATACGAAGATCTAGTGCTGATACTTAATCATTACTGAAGGTGTCCTTGGATAGTAGGCAAACGGTCTATACGAAGATCTATTCCCTAGTCCAGGATGTTTTCAGGAGAGTTAATCCTGATACTCTTTTATCCTCGGATAGTAGGCAAACGGTCTATACGAAGATCTATTCCCTAGTCCATGATATTTTCAGGAGATTTCATCTTGATATTCTTTTGTTCTTGGATAGTAGGCAAACGGTCTATACGAAGATCTATCCCTAGTCCAGGATATTTTCAGGAGATTTCATCCTGACACTCTTTTGTTCTTGGATATTAGGCAAACGGTCTATACGAAGATCTATTCCCTAATCCAGGATATTTCCAGAAGAGATAATCATCACGAAGATTTATTTCTACTGGTCTATTCAACAACTCAAAATAGTTCAGAGACGATCTATACGAAGGTCTAGTGCTGATACTTAATTCAGAAAGAAATCGCCACGAAGATTTGGTTCTGACACTTAAATTAAAAGTATGTTCTTAGATACGATTCAGAGACGGCCTATACGAAGACCTAGTACTGATATCCAGTATCAACATCAAGATATTATCACCTCCTGATATTATGGATGACATCTATAAGCCCATCTCCAGTTCTTCCAAGTGGCATCTTCAAGCCCACTTAAGCATATACAACCAGTCATCAGTGTTACTTTACGCACCGGCGTGTGCAAATTTTTGGGCTTTTATGTTCAATCCCCTTCAACCTTCCAAGTCACGAATGGCACACAGGCCAATCTAACTCCTCAGGTTTCAGAAAATTGAACAGGGGCACCTGTTGCACCCCAAAATTTGCCCTCTATTTTTAACTCTAACCAATTTTTTGTTTCACATTCATTTGCATCATCTTCATAGCATAACATTTTTTTCTGTCTTAATATTAGCCAGAATAATTTCTCGGAATTTACAAATAGACTGGTCAAATTAACTTTTTAACTGTGCCTAAAATTAGTCAACGAAAAAATGTCAAGTTTAAGTTTGCAAATGTCGGTAACATTAATCTGCGGTTCACGTGGTTTAATTTGACATGCTAAAAATATTTTTACGACTATTTTTGGTCATATGTTGATCAGTCTGAGCGGTTTAAACGGTCATAATTTTTATTTCAAAATCCAACCAAACGCTGTATTTTTCCGAGTCATTTATTTCGCGCTGATTATTTTGACATGTTCATTTTATTTTTTCGAGCATTTTGGTGCCATACTTTTTTTTTTTGAGTCTATTTATTTTTATATTGGGTCTAGAATAAATAAATAGGTTAATTAGTTTTTATTTTAATTTTAACTATTTTAATTATTTAACTTTATTCAGTTTTTAATTTAATATTGGGTTTCAAAATAAACTTAGGCCCATTACCATTAACCTAATTTGTTCCTATATATATTTACTAGCATGACTGATAGAAGGAGGCGGAAAGACAGAACAAAAAAAAAGAGAAACTGAGAGTGGCTGATCTATACTATCGTACACACAGTTTGGTAATAGTTTATATATGATATATACTTTATCTATTTTGTTGATATATTTGTTACTGTGTTTCAAATACATGTTCATATATGTAACTAGTGTGTTAAATATATATATATATATTTCTATTTTATGTTATAATTTGATTATGTTTTCGGATCGAATCGTGTCAGTACGCCGTTTTCACATATACGTGTATGAGGCGTGACATTTGTGTTATCCGATCCAGTTGCGATGATTGCAATTTTGCGCTAGCAACGCCGTTGTTTTTTTTAATTCACATTTTTTTTATATACATATATTTAGACCTGCACATTTTTTTTCATAACTAACTACCCTGATTTTTCCTAAACCCTAACAATTTCGCCACAAACTCTAAATTTCAAACCTAAAACTTTAACCGTGTTATTTCCTTTAAACCATAAACCTTTTCTTAAACCTTAACAAACCTTATTATTATTTCCTATTTTCGCTCATATTTATGTTATTCATACACTATAACTGCTTCGCCCTTGTAATATTTTAAGTTTTAACTTGTAATATTTTCAGTTTTACTTTTCGCCATCTTTATTATGTAACTGCACCAAAGCGTTGTAATAATTAGGGTTCCGGACCTTCATCGAGTGTAGGCTCATCACAATCTTTCATTTTCAAATACAAAATCTCCTCGTCTGGGAAGTCGTACTGAACAGACTGATGATCTTCAATAGGCTGGTGCACTAAATGGTCAGCCAAGATACTACCTTTGATAGCTTTCTGAGCTCGATACTCGATATCATACTCAGACAACAACATCTGCCAACGGGCAATCCTCCCAATTAAAGCAGGCTTCTCGAAGATATACTTGATTGGATCCATTTGGGATATCAACCAAGTAGTATGATTTATCATGTACTGGCGTAAACGCTTAGCAGCCCAAGCCAAAGCACAGCACGTCTTCTCAAGCATAGAGTATCGAGACTCACAATCAGTAAACTTCTTACTGAGGTAGTAGATAGCAGATTCTTTCTTCCCTGATTCGTCTTATTGACCGAGCACACAACCCATCGAGTCTTCAAGAACAGTCAGATACATGATCAGAGGTCTTCCTTCTATAGGCGGAGACAAGATCGGAGGTTCAGACAGATACTCTTTGATACTGTCGAAAGCGTTCTGGCAATCCTTGGTCCAATCAAGAGACTGATCTTTCTGGAGGAGCTTGAATATCGGCGCACATGTGGCAGTCATGTGGGATATAAATCTGGAAATATAGTTCAAGCGGCCAAGAAAACCTCGGACTTGCTTCTCAGTCTTGGGCGCAGGCATCTCTTGTATTGCTTTGACCTTTGCAGGATCAACCTCAATACCTCTCTCGCTGACGATAAAGCCCAACAACTTGCCAGAACGGACTCCAAATGTACATTTGTTCGGATTCAGACGAAGCTTGTACTTCCTCAAACGCTGAAAAAGCTTCAACAAATGCTCAACATGTTCAACTTCCGTTCGGGACTTAGCAATCATGTCATCGACATAGACCTCTATCTTCTTGTGCATCATATCATGAAACAAGGTAGTCATAGCTCGTTGATACGTGGCTCCGGCGTTCTTCAAACCGAAGGGCATAACTCGATAACAGAATGTTCCCCAAGGTGTGATGAATGTTGTCTTCTCCATATCCTCGGGTGCCATCTTGATTTGGTTATATCCGGAAAATCCGTCCATAAACGAAAAGACTTTGAATTTAGCTGTATTGTCTACCGACATGTCAATGTGTGGTAGAGGGAAATCATCTTTTGGACTAGCTTTATTCAAATCACGGTAATCAACACACATACGGACTTTTCCGTCCTTCTTAGGCACAGGCACAATATTGGCCATCCATTAAGGATATGTAGAAGTCACCAGATGCCCCTGTTGCACCCCAAAATTTGCCCTCTATTTTTAACTCTAACCAATTTTTTGTTTCACATTCATTTGCATCATCTTCATAGCATAACATTTTTTTCTGTCTTAATATTAGCCGGAATAATTTCTCGGAATTTACAAACAGACTGGTCAAATTAACTTTTTAACTGTGCCTAAAATTAGTCAACAAAAAAATGTCAAGTTTAAGTTTGCAAATGTCGGTAACATTAATCTGCGGTTCACGTGGTTTAATTTGACATGCTAAAAATATTTTTACGACTATTTTTGGTCATATGTTGATCAGTCTGAGCGGTTTAAACGGTCATAATTTTTATTTCAAAATCCAACCAAACGCTGTATTTTTCCGAGTCATTTATTTCGCGCTGATTATTTTGACGTGTTCATTTTATTTTTTCGAGCATTTTGGTGCCCGGCTTTTTTTTTTGAGTCTATTTATTTTTATATTGGGTCTAGAATAAATAAATAGGTTAATTAGTTTTTATTTTAATTTTAACTATTTTAATTATTTAACTTTATTCAGTTTTTAATTTAATATTGGGTTTCAAAATAAACTTAGGTCCATTACCATTAACCTAATTTGTTCCTATATGTATTTACTAACATGACTGATAGAAGGAGGCGGAAAGACAGAACAAAAAAAAAGAGAAACTGAGAGTGGCTGATCTATACTATCGTACACACAATTTGGTAATAGTTTATATATGATATATACTTTATCTATTTTGTTGATATATTTGTTATTGTGTTTCAAATACATGTTCATATATGTAACTAGTGCGTTAAATATATATATATTTCTATTTTATGTTATAACTTGATTATGTTTTCGGATCGGATCGTGTCAGTACGCCGTTTTCACATATACGTGTATGAGGCGTGACATTTGTGTTATCCGATCCAGTTGCGATGATCGCAATTTTGCGCTAGCAACGCCGTTGTTTTTTTTAATTCATATTTTTTTTATATACATATATTTAGATCTGCACATTTTTTTTCATAACTAACTACCCTGATTTTTCCTAAACCCTGACAATTTCGCCACAAACTCTAAATTTCAAACCTAAAACTTTAACCGTGTTATTTCCTTTAAACCATAAACCTTTTCTTAAACCTTAACAAACCTTATTATTATTTCCTATTTTCGCTCATATTTATGTTATTCATACACTATAACTGCTTCGCCCTTGTAATATTTTAAGTTTTAACTTGTAATATTTTCAGTTTTACTTTTCGCCATCTTTATTATGTAACTGCACCAAAGCGTTGTAATAATTAGGGTTTTATTTTCTGCCATTGATTTTTCTGCCATTTATTTTTCTGCCATTTAAATTCCTGCCATTGATCCTATATTAACTGCGTGGTTTAGTAATGTAGGGCGTGAAAACCTACTAAATTAATTATTTAATATTTTTTTATAACCTTTATATTTTTTTGTAAATAAATAATAAATACTAACTATTTTAATAACTTTTTTTTATTACTTACTTATAATAATAAATCCTTATATATTTTGTAAATAAAATCTAATTGACCATTTTTCTAATTGAATAATAATAATAAACCTATTAATCTAATAATTTGATATTTTCTATAATCTTTATTTATTTTGTAAATAACTAACTTAATATTTTTCATATAATTCTTTTATTTTATAATTTGTACATTAATGTATTTTAAATTCTTTTATTATTACTAATTTATTTTAAACTCATATTTTTCTAATAACTTCTAAAAAAATCTAACTTGGTTAATCTAAAGTAATTTCTTTTAAAATTCTAACCTTTTTATTATCACTTTATTATTATTGTTATTTTATTATTGCTTTATTACCATTGTTTATTTATTATTTTATTATTATTTGCTTTTATCTATTCTATTTTTGCTTCATTATTTTCCTTATTTTAATTTTGTTTTATTTATAATATTAGGAACAAATGTATAGGTTGTAAATTTATTCTTTCTCGCCTGATTATTATGTATCTGTCCCATAGCCATGTAATAGTTTAGGAATTTATTTTTCTTGCTTTTATTTTTGTAAATATTTATTGCGTGGTTAGTAATTTAGGGAGTGCAAAAACTAACTGTAAATAATTGAACTTAGAAAATTAAATTCAAGACAAATATCTGAAAAATAACACTCACACACGTAGGTCGATCTTTGATCGCCATCTGTACTTCCTAGGGTATTCCTCTTGGTTGCCTTCTTTAAATGGTCAAGTCCCTCGAAAATAGGGGTGTCTTAAGCAAAGTCCCTTCAAACAGAAAAATCATCAAGTCCCTATAAACTTAAAAGATCAAGTCCCTACGAGGTTGCCTACGATATAATGATCTTGTCCCTTCGGTAAATATGATGATAGTCCCTACGAGTTGCTAAAGACACCCCTTATGTTGCCTTCATTGACCATACGATGACCCTACGCCCGTCCCTTAAACACATCCAAGGTAATGACTACCTATTCCTTAATAATAGGGACAGTCTTACCATTGAAAGAATATACGAGAATATGAAAGACTTAATCTAGGGTAGGTATCTCATAGTTACTTGCTCACACTTTTCAAAATTACTTTTACACCTCACAATTTCTAAACTAGGCTTTGTATACACCCATACGAGGGTCATTACAAAGTACTTAAAGAAATTTTTCTAATCACACACTACACTCTTGCAAACAAGCAAAGTGAGCTAAGTAACTAAGAGCCCATGGATAACCATGGATATAAAGGGTGCTAATACCTTCCCTTTGTATAACCTACCCCCCAAACTCAAAATCTTTTTAAGGTCTTTCCTGTTCTTTTATGTCCTTTCCTTTTGGATAAAATAAAAGTCGGTGGCGACTCTTGCTATCCGCAACATTTAACTAAAGTCAGTTCTCCCACCGTGTTACAGCCCCGCATCAATTTGCTTCTGAACTTCCTCTTTGATCTTCACTGCCATATCTGGATGAGTTCTTCTGAGCTTCTGCTTCACAGGCACGCACTCAGGCTTCAAAGGCAGGAAATGTTGCACAATATCTGTATCTAGACCTGGCATGTCTTCGTACGACCAAGCAAAGATATCAAAATATTCTCGTAGCAAACTGATCAACCCCTTCTTGACAGACTCTTCAAGAAGTGCCCCAATCTTCACCAATCGAACACAGTCTTTAGACCCCAAGTTGACTGTTTCCAGATCTTCGAGATGCGGCTGAATGATCTTCTTCTCGTGCTCAAGGAGACGGGTAATCTCATCAGGTATCCCTTCAACATCATTTTCCTATGCTTCAAATACAGGGAATTCAAAATTGGGAGATGGCGTTGGATCATTATGTTCAATGGGTTTTAGAATCAACCTGCATAATGATTTTGGATAATAACAAACTTCAGAATTTAAACAAGCAAATCATTATGCAGATGAAAAAGATTGTTTTATTCTTGTTTTTAGGGTTTTTTGTGATCACCGATTTCATGCAAAAGCAAAAAGTGAAAACAAATGGAAAAACAAATGTTTAATTAATGCATTAATTGAATGAAATATCATTGTATAAATGCTGCCAACAATGTCATCACTTCTCCTTTTGGCATGGGAGAAGGGTTTTCAAACAAAGTGAACAAATTACGCTGACTTATGAATGACCGTAGGAACATCCACAGCGACCCAATTGTGGCAGATACCACCAGGGATAACAAAGTTGCTCAAATCCTCTGCATCCTCTTCCAGAATAGCAGCAGTCTCTTCAGCTTGATCAGCATGGATGAAACCTCCACTCTTGAACAGCCCTCGCTCGTTGAATGCCCCAGAAGAATAGCCAATGCCAGCCCGGGATTTATTGTCTTCAAGCTCGATCATCTTCCCTAAACCAGCAACTGCACCACATTCGATGGCCAGTTTCGCATCACGATAGGAGGAAAATGAAGGAGACTTCTTCTCACTTGGCTCAGCAATAGATAAAGCTTGGAAAGGCGTTCCAACTTCATCCTCAGCATCAATATATGAGAAAGAAGACAGGTGGCTAACCAGGAGAGCCTTTTCTCCCCCTACCACAACCAGTTTCTTATTCTTGACGAATTTCAGCTTCTGGTGTAGGGTGGATGTCACGGCGCCAGCCTCGTGAATCCATGGTCTACCAAGGAGACAGCTATAAGATGGGTGGATATCCATAACCTGAAAGGTGATTTGGAAATCACTTGGTCCAATCTTGATTGGGAGATCAACTTCCCCAATCACGGTCTTGCGCGACCCATCGAAAGCTTTCACAACAACACCACTCTGCCTCATGGGAGGCCCCTGATCTGACAATCTCAAAAGAGTGGTCTTCGGCAATACATTCAAAGATGACCCAGTGTCCACCAACACGTTGGACATGGCGTCGGTCTTGCAATTCATAGAAATATGTAAAGCCATGTTGTGGTCTCTTCCCTCCTCAGGGATATCAGCGTCACAGAAACTCAAAGTGTTGCAAGCAGTAATGTTTGCAGCTATACTGTCAAACTGTTCAATCGTGACGTCATGATCAACATAAGCCACGTCCAATACTTTCTGCAGAGCCTCCCTATGAGGTTCTGAATTCAGAAGCAAAGATAGCACGGAGATCTTGGACGGCGTTTGTAGAAGCTGATCTACAACGTTGTACTCACTCTTCTTGATGAGCCTCAACATCTCATCACAGTCTTCATTCACAATGCCACTAGGGCCAACAGAAGAAGTAGGAGTCTTTTGTACAGAGGAGGGTTTGGCAACAGGTGCCGGATTCGGAACATTCACCGCAGTCCCAACCGGACGCTCAACAGAATAAAAAACAACGTGAGGCTTCGGGGGTGCAGAGAACACACGACCGCTACGGGTCAACCCGCTCACATCAGCAATATTTACCACCGAGGTTGAAGGCAACGACTTTTCTTTCCCATCTTCGACAGCAAAAACACTGTAACGAAAGGGAATCGCTTTCTCAGAAGAATAAGGCACAGGGCCTGCAGGCTTGATGACCAGAGAAGGAGAAACCTTCTATTTGCTGCCATTATATCGGATAACAACATGCTCTGGTATCTTGAACACAGGAGAAATCACATTTACTTCTGGTTCGTCTTCATCAACATTTCTATTTTGCAGAATCTCAATAGTCCCATCATCTAGCAACTCTTGAAGATCCTTTCGCACTTGGCGACAACCTAATCTGTTGACGGAGCAGATACGGCATCTGTCATGGTCGTGCTCCAGATGATTGTAATCACACAGCAGACGATGCAACTCGACCAATGACTGTCGAATATGGCTTACATATTTGACCTTATATTTTCCAGGGCAACCCTGGACCATGTTAACTGACTTCCCATGCTCGGGCAATGGGTTCTTCTTAACATTGGGGCCTGAGTCCTCGAAGCTCAAGATGTCGCATCTCATAAGGTCCTGAACCTCAGTTTTCAACTGAAAGCAATTATCTACATCGTGGCCCGGAGCACCAGAATGATAGACACAGTGCAAATCAGGCTTATACCACCATTGAGGGTTGATCGGTATAGCCGGAGGATCTCTTGGAGTAATCAGCTTCCACTCTATCAAAGAGGGATACAGCTCTGCATAAGATACAGGAATCGGATCAAAGTGATCTTCTTCCTCTCAAAATTCTGACTAGCTGGATTACTACGAGGCTGATAAGCCTGCTGTTGAGGGCGATGTTGTTGTTGATGATACTGTTGAGAAGATTGTTGTTGATTGTGTTGCTGATGATGATATTGCCGATGTTGTTGATGTTGAGGATTATCTCTGAAAATAGGTGCTACATTAGCCACCTGGTGCTGATGACGCACATGCTTCCTTTTATCAGAGGGTCTCCTGGGTTTAGCATGGGACTGCTCGGCATGTGCCTCCCTATCTTTCTTCTTAAACGCCCCATATCGTTTAGAAGAGCCTTCATCTCTAGACAGACGTCCTTCCCGGACTCCTTCATCCAGACGCATCCCCATGTTCACCATCTCGGTGAAATCAGAGGGAGCACTTGCAACCATCCGCTCATAATAAAATGAACTAAGAGTCTTCAAAAAGATCTTAGTCATCTCCTTCTCTTCCAGCGGAAGAGTTATCTGAGCTGCCAGCTCTCGCCACCTCTGGGCGTACTCTTTGAATGTCTCTTTGTCCTTCTGAGACATGGCTCTGAGTTGATCACGGTCAGGAGCCATATCCACGTTGTATTTCTATTGCTTGACGAAGGCTTCGCCAAGATCATTGAAGGAACGGATGTTTGCGCTATCAAGGCTGATATACCAACGAAGAGCAGCACCAGACAAACTATCCTGAAAATAATGAATCAGCAGCTGATCATTATCTGTTTGAGTAGACATTTTCCTGGCATACATCACCAGGTGACTGAGCGGGCAGGTGTTCCCCTTATACTTCTCAAAGTCAGGGACTTTGAATTTGACGGGTATCTTCACACCGGGAACTAAGCAAAGTTCAACAGCAGATTTGCCGAACAAATCCTTCCCTCGAAGGGTCTTCAATTCCTTGCGGAGTTCAAGAAATTGGTCGTTCATAGAATCCATCTTTTCATGAACATCAGAGCCCTCAGACGGCTCAGAATGATAGATGGTGTCGTCTACCCTGGGAGTGGTATGCACGACAGGAGGAGGCATCGCAAGGATCGGGCTAGATGCCGGCATGGAAGCAAAGGTTGGAGCTGGAATATCAGGCATAAAACCATGAGGCATACCCCACGGAAACCTGGCTGGCATGGCTGGCATAAAGCGGGCATTAGCAACTGGCACTGTTGACGAAGCAACCTCAGAGATAACAGTCCTCTAGGGAGGAGTTGCAGGCGGTAGAGACGGGTTGATTCTGAGCAGCCAAGAGTGCTCCATCAAAGCGCCTAGTCTGGCGACCTCTTCTTTCAGCTCGCGGTTCTCTTGTTCCAATTGATCCATCACTCTTGCAGAATTAGCTCGGGTATAGTACCGATGAGTCAACTTGTCTTCAAAATAAATGAAGAGCACACAGTTAGGCCACAGACAAGAAGACCGGAACAACACCTGCTTATGCAAATGATGCATGCAATGCTCGTGCATATGCTTTGTTTTTATTTTAAGGAACTTTCTGGGTTCTATTTGCAAATTTTGAAATTTAAAGCATTAAATCGCATATGGAAAAATATCTCATCAAATATATTCGAGACAAAGAAGTACAACATTGTTGATCATATTACAAAGGGAAAAGGAAAATGAACATCCTATGGATCCCTAGAAGCTCGAGATGCTGGAAGACGAGATGCACAAAGCCTCTTGATCTCTCTCTCATAGGCTGCTTCCATGTCCGCTTTCTCCTTAGCAAGTCGATCATACTTCCTCTTCCAGAATTTGGAAGACTGAGGAAGCAGAGAAGTCCAAGTATCATTCGGATCATCTATCACCTGATGCTCGAGGAATTCGATCAGAGCGTCCTTCTCCTTAAGCTGTTGAAGCAACTCTTCTCTTTCACGGATCCAGGCACGTGAAAGGTCTTCTTCTCTCAAATCCTCTACGCCTTGGTTAGGGAGGGTTGAAGGCCCAGCCACAACCAAAGCTGTAGGTCTCGGATAATCATAAGGCATAAGATACTCAGATGCTCTCTGTCTGACCCAAGAAGTATACGGCTCCAAAGCTATGCAGTTCTTCGGACCCAACTCATTTCTACCCTTCTTGTGAATCTTGCGCCAAACGCGGACTATCCTGGCTTTCAGGCCTTGGGGATCTTTACCCTCCTGAAAGAACACACCTTCTAACAGAATGTTATGAGGTTTATCCTTTAGGGGGAACCCAAGCTGATGACGTGCTAAGATAGGATTGTAGCTGATCCCACCACATGTACCAAGAAGAGGCACATTAGGGAATTCACCATAATAATCAATGATCTGAACTGTATCATACACGCGATCATACCAAGAGATATCATCATTAGTGAGAGACATAAGTCTCGTAGACCACCGTAGACATCCCTTGTTCTCCTTGAAAGCAACCGTCTGCGATAAGTGAGAAATAAACCACTTATACAACAGAGGCAAACAACACACAATAGCTCCTCCACCCTTTGCATTCCTCAGATGCAAAGAGAAATAGGTATCACCCAACAGAGTCGGAACGGGATTAAGAACAGAAAAGATCCTAATGGCGTTTACATCCACAAATTTGTCGATGTTGGGGAACAATACCAAACCATAGATGAGCAGCACAAATAAAGCCTCAAAGGCATCCTCACTCATGGCCTTCCCATAAACGGTAGCTTGAGCGACGAGGAAATCAGAAGGAAGACCCTGAATTCCACCTTTGGTGGTCATATATGCTTCAATCAGGGATTCATCTATGTGCAACAAGTCTGCGATCTCTCGAGAAGTCAGAATACTATCCATGCCACTGAACGGCACCTGATCCAGAATAGGAATACCCACAAGATGAGCATACTCCTCAAGCGTAGGCAACAGCTGAAAATCCAGAAAAGAGAAGCAATGATACAGAGGATCATAGAACTGTGCCAAAGTACTCATCAACCCTTCATCAACCTGAGTAGTCAACAGAGGCAGAAGCTTCCCATAACGAGCTTTGAAACCCAAGGGATCTAATACATAAGATGTCAGATTCCTTAACTCTTTCACATCGGGTTGTCTAAAGTTGTACTTCTTTGTATGCCTTTTTTGTCTTTCCATGTCTGAAAATTTTGCAAATAAACCCTTTAAGTTCCTTGAAAATTTTCTGATTTTTCTGATGACATGAATGCAGATGAATGCATGAATGTATGAATGCAACAATCACACTCAAGGATCAAGCAAATCACACCAGACAAAGGTCATGGGAAAGCTCATAGCATCCTTAATATCAATCATCCATCTTGGTGGATTATGGTTTACACCTTATCAACACCCAAGTTCCATTGATATTAACGATACATGAACCAACTCAATCATCCTTAATATCAATCATCCATTTTGGTGGATTATGGTTTTCACCTTATCAACACCCAAGTTCCATTGATATTAAGGATGTCTAAACGACTCAACCATGAATCACGGGTTTGTTGAGAGTCACGAGCATGGAGTCTCGGTTAAGAACCACCCAAAGGGAGTGCACTAGGGTTTAAACCTGTCGAACATGTTCTACAAGAGGTTCCCATAGTCATCATCCCATCCTTCGAATATTATCGGAGGAACGAATACTCGTATTCCAAAAATATTCTCAAGAGAGACTCTTATGAGTGTAGTATCGCGTAACAATCGCATCAGATCTTACATCTGAACGACCTCCGCACTACGTCCTAAAAATAGGCCAAGATGGGCTTGGTAAACTAAGGTCCTTGGCTTCTAAGGCACATGATTGAAAGAATAATGCCTAACCACAAATAACTTGTGTGACATTATTAATCCAACATGACCTCCACCAAGTGAATGGGCTCGCAAGTCAACTTGCTAAGGAATACTCCACACAAGTCAACGAGACTATGCCATTCTCCTATCCTAGAATGCACTCGAGTTCGGGTATAGAACTCATCTCATAGAGATCACCAAGCAAACAACAATTGTATATCAAGCAATTCAAACATTACAATCAATACAGTAATCCCAAATTGTACAAAAATATGTCATATAACAAATAAACAAATATTATACAATCAAGGGTGAAAAGTAGGCAAAACCACCAAGGAAGGTCTAATGTTTTCCCCAACAGAGTCGCCACTTTTCTGTAGCGGTGTATTCGTCACTTTATGATTTATTGATTAAACCAAAAGCAAAGCATACAAAGATAGAGTCGTCACCGCACTTTTATTTATCCAAAGGAATGGCTAAAAAGCGAACAAAAGCCTAAGAAGTTTTACACATAGAAAACTAATGAAAAGGTCAGAGATCTGGGTAAGGGGTTAATTACGCAATGGGAAGGTGTTAGGCACCCAAAACGTCCTAGGTACTCCTAGGGAACCTCTTTTCACAACTTGTTGTACAAAATGTTTATTTGTTTATGACATTTTATTGTGCAAACATGGATTGAAGGGATGAGAAAAGAATATACAAGTTAGTTGTTTTTGTGTTTGAACGGATGAACCCGTTGCCTACGTACCTTTCCATGGAAGGTAAGGATCAAAACGCCGTAGTTCGGCTAAAAGATTTCCAAAAGTAAGTGAATTGATTTTAAAACAAAAGCCCTAAGGTCTTTCATTATCCACGGGAGAAAACTCAACCTATATCAACAACAAGTCCACCATGTGAGAATAACTTCGACATACTAGAGGGGTTAACCCTGTTTTCAGTATGGAAGTCTTACAGTTCGATCACTAAGGACAAAAGGCGAGATTAACATCAACCACTAAGATAATTGAAACCTATGGCTAATGTGTGAAAACTTGATTAATAAGTGGACTAAGCCACAAAACAATTGAATGAGTGAAATTAATTGATTACGAGTATTCACAAAAGATGGTCAAAGTGTGATTAGAATTCAATTCAAAGAAGTATTATGAAAATGAAGTTTGAAAATCAGAGGCTTAAGGCCTAGGTTTCTAATTTGAAAACATGTCAAAATTTTTGCACAATAGTTTTCAAGTTTGGGTTAACATGCAAATGGAGGTTTAAAGAAACAAAAGGGGGGAGGGTGAGGAAGTAAAACTTCTTAGATGTTCACCTCTTGAGATCATATGTAGATGATTCAAGTGATTCCTTTGGAATAGGCAACAAAGCAAATAACAGATAAACAATGTATCAGGAAAAGCCAACAAAGGTGGATACCGGATGCCAATCACTGGACTTACACCAATCTCCTAAAACAAAGAGAAACAATGATACCAGATGCCAATCAATGGACTTATACTAGTCTCCTACCATATCACAGGAAACAACTGCCAATCAGTGGACTTATGCTTGCCTCCTCCATAAACAAACAAATTCAATAAGCAAAAAGGAAACAAGTTGCCAATAAATGGTCTTACACTCGACTCCTACCAGATCATAGGAAACAACTGCCAATAACTGGACTTACAATTGACTCCTCAATGGTCATAGGAAACAACTGCCAATAAATGGACTTACAATTGACTCCTCAAAGGACAAAACAAAGATGTCACAAAGCAATGAACAATGATCATGAAATGATATACAAGTAATGATGATAAATGCACAAGGCACACATAAGCAAATATGTACAGATGAATCAAGTAAGCAGACAAACAAGTCAATTAGCACACACTATATACAATCAATTAGGCTCAAGCAAGGTTAGGCTTTACAGCCAACTGGAATGGGGTATTTTGTGCTCTTAACCCTAACATTGAGAGTTAGGGTGAAGCAGATGAAATGGAGATGAGGGGTGTGCCTCATAGCTCTTATCCCTGGTCAGGGAGAGCTTTGATCAATGAAAAGTGTGGGAGTTCAGAAAGTAGGAACTCTTCTCCACAAATGATTGACTCTATAAGATCTTGGGTTATTATCCACAATGCATCAACACATGGTGTGAGCAAAGTGAATGACACACTGAGTAGCAGGAGATGGATTACACATCTCTTTTATCTGCCAATTGCCTCATAAGAGGACTTTTCTTGCTTGGCACAACATTAAACACACAAAGACATGGCCTCTTAAGGAGGGCTTCAGACAGGTGTCTGCCCACATAACAAGACAGGTCTTCCAGACTACAGGAAGATTAGAGGTTATACCTAAGTGGTTAAGCAACCAAGCAAAGCAAAGTTCACAATGAACTTAAAGCAACTTAAGTACCTGTGGAAACAGCTAAACCAATCAGTACAACTTTCAGATAAACAACCAACAGTGAATGAGCAACAGACAGACAATGTACAAAATGTGTAAGCCATAAGGCACACTCAAATGAGTTAGCATCAACCTACAAAACACACAAGTGTTAGTAATCAAAAGCAAACATCAATGCTCAAATGATGAAGCATCATCAATTATGGAACTTGAATGCTTAACCTGAAATCAAAGCTCAAATATAAGCAATAAACCACTAGGTCAAAGCCTAGGGTCAAAGATGGAGAAAAAATTTAAAACAGGAGCTGAAATTTAACATGAATCAACTTCAATCACATCTTGACACATTCCAAAAGGTCTCACATCAAGATCAATCACCAAAAGCATTTCATGATCAAATGAAGTTCAAGGCAATTTCAAAGCTCATATGTGATCAACATGAATGAAAAATTCAAATCAAAACAGAAATGATTCAAATAAATCTGGAAAAAATCATGAGCAATAAAGAGATCTAACATGATTAACATACAAAAAATTAGAAGAATTGGAGATCATTTGGCATGGAAATCACATAGCACAAGTTGAACAAGCAAAAGGTGTGACACAAATTGTCACACCAACTTAGCACAAGCATAAAACAGAGATGATGCATAGAAAAATTACCAAACCAAAACCAAAATGTCCAGCAATGTGTCTAGTTTCATCATGAAAAATTTCACATTCATTGGATAAGAAACAAGCATTTAACAAAGGCATAAGCAAGGAAAGGTCAAGGATGGATACATGCTCAATCAACCTAGCACCAAATAAATTCCAGCCAAGCACAATTTTGAAAATAATGATCAAAAAATAATAGACAGAACAAGGATCACAATGCAAAAAATTGGGATGAATTTGGATGAGTTTTCAAATTGTTATGATTTTTTGAAGTTGAGAAAAAATAAAAAAAGCATGTGAAGCATAGTATTGGAAATGGAGGGAAGAAGAGAAAAATATGAAGCATTTTGGAAACTGCATTCGCCAGGAATCGAAGCCGGTATGAGTTCAAAAAGTGAAATGCGCGCCAGGCCGAAACGACACTGTTTTGCCTGGAAATCCAGTCCTTCGCTAAGCGAACAGAAACCTTCGCTAAGCGAGCATTCATCTTCTCCAGTCTTCGCTAAGCGAACAGATCCTTCGCTAAGCGAGCATTCATCTTCTCCGCGAAGGAGACGACGAACAGTAGCATGAACACCAAACACTTTCCAGAAAATTTCTCCAGAAATACAAAACAGATACATCAACATGTAGCATTTTCCATGGAGATCATAGATCGAGTAATAGCTAAGCATGAATCAACATAACAAGAGAGAATCGAGCATGAACATTTTTGGAGGCAAAACTTCAAACACACATAACTCATGCAATTCTTATCCGTTTTTTTATGAATTTTATATCAGAATTCTCAGCGCGGAAAGATCTATCTAAACATGTGCATAACATCAAGATTTAAGAGATTCTAATTTTTACCTCTTGAAGAGCAGAACCTTGTTTTGCACAATTCAGCAGCTTGTAATGATCCAAATCCACTCTATGATGCTTGTGATGATGTTTGGTGAAGAAAAGAAAGCTTGAACACGTGTAGATCTAGCTTAATCTTGAATTGCCATTTTCAACTTCATGAACTTCAACCACTTGATTCTTGCACGAATTCAACCAAACAGCACTTGATCTGCACTAAATCAAAGCTAGGGAACCAGAATATGAAGTAATATTGCAATGCTTTTTGAAGAAAATTGGAATTGTGAATGGAAGAAAATTTTGGAGGGAGAGAGAATTTTTGGATCTAGAAATGTGAATTGTGATTAATCTCCTCAAATTCTGTTAGATTAGAGTATTTATATGCTTTACTAATCAACTTGTTAATCCATAATTAGTTTGGTTAAGTGAAATAAGGTGTTTTGCAAATTTTTGAAAATGCATGGTGCATGTACTAATGGCTCATGAACAGTACCAATTGCTTCATCAAAGTCACCTAAAAATGATTTTTAAAACACATTGGCAAAGGTAAAAATCCATACAATGCACCATTTTTAAATTTTGCAATTTCTCTCCAAAAAAAGCATGGATTAACAAGTAATTATGTGATGAAAATTCATGTAATGTGATGCATGATTTGGAAATTAGAAGTCAAGAGGAGAATATTGCAAAAAGAACCACTCATTTTGGAGCTATGAATCAAAAGTTATGCTCATTTGAAATCCCATGCATATTTGGCAATGATTTGATCATATCTCTTCAACCACACGTCATAAATCCATGATCTTGGAGTTTTTGGAAATGGGAGAGAGAGATCTTCAACTTTCATGTTCAACAAAATTTCATTTGAAGCTTCTTTTGATGACGTAAGATTGAGTTGAAGTTGGTCCAAAAACTTTCCATTTTTGGAAAGTTGAAAATATATGTCACTTTCCATTTTTGGAAACTTTTGACTTGACTTCAAATTCTTAAATGTGAGTGTTTGAAATGTCAAATGAGACTTGTTTAAACATGAATGAAGTATTTCCACTCACTTCCCACCTCCAAATCCACAGTTGACTTTGCAGTTGACTTTCTAGGTCTTCAGTTGATCTGACAATGTTCTGATGAGATTCAAGCCTCTACCACTTGCGATTTTGCTTCAAAATGACATCATAACTCATATGAACTCTTGTGAATGATTGTGGGGTCCAAATCTCAAGAATGACCACCATCTATTGCTCAATGATGTGCTTTTGATGTGCTTGACCTGTTATTGCTTCATCTGCAAGACAAATGGTTAGATGACATATTTTTGTACTTTTGGTTAGTGATTGAAATAAAAGCAAATGATATACAATGCAAGGAATGCCTGGGGATCAAGAACCACTCTCAAAAAGATACCCCACCCACAAGGAGGAAGCAAAGTGTCCAATGATCCTTGAGGCAATGCAATGATATGATATGATGCCATGAGGGATCTCAGGGACAAAATTGGGGTCTTACACAGTGGGAGTGAGAAATCATATAAAGTGGATATTATATAGACTCATGAAAAATATTCTTTGCCTAAAGAGTCTTATCAGATTATTGTCCCTCTGGTTGTGGTACCGTCATACAACACACATAGATAACAAATTAATACTCAAAACTCACAAAATGAACATATAGTTGATGAACCGGTTGTCAATGTACAACTCACAAATGAGCAAGAACAAGTGAATGAAGAAACACAATAAATAATAGTAAGAAGGTCTAAAAGGAAAAGAAGACCAACTATTTCGAAAGATTATGTTATTTATTCACTTGAACATGAATGTGACTTGAGCATCGATGATGGTCCAGTCTCATTCACACAAGCCATGAAAAGTGACAATTCTAAAAATTGGATCAATGTTATGAAAGAAGAGTTAAAATAAATGAATGACAATAATGTATGAGATCTAGTTGAGTTTCCTAAAGGTTCAAAACGGCTTGGTTGTAAATGAGTCTTTAAGACCAAATGAGACTCAAAAGGAAATATTGAAGGATATAAAGCTAAACTTGTCGCAAAAGGTTTCACTCAAAAGGATGGTGTTGACTACAAAGAAATCTTTTCTCATGTTTCAAAGAAGGACTCTTTAAGAATTATTTTGGCTTTGGTGGATCATTATGACTTAGAGCTTCACCAAATGGATGTGAAGACTGCCTTTCTAAATGGTGACTTAGAAGAAGAAGTGTATATAGCTCAACCTGAAGGGTTTTTTACTACGGGAAAAGAAAGTTTAGTGTGTAAATTAATGAAGTCAATATATGGACTAAAACAAGCTTCTAGACAATGGTATCTTAAATTTAACAATATTGTTTTGTCATATGATTTTGTAGAGAACACCGTAGATCAGTGTATCTATATGAAGGTCAGTGGGAGCAAATTCATAATTTCGGTCTTATATGTTGATGATATTTTACTCGTTGCCAATGATTTTTCTTTATTACATGATGTAAAGAAGTTTCTCGCCAATAAATTTGAAATTAAGGATATGGGTGAGGCATTATATGTGATAGGGATAAAAAGATTCTATAATAGATCACAAGGACTGTTGGGATTGTCTCAGAAAGCCTATATAAATAAAATATTAGAGAGATTCAGAATGGATAAATGCTCAGCTGAGATAGATCTTATTCAAGAAGGGGACAAGTTTATTCAAATGCAATGTCCCAAAAATGAATTAGTTAAAACAAAATGGAATTTATTCAATATGCATCAGTGGTTGGGAGCTTGATGTATGCCCGAACATATACTCGACCGTATATTAGTTTTGTCATTGGTATGTTAGGTTGATATCAAAGTAATCCTGGAATGGATAACTGGAAAACTGCAAAGAAATTTCTTAGGTACTTACAAGGAACAAAAGATTACCTGCTCACTTATAGAAGATTAGATCAACTTGAAGTGGTTGACTACTCAGATTCAGACTTCGCGGGATGTGTGTACTCAAGAAAATCCATATTTGGGTATGTTTTATTCTGGTTGGAGGAGAAATATCATGGAAGAGTGGAAAGCAGACCATCATCTCTACCTCTACTATGGAGGCAAAAAAATTGGCATGCTTTGAGGCCACAATTCAATCATTATGGTTGCGGCTTCTTCTTAGGGCTTGGTATTATCGACACTATAGTTAGGCCGCTAAGGATTTATTGTGATAATTATGCAGTTATTTTCTTCTCTAAGAATGATAAATATTCCAAAGGTGCTAAACACATGGAATTTAAATACTTATTAGTGAAATAAGAAGTGCAAACACAAAAAGTGTCATTTAAACATATTGATACATATTTAATGATAGCGGATCCGTTAACTAAAGGTTTGCCGCCCAGGATATTTGTTGACCATGTAGAAAGAATGAGCATTATGTAAAGGTCATTGTTAACATTATAATATGATTAGTATATATACATGTATAGTTTAATGTTCGTATTACATGGCACTTGTGAATTCAATTAAGGATATGTTTCTGCTGAGTTTTGTTATTCATATTATATATTACTATTAATATGTGATGAAAATTGTGTCTTTATAAAGACATGAAAGACACATTATTGTATCCCTTAAAGTTATTTTAATTGAATTGATTCGTGATACATGAAAGGAATCAAATTGATGAATAATTTGTGACTGTCATGATCCGATGATTTCAATTCATTAAAGAAAATGACTTGGTGTTTTTAATGAATGATGCACAATTATGGTATAAGATTGAAACATCAAGTTTCCACATGAGTCAAGTGGGTGAATGTTTGATTTAATTTATTAACTCAAGAAATATGACTCATTTAATTAAAAGTTTGACTTAAATGAAATATACCTTAATGTGATGATCATTTGGGTTGATGAATAATTAAGCCAATAGGTTTTATTTTGAAATTCAAAATTTAAAACCTTCTTTTCTCTCTTCATGGATGTTGGGACATGACTCATCACATGAAATGTAAGTGTTGAAATAAAATGCCTATAAAAAGATACCTTTAGAAAAACAACAACACTTTTCTCATTCCTTCTAATTTTCTCACAAATACACAAAATTATCTTTATCATCAAAGATACACATAAGAAAGAAAGAAGAGAGTAGAGAACAATTGGACACAAAATCTAAAATTGGAAAACAATCGACGTCATAGATCCAGATACATTATTTATGTTTTTCATAAAAATTAGAATAGTCTGAAAATTATGATATTAAGATCTCAAATATAATATTTTCTAAGGTTTATATTCCAAAATCTTATGTAATAAGTCCTCGTGTTATACCACTCAATATTAAGAGTACATGAGGATCTATACATAAGTTTAATCCTTATTAAAATAATTTTTAATATGTCTATTTGAAATTTAATTTAATTTATCATATAATATTTTTTTTATAATTTAATATGGTTTTTATATGCTTCTTTTCATATATTACTTTTATCTTTTATTCTTTTATTTATATTAGGGGATTAATTACTATGTACTCTCAGTGTTAAAAGATTTACACTATCGATTCATCATCATCACCTGTTTGCATTACTTTATAGATTTTTAAAATAAAAGTCAAACTTATTTCAATATCAAACGTCTAGGATTAACTGATAGTGTAAAATCTCTTTATACTGTCAGTGTATTTCAATTAAATCCTTATATTAGTCAATAAAATAACATCTAATATATATTTATTTATTAAATAGAAAATGATATATATTATTTCCATTATAACCGTTTTTTAATAATCTCATGTTAATTTTGTTATTTTTTTCATTGGAGAATAAGGAAATTAGGTGTTATAGCATTTAATCAATCCCCTGCTAATAATTTATACATTTTGTTATCCTTTTTAGTTGGATGATCCATTAATTCAAGTGAGGGAGAATTATAGATCGGTCAATTTTTTATTGGAGATTATAAATAGATGAACTCTTCATAAGACCTGTTTTAATGAAGGAATTTATAACTACTTTAACCACTTTAGTGGCTCATCCAATTACTCGAGAATATATATTATTATATTTCTTGATGTTAGTAGTGTATAATGATCAAATATGTCAATGTCTACTCGAGACATTTTACTAATTTTTCATCATGTGGGAATTAGATTCAACTACAAAAAATTATTCAGATATTTGAGAGAAGAAATATTATGATTCAACTACAAAAGTGATTTTGTATATTGCATGAGCTTTTTTATTAATGGGAATTATGCAGAGCCATCTACTTCTAAAGCTTGTGTTTCTTCTCATACTTCTTTATCTTCTTCTTTTCGTAAGAGACATGTTTCACCTACCGACACATTAGTCCTTCTCCCCCGCAGACACCAAGTTTCACCTATTCAAGCGCCAGAGGTACTCAAGTCACCAGTGATACCTGAGGCACCACTGCCACCTCCTACTGTTGATGCTATTGAGCCAGTGTCACCTCTGGAGAGTGAGACTGTTGCGGATGCTGAGCCAGAGGCATTTGGAGAAGGCCCTATAGATTTGTCAATACTGCCTCTGTATCCAGACCATACTGTCAGACATATTTGGGACGAAGAGGTACCATTAGTTATCTTCATTCTTTTTAATTTATGTATATTTTAATTGACAAATTTTTGACATTGATTTTTATTTTTTTCAGGACCGTGATCCGCTGAAGTTTATTAACCACGAGTGGAAGATTATTAGCTTGTCGCAGCCGAATGAGGATTGATTTCAGGCTGCTTTGTCCTTATCTGACCTGAAGGACTTATGCATGACCAGTTATATTACGATCAACCACATGATGCTTAATGCATTCATGGAGAAATGACACTCGGAGACCTCGTCATTTCATCTCTCATTTGGTGAGATGTCCATCACACTCGAAGACGTGTCGTGTTTGCTACATCTTTCGATCAGGGGGAGACTTGTAGATCATGGAAGGATTACCAAAGATGAGGCCTTCGAGATGATGGTAGACTATATAGGGGTTGACCCAAGGGAGAAGAATGAGGAGTTGGATAAGATCAATGGGGCTCATGCTAGATTTGAATACTTGAAATATGTATATACACATGAGCTCCAAAGAGCATATCAGGCTACATGTGATTATGAGCAGGTGTGTCTCCATAGAGCACATGCTATGAGAGCATACCTGTTATATTTGGTCGGCACTTCGATTTTTATGGACAAGAGTGTCACTTATACCGATGTCATTTACCTACGGTACTTCCAGGATTTCTAGTGGATCCATGAGTACAACTGGGGGCCTCTTTTTTGCTCTACTTGTACTCGAAGTTATCAGAGGGTTGTAGGTGGAAGACGAAGCAGGTCACATACATTATCACACTACTGACGATAATATTTATTTGTCTTTTGATCTTTCCATGTCATTTTCATTTCATCTTTACAACGCCATTACTTATGATTCGTGGGTTTCAAAATTTTCAGGCTTGGATCCTCCAACACTTCCCACACATCTCCGACTGAGTGAGTGTACCGACTTACTCTGAGGATATGCTGTGTGCTACTGCATTTTCCCCGTTCAGAGGGAACCAGGCGATTGAGTCGTTCAAAGTGTATCTTGACCGCTTGGTTGTTAAGGACATGCATTTCAACAACTATGTTGATCACGTGAGACACATACATTTGACGAGATGGTGCTATACTTTGGATGGTTGGTATGCTGATCATATCTCACTGCTCCGCATCTGCCCGAGCGCGTCATGCGGTAGTTCGGCTACACTTTGATCATTCTTAGACACTCCGTTGTATTTGCTCCTCCTGCTTTGACACATAGACAAATGGATGACATGTTTGATGATTATGAGAGTCATTTGGTACTGGAGGAGGCAAGTATCATAGCCCCAAGCTACTAGAGCTACGTAGACGGGTACATTAGGTGATTCTTTAGGATGTCACATCCGTATATGGTGCAAGCTGCTCCAGGAGACCCACCTAGGCCAGCTCATCATGAGATACTAGAGGAGGAGCAAACATAGTTAGATCCTCCTGAGGATATCGTCGCAATGTGGAGATTGTGCAAGTAGGCATTGACAGAGATATCTTCCCTGATGGGTCTGATGTTAGACAGGTCTTAGATGCCATCATGACAGAGGCATGGGGGACATTGATGTATCAGAGACAGCGCCGGAGGACGGGTGGATTAATGACCGAGGAGTTCAAGAAGGGCGAGGAGCCAGAGGAGGCAGAGACGATGTAGTCTGACATACACAGTAGTGTATTAGTATATAATACTAGTACTATGAATTATATTTTATTTTGACATCATGTTATTTTATCGTTGTTCTCGATTTTTTTTATCATTTATTGGTGTTTTATTTATATGACATTTTTGAACCATATGGATTTATGTAACGTCATTATTTATATATCGATTAGATGGTTTAAATCTCGTCACATAATATAATAATATAATATAATAATATAATATGATTCTAGAAAGTTAACTTACAATATGTGGATATATTTACAAATTATATTTGTACAAAGTTATAAACAAACCGAAAAGAATTACAGTAAAATTATTTTTTATCCTTTTTAATCTAAAATTCAAAAGCTACTGTAATTTTAGAACATGCAAAAAGAAAAGAGAGAAAAACAATGACATCAACCATCTATCTGCCATAAATATTATTTCAAGCCTTCAAAATTTTCTACATACTCTAAAAAAATTCAAAATGACATGTAATCTATCCTCACTAATTATTTCCTTACTAATCACATGCATAATTCTATATAAATGTAATAAAAATCAATACAAACCCAATCAAAAGACCTTTAACCATATAAGCTCCCCCTCTAAGCATGGTTCCACCACTATAAATTTGGATAGGAAACACACAATTTCCATTTGAAGGTGATGGATCTTTTTTAACAATAGTAGCCAGTCCATCAAATTTACATGCCTCAACACTTTGTTCATTATTTTGAAAGAATTGATTAAAAGCATACGAAGCATTACCAACGGCACTCAAATCTGCACAAGAACAACCAGGACCTAAGCTCGTACAATCACCCAAAGAACACGCATAGCTCACTGCAGGAACAACCGAACTCATGTTCTTTATGTCCTTATCCAGAACACACCATTGTTGTTCTAAATAACGAATTCCTTTTGCTCCAACAAGCATTTTATCGTGATCCTTTCCAGAAAGATCGATAGGAAATTTAGGTTTTCCATCGTAACTGAAAATTCCCCAATGACGCTCAAAGTTTCCGGGCGCAACACTTTTGGTATTCTCATCAAGGAGAGAAAATAAATACGCTATCATTGGTTCTGGACGAAGCGGAGAACCTTTTTTACTTGCCCATTTCTTGAGAAAACCGCTGTAAAATCTTTTTGCATTGTTTTTATTGGCATGTTTATTACCGTCTGTAGGCCAACCAATTTCACCAATCATGATTGAAACTTTAGGATGACCAGCTTTTTTTAATGCCCAAACAAGTGTGTCAAGGTTTGCATCAAACACATTAGTATACTGGTTGTTGTCGTCGGTAATTGTTCTACTTGGACTATCAAAGAATGCGTAGTCTTTAGGAAAATCATCATTTTGGTATAGACTTAAGAAAGGGTATATGTTCACTAAAAATGGTGAGTTATTTTCATCAAGAAATTTCACTATTTGTTTCATAACATCATAAATGTCTTTCCGAAAATGTCCGCCGGATGGTTTATCGGTACTCGTGTCGTATACATCGGCATTTAACGCAGATGTCACTTTGATTTTGCCTCCTAAACCAGCACTATTAAGTGCTTTTTGAATGTTTTCCATTGCTGGAAATGTTGTCTTTAAAAAGGATCCATTGTAAGCCTTCAAAAAGGCTTCATTGCCAACTGATACATATCTACAATAATTCACAACGTAATGATAAGATTGTTATGATTGATGATTTAGATTATATGAATTTGTATCCTCTCCGGTCTCATGATTAAAATGATGATTTGTTCTAAAGAAAAATTACCTGATATTGACTCCTCCATCATGCAGATGTTTGGAGACATTATTTTTAACCCAATCTTCTGCTTCATCTATGTCGCCAGATATTTTTGTTAATTGATCATTAGGAATTCCAACCATAACTTCAATATCTGTGCCAGAAAAAGCACTTAAAATCCAAGGATCTGTGTCGAAAATCTTAACCTTTTTAATTGCATTGTCCTTAAGCATGTTCACCACAATGCGAGGATCAATTGGATTAGTCGATAGTAAACCCCAATTAACACCAATATCTTGAATTGTTTCTGGACCATGTTGTTGGCAATCAGCCATAACAAGAATCATGCAAAATGCACATATGATAAACTTGACTCGAGCCATGGTAAGTGAAAGTAACAACAAAGGATAAAAGGATTCATTAGTGAGTGGAAATATTGTATTGTTATTATTAAGATTGAATGATCAGTAATATCCAAACTAAAATTAGGTGTTTAGTTTTATACAATGGCTAAATAGAGCATTTAAATAACATTGGTTCTTAACTTGCCTCTCTAACACATTTTCTAATAATAGTTATTACATGTATCTATACCTTAATAACTCCTTTATTAATTTGAAATTAAACTATTTTTCTACTTAATTACACATAAAAAGACAATAAATAAGTCGTGTTGGTTCTTTAAAAAAATACAATATTATTAAGTCACATATAAAATTCTGGGTTGGAACCTGATATGTTAGATATTTTGTTTTTTGTTTAAATAGTCTTTTGATCTCCGTAAGTTGACGAGTTTTTGATTTTGATCCTTTTAATTTATTTATTTCGGTATGAATCTGTATATATCACTTTGTGTTGGTTTTAGTCCCTAAAAGTAAAATGCGCGGAAAACTTGCAGATTTTTCTGCGGATTTTGACTTTAGAGACTAAAACCAACACAAAAAAATGAGATATAGGGATTCAGACAAAAAAAAATAAAAAATTACAGGACCAAAACCAAAAACTCGCAAACTTATAGCAACTAACGGACTATTTTAGCTTATTTTTTTTTAGTAATTAACATCACTTTATTTTTGAAAAACATATATAAAGTTATAATATGTTATTCTTATTTAATGCATCATCTTTGAAGGGATCATCAGTGTCATCTTCATTGTAGCTCAACTTAAGAATCCATATTAATATAACATAACTAAAAACTTTATATTCTTTTCTATTTATTTAAATTTATTTTTTAATTAAATATTACAAATAAAATATATCAAGTTGAGTTTCAATTTACTAGTGTATTTCGAGATCACCTTGTGCGTGAAAGGAGAATAAAAAACTCCATTAAAGAGGAAAGAACAATCTCAATATATTGATTAAATAAAAAGGTTATATAAAATCTACAAAGTGATGGGTGTAAGCCATTACTTATATCAGCTATAATTGGTTAGAACTGAACAACTAACTTCTAACAACCTAACTGAACGTAGTTAAGCTAAAAACAGTTAGTTACTAATGATAATTTCAAGCAAAATTGAGTTAACTTGACTAGCAAGTTATCTCAATGTTCTTCACTATCCCTTTACATTCAACATCCCCCCTAAAGCTGGAATAGATATCAGACATTCCAAGCTTGTTTTGTAGATTGATAAAGGGGCCTATGTGCAAGGATTTGTCATAATGTCAGCTACTTGTTCTTTTGATGCGATTGGCAGCAAATGGATTATCCCAGATTGAACCTTATCTCTAACCATATGGCAGTTAATCTCTACGTATTTAGTTCTCTCATAAAAAATAGGATTTACTGTTATATGAAGAGTTGACTTGTTATCACATTAGATCAAGATTGGAGAATCATGCTCTATGTGAAAATCTTTCAGCAAATATAAAATTCATTGTCCCTCACATGTTGCTTGGTCCAACGCTTGATATTATGCTTTTGATGAAGATCTAGACACCACTGATTGCTTCTTGCTTTTCCAGCTAATCAATGATTTTCCAAACAAAAAATGTATGCTTGTAGTTGATCTCCCTGTGTCAAGGCATGCTCCCCAATATGAGTCAGAAAACCCTTTGAGTTTGAGATTAGCTGATGAATTAAATAGAAGACCATTTCCCGAGCTACCTTTGAGGTGTCTTAGTACATTGAGTCATGCTAGCATGTGTGCATCTATTGGTGAGCCGAGGAATTGACTTAGTTTACTTACATCATAAGAGATTTCTAGTCTCGAATGAGTCAAGTATAGGAGCTTTCCAATTAATCTCATATACACAGTTGGATCAGATAAACTTGTCCCAGATTCTTTATGTCACTGCAATTGAGGTTGCATATAAGTTTTGCAAGTTTTGGCTCTACTCAAGCATGTGTGTTGCAAAAGGTCAAGAACATACTTTCTTTGGCATAAAGCAATTCCTTATTTGGACCTGCTTACTTCAAAACCAAGAAAATATTTGAGTTCACCTAAATTTTTGATGTTAAATTTGTTATTCAATAGGGTCTTAATATGAGTGATTTAATCCATATCAGTCCCCCCATAAAACCAAATCATCTATATAGACAGGAATTATTGTGAAATGAACACCATTGGACTTAATGTATAAGGAATAATCAGATTTTGACTAAACATAACTTGATTGTATTAAAACTTCAGTAAGCTTAGTGTTCCACTGCCTGCTAGCTTGTTCGTGACCATATAAGGACCTCTGAAGTTTGCACACCATGTCAGGTTGAGGGACAT
Organism: Lathyrus oleraceus; assembly: GCF_024323335.1. NCBI lineage: Eukaryota > Viridiplantae > Streptophyta > Magnoliopsida > Fabales > Fabaceae > Lathyrus > Lathyrus oleraceus. The sequence goes on from NC_066585.1 coordinate 93,420,022, forward strand.
CAAGACCAGTTGGCACCTGCATATATACTTCTTCATGAAAATCACCATGAAGAAAAGTTGTGTTGACATTGATGCGTGCTTTTCGCAAGTATACGAACGCGTCAGAGTAATATAAAAGATTATCGAATCCACAGAGACCAAGTGTCAATCTATCGTTATCTGTTGTTATGATGTTTATCAAAGGCAATCAAAATAGGTGTTTTTGGAGTGTGCAATGAAAAGTAAAGTGTTGAATAAAGATTAATTAATAAAGACAGGGTCGAATGTAATTCACGTAATTAATTGATAATCCAAGTACTTGCTAATAGAGCTACTTATGGGCGGTGTTTCCTACTTTGAAAAGAACTAATTTAACAGGAACTGTCGCTTTCGCGTATTCAGAACCGAGTTGTACTCCCTAATCAAACCCTCTTATTGTCACTTATAAAAAGGCGTACATTGTGTTAGAGTGGTAAACCTATTTTTAAGAAATATAGTATCTTGACTAAGTTGAAAAGTATTATAACCTGGATTTCTTAACCAAAAGAGGTTCTTATGAACCAGACTCTAAACTTATAAACGCGTCCGAAAATAGTTTTAAAATCTCTTTTCTTCTTAATGTTAAAATCTCCTAATGAACTAAACAAAGCGCTTTCGCTGTTTTTGAAATAGTTAAAAACAATTAAGTTTAAAAAGACGTTGGACGGCTTTCGATCTTACCCAACGGAATTGAAGTGCGGGAAAACTTAATTTGAAAGTTAAAATAGCCCTTAAGTGTTTCTACGAACAATTGTACGGATTATCGGTTCAATTATGATCCTTACATTCTAACCTTATAAATTTAGCTAGACATGGTAAAGTAAAAGTGCATTAAAATAAATAAAAGTAGTGCGAGTGCGGAAAGTAAATAATTTAAAGCGAGTGCGAGGAAATAAATAAAGTAAAGCGAGTGCGAGAAATAAATAAAGTAAAAGCGAGTGCGGGAAATAAATAAAGTAAAGCGACTGCGAGGAATAAATAAAGTAAAAGCGAGTGCGGGAAATAAATAAAGTAAAGGCGAGTAATAAAAACTGCTCCAATCGGAGGGCTGAGTAAATTGCAATGCGGAAAAGAAAATGGCGGCAGGATTAACTTCCTTCCAAAGTGCTCCAAACTCGATTACAGACTCTATCACAGACTTGATTACACAATTGTGGTAACACTCCAATGCGAAGCGATTACCACTTTATAAAACTGAATATATGCCTAAGTGAAACAAATTTGCTTCTGAGTTTGCCTCTGTTCTAAGTTTGGATGATTGTAAAAGTGAATTCGCGTTTCTATTTATAGGCAAGTAGAAAGATGGAAATGACTTGGATGCCCTTCAACTTGAAAATAGGAGGGAACCGTTTTTCCTCTTGTGGCGTCCGCCACAAGGCCATGGCGCCCGCCACAAGCACAATATGGGGCGCCTTAGTGGAAGTAGTGGGAAAACGTGGGAGTTGATGGAAGTTGAATTTGACACGTCATGGCTTGGTCTGTGGCGCCCGCCATTGGGTAGGCCATAAGAACAAAATGCTGAATTTTAGGGTTTTTAGCCCTTTTTCGCTCCTTTTCTCGATCGGAGCTCCGATTAAAGTAAAATCCCGAAAACAAAGGAAAACACAGTAATAACACAACAAAATGACAATAAAACAACTAGAATGCATGTGAAATCGAAGTCGAAAATACGTAAATTTCAGTGTTATCAAACTCTCCCACACTTAAACCTTTGTTTGTCCTCAAGCAAAACATTATAAAGCTCGTGAAAGAAAAACTGGTGTAAACGAGTGCTTCAGGTAAAAATTCTAAGTTCAAGTCGGGATGCAGTGATAGGTACTAACTGAGTGAACTAAGGGTATCATGATGACACTAATCCGCAAATACGGACATAAACTTCATTCCTATATTAACCAACCCATATTATCCCACAATACCTAGGCATGTCTCTTCATCTCTTTTTGTGTCCTTTTCATTCAGGCGCAATCACATTAAGCCCGTTATTCGTACATGCTTCGTAGTAGAGTGGCCTGTTAGTGATTATGATCTGAACATGGGATTTCTGGCACATAAATATGTGTAAACCCTTTTATTGGACCCAACTGTAGTTGTGGGGGATCGGATCGTAATCCGCCCTACCGAGTTCAGTGCCAGATACCTCTGAACCAACTAGCAGTGGGTAAGTTTTTCTTTTTCTTTTTTTTCTTTTTCTTTTTGTAGCAATTTTTTACAATTCTTTGGTTTAAATGACTTTGTGAGGGTCACCTATACTGGAGTTACCTTTTTGCTTTCTTTTATTTTTTTGTTTTTCTGGATCATTCACTTATTTGCATCGGTCCCCTACGTAGAGGATGCGTAGGCCGGAGCTGACTGCTAGGATAAACTACTGAGGACTTATACGGAAATGATGATTAAGGCCATGGTATATGGGGTTTCGGGATTGGTTCCTATATTTACGAAGTCTATGGTGCTAAAATAATACTGATGTTTCGCAAAGTTCTCCCAAGTCACCGCATCCTTACTTAAAACATGTCTTTAAAACCTGAAAACTTTCGGAATAACACTGTTTTCTTTTGCGAAAAATTTTGGTGGGGCTAAAGGTATGGGGAGGTAGGATTGTACTAAAGATCTACTGTATTTGGTGACTCGTCAGACTCATGCATTATACTAAAAAGAAAAATAAACAGCTAAAAGGAAATAAACTATCTAAAAACAGTAAAGAAAAAGCGATAAAGGAAAACGAGAAAAGACAATAAAGAAAGGACGATAGAGTCTCCTCCCACACTTAAATCAAACATTGTCCCCAATGTTTCGAAATAAGATAAGGAAGAGTTACCTGGCAACCTATTGCTGACCACTAGTGCCCTCGCCATCCTGAGGTGGACGACGGGATCGGGTACTAGGCTCGATACCCAGTGCCTCCATACAATGCTGATCAGGGTAACGTGTGGGTGCCATAGGGCGCTGATACAAAGCAATGTATCGCTCCCTCTGAGCATTATCTCTATAGGCAACATGCATGTCATCAAAATCCTGCATCCTGTAAAAGTTAAGAAAGTGATCCTGAAAATACAAACCATTCAAATCTTAGTCTCAATGCAAAATATGAAAAAATAAATATAAAATAAATAAATAAATAAATGTGAAAAAGTAAAATGAAAGAAAAACCATGGGTTGCCTCCCACGCAACGCTTGTTTAACGTCAATAGCTTGACGATTAGAATCTATACACCTGTAGTGGGAATTGGTGGATCAATCAGGGTGTGGCTCGAGTAGTATGCTGGAATGTCTCCTCCTTTGTAGAGCTTCAGTCTTTGTCCATTTACAATGAATGGACTACAAGTATCGTTCTTGATTTCTACGGCTCCGGATCTCAGAATCTTGGATACTTCGAAAGGACCAGTCCATCTTGAACGTAGCTTTCCAGGGAAGAGTCGTAACCTAGTGTTGAAAAGGAGAACATAATCGCCTATATTGAAGTTTTTCTTTACTATTCTTTTGTCGTGATAAGCTTTTGTCCTCTCTTTATATATTTTTGCATTCTCGTAGGCAGATTGCCTAAGTTCTTCTAATTTATGAATGTCTAGGATACGCTTTTCTCCAGCAGCTAGGTAGTCTAAATTCAAAGTTCTAATGGCCCAATAGGCCTTATGCTCTAATTCGAACGGTAAGTGACAAGATTTTCCATAAACCAGTTGGTAAGGAGTAGTTCCTATAGGGGTTTTGAAAGCGGTTCTATAGGCCCATAATGCTTCTTGAAGCTTCTGAGACCAGTCTCTCCTAGAAATAGAAACAGTTTTCTCTATGATTTATTTTATCTCCCTATTAGATACTTCTACTTGGCCACTAGTTTGTGGGTGGTACGGTGTTGCTACTCTATGCCTAACTCCATATTTTCTTAAAAGTTTGTCAAATATTCTCGATATAAAGTGTGATCCTCCATTGCTTATGACTAAATGTGGTGTTCCAAATCTAGGGAATATATAGTTTTTAAATAATTTGATTACTACCCTAGTGTCGTTTGTGGGTGCAACTATAGCTTCAATCCACCTAGACACATAGTCTACAGCTACTAAGATATACCTGTTTCCTAAGGATGGTGGGAAAGGTCCCATGAAATCTATACCCCATACGTCAAAGAGTTCTACTTCCTGAATGTTTCTTAGAGGCATTTCATCACGTCTTGAAATGTTTCCAGTGCGTTAGCATCTATCACACTTGACAATGTAAGCATAGACATCACGCCACATGGTAGGCCAGAATAGGCCAGCTTGAAGAATCTTGGCGTATGTCTTAGAGGTGCTTGCATGTCCATCATAGGGTGCAGAATGACAATGTTCGATAATACTATTTACCTCTTCTTCTGGAACGCAACGGCGAAAAATGCCATCTTTACCCCTTTTGAAAAGGAGCGGTTCGTCCCAATAGAAGTTTCTCACATCGTGGAAAAATTTCTTCTTGCGGTGGTAGTCATGATCAGGGGGTACTATATCAGCAACTAGGTAATTAACGAAATCTGCATACCAGGGTACGTTACTTATTGCTAAGGAATTTTAGGGGTGCTCATAAGGATCTAGGTTATTATCTTCAATGGTTTCTACTCTAGCGATTAGTCTATCATAGGCGAAATCATCATTTATGGGTACTAGTTCAGGTTTTAGATGTTCTAGCCTAGAAAAGTGATCAGCTACTACATTTTCAGTGCCTTTTTTATCTCTTATGTCTAAATCAAACTCTTGTAGTAATAGAATCCATCGGAGTAACCTGGGCTTGGCATCTTTTTTACTTAATAGGTAACGAATGGCAGCATGATCGGTGTAAACAATAATTTTTGCTCCTACTAGATAAGATCTAAATTTGTCTATAGCAAAAACTACAGCGAGTAATTCTTTTTCAGTTGTTGCGTAGTTAAGTTGGGCAGCATCTAGGGTTCTACTGGCATAATAAATGGCATCTAATTTTTTATCTTTCCTTTGTCCTAGAACGGCTCCAACTGCATAATCACTAGCATCGCACATTATCTCAAAAGGTTCCGACCAATCGGGTGGTTTCATAATGGGTGCAGATACTAATGCTTGCTTTAAAAGATTAAATGCGTCATTACATTTTTTATCGAAAATGAATTCAGCATCTTTCATTAAAAGTCCGGTTAACGGTTTGGTTATTTTGGAGAAGTCCTTAATAAAACGCCGGTAGAATCCAGCGTGTCCAAGAAAGCTTCGGACTTCTCTGAAGGTTTTTGGTGGTTTTAGGTTTTCTATAACTTCTATTTTAGCTTTATCTACCTCTATACCTTTTTCGGAGACTATATGTCCTAAAATTATTCCTTCGGTTACCATGAAATGACATTTTTCCCAATTTAGCACGAGGTTCACCTCCACGCATCTCTCCAGGATTTTCTCAAGGTTAGCAAGGCAATTGTGGAAATCAAATCCGCAAACCGAGAAATCGTCCATAAACACTTCCATGATACCATCTAGGTAATCTGCAAAGATTAACATCATGCAGCGTTGGAAAGTAGTTGGAGCATTACAGAGGCCGAACGACATTCGTCTGTAGGCAAAAGTTCCATAAGGGCATATAAAGGTAGTTTTTTCTTGATCTTCGGGGTGGATAGGTATTTGGAAGAATCCAGAGTATCCATCTAGATAGCAGAAGTAAGAGTGTCTGGCTAGACGCTCCAACATCTGGTCTATAAATGGTAAAGGGAAATGATCCTTCCTAGTTGCTTTATTTAATTTTCTATAATCTATACACATCCGTCATCCTCCTTCTAAACGTTTTGCTACATGTTCGCCTTTATCGTTTTGCACGACTGTGATGCCTCCCTTTTTAGGTACTACATGCACAGGGCTCACCCACTTACTATCCGAGATCTGGTAGATGATACCTGCCTCAAGTAACTTAAGAACTTCCTTTTTAACAACATCACTCATTATAGGGTTTATTCTTCTCTAATGTTCCCTAGAGGGTTTTGAATCTTCTTCGAGCGAAATCCGATGCATGCATACGGATGGGCTTATACCTTTCAGGTCAGAGATATTATACCCTAAGGCTGAGGGATGTCTTCGTAAAACGTCTAAAAGTTGGTTCGTTTCCTTTTGGCTCAAGGTAGCACTAACTATAACTGGACGATTCATCTTTTCATCGAGGAACTCGTATCTCAGGTTTTTAGGCAGTTCCTTAAGTTCTAAGGTTGGTTTCTTAGGGCATGGCATAGGATCTGGAGTAAGGGATAAACATTCGTAAAGGTTATCATCGATGTAAGGTTCTTTAAAGTCATCATCTTCCTTTATGAGAGTTGATGGTAACTTAATTGTTTTTATAATTTCTTTTTGTTCTAATTCTCTAACACATTCATCAATGATATCTAAGGCATAACACGAGTCTCCCATCACAGGTGCCATAAGAATTTTCGAAAGTATAAATTCTATTTTCTCGTCACCTACCTCAAATGTCAACTTTCCTTTCTTGACATCTATTATGGTTCCTGCAGTCGATAAGAATGGTCTACCTAGAAGGATTGGTATATCATTGTCCTCTTTGATGTCCATGACAACAAAATCAGTAGGGATAAATAACTGACCTATCATAACAGGAACATCTTCTAAAATGCTTATCGGATATTTAACATATCTATTGGCTAACTGAAGTGACATCTTAGTGGGCTGTAATTCTCCTAAGTTTAACCTCTCACAAACCGTTAAAGGCATTAAGCTCTCACACTAGCTCCTAAGTCTAGAAAAGCTTTTTCGATGACATGATTACCCAAAAGGCAAGGAATGGAGAAATTTCCAGGATCTTTATCTTTCTTTGCTAATTTGTCCTCGGAAATAGCATTACATTCCAAAGGCTTCGGATCGTCAAGTCTACGTTTGGTGGTAAGGATGTCCTTGAGAAACTTTGCATAAGAAGGTATTTGGGTGATGGCTTATGTGAAAGGGATTTCTACATGAAATTTTTCTATAACTTTAATAAATTTTTGATACTGTTTATTGATCTGGGTTTGTTTGAGTCTTTGCGGATATGGTATAGGTGGTTTATATGGTGGGGGTGGTACGTAAGTTTTATCTTTAGGTTCTTCTCCTTTTTCTCGACCTTCCTGGTTTTCAGATTCCTCTGGTTCCTTTACTTTGTCTGGGGGTTTGGTACATTCCTTAGAAGTTTTGGGTTCACTCAATCTAGGGTTTGGTGGCTCATCATAAGCGTTCCCACTTCGTAGGGTAATGGCATTGGCTTCTCCTCTCGGATTCTATTGAGGTTGTCCAGGGAATTGTCCTCCAGGTGTAGTCTGAGGGGCTTGGTTTAAAGCTACCTGAGAGATCTAGGTTTCAAGCATCTTGGTATGAGTAACTATTTGGTCAACCTTGGTTCCTAACTGAGTAATCAATTTGTTAACATGAATGTTTTGGTTCATGAACTCCTTGTTTTGTTGGGTTTGAGCGGTGATAAAATTTTCCATAATTTTCTCAAGGCTCGGCTTTGGTGGTACAGGTTGCATAGGTTGATTTGATCTAGGGGCTTGATAACTAGGTCTCGGAGGTGTATTATTTTGGATAGGGTTATTGTTTTTATAGGAGAAGTTCGGGTGATTCCTCCATCCATGGTTATAGGTATTCGAATATGGGTTCCCTTGGGTGTAGTTCACTTGCTCAGAGTGGGTTTCGTTTAATAGACTGCATTCTGCAGATTGGTGTCCTTTGGTTCCACATATCTCACAATCTGACGAAACTGCGGCTACAGTATTCGGGTTTATGCACATATGCTCGACCTTAAGGGCTAATGCGTCCATTTTAGCTTGCATCATGTCTATAGAGCTTAGTTCATGCACTCCTCCTTGGGCTTCCTTCTTCTCAACTGTCGCTCGTTCGACTCCCCATGATTGATGGTTTTGAGCCATATCTTCTATGAGGGCACTAGCTTCAGGATAAGGTTTGTTCATCAGAGCACCGCCTGCGGCAGTGTCGATGGTCATCTTTATGTTGTTATGAAGTCCATTATAGAAGGTTTGAATGATTAACCAATTTTCTAAACCATGATGTGGGCATGCTCGTAACAACTCTTTATATCTCTCCCAAGCTTCGAACAGCGATTCTCCTTGGTTTTGGGTAAATCTAGTTATATGGTTTCGAAGAACGGCGGTTTTACTCGGGGGAAAATATCTAGTAAGAAAAACTCTCCTAAGGTTATCCCAAGTCGTAATGGAATTGGGTGGAAGGGAATCTAACCATGATAGGGCTTTATCTCTGAGGGAAAAAGGGAATAATCTTAAACGTATTGCCTCAGGAGAAGCTCCATTGGTTTTAAAAGTGTCTGCTAATTGAAGAAATATTTTTAAATGCTGGTTAGGGTTCTCGGTAGCGAGACCCGCGAATTGTCTCTGTTGCACTAGTTGCAACAGGGATGGTTTAAGTTCAAAATTATTAGCTGGTATGGTTGGGTTTACTATACTATAACTAGGTTCTTCGTTAGATGGTTGAGCGAAATCTTTAAGAGGTCTTTGGTTTTGATCTTCGGCCATAGCTCTCTTAATTCTATGAAAGAATAAACGTGCGCGAGCGTAACGTTCAGGTTCCGCCAGAGGGTATACTAAGCTTAAACTTCCGGTGCTGCGAGTCCTTCGCATTGACCGGCGGGGAATAGCCTAAGTCTAAATGATATAACAACAGGAAAATGAAATTTGACGATATTGGTCCCCGGCAACGGCGCCAAAAACTTGATGCGTGCTTTTCGCAAGTATACGAACGCGTCAGAGTAATATAAAAGATTATCGAATCCACAGAGACCAAGTGTCAATCTATCGTTATCTGTTGTTATGGTGTTTATCAAAGGCAATCAAAATAGGTGTTTTTGGAGTGTGCAATGAAAAGTAAAATGTTGAATAAAGATTAATTAATAAAGACAGGGTCGAATGTAATTCACGTAATTAATTGATAATCCAAGTACTTGCTAATAGAGCTACTTATGGGCAATGTTTCCTACTTTGAAAATAACTAATTTAGCAGGAACTGTCGCTTTCGCGTATTCAGAACCGAGTTGTACTCCCTAATCAAACCCTCTTATTGTCACTTATAAAAAGGCGCGCATTGCGTTAGAGTGGTAAACATATTTTTAAGAAATATAGTATCTTGACTAAGCTGAAAAGTATTATAACCTGGATTTCTTAACCAAAAGAGGTTCTTATGAACCAGACTCTAAACTTATAAACGCGTCCGAAAATAGTTTTAAAATCTCTTTTCTTCTTAATGTTAAAATCTTCTAATGAACTAAACAAAGCGCTTTCGCTGTTTTTGAAATAGTTAAAAACAATTAAGTTTAAAAAGACGTTGGACGGCTTTCAATCTTACCCAACGGAATTGAAGTGCGGGAAAACTTAATTTGAAAGTTAAAATAGCCCTTAAGTGTTTCTACGAACAATTGTACGGATTATCGGTTCAATTATGATCCTTACATTCTAACCTTATAAATTTAGCTAGACATGGTAAAGTAAAAGTGCATTAAAATAAATAAAAGTAGTGCGAGTGCGGAAAGTAAATAATTTAAAGCGAGTGCGAGGAAATAAATAAAGTAAAGCGAGTGCGAGAAATAAATAAAGTAAAAGCGAGTGCGGGAAATAAATAAAGTAAAGCGACTGCGAGGAATAAATAAAGTAAAAGCGAGTGCGGGAAATAAATAAAGTAAAGGCGAGTAATAAAAACTGCTCCAATCGGAGGGCTGAGTAAATTGCAATGCGGAAAAGAAAATGGCGGCAGGATTAACTTCCTTCCAAAGTGCTCCAAACTCGATTACAGACTCTATCACAGACTTGATTACACAATTGTGGTAACACTCCAATGCGAAGCGATTACCACTTTATAAAACTGAATATATGCCTAAGTGAAACAAATTTGCTTCTGAGTTTGCCTCTGTTCTAAGTTTGGATGATTGTAAAAGTGAATTCGCGTTTCTATTTATAGGCAAGTAGAAAGATGGAAATGACTTGGATGCCCTTCAACTTGAAAAATAGGAGGGAACCGTTTTTCCTCTTGTGGCGCCCGCCACAAGGCCATGGCGCCCGCCACAAGCACAATATGGGGCGCCTTAGTGGAAGTAGTGGGAAAACGTGGGAGTTGATGGAAGTTGAATTTGACACGTCATGGCTTGGTCTGTGGCGCCCGCCATTGGGTAGGCCATAAGAACAAAATGCTGAATTTTAGGGTTTTTAGCCCTTTTTCGCTCCTTTTCTCGATCGGGGCTCCGATTAAAGTAAGATCCTAAAAACAAAGGAAAACACAGTAATAACACAACAAAATGACAATAAAACAACTAGAATGCATGTGAAATCGGAGTCGAAAATACGTAAATTTCAGTGTTATCAGACATTTAACTAAAACAAGGGCCAATTATGAACAACTGATATGGCCGTGAAGACTTTGATGGTTGTCATTTTAACAACTAGACTAAAGGTGTCAAGATAGTCAAAGCCTTCAGTTTGAGTAAAATCTTTAGTTATCAAACATGTCTTTGGGTTTGAAGTTTGAGTTTGAAAACCCATCTGCATCCAATTTCCTTTTTGTGCTTGGGCAAGGAAACAAGTTTCCATGTCTTTGTCCTCATAAGGGTCTGCAATTCAGTTTGAATTGCTCTACTCCAGTTCATATCCTTTACAGCTTCCTCAAAAGATTTTAGTTCAGCCATGGAAAAAGAAAGGTGGAAAATGCAATTCACAATGGAAGGAAATGGAAAAGCAGTAGAAGAAATAGAAGAATATTAGTGAGATTTATGTAAGCAAAGGAAAGAGATGATGAATTATTCACATGTCGATGATACCATGTGAAAGGAGAATAAAAAACTCCAATGAAGAAAGAAAAAAACAATCTCAATATATTGATTGAACAACTAACTTCTAACAACCCAACTGAAAGCAGTTAAGCTAAAAACAGTTTGTTACTAATGATAATTCCAATCATAATTGAGTTAACTTGACTAGCAAGTTATCTTGGTGTTCACTATCCCTTTACATTCAACATTGTGGACTCATTAAAACAAGTATCAAATTCAATGGTTGAATATATGGAATTTTGAAAGTCAAGGGATTATGAATTTTTTTAATCACTTTTAATTTTAAAATTCTAATTTATAAATCAGGCTTTATAAATAGTTTTTATGAAGATAATGCATATAAAAATACTTGGTAATCTAATTTATGAAATATGTTTTATAAATAAAAAATGAAAAAAATTCATATGGTAATATAGTTTTTAAAAACTGTTTTTAAGAAGCAAATAAATAAATATATTTTATTATTTAATTTTTTAAATTTGTTTTAAATTATCTTAAATAATAATAATAATAATAATAATTAAAATGATTTCATTTATATTTTCTTTGAAAATATAAAATTTAAACTAGTATACCATTATATATTTATGTTCTAATAAAATATTTTCAGTATCCTTAACAATTAAATTTATAACCAACATGACTTAGGTATATCATAAGGAGCTCGATTCTTATGAAACAAGACGAATCAATATTTAAATTTTGTCTAAAAAGAAGTATTTATATTTAGTGTCAAACACATCAAATAAAATCTTATATATAAAAATTGTTAAATTATTTAATATTTGGTTCCAAATTTAAGGGTAACTTTATAATTTTATATTTATGTTTATTTATTTATTTATTATTTATTTCACTAATTAATTATCTTATATATAAAAGTTGTTAAGTTACTTAATAATTTGGCGCTAAATTGAGGGTAACTTTGTAATTTTATATTTATGTTAATTTATTTATTTATTATTATTTATTCCACTAATTAATTATTATTATCATATTAACTAGTCTTTTTTGAAAATGAGAAAAACACAAGAAGGGGGTTGGATGTGTTAATTTTTTTCTTTTTTGAAAATCTCTTATCAGATTCTGAACACAATGTCGTGAATCTGAATCACAGTTAAGTGTTTAACAGCGGATTAAAGCAGTTCAGAGGTGCAAAGGAAAGAAAGAGAGACATAAGCAGTTATTCTGGTTCCTTCCACAAATTGATAGTAGTCCAATCTCCTTGCACTTCCAAGGGATTTCACTATGATCAAAATTGGTTACAATTGCTCAAGCACAAAACAAGAGATTTCCAATGCTCAAACACACATGTAAGAAACTTATATTCTGAAGCACACAGACAAGAGACTTCCAATTGCTCAAGCACACGATTAAGAGACTTCTAATGCCCAAGCACACAAGTAAGAGACTTCTAATGCTCAAGCACTTAACAAGATACTCCTCAAACTTTAACTTACAGTTAAGACATTATAAAAAACTACACTTGATATACAATTAGAGGTGTAGACAAAATACATCACAAAAAGACCCTTGAAGACTTAAGAATTTCTAGAATATACAAGTGTCAAGAAATTCTAAGATGAACTTGTGCTTTTTGTTTGACATAATAACAACTATTTTACTATCAACGGTTATATGTAATTCTTCAAGTCTCCAACTCCTTATATAGAGGAGAAAAATAGTCGTTGAAGAGTTTGCACAAGAGAGTCTTTGAGAAGCTTGATTAAGAGACATTGAGATGTTTCTTGATATGGTTAATGTGATTGAAAGCTCATTTGAAATCCCTCTGCTACAAAAGAAATTATATGTTGCATCCCAGCTATCTTTTGTAAATTTTTGCTTAAGTTTTCACGTGATCAGGAAAAGGCAAAATTTCCTCAAAGTCTGATGACCTGTCAGAATCTCCTCGATCCTTGCATTGAATGGGTCTTCAAAGTCTGAATCTCTAGAGTCAGGATCTTTAGAGGCTGACTTTTCATGATCTGGATCTTCAGAGACTGACTTTATTCAGAGTCTAAGTCTTCAGAGTGTGGTCTCCAGCTTCTGATCTTTCACAATCTGGATCTTTAGCTTATCTTTAAATGTCAATTCTCAATACTAGTACTAGGTTTTCTTCAGAAATTTTAGTTTTTGGTCATGCACACTTGAACATTTGTTAGTATACCATATTGTTCTTTAAATATTTTGTTATCATCAAAACCTTAGCGATATGGTACATACCAATTTTGTTCCAATAATCTCCCCCTTTTTGATGATGACAAACACAAGTATTTAAGAAGAATGGTTGTTAATTTAATTAACTAGTTGACTTCATGGTTTGAGGTTTGTAAGCTTCCCCTGAGTCTAATAATCCAAAAGGTGAGGTTTGTGCTTCCCCCTAAGTTCTATCCAGATTAATTAAATTGATCTTAAAGTATACAAAAATTATTCTTAAGAATTTAAGCAAGATAGTTCTTAACTATCAGATTCAATCGCCTAAATACTTATGTATCTACTCCCATTTTTGTCACCAACAAAAAGAATAAAGAATAAAGGAAGTAAAAACAGATACTGAAGAAAAATAATTTTAAACCAAAGAAAAGAGTTGTCATATTGCATAGAAAAATTTCAAAAAGTTAGTAATAAATGATAACAAAGGGTACTAAGCCTAAAGTCTATGGTATTTTCTTCAAAATATCCAAGATGGATTTGATGTCATACCCCATAACATCTTTCTTGGAAACCACAAACTACAACTAAGTGTCCATCTTGTCTTGCACATCAACCACTACAACTAGTTTCTTCTCTAATTGAACATGCTTCTAACTGGTAGAAGCAACAATCTCAGAAGTGAAAGTCTTCAAATTTTGCAGAACAGAGTCCATAAAGGTTCTAAGAGAATCACACTTAGTAGCATAAGGAACTGGATCAGATGCATTGAGTCTCTCAGCAACCAGTTCCTGTATCCTATCATAGAAAACAATTATATATTCTTCCATTTGGTTATGTATATTTTATGGAGGGTTTAGATTGAAGTTTATGGAAGGGTGAAGGATATGTGAGGTTATTTCTTCTGAGAAAGAAATAGGAATTGTGCCAGAACCTGGCATATTATCTGCATCAGATGGTTGAGGTTAAGGGTCAGAATGTGTTTCTGGTACAATTTGGTCTAATGTGTCTTCTTGTTGGGGTTGGTCTTCTAGTTGATGGGATTATGCGTCATAAATTTCTTGTTCAAGATGGGGTTCAGTTTGAGCTTCAAGTTTTAGTTGAGGTTGAACTAGGTTTGGTTGAGATTCAGAGTTAGGTTGGGATTGTTATTCAGGTGGATGAAGGTTGTTTTGGTATTTTGATTGGTAAGATTCAAAAGGTGTGGTTTCAAGGGGTATGGCTTTAATTAGTGTAACATTTATAAGGTTAAAGTCTGATTCATTAGAATTAGAGCTTGAACTCGAGATAGATGATGAGAAAGGTATAGTTTTGTCATAATCTTCTGGTATGTTTATGGGTTGATAAGGTTCAACGATGGTGTTTAGGGGGGTAGGTTGTTCAGATTCAGAAATACACATTAGTTGGTTATTTTCATATGCATGTTCTGAATAGAACTCACCAACTAGGTGCCTTGATAGTACATCTATAGTATATGAATCTGAGCAATTGTGTGGGAATTTAAATCATCAGAAGGTTTGGGGGAATATATAACAGATTCTGAAGGTAAAACCATGTCATGTTTTGGTGAGAGATTGTGTTCAGAGGATTTGGTTGGTGAATTATGAGGGATTAGTGTTTTGGTTTCAGGTAGAGGATTGGAAGAATATAAAAATGACTCAAAGATAGGATCATAAATCATGCATATGGTTGCAACTTCTACAACATCTAAAGCTTGTGCACCAACTATAGCTTCAAAAGGAATGTCTTCTTCCATAGTAGCTTCAGAAGTTTGAATCTCTGAAGTACCATAAGCTCTCTCTACTTCCTTCAAAATACCTTTTGCAGTATCCTCTACTTGTAGAGCTTGCTCCATTAGAACTTCAACTTCATAAGGTTTTTCCAAATATTTATCCCTCAGGGAAGATGTTATCACTTTTTTCCTTCTACAATTTATTCCTTCATTAAGTCCTAAACCATCTTCTTTTATCACTTTGCCTTCCTGACCAAAGGATAATTATTTCCCTCTTCCTTTTATTCTAATACTTCTTCATTTTCTTCTTCTATAGGAAGAATCATCTCCCTTACTTTCTTTGCAGGTGCTGGTTTGACAGAATTAGAAGTTGTCTTCTGAGGAGTCTTCTCAGTGGCTCTACTTCTGGTATTAGTAGGCATCAAGACAGCAGAAGATACCATTTCCTTTACCTCCTTTTGAACATCTACAAAAGCCTTTTTCTTAGGTGGCTTATGAACCTCTTTATGAGTTTCATAAGCAACTTGATTTATCTTCTTTAAAGGCTTGTAGACATTTTCAGGAGCATCTGGACTGTCATCCATAGTTATAATGATTCCAGTGTCTTCTTTTGTTATTTTGATAAACTCCTGAATCACTTCAAGCTTGTCCAAATTCAAAATAAAAGGAAACTCCTAAATGTAAGCAGTCTTGGCACTTCTGATGTTAAGACTTGCTCTAGGCTTCACCGCATCCTTCTTCTTGATTATATTCATATTACCAAGAACATCAATAGAGAGAATGTTACCATATGTTTCTTCCAGATCCTAAATGGCATAAACTTTGTTTAGAGTATCAATCAATATGCTCTGATGAAGCAATTCAGATAAAAGTCTGGCATAAGGAACATTTTTCTTGTTATGATTTTATCTTTCCTTAATAGCATCACACATATGGTTAAAGATGTAGGCATCCAGGTTTAGCCTCTCATGATTCACCAAAAACTAGATGAAATGCTTGTGATCCCAGGAGATCTGATCACAACTTCCTTCTTTAGGGATCAAGAAGTCAATGACGACTCTGAACAGAATTCTATGTTCATTGTGCATATTCTTCACTTTACCAAAGTGTTCAAAGTTGGTAAAGAAGCTTAATTTAATCAGCTGATCATGTTTACTACTCTCTTTGGTGTTCATAACGCATATTCCTTCATTAGCTACATAAATCAGTTTGGAAATATCCCTTTTAGTGATGGTAACATCAACACCCATCACAACTGATCTAATTTCAACTTCTTTAAACTCTTTAATACCCATCTCAACTTTTGACTCCCCTCTATTAGCTTCATCTTCAACAGTTTTCCCTCTTTCTTCAAAGGATGCAACACCTTCATCATAAACCTCACCCCTAACCCATAAATCTTTAACCAAGTATGAATATGTTGGACTATTCAGTATATCGAAGAAATGTGTCCATCCTTAAACTTAGAATGTTAATTGAGAGGATACCCACTTGCCTCAAAAGATTTGAAATCAATAATCTATTCCATAATCAACTTGAGATCTTTCTCTATGATCTTCATTGTTCTGGGCTTGACATGAAATTGCTTTCCAGATTTGACAGTCAATGAAGCTTACTGAGAAATAGATGTAGATACCATCACAATGGAGTTTTTAGGGTTCTAAAGGAGTTTTTGTGAAAACTGGGTTGTTTTTCAGAGAAAGCTTTGGAACAAAAGTGTGATTTGTGAAGTGAGAGAAGTGTGTGAAAGATGAAATGTTTAAGTCTTTTGAAAAATAGACACGAGATACAGTATTCAAAACAAATTCATCATTACTTAACAATTATTATCCATTAGGTAATATCCATGTTAGAATTTTTTTTCAAATACGTGCCAATTAAGTGGGATAGTTGTCACTAGGAAGATAAAATGGTTTTCCACTTAAATGATATCAGAGGAAAATAATCAGATTCTGAGCATCAGAGGTTGAGATGCTTCAGAGGCTACTATACATCAGAGGCTGAGTCATACTCTGATCATATTGACTTCGGATCATCATCAAATTCTTATTCCTCATTCAGAAGAAAGCATTATTCTTTTAGAAAATGCATATTCAGATTCTTTTTGATAAAGTTAAATCTTTCAAAAGCTAGAGGTTTAGTAAATATATCATCCCATTGATGATCAATATATATGACTTGTATATTATTATACCTCTGTGAACATAATCTCTAATAAAATGATGTTTAATTTCAATGTGATTGGTTCTTGAATGTTGAATAGGATTTTTATTCAAATATATAGCAGCAGTATTATCACAAAAAATTGGAATACTGCTTCCACTTATTTGATAATCTTCTAACTGGTATTTCATCCAAAGAAATTGTGTGCAACACTTAGAAGTTGAGATGTATTCTTCTTCTTCTGTAGACAAAGGAATAATTGCTTGTCTTTTACTAGCCCAGGATATTAGGTTTTCACCTATGATTTGTTTCCACTAGTGGAGTTTCGCTTAATTTTATCCCTGACAAAGTCATCATCACATAATCCAACTAGCTTGTAATATAAGATTTTTTTATAAAGTAGTCCTAGATTAATAGTTCTCTTAAGTTACCTACAAATTCTCTTAACAACAGTTAAGTGAGTTTCTCTAAGATCTAACTGGAATATTAAACACATACATACATTGAATAAAATATTTGGCCTAAAATCTCTTAGGTAAAGTAAAGAACTAATCATACCTATGTACAACTTCTAACACACTTTGGTGTTACTTTCCTTTTTGCTCAGATTGCAGGTTGGACACATTGGAATGATCATGTTCATATTGAAATGCTTTAGTCAGTTGGAAATGAAATGAGTCAATTATAAATTCAAATTGAAATGAAATTGAGATGTAATAGTTAGTTAGATTAATTTTGTTAGTTAAACTCTGTTAGATTTAGGGTTAGTTGTTGATAATTTTTTGTTATGAAATGTTATGAGATTCAGTTGAATAAGTCATGTGCAGTTAGAATCTTGGTATGCCAAATCTCTATTAGTTGTAATGAAGTCACTTTTATGTTAGGTTACAAAGTTATGTAGGTTGAACTGGTTTAAATTTCCTGTTATATATATTAATCGAGCTGCTTGGAAATATGATGATCGTGTTGTTGTTAATGTACTATGTTACTTGATAACTGTTAGATGAAATTCCAAATTCTACTAAATTAAAATGGTGCTTGAATCACAGTTAAACCAATTGATTAACTTTGCTCAATCTGCTATGCTTAAATTAGTTGGATGGTTAATTACCAATTGAATCAAACAAAATATAATGGATACAGTTTGAGTTGTAGCTATGACTATTGGTTACTTATTAGAAAAAGGGTTAATTTGACATTTTTTGTTCTTGATTTTGCCGAGCTACTGTTGATTAAAAGCTTGACTTATAGATGAAGTTGGTGTTAGTGAATGAAAATGAAGGCGACATGCTTTAGACTATTTTTGAATTGATCTTTCTTTTTTTAGTAAATGATGTAACTTCTATTGCCATATGGCATGGTGAATGGTTAGTGAGATCTAGTTAGAAACTTGGTTCTTTTTAACTTATTAGCATGAATTGGTGGTTGTATGTGGTGATTGAGTTTATAAGAATGGTTAGAATTGAATTGGTTTGAAATGTTTGGAATGTTATTTGTAGGTTTGGAAATGGAAACAAAATTGAAATACAAATCGAAATGTAATGAAATATAATTTAAATTGGAAAGTTGGAACATTTGGAAACTATGGAAAGTTGATGAATTGTATTGAATATAATGTTTAATTTGAATGAATGCTTGAATAAATGACAATGGATAGTTATGGAAATGGCTTAATGTGTATTTAATGAATTGATAAGTATTGAATTTTGAATTGAATTTAAACCTTTGTATAGAAAGTGTTAATTAAAAAAAAGGTTTAAAGTCACTTCATTTAAAATTTGAACAATGGTTGGTTCATGGTTTTATGATGCATGTAGTCATGATACGAAATGTTTGAACTATCTTATGTAAAATGTTTTTGCATGTATGGTATGAACCTTGAACAAATATCTTTGATTTCAAATTAATTTTATGATTAAAAACCAAATCAAAATCTCATTTATTATGATATGCCTTATGAACTGGATACCAAATGTTAAAAGTCTTAGTTCTACACGAATTTGGTTAATGTGAAAATAATAAAAATTAATGAAATGAATCATGATCGATGCTTTTATCTAATCAAATACTAACCATTGATTACTGTTAAAATGATATGGAAATAATTCTCTAACAAGATAAGTTAGGTTTAGAAAGATCATAATTGGAATGGTTGACTTTGGTCGTCTAGTTGACTAAAAAGTCAACAGTTAACCACAGTCAACTAAGAGGCATGAATTAGGGTTTCACAGAATTGCGAACAAGGTATGATTCGTATGAAACACATACTGCTGTATAATCCACAATGAATCAGGACATGTGGGTCAGTACTTCTGCCAATATCAAGAGGCTTAAATCAAATACTTATGTAATGTTTGAATCAGATGAACATTAAACATGTAGGCATGCAGATGATGGATGAATCAAAGTCTCTACCAAGCCTAGGGTGATAAATCAAGCCACATGGCACCATATGATCATGCCTTCCCTGATGAGGGTTTCAGATGAATCGATAAAAGCTAATGAGGTCCAATGGTGGTTAAATAAGGAAGTAGGGTTTTGAATACATGAATGAATGTCATGATTGTAACCTTCGTGAACCAAGGTCTGAAAGAGCATGACATCATGGTTTCCCCTCACATGAGGATCCAAACTCCGATACTCAAGTAAAACCTTGGTTTTAATTAACCACAAGCTTTGAATCTATGATATTTGTATTAACATGAATGCATGATGCATATGAATGCCGATGAATATCAAGTCATGGGTTAGATGAAAAGTGAAAAGGGGAGGGCAAATTTTGGGGTGCAACAACCGCCCCTATTTCTTCTACTTAGACCTGGAAGATCGAATTGCGAGAGCTTTTTGGATATTCATGGTATGAGTGGATTAAATACCGATGTATCCGAAAATTTTCCCATTTGAGAATAGTCAAATGGGATATAGGGATGGCAGTTTGACTTTTACAGGTTCATCGGTTGGGAATTTTGATGTACTATGGGGATATTAATGGCACATGTATGTCATGACATGCGTGTTATATTATATCTTTTATCATTTTATGAAACATAAGCCATGTCTGCTAAACGGGGGCACCCGTAAAAGTTATCGGAATACCCTTGCAAACAAGGGGTATTAAAATTGAATCATTAGTAAAAACTGGAAACAAGGCCAATCCCAGAGGTTTGAAAAAGAAGAAAATGTCATCAACCCTGAAGGTTGGAAAAAAGCCCATCAAACATGGAGATTGAAAGAAGGTTCATCAATCATGGAGGTTGTAAAAATATTCAACAACCACAAAGGTTGGAAACAAGGGATCATCAACCCTAAGGTTGGAAATAAAGAATCATCAACCCTAACGGTCAAAAAAAAGGTTATCAACTATGAAGGTTGAAAAAAAGGTTCATCAACCATGAAGGTAGGAAACAAAAGATCATCAACCCTAGAGGTTGGAAAAATATTTATCAATCCCGAAGATTGAAAAAAGGTTCATCAACCCAAAAGGTTGGAAACAGAGGATTATCAACCCTAAGGATTGGAAAAATGGCCAACAACCACGAAGGGTGGAAACAAAAAGGTTCGTCAACCATAAAGGTTGGAAACAAAATTTTCGTCAACCATGAAGGTTCAAAAAAACACCAATCAAACTAGGCTTTAAAATATGCCAAGAAAATTGGATTTTGAAGGAAGTGTCAAACCAGCTGGTTTTAAAAGGTATCAGACAAGTTTGGAATTTGAAGGTGCCAATAAAATATTGGGCTTTGATTCTTTTGATTTGCATACATGGCTTCATGCTATGATAGAGGAATGATATGCATGAGTGAAGCGACGTGATTAATACATGATGGTGATTCATGCAATGGTTAAGCCAGATGCTCATATAGAGGGAAGGGAATTTTGGGCTAGGATGATGGTCACGTAGACGAGATTCTCCAACACCTACTTCAAGCTGAACAATTGTTGCCACACCTCTGGATTATGTCTGAAAGATGGAGAGAGCTTGTACTTGCGTTGCTCGTCTCTACCCTAATATAATGGGTATTTTCAAAATTGACCCAGGTATGAGTTATGAAGCAGTCTCATCATATGAGTATCTCAAACTGTCTTGCCTCAGTGTCTTGAATTGTATTCTCTTGATTAACCATCTTGATATTGATTTACTTCTCACGCTCTTGAGGTGGCCTGCCCCAATATGAGCCTGGAAGTAAGTTTTCCTCTATCTGGCTGATTTAGAGAGATTTGTAAAATCTCAACATGGTTATCCTAGATTGACTAACTCTTGAAGAGATATGAGCTATGGGATATCATAAGGAATGTTCAACCTTCCCATTATGTAAGCTTTCTTGATGTCAAGTGACTATTCGCATGTAAAATGCTCATTTTTTGAAATGATAATTGTAATGTCATGCTCATGCAAGTTTTGAAACTCAAGTATGTTCGCTAAGATTATGACATATAGTGAACAAATCACTGATTAGAATGTCATATCAGTATTAATAGAAATGATAAGCAAATCTTTAGGAGTCAGTTTAACGCGATCTTACCATGGTATGCTTTCGAAATAAACCATGCTTCAATTAGGTCTTTTAAGGGTTGTAACATGGTCTAGTTCACGGTTTCATAAAAAAGGATATAAGGCTCAAAACCTATTCCAATCCACCCATTCTCTGTGATATTCTCCAGTCCTATATTCAGTTAGCTTAAAAAAAGTTTCCATCTTTCAAAAAAGGATTTTGAATAGTATCAATGATGGTTAAGGAACCCATGAGAGCTTGAAGCGACAATCATTCACCTTTTGCTTTTGCCTGCAGCCACATAGATTTGCTTTCGCTGAGAATTTTGATATTGATCCTCTTGTCTCTTTTGTTTTTACTTTCCCTTATTTTTGCCTGGGCTGATCCTTTGGGTCTGCAGCCCACTAGGATACCTTAATTTTTGCCTAAGTCAATCTTGTTTTCAATCTTTTAACTTAGCGGACTTTTGATTTTTTATTTCTTCATCTTTTCTTTTTGTATTGGAGCAAATCCTGTGACATCTTATTGTTTGATTTTTTGCAAGGTTCGTGACTATCACACTCCTTTTATTGGTAAGGAATAACCATTTTGAATTTGTGATTCCATCCTCTTGAGATGGATGTGTTATGATTAATCACTTGATGAGATATTCTCCTTCTGAAATTTGAATGCAAGGTCAAACTAATTGAAGAATACCCTGCCCCTGGTTAAACATTAGGGTTTTATGTATGAAAAAAGAAACTCTTACTTCAAGGCCCAACAGGGTTGACTAGGGATTATCTTTATTATATCTCCGGTGTTTAGGGATTGAACAATGCCTTACATCATAACACAGTCTTATTCAAAAGCATACATGCAACGATTTTACGTACTTTAATTGCATAATTCTCTTTTGATTTTGTTTGAGCAATAGTTTGATACTGATAAAATAAAGTATGAGTGAACACTAATGGATTTAAGAAAAACATGCACGTTTATTTCATTATTATTATCATCTAAAAACCAGATAAGTTTTACAAATGAACAACAAATAACAAACAAGAAAAGATTACAAATCGAACATGATTGAATAAATATGATATTACTAGCCTTGATACTCCTCTGAAGAGGCAACTGGATCTAAGCAATCTTCACCACTAATTGCATTCACTATTTATCCACGGTGATATGGCAACAGATTAGTTATGACATTGGGTCCTACCTCAGAGAATGACAAGATCTTTTGATCAATCAACTCTTGTACGTTGGTCATGAACAACCCATAATCTTCGATTGAGTGCCCTATATAGCCGACGTGAAATGCACAAGAAGAATTAGGACTACACTTCGGGCCATATGGGTAAACAACTGGTGGTATTTATTTTGGCATAATTACCCCTCGCTGAACAAGATACGATAGCAACTAAGTATATGATACAAGGATCTTGTCACACTGAGGACGCTTCTTATCATAACATCTGCCCTGACCTTTACTTTGGTTCCGGTTATCCTGCACAGGCCGTTGATTCTGAGAAACTAGAGCTTGTGGAGGTTGCTGATATTGAGGTTGGTATGCAAGTTATTGATATTGAGTGACAACAATGTACGGATAAGAGTAGTATGACAAAGAGTCATATGTGCTTGAACCTGAGGGCAAACATTTGCTATCACGACACTTGCCTCCACCTCTTTCTTCTTAGCAAAACCCTAACATTTCTTGCCCACTATTTGGCTGTCAACACTAGAAATCTTCCCTATTTTTAGCCTATTCTCAATTCGTTCTCCAATGGTTACTATGTTAGCAAAGTTGGACGAAGAGCTACCAACCATCTTCTCATAGTACACACCTCAAAGAGTGCTCAAGAAGATATCAACTAATTCACCATCTGTCAGCACGAGTCTAACTCTAGAAGGCATCTCACGCCACCTTAGAGTGTATTCTTTGAACGTTTCACTGCTCTTGCAGGCTTGATTTTACAGTTGTAACCTAGTGGGAGCCATGTCTAGGTTATATTTGTATTGCTTAAGAAAGGCTTCTGACAAGTCCTTCCAAGATCTAATTTTACTATACTTCAAGCTCATATATCAATCCAAGGATGCCCCATATAAGTTGTCTTGGAAGCAATGAATAAAAAGCTCATCATTATCAATGTAGGATGCCATCTTCCGACAATACATAATGACATGACTTCTTGGACAACTTAAACCCTTATAGTTGGGTAGGTTTAGCGCTTTGAACTTATGAGAAAGCACAATGTTAGGAACTAAGCATAAATCTTTAACATTTATACCATAAGAAGATAAGCCTTCAATGACTCTGATCCTTTCATCTAGTAACTGATAGTCTGCATGTTTGTTCTGATCTAAACCAAAAGCAATCTGATTAGCAGGCAAATGATTAGCTTGATGATTGGGAAGTTAAACACCTTGAGAAGCTGCCTAAGCAATGGCTGGAGGAAAGGCAAATTGGGGATACCCTTGAGGATACATCAATTATGGATTAACCATCTGACTAACAGTCTGACCAAACTGACCCTGAAATGGAGCATAGGGTGCCCCTAGATACATAAATGGAGGTGCAACAACTGCAGATGCCCCCAAATAAGGGGGAGGTATCTGAACACCTTGATTCAAATTCTGAACAATAGGTTGAGTAGGTCGAGGAGGAAGACGAAAGTGAAGGCTAGGGCCTTAGTACTCATCTTCATGATCACTAGGAGTTTCAACTATGACTGGTACAGAAGTTTGAAGAGCCTGTTCTGGATTGATCTTGCGGTTGTCAGCACTAACCATCTGAGGAGAATGAGTGGTCATGCCTCAAGGATGGGCAACAAAATTCCCATTGGCAAGATGTACAACAAACAACCGATGTGGCACAAAAGCATTCCCAAGGGAGGCAAACCCAAGGAATAAGCAGCAACATGCCTACTAGGACCTAGATGACAAATAGGCTGGCTTACCACGGGTTGAATCACAGTGCCCACAACAATATCAAACAAAAATAGTGACAGCAACAACATCAGTAACTATAATAGTAACAGAATTAGCAGCAGAGGTAAAGATAGCAGCCTTCTGAGCTTGAAGGTACTCCATTATGGTGTTTATGTTACCTTGGAAGGTGTCCATTTTACCTTGGAACTGAGCCAAGGTTTCTTTATAGGTAGCATTCTCTTGTTCCATATCTGCCATAATTCTTGATTTGTCAGCTCTTGTGAAGTACTGGTGTCGAAGAGTTATCGTCTTTCTGACTGAGAAAAAGGATAAGGTAAGCTTTTTCTTGTAGATAGGCATGAGATGAAAGTGAATGAATGCACATGTTAGGGATGAAATGCAAATAATTATGCAACATCCCTAGATTCAAAGCACTGATGGTATAATAACTTAGGGTCAAAACTCTGGCATATATACAACAATGCAAAAAATGAAATGCAATAATGTATGTTAACAACACAAATAATCTGGATAATCTGCGCATACTTCCCAATGCAGGATCAAAGGTTTGACGTCCATGAGAATAAATGTATGTAGAGTCTATGATTTCCTGCAGAAAAAACCCATATCCCCTTCACAAGTATGTGTTATCCTTCAAAGGCAGCCTAAAAAGGTTCATAGAGTCAATGACCCATTTTGAGATACCATTGCCTTAGACGACTGACTCGTCGGACAATGATGCTCCCAAAAGAATCTACTCCAGGTGTGGCGTCTCATGTCAACCATGATCACAAAATAACTCCATGGAGGTCAAACACGACTCTAGTCACATTGTTATCATGTGTTTATACTCAAGCTCGGGTATAGAGTTTTTCTCTCATGTAACAATAACCTAGCCCAACGTAGAGCATAACAGATAATATCCAGTATAAACAAATGAATATAATGATAAAGCGAGTAAATCACAAAGATGAACACCCTAAGCAAGCTAAAAAAGTAATCAAAACAAGGTCCGACTCCTTTTAGCGACTACGAAACACTCCAAGTAGCAGAGTTCCCCAGTAGAGTCGCCAGCTGAAGATAGTAGAAATATACCCGAGCGCATCGCACGCTCGAACATACAACATAGTCGCCATCGAAATTCGTTTAATCCCGAAAGAAAGGGAAAACATCGATAAAACCCGGGGGAAAGAGATATGTTGGGTAAGGATGTCGGTTATGGAAGGGGAATGTGTTAGCACCCATAATATCCATGGTATTCCATGGGAACGATTTAATTGTTCTTGCTTGAATTAAGTGTTCGATTTCACATCACAAATAACTCTTGGTTCACAAGGAGGTACAAGATGGAGCTCAAAGGGATATTTTATTTGGCTCAAATATAATTCGTATATCACATGGAGTGAATGAAGGTAGAATATGAATGCATCATGGAGATGAATGGAATGAATGACCAAAGTCACAAAATTGAATATTTGGTAACAAGTGACTGAAGAGATATAGTTTGAAACCAAAGGTGAAGGTATATTGGAATCCGTAGAGGGAATGAAATTTGTACCATATAGGGAAACATGCATATTGCCCAAAAAAAAGGAATAAATTTTTTGGGTACAAGCCAAACAACTCTTAGTACAAACGCAGGTTTTTCATTAGGCGTCTTAAAAGGATATATATGGAATTCCAAAGAGAATTGTATTTGGTTTCAAAGAAATAGTATGTCACTGGGATGAGTGGTTCAATGATTGAAGGTAGATATTGAATCATGACAGATATGGATGGTGCCCTAAGGCGGAAGAAGGAATAAATAAATATGCTCACGGAGGATTCAAACCCTCGGGCCTACGTATTCTCATCGTGCAAGGTATATTGCTTAACAAGCAGGAATGTGGAACTAACCTATGATGGTAATCAACCACATAGATAATTTATATGATTGGCCTATACATAAGAGGATTTATAAGGCAAGAGATGCGTCTAAGCACGAGAGATATTATAAGACGAACAATGATTATGAAATGATTGGCCTATACATAAGAGGATTTATAAGGCAAGAGATCCGTCTAAGTACGAGAGGTCTTATAAGACGAACAATGATTATGAAATGATTGGCCTACACACGAGAGGATTTACAAGGCAAGAGATCCGTCTAAGCACGAGAGGTCTTATAAGATGAACAATGATTATGAAATGATTGACCTACACATGAGAGGATTTATAAGGCAAGAAATTCGTCTAAACGCGAGAGGTCTTATAAGATGAGAAATAAATACGAGATAAGTTGCCAATACACGAGAGGGTTTATAAGGCAGGAGCGCTTCGTCTAAGCACAAGAGGTCTTATAAGACGAGCAATGAATATGGGGTTTGGCAAGGCACAAGAGGTATGATAAGGCTCACTACAAATGAGGGCTTGCCAAAGCACAATAGGACTAACAAAGAAAAAATGATTGAATAAAGTGGACCTAAGCACAAGAGTTATGATAAGGCTCACAATGAATAAGGGTTTGCCAAAGCACAGAAGGACTAACAAGGCAAACAATGATTGAACAAAATGGGCCTAAGCACAAGAGGTATGATAAGGCTCACAATGAATAAGGGTTTTCCAAAGTACAAGAGGACTAAAAAGGCAAACAATGATTTAATATGGTGGGTCTAAGCACAAGAGGCCTGATAAGGCTTACAATGAATAAGGGTTTGCTAAAGCACAAGAGGACTAACAAGGCAAACAATGGTTGAATTGATTGATTAGGATTCAAATACTTAATCATAAGGGTGATGATCCTAAGAATATTTGAATACCAAAGAGAGTGTGATTGATGATCCACTGAGGAAGGAATGATTAAGTGCAATGGTGCTTCACTGGTTGAAGTGTTAAATGATTGGTGTTTGTTTGAAGAAGACTTATCAATTGCATGATTCAAATTGCATTAAAGTCTCTAAAAAATGACAAGTGCTTTGAATAGCTAGGGCCTACGCCCCGTGGGCAAAGTCACTCTAGACAAGGGTAGAAAAAACTTTGTCTCATCATTCATCATTACTTAAGGCTCGTAGCGTGTAACCCTTATTATGATTGACAAATGTTATTAGCAGCTTCTGATTATTGATCTTCATGATGCCATGTTGTTTGTTGTATTACAAATACTTATCAATTATTTGATTCGAATTATGCTAAAGTTTATGAATGAGGGTGAATGCTTTGAATAACTATGGCCTACGCCTCGTACGCAAAATCACTCTAAATAAGGGTAGGAGAAACTCAATCTCATCATTCCTCATTACTTGAGGCTTATGGGTTACAATTTGAATCACACTTGTTAAGTGTTAATACCTTTGATGTGCTTGAGAAGTAGTCCATTTTGCTAGTTATGCTTGATTGTTGTTGACTTTGAAGACTTGATCTTGCATTTGAAATTTGAGGTATTGAGCTCCTGAGATTCAGCATACCGCAATAGCTTGAGCATAATGGAATTGCCATATCAAGTGATGAAGGGTCTTTTGATCACTTGAATATGCTTGGGGCTTACAACACAATCACAACGGATTTGATTGACCAAAACGACCTTTGGTCAACACTAAATCAGTGGGATTGAAATGAATAATTGAATTATGTTCAATAATAAACCCTATTGAATTAATCAATTAATGAAATCATACATTTCTAATTAAAAGTACTAAACTAAAAGAGCATGCATTAGAAAACAAGATTCTAAGCCCTAAGGGCAAAATGGTCATTATGTATAAATGGATTAAATGGAAATAATAATCAAGATTATTCATAATTAATTAAAACTAATTAATCAATTAAAAATTATACATGAATAAGTGATAAACATAAATTAGGCCAAGTTTAATAACTAGATCTAAAAGTTCTAAAGATATCAATTAATCGATTAACCATAATTAATTAATTAAGTCATGGTTAACTATATAAATCATAATTAACTAAGTAGATACTAATTAGCCTAAACTATAATCAATATATTAATCTAATGAACATGATTAATTATATTTAAAAAACAATTGAGATTGAGGAGGGTGCAATATATTGCATGGTATCTCACACACCCATGGGTCCGAGGCCCAATAATCCAATAGTTGACCAAGAAACAAAAAACTAGGTGCAAAGGAGTGTGTGAATAACGTATGTGAAGAGTGGACCGGAGATGCTTGGGCTTTAAATCCAAACTTAAAGAGGCCGAACCGGGTTTTAGGTTTATAAGATGAAAATTTTACCTTGTACCCCTACAGTTAGCCTCATACCCCTACAATTTTTTAAAAATTCTCATTCTAGCCCTTTTGGCATTTTAAAAAAATTATTAAAAATTATAAAAAAAAAAAAAACAAAAAAAAAACACACCGGAACACTTCAAAGAAGAGTTCCGATGAATTAAAAAAAACGGATGACTACCGAAACACTTTTTAAAAGAATTCCGGTTTAGACCATCCAAACCGGAAGTCTTTAAGAAAGACTTCCGGTATACAACAAACCAAACCGGAAGACTTTCTAAAAGACTTTCGGTTCAGTGCCCCCAAAAGGCAACAAACCGGAACTCTTTAAACATGTGTTCCGGTATACATTACGTGAACCGGAAGACTTACTTTGAGTGTTCCGGTTTACAATGCCAAAAAGTGAACAATTTGCTTTCCAAAAGCCTTCAGACGAAAATGGTAAAAAAATTTAGAAATAAAAAATATACCCTATTTATATGAGGGTATTTTGGTCAAAAAAATTTAAATGTAGGGGTGTGGGTACAATTGTAGGGGTACGAGGTAAAGTTTTCTTATAAGATCCAGGTTCACATGCCAACCAGATCCACACGCCACCAAAACGTCCATACAATGGATTCCGGGACAAACTTTGACGTTGTTGTGTTCCCTTAGAAATGAAACTCAAATTCATATTGAAATGCTTTTGTCAGTTGGAAATGAAATGAGTCAGTTATAAATTCAAATTGAAATGAAATTGAGATGTAATAGTTAGTCGGGTTAATTCTATTAGTTAAACTCTGTTAGATTTAGGGTTAGCTGTTGATGATTTTTTGTTATGAAATGTTATGAAATTCGGTTGAATAAGTCATATGCAGTTAGAACTCTGGTATGCCAATTCTCTATTAGTTGTAATGAAGTCACTTTTATGTTCAGTTAAAAAATTATGCAGGCTGAACTGGTTTAAATTTGATGTTATATATATATATATATATATATATATATATATATATATATATATATATATATATATATATATATATATATATATATATATATATATATATATATATATATATATATATATATATATATATATATATATATATATATATATATACTCCGTTACTTGATAACTGTTAGATGAAATTCTAAATTCTACTAAATGAAAATGGTGCTTGAATCACAGTTAAACCAATTTGTTAATTTTGAGTCAATATGCTATGCTTAGATTAGTTGGATGGTTAATTACCGATTGAATAAAACAAAATCTATTGGATTCGGTTTGAGTTGTAGCCATGAATGTTAGTTATTTATTGGAAAAAATGTTAGTTTGACATTGTTTTTTTCTCTTGATTTTGCAGGGCTACTGTTGATTAGAAGCTTGACTTAGAGATGGAATTAGTGTTAATGAATGAAAACGCAGATGACAAGCTTTAGACTATTTTTGAATTGATCTTTCCTTTTTTAGTAAATGATGTAACTTCTATCCCCATATGGCATGGTGAATGGTTAGTGAGACCTAGTTAGAAACTTGGTTCTTTTAACTTATTAGCATGAATTGGTGATTGTATGTGGTGACTGAGTTTATAAGAATGGTTAGAATTGAATTGGTTTGAAATGTTTAGAATGCTATTTGTAAGCTTGGAAATGGAAACAAGATTGAAATACAAATTGAAATGTAATGAAATATAATTTGAATTCGAAAGTTGGAAACATTTTGAAACTATGGAAAATTGATAAATTGTATTGAATACACTGTTTAATTTGAATGAATGCTTGAATAAATGATAATGGATAATTATGGAAATGGCTGTGTATTGAATGAATTGATAAGTATGACATTTTGAATTCAATTTGAACCTTTGTATATAAAATGTTCATTAAAAACAGGTTTAAAGTCACTTGGTTTAAAATTTGAACAATGGTTGGTTCATTGTTTTATGGTGCATGTAGTCATGATACGAAATGTTTGAACTATCTTATGGAAAATGTTTTTGCATGTATGGTGTGAACCTCAAACAAACATCTTTGATTTCAAATTAATTTTGTGATAAAAAACCAAATCAAAGTCTCATTTATTATGATATGCCTTATGAATTGGATACCACATGTTAAAAGTCTTAGTTTTACACGAATCTGGTTAATGTGAAAAGAACAAAAATTAATGAAATGAATCATGACCAATGCTTTTATATAATCAAATTCTAACCATTGATTATTATTAAAACGGTATGGAAATAGTGTGCTAACAAGATAAGTTAGGTTTAGAAAGATCATAATTGGAATGGTTGACATTGGTCAACTGGTTGACCAAAAAGTCAACACTTGACCACAATCAACTAAGAGACATGAATTAGGGTTTCACAGGATTGCGAACAAGGTATGATTCACATAAAACACATACTGTTGTATAATCCACAGTGAATCTGGACATATGAGTCGGTACTTCTGCCAATACCAAGAGGCTTAAATCAAAAACTTATGCATTGTTTAAATCAGATGAAACATTAAACATGCAGGCATACAAATAATGGATGAATCAAAGTTTCTACTAAGTCCGGGGTGATAAATCAAGCCACATGGCACCGTAGGATCATGCCTTCCCTGATCAGGGTTTCATATGCATAGATAAAAGCTCATGAGGTCAAAGGGTGGTTAAATCAGAAGTTAGTGTTTTGAATACATGAACGAATGGCATGATTGTAACATTCCTGAACCAAGATCTGAAAGAGCATGACATCAGGGTTTCCCCTCACATGATGGGGCAAACTCTGATACTCTAGCAAAACCCTAGTTTTAATTAACCATAAGCTTTGAGTTTATGATGTTTATATTAACATGAATGGATATGCATATGAATACATATGAATCTCAAGTCATGGGTTAGATGAAAAGTGAAAAGGGGATGACATATTTTGGGGTACGATATATATTTGTTGTGTATGTTGTTTATTTAGACTTATCGTTGTTCGTTTTGTGATATATGATTTCTTGTTAGAAAGTGTTGTTGTTTTTAAGTTAGAGTGATGTTTATTGTTAACAATGTTGTAACAAAAAGTTATTAATATATCAAAATCTAAGGTTACAAAAATTGAAAGGAGAAACTAAATTATGATGTAGAGGTAGCTCCAAGTTTGGAATAACTTTTCTGATTGTGTCCAGGTTGACGACATATACTACATAATTTTATCATTTTATCAACCGTATCTATTTTTGTGCTAATACGCGTTCTATTTGGCCATCCTTTTTTCTTTCTTCGCATCTCATCGTTGTGTCAAACTATGTCCCCTTAATATGGATGTCAATATTCCTTCATTGCTAACACTACGAAGCTTTCGTTGTAGACATTCATGATGTTAATGGCTTTGTAAACATCAGATATATGGTTGTAAGCGTCTTGACAAGTATGTGCGTATGACGTAATGGCATGGGAGCAAGGTATACGGAAGGCCTGGAACTTGCACAGTCGTACAAACTTCTATTTAGTCTGACAACATAGGATAAATTTGGCCTCCCCTCATTGTGCTCCATTACTTCCTATACACTGAAAGTTTGCCTATGATGATCAAAGATTGTAACCGCGTGTATGTTAGCTTTGATAGTTTCCTCTTTCATCACCTTTATGCAACATCCACTGAATAGTTGACCCGACATTAACATTGCATTGAAAGTGATGAAAGAGGAAACTAAATTAATGTCAGGTCAATTATTCAGTGAATTTTGCATGAAAGTGATGAAAGAGGAAACTACCAAAGCTAGCACACATGCAGTTACAATCTTTGACCGTCATAGGCAAACTTTCAATGTACAGGAAACAATTGACCACAATAAGGGAAAGCCAAATTTATCCTATGCTACCAGACTAAACAGAAGTTGGTGTAATTGTGGTAAGTTTCAGGCCTTCTGTATATCTTGCACCCATGTCACTACGACATGCACACATACTCGCTAGGACGCTTACAACCATCTATATGATGTTTACAAGGCCATTAACATCATGAATGTTTACAATGGAAGCTTCACATTGCTAACAATGGAGGAATATTGGTCTCCATATCAAGGGGACATAGTTTGGCACAACGATGAGATACGAAGAAAGAAAAAAGGACGGCCAAACAACACGCGTATTAGAACAAAAATGGATACAACTGATAAAATGATAAGATTATGTAGTTTATGTTGTCAACTCGTACATAATCGAAAAAATTATCCCAATCTCGGAGAAATCTCTGCATCATAATTTAGTTTCTCCTTTCAATTTTTATAACCATAGATTTTGATATATTAATAACTTTTTGTTACAACAATGTTAACAACAAACATCACCCTAACTTAAAAAAAACAACACTTTCCAACAAGAAACCAGATATCACAAAATGAATAACGACACCTCTAAATAAACAACACATACAACAAATATCAAAATAAATAAAAATACTTAACCATAATATTTAAACACATTGTTTCTAACTGATTACAATAATCAAACTGATGTCATTTGGTCCAAACATCATTTCCTTCACATCCTTATCATTTTTAACTTGCACCCACCCATGCATGGCATCATATCTCTCAATACTTCTAATTTTTTCGCCTTCAGGTATGTCTCCGCCTAACCAACGAATCAACTCCCTTTATAGTTGCTCGAAACTACACATGTTCCAAAAAAGCATCTCCATCAGAGGTTTGTCTCTCGAATAAATCACTTTCCTATTGCAGCGACGAAGACGATCCATGTTTGCAATATAACAAGAAGATATATGGAAAAATGAATCACACAACACTTTATTTATACTAAAAATTACACAACACACATAAGTGTCAGACCAATTGGCGTCACCTCTTAAACCCAACACATATGCGCCAGTTGAATTGGCAGTACCAGGTGCAAAAGTCAATCCAATTTTCGTCTCCTGTTTAAATTAGAGAGCAGTCACCAATTAGTCTAGAACCAATGTTTTAACGTGCTTTTTTAAGTGGGGTAATTTGGAAAAACATCTGAAATGTGAGTTATTTTTTAGAATTTTTTGAAAAACTAAATTATTTGAGTAAAAAATTCTCTAAAAGGAGGCAGAGTCCCATAAATGTTTACCTTGATTTAGGAATTTTGAATGGTCAATTTGAGAGCACGACGATTTGAAATAATTCCTCATATGTCCATAATTCCCATCCCGTTTCAATTTGCTTCATCAATCATACTATTTAAAACGGAAAACATTGATTTGTTACACACCAAAAATCGAAAGTTTTATTCAAATAACCAATTTTTTCAAAGAAATACCTAAAATAACCCATTTTCCCACCTATTTCCGAAAGTAATCCACTTTCAAACATCAACATAAAGGAGGCGCCAATTCAATTGACATCTGCGTACAACACATAAGAGAAAGCGCTAATCCAATTGATGACAATGTACAAACACACACGAAAGAGAATGTATTCTCTCTCCTATATGTTTGTACACTATCGCCAATTGAATTGACGTCTCCTACACAAATGTCAATTGGATTGGCGAGAAAAATGGGTTAGTATGAATATTCATTTTAAAAAATAGGTTATATACATAAAAAAAATCCCATTTTTTTTAAATAACTGAAAATTAATTTTTTCTTTCTTAAAACCCAATCTAATAAATAAATATTGATTTTTACCTAACAAAAATAATCAAGTAATAATTTAATTATTTAATTCATTATAAAAATAAGTTGAAATTACTCTCATATCTATTATATAATTCTAAAATATATACCAACCTCTCTCAAATTATCATTAAATAGACAAACACCTTCCTTCATGGCAATAATATATATATATATATATATATATATATATATATATATATATATATATATATATATATATATATATATATATATATATATATATATCAACACAATTTTGTTGATATATTACATTTACCCACAATTCTATTAATATATGTCAATTTCATTGTAGTATATTACCTTAAAAAAAGATTTTTTTTACTCAAATACCCCACATTAAAAAAAAAAACCACAAAATAACTCAGTTTTCAACAAATTTCGCAATTTACTGCACTTTAAAAAAAAAACCTAAAGCATAGGCGCCGGACCAATTGGCGCCTACCCTTAATTTTTAAGTAGGGGCGCCAATTGGATTGGCTACAAAACATGGTGCTGCCAATTCAATTGGCGCCCGTGTGTAATTTAGAAGAGAAGACGCCAATTGGTCTGACGCCTCAGTGTAATCTGCAACTTTTTTTTATAGAAATAGAGGTGTTGTGTGATTCTTTTTTCCATATCTTATTTCGTCGTATTATAAACATGTCTGGTGGTCGTTGCCGTTATGGAAAAGTGATTTATTCGAGAGATAAACCTTCGATATTGATGCTCTTCTGGAACATCTGTAGTTTCGATCAACTGAAGAGGGAGATGATTCGTTGGTTAGATGGAAAAATACCAGAAGGGAAAAATTATAAGTATTGATAGACTCAATAATATATTTGGTTGGGTGCGAGTAAAAACTGATAAGGATGTTTGAGAAATGATGTTTGGACAAGATGACATCAGTCTGATTGTTGTAATTAGTTAGAAATGTTATTTTTAAATATTATGGTTAAGTGTTTTCATCTGTATTCGATGTTTGGTTTTTGTGTTGTTTATTTAGACTTCTTCAGTTTTAAGTGTGCTTATGTTGTTGTGATGTTTGTTGTTAACCTTGTTGTAACAAAAAGTTAATGATATATAAAAATCCAAGGTTACAAAAAATGAAAGGAGGTACTAAATTATAATGCAAATGTTGCTCCTAGATTGTGACATTTGTTCTTATTATGTCTGGGTTGACGACATATACTACATAATCTTATCATTCTATCATTCGTATCAATTTCTATTCTAATATGTGTGCTGTTTGGCCGTCCTTTTTTCTTTCTTCGTATCTCATTGTTGTGCAAACTATGTCACCTTCATATGGAGGCCAGTATTCCTCCATTGGTAGCACTAAGAAGCTTTTTTATACATATTCATGACGGTAATGGCCTTGTAAACATCAGATAGATGACTGTAAGCGTCCTGACGAGTATGTGCGCATGCCGCAATGACATGAGAGCAAGGAATACGAAAGGTCTGAAACTTTCCACAATCGCACCAACTTCTGTTTAGTTTGACAACATGAGATAAATTTGGCCTCCCCTCATTGTGGTCTATTATTTTCTATACACTGGAGTTTTGCCTATGACGGTAAAAAACTGTAATTGTGTGTGTGCTAACTTTGATACTTTCCTGTTTCATCACTTTCGTACAATATTAATTGAATATTTGACCTGAGATTAACACTGCACTCCATCTTTCACCTCTTGCTGCGAAGGTAGATGCCAACCTAAAATAGGTTGTTATGACTAATACGGTTATTGGTAGATTTCTAATGCCTTTGAATACGTCGTTCATGCATTCCACAAGGTTTGCTGTCACGTGGCCCCATCGTCAGCCTCTGTCAAATGCTCTTGTCCACTGCTTTATTGGTATGTTATCCACCCACCTTCCTGCATCTGCA
This sequence comes from Lathyrus oleraceus, assembly GCF_024323335.1. NCBI lineage: Eukaryota > Viridiplantae > Streptophyta > Magnoliopsida > Fabales > Fabaceae > Lathyrus > Lathyrus oleraceus. The sequence continues at coordinate 93,456,027 of NC_066585.1, forward strand.
TTAGACCATCTAATTTCGTCACAGTAATATTGAAATGATGTCTGAGTTAGAGCATACCATGCATTCACCACTTTTTTGCGAAGGTTCTTGTCTTTGATTGCACGCATGAAGTTTTGTGCGATATGTCTAATGCAATAGACATGGGTAGAAGAAGGATCATGCCATCTGTTATCATGGTTATTGTAAGCACTCTCAATGGCAACATGTCTATCTGAAATCAAACTGAGATTGGCTTGTGGAACGTCACGTGTTCTGAGATGTTGAAGGAAGAAACCCCAACCACCAATGGCTTCACCTTCAACCAGAGCAAATGCAATGAGAAAGACATTATTGTTGTCGTCTTGTGCAATAGTCATAAGCAAAGTACCCTTGTATTTGTCGTATAACCATGTTCCATCAATTTGAATAATAGGTTTGCAGAATGCAGAACCTTTGATGCATGGTTGAGATACCCAAAAGAGGCGGTGAAAGATTCTATTTCCGGTAACATAAGTTCCATCTGGCGTAAATATTGGTAAAGTCTCCATAATTGCAATAGTTCTTGGTGCTTATATTTTAAGTGCCCATAAAAATCGTGGCAATTCTTTGTATGAATCCTCTTAGTTACCAAATACCCGTTCAACAGCCTTTGTCCTTGCAATCCATGCTTTCTTGTAAGATGGGGTATAATTATATCTTATGACGATATGAGATATTATTATACTCACCTTCACTTATGAGTCTTTGTTAACAAGCGGAAAAATGTCTTGACATATCAATGTAGCGCTTAATTTACGGTGATCTTGTACAACATTAGTGGCAATGCAACTGTGAGGTGGGTCTATAGAAGCTATCTCCCAAGAGTCGCTTCGCTTCTTGTGAGACACAGCCAACCGAAACTTGCAAAGGATGTTACGACATTGGATGACATACCTTCTCGAATCAGTGTGTTGCACGGTGAAATCAGCAGAGTTATTCATGTGAAATTTTTTAATAGCTCGCACACATTCTTCTTTAGTGCAGAACATGTCTCTCACTTTTAACTCACCATCTTACCATGGATACGAGTTATAAAAAACACCATTGGATGTTTCATCGTCATGCATATCCATGTTTGTCATATGTTGAGGCGAATTATATACATGACTTGGAGGTAATGGCGTTGGATGATCATCATCTTCAATGTTGTTGTTCAACATATGATCGACTTGTGTCTCAGTCCATTCTTCTTCATCAACGACGTTGACTTCTGCTTATGCTTCTAGGCCGACTTCATTTGAGTTTTCTGAATCAAATTCATCAGATTCAAATTGATTAGTTATCTGAGATTGTTGAGATGATATACTTGGTTAAAGAGTAATATATAACTTAATAGAGTTGCAACCAAAATGTTTGTGACTAATAAACATATATTCAACATCTTCATCGTCCCGTACCTTTAGTGGGAAAAATTTACATTGACTGTTCTCGAAATAAATTGGATCTTGATACCTGATTTGTGACACAAGACCAGATCATATGCAGAATTCAATTGGTTTTTTCCAATGCAAGAAATCTGAATTTCTCTTAATCGTAAGTCGGATAGTATCGGTGTTTCGAAAATAAAACCCGTATACATCATACTCATATGTCTCACCGTTGCAGTGAGCATTGATATTATATTTGGGTGCAGATAACATTGTAATATTTTTTATGCAAATGAAAAGTAAATTTTTTGGTGCAGATGAATTTGTGTTGATTGTAGGATGAAATGGTAAGACACTTAAATAGTAAAGTGATGTGGCATGCATGCAATCCCTAACGCCAATCCTATTGGCGTCTGCATGTAATATTTGTACATGGGCGTCAGTCCATGTGGCGCCTTGCAAACCTCAAAACTCAGCATGCAGATAGCCATGCAGCCTGCAACCTATGTGAAGATCATGCATGCATGCAAGCATAAGAGGCACCGGTCCATATGGTGCTAGCATGAGAAATATGCATGTGTAAGCCAAACCAATTGACGATTGCATGCAAGCCCACTTATCCATGCATTCAAACTTTTGCATGTCTTTGCATGTCTCTCATTATAAATAGTCATGCAAGATTCACTTTTTTCATCATCAACAATCACTTCTTCCTTTGCAACAACCACTATTTCATCTGCAACAACCACTCTTTCATATATTTACTATGACAAGATGTCTCTCCTCACTATGGGTAAATCACATAGAGACACAGTTGCAACCATAACCACTTATGTAAGCGTTTAATTCTTGTATTATTTTTCTAAATAATTTTGTATAACGTTACTTATTTTGTTGTTTATTTTTTATAAAGTAACATATTTTGTTGTTTCTTTTTTAGGATGTTTATAAGTTTCGAACTCGTGTCCACGAATTTGTACACATGGACACGATGATTCAACCTTATGTCGAACTCGTCGGTTTTGGACATGTATGCAAAATAACGTCTTGGTCGGTTGATACTATATTTATTCTTGCATTATGTGAAAGATGGCGTCCCGAGACACACACATTCTGGTTTCCAACCGGTGAATGTACCGTGACGTTAGAAGACGTCTACATGTTATTGGGACTGCCTATCGAAGGTAAGGCGGTAAATGATAAAACCAATTATGCAAATTCAATTTGCATGGACCTCTTGGATGCTGATTTGTTAGATGATAACTCGAGAGGTCAAAGTATACTCCTATCACGCCTTAAAGCATATTATAACAACTTACAGTTAGATGAAAATTCTACTGAAGATGCCCAAATAATAAAAACTAGGTGTTACATTATGCTTTTAATTGATTTATTTTTATTCCTCAAAGGTAGTGATTCTAGTATGCATGTATGTATTTACCTTTACTAAGACATGTAGATAGAATAAGAAGTTACAATTGGGGTCCGCTTGTTTGACTTATCTTTATAGTTCTTTGTGTCAAAATGCACACAAAGACACATCTACATTTTCTGAATGTGTTGTTTTGCTCCAAGCATTGGGTTGGTCCAGACTACCATCCCTAGCCCCCGTCAACAACAACCCATTCACATTCCCGTACGCACAAAAGTAAGTTCTTAAAAATGGATTATATTTACTTACTTTACCGATTATTATCTCAAAATATTTTTTTACTTTTATGGTGCAAATGGTCGGCACGTGGTATGAGTTATAACAGATGTCCTAGACACTGTATTACCCAGTATCGCAATCTCTTGGATCACCTTCGGCCGACGAATGTATTGTCATTAACCTAATTATTTCGTAAAAAAATATAATTTCTTCTACCAAATTTATAATCTAATATATGTTCACATTTCAGTTCATTTGGTGTCCATATCTAAATTTGGATCATGTCCATGAAATCAACGAACAAGACGCAACCGTTTGGACTGCATGCACACCAATCATAAGATTCACCACTATGGAGATGCACAATAGTGATTGTGTTAAATTGCAGTTCAGTATGCTTCAACACATCCCAAATCCCCCCGGCAAACCTATGAGAATGCCATTTATGCAAAGTTAACGACCAATGGAACTTTAACCCATGGCAAAGCTTCGCTAGATCTGAGTGTCGAAAATGGAAGCACCGCCAAGACGATGTCTTAACTGACGATCCGATGCCAACCAAAGAAAAATCAACTCGTAATTATATGGCTTGGTACAGATCGGTTGGATTTGAGTTCATCGCCAAGGATATGTACCTATACGACCCACACCAGACAACTTACACACAAAGGTTCAACATCTAACCCCTAACAACATTGTCAGGCCGATTACTCATAACCCCATATCCATCAAATTTTCCGATCCATAAACACACAAACCTACAACCCTAACATGTCAAACACCCAACCACAATACCAAGAGCATACCTCGTACCACCACCAACAAGTAGATCATCATCAAGACACCCAACATCGCTATGCACCAAACACATCACCCTATCATAGCCGCCTTAGCCAAAACACTCAACGATCATTTAACACCAACCGTCCCTCCTCCTACTATAACCAAGAAGCCTAAACATCACAAAATCAAAACCTTCAACAACCATATGTCTATCAAACACCACAACAATCATTTCAACCTTTCCTCGACGCATCATTCACACCAATGTCTCCATTCAATCGTCCTGGTCGCCATCCAACAACTCAAACACAACCCAACTACTATAGCATGGCGGTACCCCTTCGATTCATACACAAGACTACGCTGGTTTGTCTGACTATCTCAGACAATCTCATACAGTTGGTGGTGATGTTTCTGGGTCCTCAGATACTCAAACATATGGGGTGAGTCATCAACGTGCGTTAGGGCCATGAGTTCGGGTAGATATGGGATGTGGGACCAGAGATCGGTTAGGTGATCCCGATCATCGACATTAGTCTTTTTTGTGTAAACGCGTATTAATATTAATATGAATTAGTCCGATTTCGACTTTATCTAAAATGTATAATGTTTTAAAAAAAAAATGACGAAACACACAGGTGCCAAACCAATTGGCGTCTCATTTAAAACTTAACACACAAGCGTCAATTGGATTGATATCACTAGGTGCACTAGCCAATCCAATTGACATCTCTTTTCTAAGTTTAAGAGCAGTCGCCAATTCATCTGGCGCCTCCTCTTTAAAGTTAGGTATTTTGAGAAATAATTTGAAAAGTGAGTTATTTTGCGATTTTTTTTTTAAATAGAGCTATTTGGATAACTTAAAAAAAAGTGATTTTCTATTTTAAAACTAGAGGGATGACATTTGTAAATTTAATAGAATTAAAGGGAGGCAAATGTAATTTCCTAAATAAATAATGTAAGATAACCTACACAATATTGATTTACCTAGTTAGTTGAACACTGATAGAGAACAAGGGCAGGTATATATACATATATCGTTACGTTAACCCCTCCATAAACCCTAAGCTAGTACCTCTTTTCGTCCTCTGTTTCATTCTTCAAATCCTCTCCTTCTACCGTTAACCTCCATCTTCCCCAGGTTCCATTATCGATTCCTTTATTTCTCTCTCTTTAATTTCAAAGTTTCATTGGAACGACAAGAAATGAAATTAACTACTTATTGGCCATGATTCAGTTACAAAATATCGAATTTGAAATTCTTGAAAATGTTTGCTTAATTTCAATTTCATGCTGGATAGTGGCTTATATGTTTGCTTAATTTTCGTTGCAGAGAAATGAGGAAGAAAGTAGATGAGCGAATCAGAACTCTTATTGAAAATGGTGTCAAATCAAGACATAGGTCAATGTTTGTCATTATTGGTGACAAATCTCGTGATCAGGTATCGTTTTTTAGCATAGTGATTTGCTTTTATATACAATTTCAACTATTATTGAAAGTCCTGAGTGTTGCGAATTCAAGTGGTTAATGCAAACTCTGTTGTATGCAGATTGTTAATCTTCACTATATGCTTAGCAAGGCTCAAATCAAATCCAGGCCAAATGTTTTATGGTGTTACAAGCACAAGCTTGAACTGAGCAGGTTTATTTTATTTTTATATATAATTGACTATGAATCAGTGTTGTGTTAGTAAACCATGATGTTAAACTGTAGTATATGTTTGTTAAAGTTTCATTCAACTTGATTAAAATGATTTTGAATGCATGCAGTCATATAAAAAAACGCGCCAAACAGATTAAAAAAATGATGCAACAGGGACTTTGGGATCCTGAGAAAGCTGATGCATTTTCATTGTTTGCGGAAAGTGGGGAAATAACTTATTGTTTATATAAGGATTCTGAAAAAGTTCTCGGCAACACCTTTGGGATGTGCATTCTTCAGGTATCTTACACTTCATACTAATTCAATATCTTGTCCGTTCGAGGATGTATTTTTCCCCCAACATAAATTAATCGGTTTTGCCATTATCTTTCTTTTAGGATTTTGAGGCATTGCAACCTAATCTACTGGCCAGAACAATAGAGACAGTGGAGGGAGGAGGGTTGGTTGTTTTGCTTTTACGCTCTCTGTCCTCACTAACCAGTTTGTACACGATGGTGATGGTAAGGAAGCAGATTCACAATTCTTATTTTTAGCCCCTTTTGCAAAACCATAATAGTTCATTTGGTTAATTATTAGAGTTCTCATAGACTATAATTGTAGAACCCTCTTCTGTTTATCTTTGAGCATCTGCCATCAGTAATTTGATTTAGGATCTTCTTTTGGGTTGTATTTATTGAAGTTCATAATGCTCACTATAATAGACAGTCATCTCTTTCCCAAAATTTATCCTTTATAATAAAAGGAATACTGGTAAATGCACGAGGTAGCTCTTCTATCTGATAAGTAATAACTTCAAGCCTTCACAATTATCATAAAAATATTTAATGAACCAAAAAACATTACACCATTTAATAGAAGGAAAATATATAGAAGTTTTGATCTGGTAAATCTATAGGGCCGTGGACAAGATTGAGAAGTTTAAGTGGGGTTTGGAGCATTATCCTATTAGTTCAGTAACTTTGAACTTCTCTCTAGTGGTCACGTGGTTGTATTTGAGATATTATTCTTTGTGGAAAGGGATGATTAAATGCAAGCGGTCATCAGAATTGTCAGGTTAGGATACTAATTTTGCTATTAAAGTCATCTCTCATATGCATGCCTGTGAAGTTCTTGTGTTAACTATTTGAGTGAAGTTACGGGGTAGGGGAGGAAGTAATCACAAACACCCGGGAAATTCATCTCAATTGCATGCTTGTGAAGTTCTAGTGTTTAACTTTTTGAGTTAACTTTATGGGAGAGGAGAGGAAGTAAGGTAATCACAAACACCCGGAAAATTCATCTCATTTGCATGCTTGTGAAGTTTGAGTGTTTAACTGTTTGAGTTCACTTCAAAAAAATTGTTGTATTGTCAGCTAGACTGGACAGCTCTCAGAATTTTTGTGTCATGTTCTTTATTCTCATTTCACAATTCACAGTCATTTCCTTCATTTTCTTGTTTTAGATGTTATACTTAGGAGGATTTCTTGTCCTTGTCAGAGGTAATTCTTTCCCATCTCTTAAATTTTTTGTATACAACAATAACTTGGCATCTTAGGTAGTTTCAACCACCTAAACCTAAAAAAGGACAAATAAAATGTAAGAACAATTATTGGGCAATCAAATGAACGCACAAAAAAAGAGGATAAGACATCTCTTAAGAGAATCTGATAAATGCAAAATATAGAACAAGAAAGGCACATCTACTATGTGTATGTTACTGGCATCTATAAAAAAATCCTCTAACTGTACCTTATCCAGTGAGCTCTATAAAGGTCACTTATTCTTGCAAACAATGAAAACATAATCCATGGGAATTGTTACTTTGACTTTACATCCATGCAAGTGCCGAATAACAGCAACACATCATGTTGTACAGTACCTTTGTGTATTTCTCTCTATACTCCTCTCCTTTTTTATTTCTTAAAACCTTTGAAATCACACATTCACATGCAGAAACAGATATGTAGTGCACATGAAAGACATACATAAAATTATTCATATGCAGGTTAACTTTTCAGCAACTGCAACCAAGAGCTCCTTCCAACTATTGGTTTATGTCTCAGCTAGAACAAGTTCACATTTTAGTCGAGTTAATTCTCAAACCTAAAACGTTTTTAAACATAATCACACATATATTTGACATTTGTTGTTAAAAAACCGGTATAGCGCTGCTATACCACTATTTTACATCGGAATTTGAATATCCGATACGATATGTCAACTTTGCTATTTGCTATATATCAGTGCATTTTGATATATCAGTTATAGCTGTACACAATCAATTGCGGAATTGTGTGTTTTAGTGGGGGCTGACTTTTTAAAACATTACAAAACTATTAAACCTAAAGTGGTGACCAATTGTTTTCAAAACATTAACATTTAAGAAGCACAAAACCTGAAGTGGGGAGTCGGTTAGTTGTTGGTATTGTATATAAAACCTAAAACAATAAAAACATCACCGCACCCTGCCTTCATCATTGAGTAACCGCTCTATTAACCACTATGTTCCTTCATCCCTTTCATGCAATGTATGCAACTGTGCATCATGCTTCATTAGTTGTTTGAAATAGAGATTTTACGTTTTATGTCAGATATTTATTTATGTTTAATTTATGTTCATGCAACTTTTATTTGTGTTGCAACAAGCTTTATTTTATATACAATTATTTATATTTCAACTGTTTTGCGGCTTGTGTTATTTACCCGCTATTTCTCCTATCGATTTTCTGGAAATCCGCTATTTTCTGCAATCCTCTATTAATAACAGTGTTTGGTCTAGGATTCTGTTAAATAGCTGTATTGTATGGTAGACATGCCCCCTTTAAATAATTTGGCGCCCAACAGAAATGAATGCACTGTTCACATTCCCTTAGTGCCATAAATTCATGTTTATATGGTTAAGTAGCTTATAAGGCCATTACTTACCATCCTACTCTTTTCTTAAAAGTCTCATTCCTATCAACTTACATATGGTTCACTTATTGCAGGATGTCCATGACAGATATCGAACTGAATCCCATTCTGAGGCTACTGGGCGTTTTAATGAACGTTTCTTACTATCACTTGCCTCCTGTAAGGCATGTGTGGTAATGGATGATGAGCTGAATGTGTTACCAATTTCGTCTCACATAAGGTCTATTACCTCAGTTCCTGTTAAAGAGGTATCCTTGTTACACCTTTAACTATTTCTTCCTTCCCTTTCTAACTTTTAAAGTGAAACGAAAAATGCTGTGTTTTTTTGGGTCACATTTTCCCCGTTTTTACTTGTGGCCTTAAATATAATATGTCTTGGTTGATGTCACAGTAAAAATAGATCCTTTTCCTTCCTGTCGGGTACTAGAGGGTGTTCTTACTTGTCGAGCTTTTAATGTATGATACTTGTTCTGGAATCTTAATGATAGTCTGATTGTGTTTGATAACTGCAAATTTTATATCTGTTAAGATGCCAGCTAGAGAAAGTAGAAAGAGGAAGATAGAATGGAGTAGTCCCCTACCATGGGATGATCTATACAACACACCCTCCTCATTTATATAATACACAACTAGGTCTAGGCTAAAGCACATCTCAATTATTCTAAACAGTGTCCAATTTTTCTGTTGTCTTTCATTGTGGTGTGAAATTCCTCATTGTCAGTGTTAGACGCTTTCTTATTGCTCCCTCCGTCCCACAATGAGAGAGACCCATTTGTAAAATAATTGTCCCAAGATGAATGACCCTTTTGATTTTCAAGGCAATATTAATTACTTGTTTTTCAATTTTACCCTCTAATTAATTCAACTTTCACCACTCTCAAGGCAACATAGTCTACTATGCATTTATGGTAATGGTAATACACGGTAAAAGATAATTGAATAGAAATATTATTCTCTCATTCACTTTTACACTTTTCTTAATTTGTGGGAAATGGTCAAATAGATCACTGGTTTTGGACAGAGGGAGTATTGACAATTATTATTAGAATGAATTTTGGAAGTATCATCTTCTGTTTTCCTGTGTTGCAATTTTGTACATAACACTCATTTATTTTATTTTTTAAATTGAGGTATTTGTTGTTCTTAGAATATTAATAATGACTCGTGTCACATACTCACTCTAACCTAACCTACGGCTAACTGTAGGGCATGGCTTTGCTATTTCTTAAATAAATCGGATTGCCAAAAAACTGTTATTTAATATTGCACGAGTTTTTTTCCCTCTCCATTCCCTTTCTTGGCAGCCAAGCTGGATGCTTGTTTGTTGAATTCTGATGGAATGTAAGTTTGTTACTGAATTGATGCTGTAGGACTCAGAGGGAGTCTCAGAAGTTGATCAGGGATTGAAGAAACTTAAAGAAGAACTGAATGAAGATTTTCCTGTTGGACCACTGATTCGGAAGTGTTGCACGTTGGACCAGGTACGATTATGTACCTTTCAACTTTTCACTGTTTACTATGGCCAGTCAAATTGGTGTTTTCAAGCGGTGCATGTCTGATATATATGTTTTCTGTTTATAGGGAAAAGCTGTCATAACATTCCTGGATGCAATTTTGGACAAGAAGCTCTGTGGTACCGTTGCTACTTTTGCTGCACGTGGCCGTGGGAAATCAGCTGCTCTTGGTTTATCAATTGCTGGAGCTATTGCCGTGGGGTACTAGGCTTTTCAGACATAAATACCTTCATGCATGATGGATACACCAAAATTGTTTAGGACCTCATTTGAAAATTATCTGGTGTAGGTACTCAAATATCTTTGTTACTGCACCCAGCCCTGAGAATCTGAGAACCTTGTTCGAGTTCATATGCAAAGGTTTGGGTGTACTTGACTACAAGGTACAGGTTCTTTCACTTGTTGACAGCTATTATCATTGATCCCTAATTAAGATGTGTTTAGTTGCAAACTTGCAATAGATCTAAGGATGTTGGTTGAGCAATGGACGGGAGTTGTAAGTAACCACTGACATTTATATTTGATTGCCAAATGGCTCATTCCCATTTAAATCATAATATGGTGCAAATTTGGACTATTTTATTGTGCCTAAGCTTACAACTCAGTTTTTTTGATATCATTTTTTTTACAAATGATGAAAATTTGATTTATTAACCTGTGGATTAAGACAAATTGTCAGTTGTAATGATTTTCTTGACCAAGTTTTAAATAGATAACACATTGTTATACTCCCCTTGTGATCAAAATATCTTCTTCCCTTGAGAATGAGTCATCAAAGAGAAGAAAAGAAGAGCAAGTTTGCAAACCGAATCACATACACATGTGTCTGACCAGTATTGGAAGCCATAAAAATCATAGGAATGTTTAATCAATTCAAGTTTCAAAGGCCCCGTAAGTTGTGGTGAAAGTTATTAACACAATTTATGCAACCGGGAAATCATATCTTTAAATTTAAATATTGTCAACACCAAGTATATAGTAAGCTTACCTCGTTCAATAATTCATTGTCGTATGTTAGGAAACTAAGTGAAAAGATTCTAGAAGATTCTAGGGTTATTAGTTTTGGGTCTTTTACAATCTCCTTTTTACCTAATTTATTGAGCAAAGAGAGTGTTTAAGAAAGCTACATTTCCAATGTGAACAGGAGCACGAACATTTTGATTTGGTAAAAAGTCAGATTTCTGAGCACAAGATTGTCACTACAAGAGTCAATATTTACAAGCACCACAGGCAGACCATTCAGGTAAGTTCATCAGTGATTTCATTGATGAATATGATTCAAAATGTGTCTTGTGAAGTTAAGGAAACTTACTGCTGTGATGTTACAAGTAATGAAAAAAAATGTAATTCTGGCCTTGCTTTTCATCCTAATTTCTTTCAGTATATACTGCCACACGAACATGAAAAGCTTTCACAAGTTGAATTATTGGTTGTTGATGAAGCAGCTGCTATTCCGCTGCCAATGGTGAAGTCTTTACTTGGCCCATACATGGTCTTCCTGTCTTCTACTGTTAATGGGTATGACTAATTTTTATTTTTGGGAAAACCTAACATATATCATAATAATTTTTTCTAGTGATGAGTTATCTATCCTTTTGCATTATTAGCCCTTATATTCCTCTTGAGTCAAGTATTGTGTCAAACTCATTTGAAGGGGCTAACTCCTGATTGTGATTTGATTACTAAAAAAACTGTGTTCCTTTTGCTCATGTGAAGTTATGAAGGAACTGGACGATCTTTGTCACTAAAACTTGTACAGCAACTGCAAGAGCAAAGCCATGTGTCTTCCAAGAGCACAGAGGGCACTGGTACGGTGCTTCTGTTATTCAGAACTCACTTTAAATAAATACTGTTTGTTTGCTATACACTGTTTAAAATTTTAAAACAGTCCAAGTGAATTATAAATTAATTTCTTTGGTTTTTAATGACCCATTATATGATTGTAATAAGTTTTGTTTAAAGATGTTGTTTTTTATAATAAGTGTTAGTTTTATTTTTTGTTCATTTGAGGTTATACAATACACTGAAATATATAAGCAGAGACGGTTAGAAAAATAATAACCAATCTACTAGCTAGGAAACATAGATACAAATGCAAAGGATAGAAAATAAAATAGAGAGTAAATCTTATCTGAATCAGATGATTAAAATCTTAAAATACTCTAAACTAATTTAAGGTGTTATACCGAATTCGTAACCATCTTTATAAAAAGGTATATGCATATATTATTGCTAGCTTTTTTTATAAACTTTCAGGTCGCCTGTTCAAGAAAATAGAACTGAGTGAATCCATCAGATATGCTTCTGGGGATCCCATTGAAAGCTGGCTTAACACATTACTTTGCTTAGATGTTTCAAACGCCATACCTAGTATTAGCAGGTTCTACCAAAGCTCATTTCATATTTGGAATATGAGTCCATTTTTTCGATCTCCATTTACAGTTCTTTTGGTCTGAAATCAGGTTACCTCCAGCCAATGAGTGTGATCTATACTATGTTAATCGGGATACTCTTTTTTCCTATCACAAGGACAGTGAATTGTTTTTGCAGGTAAAACCAGATTCATTGAATGATGTGGGTTGGTTGTGATTTATGGTTTCACTTGTTCAAATGCCATGATAAAGTATTTGTATTCTTGCAGCGAATGATGGCCTTATATGTTGCATCACATTACAAGAATTCTCCAAATGATCTACAATTGATGGCAGATGCTCCGGCACATCACTTGTTTGTGCTACTTGGTATGTTTCGTTTTCTTTCTAGTTATTGTTTTTTTTTGTTCATATGTTTAAATTTACCAGACTTGATTTAAACAGAAGAGTATTTGTATGACAGGGCCTGTGGATGAATCAAAGAATCAACTTCCTGATATTTTGTGTGTCATCCAGGTTTGCATTCCACATTAGGCATAAATAACCCTCACGGCATTGGGTTGCTTTTAATCTCTCTAGATTGAACCCAAGGGTTTGTTTGGTTTAAGAAAATGTTATTTTTTGTTATCATTGATTACAGCAACGCCACTTTCTGTTTATCATGCTTGTCTTTTTGTTGTGACTTCCTACTGTCCATAACTTTATTCACAGGTTAGCCTTGAGGGGCAGATATCTCGTCAGTCAGCCATCCAAAGTTTGAGCCATGGTCATCAACCTTTTGGGGATCAAATACCATGGAAATTCTGTGAGCAATTCCGAGATACAACTTTTCCTTCACTCTCTGGCGCTCGCATTGTACGCATTGCTACACACCCTAATGCAATGAGGGTAGGGTAACTTCTATATTCGACATATGATTTTGTTTAACCCAATTCTTCCAAAGTTGCACCTCACCTCTTATCCTCTACCTTATTAATTTTTTTTCTTTTCAATTTCAGCTTGGTTATGGTTCTCAAGCAGTTGAGCTGTTAACACGGTGAGTGCATGCCTGGTTTCCTTTCCTTCTAACTTAGTGATGCTCATTTTTAGCTTGTGTGTTAGTCAAGATGTTGCAAGAGCATTGAGTGTTCTCTAAATTTTTAATTTAATGTTGATTTGTTTTGGGGTCAATATTAGTTGGCTCAAATTTTTAACAAGATTACGACGTCAAAGAAAATAATGGACGAATGGAGAGTTACACTTCAAATCTGATTAATAAGAACAAGTGAAATAATATAAAATTGCGCAATTATAAAGGTATCAAACTTAGTAGCCATATAATAAGTTATGTTAATGGAAAGTAGGTTGAGTGGAGGCTAAGAAAATGAACCAAAATTGTTCATCATCTATTTGGTTTTATGCCTAAGAGCAAGGTTGTCATAATCGAGTTTTCACCTTGACTTGTTTTGCCTAGGTAAAATCAAAACGTAAAATCGTAGAATTTATCTCATATTAAAATAATATTGATATACCTGACAAATATTATACTTATATAATATTGTAAATGAATCATAGATTTAAAATATTACCTTAATTATAAAGCAAAAATATACTAAATCACCATAATAAAGTAAAGTAAAGTGTACTATTCATAATCATACTACATAAATTATCCACTGAATTGTAAAAAGTAACGTCCAAAAGATTATCCAAAAAACAAGAGTTTCTTAAGTTTCTCAAGTTCAAAAAAATAGATGTTTTCATTTTCATCTTCAACTTAATTGAAAGTTCAATCTTTTAACAACAACATCATCTTCATTTTCAACTTGATTAAATTCATCTCATGATGTTAAAGGTTCTTCAATATTAGAACCAAAGACAATTATTTGAAGATGGAGCTGGAGGATTGCTTGAATAAGAAGTTTCACAACTTGCCCTAACGTCAACATTGATAGGTTGTTGCATTCTCATCATCAAAATATAAAATAGGCTTTCTAAAATTTCAAAAAGTAAAGGTAAAATTGGGTCAAAGAGTTAAATCCAACGATTTTACACGATTTCAGCGAGATTTAAATAGTTTAAAATGTCTCAGAATACGACTTTACATAAAGCCCCAATGTTGTCAAATGACGGCTATAAATGCGCAACAGCATTGCCACGTGGCATTATTTGAGCAAACCACTAATTTCCTTTATCCGTGATTGACAATTCTGATCTCTAGAAGCAGAGAAGACCAAGAAAAAACATTGAACTTAGGTCACTTTACAATTCTGATCTCTAGAAGCAGAGAAGACCAAGAAAAAATATTGAACTTAGGTCACTAGTTTGGCCAGAGATATGATTAGTGATAGAATATTATGGTTGTTGTTGCCGTTTTTTTGTCTGGATTAGGCTTGGTTTCATTGTTTGTCAACAATTCTTCTGGCATTTTTCTGCAATGAATTAGTGGTCTAATGAAGAAGCTGAGTTATTTTTTAGTTAGGGTTTTAATTATAAAATGTTGGAATATTAGTTAATATATTCCTGTGTGATCTGATCACACATATTCCCTGCATACTCCATTTGGGACCTCATGGTTACAGTTATAGTCACATAAATACTAGCATCTACATTTATGGAGTATGGCTGTGCACATCTACTGTTCTTTGACTCTAAAATAGTGGTCGCCTGATGCTCGCCATGCAACATAAAAATATGGTTTAGCTCATGGTAGTCAGAGTCAAGAAACTCAAATTTAAGTTTTTTTTTCTCTTCCAAATCACCATAAATTCTTCAAGAAACTCAAATTTAGAATCATAAGATTCATAAAATATAATCTTAAATGCCAAAAACAACTTAAAACTCCAAATAAGCAAATCCGTACAATTTTAAACGTAATTGCAAGTTATTCAAATTTCAAACAATTCATGTTGGATAATGTTATAATCACTCTAGGGATTTTCATTTCCATCATCACTCTCAGAATTTGGGTTGAGCCTTACTCTCATCCCTACAAAACCGGCTTGTAGGGTGAGGATTGCTCCCACTTATAAACATTGTTGAAATACAAGAGATTAAGAGACATTTGAATAAACCGTGTTTTGAAAAGCACTACAAAGACTTCATTATATATAGAGATTATAACTAATTACATGATATAGTTGATGTGGGACTATTCGATATACAAATATTCTTAATATTATATTTACAAATATCAACACTCCCCCTCAAGCTTGAGCATATAAGTCAAATGCACCAAGCTTGTTACATATATAATTAGTTCTGGGGCTTCGCAGAGATTTTGTAAAGATGTCTGCCAATTGATCGTTAGAGTTGACAAAGTTTGTGACGATGTCACCTAATTCGATTTTCTCTCTGACAAAGTGACAGTCTATCTCAATATGTTTGGTCCTCTCATGGAAGACTGGATTTGAAGCAATGTGCAATGCGACTTGATTATCACAAATAAGTGTCATTGGTCTCGCTTCTTCAAATTGAAGTTCCTTGAGCAACTGTTTTAACTAAATAAGTTCACATGTTCCCATTGCCATGACCCTATACTCTGCCTCAGCGCTTGATCTTGCAACTACGTTTTGTTTCCTACTTTTCTAGGATATAAGGTTTCCTCCAACAAGTACACAATACCCAGAGGTGGATTGTCTATCAATGGGTGACCCTGTCCAATCAGCATCGGAGTATCCAACTATCTGAGTATGTCCTTTATTTTCATACACTAGACCTTTTCCTGGAGCACGTTTGATGTATCTCAGAATTCGGATAACAACATCCATATGTTCCTGACAAGGGGAGTTTAAGAACTGACTTACCATACTAACTGCAAAAGAAATGTCTGGACGAGTGACTGTGAGATAATTCAACTTTCCAATCAATCTTCTATACCTTCCTGAGTCAGATAGAGGCTCCCCCTGATTGGGTAGTAGTTTGACACCTGGATCCATAGAAGTATCAACTGGTTTAGCATTCAACAAACTTGTTTCTTCCAAAATATCATAGCATATTTCCGTTGAGAAATCACCAAACCATCTATAGATTGGGCTACCTCAATACCCAAGAAATAACGTAGTTTACCAAGATCTTTTGTCTGAAATTGATTTGAGAGATGTTGCTTTAACTGGAGTATACCCTGCTCATCACTACCAGTTATGACAATATCATCTACATACACAATAAGATAAATACACCCTTGGGCTGAGTGACGATAAAAAAACAGAATGGTCAGCTTCACTACGGACCATACCAAACTGTTGTACTACAGTGCTGAATCTGCCGAACCAAACTCTCGGAGATTGCTTAAGACCATAAAGAGACCTGTGTAACCTACACACCATATTCGATGACTCCCCCTGAGCAACAAATCCAGGTGGTTGCTTCATATATACTTCCTCTTCAAGAACATCATGTAAAAAAGCATTTTTGATGTCAAGTTGATGAAGAGGCCAATGTCGAATGGCTGCAATGGCTAGAAGAAGTCTAACAGATGCCATCTTGGCTACAGGCGAGAAGGTATCACTATAATCCAATTAAAAAATTTGAGTGTATCCTTTGGCTATCAAGCGAGCTTTAAATCGATCAATCTTACCATCTGGATCAACCTTCACTGTATAAAGCCAACGACAACCTACTAAAGATTTCCCATGGGATAGAGGAACCAATTCCCAGGTACCACTGCTTTGAAGAGCACACATTTCATCAATCATTGTTTGCCTCCACTCAGGGTGAGACAATGCTTCACATGACGTTTTAGGAATAGAAACAGAAGACAAAGAAGACAAACAAGTATACTGCAAAGGGGAAAGACGATGATAACATAAATCAATATAATGCGGAGAAGGATTTCGTGTTTGACGTATACCTTTTCGAAGGGCAATCGGAAGATCGGACTCAGGTTGCAGGATCAAATCCGGTGATGGCGGAGGCGTCGGAGGAGAGTCTGCAATGACCTCAGGGACAGGGATGACAGACGTTGGGTGACGATGCTGATATGTTTGAAGTGGTCGAGAAGTGGGTGGGTCAGGAGCCCTAGACTGATGGGGGATAATGGTAGGCGGGACATTAATAACTGCCGGAAAAGGTGTGGAAGTACTTTCTTGAATGGGTTCTGGAGTTACGTGACTGGACTCGAAATATGGAACCGACTCGAAGAAGGTAACATCGGCCGATACTAGGTATCGTTGTAGAGTATGTGAATAACAACAATAACCTTTTTGGGATCGATGATAACTAAGAAAGACACACTTTAGTGATCGAGCTGAGAGTTTATCAAGATCAGGAGAGAGATTGTGTACAAAACATGTGGACCCGAAGACTCGGGGAGGAATTGGGTGAAGTGGAGAATTGGGAAAAAGGATTGAATGAGAGATTTTATTGTTAAGGACAGATGAGGGCATGCGATTTATAAAATAACATGCCGTTAGCACAACATCCCCCCAAACTGAAGTGGAACATTACCATGGAGAAGTTGGGTCCGAGTGGTTTCTACAAGATGCCGATTTTTGCGTTCGGCTACCCCGTTTTGTTGAGGTGTGCGAGGGCATGATGTTTGATGGAGAATACCATTGCGTGACATGAAATTCTGAAATTGTTGGGATAAATATTCACGGGCATTGTCACTTCTTAAGGTACGGATAGACACACCGAATTGAGTTCTTATTTCTTGATAGAATTGTTCAAAAATAGAAAATAATTCAGATCTATTCTTCATTAAGAATAACCACGTGCAACGTGAAAAATCATCAATAAAGGTGACAAAATACCTAGACTCAAGAGTAGAGACAGTACGCGAGGGACCCCAAACATCGGCGTGAACTAAAGCAAAAAGGGACGAAGCTTGTTTATTAACTCGATTGGAAAACTGACCACGAGTGTGTTTCCCTAGCTGAGACGACTCACAATGTAAATTAGATACCTTCGATAAATTTGGCACCAACTTATGTAGTTTGGAAAGACTGGGATGACCTAACTGAGCATGGATACTGAGTGGAGAATCTTTGACTGAGCATGTCTGAGATGACACTGAGAGGTAATAAAGGCCTTGAGACTCACATCCGACACCAATCGTCCGTCCCGAACTCCGATCCTGCAGGGTAACATTATTATTAGTGAAGGTGACACTACAATCAAGAGAACGAGTTAAACGACTAACTGAAAGTAAATTAAATGGACAATTAGGTACATAGAGGACAGAAGTAACCGAGAGAGAAGGTAGAATTCGAACAGTAGCAATCCCTTCGGATCGGGTTTGAGAACCATTGGCAGAAGTTATAGTAGGTAAGAAACCGGATGTAGAGAGGGAAGAGAAAAGACTTTTATTACCGGTAACATGATCAGACGTACCAGAATCAAGGACCCAAGACCCAAGATCGGTAGAGGCGCTTCTGCTGGTAGTTTACCGGAGGATTTTGAAAAGTGAGAAGCAAACCGGAGTGATGACACAGTTTGCAAAAAAAATTCTCACCTGAAGACAGTGGATCAACCGGGTAAAGCACGACGAAGAAAGAATTGCCTCTTAGCAGGCTCTAGATACCATGTTGAAATACAAGAGACTTTATTATATATAGAGAGGTTATAATTAATTACATGATATAGTTGATGTGGGACTATTCGATATACAAATATTCTTAATATTATATTTACAAATATCAACAAACATAACACATGCCATGTCTCTAAGGTGAGACTAAATCCACCCCTTCAAAGACAACACAATGAAGGTGTTTGGGGCTGCAATAAAGGCAAGCCAAAGTGCCACAATTAAGGCGACTAGAGACGAACCACAATTAAGGCGGAGAGTCGAACACACTCCTTCACGCTTGGGCCTCAATGAGCCCAAAGCGTGGATGATGTGGGAAGCCCAACAATGGATCTAGGATAGGCTCTGATACCATCTCAGAATTTGGATTGGTCTAACTCATCTCTATAAATCCGGCTTGTAGGGTGAAAATTGCCCTCACTTATAAACACAACACATGTCATATCTCTAAGCAATGTGAGACTAAACCCACCCCTTCAAAGCCAATACAATGAAGGTGTTAGGGGCTGCAATGAAGGCAAGCCAAAGTGCCGCAATTAAGGCGACTAGGGGCGGACCGCAATTAAGGCGGAAAGTCCAATAATCATCATCTTTATTTTCATCTCCATTTTCGCCTCCATCTCCATCTTTATCTCTGGCTCCGCATGTTCGTCGTCCAAATTATGGATGAGAACAACATCCTCATCCTCTCCAGCATGGTCTTGATTCTCTTGTACCAAGTCTTCATCTAAAGTTTCATTGCCTCCATCTTCATCCATAAACCAATCATCGTCAAATCCAATGTCAACAAACTCCATCTCGTGTTCTTATTATGACTTTCTTTTTTGGCCCATCTTGAATTAGCCATGACAAATGTAACATCATCATCCATTTTTTTGCACAAACAATTTCTTCTTTTTGTATGAACCTTGAAACAATAAACGAATACAAATTAAGATAAACAAAAATGAAAGTATTTTACAATTTAATTCTATTTTTTTTGAATTTTTTCCATCTCGAGGGCACTCCAATTACGTTCACACCCTTATGAAATAGGAACTGTTTATCAAGCACAATACACAAATTGTAAATTGTTTGGAAACCTTCCAAAACCTGTTATCCAAAACCACATCTTCAAGAACTTTCCCAGAAGTATTATCATGTACCTAGCTCATTCTTTTTTCACCAACCTCTATGAACTCCTTCTCCACTTGAGCGTTTGTTTTCTTGATCAATTTTTATTTTGAAAATAAGCAACAATTTTCAGCATTTCCTTCTTGACTTCCTCTGGTACAGCCCTACCTGCTCCCATATCTTTGAGTTCCAGCCAAGCGATGATTCATTCAATAAAGACCCGTGGTTACTCTTTTTTGACAATACTTGCACTGTATTTTCATAGGATTTCCATCAAGAGGAACACCATACTTCCCGGCCGCATCACTTCTATTACAAGTAACATTTTTTTGGCAATACCTTCTCTTATGGTGCACTTGCAGACACGGGAGGCAAACAACATACAGAAGCCACGGATATAAACCTGTAGCAACATAGTAATGTAGAGAACATAGGGAAAGGCTCAAAGAAAGTGCTGCTTCACAGCTTATAAATGCAAATGGGTTGTTGTCTTGTATGAGAGAGGGAGTGCAATGAATATGTGTGTGTAATAGGAAGATTTCCACAAACTAATAGACTTAGTGTGCGAGAACCTAACTGTTGCAGATAACAGCACAAATAAAACGTGCTTTTTAAGGGTTTATGAACATTATTAGTTTTCATTTTTAAGGATTCGGGTCACATGCTCTCATATTCAACCCATGAACCCAGAACTAAGAGGGACACGAACAAAATCAGCAACACGCACAATTGCCCGTGGTTGAATGGTATCGAAAAATCATGCGATTCTACGCGCCTGCGGGCGGTTTTAACTACCATGGTTTATCTTGCGTATGACTGTATGGATCCCTCATTTCCTTATTTTGTTTATATAAAAAATGCTTCAATTTGGTCTGCTTTTAGTCTTTAAATATGTTAACGTGTTAAGCAGCACATTATTGATCAATTTCTACATACCATCTGCAGTTATTATGAAGGACAACTTACGCCTATCTCTGAGAATGATGTTGACGATAAAGTGCACATTCCACGAGCTAGAGTTACAGAAGCTGCAGAGAAGGTATAATACTTCTAAAATCCTTTTTTATTGGCTTATTTTGTTCTGCCTCTGCAAGTTGTGATAACGTTATCTAGGTGTAGTCTAGTTGATTAGCATCTCGGCACTGTTAAAACCAAGATTCACTTGGTAAAGAAAGAACTTCATAATTTTGAGATGATGTTGTGAAATGGCAATGCTTTATAGCAGTTGTTCATTGTCTATAGTTAGAGGCAACTGGAAGAGCTTTTTTAGGACGTATGCTGCAGCCCCCTTGAATGGAAAAATTTGTCTTGGGTTGTGGTGTTCAACTAACGGGTTTTTTAGAGGAGCTTCTTTGTAGGTGATGCAGCAGGACTTTCTTTTATGTTGATTTATTGTGTGTCCTCTTTCTTGTTTCAGTAAAAAAGGATAACTTTTGCTTTGTTCTTTTTCCATGCCTAATTTTTTTCTTTTTATTATTTATCAAAGAAAAGATTAAATAAAAGAAAAAGAAGATTACAAATTGTAAGGAGGATGAGAAAGAGAGGAGTCACTGAAATGTATATTTCTAATTATAGTTAAATAACAGAGACTAAGCAACAGCTACCACAGTATCTGAAAATAGACAGTTTTTATCATTCTCTTTTCAAATTCCGGGTGGGCAAACTTTGTTGATCACCTTGAGTTTGTCTTAGAAACATAACCTGAGCTTAGATAGAGCCTTTGTTAGAGCATATGCAACTTGTGCACAAGAAGAACTTTATCAATAGTTACTATTTCTGATCTGGTTCAAAACTATATCATGGATAACAATATTCGACACATTATGCTTGATGTGGGCATGAAGCAAAAGCATTTGAGCTGTGTTGAGTTTGTCGCAATGTATGTCCGGAGTAGAATCAGAAACTTACAATTCAGCTAGATGTCATATAATTTCTTCTTTTGTGGTATGGCCATGAAGCTCACTGGTATTGTGCTGCTCATGGATGGCAGTTGTGAGTTGTCAAAGTTATGGTCTGGTTGTTTACTGCTTGTCTCGTCTCATAGTGTCTGTGATAGGTAGGTGGGCTTGTCATCCATTAGAGTAGTTGCAGGGAAGGTATGACACAGCTGGTATGACAAAACAGTCCTGAAACACGAGGTATTGTCACTGCTTTCCGGCGTAAGTGGCTTGGCGATGCAGAGGCTTGTAGTGTTTTCAATGTTTTTGGACAAACAGTCATGATGACATGTGGACCGGAGTTGTTTTCTAGTGCCACAAGAACAATGGTGGTTGCAGGTGGTGGGAAAGGAGGGCACACTGATAAATGCCTTGGAGGTTTTGTGGGGGCTAGGTGATGTCCCAAAAAGATTGTCACTTTTAATTTCCTTTAATTGTAATTGATTTTTTTCAATTGTATCCTCTCATTAATACTATATGCATCATTCCCAAATTTTTATTCTTCACTTCACATTTATGATAATGGGAATACACAGTTGGTTAATAAGGTTAATTTGGTAAAACTGTTGCTATATTTCCTAATTTGAAACAACTCTTTAATATGTGTGAAACAAGGAATGCTACAGTTATTGTAGGCGAGATGAAGTATATTCTATTAATATTTTTCAAACAAGATTGTTATAGTATTCTCTGTTTGTTTTTTCTACTCACTTTGATCATATTTCATAAATAGAGGAAATCATGACTCTTATTAGAGGCCTATGTATGTATGTTATTTCAATTTCAATATCTGAATTCAATCATGACTGAAGGCTGCAATTCGAACAAAATTGATAGGCTATGTTTGATTTGTTATTGTCTGTGGTTTTACGTATATCACTTTATAATTATCTTTCCAACACTTATCTTTTCTTATGTCACAACTATGAATTCAGGTTTCACTACTTGAAGAAACTGTAAAACCCAGAACAGATCTTCCTCATTTGCTAGTACATCTACGTGAAAGGCGCCCGGAGAAGCTCCATTATATTGGTGTCTCCTTTGGCCTAACCTTGGAACTTTTCCGATTTTGGAAGAAGCATAGATTTGCTCCTTTCTACATTGGCCAGATTCCAGTTAAGCTTTGTTTTTTTTCGTAAGCAGTAGACTCGGCAATGTGTTTTTCTGATCAATAATTGATTAACATATTGTTTTCTTGACCTGATAGAATAATGTGACTGGTGAGCATTCATGCATGGTCCTGAAATCTTTGAATAATGATGAAGTTGAAGTTGATGAATCAAATCAGTGGGGCTTTTATGGTCCATTTTACCAGGGTGGGTGTATCCTTCTCTGCCATTATGATCTCTGTGTTCCATTCCATATTTGTGATTCATCTTAAATTCTGATTATTTAGTTTGCTATCTTCTGTAGATTTTAGGCAAAGATTTGCAAAACTTCTGGCTTCCACTTTCCGTGACATGGAATACAAGCTTGCTATGAGGTTAGTATTTGTCTTTTGAAATGGATATTATGAAATTCCTTGAAATCTAGGGTGCTACAGTTATTAACAATTAGATCATGTTGATGAGTAAGATTTTCTACCTCATTTAATCTTTTTAAATATAAGAAGTATCGTTAGATGAGAAAAGTACATAAGCTGTGGATAAAATATGCTCCTAAAAGAAAACAGAACGTGCAAATCATAGAAAGCCAGAACAAACTACAAAGACAAATCACAAACAAAGTTTGCCAGTTTTTTTTTTTTTTTGCATGTTTATCAATGAATCCCCTTTAGAATATTCATTTGCAGAGTGCATCTCCAGTGAGAGTAGTGGGACTTGCTTAGATGTTAATTATAATATTATTTTGGTATGCCACATGTGATTTATGTTTCATATATTTAGTTAGAGTTGCATATTTAAGCAACCTTGAAAGAGACTTCCATAGAATTTGAATGTTTTTTTTGGTGTGCATATGATAGTGTATAAGTGGCAAAGAGATATGAGGCGTTGAAGAGAGAGGATTTTGGGGAGGGGAATTAAGCAACTTTGTGAGAAACTCTCATTAGAGTGAAAGTTGAGTGATTGGGCATACATGGACCCCACACGTGATTTTGGTTAAAGAACTAAAAATCCCACATCGGACAACTGCATTTCTTAACCAGAACAATTTCCTAACCACATTTGTAGGGTTGAGTTAGGCCCAAGCACATTTCTTAACAAGAACAATTTCCTTTTCAATATCTTACAAAGTAATATATTCTTGTGCAAGAAATGGAAATAAGCAATTGAGGTTCTTTTCTTTATTTTCAATTATTAAATAATGTGTTACAAATATATGGTGAGAGTAAGTGAGAGTCAGGGTTTGTTCTATTTATCTACCATCTATTTACTGCCAATTTATGAGAGAAAAACACAATTGATAAATTAGTGAGACTTATTAGTAGGATCTATTTATTGAAATGAGTCCACTAAATACACTTGCCTATACTCGAGCTATCCAAGATATGTACGGGGGGTTTCGACTAATGTGAGGACATAGGGTTAAGAGACAATGGTTTTCCATAATAGGGTTGCACCAAGATTCAATCGTAAATCCTTATCTTCTTACTTTTACATAAGACATTCAAGAGTTAGCATTAAGATGTATGCTTTTTATAGATGATATAGTTTTAATTGGAGAGTTGACGGATGATTTAAGTTGGAGGTTAGAGACTTGGAAGCGAGTCTTAGAAGCGTATGACTTCAGCGTGAGTAGAAGTAAGACATAGTATATGGAATGTAAGTTTAGCTATAGGAGAAGCGGTTCTAACTTAGAGATGAAAGTTGGAGATCTGTCATACCACAAGTTATGCAGTTGAAATGGAGGAGAGCTTCAGGTGTTTTATGTGATACGGAAGTACAACTCAACTGAACAAATTTTTTTGTTGGACAACTGTGAAACCGACGATGTTGTACAAAACATACTGTTAGGCGCGAAGAACCAACACAAAAATAAACTTAGTATAGCAGCGTTGAGGATGTTGTGTTGGATGTGTGGTAAGACTAGACGAAATAATATTATAAATGATGATATTAGAGAGAGGGGTGGGTAATAATACCTATAGTAGAAAAGATGACGGAAACTATGCTTAGGTGGTTTAAGTTATAGAAACTATAGAGACCGGTAAATTATATAGTTAGAAGAGTAGATCATATGAAGATAATCTAACCGCTAAAGGTAAAGGAAGACCTAAAAAAATTATAGGAGAAATTATAAAGAATGATTAGATTAATGAGTTGGATAGATGTATGCTTTTTGATAGAACATTATAACGTTGTTTATTCCAAGTAGCTGACCCATTTAATATAAGGAAGATTATAGGAGAAATTATAAAGAAAGATCTCGAAATTGATGAGTTGGATAGAAGTATGATTTTTGATCGAGTATTATGACATTGTTTGATCCAAGTAGTTGACCTCACTTAATAGGATAGGGTTGTCGTCTATCTCTCTCATAAATGAAAGGTAGATAAATGGAAGTTAGATAAATGGAGCAAATCGGGACTCATGTTAAGTATTTCTCTTTCGTTTGGTTTGAAATTAAAAGAAAGTTACAGTTCATGCTTTTACCCTTCCTTAAAATTCTACAGTTATTGCATACTTTAATCCGATATTCATTAAATAGAATTCAAATATGAAATTCTGTAGGATCTACATCCTTCATTTATTCATTAGTGCCTTTTATTTTGATAATGTATCCAGCATCATAGACCCCAAAATCAACTTTACGGAGCAAGAGCCTATCAAGACAACTGCTGACAAATTATTGGGATCAGTTAAAGAATATTTATCACCACATGATATGAAGCGACTAGAGGCTTATGTTGACAATCTTGCTGACTTTCACCTGGTAAGTTCTCATTTGATGGATACTTATTTAACTTTATTTCTTGATGATCACCCAACCGATACTTTTTTGGTCATAAAAACTTGAGCTGTGTACTCAACTCTAAAGTCCTATCAGTTCTCACTCTTAATAAAATATGATGTTCTGCCTTAAGTTAAATGACCTAAGAAGTGGTTCAGGATGGTGGCCT
Source organism: Lathyrus oleraceus (assembly GCF_024323335.1). Lineage (NCBI taxonomy): Eukaryota > Viridiplantae > Streptophyta > Magnoliopsida > Fabales > Fabaceae > Lathyrus > Lathyrus oleraceus. The sequence goes on from NC_066585.1 coordinate 93,481,905, forward strand.
TATGCAGCATCGGACATAAAGCACCATGTGTGTGTGTGTGTATACATAGCTGAAGTTGCGATGTAATAGTTGTATTGAAGTTTAGGCCATTGATGTGGTGAACTTTTAAGCATGATCTTAACTTTTATTTTTATTTAATTGACAGATTTTAGATTTAGTTCCTACACTGTCGCACCTGTATTTCCAAGAAAAGATTCCAGTTACATTATCACATGCTCAAGCTTGTGTGTTACTCTGCACAGGTCTGCAGAATCAGAACATTTCCCACATTGAGGTCTGTTTGCTAACTTACATCATTTTTTGTTTAAATAACACAATCATGTGATCATTTAGCAGTAGGCACCTACCTATCTAATATTTTATACGGGCATCAACAAAGGGCAGTCAAATGCTGTCTGCCATTACTGGATTAACGTTATAGAACATTTTATCCTCACTCTTTTCATCATGATACAAATTGTCTATTAAATCAACAAATCACCGTAAAATTATTTTCTTAATATTGTAAGAGGTTTTAGTAGACCACCTTTTTTGCCATTAAGTAGAAGTATTTATTCTGTTTGATTTCTTCCCTGTTGGTGCATTTTAATAAAGATGGAATCACATTCTATTTTGTGCACTTTCGTTTAATAGGGACAAATGAAGCTGGAAAGACAACAAATATTGTCTCTATTTATTAAGGTTATGAAGAAATTCTACAAACATCTATATGGCCTTGCATCCAAAGAGATTGAGTCAACCATGCCACGACTGAAGGAAGTAAGTTAATATTAGTTGAACATTTTGACTGAACTTCATAGAAAGTTTGGTTAATGAAATCCTCACATGCATGTTCTGCAGTATGTAGTCAGGATACAAATTCTACCTAATTTTGCAGCTTCTCTTTTTATCTTTCACTAATCTTGAGTCTCTTTTTCTTGGTTTTCTTTTATTTTGTCTCTAGATTGTTATGGAACCTCATAGTGTTTCTGTGGACGAAGACCTCAACGATGGGGCTAAACAAGTTGAGGTATGTACTTCCAACTTTTGCTTTTTTGTTGTTGCTGAAGATCCTATGATAATCCCCACACTTGTTTGTTTCCACATCCAATTGTTAGTATAGCTCTTATCTTTAATATTATTTCTGGATTACTGGATAGGACGATATGAGGTCAAAATCAGAATCACTCTTTACTCCTGAGTTGCTCCAGCGATATGCCATCGAAGACGGAGAATCCTTTGACAATGTTTTGCAAAGTACCGGTGGAAAAATACCCACAGGTGGTCTTGTCAGTGTGAAATCCAACAGGAAAATAATTAAATCTGAAAAGGAGAATGGAAGTCATAAGAGTGATAAAAAGAGGCGTGGAGACAACCACAGCCATAATAAATCAAGTAAAAAGGAAAAGAAGAATAGGTCTTCGTAACTTAGAGAAGAATTGTTGCAGAACAAACCATGAAGGTTCAGGCATTGTTGGTCCTGAGTAGTAGTCAGAACAGAAGTAATAGTGAGGAAAGTATGTCTAAATTGAAGAAACTGCTAATTTTGAGGCAATTTCCAAGTTAATTTTTCCCTGCCTCTGGTGGAGGAAGGTATATTAATATTTTTTACTCTTTATTTACAAGCAAATGTTTTAAGAAACAAATTTTGATATGTGAATGATTTATTCAAAGTTTTATGGTTATGAGAAGAGTTCTAATCCTCAATTACTCAACATATCTGGTACTCAACATATCTGGTACTCACCATATCTCTAGAGTTATTATAAAATATTAGAAGAGAAGTGGCACACTTAAAGAAAATGCAGACGCTCAAAAATTGCTCGTCATATATTATAATCGAGTTTAAATTGTAAAATAGCTCAATCTTATGTTTAGTTACACATTTTGAATTAATCTTTTTCGATTTTGAAGAAACTTTTGAAGTTTATGTAATTTGAACATGACATTTTATAGGGGCTATTTCATTTATTGTTATTTGCTGATTAAGTTGAAGATTTGAATTATTAATTAATTTATAAAATATTGTATAAATATGTTTTTCATATGAAGTAATTTTTTCATAGTAAAACCTGGAGTTTGACAACTTCAATAATTCTATACTCCTTCGCCTTACAATGAGTGATCCAGTTGATTATTTCATACAAATTAAAAAAAAATAAAAAAATAATTTTTTTTTCATACAAATTAAAAAAAAATAAAAAAAATGTTTGTTGAGTGTGTGTGTGATGGAGCATTGTAGAAATTCACATACACATTTTTACATTTCAAAAAAGGCAAAGCCAATTAATTGATAAATCCAGGATGCCTCCTTCAAAAAGGGTAATTTCTGAGTTTTATAGAATCTATGACAATATCTAGGATGTAATAAGCAGCCCCCTTTCATCATGCGTCATAGAACAAAATTATACATTATTCCATTATAGACAACATGGTTGCTAATAAGTTATTTCTAGAAGCAGCAAAAGAACAAATTAACAAGACTCACAACAAGAGTTTCAGACATGCATCCATTTTGGATCATCAATTTGTACCACAGCATGTAAACTTGAACCCTCTGGAGTTCCCAATGGAGGATCAATGCATGAACAATTGTCAACAAAAAAAAGCTCCCACTCTTTGATTTCACATTTATCTAATGCACCAACTATTCTTCTCCTCTCTCTTTCATCTGGAAATGCTCCATCAGGACTAACAAGTACTGCCCCAGTATAAGACTGCCCTGCAGCTCTAGCAGCGCCATGATAGTGAAACAAGCCCCAACTAAGATCATCGGCTACATCAACAACTGTCCAAAACTCGTTCGAAACAACTCCGTTATCCAATACACTGAAATAGAATGTTCCTTGTGTCTTACCTCTTTTAACCCGATATTTTCTCCTCCTCCATACCATCTCGCCTTCAAATGTTTTTACCTGAAAGACCGGTTCATACCAGAACGACCCTTTTGCTTTTCCTCTATAGAATAGCTGATATTGGCAAGGGAACTGATCATACGCTGGATTCTGCCCCGCCACAACGCGCCAGCTCCACTGCAAACTTCCTAACCAACCAACAAACAAATCTTCCGCAATTTCATGGCTTAAATCCTGCCCGCGAAACTGAACCATCGGAGGCACGTATGGCTTGGTAGGGACTTCTGCTTCCAATTCAAGACAGTTGTTTTTCTGTAACACGCAGAGCGAAAAGGCTTCTAGATTTTCACTTTCGTACGAAGCGATACATCGGTAGTTACAAACTTGATCAACAGGACTACACTTATTCAAGCACTGAAGAGCTTTTCTACAATTAGGATCCAACAAGCAATTAAGTACTTGCTTGCCACAGTTCTTCAACATACAATTCAAGGTTGAAAAACCCTTTGCTCTTAAGTTCTTCAATATTGGAACTGGCCTTATATAAGCATTGATTAACAATAGCAAACAGAATCTTATATCATCAGAACTACGTCGATCCCATGCTTCGGACACAGTTTGTACTACTTCGTATGAATCTTTAGTTTTATCTAACTCGGAACTCCCCAATATTTTTCCAAATATACTTCCTTTCACTTCATTATCAATATCATAGCCTCCTAATTTGTTCTTCAAATCAGGTGAAGAGTCGAAGCATATTACATTTTCAATAGTTTTGGTTCTGATTTTAATCCAGTTAACTGATTCTTTGTTTGTAACAGCAACAATCACTAATATATCCGTCTTCAGTAATTCGCTCTCGAGCCTCGTGGCAATTTGTTCATTAGATTGAATGCATTCATCGGTAAATACAAGAAGTTCATATCCTTGATCAACCCATTTCAATCTTTTTGCCTGGTAAACGGGAACATTAATAACTTTGTTAACATGAGCTTTTTTGGATAAGTTTATAAATAAACACTGAATCAAAGATCACACACAGCACAAAGATGAAAATACTTAACCGTGTGAAGCATGACTTGTTCCCAAGACGCAGAGTTGAGAGGGCTGACAGCTCCATGGCCAACGACAGCCACCAACCTCACCGGAGGCTCATCTGTCGTTACGGTGGAGTTCACAGCAGTTGATGATGGACGAAAGCAAAAATGAGAAGTGTGTGAAGTAGAGAGAGTGATTGAGAATGAGCATGGCGATGGAGAAGAATAGGAAAAGGGAAGAAAAAGGTTGGAAGAGAGAAAGGAGTGTTGAGGAGAGAATGGATTGTTTCTATGAATAACTGGTGTGGGATGATGATGATGATGATGCAGTTGAAGTTGTAAGAACATTGTAGAATACAATTACAAAGCAAACGGTAAGAGTTATCATGTGTTAGCAAAACAAAAGAGACTCACAACCACACACCGCTACTCTAACAGTATTTTTTTAAAAATATTTTTTTATCTAACTTCGATGAAAAATCTAAAATGTTCTTTAAATTTTAGTAAGTCATATCATCTTAAGATATATCAAATGAGTATTATTTAAAATAAAATAAAAATTTATTTTGAATATGTATCTCCGAATACTTTCAACAAATATGTGAATATTTGAAGATCCCAGTTAATATTCTGGAAATGCATATTCGGAATAAAAAAATATGATGGTACCGAAGATGCATTTTTAAAATTTTCACTAATACAAGATAAAATTTTTGAAGTCCATATTTGTCTATAACTATTAAATATAGGCTTTTGTATCATGTCTCATACATATAGAAAATGTTGCAAATGTAGCAAATGAACATCATCTTCTATGTCGTAAATGTTTCATTTTCCAACGTGACATTCGGGCGAAAATTTAAGATTAGTGAGTGTAACCCTTTTGCAGATCTGCAATACGAAGTGCAGAATCTCCTACCTTGCGGAGATAATCGAAAAATTGTGAAGCTCGGGTATCATTCACTATCAATTAACAACGAACGCAAAATTGAATTCAACAATTATAAACTCAAGATGGATGCAGATATAAGGGCTACGCGGAATATATTTTTTTCGTTTCGAAACAAAAACCCTAATTGAGGTGGAAACAACGATTTTAAGATCTATCGAAGACACTGTGAAGATGTTGAAACGTCTACCTGGATATTAAAATGTAATGTTTGATTTTGTGTTAACATCACCTTTATAATGTTGATTATATATTACGAATGATAATTTTATTTGTCAAAATACAACTTTCTAAATTTCTACTTCTGTTTATTTTTGAGTATGTTACTAAGATGTATCTCTAAATTTTAAAAAGCCACACTCTTAGAGCGTGATTCAGAATTGGTCCATAATGTCTGTGTTTGGGGTGCATCTCAAAAATATAGAGACATTTTTGTATTTCCAAATGATGCCCTAATAATATATAGGATGCATTAAAAAATTGTATTTTTTTTTAAATTAGAGATAATTATTTATGGGTTAAATAATATCAACATGAGTTTAAGGATGTGCATTAAAGAGTTTAGTAACATATTTTTTTACAAAATATATTTTTTTTTAAAATTAATACACCAACTTTAAAATAATATTTAAGTATTTAGATTATATTTTGTTTGAGTGAAAATGGACTATTACATTTAATTAAAAAATATGGTTATCTTAATAAGATATTAGGCAATGTTGCTTTGACACTTTATGAATCTAGCATACGAATTTAGAAATGACTAGTCCTTACACTCATTAATTATTGAAAGAGATGATTGTATGTTTGTAGGAAGTTGGAATTAGGATTTTAGATAAATTGAATTCTGGTAGATATATGGCTTTGTAACACTATAATCCAATCAATTTATAAGACATAAATAAAGGAAATTATAGTTACTTTATAGTCGTAAAGGTAACAATATTGGTTGAACTACGTTAACAAAAATCAATCACGCCTATTGTCTTTTACTTTCATATATCTTTAATCTTCTATACTAGTTATTCTAATAATTGGTATCAGGTGGCGATTAACCCTGGTGCAAAATTCAAAGTAACAAGGTTTGACGGGGCATGTAATTTTGGATTATGGCAAAGGAGGGTAAAGGATTTATTGCCTCAACAAATTTTATAGAAGGTGTTGCATGAGACGAAACCAAACGACATGGAGGAGATGTATAGTTGACTTGTCTATGTGTTTCATATGAGGAGATGTATCATATTCTGGACCTCGCAACTTCGAAGAAGGTTTAAGATAAATTAGAGAGACAATATATGTCAAAGACGTTGATGAACAAATTGTTTGCGAAAAATGATTATACAATCTGAAGATGCAAGAAGGATCTGATTTGCAACAACATGTCAATGTTTTCAACAACATAATCATCAATCTAGTGAGGCTTGGAGTGAAGATTGATTAAGGTAACTATCTTGCTCTGCTCGTTACCAGATTCTTATGACCACTTTGTGACTACTCTTATCTACGGAAAACACATTATCAGTCTTGATGTGATTACTAGTACACTTTTATCTCATTCTCAAAGGAGACAACGTGTAGAGGAAGGAAATCAAGGTGATGGTCTATATGTGAAAGGGAGTCAAGACTGTGGGCACAACAAGGGTAATGGAGGTTCTAGAAAGAATATGCATAAATCTAGGAATCGAAAAATAGTTGAGTGTTATAGTTGCAAACAAATTGAGCATTAGAAGGGGATTGTCCAAACAAAAAGAAGGGCTCATCCAATTCTGCAAATGTGGTTAAAACCGATGATTATGGCAATGAAGTAGATATATTATGGGTTTCATCCAGCAAGTGCACATATGTTTGGATTCTTGACTCTGGTTCTTCTAAACACATGACGCCACACTGGGAATGGTTTGCTACATTTAGGTTATTTAATTTTGGATTTGTTTATCTAAGTGATTATAAAGCTTGTACTATCACTGAAATGTGACAAATTAAAATTTCCATGGACGATGGCGTGTGAAAACTGAATGAAGTCCAATATATTCTAGAATTAAGGAAGAACTTTTTTCCTAAGTACTCTACAGGAAAATGATTTCTCCTACAAGTCTAATGGAGATAGGGGCATTATGAAGATTAGCAAGAGTACATTGATTGTGATGAGAGCAAGAAGGACTGCATATAACATCTACAAATTGTTAGCGAACACTGTTGTAGGTGATGTTGCATCATTTGAGTATGATAATGATGCAATCAAACTCTGGCATATGCATTTGGATCATCTTAGTGAGTGTGAGACGATGACATTTCATAAGAGAAATCTATTGAAGGGTGTTCGTAGTTGCAAGTTGGAATTGTGTAAGTATTAAATACTTGGAAACAATGTTGTGTTCGGTGAAAGACCGAAAAACACAAAACAAGGGGAATTTTACACTCTTTGCATTCTAACATGTGTGGACCTACCAAAGAGGTTTCCATGGGTAGTCTTAGGCATTTTGTGACTTTCAGAGATGATTTTTCTCCCATGGTTTGTGTGTACTTTTTGAAGCAGAAATCTGAAGTCTTTACCAAATTAAAGTTGTTGAAGGCAGGGGCAGAGAATGAAACAGACATAAAAATCAAGTATTTGAGGTCAGATAATAGGATAGAGTATGGTGATTTGAAATTCAAGAGGTTCTCTGAAGAACACGATATTTAAAGACATTTTTCAGTTTGCAAGACACCACAACAAAATGATATGGCAGAGAGAATGAATAGGTCTTTAATTGAAAGGGAGAGATGTATTTTGTTAAATATTAGACTATCAACAGGTTTATGGGCTGAGGTAGTTAACATGGCATGTTATCTTATCAACAGGTTACCACGAGCTTCATTGTAGGGGAAGGTTGTAAATGAGGTATGGATATGTAATCATATTGATCTTGATAATTTAAGGAATTTTGGGTCTCTGGATTATGTGCATATATCCAGTGAAGATCGATACAAACTTGATCCAAAATCGAAGAAGTGTGTCTTTGTCAGTTACACAAAATGTGTGAAGAGGTTCAAGTTATGGGATCCGATGAAAAAGAGGATGGTAATCATCAAAGATTTTGTTTTTAATGAGAAATTAATGTTTAAGAAGTCGGTTGCAACAAATGTATCAGCACCTGAAGAAGAAACTTCCAGCAAACAAGTGTTTCAGGTGGATGATGATCCGCCACTAGTGAACAATTTGCAAGTAGTGCTTGAACAATAGAGGAACCATGATTTAATACTGAATTGACTACAAACCTTGAGTTTTATGTGGAGTACATGATTATATATATTTTTGTACGTGATAGAGAGCACCGTTCAACCAAGCTACCAGAAAGATATGGGTATGAATACTTGGCAGCCTATGCACTTCTTACTACTTTTGTACACCCTTCTACTTTTAGAGAGGTTATAGCTAGACAAGAGAAAGACAAGTGGATGGGTGCAATGGTGGATGAGATGAAGTCCTTGAAGAAAAATCAATCATGAGAGCTTGTTCAGCTTCATAAGGGAAAAGGGTCATCGGTTGTAAGTGGGTATTAAAGAGATAACCAATAGTAATAGAAAAACAAGGGGAAAAGTTAAAGGCTCGTCCTCTAGAAAAGGGGTACTCACAAAACAAGGGGGTTGATTACGATGAAAAAATTTCTCTGGTCGTCATACATACGTCTACCAAGAGAGTAGTAGCCTTTGTAGCCAGCCAAGACATGCATTTAGAGCAGATGGATGTGAAGACAAGATTTATTCATAGTAATCTTGATGAGAAAATTTATATGAAGCGTCCAGAGGGTTTCAATGTCAATGGACATGGAAGACTGGTTTATAAAATTAAAGAGGTGTTTGTATGGTTTAAAGCAGTCTCAGAGACAATGGTACAAATAATTTGACTTATACATGCTTAAGATTGACTACATAAGGTGTGAGTATGACTATTGTATTTATGTCATGATCCTGGATGATGACTCTTTTATTGTATTGTTATTGTATGTTGATTATATGTTGATTGTTAATAATCAATTACATGATGTAAATGAACTGAAAATCATGTTGGGAAAGGAGTTTTACATGAAATACTTAGGTGTTGCTAAGAAGATTTTTGGTATGGAAATTCATAGTGATATAAGTGCTAGAAATTTATGGCTCTCTTATGAAATCTATCTTGAAAGGGCGCTAGACAAGTTTGACACGAGTAATTCGAAAGTTATGAGTACTCCATTGGAGAATCACTTTAACCTCTCATTGGATCAGTGTCCAAAGACAGATGAAAAAGTTGATTATAAGTCAAAGGTCCCTTATCCTAGTGTTGTTGGTGGTTTAATGTATGTTATGGTTTGCAACGGACCAAATTTAGCTCGAGCTGTAAGTCAAGTTTGTAAGTTTATGTTATGTCTAAACTAGTAAAGCATAATTGGAATGAGTCAAGTGATTTTCAAATACTTGAAGGGTACTGTGAGATATTGGATCGAACTCTAGTATGGTCGAAGGGGAGCTTCTTGGTTTGACAATCCGACATGATCATTAGCATGTCATTGAAGTCTATTCACATGTTGTAGTCGAAGTATGCTAGGATTGTTAGCATGTCGAATTGGGCCTATTTATTATGTCCAATTGTTTAAGTTAGCTTGTTCTCTAAGTTAACTTGTGTAAGGGCCTGTGTGTAAAAGCCCATTAGTTTAGTGTGATAGTTTTCTTATAAATAGCATAATAGTTTCTCATCATTGCATAACGCAAATCCTAATTAGGGTGAGAGAGATTATTTTCTATTTTGTAACACTTGTAATCTTGTTTCAAAGAGAAAGTAAAGAATAGAAGTTTATAATTAACTTGTTGTGTTCTTTTTGCTTCCCTTTTTTCTACCTTTGTAGGTTTCTTGGCGATTAAGAAACCGATTATACTTTGTTATTCTCGTACCGTTTTCACAAAAAATTGGTGCGGTGAGCATAGAGAAGATTTTGTCAACAAAGTATGAGATTGAAAAGTTCATAGGAGTGAATGATTTCGGTCTGTGGCGCTTGAAGATGAAAGCCCTACTGGTTCAACAGGGTTGTTTAGAATCCTTGAAGGGAGCTGAAGCCATGTACGCTGCATTAATGGATAAAGAAAAATGGATATGGTAGATAAATCCCACAACTCCATCTTATTGATCCTTGGTGATAAGGTTCTTCGATAGGTCTCGAAAGGGGCGACGGCGTCAGGGTTATGGGTGAAACTTCAAATTTTGTACATGACTAAATCGTTGGTCAATTGCCTCTACCTGAAGCAAGTTATATTTTCATTCAAGATGAGTGAAGACAAAGTTCTGCCTGAGCAATTGGATATATTCAACAAACTATTTCTTGATCTTGAAAATATAGATGTCAAGATCGAGGATGAAGATCAAGCACTGTTGTTGTTGTTGTTGTGTGTTTTGCCTATATCACGTGCTCACTTCAAAGAAACTCTCTTGTATGGAATGTAATCTCTGACCTTTGAAGAAGTTCGATCAGCCTTGTATTCTAAGGATTTGAACAAACGAAAGAAGCACAAGTCATCTTCTACTGGTGAAGGCATGTCGGTTAAGGCAAAATTCACAAAGAGAGATGACAAGCTCGACAAGAAGAATGATAAAAGTCAACATAAGTCTTATAGTGGTGATGCATCTACTATTCAGTGTTATCACTATAAGAAGAAGGGTAATACAAGAAAAGTGTACCCTGAACGCCTGAAAGATCATGGAGGTAAAGATAATGGCAACACAACCACTGTTCAAGATGATTTCGACTTATCTGATGTTCTTGTGGTTTCAAGAGGCGACTCAAGTAAAGAGTGGATTATGGATTCATGTTGCACTTTGCACATGACTCCAAACAAAGACTTGTTTGAGGAACTATGTGATCAAGATGTTGGAGTTGTATTGCTTGGAAATAATAAAGCTTGCAAGATTGCAGGTGTTGGACCTGTGAGATTCAAGCTCCATGATGAGTCAATAAGGTTGTTAACTGAAGTCAAGTATGTACCTGATTTGAAGAGAAATTTGATTTCTTTTGGTGAACTCGACAAGAAAGGATATGTTTTCCAAGGAGAGAAAAGTATTCTAAAATCCATGAAGGGGTTGAAGGAAGTCTTAATAGGCACGAAGAAACAAGGCTTGTATACCCTTGAGGCTGAAGTCGGCAGTGGTTATGTAGATGTTGCATCCATGAAACCTTTGTCGAAGACATAAATTTGGCACATGAGATTGGGCCCTGTCAGTGAAATGGGTTTATTCGAATTGGGGAAACAAAATCTACTTGGTGGAGGCAAAGTCGAAAAGCTGAAGTTTTGTGAACCCTGCATACTTGGAAAATCTTGCAGAGTGAAGTTTATTAAAGGCAAACAAAGAACACATGGATCCCTTAATTACATCCATACTCATCTTTGGGAGCCTCCAAGGTGTCCATCACATTCGAGAGCAAGGTATTTTTTATCCATAGTTGATGATTATTCCATAAACTTATGGGTATTAATCCAAAAGACTAAGGATGAAACTTTAGAAAACTTCAAAAGTTGGAAGACTCTGGGTGAAAATCATACTAGCGGAAAGGTCAATAGGTTCATAATTGACAATGGCCTTGAATTTTGTAATGAGGAATTGACACTTATTGTGCAACCTCTGATATTGCAAGGCATATAACTACTGCATGTACTCCCCAACAAAATGGTTTGGCTGAAAGGTTTAATCGGACCATTTTGGAAAGAGTTAGATGCATATTGACTAGTGTTGGGTTAAAGAAGGTGTTTTGGGAAGAGGTTGTTTCGATAGCAACATATCTGATAAATATATGTCCTTAGGATGCATTAGATATGAAAACACCTGAAGAAGTTTGGTCGGGACACCCATCAGATCTCGACAAACTTAGAGTATTTGGCTGCATAGCCTATGCTCACATTAGGCAAGACAAGGTCGAACCTAGAGCTCTGAGATGCATGTTCATGGGATTCCCTAAAGAAGTCAAAGCTTATAGGATATAGTGCCTAGAACCATGTCACAGGAGGTGTATCACCATCGAGAAGTAGTTTTCAATGAAGCTGAGGTTATGTTTCAAGAAAACTGATGACGCTAGTCGAAGTGCACAAATATTTGAAGAAGAGTTGGAACATGAAGCGATTCATGTTGAGGTGGAGCATGTCGATGCTGAATTGCGCATCCCATATTAAGTCAAATAAGAAGCGCAAGATGCTAAAGATACTGAGGAAGTTAAGGAAAATTTCAATGACTACTTGTGGGCAAGAGATATGCAAAGAATACCCATCAAGCCACCTCAAAGACTTTGGTATGTATATCTCATAGCTTATACCTTAATCTCTACAAGTAAGGTTCTAGATGAAAACCCTAGAGACTATAAGGAAGTTATGAGGAGTCAAAATAAAACTGAATGGCTGAAGGCCATGGATCATGAGATGAAGTCTCTTCATGATAACCACACTTGGGAACTGATCAAGAAACCTACTGGAGCTAGGTTAGTCAATTGTAAGTGGATTCTCAAAGTTAAGGAAGGAATCAAAAGAGTGACGTTGAAGAGATACAAGGCAAGATTGGTCGCAAGGGGTTTCACTCAGAAAGAAGGTGTCGACTTCAATGATGTGTTCTCTCCTATTGTGATGCACATGTCCATTCGAATGTTACTTGCCATGGTGGCATATTTCGACCTAGAACTGGAATAAATGGATGTGAAAACTTCTTTATTGTATGGAGATCTAGATGAAACAATCCTGATGAGGCAACCTGAAGAGTATGCAGAAAAAAGAAAGGAAGATTATGTGTACGAGCTGAATAGATATTTATATGGACTGAAACAATCTCCTCGGCAGTGGAATAGGAGATTCGACAAGTTCATGGCACACATAGGTTTCATTAGAAGTCAGTTCGACCACTGTGTTTACTTCATATTTTGACCTGGAAATCCATTTGTTATTTTGTTGCTCTATGTGGATGATATTCTCATAGCAAGCAACAATGTCGAGGATGTAATGAAGGTGAAGTATGAACTCAATAAGGAGTTCGATTTGAAGGATCTGGGAGTTGCATCTAGGATTCTTGAGATTGACATCCGAAGAGATATAAAACATTTGAAATTATGCTTATCTCAAGAGACATACCTACGGAAGATTCTCAAAAAAATTGGTATGTCGAATTCAAAGCATGTTGTGACTTTGACAAACCCTCAATTCAAGCTGAGTATAGATCAGTGTCCCAATATTGAGGTTGAAAGAACTTATATGAATAACATCCCATATGCTAACATAGTAGGCTATTTGATGTATGTTATGGTTTGTACTAGACCCGACATAGCATATGTAGTAAGTCTTGTAAGCAGGTACATGAAGAATCCTGGAAAGGCTCACTGGAAAGCATTTAAGTGGATTCTAAGGTATATAAACGAGTCTATGAATAGAGTCTTGATTTATGGTGGAGCATGTGGTGAAAATAGTAATGCAAAAATCAAAGGGTATGTGGACTATTATTATGCAGGTTGTATGGATTCTGAAAATATATTTTTGGATATGTGTTCACTATGTTTTGCACATCAATCAGTTGGAAAGCAACACTTTATAAGTTTTTTGCCTTATCAACCACTAAAGCGAAATATATCGCCCTCACTGAAGCTGTGAAAGAAGCATTGTGGCCTGAAGGTTTTTTTAAGGAGTTGAAACTTCAAGGTTGAGTTATCACTATTAAATGTGATAGTCAAAGTGTTATACACCTATCAAAGGATCCAACCTATCATGAGCGAACGAAGCACATCGATGTGAGGTTGGATTTTGTCAGAGGGGTAATCGAGCATGTCATCAAAGTATGATATGATCACAATGCTGCTGATATGTTCGCCAAGACATTACCAAGTTGCAAGTTTTTCCATTGTATGCAGTTGATAAAGCTCCATGAAGGAATCTAGTGTATTTCCTTGATGTTATAGAGTTTGTTTCAAGGTGGAGATTTGTGATATATTGGATCGAACTCTAGTATGGTTGAAAGGTAGATTCTTGGTTTGACAATTCAACAAGATCATTAGCATGTCATCAAAGTATTTTCACATGTTGTATTCGAAGTATGCTAGGATTGTTAACATGTCGAATTGGGCCTTTTTGTTATGCCCAATTGTTTAAGTTAGCTTGTTCTCTAAGTTAGCTTGTGTAATGGGTCTGTGTGTAAAATCCCATTAGTTTAGTGTGTTAGTTTTCTTATAAATAGCATACTAGTCTCTCATCATTGCATAACGCACAACCTAATTAGGGTGAGAGGGGTTATTTTTATTCTGTAACACTTGTAATCTTGTTTCAAAGAGATAGTAAAGAATAGCAGTTTATAAACAACTTATTGTGTTTTTTTCCTTCCATTTTTTCTACCTTTGTGGGTTTCTTGTCGATCAAGAAACCGATTATACTTTTTTTTCGGTATCATTTTAAAAACAGATACTACGAATTATGGTATCATGTTTAGGAATGAAAAAGGTGGTCCTTCTATTGTAGGATATATTGATTCAGACTATGTTGGTGATATGGATGATATGAGGTATGCCTTTACTTTATCAAGTGGACCTCCTATCTATGATGCTTAAAAAATTGGCAAGGCCTATAACTCATATGGACGATTGAGCTTACATTGAAAATAAGCTACAAGGAACATGAGGAATCTTATTGTCACCCCCCAAGTTTACCTGGCACGCCCCTAAAGGGGTTATGATAACGTGTTTGCCCTTACTATAAATTACCAATTTTTAAAAAAGTTTTGGTAAAAATTTTCGTTTTGATGTAGAATTACCATATTTATTGCAAAATTATCTGATATTTTGCAAAAGAATGCAGAAATACCAAAAATTTGCAAAATTGTTGGTAAAATATAATGTTTTTTGAAAAAATTATGAAGAATTACCAGATATTTGAAAAATCTGAAAAGAAGTTATCAGATATTTGGAAAAATCCACAAACAAATTAAACCTATCAGATTTTTTGAAAAATCCGATATGCACAAAAAAAATTCAGAAATTTGAAAACTCTGGTAGGCAGTACTAAAATTTTTGAAAAATATTAGTGACTTTTTTAAACATTTAAGCGGATAAAACATATACATATAATGCAAAAGTGTTATAATATCATTACAAAACAAATTATGTCGACTTCCTAGCTACTTCTTCCCAATGCCTAATACGTCGTGTATATACTGATTCTCATGCTCTTGCAACTTCACTATAGTTATGTATTTATCGATCTGTGACGGGAGGCAAAGGACAATTGGATTTCAACTTCAGTTGACTCAATGATTGTTGTTAACAAAACCTACTACAATCATTTTGTGCCAACTTGACGCTATGTATGGAGGTATCACTTATGGGAAGAATGTGATGTTAAGATTCGTGCACAACAGGATCGGTATAACATTGTGTTTAGAGGCAATATGGCAACTCATACCAAGAATCATCATTCACTTTTCACGACCTTGTACACCAAAGCCATCAACCCGCAATACTTCTAACTTTTGGCATCGTGTCATAGAACAAATTAGAATACAATTGATGGTGTTGATCAACTTCAGTATCTAACTGTGTCTGAGTCAAAGGCCAGGACTCTTCGCCTCATCCAAGTAAAACTGCAATAGCCTGAAAACCCCAATTTCCATTGTCTTCCACATTAACAATGTCATCAATGTACTGATGCAAGAAAAGAAGAAACCGAGACAAATATTTTAGTTTTGAAGACGTGTTACACGGTTAACTTTCAGTTGATTTTGTACATGATCTCTTTGTACTTTGTCTTTCCATTGAGCCCTCAGCATACTCACTGTGAAGGATCACGATGCACATAACTCTTTTCACCCTTTTTACTATTCTTAATTCTCATCTTTGCCTTGTATGTCACTTGTGGTGGACACATGGAAGTTGTGGATGGAAGTGTTAGTTCCTGGACATTTTTCTTCATCGCCCTCTGACCTATAATATCCAATGTACCGAAATAATTATTCGGCTCTTCATACTCTCTGTCATACCCCAAAATTTGCCCATTAATCTTGCCAAACATTCTCGAGGCACCCCAACTTATTTTGCAAGGCCCTGACATTAAAGGAACAAAAGCCCAGCTCACAACAGGCCCAATCCAGAAAATGGCCCGAACTAGCTCGCTCGCTAGGCGAGCAATTCCTTCGCCTAGCGAACCCCTCGTTATGACACTCGCCCAGCGAAGCACCAGATCCAGAAAAAGCCCAAACTAGCTTGCTCGCTAGGCGAGCAACTCCTTCGCCTAGCGAAGCTTGCGAACATCAGAATTTTTGGGCTTCATTCTGAGCCCATTAGGTCATAAAAAAGAGCATTATAAATACCACAACTTCAGTCAGAAAAAGGTGGAACGAAAACGGAACGAAAAGGAAGGAGAAAGGAGGAAGACAGACAAAGACGGACAGAAACCCTGGCACAGGAACCCTGGAGGCTACCTTAGAGAGTTCCGAATAAAGAAACCCTGAGGGCCGCTCCTCCGATCCTCCGCTCCGAAGCTACCGCCGTCCAACTCCATCCGATACTAAAAGTGATCTGTCTCTCCAACATAGCAGCTTAGTTGCAAACAGGTTTGCGCATCACTATTGTTTTATGCTTTTAATCGGTAATCTCTATATACATAAAGCATCATGATTGAAGTTTCAAATATGTAATTTGATTTCACATGCGAATTTAAATATGCTTGAATATCATGAATGTTTGTCCATGTTATCCCTGTAATCAAATGCCATAAAAGTTCAGGTTTTCGGAGGTCATGCTGCTGTCAAACTCTAAACCCGTGGCCGCTCGCTAGCACATCGCTAAGCGAGCCTGTAGCGAGCATTCGCCGAGCCTTCGCTAGGCGAAGCAGAGGCGAACGGGACAGTGGCTGCTTTGTTTCTTTTCTATTCTGCCTTATGTCTATCTAACCAAGACTTATTATAATTCTGCATCATTTGGCCTGAGTTCATGACTGTTGTGTTTATTTTATGGTGCAACTTTCAATTATACTTTATCTCGATGCTCTAATCCGTGTGTTGAATTGTGTAAAGGCTTATATATTCCCGAAGAAATGGCCGGCTAGGTATTCCACCTTATGTGTGGGATACCCTCATGGAGATTCACCCTGAATTACTCAATTGATTTTAATGTATTAATCTTGTGGCGAAGATCCACCCTAATGGCTTAATTGATCTTAATGTATTGATTTTAATATGGACCTAATTACCTAATTGATTACGGCTATCTAATTAATTATAACACATTGCCTTTAAATAAGTGATCTTGGACCTCTCTTTGTTACCCCACGATTACGGTATTACGGTCATGTCCCGCGAATATGGGGATACACTTAGCAAAGACCCTTCGGTTAAATCATCATAGTCCCTCGAATGTTGCCTTTGTCCCTCGATGACCCTTCGGTGTAGCCTACGGTTAAATGATGATAGTCCCTTCGCATGCTAAGGTATCCTCACAACTGTTGCCTTCAATGACCAATCGATGACCCTACGATGACCCTTTTACATCCAAAGGATAAAACTATTTACTTCTCAATAGTAATGACAGTTTTACCCTCATAAGGATAGGAAATGCCCGTAAAGACCTTGGGTAGGTATAACTCTCAATTGCTTATTCATAAACTAAAATACTTTTCACACCTCACACATTTCAAAACATCTTAGAAAATCACCACTTGGCATACATTCGTACTAGAATCATTGCCGAGTTATATTTTTCTAAACGAATTTCAAAACTAAACGAGATAACCACTTTGTATACATTCATACAAGAATCATTACAAAGTTAAATTCTCCTTTTCAAAACATTTCCTACACATTTCTCAAACACCTTTTTTTTTAAACAAGAAAAACATAAATGATTGAGCAATTAAGAGCCCATGGATAACCATGGATACAAAGGGTGCTAACACCTTCCCTTTGTATAATGTACCTCCCGAACCTAAGAATCTAAATTAAGGTCTTTCCTGTTCTTTTCCACCTTTCCTTATTGGATAAAAGAAAAGTCGGTGGCGACTCTTGCTAACCGCGACATTGCGATTAAAAACACATTAAAGTCAGTTCACCGTATGACAGAACTGGCGACTCTGCTGGGGAATTACAAAGAGAGGTCACCTTAAAAATCATTTATGTTTCCTAATTGTTCCTTCTTTTAAGGGAGTTTTGAGTGAAAGATCCTACACCCGGATCTAGTGTACCTTAGGTAAGTAGCAATAGATCATCGCGACTATCCGGCGTATACTGGAATGGTTAAAATGATGGCTACGGTTAATGTGACGCTTTGGATGTCCTGATGTTCCTCATGTTTACTTGAGGAAAAATTTGGAATTTCGCGTGGTGTCATCAAAGCATTAACCGGACCTTTAGAACCTTAATTGACTCATCCTAGCCATTAGAAAGTAGTGAGATAACTGACTTCGGTTCCGACTGGGGTTGGTTGATACTCGATACTACACTCTTTGAGATTGGACTTTAGGGAAGCTTTGGTCAACCACTTGGTGTTGCACTGAAGTGGACTTAAAGAAAGGTCGATGATTTGAGATCCTTCTAGAACCCGGTTATTATTCTAGGACAGGTTGAACCAACCAAACTTCAGTGGGGAGGGTACTTACCTATGGAACTCATGCAAGCCTTAAAACTTAGGAATTATTGTTGTGTGACTTGCTTGTGCTTGTTATTTACATAACATCATAACATCATAACATCATGGCATTGTACTAACCATTTCAAGGACTTAGGGATTTAGCTTTGCTCTGTTAAACAGGTTATGGCTTCCAGGAAGACTATCCGGATCAACTTTGTAGCAATCCCTCCTCAACTCAAGGATTTAGTGTCAGAACTTCCCGATCAGGCTCAGTTCATCAAGAAACATGGTTCTCTCCTCAGTTTGGTTACTACCGGTTTCAAAGAAGATATGATGAGAGTTCTATTCCAGTTCTTCGACCCTAAACATCATTGTTTCACTTTCCCAGATTATCAGTTGGTACCCACATTAGAAGAATTCTCCAAGTTGCTTGGGATACCTATCCTTGATCAAATACCTTTCAGTGGTTTAGAAAAGATTCCGAAGTCTGAAGAAGTTGCCGCAGCTTTACACATGACAAAGTCTGACATTGAAACTAATTGGGTCACAAGAAGTGGAGTTAAGGGTTTACTTGCCAAATTTCTGATAAATAAGGCCCGAGAATTCCTAAAAGTTATGAATGTCCGTGCTTTCGAAGACATTCTAGCATTACTAATCTATGGTTTGGTGTTATTCCCTAATCCAGACCAATTCATGGACGTGAATTCCATTAAGATATTCCTCACTCATAACCCTGTGCCTACCTTGCTTGGAGATGTCTTGCATTCCCTTCACACTCGTACTATGAAAAGGCAAGGGACTCTCATGTGCTGCGTACCTTTGTTGTCTAGGTGGTTTATTTCGCACCTTCCTCAATCAGTCTTGAAGAATGATCAGAATCTGAAATGGTCTCAAAGGATAATGGCACTCTCCCATTCCGACATCCGTTGGTGTCCTCATTCCAAAGAAAATGTTAGCATCATTTACCGTTGTGGAGAATTCCCTAATGTACCACTCCTGGGGATAAGAGGAGGTATTACTTATAATCCTGCCTTAGCCCTACGCCAGTTTGGGTATGCTCGAAGAGATGGTCCACATGAAGTAATTATTCACGGCACTGTGTTTGACTATGACAATGACTCTCAAGGTCTCCGTCAAAGGTTTGTACGAGCTTGGGGCATGGTGAAAAGAAGTACTTTAGGACAGAAAAATTCTATTCCCATGGAGCCTTATCTCAGGTGGGTGCGCGCCAGAGCTCGTGAACTTGTCATGCCATATCTTGCAGTCGGGCCATTGATTGTTGAACCAGGAGTTGAAGGAGGTGCCTCTCAGATCCTTCCTTATCCAGATATGCCTACCGATGTGGAGGAATTGAAGAGATCCTGGACCCAGTTGAGAGAGGAAAGGGATACTTTCGAAGCTCAGTTCAATGCCGAAAAGAAGAAAGTGTTAGAACTTACCAGCCAACTTAATGAGGAACGAAGACTCAATGCGTATCTTTGCCCAAAAAGGAGCCGTCCCTGGGAGACTTAAGCTTTCATTGTATTTTTATTATTATTTTTTGTAATGAACAATTAGTAATAAAAGCTCCTCTCTTTTTGGTAGTTTACGCAAAGTTAAATTCCAAAGGTCCTTGAAAACATTTCATACATTGCATAGCATAACATAACATTGCATAACAGGTACTCTAAAGGATCATATTCTCACGGTCTGCCTCTTAAACAGAAACAGAAACATGGCTCTCGAACAAACTGTTAAAGATCTCCAGGCTCAGAATGCTCAATTCCAGGAGATGATGCTGAGCTTATCCAAGGGGCAGGAAGAACTGAAGGCTCTCTTGCTCGAGAAGAAGAAAGACCAGAAACCTGTGGGTTACATTAACTCGGGAAGAGGACTTAAAAGACAAGCCGCGGGAGTCAAGTTTGGAATTCCGAATGGCCCAGAAGAGGGGACGGATTCAGAAGATGAGAATGTTGATCCTCTCAGCCAGGATGATGACGATGAAGATTATGAAAATGAACAATACTCTCCAAGAGATGATAAGTACAAGTTGCTAGAAGAACGTATGCTAGCTATGGAGGGTCAGAAGGCGCCCGGTCTAGATTTTGAAAGTTTGGGTCTGGTTTCCGACGTGGTCATTCCCTGCAAATTCAAGATCCCCACCTTCACTAAGTACGATGGCGCATCTTGTCCTCAGATGCATCTGAGAGCTTATGTGAGAAAGATTCAGCCGTATACCACTGATAGGAAGCTTTGGATCCATTTCTTCTAGGAGAGTCTGTCTGGCACACAGTTAGAATGGTACTATCAGCTCGAGAGCTCTAACATCCGCACCTGGACTGATTTAGCAACAGCTTTCTACAAGCAGTACCAGTATAATTCTGAACTAGCACCTACTCGGCTACAGTTGCAGAATATGACTATGGGATCCAAAGAAAGCTTCAAAGAGTACGCTCAGAAATGGAGAGATTTGGCTGGCAGAGTCAAACCCCCTATGACCGATCGGGAATTGGTAGACATGTTCATGGGTACACTGACTGGCCCATTCTACAGCCATCTACTGGGAAGTTCTTCATCGGGTTTCACTGAACTTATACTGACAGGTGAACGGGTGGAGAGCGGCATTCGAAGTGGAAAGGTATCGGCGACTGCCTCTGCAAGCACCAAAAGGTCCTACCAGGGGAGGAACGAATCAAATGTTGTGTATAGTCAAAGGGGTCGTAGCAAGAAGAATCGTGACCATACCATTGGAGCAGTTACAATTGCAACACCGCCATCTCAAAACTTCCAGCCCAAACAAGACAAGCCAAGAAGGCAGTTTACCAGGATCAATATGACCTTGGCACAAGCACTGCAGGGGATGTTAAAGGCAAATCTGATCACCCTCAGAGATCCTCCTATGAAACCCAACACTGCTTCTTCTCGTTATAATCCCAATGCCAGGTGTGCGTATCACTCCGATAGCCCCGGGCATGATACAAACGATTGTTGGTCGTTGAAGAATAAAATCCAGGATATGATCGAAGCTGGAGAAATTGAATTTGAGCCTCCGGAGACTCCTAACGTCATCACTGCACCTATGCCTAACCATGACAAGACTGTTAATGCTGTGGATAACAATTCTCACATTTCTAATGTAGCCGATCTAACATCTCCTCTCCTGGCCATCAAGAAGAAGTTGTTGCAAGCTGGTTTATTTCCAGGTTGTGCGGAAAATTGCGATCTCTGTATACTCCGACCCAATGGTTGCCTGAAATTGGGGAATGGTATTCAACGGCTGATAGATGATCGTATAATTCTCTTTGAAAGGATTCCTAAGGGGGAAGACACTGTTGAAGAAATATCGGTGATTGCAAGGTCCAAAGTTCCGGTGAAGATTACTGCTCCCAGAGTACCTGTGAAGATTACTGCTGAGCCCAAGGTAGCTCCCCTGATCATTACTGCACCTGGCCCAGTACCGTATTCCTCAAGCAAAGCCATTCCGTGGAATTATGGAGGTGATGTTTACATCCATGGCGTAAAGCAAGTTGGTAATTCTGCTAATCCTAATGACATTGTTGGGACTAGTAAAGTTACTCGAAACGGAAGGATCTTTTCTCCAGAGATCTCACCTCCAGTTCCCGAAAACCGAGGAAAGGAACCAGTCAACCCTTCTCAGTCAGAGACACCGATCGAAGCTACTACTGAAGATGTTGCCAAACGAGAAATGGAAGAAGTGTTGAAGATCATCCGCAAGAGTGATTTCGATGTGGTAGAACAGTTGGGGCATACCCCGTCTAAGATCTCGATGTTATCCTTGTTGTTATCTTCTGAATCTCATGCCCATGCCTTGATAAAATTCTTGAAGACTGCTCATGTACCTCAGGAGACCTCCGTCGATCAATTCGAAAATTATGTTGCTAGCCTGACTGTTGACGATGGCCTAGGTTTTTCCAACGCTGACCTGACACCAGCAGGGAAGAATCACAATAAAGCTCTGCATATCTCCATTGAGTGTAAGGGGATCACCTTGTCTCATGTGTTGATCGATAATGGCTCTTCTTTGAATGTGCTACCGAAAGCCGTGCTCGATAAACTTGACTGTAAGAGCATTGAATTGAAGCCTAGTGACATTGTGGTGCGTGCTTACGATGGTGCGAAGAGTGTTGTCCATGGTGAAGTGGTTCTCCCTATCAAGATAGGACCTCAAGTCTTCAACACTACCTTTCATGTAATGAACATTCGTCCTGCCTATTCCTGCTTGCTGGGACGCCCGTGGATTCATGGGGCATGTGCTGTAGCTTCGTCTCTCCATCAAAAGCTGAGATACCCAATAGAGGGTAAGATCGTCACTGTGTGTGAAGAAGAGGAGTATATCGTCAGTAGTGTGCATACCTTCAGATACGTTGAGATGGATGGTGAATTCTTCGAGACTCCGTCTCAGTCATTTGAAGTGGTTCCTCCGACTAATCCTGTCCTTAAGCCAACTTCCTGTGCGCCCAAGGTCATTCGTGCTCCTCCTGCTATGATTTCTCTGAAAGATGCTCAAGCCGTGGTTGAAGGTGGTGGTCGTACTGGTTGGGGTCAACTGATCAACATACCCTACAAGTCTGATAAATCTGGTCTGGGATTTAACTCTGAAAAGAGGGTCAAAGATCAAATCAATGCTGTAGAAGATGCTGATAGCGATTGCGACCTGGATAGCTGGATTTTCCCAACAATTGGTGACGGACTTAATAATTGGAAGGCTGAAGACACTATCCCGATTTCCTTTAGTCAGGAGTAATTGTTATTGTCTATTTTAATGTTGCAAACTTTTTTTATTTGAACTTCTTAAAGCATTGTGTCTATGCCCGGGGCACAATAGCTAATTTGTTAAGGGTTTTGTCATTTCATAAGCATATTCACATTCAATAAATCAATGGACTTTTTGCATTCAAATATTGCGCTCTTTATCTTTCCTGTCGTCTTTCAAACAAGCTATGCTTTCTTACACACACTCACGTAACAAATTGCAGATCCGTATCCACTCTGGATCCTATTGATAATAATTCCGCTACTGTTCATTATGACTTTGAAAATCCGATCTACCAAGCCGAAGATGGAGGTGAGGAAGATTGTGAAGTACCTGGAGAACTTGCCAGACTGTTACTGCAAGAAGAAAGGACCATACAGCCGCAGGAGGAATCAATTGAAATTGTAAACTTAAGTACTAAAATAGACAAGAAAGAAGTCAGAGGTTTCTTGGGACACTTGAATTACATTGCCCGATTCATCCCGCACTTGACTGCAACTTGCAAACCCATTTTCAAATTACTGAGAAAAAATTAAGAGATGGTCCGGAATGATGAACGACAAAATCAAGAAGTATCTCCAAGAACCTCCAATTCTGATACCACCAGTTGAAGAAAGACTTCTCATCATGTATTTGACCGTGTTAGAAAATGCAATGAGGTGTGTGTTGGGGCAACATGACGAGTTTGGTCGAAAAGAGCATGCCATATACTGCCTTAGCAAAAGGTACCGACTGTGAAACAAGATACTCACAGCTCGAGAAAGCTTACTGTGCTTTGGCTTGGGCTGCTCGCCGACTAAGACAGTATATGTTGAATCATACCACTTTATTGACTTCTAAGATGGATTCTATCAAATATCTACTTGAGAAACCTACTGTCTCATGAGAGAGTTATCACTGATGATGGTGCTAAACTGAACTCTGCACGCAGTTCAAAATAAAAACCATTACTCTTCTCCGTACCAGCCAAAGATGAACGGCGCTGTGGAGACTGCTAACAACATCAAGAAGATCATACAAAAGATAACAGTAACATACAAAGACTGGCATGAGATGTTACCGTTTGCCCTCCATGGTTACCGCACCTCCATACGCACTTCGACAGGGGCAACTCCGTTCTCTTTAGTCTACGGAATGGAAGCTGTTTTACCAGTGGAAATTCAGATTCCCTCTCCAAGAGTCATGAAAGAGGCGGGCCTAGATGAAGATGAATGGATTCAGACTCGGCTCGATCAAATGAATTTGATTGACGAGAAGAGACTGGCGGCTGTTTGTCATGGGCAGATATATCAGAAACGCATGACCCCGGCATTTAACAAAAGAGTCAAGAGACAGGTGTATCGAATTGGCGACTTGGTGATCAAGCGTATCATTCTACCGCAAGGTGATCCCAGAGGTAAATGGACTCCCATATACGAAGGGCCGTTTGTGGTTAAGAAGGTATTCTCTGGTGGAGCCATGATACTTGCTACAATGGACGGCGAAGATTTCCCGCATCCTGTGAATGCGGACATAGTTAAAAAATACTACGCATAAAAGAGACCCGCTAGGTCGACGTATCTAGGCAAAAGTAAGGGCATCCCGGCGAACCAAAAGGGTTCGGGAAAAAATTAGGGATAAACATATAAAAGCGTACACCCGGCAAGTCGAAAACCTGAAAAGGCGGCTTGGGCAAAAAAGGGTATCCCGGTGGACTGAAAACCTGAAAAGGCGGTCCAGGCAAAAATTAGGGATTAAAGCGTATGACTATGTCCCGTTCTCTGTCAGCTTCAACCAAGTTCAAGGGACTGAACAAGCCAATCACTTCTGTCCGACAGCAGGAGATGAGATGCTTGAAGACATAATGACATTAGTGGAATTAAAATCAATAGGACCTTTTCTGCATAGCTTTCTCTTTGTTTTTTTGACGATTTCCTCTTACTAGGATTTCTGTCTCCCTGTACACGAATTGCCTGTTTACAGGCCCTCTTTCAAAATCAATACAATTTTATCTCCAAAAAAGATGCTTTTGTCTTCACTTTTTCTGTTTTGTTTGCGTAAACGTCCATTGATTTAATTTGAATTGATTTATGCATTTGAATATGATCAAGGTTTACCAAAAATGCATGCATAAAATAGAAATAGCGATTACTACACGACTTCGGGATCAAGGAGAAGGTCTAATCACGCTTCCCAATGAATCCGTTGCTAATTCTATGCCCCGGCTAAGCCAATTATTCCCCAGAAGAAATTGGCATCACTAGACGAACTGGTCCTCTCTTCTATCCCCAGCCAGGTTTTATTGGATATGTCCACCATTGGACGGAAACGGAGTACCCCCCAGCTGAGACAGGGTCGTCAATACAAATATCTCCAGAAGACTGAGATGTATTTCCCCAGTAGAGTCCCCTGGAAGAATGTTTCAGACGCGTAATGCGTTCATTCCATATCATATACATGTATACAATGCTCGCATTTATTTCAGACGCATAATTCACTCATTACATCATTTCACAGCACACGCATGCATACAACATTTGCATCTCATGCATCATGACATGGCATGAAGCTAACTTTATTTTTCAGGTTAATTATCCTCTTGATACAATCAAAACAAAGGTCCATTCAGACAGACAGCTTTATCAATTACATTCAGGATTCAACTACATCTTTCAGATATACTCCATGTTAACATTCATTCTGACATCCTCCTAACGGTGGCATCTATAAGCTCATCCCAGACATTTATCGCAAATACAGCATACACAAATACTATCAGATTCAGCCTAACGTACGGTTCGTTCTGATTCAGCCCAACATATGACTCCTTCAACTCAGATACGATCTATCGTACGATCCATTCTGACCTCATTCTGCTCAAATACGGTCTAATGTACGGTCCAGTTAGACCTTCATATCCTCAGATGCTACCTAGTGTACGGTACATTTCTGAAGTGTAGTCTAGCATATGACTACCCCCCCTTTTCCATCAGATTCAGCCTAATGGACGGCTCATTCTGCTACTCAGATGCTACCTAGTGTACAGTACATTTCTGAAGTGTAGTCTAGTATACGACTACCCCCTTTCATCCTCAGACGCGGCCTGACAGACGACTCATTCCGCAACTCCAATGCGGCCTAACATACGACCCCTTTGGATCTTCAACTCAGATACGATCTAGCATACGATCCGGTCTGATCTTCTATCCCCAGTGAAATCACCCGCTTAATGGAGGTCTCATTTTGCAACTCAGAGACGATCTAGCGTACGATCCATTCTGATTTTTCATCCTCGGCAAAGTCATCCGCCTAATGAACAACTCACTCTGGTATTCAGATACGGTCTAGCATACAATCTATTCTGATCCCTTATCCCTAGTAGCAGATAACACACTCTGACTCTCCAGCAAAATCGACAGCATAATGGATGACTCACTATACGGTCTAGCGTATGACCCGGTATGACCCCCATGTCTCCAGATATCGTCTAACGTACGACACAATCGGAAGCTCTCATCATCAAACTTCCTGGATGGCATCTTTAAGCCCATCTCCATCAAGACTAATTGACAAGCGCAAATTTTCGGGGCATTCTAGTGTTCAATAATCTTTCACCTCCAGACCACGAACGGCATACTTGCCATCCTAACTCTCTCGGTTCAAGAATATTGAACAGGGGCAGCTGTCATACCCTAAAATTTGCCCATTAATCTTGCCAAACATTCTCGAGGCACCCCAACTTATTTTGCAAGGCCCTGACATTAAAGGAACAAAAGCCCAGCTCACAACAGGCCCAATCCAGAAAATGGCCCGAACTAGCTCGCTCGCTAGGCGAGCAATTCCTTCGCCTAGCGAACCCCTCGTTATGACACTCGCCCAGCGAAGCACCAGATCCAGAAAAAGCCCAAACTAGCTTGCTCGCTAGGCGAGCAACTCCTTCGCCTAGCGAAGCTTGCGAACATCAGAATTTTTGGGCTTCATTCTGAGCCCATTAGGTCATAAAAAAGAGCATTATAAATACCACAACTTCAGTCAGAAAAAGGTGGAACGAAAACGGAACGAAAAGGAAGGAGAAAGGAGGAAGACAGACAAAGACGGACGGAAACCCTGGCATAGGAACCCTGGAGGCTACCTTAGAGAGTTCCGAATAAAGAAACCCTGAGGGCCGCTCCTCCGATCCTCCGCTCCGAAGCTACCGCCGTCCAACTCCATCCGATACTAAAAGTGATCTGTCTCTCCAACATAGCAGCTTAGTTGCAAACAGGTTTGCGCATCACTATTGTTTTATGCTTTTAATCGGTAATCTCTATATACATAAAGCATCATGATTGAAGTTTCGAATATGTAATTTGATTTCACATGCGAATTTAAATATGCTTGAATATCATGAATGTTTGTCCATGCTATCCCTGTAATCAAATGCCATAAAAGTTCAGGTTTTCGGAGGTCATGCTGCTGTCAAACTCTAAACCCGTGGCCGCTCGCTAGCACATCGCTAAGCGAGCCTGTAGCGAGCATTTGCTGAGTCTTCGCTAGGCGAAGCAGAGGCGAACGGGACAGTGGCTGCTTTGTTTCTTTTCTATTCTGCCTTATGTCTATCTAACCAAGACTTATTATAATTCTGCATCATTTGGCCTGAGTTCATGACTGTTTTGTTTATTTTATGGTGCAACTTTCAATTATACTTTATCTCGATGCTCTAATCCGTGTGTTGAATTGTGTAAAGGCTTACATATTCCCGAAGAAACGGCCGGCTAGGTATTCCACCTTATGTGTGGGATACCCTTATGGAGATTCACCCTGAATTACTCAATTGATTTTAATATATTAATCTTGTGGCGAAGATCCACCCTAATGGCTTAATTGATCTTAATGTATTGATTTTAATATGGACCTAATTACCTAATTGATTACGGCTATCTAATTAATTATAACACATTGCCTTTAAATAAGTGATCTTGGACCTCTCTTTGTTACCCCACGATTACGGTATTACGGTCATGTCCCGCGAATATGGGGATACACTTAGCAAAGACCCTTCGGTTAAATCATCATAGTCCCTCGAATGTTGCCTTTGTCCCTCGATGACCCTTCGGTGTAGCCTACGGTTAAATGATGATAGTCCCTTCGCATGCTAAGGTATCCTCACAACTGTTGCCTTCAATGACCAATCGATGACCCTTTTACATCCAAAGGATAAAACTATTTACTTCTCAATAGTAAGGACAGTTTTATCCTCATAAGGATAGGAAATGCCCGTAAAGACCTTGGGTAGGTATAACTCTCAATTGCTTATTCATAAACTAAAATACTTTTCACACCTCACACATTTCAAAACATCTTAGAAAATCACCACTTGGCATGCATTCGTACTAGAATCATTGCCGAGTTATATTTTTCTAAACGACTTTCAAAACTAAACGAGATAACCACTTTGTATACATTCATACAAGAATCATTACAAAGTTAAATTCTCCTTTTCAAAACATTTCCTACACATTTCTCAAACACCTTTTTTTTTAAACAAGAAAAACATAAATGATTGAGCAATTAAGAGCCCATGGATAACCATGGATACAAAGGGTGCTAACACCTTCCCTTTGTATAATGTACCTCCCGAACCTAAGAATCTAAATTAAGGTCTTTCCTGTTCTTTTCCACCTTTCCTTATTGGATAAAAGAAAAGTCGGTGGCGACTCTTGCTAACCGCGACATTGCGATTAAAAACACATTAAAGTCAGTTCACCGTATGACACTCTCCTTCTAAATCCAATTGTATTCCACTATCTTCTTTAGTGACCTCATGCTCTTCGGTAAATATTTTTTTCCAAAATACATATATCGAGTCTAACGGAATAGATTCTCCATGTACTTAATACATTGCAAGTTCACACGCACAAGATAACCCATGAGTTGTTTTAATGAAGCAATCACATGTTGTTTTGTCATAATCAACGAAATAGACAGTGACAACAACAACAACATGTTGTTTACGAACGGACTACGCTCATGCCAAAACGTCAGTCTAAGAGGGGAATATATGACATTTACAACGAATACAAAATAAAGTATCAATGTATGAGATATCATAAATAAGGAATGCACAATTATGTAAAAGGTAAACATTTATGTAAAACATGGCGCATCAGTGATAAAAAAAACTAAGTAAAATCTACTTGAAAACCATCAGAAACAAGACCGCACAATTTGAACATACTGAACTACCGGATTTTTTAGTTTTATGCAAAAAAAAATCGATATATCAAACTTTCTAAAAAATCCGATATTCATCATGTTTTTTGAATTTTTAAAATCTTTAGTAATAACAACGTCAAAAACTTTGTAGATTCCATACTTTTTTAAAAAATACACAAAAATTCTGAATGTTTTCCAAAAAAATCCAATAGATATTCAAGGCATTTTTTTTAAATCCGGTAAAATTTCAAAGGATTTTCAGATTTTTCAAAAAAAAAATCCAATAAAACAGCATAATAATTTCAAGTATTTGCCAAAAAATGCGATAAAACTTCATCGGATTCAATAAAATATCATATCGGATGTTTAAATGTCCAATAAAAATGCATAAAAAGCCAATTGCGCTAAATTTTTTACCAGATATTTTAAAACTAACTATCAGATATATTGATTCTATCATATTTTTAAAGAGAAATGTTTTTAGTGCAACTTAAAAATTTAGAAGATAAAATAATATGAAGGATAAATTTTCCTTTATGAAAATTTTGGGAGTGTTAGAATTTAGGGGATTGCATTCCTCAAGGAACATGGAGAGGAAATTTTATTATTTCCCGTTAATGATAGGACATTTGAGATATTTAGAACAATAATGTCTTCTGTTTAACAGTATAAGCAATAACGTCTTCTGTTTAGAACAATTGACTATTTTGAAGTTGTTTAACAGTATAAGCAATAATGCCTTCCGTTTTTGTACATCATCATATTAGTTGTTTATCAGTATAAGCTTTTGCACATCATCATATTAGTTGTTTATCAGTATAAGCAACAATTCCCTGCAATATTTTAAGATGAACCTTTTCAATAGCAGCATACTCAGATCATAAGATCTAAAAAAAACACGGTTTCAATTTGATTTAAAAAGGTAGTAACCGATCACCATTCTAGATGATTTCCTTCTAGATGTGATCATATTTACAAGTTATTAATCAAAATCTAATCATCCCAGTTTTCAGTTTCGGCATATCAAATCAAATACTTCATTTTAAATGCTGAAAGGGTAAGAGATGTCTGGTCCTCAGCAATCAAAATTGAGAACATCCATGAAATTAATAAGAATAAACTGGGAAACAACTTCACAAAAAAAATAGAACATTTGATTACTTCAACTTCCAGATTTAACAAGGAATTTGAGTAAAAACGACCTTGAAAACTCAAGAATCTTCAAACTGACTTCAATGTTGCATTTCAAAAATCATTGGTGTCTACTTATTGAAGAAACATGGCCTCACCATTATCCAAGTACAATATTTTATAATGTATAAAAATATGTTGAAGACATTTTTAAAGGAAGTTCCGGATGTCCAAAGATTTGACATCAACTGCCCCAGCTTCATCCTTGAATTCCTCCCTGAAATTTCAAACAGGAAAAATGAATCATACAAGGTTTAAATTTTTACATACTTTAGAGAGACGGGTCAAGTGTATCATAGAAGATAAAAACAATAGTCACATTTCCAATAAATCAATTGGTAACATGTCAAATTCACATTCCAAAATGCAGAAGTCATAGGAACATTTGCCTATCAAGCAGAAATAGTAAATCAATTGGTAACATGTCAAATTCACATTCCAAAATGCAAAAGTCATAGGAACATTTTTCCTGTTAAAATCAAGCAGAAAACAGAAATAGTAATATGTGCTTATCAAGGGAAAAGGGGAAAACTACAGTAGTTTGAAATGGTGCTGTCAGTAGTTAATTTGCCTTTTCAAAAAAAATGGTGCTGTGACTGTAACTTACTTTTTCTGTTGAGTTTCTATTGCCTCAACAACATCCTTTTTCAACTCCTCCAGTTGTGCTTTGGCTATTTTAAGCTCTAGGTCCTCTTCTAACTTTGGCAATTCTTGCTTTTGAATTCCAAGTCTAAGATGGCACCATCAAAAGGGTTAAAAATCAAGAGGAAAAACAAAACAAGTAATTATAACCCAGTAATTCATTCTGCTCAAATAAAGAGAATTGTTAAACATTTTAGAATCCCCGCTAGTGAAGTAGGCATTTACCTTACCCAAAAAACCAACAAAAGGAAAACCAAAAATAAGTAAAGTAATTATAACTCAGTAATTCATTCTGCTTAAATGAAGACAATTATTAAACATTTTAGACTCCTCACGAGTGAAGAAGGCATTTATCTTACCCAAAAAATCAACAAGAGGAAAACCAAAATTAAGTAAAGTAATCATAACTCAGTAATTAATTCTGCTCAACAAGAGGAAACCCAAAAATAAGTAATTATAACTCAATTCATTCTGCTGAAATGAACATATAATTATTAAACATTTTAGACTCCTCACTAGTGAAGTAGGGATTTATCTTGCCCAAAAAATAAGTCATTCAAACAACAAAATGGAATCCCAAACAAACACACAAGAGGGGACAATTCACCATACAACACACAAAGGATAGACTATGAAATTCTCAAACAAGCAGCCATAAAATGCAATTCTTGGAAAGAAAAGAACAAAAATACAAATGTTTGTAAATTGTAAGAGTCAACAGACACCTCCTTTCTACTCAACAAAAATATTTTTTATCACAAAACTTCCACCTCTACAACATAAGATGAAATGAGCATTATTCAATAGAATGAGGATGCTGAAATCCAACTACACCAGAAAAAAATATTTTAAAATCACCAAATAGTTGGCAAGAAGCTCGATAAATGGCATGAAAATATAAAGTAAATAAAATAGTTACATACCAAAGCTTGAATTGATATAATATAGGAATATGAACTTACTTCTTATTAATCTTATCAAACTCTGCCAAAAGAAGGTCCATTCCTTTCTTGTCATTTCTCAATAAGGGTTTTTTTAAATCCTTTTCAATTTTGTCCAATGCATCAATCATCAAAGCCTCAGCTCCGAGATTATCTATAAGACCTCTCCTGAAAAAAAGAGTGTACCAACATATATGAGTCGATGTGATTAGAGCCGAATGTACCCTTATGCAAGGGGTGTTTGTATCACATTGCCTTTTCTTTCAGTAGTGTGTGTATAACATAAGCACACACAAAAGTTTAAACATGACAACTAATCGGGCAAATAATAATAACTTCTAACAATTTTAAGAGCTACAGGTTTAAAAAAAGCACTTAGACAAAATAAAAAGGTAAACTGAATAGGAATATCATATTACATATCAGCTATCTACAATTGACAACATTGACAAGATAAAGATTTTTTTGTTGAAAAAAAAAAGTATTATAATGAGAAAAATAATAACTAAAACAACAGCAACAACAACATGTGGTACTTATAGGTATGCATAACATCTAGTTACAAAATGGAGAGTAGTATAGAACATCGCGTACTTGGATCTTATTTCCTTCAAGGTCAAAAGATAAGTTCGAGCATCAGGAATATCGTGCGTCGCTAAATCAATGGTTTCTAAGATATCTTGGGACTCTGACAAGAGGTTTGCCCTGCAAAATGCACAGCACAATGTAGGCAAAACATTATTGAAGTATTGTAAAAAACCAAAACAAAAAGTTTGAAAGATTACAAGAAGCTGGTAAATATACTAAAAAAAAGACTGGTAAAAACAAGGTAAAGGAGAAACTCACTTCTCTCTGATCGTTTTCATGACCTTTGCATAATGAGAAACAGCAGTTGGGTCCTCTGGAGCTAGAGTGATCTTCTCCTTTTTTAATATTCCAATGGCTGTCTCAAATTTGTTCTTCACCTCCAGATAAACATTCTTCAGCATCTCTTTTAGCATTCAAATAAGAGTATATTGTCAGAAAGACACATGAAAAAAGCACAAAAGTTCTACTGAAAATCAGAGTGCTTATTCGTTTATATCTTCTGCATTAAACCAGCTAAAGGTGCACAAACGCGCAGAAACAAACTATTGAATCAAGCCCCAACATGCCTATGGCTGTCTCAGTCCCAAAATCCATGAGTACATACAATAAAGAAAATGAAAAAAATAAATAAATACAACCCTAAACTATAGGAGAACTCACCATCTCCCTTAAGGGCAGGAAGTTCAGACCCTTTAGCATAGTGACGAACCGGAACAGCAAACTCCCTTTGCAGAAGAATTTGACTACCATACAGCTATAACAAAAAGTAGAAAATTAGGCACAATTCAGGAGAATCAGAGTAACTAGATTACAGAACATAATTCATATCAAACGGTAATTACATTCAGCCAGTTTATTCAATTTCAATCATTGCAATGAAACCCAATATAACTCGAAAATAATCAATTATATACAGTGGCAATGACGTTGATGGATTATCGAACAGTTCTAGCTAGATGCACATAATCGTAATACGCGATGGTAAAAACTAATAACCTAATTTTCCAAAAGGAATCAACAAATGAGATCCAAACACTCTTAATCGAACGAAAAATCATCAAATATGTATTTTCTGAAAAACACAATCTGTTGAGATCCGGATATTTCAGTTTACAAGAGCAAACTCGGAAATCGGAATATGAAAAATGAATGCAATCGATGGCGAGAATCGGTAGGTAGTAGGAAGAGAAGAAATGAGGACAAACCAATCTGGATTTGGATGCGATGCGAGAAGCGAGTGCCATGGCTGATGAGCTTTCTCTCTCTGAGATGCGTTTAGGGCTTTCTCTGTGTTTCGCTTTGATGCCGTTGTTCTCTCTTAGCGTCTATTGAAATTGAGAAGAGATTCACAAAGGTAAGGTGCACTCTATTCCCGATGAATAGGTTTTACCTTTTCTCAGCCGTTCGATACTATGTTGATGCTTATTCTAATTTTTTTTTTTATTAATTTTAAATATTAAGTTAATTAATATGTAAGTAGAAGTACACTAGATTAACGAATATATTTATAAATAGAATTTAATTGAAATACACGGACAATGTAAAAAAAATTTATACCGTTACTTAATCCAATATATTGAATATTGAAATAAGTTTAACTTTTATTTTAAAAACCTATAAAATAATGCAAACGAATGATGATGATGAATCGACGGTGTAAATCTTTTTACATTAACAGTGTATAGTAATTATTCTCTTATAAATATTGTTGATAATTTTAATAATTTAAAATATATTGATATGAATAATTTTATATTAATTGTGTTTGTAATTTAAAATATAAATCAATTTTTATGTGTTTATAGTATTGTTTAATTATTTAATTATTTAGAATAAAAAGTATATAAAAATAATAAATAAATAAAATATATTATTTATAAGTGATGTCAAATCAGTAATTGAAATAAAAAACATAAGTAGAGTTGTGAAATTAAAATAGAAAAAAAAAACATAACTAAGAGTTAAAAATTGAATGAGAGGAATAAAATTATAAACAATATGGATTAAGTAATAACATATAAATATCGCAATATTATCGATTTTTCTTCGATGTTCATTATCCATAGTCAATAGATACATATTGCTGCAGAGAGATTGACCATTACAGAGAAAGGTTGAGTGTTGCAGTGAGGTTGAGTGTTGCAGAGGTTAAGTATTGCAGAGGGTAAGTGTTGTATGTAGGGGTGGCAAAACGGACTCGCCCTGCGGGGCATGCCCGTTTTGCCCGCACTTTTGTGCGGGGCGGGCCAAGGATTTAGGCCCTCACCCTCAAATGTGTCCGCCCTGCCCCGCCCCATTTTTTTCACGGGCTTTTGCGGGCACGTGTATTTACATAAATTTTTGCATTTTTAGGCTTAAAGAGTGCAGTGCTCGCGGGCTTTCCCCGCCCCGCCCTCACTTTTTTGCGGGATGAGTCTAAGTTTTAGGTCTGCATCCTCAACTATGACCGCTCCGCCCCGCCCCCGTTTTTTTGTGGGCTTTTGCGGGGCGGCCCTAAACGGGGCGGGCATGCCCGTTTGCCACCCCTAATTGTATGTATTGAGTGTTGCGGATATTGAGTGTTGCAGATATTGAGTGTTGTAGACGTTGAGTGTTGCAGAGGTTGATTTGTTGCAATATTTATAGATGAGATAGGTTGGCAAGTTACAGCATGATGTATAAGTGTAGGCGTTATTGGGAATGACGCATGCCTTTTATTTTTGCATGCATGTGAGGATGCGTCAAAGGTAAGGGCGCATGCCTTTTACTTTTGCATGCATGTGAGGATGCGCCAAAGGTAAGGGCGCATGGATTGCTTTATGCATGTGATCAAGCGCCATTGGTAAGGGCACATGTCTTGTCTTGTTAGGGCAGAAGCATCTTTGCAGAGAATCATGCAGGCACATGTCTTGCCTTATTAGGGCAGAAGAATCTTGCAAACGTCATTGGTAGCGGCGCTTGCCTTGTCTTGTCTCTGCATGAAATCCTGCAGATTCTTTACATGATCAGTACACTTGCATTATCTTATGTGTGTGTTGCCTTCACCATCTATCCTATTTAAATGCATGTTAATATGTGATTGATGCATTCACCATCAAACACTAAACTTACATTTTAAAAAAAATGTCTTCATCACCACATTACATGATCAGTGCCCATACCGATGGTGAAATATTTGAGTGTCACTTATTCGGTTTTTATTTTCGCAACACAGAAGTAACTCGGTTTACAATAAATCGACGATCAAATTTTTCATATTTGAAACAAAGAATAGAAAAGAAATTGCAGTGTAGTCAGGTGGGACAAAACATCTACAAAAATCTGATGTTCTTTGCAAACAACCAATTAAAGTTTTATCAGTTGAAGATTCGAGATGATGACGATGTTCAACATATGTTTCTCAGTCATGAATAATCTGGGTATAATGATATAGAGTTATATATATTAACACAACAAAATCAATTGTCTCAATTCGTTGATCTGTCACAAGTGTTTTGTGAAACTGATGACGACGAACAAGCTGAAGTCAATGTTGTTGATGAGGAAGAAGAAGAAGTCGAGTTATTGGTTGATTCAATGGTGAATGATGATGAAGAAAAAGAGTCATTACCAATTATTCATGTATATTCTCCACCTCAACACATGACAAGCTTTGAATTTGGGTGCAGATGAACCTTCTTCAGATATATTTGACAATCCTTATGTGCGAATTCAAGGATCATTGAAAGAAGGAGACACATTTCGTACAAAAGAAGATTGTGTCAAATTCATTAAAAAGTATCACATGGAATTATCAATTGATTATAGGGTTGATCGAACTAATGCAACGAGGTATAAGATTTATTGTCGAAATGAATTCTTCCTGTTTCGGTTGTCAGCATCTTACCAGAAGAGGAGTGATTCTTGCGAGATTAGTTCTATGGGTCCAGTTCATACATGCTTAATCACAAATCTAATGCAAGACCATCGCAAACTCAGCTCTCAGTTAATATGCGATAAAATTTTGTCTGTCATTAGCAAAAATCCGTCGTTAAAGGTGAGTACAATAATCTCGCATATTATAACACAATACAACTATACTTCATCATACAAGAAGGCCTTGATAGCTATGATTAAGGCGGTTGAAAAAGTGTTTGGAAATTGGGAGGAGTCTTACAAACAACTTCCAAAATACTTGGTGGATCTTAAACATTATGATCCAGGGACTATTGTCAATTTGGAAACGTTGTCGACGTATACCCCAGACGGGACTTGTACTATTGGTAATGGAATAATCCACCGACTCTTCTGGGCGTATCAACCATGCATTAAAGGTTTTACTTTCTGTAAACCTATTATACAAATTGATGTTACATGGTTGTACGAAAAATATAAAGGAACGCTACTGATGGCAGTGGCACAAGATGGCAATAACAACATTTTTCAAATCGTTTTTGCCCTAGTTGAAGGGGAGACTGCCGAGGGATGAAGTTTTTTCCTAAAAATTCTCTTATTGCATGTTGCTCCTAAGCCTAATTTATGTTTGATATCAGACTGACAACCTTCAATAGTGTGTGCCTACAAAAACATTGATAATGACTGGCAGGATCCTTCGTCGACGCATGTCTACTGCATTAGACATATCGCTCAAAATTTCATGCGGGAGATCAAAGACAAAACGTTGGGGCAGAAGGTTGTCGATGCATGTAATGTATTAACAGAACCTTCTTTCAAACACTATCGCGAAGACATCGGATTGTCAAACGTAGATGCAGTAAGGTGGATCGACAATATTCCATTGGAGAAGTGGATTAGGGCATACGACAACGATTAATGTTGGGGTCACATGACAACAAATCTTATGGAATCAATGAACTCTGTTTTCAAAGGCATTTGAAACCTACCTATAATCGCTTTCGTGCAAACAACCTATTTCAGTCTAGGGGCGTTGTTTGAGATCAGACGTTCCAAATGGAGTTCCGTGTTACAATACGGACAGTTGTTCAGTGATGCTTTAATGAAATTCATTAGAGAGGAAGCTGTCAAAACTAACACACATATGGTCATGGTGTTTAATCGTACTAAAGGTTGGTACAGTGTTGTTGAGTCCATGGATCACAATGAAGGCATGTCGAGGGGACACTATCGAGTGGAACTAGATAGAGGTTGGTGCGACTGCATAAAGTTCCAAGCCTTTTGTATGCCCTACTCCCATGTCATAGCGGCATGTTTAAAGGTTTGATGGGATCCATCATACTTATTATCCGACGTTTACAAAGTCATAAGCCCTTCCAATGTTTACAAAATTAGCTTTTCAGTGGTAGCAAAAGAGGATTATTAGTTTGCATATCAAGGGGACATTCTTTGGCACAATGAAATAATGTGAAGAAAGAAAAATGGTCGCCCTAACAGCACCAGTATTCGAATTAAAATGGATACGGCGAACAAAATTGTTAGATTATGTAGTTCATGTCGTCAGCCCGGTTATAATCGTATTAATTATCCCAGTGTAGGAACAATCACAACAAGATAATTTTAATTGTAACTTGTTTGCTTTATATTAAAAACAACATTTATTTCATATGATAACTTTGTGAGGAAATACCATCACAAACAAATATAACACATAAGCAACACATAAACAAGAACACAACAAACTACAACAAATAAAATACCATTACTAACAAATACAACACATAAACAACATAACTATGCGATTACAACAACATAACTATGTGATTACAACCATCAAAACAATTTTGAACATAGTATACATTATCCTGTGAACGTCTCTGTCAGTCTTAATATCCACCCATACACGAACTTCTCCATTTTGGTTGAACATGGGTTCATGCCATTGAATTCTTCTGATCCTTTCATCCTCTGCAATTTATCCATCTAACCAACGGTTCAATGTCCTATTAAGACGTTTAAACGTTTCTATATTCCAAAGTTGGATCTTTATCGGAGGTTGCACTGCTGAAATGATTAAATCGACATTTCTATTGTGAATATATGAATATTCAAACATGGTTAAAGAAAATAAAATTGAAGGAGATTGAAGGAAAATGGAAGGAGGGTAAGAAGTTGTGTGAAAATTTATGTGAGAAATACTTTGTATTTATAGAGCACACACACATGCATGTGTCATTGCCTTAGGCGCGCGCACACACACACACACATGGCACATGCATGCGCCAATGCATGCGGCGGCATGGCATGCATGCGCCAAGGGCATTGGCGCATTTGCTCGTTTGCTTCCCATGCATGCGCCAATGGATATGGCATCTCTTTTCAATGCCAAATAGATTCGTCAGTTCAACTGGCGGATCAGTAATGAAAGGTGGTTATTTCGTTTTTTTTTAAATAGGTTATTTAAGTATTTAAATTATAAAAGAAATGGTTATTTTAAAAAAAATCAAATAATGGGTCTGAAAATAAATTTTAGTTTAATTAATTATTTAAATTGATTTAGTGAGTTTAAATATTATCTTAATTTAATAATTTATTTATTAATTAATAACATTATTATTATTATTATTATTATAATTATTATTATTATTATTATTATTAATTTGAGGAGGAAATTTATTAAAAGACATTGTAGACATGGTTATGTTTTGTTAATCATTTAATATAATAAAATAAATCAATTTTATTAATATTTGTTTTTGATTTTAATATCATTATAATCAATTATCAAATATTAATAACACACATAAAAGAAGAAACAAACACTTTTTTTAGTGAGGTAATACGAAGTGAATAAGTGTAGAGAAGTTATAATATATTTATTTGATTAATTAAATATAAATATGTGTTATAAAATGATTTTTTTTTGTGGAAATGAATAAATGCGTGAGTGGGGTTTTTTAAATAATTTTTAGAAATTACATAATATTTTATTAATTAATAATAGTAATACAAGTTAGTGGGATGATTATTACTAAATAAACAAATAAAATAAATATAGCAAATTATAGATTTGACCTCTTTTTTTTATCATAAATTGGTAAGTGACTTAACAATTTTTATATACAAGATACTATTGGTAGATTTTTTATTTTTTTTATTATTGAGTGAGATATTTGTAAATGACTCACAATAGGACGATATGGGATCGGTCTTCATCAGGCGCATGTCCTAGAATATGTCGCATGGACATGATTCCACTCGATGGTGGGCTCGCCCTGACGAGAAACGCGAATGGTGATGTGTCCGTGGTCCATGACCACATAAGGAAGTGGTTAAGGCAACTATTCCTTAAGAAATAGACAGTCACCAAGTTCCCTAGTCAAGGTGGAGTGATTGTCTCTTCTTAGTATTCCTCAAATCCAGACCCATAAGCCTCTATAAATATTTTATCCTTAAGTTGAGATATATATTATGATTTCACCACGAAATGCAGAGTTTCTCACCGTCATGAAGTTGCTCTCACATCATAGAAAACACCCTCAAAATAGGACTTATCACCATTGTGGATTTTCCCTAAACCACCGCAAATTATAAAGTATATGGTCACCAATACCAGCATAAGGGTGTCATGTATCGGCATTTTTTTAGCAAGTACAATGACGTCCACCGTGGGGCTCTGGTAAAACTGACATCCGTCACACCTTTAATAATAACTGCCACTTCGACAATCACCAAATCCTCCACTCACAACACTAACCGCCCACAACCATGGTTGTTAACAGGGCACAATCCTCCACACAATAGGATATTATATGTAATATTGATCATAACGTCATAGCGGATATGCACACTGTTATGAACGAGTTGTACCCCTAGAATCAAACTCTAAAGGACAATGTCATCAACATTCAGAAGCAACAACAAGAGGTTACCCCCACAGAGGAGACGGGGTTGATGGATCACTAGCCTTTTTCATATGATATATGGGATGCACATGTTTCCGAAGGTTTCAAGCCTCCCTCCTTGGCAGGGTTTGGTGGGTGTGGTGATCCTTAGAAACATGTCGCCTCCATCAACATGTTGATTTCCATCATCAGACTCTATTTGTTTCGTTCTTACCACGGGTTTAACCTAACTTCTCACATTCTTTGATATGTGATACCCACAAAGTAATATATTAGAAGAAGGAAATATCTTTGCAACCGAATTCATCAATGTGTTATCGTGATCAGTAACAATCGCTTTAGGCATTTCACTTTGATCCTTCAACAATGTCCGACACACCTTTAAGGCCTAAGCAAAGTTGTCATTTTTTTCACACTCAAGAAATGTAAACCCAACAGAATATGTTTTCTCAGTTGAGGTAACACCAACCATCTCAAATAAAGAAAGTTTATACTTGTTGGTCTTGTAGGTTGAGTCAAGTATGAGCATCGTAGGAAATGTGTTGAACAACTTTATGGAATCAAGATGAGTCCAAAATATATCTCTAACAGTAACTCCATCCTCGCACGTTCGGTACCTAGACACGTAAATGTTATCATCCAACAGTTTCAAGAGTCGTTGCATCACAGTTACGTCCCCTTAAACGCCTTGTTAGTTAGGTACCAAATATTATACACTTGCTTGATATTTGATATATTTTCGGGTCGTTTATGTTTCAATGTTGCAAGTATATTTTTCGGTTGAACCAGATTCAAGGTCATGTCAGCAACACATTCCTTCTCTTCCGGCATGAGCTGACACATACTATAACGACCAACTAATTTTTCACACAAATCATGGTTATGCAAACCACATATCACATTAAATTTCTAGTTTTTGTTTTCCAACATGTAACCATACACCTTGAACAGACACTCACATTTTCTTGAACCAGTGTCGTCTCTTTTAAAATTTTGGAGAGGAGTTCTATATTTCCCACTTCTTTCGCATGTCATTGTCATAAAAGCGCATCTTCTATCCGAACCATTATTGGACCTTCCGATAACCACATCAAATCCAAGTTTAGAGGCCTCCATATGAAACCATTGAAGCATTTGATCACGAGATTCAAACTCTTGCTTGTTTTTAAATTGGTTGCCAACATCTACCGCCTTCACGACAACACCTTGGACATTCGAAGAAATAACTTATTTTGGGAAAACATTGGGGTAGACCATATCTAATGAAAACAATTACAACATAACAACATATAAGCGCTACTGCTGAAGATAAAACTGGAAATCAAACACAGACAACTTCCGGAAATGCACCTCTAGACAAGTTCATACTCGTTCCTGAGATACATTTTTGGACACGATGTGTTTTTTTCCAGAAAAAAAAAAACATGATTAATGTGAGCAATACAGAGGGAAATGAAGGATCTTTACTTGAAGTTTTATCTTCTTTTCCTCCCTATGATGTGACGAGGCAAAAGAATGGAGATTTCGAGTGAAAAAAATGAATTGAGAATAAAAGGTTTTTGGTGAAAGGTTTGGTTGAAAACCAACTATAACAATAATGGTTGTGAGATCATACAATTGCTTCTTGTATCAAAGTCCCACTCATAAGTCCAGAGATGCATCTCCGAATTTTCTACTGAACTGGTAAATAAATAAGGTATTTCTTAAAATATTTCGGAGATGCATCTTCAAAATAAAAAATAACCCAACTTGTAGGATGCCTCTCAGAATGATATTTGAAAATGTAAGAGGTGCTTCTGAAGATGTATCTCCGAAAACAGATGACATTTTTGAAAATTTACGTAATGCAG
This sequence comes from Lathyrus oleraceus, assembly GCF_024323335.1. NCBI lineage: Eukaryota > Viridiplantae > Streptophyta > Magnoliopsida > Fabales > Fabaceae > Lathyrus > Lathyrus oleraceus. Next base: position 93,524,228 of record NC_066585.1, read on the forward strand.
TAGAAAAATATAGGATACGTTAAAAAATACTCTTCCTATTTCATGCTTTAACGTTTATAAACCTTTATATAATTTGTGATTTTTTTACCAAAATATCCCTAATTTTCAACAAAAAAAAACCCAAAATAACCCTGATTTCAAAAAAAATCCCAAACTACCCCACTTTTAGGAGGAGTCACCAATCCAATTGGCGTCTCCTCTTAAAATTAGAGAGGAGGCGCCAATTGGATTGGCTAGGGCACATGGTGTAGCCAATTCAATTGGAGCCCATCTGTATGGTTTGAAAGGAGGTGCCAATTGGTCTGACGCCTCAATGCAAAATGCAATTTTTTTGTTATAAATAGAGGTGTTGTGTGAATCATTTTTTCACATCTCATTTCATCATTTTGCAATCATGTTTGGTGTTCGTCGCCGCTATGGAAAGTTGATTTATTCGAGAGACAAACCTCAGATGCTGATGCTCTTCTGGAACATCACTACTTTCGATCAACTGAAGAGGGAGTTGATTCGTTGGTTAGATGGGAAAATACCAGAAGGGGAAAAAATAGAAGTATTGAGAGACTCGATAGTATCTTTGGTTGAGTGCGAGTGAAAACTGATAAGGATGCTAGGGAAATGATGTTTAGACGAGATGACATCACTTTGATTGTTGTAATTAGTTAGAAATATTCTGTTTTCAGTTTGCTTATGTTGTAGTGATGTTTGTTGTGAACCTCGTTGTAACAAAAACTTAATGATATATAAAAATTGAAGGTTACAAAAATCCAATGTTACAAAAAGATTATGACTCAAATGATGCTCCTCGATTGGGACAGTTGTTCTTATTGTGTCCTGGTTAACGATAGATACTACATAGTCTTATCATTTTATCTATATATTTATTTCTGTCCTGATACGTGTGTTGTTTGGCCATCCTTTTTTCTTTCTACGCATCTCGTCGTTGTGCCAAACTATGTCACCTTCATATGAAGGCCAATATTCCTCCATTGGTAGCACTGAGAAGCTTTTGTTATAGACATTCATGACGGTGATGGCTTTATAAACATCAGATAGATGGTTGTAAGTGTCCTGGCGAGTATGTGCACATGCTGCAATGACATGGGAGCAATGAATGCAGAAGACCTAGAACTTTCCACAGTCGCACCAACTTCTGTTTAGTTTGACAGCATAGGCTAAATTTGGTCTCCCCTCATTATGGTTCATTGTTTCATGCACGCTGAAATTTTGCCTATAACGGTCAAAAACTGTTACCGCGTGTGTGCTAGCTTTGATGCTCTCCTCTTTCATCACTTTCATGCAACACTCATTGAATATATTTCCCAAACATTAACACCACACTCCATCTTTCACCTCTGGTTGCGAAGGTAGAAGCCAACCTATAATAGGTTGATCTGACCAAGACGGTTATTTGTAGATTTCGAATGCCTTTGAATACGCCGTTCATGCATTCCACAAGGTTTGTTGTCATGTGGCCCCATCGACAGCCTCCGTCAAATGCCCTTGTCTGTTGCTCTACTGGTATGTTATTCACCCATCTTCCTGCATCTTTATTAGACAGTCTAATTTCATCACGGTAACATTGAAATGATGGCTGAGTTAGAGCATACCCAGCGTTCACCACTTTCTTGCGTAGGTTCTTATCTTTTATTGCGCGCATGAAGTTTTGTGCGGTATGTCTAATGCAATCGACATGGGTAGAAGGAGGATCATGACATTCGTTGTCATGGTTATTGTAAGCATTCTCAATGGCAGCATGTCTATTATAAATCAAACAAAGATTGGCTTGTGGAGCCACATGTGTTCTGAGATATCGAAGAAAGAAACCCCAACCACTGACAGTTTCACCTTCAACCAGAGCAAATGCAATGGGAAGGATATTGTTGTTGTCGTCTTGTGCAACCGCCATAAGCAAAGTACCCTTGTATTTACCGTATAACCATGTTCCATCAATTTGAATAATAGGTTTGCAAAATACAAAACCTTTGATGCATGGGTCAAACGCGCAAAAGAGACGGTGAAAGATTCTATTACCAGTAACACAAATTCCATCTGGTGTCATTGCTGGCAATGTCTCCATAATTGCAACAGTTCCTGACACATATGTTTTTAGTGCCCACATAAACCGTGGCAATTCTTTGTATGAATCCTCCCAGTTGCTGAATACCTGTTCAACAACCTTTGTCCTCGCAATCCACGCTTTCTTGTAAGATGGAGTATAGTTATATCTTGTTCTGATATGAGATATAATTATACTCACTGTAAGACCCCAATTTTGACCCTAAGATCCCTCATTAAATTTCATCATAAGTATTAGCATTTGGATCATATCTTGGCATCCTCCTTACCCCTTTTTCATTGGGTTTATTTTGGGAGAGATCACCAAGCACTTTGTGATTATATCATACTTGTATATTATCATTTTACTAACCAAAATACCAAAAATATGTCTTTGCATCTATCTAACTATATTGTAGGTAGGGCATGATCTCATTGATTCATCAAGTTCACATTTAGGGTTTGAGACCCTCATGAACAAAGAGCACAACTAAGAATTGATTCAAGAATGGTTATGAGTATCATATATGAGTCCCAATGATCTCTACATGTTATATTGATAAGGTTTTCTTCAAAAGTTTGAGGGTGATTTGCCTTGGAAACCCTAGTTTGACTGGGTATCTTGAGTAACTTCTCCAACAAGCTATCTCACCAATTGACCAAATTTCCCAAGGGGCACTTCAAATTTAATCATCTTATGCATATATGATCTACCATGAGCCAAGAAAGTCAAGAGAATTGGAAATTAGCAAGTTGGTTGATGGTGGTTGGCCAGATGAATTCATCTTATCAAAACTGGGTCTCCCTAGACCCTATCTCCTACAATTTTCATTATATGAAAATGATTCCAAGATAAAATTTACTCTAAATGACATTATAAACAACTTTCATGTTGATACCTATAGCTAGTTTTGCTTGTAAAATCATTTTCTATGTTGAAACATTATAGGTCATTTTGTCTAAACCCTAATTTGAAAGTCAACTTCCCAAGGCCATAACTTGCTCAATTTTTATGATATGAAATATTTCCAAGTTGCACAATCAAATTCAATGTGTCTACTTCAAATTTGATGTTTGTAGTGGGAGCTAATTCAACTTTTTTGAGCATGTGATATGAGGCTACATTATATGTCACTTTTGACCTATACCATTGATCAAGTGATTTTTCCAAACCTCAAAAATGCATAACTCTATCATTTCAAATCCAAATGACATGAAATTGGTGACTATTTTGAAGTTCTTTGAGAGATATACAACTTTAATGAAGACACGTTTCTAATTTGAAGCTCATATAAAAAGTTAAGCAAGGTGGAATATTGAGACATATGGCTTGACACTTAGAAAATTTTTGATATGTCAATATTTTCCAAACTTCCACCTCAAATTTCTCAAAGTTCCAAGCTCCAAATGAAAAAGTGTTGAACATCAAAGTTGTTCCTATTGATCTCACCTTTCCAAAGAGTTCAAATTCATTTATTTTGGATAAGAAATGCATAGGCTGCACATGACTTAAACAAGCTGATATCATTTGGCATGGATCAATCTTCAAGCATCAATGTACATGTGCCTTGCAATCCAAGCCTACTTTAACACATCTGATCTTCACATATGGACTTCAAGCCATCATTTCATGGGCCTATGCACGCCCATGCAGCATTACATCACATTTGCCAAATTTGGAAAATGGAAGTGAGTGTGCAAATATCACTTGGTTCAGCTATAAATAGAGCTTCAATTGCCACTACGCCAAAAAGGACTATTAACAGCGCATCTTAGACAGCGCTTTTAAAAGAAAGCGCTGTCTAAGGTTAAAATAAAAATGAAGCGCTGAAAATGTTCCAAGAAAATAATGAAAGCGCTTCTAAATATAGACCTTAGACAGCGCTTTTGAAAAAGCGCTGTCTAAAGTCTTTAAATTTTAAAAAAAAAAATAAAACCAAAAGCGCTGTCTAAGGGGGGGTTTAGAAAGCGCTTTTGGAAAGCGCTGTCTAAGGCCCCCCTTAGAAAGCGCTTTCCACAAAAGCGCTGTCTAAGGGCTAATAAAAATAAAATTTCAGACTTTAGCGCTTTCATTCTCTGTTCTTTTGTTTTGCCTCTTCACTCACCAGCAACCTTTCACTCACCTCACAGCGCTTCCGCCGCACTCGTATTCCCCTCAATCTCCAGCAACCTTCCACTCTAAAAGACGACAGCACACAACATCACGCCTTCCACTCCAAAACACGAAAACCATATTTTCGTTCAACTTCCGAAAACCCTTTTATCCGCCGTCGAGGGTCCCTCCGCCGTCAACGAAACATTCGACCGCCGCACTCGCCTCTCACGGTACGTTCTGCTCTAAAAATGTGCTTGTTTGATTGTAATGCAATGAGTTCAAATGTGCTTGTTTGGTGTTAGCATATGGCTGTCCTGTTTGAATCTACACTCAATGCTTGTGGTTTGTCCATTGCCCTGTTGCAATCTTGATCAAATTTTTACTATCCACCACAACTGTCATTGTTAATGGTTTTGCTATTGCCCTGTTGAAATCTTGACCAATAAAAATATTGAAATATTTAGTTTATTGACTGCACTTGTTAGGGTTAACCTCCAAACCAGTAACTTGAGAAAACTCGTTGAATTTCTGCATGACCAACTTAATAGATGTTGGATATCCCCTGGTAAAAATTAGCAAATGCCTTGGAGGTTGGTTGCAGTGGAGCCAACTAAATTGCTATAGAACCTCATAATTTCACTTTCAAACTCTTCATGCTTAGTTAAGATATTAGCATACTCCATAGTCATGGAACTAATATTACTTTGATTTTGCTTACTTTTGAGAGAAGCATAGAAGTACTTATTATTACTATCTTAGAAATATATTAGAAATAGAGACTACAATATAATAGAGACTACTTATTATTGCTAACTTAGAAATATATTAGAAATAGAGACTACAATATAATCAATTAATAAAAGAAGAAAAATTTAAGAATTCGCTTGATTAAATTATGAATTTGCACAAAGATTTCACTAACAATAAAAATAACAAATATTTCACTTTTATCTTATGTATATTATGATAAACTTTAATCACAAAATATCTTATCTTCCCTTTTATCTTATGTATGTTATGATCCATTTTTTATGCCATCATAATATTATCATGAATATTCTCCCTAATACAAAGCGTGATTGAAAAGGAGAGATAGTTGGAGGAATAATAATCTTCAACCTATTTACAACCACTTTGTTAATAATTTTATACGACATGGTTTAATTGTTTACTTTAATAAGTAGGAAAACCATGGATAAAACATGGATCTGTGCCGATCGAATGACCAAAGAGTACGAGAGTGGGGTTTTGGAATTCGTTAAGTATGCTGTTCAACACGCTGAAAACCCCAGACGAATGCATTGTCCTTGCTTGCGTTGTTGTTATATTGGTAAGGTTGACGCACATGGATTGAAATCGCATTTGCTGAGGCATGGAATTGATCAAAGTTATCAGTGTTGGATATTTCATGGTGAGAAAATTAACGAGAATGTTGAATCGAGTGGAAAAAGTAGTACGACCTATGCTTCATACGACAAAGACACGGAAACATACGATTGTGATCGAGTTGAAGAGATTGTAGAAGCACTGGAAGAAGATCTTCATGATTGTCCTGAAATGTTTGAGAGGATGGTAAGCGATGCTGAGAAACCGTTGTACAAAGGTTGCACTAAATTCTCAAGACTTTCTGCGGTATTAAAGTTGTACAACTTAAAGGCGGGTAATGGATGGTCGGATAAAAGTTTCACAGAGTTGTTGGCCCTTATGAGAGAAATGCTACCGGATGATAATGTTCTTCCTAATCGAACCTATGAGGCAAAAAAAATGTTGTGCTCTATTGGCATGAGCTATGATAAGATACATGCTTGTCCTAACGATTGCATTTTGTTTCGTAACGAATATGCAATGTTAACTGAGTGCCCTAAATGCGGTTTGTCTCGATATAAGAAAAGATTATCTCCCGCAAAAGTCTTATGGTATTTTCCGATAATTCCGAGATTTAGGCGCATGTTTCGTAGTGAAACCGATGCAAGACATCTTACTTGGCATGCAGATGAAAGAATTATTGATGGAATGTATCGGCATCCGGCTGATTCACCACAGTGGTCGAAGATTGATAATGATTATCCTGAGTTTGGATCAGAAGCAAGAAACCTTCGATTGGCATTATCTACTGATGGAATGAACCCACATGGTCTTCAAAGTATCTCACATACCACATGGCCTGTGATTCTTATGATTTATAACCTACCTCCGTGGCTATGTATGAAGCGTAAGTACATGATGTTATCTATGTTAATCTCTGGGCCTAAACAACCAGGGAATGACATTGACGTATACTTGACACCTCTGATCGAAGATTTAAAGATTTTGTGGGAGAACGGTGTGGAGGTTTATGATGGATATAGGAAAGAAAGTTTCAATTTGAGGGCGATGTTGTTTGGCACAATTAATGATTTTCCAGCATACGGGAATCTATCTGGGTATAGCATTAAAGGTCAACGTGCGTGTCCTGTTTGTGAAGACGGAACCGATACGATTCGATTGGAACTTTGCCAGAAGAATGTGTTTCTCGGTCATCGTAGATTCTTACATTCTAAACATCACTACCGTGGGTGGAGAAAAGCATTCAATGGAGACACCGAACATCGTAGAGCTCCACCCGCATTGTCAGGTGAACAAGTTTTTGAAAAGGTGAAAGATGTGCGTACTGAGTTTGGCAAGCCTTTTGCACATAAGATTGTGAAAGGTGGGTGGAAGAAAAGGTCGATATTTTTTGAATTGCCATATTGGAAGTCTTTGTACGTGAGACATTTTCTCGATGTTATGCATATTGAAAAAAACGTATTTGAAAGTGTTATCGGTACATTACTCAATATAAAAGGCAAGTCTAAGGATGGCCTTAAAGCAAGGGAGGACATGTTAAAAATGGGAATGAGAACTGAATTAGCACCCGTGAAGAAAGGAAGACGAACATATCTACCACCTGCTGCTTTTACTTTATCTAGAAAGGAGAAAAAAATTTGTGTAAGTCTCTGAGTGAAGTTAAGGTTCCAGAAGGATACTCATCTGATATCAGAAGACTTGTTTCTATGAAAGACCTCAAGTTGAAGAATTTGAAGACACATGATTGCCATGTTATAATGGAACATTTTCTACCGATAGGTATACGTTCTATTTTGCCAGAAAAAGTAAGAAGTGCCATAACTAAATTGTGTTTTTTCTTTAGGTCAATTTGTAGTAAGGTGATCGATCCCGAGATCTTACCAACACTACAAAAAGAGATTGTAATTACCTTGTGTGAGCTTGAAATGTATTTTCCTCCGTCTTTTTTTGACATAATGGTTCATTTAGTTGTTCATCTTGTGAAAGAGACACAGTTGTGTGGACCCGCATATATGAGATGGATGTACCCTGCTGAACGGTACATGAAAATATTAAAGGGTACGTGAAATCCCGAAGTCGACCAGAGGGTTGTATTGTTGAACGATACATTGTTGAAGAAGCTGTTGAGTTTTGTACTGAATATTTGTCTAACGTTCAATCGATTGGACTCCCCAGAGCTCAGATTTTCGACAAAATGGAAGGTAAAAAATTAATTGGGAATAAAATTGTGACAATATCAAGGGATGAACGGGATCAAGTTCATTTGTATGTTCTGCACAATAATAATGAGGTTGAGCCATATGTTAAAATGCACAAGGATGTACTCCGAAGGTTAAATCCGAACAGAAATGAAAATTGGATAGTTATAGAGCACAATCAAAGTTTCATACAATGGTTGAAGGATCATATTTATTTGAAGCGCTCTTCAGATCCTTCTTCGGTAACAGAAAGGTTGAGATGTTTGGCGTATGGTCCAAGTTTGCATGTGTTTTCTCATAGCGCATATTCAATTAATGGATACACATTTTATACCAAAGAACAAGATGATAAGAGTACTATGCAAAATAGTGGTGTCACCGTGCTAGCTGAAGCAATGCATATATCAAGTATGAAGGACTTAAACCCCAAATATGCAAATTTGTCATATTTTGGAGTTATTGAGCATATTTGGGTGTTTGATTACGAGAAGTTTCAGATTCCCATCTTTGGTTGCAAGTGGGTGAGTAGTAGTGGCATACGAATGGATAAGTCTGGATTTTTGCAAGTTGATTTTACTAGGGTGGGGTACAAAGATGAACCTTTTATTCTAGCATCTCAAGCTAAACAAGTGTTCTATGTGAATGACCCGAAGAGTACAAAATGGTCTATAGTGCTTTTCTCTAACAAAGTGACTGATGATAGCGGTGTCGATCAATGTGATATTGATGTTGAGAATGAGTCATGCATTAGACGGAATGAGTTGAATAGAAATGATGAAGTTGAGGATCTTATACCGGATGAGTCATATATAAGAAACGATCATAATGAGGGAATTTGGATCAATTCATCCGTACGCATTGCTAAGAAACAAGTGATTAATATTCCAACAAAGAAAAGAAAGAGATGTTAGTGACTTAGGTAAATTATCCATGGTTTCTTTATGTTTTTTTTTCATTTGTTTTGATTATAAGTTATATGTGGTAATGCATGATTTCATTATATTTTTGTATTCAATTGCTTTGATTATAAGTTATATCTGGTAATGCATGATTTCTTTATTTTTTTGTTTTCAATTGTTTTGATTATAAGTTATATTTGATATTTGATGGTTTCCTTGGTTTATTACAGGTTAGACATGGCTGATGACCAACATGAGGAAGTTAGTAAAGTATCCGCGGAAGAAGAAATCCGAAGAGGCATCACAGTAATGCGAAGGGTGGTCCAAGGAAGATCTCGAGGCATCATACTAGATGTCTCTTGGAACAACCAGGGACAACTTATAGAACCTAATGGGCATACCTTAACTAGTTTCATCGGTGCACTAGTAAGGAATGAAATTCCCATTACGTGTGATGATTGGAGAAATAAAGAGTTGAAAGAGTCCAAAGAAAAAATTTGGAGTGAGATAAAGGTACAATCATTTGGCCCTTAATTATACCGTATCAATTATATTTTTTTCAATTACCGATACTAACTATCAATCTGTATGTTTTTCTTAGCGATGTTTTAACATCGAAGAAGAAAGAAGAGGGTTTTGCATGAAATTGGCCGGAAAGCTTCTTAGAGGGTTTCGGACATTTTTATCATCCAAGTTCCTTAAGGATGCGGATGGTAATTTTGTGGATGCGGAGCTTCCTAGAAAATATGAAAGTTTGATATCGGCTGAAGAATGGGAAGCTTTCAAATCCAAAAGACAAGACCCGACTTTTCAAAGAATAAGTGCTACGAATCGGGAAAGAGCATCGAGTCCCGCATATCCGTACCGAAAAGGACGTGTCGGATATGGACGCTTAGAACAATCCATGGTAAGTATTTATAAATTGCGAAAACAAATTTGTTCATCATATATTAGTTTTATCTGATCAAATTGTATGACTTAATGTGTAGCTGCAGAAGGAGGAAAGTTCAGAAACATCTCTTCCTGCACATGTTTTGTGGAAGGAAGCCCGTGTGGGCAAATCCGGAGTTCCTCAAGAAGACGTTTTAAACGTATACCAGAAATGTGTAAGTATAACATTTTTTCATTAATTGAATAACATTTTTATACACAAATATTTGACAAGTATACGGTATTCATCTGATTTTTCAGGAGGAGCTATCTCAGACTCTATCTCCCGATGATACTAAGAACATACTTAGTCGGGCATTAGATGTCCCTGAGTATTCTGGTCGGGTGAGGGGTAAGGGATTTGGAGTCACTCCGACCTCCCTCAGTGTTAGAAAAGGAAAGGCTCCTAGTAATCGGGAGCTTCATGCAAGATTGGAAGCCATGCAAGCTGAGCTTGATGCACTGAGGAGAGAAAGAGAGGCTAGCGCCTCAACGGTATACAGAGATGCTTCGGACAAAAACAGTATCAACTGTACCTTTCAGCCGAACATTCCAGAGGTAATTACATATAATTGTCTTAAATTGAACTGTCTGCTTAAATTATGTATTTGACATATATACACATTAACGATTTCTTGTTATTATTGGTTTTAGGGCATTTCCCATTGTCAGCTGTATTTGTCGTCACCACACTATCGGATGGTTGGCAAGGGAAAAGTGCATAACGTTAGCGGAGTATTACTCCACACTAGAGAGCTCCCTGCTGGATGTTTGAAGGTATCAGTTGATATTGCAGTTGACCCGAATGCATTATTACCATATCCTAGCGATGATTCGGATGCAACAACGGTGCACGAAGCAGTAGGTTCGTTTGTTGCATGGCCGACAAACCTCATATGCGTAGGATATGAGGTATGCTTAAAACTTATGTTAACTTTAATGTGTATATTCAAAGTTTAAAATTTATGCTTAAAATTTTACTTACATATTTTCCTTGATTATGTTAAATAGACTCCCACAAAATCCAAATCAAGAAAAGAGGTAATATACAATTATATGACATATATTCATGGAAGTTGTTACATTCTTAATTTGATCTAACTATTTATATGACATGTAGGTTCAAGAAAATGAGGTTAGCAATGCCTCCGCACAACAAATAAAGGAGGTTAAGAACGCCTCCGCACGGGTAAAAAGTTCTGGTGCTAAGAAGACCGTAGCTAGGAAAAAACCTACCACCAAGTATAGGTCGTGCCTCAGGACATTTATAGAGATGACCGATATACCGACCGGAGGTGTTCGGACTATACATATGGAGGAAGGGATTTTCGGCTTTGCTCACGACCAAATGATTGGTAATGAAGACTTCATGCAAGTTTTTGGTCATGAAGAAATCGGCGTCAACGTTGTCAATACATATATTAGGTAAATCCGGTCTACTTTGTTTTATTAATTCGGTTTACTTTATGTTAATCCGGTTTACTTTATGTTTCAAAAGAGGTGTTAATGATGTTTTTATATTAGGTTTTTGTATGACAAAATGATGCGCCCCAATGATTTGGACCAGTCATTCGGATTCTTAGCACCAGCGAGCATCAACTTAGGTGCAATCTTAAATAACCCGGATTCCGTGACGGAGTACGTTCTTCGGATCCTCAATGACAATAAAAATGCGGAGAAGTTGTTTTTTATACCGTTTAATACCGGGTTAGCATTTCATTCTAAATTCATATATTATAATTATTTTCCAAGTTACCATCTAACATTTGCCTAATCATTACAGTGGACATTGGTTGTTGCTCGCAATCAATCCTATCCGAGAAATTGTGTATTATCTTGACTCGTTAGGAAATGATTGGACAACATACCCGGATATGAAGCGCCTAATTGACACGTAAGTGAGAATGTTCAAAATTTTTCTTAGTTTATGTTAATTGTTCTAATTGCTTCATTTTTATTTTATTAGCATCCTACAAGCTTTTCGGGCCCAACGAGATATCCAAACCTCAAGGAGGGGCGCCAACCGCATTACATGGATTAAAGTGGCGGTATATTTTAATTACCACATTTTTTATTATATTAGTGATGACACTTGATAAAACTTAGGATTTATAATCCATATTTTTTTTCATGTAGTGTCCTCAACAACGTAATCAAATAGATTGCGGGTATTTCGTGTTGAGGTTTATGCGGGATACTCTTGCTTTGGGCCGATTAGTGATTCCCACCGATGTATGTATTACTAACTTATGAGTTAATTTTATATTTACACATATCTCATATAATTAAATAGTTGGAATTAATTCAAAATATTTTTTGCTTCATATGTAGTACTTTGAGGAATTCAAGTGTGCATTTTATACAAAGGATCAAGTGGACGAAATCAAAGAGGAGTGGTGTCAATTCATGATAGAGCTCAAAGTTTTTTCATAAATTTGTGTAATTTTGTAGTATATTTGTAATATATGTAATGACTTGTAAATGTGTACATAAATTTCGAGTATAGGTAATGACTTGTAAATGTGTACATAAATTTGTATATATTTTGATACATTTAAGGCAAAATTGGTTTGAATTGGTATATATATATTTGTTAGCCAAAATTGGTAGAAAAAAGGCCAAAATGGCATGTATAAAATGTGATTCTGTCTGTCAAAATCTGGTTGAAAACAGGTAGAAATTCTGGTTTATAAACCTGGAAAAAATGTGGTTTAAAACAAAAGCTACAAAAAATTTCGTATACATTAGACAGCGCTTTTGGAAAAAGCGCTGTCTAAGGGGGGGCTTAGAAAGCGCTTTAGGCAAAAGCGCTGTCTAAGGGGGGGGGCTTAGACAGCGCTTTATGAAAAGCGCTGTCTAAGCCCCCCCCCTTAGACAGCGCTTTTGCCTAAAGCGCTGTCTAAGGTATACCTAAAAAAATTAAAATAGGGGGGCTTAGACAGCGCTTTTCAAAAAGCGCTGTCTAAGCCCCCCTATTTTAATTTTTTTAGGTATACCTTAGACAGCGCTTTTGCCAAAAGCGCTGTCTAAGGTATACCTAAAAAAACTAAAATAGAAGGGTCTTAGAAAGCGCTTTTGGCCAAAGCGCTGTCTAAGGGGGGGGCTTAGACAGCGCTTTTAAGATTTCAAAAAGCGCTGTCTAAACCTTTAGCAGCGGAGGTTTAGACAGCGCTTTAAAGCGCTGTCTAAGGCTAAAAAAAGCGCTGTCTAAGGTCTTGTTTGGCGTAGTGTGCTCAGAAATTCACACACCATTGTGCCAACTTTGATCCCCCACTTCAAACCCTCCATTCTCAAAGGATAAGCCTGATAAATTCGTTTGAGTTTGAGCTTGAATCTCCATTGTTTTGGAATTCAATTCTCCAGGAATCCATTGCTTCTAAACTTTTCCATTCTCTTCCTGCAAGCAAGTGGAGTGAGTCCAAGCATAAGCAAGATCAAGATCCATCGAGTTTAGACCTCCACTGAAGGTAATTTTTAGAAATTTTAAATTCTTCGATTCTCTTATTTCTTGCTCAATTCCATTGATTTTTTGGTTGTCTGAAGTCCTACCAATGTAGGCAAGAAGATTGAGTTGCTTTGAGGTCAAATCGAAGCAACTCAGTTCACGTACCTCAAATTTCAATTCCACATATCTCTCAATATATTTGGAATTGGAGTAAATGGGGGTCAGATTCGAGCTCAGTGCCATTTTTTCTTCAACATCATGTCCTTGTTTCTCTTTTTGGTGATGATTCATGTTCACCAGTCCGGTGAGGTCCACCGGAGAAGATGACCGGAGCTCTGGCTCCGGCGATGACTTGGCCAACCTCTGAACCACATGATCCTCCTCTCACGTTTTAATCCTGAGCGTTGGTATTGATTACCATATTTGCCACGCAGTTGACTCACGTCTATGTGGAACGCGCGTTTTGCATCATCATATCTGCCACCTCAATTAATGAGGGAGATCTGATGGTCCACGCAATTTAGAATTTTTGAAATTTTGTTTTATTTGCATTTTCTTCAATAATTCATATTAAATTCAATATTGATCCAAAAAATATGAGACTTTCACCAAAAAAATTCAAATATTTTTCTCTTTCATATTCTGAATTAAAATTATTTTTTGGATCATTATTAATATTTTTCATTTGTTTTTAATTGCTTAAAAATATTTTTAAATGTCCAAAAATTATGAAATTTTTTCTCCAAGGTCCTTTGACCTTGTTTGACCTATGATAAATCTCATGGCCATTTCTTTGGTATTTTGATGAGATTTTAGGATTTGGACAAAACATATTTGAATTAAATGCACTATTTTAATTGAATAAATGTCAATTAAATTTTGTTGACCATTTGTATTGACTTAATTGAGTTTGCTTGTTTGTTGTTGGGCCTTGGTAAAGGTTGATTTGACTTTGTCAAGTTAATATCATTGGATTTAGGGGATTAATAGAATGTATGTTCCATCTCCCAAAATGAATGAATGATATTAATATAATAAAAGTCATCCTTTGACAAATTTGTGATCTCATTCATCCCCTTCCCACTTCATCGCATTCCTCTTCTTAATTCATTCATTCCATTTGGCCTATGACATCTCAAAGTCCTAATGCTAGTTGATTGAAAAATTGACATGAGTATGAATGAGATTAGGCCACGCCTTTTGCATATTCTTTTTTGTCTGTGGTATGTTTCATGAGCATAGTTCATTATATTATGTCTCTAACATGCATTAACACCAAAATTCTATTGCCCGACCTCAAATAGTTGTGACTTCTGTAACAACCCAATTTTAGTATTTAATTATTATATTATTATTATTATATTTTATTTTATTTATTTGGAGTGTTAATTAATTAATTGGTTGTTAGGTGGTATAATAATTAATTATATTAATTAATTTGGTGTGTTAATTGAATATTTAGTTGATATGAGATATCATTGGATAATTGAATTAATTAACTTGGTGTGCATGTTAAGTTGGTTTAGTTTATTTGAATTAAATTAGAGATATTTAAATATTAGGTCTTATTGGGCCTATTAATTAGATTAAAAGTATCACCCTTTAAGCCCAAATAGAATACTAGTATATAAGAGGTGAGGAGAGTGAGAATAAGGATTCATTTGATCATTTGACAACAATAGAGAAAAAGAAGAGGAAAAGCAAGGAGAAGAGGGGAAGAACAAGAGAGAAGCTAGGGTTTCCAGAAAATTGAAGAGGTAAGGGGGGAATCCTTATTATTATGGGTTAGTATGATTGGGTCAATGGGTAGATGTATGTTTAGGTTAAAATCCCTAATTTTGTATGGTTGTTTGGAATCGTTAGGTTTGATGAGTATTCTTGATTTGTAGTGATTGATTGTGTTAAAACTGTAAATTAACCTTATATAATTAGAGTGTTGTATGAGTTATAATTTTCTGAATGTTTGGCTTTTTACGGAATCGAAATCGGAGGTCCGGAAGTCCTCCAACGATGAAAACCGCAGAAAACTTTGCATTCTGTCCGTCGCAATCGAGAGCCTTTTTTTATGTTTTTCGGTCGGAATCGTTTTGATCATAACTTTTGATCCGTAAATCCAAATCGAGTGTCGTTTGAAGCGTTGGACATCTGAAACAGAAGGCTATAACTTTGTTTCAGGAATAAAATAATTTTGGAGATTATTTCATGGACGTTTTTGGGGTTGAAGAAGATGAAAATTATGTTGGAAAATTTAGAAAACAACAACTTTTTAGTAACGCCTTTGTGCACGGTTTTATTCATAAGTTTCAACTCGTGAATCATTTTGGGTTGGGGTTTAAAGCATTAGAAAGGTGACTCTAATAGATATTATGTGAATGGTGTATTTGTTATGAATGTTAAGATGGTAGAGATGATCTTAATTGCATATTATGTGAATGGTGTATTTGTTATGAATGTTAAGATGGTAGAGATGATCTTAATTGCATATTATGTGAATGATGTATTTGTTACGAATGTGTATATGTACCATTGGTGGATAATTCATAGAGTTGAATTATGGTGATATGTGGAATGTTAAGATGGTAGAGATGATCTTAATTGTATATATTGTTGGTATTTGTACATTCATTCATGGCATGGTCGGCTTCATGGTGGAAGCGGTGAAACTGTGGGTTCACATGGTAGCACACGTTGATCCTAAATTGGAAATAGGCGTGGTAGATGTAGCACACGTTGATCCTTAATTGGAAATAGGCGTGGTTGATATGGCACACGTTGATCCTTAATTGGAAATAGGCGTGGTAGATGTAGCACATGTTGATCCTTAATTGGAAATAGGCGTGGTAGACGTTGATCCTTTAGTGGAAATAGACATAGCATACGTTGACCCTTAATTGGAAATAGGCGTAGTAGATGTAGCACACGTTGATCCTTAATTGGAAATAGGTGTGGTAGACGTTGATCCTTGAATGGAAATAGACGTAGCATAGTTGATCCTTAATTGGAAATAGGCGTAGTAGATGTAGCATACGTTGATCCTTAATTGGAAATAGGCGTAGTAGTGGCTTTGATCTTGTCCGGATCAGAAGCGTGGCTTGGATTCTAGATATTGAATCGGAAAGCGGTGAAACGTTGGGTTCACATTGAGGTACCGCATGCATAGAGTCACATGTCTTGCATTGAGTCACGTTAGAGTCATGTGATAATTGAGTGTATGCATTGTTGTAATTGTGATGTGTGTATGAGATATGGTAATTGAATTTGGTGATGTTTGAGTACATAACTTGATGTGATTGTGATATGGTAATTGAATTTGGTGATGTTTGGATACATAACTTGGAAAAATATATGATTATGTGATAATTGTAGTTATGTGTATATTTGAGAATATAATATTGGATTTGAATATCGTACTCCCTGAGCTTTGATGGATGTTTGAAACATGTGAAATAAATGTTGATTAATATTATTTACATGGTTATACGAAGTGTGATGAATTCCTTTAATTGTTGATTTAATCATTGTGCCTTATCATACTTCTTCATAATGATTGGAATTCTCACCCTTTCTGTTTGAATGTTACCTTTACATGGGTATCGTGCAGATATTCCGGAGTAGTATTGCTGAAGTAAGTGGACGGTAGCTCACTCGAGATTAACCGGAGAGTTTTCGTATTTTAGTTTGAAGACTAAGTAATGAGTCAATGCTCTGGTCATGTAACACGGGGTAGATTGGTAGTATTGAACTCATATCTTATTTGGATATGTATTATGTTATTACTTGTGAACATGCTTATTTGCAATTGCTGTTTGAGAGGCCATAGTGCCAAATAATCTGGTTATGGTTTTATTTTCTTGAGGAGATTATTGAGAGATGATCATGGTATGGGACATGGATCATTTTATGAAATGCATGAGTATTCATTATTTTCCGTTGCAAACACATATTCTTGAATATTCATGAGAAGGGAAATGTGTTATTTTAAATGACCAGGTGTATAGTATATTCATGAGGAATGATGTTTGGTTTTTGAAAGCTTTTGGTTTTTTGAAAACGTCGATGTGACGCCCTTTTGTTTATATGCGTGCTTATTTACTCTGATTATATCTTAAGTATTTTGGGGTAGAAAAAAGGGTGTTACATTAGTGGTATCAGAGCAGGTCGGTCCGTCCGGCCAGGTTGTTTAATTAGGTTTGTTCCCTAGTATGCGACATGTGTGTGAGAACACTGTCGATGCTTGTTTTATTTCCATTGACAGGTTGGGAATGAAATAAGTGGGGGAGAAGCGTATGATTATCTTGGATGTTCCAATTGTATCGAGCTTGGACATTATATTGTTGCCTGCTAGAGTGCAGTGTTGACTAGTTAACCTGTTTGAGAATGTTTTGCTTTTCCTGAACTCGAAGAGAGGTCGGATTCGGGGATGGTGTTGGTTAGAAGTTAATCGGGTGTATATCAACTATTTCGAGAAGACGGTTATTTTTCCTGAGGTTGGTGCTAAGGAAGATTGGTTTGTGTCTGCTAAGCAAGTTGATGAATCGGTGCAAGATGGTGCCGAGTTGTTTATGTTGTTGGCAACTTTGGATATTCGTGAGAAGAGGATCATGCCGAGCATTTGAAGGTTGCGTTATCAGTGTTGAAAGAGAAGAAGTTGTTTGCTAAACTCTCTAAATGTGAGTTTTGGTTGAGTGAAGTAAGTTTTCTTGGACATGTGATTCCGATGTGACCATTCCCCGCAAATTCAAAATCCCCACTTTCACTAAGTACGATGGTGCGTCTTGTCCTCAGATGCATCTAAGGGCTTATGTGAGAAAGATCCAGCCGCATACCACTGATAAGAAACTGTGGATCCATTTCTTCCAAGAAAGTCTGTCTGGCACTCAGTTGGAATGGTATTATCAGCTCGAGAGCTCTGACATCCGCACCTGGACTGATTTAGCAACAGCTTTCTATAAGCAGTACCAGTACAATTCTGAATTAGCGCCTACTCGGCTACAGTTGCAGAATATGGCTATGGGATCTAAAGAAAGCTTCAAAGAGTATGCTCAGAAATGGAGAGATTTGGCTGGCAGAGTCAAACCCCCTATGACTGACCGAGAATTAGTAGACCTGTTCATGGGTACCCTGACTGGCCCATTCTACAGCCATCTACTGGGGAGTTCTTCATCAGGTTTCACTGAACTTATACTGACAGGTGAACGGGTGGAGAGCGGCCTTCGAAGTGGAAAGATACAGGCAACTACCTCTACAAGCAGCAAAAAGTCCTACCAGGGGAAGAACGAATCAAATGCTGTGTACGGTCAAAAGGGTCGTAACAAGAAAAACCATGACCATGACATCGGAGCAGTTACGATTGCAGCACCACCATCTCAAAACTTCCAGCCCAAACAAGACAGGCCAAGAAGGCAGTTCACCAGGATCAATATGACCTTGGCACAGGCACTGCAGGGAATGCTAAAGGCAAAGTTGATCGCCCTTAGAGATCCTCCTACAAATCCCAACACTTCCTCTTCTCGTTATAATCCCAATGCCAGGTGTGCATATCACTCCGATAGCCCCGGGCACGATACAAACGATTGCTGGCCATTGAAGAATAAAATTCAGGATATGATCGACGCTGGAGAAATTGAATTCGAGCCTCCGGAGACTCCTAATGTCATCACTGCTCCTATGCCTAATCATGACAAGGCTGTTAATGCTCTCGATGACGATTTTCTCATTACTACTGTAGCAGACTTAACATCTCCTCTCCCGATCATAAAGAGGAATTTATTGCAAGCTGGTTTATTTCCAGGTTGTACTGAAGATTGCAATCTCTGCATACTCTGGCCCGAGGACTGTTTGAAATTGAATAATGGTATTCAACGGCTGATGGACGATCGTACAATTCTCTTCGAAAGGATTCCTAAGGCGGAAAACTCTATTGAAGAAATATCTGTGATTTCTAGGTCCAAAGTTCCAGTGAAGATTACCGCTACCAGGGCGCCTGTGAGGATTACTGCTGAGCCCAGGGTTGCTCCCCTAATCATCACTGCACCTGGCCCGATCCCGTATTCCTCAAGCAAAGCTATTCCGTGGAATTATGGCGGTGATGTTTACGTCCATGGCGTGAAGCAAGTGGATAATGCTGCTAATACTAGTGGCATTGTTGGGACTAGTAAAATTACTCGAAGCGGAAGGATCTTCTCTCCAGAAATCTCACCTCCTGTCCTTGAAACTCGAGGAAAGGAACCAGTCAACCCTTCCCAGTCAGAGACACCGGTTGAAGTTACTCCCGAAGATGTTGCCAAACAGGAAATGGAAGAAGTGCTGAAAATCATCCGCAAGAGTGATTTCGATGTGGTAGAACAGTTGGGGCATACCCCGTCTAAGATCTCGATGTTATCCTTGCTGTTATCTTCTGAATCTCATGCCAATGCATTGATAAAATTCTTGAAGACTGCTCATGTGCCTCAGGAAACATCTGTCGATCAGTTCGAAAATTATGTTGCTCACTTGACTGTTGACAATGGCCTAGGCTTTTCCGACGCTGATCTGACACCAGCAGGAAAGAATCACAATAAAGCCCTGCATATCTCCATTGAGTGTAGGGGAATCACTTTGTCTCATGTGTTGATCGATAATGGCTCTTCCTTGAATGTGCTGCCGACAGCTGTGCTGGATAAGCTGGATTGTAAAAGCATTGAACTGAAACCTAGTGACATTGTGGTACGTGCTTACGATGGTGCGAAGAGTGTTGTCCATGGCGAAGTAGTCCTCCCTATCAAGATAGGACCTCAAGTCTTCAACACTACCTTTCATGTAATGAACATTCGTCCTGCCTACTCCTGCTTACTGGGACGCCCTTGGATTCATGGGGCAGGTGCTGTAGCTTCGTCTCTCCATCAAAAGTTGAGATATCCGATAGAGGGTAAGATTGTCACCGTGTGTGGAGAAGAAGAGTACATTGTCAGTAGTGTGCATACCTTCAGATACGTCGAGATGGATGGTGAATTCATTGAGACTCCTTGTCAGTCATTTGAAGTAGTTCCTCCGACCATTCCTGTCCTTAAGCCAACTTCCTGTGTACCCAAGGTTATTCGTGCTCCTCCTACTATGATTTCTCTGAAGGACGCTCAAGCCGTGGTTGAAGATGGTGGTCGTACTGGCTGGGGTCAATTGATCGACGTACCATACAAGTCTGACAAATTTGGCCTGGGGTTCAGCCCTGACAAGAGTCAAATTAATGCTGTAGAAGATGCTGACAGCGATTGCGACCTGGATAGCTGGATTTTCCCAACAATTGGTGACGGACTCAATAATTGGAAGGCTGAAGACACTATCCCGATTTCCTTTAGTCAGGAGTAATTGTTATTGTCTATTTTAGTGTTGCAAATTTTTTGTTTTTTTTACAATTGAACTTCTCCAAGCGTTGTGTCTATGCCCGGGGCACAATAGCTAATTTGTTAAGGGTTTTGTCATCTTCATAAGCATATTCATATTCAATGAATTAATGGACTTTTTGCATTCAAATATTGCGCTCTTTATCTTTTCTATCATCTTCCAAACAAGCTATGTTTTCTTGCACACACTCACGTAACAAATCGCGTATCCATATTCACTCTGGATCCTGTGGATAATAGTTCTACTACTGTTCATTATGACTTTGAAAATCCGATCTACCAAGCCGAGGATGGAAGCGAGGAAGACTGTGAAGTCCCTGGTGAACTTGCCAGACTGGTACTACAAGAAGAAAAGACCATACAGCCGCATGAGGAATCAATTGAAACTATAGATCTGAGTACTGAAATGGACAAGAAAGAAGTCAGAGGTTTCTTGGGGCACTTGAATTACATTGCCCGATTCATCCCACACTTGACTGCTACTTGCAAACCCATCTTCAAATTACTGAGAAAAAATCAAGAGATGGTACGGAATGATGAACGACAAAATCAAGAAGTATCTCCAAGAACCTCCAATTCTGATGCTGCCAGTTGAAGGAAGACCTCTAATCATGTATTTGGCCGTGTTAGAAAATTCAATAAGGTGTGCTGGGGCAACATGACGAGTCTGGTCGAAAAGAGCATGCCATATACTGCCTTAGCAAAAGGTACCGACTGTGAAACAAGATACTCACAGCTCGAGAAAGCTTGCTACGCTTTGGCCTAGGCTGCTCGCCGACTAAGACAGTATATGTTGAATCATACCACTTTATTGATTTCTAAGATGGATTCTATCAAATATTTACTTGAGAAACCTGCTGTCTCCTGAAAGAGTTATCACTGATAATGGTACTAAACTGAACTCTGCACGCAGTTCAAAATAAAACACCATAACTCTTCTCACTACCGGCCGAAGATGAATGATGCCATGGAGGTTGCTAATAAGATCATACCAAAAGATGATAGTGACATACAAAGACTGGCATGAGACGTTACCTTTTGCTCTTCATGGTCACCGCACTTCGACAGGGGCAACCACTTTCTCTTCAGTCTATGGAATGGGAGCCGTCTTACCAGTGGAAGTCCAGATTCCCTCTCTAAGAATTATGAAAGAGGCGGGCTTAGATGAAGATGAATGGATTCAGACTCGACTCGATCAGATGAATTTGATTGATGAAAAGAAACTTGCGGCTGTTCGTCATGGACAGATATATCAGAAGCACATGACCCAGGCATTTAACAAAAGAGTTAAGAGACAGGTGTACCAACTTGGCGACTTGGTGATCAAGCGTATCATTCTACCACAAGGTGATCCCAGAGGCAAGTGGACTCCCACATACGAAGGGTCGTTTGTGGTTAAGAAGGTATTCTCTGGTGGAGCCATGATACTTGCTACGATGGATGGCGAAGATTTCCCGCACCCCGTGAACGCAGACATAGTCAAAAAAATACTACGCATAAAAGAGACCCGCTAGGTCGACGTACCTAGGCAAAAATTAGGGATAAACATATAAAGACGTACACCCGGCAAGTCAAAAACCTGAAAAGGCGGCTTGGGCAAAAAAGGGCATCCTGGTGGACTGAAAACCTGACAAGGTGGTCCAGGCAAAAATTAGGGATTAAAGCGTATGACTATGTCCCGCTCTCTGTCAACTTCAACCAAGTTCAAGGGACTGAACAAGCCAATCACTTCTGTCCGACAGCAGGAGATGAGATGCTTGAAGACATAATGACAGTAGTGGGATTAGAATCGCTAGGACTTTTTCTGCATAGCTTTTTCCTCGTTTGTCTAACAATTTCCTCTTTCTAGGATTTTTGTCTCCCTCTACACAAATTGCCTGTCCATAGGCCCCCTTTCAAAATCAATACAATTCATTTCCAAAAAGATGCTTTTGTTTTATTTTTGCTGTTTTGGTTGCGTAAATGTCCATTGATTTGATTTGAATTAATATATGCATTTGAATATGATCAATGTTTATCAAAATACATGCATAGAATAGCAATAGCAATCACTACCCGAATTCAGGATCGAGGAGAAGGTCTAACCATACTTCCAATGAATTCGCTACCAATTTTATTCTCCCCGGCAAGCTTGTTTTTCCTCAGGAGAAATTGGCATTATTCCCCGGGCAAAGCCAACTATTTCCCAGAAGAAGTCGATATCATCAGACAGATTGATCATCTCTTCCATCCCCAGTCAGGCTCTGTTGAATATTTCCACCATCAGACCGAAATCAACAACCCCCTGCCGAGAAAGGGTCATCATTACAAGTATCTCCAATCAGTAGATGGGGATTTATTTTCCCCAGTAGAGTCTCCAAGCAGAACTTCTCATACGCATAACTCATTCATTACATCATTTCACAGCATACGCATGCATACAACATTCGCATTTATTTCTTGGCATAACACGAAACATCTCATGCATCATGACATAGCATGAAGCTAACGTTTCTGTGCAGGTTAATTATCCTCCTGATATAGTCAAAGTAAAAGGTTCATTCAGACATACACCTTTATCAATTATGTACAAAGTTCGGATACGTATTTCAGATACCATTCATGGGAACATTCATTCTGACAACACTCTGATATCCTCCTAACGATGGCATCTTTAAGCTCATCCCAGACATTTATTGCAAGTACAACATATACAGATATCATCAGATGCTACCTAGTGTACGATACATTTCTGAAGTGTAGTCTAGTGTACGACTACCCCCTTTTATCATCAGATTCAGCCTAATGGACGGCTCATTCTGCTCAGATACGGTCTAATGTACGACCCAATTAGACCTTCGTCTCCTCAGATGCTACCTAGTGTACGGTACATTTTTGAAGTGTAGTCTAGTGTACGACTACCTCCTTTTATCATCAGATTCAGCCTAATGGACGGCTCATTCTTCTCAGATACGGTCTAATGTACGACCCAATTAGACCTTCGTCTCCTCAGATGCTACCTAGTGTACGGTACATTTCTGAAGTGTAGTCTAGTGTACGACTACCCCCTTTTATCATCAGATTCAGCCTAATGGACGGCTCATTCTGCTCAGAGACGGTCTAATGTACGACCCAATTAGACCTTCGTCTCCTCAGATGCTACCTAGTGTACGGTACATTTCTGAAGTGTAGTCTAGTGTACGACTACCCCCTTTTTATCATCAGATTCAGCCTAATGGACGGCTCATTCTGCTCAGATACGGTCTAATGTACGACCCAATTAGACCTTCGTCTCCTCAGATGCTACCTAGTGTACGGTACATTTCTGAAGTGTAGTCTAGTGTACGACTACCCCCTTTTATCATCAGATTCAGCCTAATGGACGGCTCATTCTGCTCAGATATGGTCTAATGTACGACCCAATTAGACCTTCGTCTCCTCAGATGCTACCTAGTGTACGGTACATTTCTGAAGTGTAGTCTAGTGTACGACTACCCCCTTTTATCATCAGATTCAGCCTAATGGACGGCTCATTCTGCTCAAAGACGGTCTAGTGTACGACCCAATTAGACCTTCATCTCCTCAGATGCTACCTAGTGTACGGTACATTTCTGAAGTGTACTCTAGTGTACGACTACCCCCTTTTATCATCAGATTCAGCCTAATGGACGGCTCATCCTGCAACTCCAATACAGTCTATCATAAGACCCATTTGGATCTTCAACTCAGAGACGATCTAGCGTACGATCCATTCTGATTTTTCATCCTCGGCAAAGTCATCTGCCTAACGAACAGCTCACTCTGGTATTCAGATACGGTCCAGTGTATGATCCATTCTGATCCCTTATCCCCAACAGTATATAGCATACTCCGACTCCCCGGCGAAGTCGACAGCATAATGGATGACTCACTATACGGTCTGATGTACGACCCGGTGTGACACCCATGTCTCCAGATATCATCTAACATACGACACGATCTGGAAATCTCCTCATCAAACTTCCTGGATGGCATCTTTAAGCCCATCTCCGTCAAGACTAATTGACAAGCGCAAATTGTTGGGGCATTCTAGTGTTCAATAATCTTTCACCTCCAGACCACGAACGACACATACCATTCTACCCTCTCGGCTCAAGAATATTGAACAGGGGCAGCTGTCATACCCCAAAATTTGCCCGTTGATACTACAAGGCATCTGTCAAGGCATTCCGACTTGTTTTGCAAGGCACCGACTCTAAAGGAACGAAAGCCCAGCTCACAACGGGCCCAATCCAAAGGTGGCCCAAGACAGCTTGCTCGCTAGGCGAGCAATTACTTCGCCTAGCGAACACTTTATCATGACACTCGCCCAGCGAAGCATCAGATCCAGGAAAAAGCCCAGAATAGCTTGCTCGCTAGGCGAGCAATTCCTTCGCCTAGCGAAGCTTGCGAAAATTTGAAGTTTTGGACCTCATTTTAAGCCCATTAGGTCACCACCACTACTACTATAAATACCAGCTCCTCTGACACGAAAATACACACACACACAGACCGAGAGACCGAGACGGAAAGGAAAAGGAGAACCCTAGCAAGCAAACCCTAGCGCTCACAGACGGAAAACCCTGAAGGAAAAGCCGGCGGCCGCAAAGCTACCTCCGTCCAACTCAATCCGGTTCGCCAACTCAAGGTTGCAATTCGATTGCAAACAGGTTTGCATTACTATTATCGCTTCATTTTCTTAATTGGCATGTGATACCGCTTTATGTTCTTAACTTGCATGTGATATTATACTTGAATTCATAAACATATTTGAGGTTTTGCATGTGAGTTTAAGTATGCCAGCCTATCCTGAATGTTTGACCATATTATTTCTGTAATTGAATACCATAAGACTTGCCGCATGCTGAGATTACACTGGTCTGAAATTCAAAACCCGCAGCCGCTCGCTAGCACATCGCTAAGCGAGCCTGTAGCGAATATTCGCTAGGCCTTCGCTAGGCGAGGCAGAGGCGAATGGGACAGTAGCTTATATTTCGTTTGTTCTGTGCTATGCTTCTCTGATCTGTTCCCTTATCATCATACATTATTTTGCATGACATTTTTGCTGTTGTATTTCTTTTGCGGTGTAATCCTCGATTGCACCCTGATTTGGTATGCTAACCCGTTTGCTGAATTTTGCAAAGGTTCATAGGACCCAGAAAAAGATCACCGTTTAGGCCTTCCACTTTATTTGTGGGATACCCTTATGAAGATCCACCCTAAATTGCTTAATTAATTTTAACGTATTAATTTTAATGTATTAATTTTAATGTATTAATTTTAATGTATTGACTGTAATGTGGAAGCTCATCCTAATTACCTAATTAACTTTAAAATATGGCCTTTAAATATGTGATCTTGGACCTCTCTTTTGCCTTCTGATATTACGGTATTACGGTCATGTCCCGCGAATGTAGGGATACACTTAGCAACGGCCCTTCGGTTAAATCGTCATAAATCATCATAGTCCCTCGGATGTTGCCTTCGAAAATACGATTTTGTCCCTCGATGACCCTTCGGTGTAGCCTACGGTTAAATGATGATCGTCCCTTCGAATGCTAAGGTATCCTTACAACTGTTGCCTTCAATGACCTATCGATGACCCTACGATGACCCTTAAACATCCAAAGGATAAAATTACTTACTTCTCAATAGTAAGGACAGTTTTACCCTCATAAGGATAGGAAACGTTCATAACGACCTTAGGAAGGTATAACTCTCAATTGCTGGATCATAACCTAAAACATTTTCCACCCCTCACACTTTGCAAATCCTAGAAAATCACCACTTGGTATATATTCATACTAGAATCATTACCAAGTTATGTTTTTCTAAACTGTTTTTCAAAATCAAACGAGATAAATGCTTTGTATACATTCATACGAGAATCATTACAAAGTTAAACTCTCTTTTTCGAAACATTTTTTAAACAATTCACGAACACTTTTCAGACAAAAATATAAGTGATCCAGCAATTAAGAGCCCATGGATAACCATGGATACAAAGGGTGCTAACACCTTCCCTTTGTATAATGTACCTCCCGAACCCAAAATCTATTGAGGTCTTTCCTGTTCTTTTCCACCTTTCCTTATTGGATAAAAGAAAAGTCGGTGGCGACTCTTGCTATCCGCTGTAGCACCTCAAATTTGCACCTACCATTATACATACATTTTCATATTAGGTCATAGCACATCATGATCCATTGCATAGCATTTGCATTGTCCCTCAGTTGCCTCAAGAGCAAGCAATCAAGAATTAGGTCAAACTAATCTCCTGATCAGTCAACCAAGCAAGCAAAAGAATTTTTCATTGAATCAAGGCCTTGGGGTTTGTCCAACAAGTTCACATGGCTTGGAGGTCCATTTGAAGTATTTTGGTCAAGGGTTAAGGGCTCAGAGGTCAGCAGTTCATGCCCAGACAGTCAAAAAACCTGAAAAAGTCAACTATCAGCCAAAGCAATGGATGGTGGTCATTCTTGTGGAATTTGGGCACCATGGTCAATAATCAAGAGTTCAAACAACTTGGGACATCATTTGAAGTCAAGTCCTCAAGGAATTAGGGTTTGGAGGTCATCAGTCAATGCACAATCAGGCAGAAACCCTAAAAGTCAACTGTTGGTCAACTGTCCATTTAATCAGTGATTGGATGATTGGAATTGGTTTGTGAGAGTTCATTCATGTCCAAATAGTCATCATACATCATGCCAAGCACCATCATGGAAGAATTTGAAGCCGGATCATGAATTTCCCAAAATGGAAACTGGGCCTGTAACTGAAACCTGCCATAAATGGAAAGTCTTGATCCTCAAACCTACATTTTGATAC
This sequence comes from Lathyrus oleraceus, assembly GCF_024323335.1. Lineage (NCBI taxonomy): Eukaryota > Viridiplantae > Streptophyta > Magnoliopsida > Fabales > Fabaceae > Lathyrus > Lathyrus oleraceus. The sequence continues at coordinate 93,551,377 of NC_066585.1, forward strand.
AAGCCTCAAATGAATTTTTGCCCAACATGAAAGTTGAAGATCTTGTTCTCCCATTTCCAAAAAGTCCTAGAACTCTCAATTCCCATGTGTGGTTGGCAAGTTATGATCGAATCGATTTCAGAAAATCTTGAACTTCAGAGGGCCATATCTCTCAAACCGTTTGGCCGATTTTGGTGGGGTTTTTTCCTACAAACCACATTTTTCATCCTCTTTCCAAAAATATAAATTTCATGAGCCAAAACTTCACCAATCAAAATGGCATATTTTGACCTTTTTCATTTAAATGAAAGTTTGACCAAGAGTTGACTTTTTGATTTAAACTTTTTTTCAACATTTGGCCAATTGGAACAGCTCATAAATGTCATTTAGAATGTGTTTGCAAAGTCAACATATGCAGCACATGTGAATATTGCTTGGTTGCTTGAATTGTAAGAAAAGTACCATTTAACCATACTTGCACCATGCTTGTCCTTGCTTTCCACAACCATGCCTTGTACCAGCATCATTATGCAGCATTCTTGACCATTTTTTCTGTCATGGTGAGTCTCATTGTGCAGCCATACTCCAATAGTACATATGGCCATGTTTGCTTACTTGAATTTTGGAAAATGAGTACAAACCAACCATACCTCCATGCCTTAATTTGTACTGTCCAATAGCAGTTTGGACAGCACCCTTTTTTTGTCAAGAGAAAAGGTCATAGCAGACCATCAAGACTTCATTTTTTCAAAACATCATCTCATCTTGGCATTTGTCCAAAGTCTGTCCCAAAAACCAAAAAAAACTGAAGCATGGCATTTTGCTGTTTTCACATCTCTTCATCATGTTTAAACCAACAGCTGCCAACCTAACCAACAAGCACAAATCAACCTCATTCACTCAAAAAACTCATCTTGCTTTGCATTTCAGAACCTGTCAAAAGAAAACTCCAAAGTGGCAAGACATGGCCTAACCACAAAACAGCATAAGCAAATGGAAACTTGATCATTTTTTCTGTCAAAACCAATTCTAATAGCAGTCATCAAAAACAATTGCACAACCAACCCTCACTTATTTTTCCAACCTTGCCCTGCTGCTTGCGTTCTCATCTAGAACTTCCAAATCCACCTTGCCTTGCCCTGCTAGCATCTGCAACCAACAAGAGAACCAAAGGTTTTTTTTTGGACCTGGCCTTGCATTTTCTAAAGTTGTCCAAACACAAGAGAACAAAGCCAAGTAACCATGCCATATACCATGACAGCAGACCTTTCACTTTCTTTCTGTCATGAGTAATGCCAATAGCAGGAGAAAAACCATTTTGATGCATCATTTTGCTTTGCATTTTTCAGAGTTTTCACAGCCACACGACCAAAACCTCTCTTCTCTCAAAAATTGCATTTCTGCACTAAAGGATTTTCTGCATAAAAACTCCAAAAACCCTTGAACATCTTCGGTTCCCTCATGATCCAACCAACCTTTGGAAACTTTTTGGATCTTTAATCATCAGCTGGAGCTTCATTTTCTCACTCTGTTTTCACCAAGCTCAGCTATGGCAGTTGTGAACTCGAGCTGGATTTGAGCTGTTTGAGTCAAGCTACTTCATCATCCATCACTACAGAGCTTAAAGGCCAACTGTTTGAGCTTAAATCAACCAATACACCACTGCTTCACATTTTCTTCAAAAACAAGTAAGTGAATCGACATCCTTTATTTGCTGTGCCATGATGTATTTCTGATAGATCCTTTTGAGCTGGTTTTAATGAACTAAAGCACGATTGATTTGGTTGTGTTTTGGCCAAGAAATCTTGATTTTTTCATTTTTGTGTACAAGTGCATTCTCCATCGATTTGCTCACATGGTTGTGATTTCATGAAAACCCTTGCTATATGATGCTTGTGTTTAGTTTGATGATGCTATTGGTGCAATTAATTTTGAGTTCTGAGCATTTTGATTTTCCTGCTTACATGAAAATGATGATCATGCTGTTACCTTAAAACCCTAATTCTGTCCAGAAGTTTCTCACTATTAATGCTTGTTTGGTGGATGGTTGATGTTGCTTGATGGTCACTATGCCATGGCATTGTGTGTTTGTGTTTGAAACTTGTTGGATGTTGATGAATCATAAACATGAAATTGGTGCTGCTTACCCTGCTAAGTGATTTTTGTTTTCTTTGATGTTGATTAAGCATGAGATGAGTTTATGCAGGTTGCTGTTTAAACCCTAGTCTTCCAGAAGCCTACATGAATTTAGTGGCTTACTATTGTTTTAGTTGTGTGAGAGCCAATACCATGTTATGCCCTGCTGTTGTTATTGGTATTTGCATGATCATTTGTTACTGCTATGCTGAAAATGATGTGTACCCCTGCTGTTTGGCTGCCTTAAGCTGCCAAGGAAATCTCATGAATATGATGTATGCTGTTGTTCATGATTGGTGGTTTGAATGATGATTAGTGATGAATACATGTTACCATGCTGCTAAACCCTGCCATGATAAATCCTGTGATTTTTCCAGAAAACTAGATCATGTATGTTGGCTGATGTTTGTCTGTTGGTGTTAGAAGTTTGTTTTGATGCTGGTAACTACACAATGAACATGCCCTGCTATTAAACCATGAACATTGTCCAAAAAATCTATGCGAATGATGAATGCTGCTGTTATGATGATGCTGTTTGAAAATGAATGCTATTATGCTATCAACCATGCTGCAAATTGACGATGAATTGCCCTGCTATTAAACCTCAGGACCTTGCCTAGAAAATCCATGTGAATCATGTTTGAATGCTTTTTGATTGTTTGTTTATTTGTTGGAATTTCAATTGACAATGATTGATGAACATATGAATGCCATGCTGCTTGCTTGATGCTTGTTTTAATTGAGTTCATGATGATGAACATGGATGATGAATATGAAGATGCTGCATATACCCTGCTGTTGTGATTACTTGGAGGAACTAGTTTTGAATATTGTTGATGAACATGTGCTGCCATGCTGATTAAACCCTGCTGTTGTTTTCAAACTTATGCCATGCCTAGAAATCTCATGTTTGTCTTGGTTTTGTTGTATAACATGTTTGCATTGAAGAGCATTGCTACTGCCATGTTGTTTGCTTGAGGTTGTTATAATGATTACATGATAATGATGAAATACTGCTTGCTGTTTATATGCTGTCATGTGCTGTTGTTTGGTTTGATATGATGCTGATGAACACATACTGCAATGCATACCCTGCTGCTGTTTTGCTATTTTTTGAGCTGCCCAGAAATCCATTGGTTTGTGACTGTTATGTGTGGTTTGTGGCTACTTGATTTGTTGCATAATTGTTCTGTTATATGCTGCTGTTCATTGGATGTTGGTTTGATCGGTTGCTTGAAGCAAAACATGAATGCTATGCTGTTGTGTTTAAACCCTAAACTCATGTTTAGAAATTCTTGATTGTGTTTGCTGTTGTTTATGATGAGCACATGTTGATGATGATGAATGCTGTTGATTGCTGTTGATTGCTTGATGAGTGAACATTGCTGAATGCTATGCCGTTTTATGCTGGTCGAGTTTGTGCTGATGTTTGAATGAAATGCCTTTGTCATGCTGCACACAAACCCTAGGGTTTTTCCAACTCAGAAAATTTGAGCTATTGGCCGTGTCCACTGTTCCATTGGCTGAGAGCCAATGGGAACATTTCGTTTCCCTCATCAAAACGCTGTAGTTTTAATTAGTGACTTCACTATTTACACAATTGCCATCGGTTGACTCGGTTTGACCCCATTTGCTATGCTTTCATGTTCATATTTCATCCAAATGTTCATCAACTTCCACAATTCATTTTAAATTCATGTTAACTCCAAAAATTGTGAGATTTTTTGCATTAAACTCATGAATGTGTCTAGTATTTTATGGTGAATTTTATTTAATTTTTCATGTTCTGGATTTTAGATGATAAATGATTTTTCAACATGTATGCCAAAATGACACCCTTTGCCATTTCAATTGTGAAATACTCATATTGTATCCAATGAGCTTGAAATTTTTTGTGGTGAAACTAGACACATTGACCCTCATTTCCATATAAAGTTTGTGCATTTATCATTTGTGGATTGAGAGTTATGATTTTTTGAAGTCAGGTGTTGCATTTGGTGTCATACCATGATCATGCATTTTCCCTAATTTTTGTTCACATGCTTCCTCTTATCCAAATGACCTCAAATTTTGCATGAATCATCTATCACATGTCTAGTTCATGTATGAATTTTCTTGGAATTAATCTTGCTGTTTTCCATTTGATTGTGAATTTTCTTCCATGCTTAGTCATTTGTTGACTTTTTGTGCTATACATTGCCAAATCTTTTGGGAAATTCTCACATCATATTGTATGACCATGAAATTTCATATGTGATAACTAGACATCTCAAGCTTTGCATTGGTGTTAATCTCATTCATTTCTCATCTGTTTTCAATTTGATATGACTTTTTGAAGTTGACCCATGCTTGTTGATTTTCTTTGTACATGCTTGAACTTGGTTTGACTTCATGATTTTAGTTGACTGCCTTCCTCTCATCCCAATGCTATGAAATTTGACATGCTTACCATGCTAGATGTTAGGATTGAGAGTGATTTATTTGATAATTTTTGAGATTGTTTGGATTGACTTTCGATGCAAGTCATTCTGTTGACTTTTTTGTGCTTTCATTTGCCATGCTTTGACTTCTTTTACTTATGAAATGATGATGATGCATGATATGAACATGAAACCAATTGGGTTTGCTTCCTAAATGTTTGAATTTGATTTTGATTGGACATTGCTTGCTGTTTGGACTTTCTCATTCACTTTTGACCCTAGGCTAGCCCTAGTGGTCCTGTTACTCACCTTTGAGTTTGTGATTTCAGGTTGACCATCAAATGGCCATTGAGACCAATTCTTTTGACTGAGCTTGCTTGAATATTGTTGTCTAACCTCCTTGTTTTGTAGGTGGCTTGGCTCACATGCCTTAAGCCTTGTGCCTTGCACATCCATGTGCCTCCAATTAACTGTTGGTGTCTATTTCTGTTTGTTTTGTTTGAAGTTGTATACTAACATCTGCTTGACTGTTTCAGGTGCTTTAGTTGCTTAGTTCCTTGTGAACTTTTTGCTTTGCTTTGCTTCTATAAGCAATTTGCATTGAGGTATGTCTCTTTTACTTCATGTAGTCTGGAAGACCTGGCCTGTTACTTGGCCAGGCAACTGTCTGAAGTCCTCCTTAAGAGGCAATGTTTGTGACTGTTTAACTTTGTCCTTGCATAAAGTCAAAGACCTCCTAAGTGAAGAGGCAATTGGTGGAAGGTAGGGATATGCAATCTATCCCCCACTATTCAGTGTGTCATCTGCTTTGCTCACACCACTGTGTTGATGCATTTCAGATACAAACCCAAGATCTTGTACAATTGTACAGTTGAGTCAGTTTTAAATGTGTAGAAGGGTTCCCACTTTCTGGACCCACACATTCTTGTCTTAAGCTCTCCCAGGCCAGGGATAAGAGCTGTGAAGTCTCATCTTCACTTCATCCTTTCATCTGCTTCACCTTAGCCCCTCAATGGCAAGGTTAAGAGCAACATTCACCCAGTTCCAGAGGTTTGTTTGTCGAGGTTGATATGACCCCTTGACTAAAACCTAACCCTTGTTTGAGCCACTTGTTTGTGTATAGCGTGTGCTTCCTGTGCAAGATAGGATTGTTTGACTTGCTTCCTGTGCAAGATAGGATTGTTTGACTTGCTTCCTGTGCAAGATAGGATTGTTTGACTTGCTTCCTGTGCAAGTTAGGATTAGTTTAGACTTGCTTCCTGTGCAAGTTAGGTTTTGCTTGGCTTGCTTCCTGTGCAAGTTAAGTGTGTGTGGCTTGCTCCCTGTGTGAGCCATACTTAGGATAGGTTGGCCCTTGTGCCGTTTAGCTAGAAACCTTAACTTAGGGATGATCTTGCATGATAACATCTAGGCTCGAGTCGTAGTCTCCCTAGTTGTGTCTCCCTCTGTTATCTGGTTAGGCTAGATCCTTATCCCTCTGTAGGGGAACTACATCGCCCTGATCTTCACACCAGATGAAGTATGTAGGCAGGAGATTGAGCTGATCTCTCCGGGCGCCCTTTTTCTTTTTTCACCTTTGTGTCTTAACCACCCTTGTGTGTGCTCTGGTTGGAGTCCGACATAAGTCCAGCGATTGGCAGTTGGTTTCCCGCGTGTGTTTGGTTCGGATGCTGATGTAAGTCCAGCAATTGGCATTCAGGCTCCACGTTTGCCTTTGCCTGTGTTTTGTTTGTGTGCGTGTCAGCCGAGCTACGAATGCTCTGATTCTTCTCTCGTCCGAGAAGATACGTATGCATAGGATGCGATATCCTAGCGAGCATGTGTCGTTTCCCCAGTCCGAACTACTTCGACTCTGATGTCTATGCCTGATAGACTAAGTAGGCCCAGGATGCGACATCCTGCCGAGTCAGTTTCAGTCAGTTTTCTTTTGTCTCTTTCAGCCAGTGTGTGTGTGTTTGAGCAGTGTTTAGCAACCAATTTTCTTTCCTTTTGTGCGTGGATCCCGTAGAGTACTACGGATGCGTAGGGGTGCTAATACCTTCCCTTCGCATAACCGACTCCCGAACCCATCCTCTTTGGTCACGAGACCATGTTCTTTCCAGGTTTACTTCGAGCGTTTCCTTTCCCTCTTTTGGGATAAATAACGCACGGTGGCGGCTCTGTTGTTCTTTCTTTTCCCGCCGGTTTTTCGCGTAATGCGACAGCTGGCGACTCTGCTGGGGATAGTAGAGAAGTTGACCTATGCTGGTCCATCCTCCCTGAGCGAGTCTCTCCTAGCGCTCTCTAGGTTAGGGTTTGGTTGCTTTGTGCTGTGTTTATTTATTGCGTTCATTATTTACTGTTTGCATTCATTGTTTATTGTTTGCATTTATGTTTGCATTAATGTTTGCATTTATTCATCTGTTCACCTGGCTGGTTGTCTGTTTCTCTCTGTTGGGGTGGGAGTTCTATGAGGTAAAAGGCCCAATACCCAGGCTATGAGTGAAATCTAGGAAACCTAGGAATAGAGTGATTCATGGGAAGCGGGTGGTGTACGCCACTTAGCGGAACATTGATATCACGAGCAGTTCAGACTCTGATGGGGTATTATCGGTGTATACATCGGGTGTGCACAGGATGATATTCTTGAAAGGGTTGTTTATCCTGCGTTTCTCTTGACCTTACCCTGGCCTAGACTACACCCGTGAGTGGGGAAGGGCTCATCATTACAGGTACTGTTGGTGACTTATGGTTCTGTTGGTGACTTTGGGTTCAGACAACAGTATATTCAGTTGACCTTGGGTTTTCAAGTTGGATTTGGGTTCTGAGTTTAGACCGAAGCTTCGACTTTGTAATCAGAGATGCACCGCCAGCCAGTTGTGTCTGCATCATGTGCATCATAGCATATTTATTTTCAAAAAGAAACGCAAAAAAAAATGATGAAAAAAAAATAAATGAAAAAAAGAAAAAAAGGAAAAAAAAAAAGAAGAAAAAACTAACCCCTGCATGCATATCATTTCTCAGGTACATTCCAGAGCTTGTTCACTGATAGAGATGGCAACAGTCCCAGAGTTGAAGCGGAAGACTTGTATCTACGTTTTTCACCGGGAGCCTTTGACGCCTCTGATTGAGTTGGGCAGTCTTGTGACCAGTGATCGTCTAGGGGGGTTAGTGAACCAGTATGGGGATATCCTGACAGTGTTGAAGACAGTAGTTGACCCGGTGCCGTTGCAGACACTTCTTCAGTTCTATGACCCGGAGCTTAGATGTTTCACGTTCCAAGATTACCAGTTAGCACCTACTCTCGAGGAGTATTCTATATTGTTGAGCATCCCGATTCAGCATCAGGTTCCTTTCTTGGACGTACCAAAGGAGGTTGACTTTAAGGTTGTTGCCAGAGCTCTCCGGTTGAGTGTTAAGGAAGTTTGTGATAATTGGAAGCCCAGTGGGGGAGTCGTGGGTCTGCCGTTGAAGTTTCTTCTGAGAATAGCCAGAGTTGAAGCAGAAAAGGGGAATTGGGAAGTTTTTCACGCACAGCTAGCTGCCATGATCTATGGGATCATCCTATTTCCCAGTATGCCAAATTTCATTGACTTCACTGCTATCAGCATTTTCATCAGAGGGAATCCAATCCCTACTCTTCTAGCTGATACTTACTATGCCATCCACAGTAGGCATGGTAGGGGTGGAGCCATCAGGTGCTGTCTACCTCTCCTATTCAAATGGTTCATGTCTCTTCTGCCAGCCAGTGGACCGTTTGTGGATACCCAGAGCACTTTGAAGTGGACTCAGAGGATCATGTCGCTCACATCTTATGACATCAGATGGCAATCTTACCGGATGAATGTGAAGAATGTTATTATGAGCTGTGGAGAATTCCGGAATGTGCCACTCGTGGGGACCAAGGGTTGTATAAATTATAATCCAGTTCTTTCTCTTCGCCAGTTAGGTTTTGTTATGAGTAGAAGACCACGTGAAGCTGAGATAGCCGAGAGTGTGTACTTTGTGAAGAAGGATGACCCTGTTAGGTTGGAGCAGATTGGGAGAGCTTGGAAGTCCATTGGTGTCAGAGATGGATCCGTCTTAGGGAAGAAGTTTGCCATAGCCATGCCCGATTACACTGATTGGGTCAAGAAGAGAGTGGAAACTTTGTTGTTACCCTATGATAGGATGGAGCCGTTGCAGGAGCAACCACCTTTGATCCTTGCTGATAGTGTGTCTGCTGAACACTATAAGCAAGCCCTAATGGAGAGTCGTCGTCTGAGAGAGAAGGAGCAAGACACTCAAATGGAGTTGTATAAAGCTCAGGCTGATAGGTTGCACATGGCCCATCAACTCAGGGAAGTACAAGGAGAAGATGCTAGCAGAGTAAGGAGCAAGAAGAGATCCTATGAGGAGATAGAGTCTATGTTAGATGCGGAGCATAGGGAATGTCTGAGGCTGCAGAGAGCAGAAGCAAGTTATCAGAAGAAGATCAGAGACTTGGAGAAGCAACTCAGAGATAAAGATATCCAGTTGAAGAAGGAAGTAGACTTGAGACAGGCATCAGAGAACCACCTTGGAGGAGAAGTGGTAGAGCTGAGAAGACAATTGAAGGAGAAGATTACCCCTCTACCAGAATGCTCAGATTGCTCACTGTTGATAGATCAGTGCCATTACCTGAAGACCCTCATTCCGGAAGACCGTCTGTCTTAGTTTGTATCTCTGGTTGTATTTTGTTGAATCACCTCCAGGCTTGTTGGATGGGATTCATTTGCGTGTAAGCCATCTCTTGGATTTTTTGATGAGAATCACCTCCAGGCTTGTTGGATGGGATTCTTTTTCTTTGTACGTTGTTTATTCAGATATTCTGTTGACATTGGTTGTATGCCTTTCTACCCTTATGTATATATAAGGATGTCAGCATTCCCTTGTATCTATTTGTTCTCTTGTTACTGCAGGTTGCCATCTTTTCAGGATGGGTCAGGCTCTTTGAATGCCTGAGAAATGAGCATATCATGTGCATCATACGCATCATTAGCATCATACTCATATCATTTTGCATAACAGGTGTTCTTGATCGTGACTTCTCACTCTTGGTTCCTGTTCAGGCAGGATAGCTGATCAACGTCCGCACCGCTACTCAACAAGACTGAATCAACAGAGAAGTATGGATCAATTTCAAGCCGAGTTGGCTGAGATGAAGGCTAGCATGGCCCAATTTATGAATATGATGCAAGGGGTTGCGCAAGGTCAAGAAGAACTTCGAGCTATGGTTCAGAGACAAGAGGCTGCAAATCCACCGGTCAATCATGCTCCGCCAGAGGGAGGCCCGGTCAATGATAACAATATTGCTGCTGCTGTACCCGTCAACAACTATGCTGTAGGTGATGAGTTGGGGGGTATTCGAATCAACGGTCAACCTATTGTTCCAGATACCGCTAATGCCAGAGTAGTCCGTGCTCCCGCCCGTAATCCTGCTACGATTGTTGACAGACAAGAGGACATGTTCTCTCTGCTCAGTGAAGACGAAGACGTTCTGGGAAGGGTTAATGAGAGAGATCGCAAAGTTGAAGCTCTTGCTGAGAAGATCCGTGCTATGGAAAGTCAGAATTCTCTCGGTTTTGATGTTACTAATATGGGGTTGGTAGAAGGTTTGAGAATCCCTCACAAGTTCAAAGCACCGTCCTTCGACAAATACAACGGTACTTCTTGCCCTCGCACCCATGTGCAGGCTTATTATCGAAAAATCTCTGCGTATACCGATGATGAAAAGATGTGGATGTATTTTTTCCAAGATAGTCTGTCTGGGGCTTCTTTGGACTGGTACATGGAATTGAAGAGAGATTCGATCCGATGCTGGAGAGATCTGGGTGAGGCCTTCTTGAGGCAGTATAAACACAACATGGACATGGCACCGAGCCGGACTCAGCTGCAGAGTCTTTGTCAGAAATCCAATGAAAGCTTCAAGGAGTATGCCCAGAGGTGGCGTGAACTGGCTGCTAGAGTTCAACCCCCTATGCTGGAGAGGGAGTTGACAGACATGTTTATTGGTACTCTTCAAGGTGTGTTTATGGACCGGATGGGGAGTTGCCCGTTCGGTAGTTTTTCTGATGTTGTCATTTGTGGAGAAAGGACTGAGAGTCTAATCAAAGCTGGTAGGATCCATGACGCTGGTTCCTCGTCTTCATTAAAGAAACCCTTCTCTGGGGCACCTCGCCGTAGAGAAGGAGAGACCAATGCTGTACAGCACAGAGGGGGTGTGTACAGAACAAATGCTAACAGAGATCAATATCGTCCAGTAGCTGCAGTAACTATTCCGGCACCTCAACCTCGTCAACAACAACAACCAAGAGTTCAACAACCGCAACAACAACAACAACAGCAGCGTCCTTATCAGCCCAGACAGAAATTGCAGGCTGATAGAAGATTTGATCCTCTGCCTATGTCTTACGCAGAGCTACTACCCGAACTACTCCGGTTGGGGATGATTGAGTTGCGTACAATGGCTCCGCCTACAGTGCTGCCTCCTGGTTATGATGCAAACGCCCGATGTGACTTTCATTCTGGGGCACCAGGCCACCATACTGAGAAGTGTCGAGCTCTCCAGCACAAGGTCCAAGATTTGATTGATGCCAAGGCGATCAACTTCGCTCCAGTGCCTAATGTCGTAAACAACCCTATGCCTCAGCATGGTGGGCATAGAGTGAACAATATTGAAGGGAAAGAAGCTGAAGATCTGGTTGTTAATGTTGATGATGTTCAGACTTCTCTGCTAGTTGTGAAGTGCCGTCTGCTGAATGGGGGTGTCTACCCGGGCTGTGATGAGAATTGTTTGGGCTGTGCAGAATCTGAGAATGGTTGCGACCAGTTGAGGACCGGTATCCAGGGTATGATGGATGAAGGTTGTTTGCAATTCAGTAGGGCTGTAAAGGATCGTGGAACAGCGTCAGCTATCACCATTTACTTTAAACCATCTGAGGAACGTGGACCAAGGGTCGTCAGTGCACCTGCAGCAAATGGTACCCCAGTTACCATTCCCGTGCCTGTAACCATCAGTGCTCCAACTACTATCGTTGCGTCTGGAAGAAGGGTTGTTGAGAATAGTAGAGCAGTGCCGTGGAAGTATGATAATGCTCACCGCAGTTACAGAAGGGCTGAAAGTCAGACAAGACCAGTGAATCAAACTCCAGTGACAATTGGTGTACCGAATAGAGTTCCTACAAGTGTTGGTCCGGCTGTGGATAATGTAGGGGGTCCAGGAGGTTTTACCAGAAGCGGTCGTCTGTTCGCACCGCAGCCGTTGAGGGACAACAACGCTGAAGCTCTCGCCAAAGCAAAGGGTAAGCAAGCTGTGGTTGAGGAAGAACCTGTTCAGAAAGAAGCGCCCGAGGGGTCATTTGAGAAGGACGTGGAGGAGTTTATGAAAATAATCAAGAAGAGTGACTACAAGATTGTGGATCAGTTGAATCAAACTCCGTCCAAGATTTCTATACTTTCACTGTTGATATGCTCGGAGGCACACCGTAATGCCTTGCTGAAGATGTTGAATCTGGCTTATGTACCTCAGGAGATTTCTGTCAATCAACTGGAGGGTGTGATGGCCAATGTGAGCACCAGGCATGGTGTAGGTTTCACCAACCTGGATTTACCACCTGAAGGGCGAAACCATAACAAAGCCTTGCACATCACCATGGAGTGCAAGGGGGCAGTGTTGTCTCATGTATTGGTAGACACCGGGTCGTCGCTGAATGTGTTGCCTAAGCAGATTCTGAGGAAGATTGATGCGGAAGGGTTTGTGCTTAATCCCAGTGACCTGATCGTTCGTGCTTTCGACGGATCCAAACGTTCTGTGTGTGGGGAAGTTACCTTGCCTGTGAAGATAGGTCCTGAGGTTTTTGATATCATCTTCTATGTTATGGACATCCAGCCCGCCTATAGCTGTTTATTGGGGCGTCCATGGATTCATGCAGCAGGGGCAGTCTCGTCGACTCTCCATCAAAAGCTCAAGTATGTCTGGAACGGTCAGATTGTGACTGTGTGCGGTGAAGAAGAGATTCTGGTGAGTCATCTATCCTCGTTCAAGTATGTTGAGGTGGATGGCGAGATCCACGAAACCTTATGCCAGGCGTTTGAGACTGTGGCTCTTGAGAAAGTGGCGTACGCTGAGCAGAGGAAGCCGGGTGTTTCAATTACTTCTTACAAGCAGGCTAAGGAGGTCGTTGATTCTGGCAAAACTGAAGGCTGGGGCAAGATGGTGGATTTGCCGGTTAAAGAAGACAAATTTGGTGTTGGTTATGAGCCTCTACGAGCAGAGCAGAATGGTCAAGCGGGTCCGAGTACTTTTACCAGCGCTGGGCTGATGAATCATGGCGACGTCTCTGCAACCGGTAGTGAAGACTGTGACAGTGATTGTGATTTGGACAACTGGGTTCGCCCGTGTGCACCAGGGGGGTCTATCAACAACTGGACGGCTGAAGAAGTGGTTCAAGTTACTCTTCTGACAGAGTAATTTTCCGTTGTTTTGTCATTTTGCATGAAAATCCTACGTTCTGCCCAAGGCGTAGTGATTCATTTTTGTAGGGCCTCATCATGTTTTAATGATTATCATTAATGAAGGACATTTTTTGAACAAACTTTGTGATCCTTGTCTTTCTATTTTTGTTTTCATTTTTCTTTTTCAAAAATAATAAAAATGGCAATGTTTTTTTTTGTTTTTGTGACTTCTTGAACTCTTTTTCTAAAAACAAAGCATTAAACATGCAGAAGCGATCTTATGGCATTCGCTATGAACAGTTCTGTTATGGCTCAGTATGATTTCGACAATCCCATCTACCAGGCTGAAGAGGAGAGTGAGGAAGACGGTGAACTCCCTGCAGAATTGGCCAGATTACTGAAGCAGGAGGAAAGGGTCATCCAACCTCATCAGGAGGAGTTGGAAACTGTTAATCTGGGTACTGAGGACGACAAAAGAGAAATCAAGATTGGGGCTGCTTTAGAGGACTCTGTCAAGAGGAGGCTGATTGAGATGCTGAGAGAATATGTGGAAGTGTTCGCCTGGTCGTATCAAGATATGCCTGGTTTAGATACAGACATTGTGATGCATCGATTACCTCTTAGGGAAGGATGTCCTTCGGTCAAGCAGAAGCTTCGTAGAACGAGTCCTGACATGGCAACTAAGATCAAGGAAGAGGTTCAGAAACAGTGGGATGCAGGTTTTCTGGCTGTTACCAGTTATCCACCGTGGGTGGCCAACATCGTTCCTGTGCCGAAGAAGGATGGTAAAGTCAGAATGTGTGTCGATTACCGGGATTTGAACAGAGCGAGTCCGAAAGATGATTTCCCATTACCTCACATCGATGTATTGGTTGATAATACGGCTCAATCCTCGGTATTCTCTTTCATGGATGGTTTCTCCGGATATAATCAGATCAAGATGGCGCCAGAGGACATGGAAAAGACGACATTCATTACACCTTGGGGCACGTTCTGTTATAAGGTGATGCCGTTTGGGCTGAAGAATGCTGGTGCTACCTATCAGAGGGCAATGACGACTCTCTTTCATGACATGATGCACAAAGAAATCGAAGTGTACGTAGATGACATGATTGCGAAGTCGCAGACAGAAGAGGAGCACCTGGTTAATTTGCAGAAGCTGTTTGACCGGTTGAGAAAGTTCAAGCTGAGGTTGAATCCGAACAAGTGTACGTTTGGGGTGAGATCCGGGAAGCTCTTAGGCTTCATTGTCAGTGAGAAAGGGATTGAGGTTGATCCAGCGAAAGTCAAAGCTATTCAAGAGATGCCAGAACCGAAAACGGAAAAGCAAGTCCGTGGGTTTTTAGGGAGATTGAACTACATTGCGAGGTTCATATCTCATCTAACTGCCACATGTGAACCAATTTTCAAATTGCTCAGAAAGAATCAAGCGATCAAGTGGAATGATGATTGTCAGAAAGCTTTTGACAAGATAAAGGAGTATTTACAGAAACCTCCAATCCTTATACCTCCAGTTCCAGGGAGACCTCTGATAATGTACCTGTCAGTGACGGAGAACTCGATGGGGTGTGTATTGGGACAGCATGACGAGTCTGGTCGAAAAGAGCATGCCATATACTACCTTAGCAAAAAGTTTACCGACTGTGAAACAAGATATTCACTGCTCGAGAAAACTTGCTGTGCTTTGGCCTGGGCTGCTCGCCGACTGAGACAGTATATGTTGAACCATACTACCTTATTGATTTCTAAGATGGATCCAGTAAAATACATCTTTGAGAAGCCAGCTCTCACCGGACGTGTTGCCCGTTGGCAGATGATCTTAACAGAGTATGACATTCAGTACACGTCACAGAAGGCCATCAAAGGTAGTATTCTGTCAGACTACCTTGCCGAACAACCGATTGAAGATTATCAGCCTATGATGTTTGAATTCCCAGATGAAGACATCATGTATCTCAAGATGAAAGATTGCGAAGAGCCTCTCGTCGAGGAAGGACCGGACCCGGATGACAAATGGACACTGATGTTTGATGGGGCTGTGAATATGAATGGTAACGGTGTTGGGGCAGTGCTGATCAATCCTAAAGGTGCTCATATACCTTTTTCTGC
The DNA here is from genome assembly GCF_024323335.1 of Lathyrus oleraceus. NCBI lineage: Eukaryota > Viridiplantae > Streptophyta > Magnoliopsida > Fabales > Fabaceae > Lathyrus > Lathyrus oleraceus. The sequence goes on from NC_066585.1 coordinate 93,566,475, forward strand.
CAGATTGACGTTTGACGTCACCAACAACGAAGCTGAGTATGAGGCTTGTATCATGGGGATAGAAGAAGCCATTGATCTGAGGATCAAAACACTTGACATATTTGGAGATTCCGCTCTAGTGGTCAATCAGGTCAATGGAGATTGGAATACGAACCAGCCGCATTTGATTCCGTATAGAGATTATACCAGAAGAATACTGACGTTCTTCAAGAAGGTGAAATTGTATCATGTCCCCCGGGATGAGAATCAGATGGCTGATGCCCTTGCTACTTTGTCATCTATGATCAAAGTTCATTGGTGGAATCATGTGCCACATGTTGCGGTGAATCGACTCGAGAGGCCTGCGTATGTATTCGCAGCCGAGACTGTTATGGGTGATGAGAAGCCGTGGTATTATGACATCAAGAATTTCCTCAAGACTCAGGAGTATCCTGAAGGTGCGTCGAAGAATGACAAGAAAACCCTGAGGAGGCTAGCTGGAAGCTTCTATTTGAATCAGGATGATGTGCTGTATAAGAGAAACTTTGACATGGTCTTGCTCAGATGCGTGGACAGACCCGAAGCAGACCTATTGATGCAAGAAGTTCATGAAGGTTCCTTCGGTACTCATGCCGGCGGACATGCAATGGCTAAGAAATTGTTGAGAGCGGGTTATTACTGGATGACTATGGAATCCGACTGTTTCAAGTATGCTCGGAAGTGCCATAAGTGTCAAATCTATGCTGATAAGGTGCATGTACCACCAAGCCCTCTGAATGTCATGAATTCGCCTTGGCCGTTTGCCATGTGGGGCATTGATATGATTGGGAAGATTGAGCCTACTGCTTCGAATGGACATCGCTTCATCTTGGTTGCGATTGATTATTTCACCAAGTGGGTGGAAGCAGCTTCCTACGCTAATGTTACCAAACAAGTGGTTACCCGGTTCATCAAGAAAGAAATCATCTGTCGCTACGGAGTTCCTGAGAGAATCATCACTGACAATGGTTCGAATCTCAACAACAAGATGATGAAAGAGCTTTGTAGAGATTTCAAGATTGAACATCACAATTCTTCTCCTTACAGACCGAAGTTGAATGGTGCTGTAGAAGCGGCAAACAAGAATATCAAGAAGATTGTGCAGAAGATGGTCGTTACGTACAAGGATTGGCATGAGATGCTGCCTTTCGCTTTGCATGGGTACCGTACCTCAGTACGTACGTCGACCGGGGCAACCCCTTACTCCCTTGTGTATGGTATGGAAGCTGTCCTACCTGTTGAAGTGGAGATTCCTTCTCTGAGAGTTTTATTGGATGTCAAGCTGGACGAAGCCGAGTGGATTCGAACAAGGTTTAACGAGTTGAGCCTTATTGAGGAGAGACGGTTAGCAGCTGTATGCCATGGACAGTTGTATCAGCGAAGGATGAAGCGAGCCTTTGATCAGAAAGTGCGTCCTCGGACATTTCAGATCGGTGATTTGGTTTTGAAGAGGATCCTCCCTCCCGGTACAGATAACAGGGGCAAATGGACTCCTAATTATGAAGGTCCGTATGTTGTGAAGAAGGTATTCTCCGGTGGAGCCTTGATGCTTACAACTATGGATGGTGAAGATTTTCCGTCTCCTGTCAACTCAGATGTAGTCAAAAAATACTTCGCATAAATTGACCCGCTGGACAAAAAGAATAAAAGAGTCCAGGCAAAAAATGGGCATCCCGTCGAACCAAAAAACAGAAAGAAAAGGTTCGGGCAAAAATTAGGGATAAAATGAAAAAGAATTGTACACCCGGTAAGTCGAAAACCCGCAAGGGCGGCTTAGGCAAAAATGGGTATCCCGGTGGATTGAAAACCCGAAAGGGCGATCCAGGCAAAAATTAGGGATTAAAGCGAAGACTACAGTCTGAGTTATCTGTACTTCATCAAGCTTTGTCGTATGCCATCTCGAAAGATGTGATCCGTCCAGTCATTCTTCTCAGAAAGCAAGGAGTTGGGAGGAAAACTGATGATCTGTGAGTTATAACAGAATTGGGAGATAGTGGATGCCGTGTTCACGTTGCCATTAGGATAGATTTTTTCCTTTTGTGCGCAATTACCTCTTTCTAGGAATTGCTTCCCAATGTATTTGCCTCTTCAGGCACATTTTCAATCAATAAAAAATCGTTATTCAGATAAATAGCTCTTGTTTTTATTTTTACTGTTTTGTTTGCAAAATGCCCGAATTTTTGATAAGCATTGCATATAAGAACATGGAGGCTACACAATAACGTGCAGAAAGGTAAAACATTTGAAAATCATTTTGAATGTTGAGGACACTTGAGCGTATCTTGTCCATGTACCCCCTGGGGCATTCTGTTGTGCTGTTTTTCAGCTTAGCGTCTGTGAGGACGTTTCCTCAACAGATATTTTCCCCAAGCCAGGTTGGAAGCCATCAGAGCTATGTTCCCCCACGAAGACGTCTGTGGATAGCGCCTTCTATTCCCCAACAGATCTAAGGATTGCCTATCCCCAGCAGGCCTGTATTTGCCATTTCCTCCCCGAGTGAGGCAGTTTCATTGAAATTTATCTCCAGCATCTATCCTACCTGTGGACTGAAGGATATCCCCAGCGGAGTTTACCTTTTCCCAGCAGCAGTGCTATTCTTCAACAAGAGTGAGAAATCGCTTTACCGTTCCTCAAGCAGAATTCCCCGCAGAGTATTTCCCCAAGAGGAGTCTCCCCGCAGAGTCAGAGTATCTGATCATTTCGGCTCCCTAGCCAGGGTTCATTTGCATTTTACGTGTAGTAATCATTGCATCCTCAAATTGCGTAGCATTTCCATTCCATATGGAGCATTACGCCATAGAAAAATTCAAACATATGCATTCATGTGTTAACTTCACCAGACCGTATCCCCGGCAGAGGCGGATCATTTCTTTCAACATCAGCACAGCAAGACTGCTACAGTTGCTCTTGACAGCATTCAGAATTGTTTATTCCCCACAGAGGTTTATTTCCTCACCCGATGGTGACAGAGGTTTATTTCCTCACCCGATGGTGACCGAGGTTTATTTCCTCACCCGATGGTGACCGAGGTTTATTTCCTCACCCGATGGTGACAGAGGTTTATTTCCTCACCCGATGGTGACAGAAAGTCTATTTCTCCCCAGTGAGACCCCCAGCAAGTGGTCAACCTTGCCTTGACATATCTAAGATGTCGTTCTCGTGATACCGGTAAGTGTCATGCCATCACCCACGTGTGTTTTCTTTGTTTGGTGTCGGTAAACACCATTGTTTCGGTGTCTGTAAACATCGAGTATTCGCTCCAGTCATCAGTAAATGTCTGGTCGTCATCATTTTTGGTGTCTGTAAACACCATTGCTTCGGTGTCGGTAAACATCGAGTATTCTTTCCAGTCATCGGTAAATGTCTGGTCATTTTTGATGTCGGTAAACATCATCTTTCGATGTCGGTAAACATCGAGTCTTTTCTGCAGTCATCGGTAAATGTCTGATAATCCCCAACTGGAAATCCCCAGTAGAGTCATCTGTAAATGTCCTATCTGGTTTCCAGTTGCAAATATTTGTATCTCCCCAATTAATTTCTCATTTCCAGTCATCGGTAAATGTCTGATCATTTCTTTTGATGTCGGTAAACATCATCTTTCGATGTCGGTAAACATCGAGTCTCATCCCAGTCATCGGTAAATGTCTGGTCAATAAAATCAAAATCCCCAGAAGTCGTCGGTAAATGTCTTGTCTGATTACGCCACAAAGATTTTGTTCCTCCCCAAGTGGAGACGCCATCGGTAAATGGCCCCGTTTTCTTCGATATCGGTAAATATCGAATTCCCAGTTGCAGCAGCCATCGGTAAATGGTCTTGCTAAGTTTGACATCGGTAAATGTCAAATTTCTTTGAAGCCACCATCGGTAAATGGTCTTGCTTCCTTTCAACATCAAATTTGTTTCCCAGCAGCCATCGGTAAATGGTCATGCTGAAGTTGATATCGGTAAATATCAAGATCCCAGTTTTAACCATCGGTAAATGGTTTTGCTTTTCAGAAGTTTGTTTTCCCCAGCCGCCATCGGTAAATGTTCGTGCTGAAGCTGATATCTGTAAATGTCAAGATTCCAGTTCTCCAACCATCGGTAAATGGTTTTGGCTTTTTCTGAAGCTGTCATGCAGTTTGCCATCAGTAAATGACGTGGTTCTTTTGTATCATATCCAGTACTGTGCAAATTCTACGGTTCTTTGGTATTCAATCCCTGTTTACCCTGAAAGTCTGACAGCCGTCGCTCTCATCCATTCGGGTTCCCAGCTGATTGAATAGGGGCAGCTGTAGCACCTCAAATTTGCACCTACCATTATACATACATTTTCATATTAGGTCATAGCACATCATGATCCATTGCATAGCATTTGCATTGTCCCTCAGTTGCCTCAAGAGCAAGCAATCAAGAATTAGGTCAAACTAATCTCCTGATCAGTCAACCAAGCAAGCAAAAGAATTTTTCATTGAATCAAGGCCTTGGGGTTTGTCCAACAAGTTCACATGGCTTGGAGGTCCATTTGAAGTATTTTGGTCAAGGGTTAAGGGCTCAGAGGTCAGCAGTTCATGCCCAGACAGTCAAAAAACCTGAAAAAGTCAACTGTCAGCCAAAGCAATGGATGGTGGTCATTCTTGTGGAATTTGGGCACCATGGTCAATAATCAAGAGTTCAAACAACTTGGGACATCATTTGAAGTCAAGTCCTCAAGGAATTAGGGTTTGGAGGTCATCAGTCAATGCACAATCAGGCAGAAACCCTAAAAGTCAACTGTTGGTCAACTGTCCATTTAATCAGTGATTGGATGATTGGAATTGGTTTGTGAGAGTTCATTCATGTCCAAATAGTCATCATACATCATGCCAAGCACCATCATGGAAGAATTTGAAGCCGGATCATGAATTTCCCAAAATGGAAACTGGGCCTGTAACTGAAACCTGCCATAAATGGAAAGTCTTGATCCTCAAACCTACATTTTGATACAAGCCTCAAATGAATTTTTGCCCAACATGAAAGTTGAAGATCTTGTTCTCCCATTTCCAAAAAGTCCTAGAACTCTCAATTCCCATGTGTGGTTGGCAAGTTATGATCGAATCGATTTCAGAAAATCTTGAACTTCAGAGGGCCATATCTCTCAAACCGTTTGGCCGATTTTGGTGGGGTTTTTTCCTACAAACCACATTTTTCATCCTCTTTCCAAAATATAAATTTCATGAGCCAAAACTTCACCAATCAAAATGGCATATTTTGACCTTTTTCATTTAAATGAAAGTTTGACCAAGAGTTGACTTTTTGATTTAAACTTTTTTTCAACATTTGGCCAATTGGAACAGCTCATAAATGTCATTTAGAATGTGTTTGCAAAGTCAACATATGCAGCACATGTGAATATTGCTTGGTTGCTTGAATTGTAAGAAAAGTACCATTTAACCATACTTGCACCATGCTTGTCCTTGCTTTCCACAACCATGCCTTGTACCAGCATCATTATGCAGCATTCTTGACCATTTTTTCTGTCATGGTGAGTCTCATTGTGCAGCCATACTCCAATAGTACATATGGCCATGTTTGCTTACTTGAATTTTGGAAAATGAGTACAAACCAACCATACCTCCATGCCTTAATTTGTACTGTCCAATAGCAGTTTGGACAGCACCCTTTTTTTGTCAAGAGAAAAGGTCATAGCAGACCATCAAGACTTCATTTTTTCAAAACATCATCTCATCTTGGCATTTGTCCAAAGTCTGTCCCAAAAACCAAAAAAAACTGAAGCATGGCATTTTGCTGTTTTCACATCTCTTCATCATGTTTAAACCAACAGCTGCCAACCTAACCAACAAGCACAAATCAACCTCATTCACTCAAAAAACTCATCTTGCTTTGCATTTCAGAACCTGTCAAAAGAAAACTCCAAAGTGGCAAGACATGGCCTAACCACAAAACAACATAAGCAAATGGAAACTTGATCATTTTTTCTGTCAAAACCAATTCTAATAGCAGTCATCAAAAACAATTGCACAACCAACCCTCACTTATTTTTCCAACCTTGCCCTGCTGCTTGCGTTCTCATCTAGAACTTCCAAATCCACCTTGCCTTGCCCTGCTAGCATCTGCAACCAACAAGAGAACCAAAGGTTTTTTTTTGGACCTGGCCTTGCATTTTCTAAAGTTGTCCAAACACAAGAGAACAAAGCCAAGTAACCATGCCATATACCATGACAGCAGACCTTTCACTTTCTTTCTGTCATGAGTAATGCCAATAGCAGGAGAAAAACCATTTTGATGCATCATTTTGCTTTGTGTCGCACCTCGAAAAAAATGGGGATACGACTTCAAAGCGAAGCGCGATCGCACGCTCGCAATGATGGACTGAACAGAGTCGCCACCGAACTTTATTTATTCCTAAAAAGGAAAGGGGAAATATCGATAAAACCCAGGACAAAAGAAAGGATAAGATATGGTCATCGCAACCAATATCAGGGTTCGGGAGTCGATTACGCAAGGGGAAGGTATTAGCACCCCTCACATCCGTTGTACTCAACGGGAACCATTAGGTCAGTTGTGTGCGTTAGTGTTAGCTTGAAATGTTAGGCTTTTCAGTTTATTAGGTGGGAAAGAATGAATAAAAGAGAGAAGAAATGTTTTTGGATTTTTTTTAACGAAGGACTAAACCTAAGTTTTTTATTAATGGGCCTGACAAGATTTATGAATCCTGCTCCTACGTATCTCAAAAGAGAAATCAAGGCTTACGTAGTTCTGGGTAGAAAAATGTTTGTTTGTTGGTCGATTTTAGCGAAAGCTATAATGTATTAATCGACGAAAACATTGTTTTACCCAAAACAGATGAGGAGTGGACGCATACCACACATCGAACGGATTTATAAATCTACATTCGGAAAAGCGTCATTTATCTCTACTCAACAATCGTGGCCGAAACATTGTTTTGTATCACTTAAGATAATATATCTTTCATTTATGAAAAAGGTTCTTTGATTAGTCGCACGACGGCGAGAAAAGGGTTTGATTGGTTGGATGTATTTTGAGTGATAACGAGAACTTGGATGAGCGAGATATACATCTCGAATCCTAGTCTCAGGAGTGCATGGTATACACCATGTTCCATTTCCATCTTTATTGAAAAAGGTTAAGATAGGAATTAAGTATTTTGGAATTTGAAAGACGAGTACTTGTGACCTACAAGCTCTTACAGCTTGGGTCTAATACTCGGGACTACGTCTGGACATTCCACCCAGGCAGTCTGTTTCTTTCCAATATTGCTAAGAAAATGATTCGAATATTTATGAATGTTTTGGAGGGAAGACGAATATTTATGGCTTGCAAGCTCTTACAGCTTGAGCCTAATATTCGGGATTACGGCTGGATATTCCCTCCAGGTAATCTTTTTCTTCCAACTTTATTAAGAAGATGGTTTGAGATATTTACAGGTGTTTTGGAGAGAAGACAAATATTTATGGCTTACAAGCTCTTACAGCTTGAGCCCAATATTCGGGATTACGACTGGATATTACATCCAGGTAATCTTTTTCTTCCAACTTTATTAAGAAAATGATCTTTGAATATTAGAGTGTTAAAGAGAAGACGAATATTTATGGCTTGCAAGCTCTTACAGCTTGAGCCTAATATTCGGGATTACGACTGGACATTCCATCCAGGTAATCTTTTTCTTCCAATTTTAATTAGAAAATGATTTGAAATTAAATTTAAAACGATTAACGTATCGAGGTTTGAAATTATTGAAAGTTAAGTTGATGTTGCTTAAGAGCTCATTGTAAGAAGGCCCAAGAGTAAGCCATGTGAGGTTGATGGCGATGCTTAAAAGCAATCGACTTACAAGGGTGTGAAAAGGGCTCGACGTTGAATCGAGAAAAATATGATTTTAGTTTAAAAATGGTTTCTGAATGAAGGATGCAATTAAAGGATACCAAATTTGTGTTATTATGTGATATTTATCATTATTATTTTTTGAATGGTTTTTCTTTTTATCAAAGCCATTAAGATGACTTATCATGATTTAAACATACCTCACCTAAAAAATTATATTTACATAAATCCCAAAGAAAGAAAAAAACATTTAAGTTATATTAAAAATAAAACAATAAAGATGATTAAACCATAGGAGCATGTAAAAAAAAAATTGAAGAAACCCCACACAACACAACTGGGTACCGAACCCAGGATCAAAGGGTAGCTAAGCCAGCTCCCTTTCCACCAGACCATGACTAACTTGCTGTTAGACTTGCAGTGGCCCAAATACATAAACCACAAAATAAAATAAATAGATAAAAATAAAAAATAAATAACAGAAGGCTAGCATATTAGTTGTTAATGAGGAATGGCTGGAACGAAAAGTCATCACCTTGGTTAGCACAAAAATGACGGACGGATACAAAACAGAAGCAGACATAATACTTGAGCGCAAAAACAAAAATCAATAAAACCCATCATCTCCCTCCTTCACGAGAGACACAATATCCACAAACAGAAAATCATTCATGAACAGTAAAACAAATCAACGGAACCCTAGTCCATAATCCAGAAAGAAGCAAACCGGTCGAGATCAAAGAGAAAATGAAATCAACGATTTGAGGGGGTGACTTACCTGTCACAGACGGATCCAAGCTAGGGTTGAGAAAGTAGCGCCCGGGTTTGCCTTCCAAAACGCCCTCTTAACGGTCAGCTCGCGCTCTCCCTTTCACCTTCAATACGAGCTCCGTCCGTCGGCAGCAAAAAGGTATGGAGTGCTTCAGACTTTTCCTCCTTCACCTCTGTTGATTAGGGTTTTTTTTCTCTCTGAATCGCCTCCCTCTCCTTTTCGAATCCCTTCCGTTTCCGCCTCCTTGCTCTTTTTAATCCTAGGTTTTTTCGGCTGATCCCTTTCTCTCTGAACTGTAGCCTCTTTTATACCCAGCTTATTAGGGTTTTCGATTCAGCTTCTGGAGATTAAAGTGGCATGCTCTTGGGAGTGCTTTAAGGAGTTCAGATTGTTTGCCTCAAATTGGTACTCAAACTGAAGAGGTAACACAATCCTCTGCTTTTTGCTTTGAATTTGTCTCAATTCCCTTTTTTGGATTTCTGGTAAAAAATTTTACCGCTTGCTGAGTTAACTTGTCTTTTTCACCGCAGTGAATTTTCTCTTGCAAAAAATGAACTTTCTTATTTCATCGAAGCTGTTGATATTGGTGTGGTGCATGGTCTGTTGATGATTTCTCTTCTAAAGCATTCACATTGGATTTGTCTGTTAGATTATCTAATCCATTTGCTACTATCACCATCGTGTTCTTTGTACAGGATTTACGAGACATCAACGATAACAAGAGCGACACCCCATTTGCCTTGGCTTTGTAGCAAGATTCAACTTATCTTCCTCTACAAGGGATGAACCAATTAAAAGACTTTTTGCCTTGTGAAATGTGAAGATCCCTCCACCGAGAAGAAGCATGTCAACTTTTTCTATAAGCGACTCAATCACACCAATTTTAGATGAGACTTTGGGAAACACCCACAATTGTAGCAAATGGCCTTTGAAGGATTTCTATCTAAAGCTGCTCTGCATACATATTGAAAAGTTGCTCTCTTCTGCTCATCAGGTTAGTACTGGTCTGAATTTCGACTCCCTTTAATAGCCCGAATACGCATATGGTCGGATCAAAACCTTCATGGCTTATATCTCATATTGCAAACTTGCTTTTTATGAGTTTAAAACTTAAGTCCCTTTACTGATTTCAGGTGTTTGGCAGAAGTTAAAGACAGTTTGGTGCCAAAACTAAAACCAGGCCTGCTGTTACACCACTGTCCAATTACCGCATAATTGGTGCGTAAGGGACTACTGTCATGCTTGAACAAACATCTCAGATGTTGACAGGGGAGGAAAACCATGTCCTTCATGCATCTTGGTAGCATATGAAGACATAGATCCATAACCATTGTCTGGCATCGAGTAAGAAACATATCCGCAATGACTGTTAGAAGAGTGCATGCCCAGTCCAGTTCCAGCTGCATCTCAAAAGTATCTCTGGCCTTGTTTGTGTAAGATTTGGAAAGATAAGTTGCATTTCCTTACGAGAATCCTGCATTATTTATCTGAAGCCTATTGTGATTTGGACATGAACTGTGATAAATGTAGGTCTTTGATTGAGCTTGGTTTTGATTTTTTGTGTTAATGTTGTGATTCTATGTTATTATTGTAGCAGTTCTGCATGCTCTTAACAAGGGAAGTATCCCGTCAATACTATCTTCCTCACGAACCGGACCTGAACCTTCTTCCTGACAAAAGGTTGGAATTTATTTTATATTTTTTCTCTTCCATTCCGGGTCACTATTTTAATATTAATGGGCAACCTTATGTTCAAACAGTGTAAAAGCGGACCAGAAGGATGCTGCAATGTGGCTGGTGCTTTCATCACATCTGCAACTAAATTTCTGCTTTCTGTACTTACCATGCAGATGGAAAGATTAAGTTGTGGCTTTGTTGTACTATCTTCATCAGAACAAAGTTTAACAGAAATGGTTCCAGCCAAAGCATCAAGATCTTCAAACAACTTGCCAATTCTGACATCATTCCAAGGATCTCTAGATTGTTCTCTAAGAACAGAATTAGAGGAAAAAATGTGCAGAATGCTGGTCCTGCTCTATGAAGGTGTTCCGGTAACCAATTCACTTTGTGGAGAAGCATCTCTTGGTTGAAATTGTGATAATAGTCATTTCCAACTCTACCGTGTACGTTGTCCTCATGTGATCTTTCGGGCAGCAGGATGCGCATTAGGAGGAGGGCCCTGCATCATTCTCGGGCTCAACCGGTTTTGAAAGTTAGGAACATGTTAATGAAATAAATCGGAACCATCCTGCTGCGACTGTATTGTCGGGGAAGACTATTGCATGCTGCCTGAAAACCCTCTGAATTGTTGTGGTTTAGTAGCATGGTTTAATTATTATTATTGGACTGATGTGTACTTATTTTTGCTTGTTTGGAAACCAAAACCTGCAGGCTTGAGGTCTGTTGTGAATTCTGTTGTGGTTGTTGCTTTTTGGATGCCGGTTCCGTTGCGGTTGTTGCAGGTTATGGTTGGTGCTGCTTTTGTTTTTCTTGTGCAGGTCACACACACATGGACAGAATTAGCATGAAGCCTTTCACTTGCAAATGCTGGAGAATTGAATAACCGCTTTTGAAACAAGGACCAATGACGGATGTACGTCGGTGCTAAATACACAAATGATAGCGATTCAATTCTTTATTGCGAATTGTTGAGCTTACGCAACTTCTCTGCCAATAGTTTCCCATCAAATGCATTGTTTCCTGCATCGTTACTTTTCGTTTTAAAGAATCAATGTACCATGTAACAGCCCGTTTGTCATGTCCACTGCTTGCAGGTAACTTTCCACCTGATGAGAAATGGCAACGACAATTTGCTTGAACCTTTCCAATTTAGAGATCAATCATCCACAAAGTAGTCGACATCAACCCACCAGCTTGACGGTGACGTAAGAGGTTCTTTACAGATTTCAGGTGGTGTTGTAGCAGAAACGTTCCAACCTGAATTTTGGGTTGCGGCGGCTGGAAGAAGTTATAGACATGTTGGTGCCAAGACCAATGCCGACCGTGTTGTTATACTGTGGTCAAATTGCTGTAGAGTTGTTTATCTTTTAGGCCTCACACATTAGGCCCTGTAATGATTGATTGTAGTAACAAAAAGGGATGTTGACTTTTAGCAGCATAATTATTTATCTCAATGAGTCAAAGCATAATTATTTATCTCAATGAGTCAAAGCATAATTATTCATCCCTTTGTAAATAGCACTAAAACTTCTTCCATATCCCATTACCACACGTACAAAATGGGTCATATAGGCTAGAAAAAGAATGCCTAGAACCCAATTGTCTTCAATTAGAGTCTTTTTAGCCCATAGAGTAAACCGCTCAACATCCATTTGCTCAAGGTAACTGCAGGATAAACAGACCCTCCAAGAAAGAACTAACTCACTTTCCAGTCCATCATGAAATAGCTCTTTTGCCTCCTCCTTCACAGAGTTGTTTTCAGACACAGGACTAATGCATATAACCCGCATGAGAATCCACCGGATGCACTTGGATTTTGAAATGAACTATGGATATAAAATGGATTTTTGGATTTTGAATTTTAATTATAAAAATGGATGTGGACTTTTTAGGAATAATCCAGTATTAGTTTGAATGTCAATTTAATTACTAATAACAAATCAGCGAAAAAACCAAATTAAAAACCAAATAATCTATAATTCATTTAAAATTACTCGGGTACCAACTCTAACATTCATTTGGAAATAAAAGTCGATTAGAGTTTTAATCCTTAGTAAAAATAAATAATTAAGATTAAATTGACAATTGGAATTAAACTTAATTTGAAATTAAAACCAAATTAAAAAAGTGAAGATATTAAAATCCATTTTATACTGACGAATGTATGTGAAAATGCAAAAAATAAAAGAAAAAAAATGGAAAAATTTCAGGGTCAAAATCGGGGTATGACAGTTGCCCCTATTTAAGCGTCTTCAACTAGAGAATATGAAGCAAGACACTCTTCATATGATCATAGTGGGAGATGATTAAATACTAAGAAGACCCGGATTTTGATCCTGAATCCCCATGACATGATGCGATATGATATGATATGACATGATATGATATGATATGACGTGATATGATATGCATGGATATGCATGGATGCATGATTCTTTTTTTTTTTGTAATTTTTTTACCTGCTAGGGATATGATGGACCCTTGACAGGAGATGCTACTAGGCAGACCAAAACTGTGGAGAATGCTGATGATCCACAGGGGGACAGACAAACGGTAAGAAACAACTTGCTGGGAAAACAGTCCTGCTGGAGAATCTGACACACACTGGGGAGTATTCAAAGTGAGATTTGATAAACGACACTTGGGATACAACCGAATAAAGAAAAAGATGCTATGACAGGCTCATATAAGACCTGACAACGCTGGGGAATAATCAAGGAGAAAACTCTTCAGAACAGGTTCATGTATGACCTGACACCGGAATAAGGAGGTTCAATAACAGGTTCGTACATGACCTGAATAGGATTGAACAAAGAATCTTCAGAGCAGGTTCAAGCATGACCGGACCCCGGAATAAAAGGGTTCAATGACAGGTTCATATAAGACCTGAATAGGATTGAACAAAGAATCTTCAGAGTAGGTTCAAGCATGACCGGACCCCGGAATAAAAAGGTTCAATGACAGGTTCATATAAGACCTGAATAGGATTGAACAAAGAATCTTCAGAGTAGGTCAAGCATGACCGGACCCCGGAATAAAAAGGGTTCAATGACAGGTTCATATAAGACCTGAATAGGATTGAACAAAGGATCTTCAGAGCAGGTTCAAGTATAACCTGACCCCGGAATAAAAGGGTTCAATGACAGGTTCATATAAGACCTGAATAGGATTGAACAAAGGATCTTCAGAGCAGGTTCAAGTATAACCTGACCCCGGAATAAAAAGGTTCAATGACAGGTTCATATAAGACCTGAATAGGATTGAACAAAGGATCTTCAGAGCAGGTTCAAGTGTAACCTGACCCCGGAATAAAAAGGTTCAATGACAGGTTCATATAAGACCTGAATAGGATTGAACAAAGGATCTTCAGAGCAGGTTCAAGTGTAACCTGACCCCGGAATAAAAAGGTTCAATGACAGGTTCATATAAGACCTGAATAGGATTGAACAAAGAATCTTCAGAGTAGGTTCAAGGATGACCTGACTCCGGAATAACAACAATTGGACTTTGAAATGAGTTCCAGTAACAACTGAGCTTGGAATAATGCCTAACAACAACTGATTTTTAGGAGACACCAATGAGCCTTGAAACAATTCCAGGGAACGACATAGGGGTTCTGGAACTTCGTCAGAATAAAAGTGACATGTCTGAGAATTCATCAGAGAGTAAAAGAAACAAATTCTGGAAATGCATCGGAATTACAAGTGATATTCCGGAAATACAACAGAATACAGACACATCCGGTAATACATCAAGGAAATTCTGGAAATACATCAGAATATAGACACATCAGAGAACACCTCAGATAGATGGTGAAACATCTGGAAATACATCAGACCAGTTATGGAAATTCATCAATAAACCAAGGAGTAATCCGGAAATTCATCGGATAATCCAAAAAGAAAATGAACCTTAATGGAAAATTTTCTAATAGGTGCCAACTGGGTTGGATTTGAAAATGACTGCAAAAACCGGATGATGGTTTAAGGGCACCAAATACAGACTGGAATCGAAGGTCAAAGGATATAGGATCAACAACAAGACCTGGGTCAATGCAAAATGAGCACGAAGTACATTTCGGCTATGCATGATTTGAATTTCCTTTTATGCATGATATATGAATGATCATGATTATGAGAATGCTGACACTGGGCAGACTGGGAGTTTGTAAAGGCTTTTTATGGAAGCTCAAGATTCCTCAACACCGAGAACTTAACCAAATATTTGTGATAGATGTTGTCAAAGGAGAATTCTATCCAGCTTGATAGCCACAACTTAGCCAATGGATCCTTTTGGAGGATCAATGAATCGTGCTAGCATAATTTTCAGGCACTCGTCTTAAACTCGATAGTTGTTGACGTATGGCAGAATTTGTTTGAGCAGTTTGAAAGCACGAAGAAAGAGGTTCTGCCCCTCTGTGGCTCATCTTGCCCCAGTTTGTTGAGTCTTTGGAAATGTTCACCTTGAAAGTGAGTTTGGAAACAAATTGCCATGAGACTACCTCGAGATGGCTTGCCCCAAGTGTTTGAAACTTGCAGCGGTCCGAACTTGACTAACCAAATGCTGGAATGGTAGACTCTTGATTGATTGTCCTTTGGATAGCTGGACTCATTGAGCTCTGAGGTGGCTTGCCCCAGCCTAAGTCTTAAAGCAAAATACTCTTGGCTAACTGAACCATGGAGTGATTAGCTCGAATTAACTGATGCTCAAAGTGATTTGCCCTTGACTAGACTTCTTTCACTCCATCAAGTTCTTCAACTGTATATTGTTGGAATTTCTTTGACGCTAAGTGTTGACTCGCAAATAAGATTGTTCATTCAAAAATGGTAATTTTAATTCAATGCTTATGCAAAAATTTGAAATCAAAATTTATTGATATGAACGGGTGAAATACAGTGAACGAGTCGTTGATAAGAACACAATGGTGATCAAGTCATTCACAGTATGCAAATTGGTGCTATCAAATGATTAACAAAAATCGTTTGGAGTCAAGTTAACACAACCTTGTTATGGTATGCTTTCAAAATAAACCCTGCCTCAATTAGGTCTTTTAAGGGTTGTAACGTGGTCTGGTTCGCGGTTTTTTAAACAAAAGGATATAAGGCTCAAAATTTATTTTTAACCCACCCCTTCTTCTTGATGATCTCCAGTTCCTACGTTCAGTTAATTCGATACACGCATTCGACTTCCAAGAGGGTTCGAAGGTGTGATGAGGATTCAAGACGAATTTTCTTGAAATGGCAGTCGCCTTATTTTTTGTTTTGTTGAGGATTTTGGTGACCTCTTTTGATTGATTTTCTTTATCCCTAATTTTGCCTGGACCGCTTCTTTGAAGCTTTCGGTCCATCGGGATGCCCTAACTTTTGCCTAAGTCATTTTGTGGTTTTTGACTTAGCGGGCCTTTTTTATTTTATTTTTTAAAGGTATTGACTGCCACATTATTGGTGGATGAGGATCAAACAACACTAATTTTATCTTTTCTCAACTTCTTCGACACTTCAACATGTGCGCGAAGGATAACATGTGGTTGAACCTAATTGGAGGGTGTACATATGGATGATTTTTTTTGAAAGATCAAATGCATGATCAAACTATCCGAACATAACTACCCTGCCCCAGGTTAAGATTAAGGGTTTTAGATCCGAAATAAACACCAACTTCTAGGCTCAAAGTGGTTGTCTAGGGATTAACATCCTTATCACTCCAGTGTTTGGGGATTTGAAACAATGCCTTACATCATCGACAAGGTTTACGCAAAAGCATACCACAACAATTTCAGGTGTTTCGTTTTCATCATCCTCCCTCCAATCTTTGTTAACGTAACAGTTTGATAACAAAAGTGAATGAGAGGAGTATTTTCGCTTTTTTTTAACATAAATGAAAAACGAGTGAATACGAATGGATTAATTCAAAAGATGCATAAACATTTCATTAATCCTACCAATTCAAAGAAAACAACAATGCTTAAAAGCAATTAACAGTCAACATGCAAAGAAACTACAAAGAAATGCTGAGACACCCAAATGATTGCCAGCTTTAGGGAACGACTTCTTCAGACTTGAAGGTTTGGATCAACAAGCTTTTTGACATTGACATGATGATCTTCAAATTCTTTTCTTTCAATCTCATCGTCGAACGCAACCTTCTTGGATCCACTACTCACTTCTCCTTTTCTTTCATTGGTATGGATCGTGACATTGGAAATCCAAGGCGGTATCTCAATGCTCTTACCAGGAAACAATGATAGCTCATTAGCCACATCCCTGACATCTTCCTTGTGGAACAAAACCTTGAGGGTTTTCAAGGGTCCTTTCCCTTTCTCATTACCTGGCCCAGAGATCAGGGTATATGTACTTGAGACTTCCTCCTTGAGTGTTGGTGACCTTATGTCAATCAATCTTTGCAGCTTGAGTTTAAAACTCATACATTCCTCGATGGAGTGCCCCATTGTTCCAGTATGGTATTCGCACTTGATCTTCGGGTGATCTTCTTCAAAGACTAAGCTCTTCTTGTTAATCAGTTCTCGTACCAAATATTTTAGCGCACAGCAAGAATCTAGGTCATGTCCCAATGCCCCTTTATGGAATTCACACGTTGCATTTGGATTGTACCATGGTAGGTCTGGTGACACAGGCGTGAGAGCTCGAGGGGTCACCAAAGCATTCTGGATCAGTAGCGGGTAGAGCTTGCTATATGGTACCGGAATCGAGTCATTGTGATCCTGGTTCTTCTTGCTCTGATTCTGATTTTTGTTCTGAACCTGGCTTTGGTGACTTTGAGGAGCAATGGCCAAAGGATGTTGATGATGACGCCTTGAGGGTGGTCTATATACTGGTAAATGAGGAGTTGCCACATAGAATTTCCCTTGACCTAGGGTAACACCAGATGAATGTGGCGTAGTAGCTCTCTTTGTTGCAGCAGCGTATATTGGGTGACCCTCTTTTCTCAACAAGACTTGTAGGGTTTCCAAGACCCATCTCATTTGGCTCTTCAAAAGATTAAGTTCCCCCTTCAGTGCTTCTTGGCCTTGCCTTAGCTCGTCCATCATCTCCTGAGACATGGTTCTTTGTTCTAAACGCGTGTTGAGAATCACTTTGCTTCACGGACAAAAGATGGATGAGTTTTTTGGGTATTTTGTCTGGAAAATGACATGCATTATGATGCGATGCAAATGCAATGAATGAATGCAATGCAAGCCATGCATATTTGTGTTTTTTCTTCAATACACGGGTTCAAAAGTCTGAGGTACTGATAAATTTGATTGCTTTTCCAAAAATAGGTTCTCACCAGGTATGGTCTAAGGTTTTTGAAAAAGTTCCTAGAGTCATGGATCCATTAGACTGTTTGCTACCTGCGGCAACTTACTTGCCGGGCATCAACTCCATCTAAAGAATCTACTCTAAGTGAGGTTCTCGCATCGATCCAACGAGAAATACATCTCGCAGACCCACACTACGCAACCATCCTTCCTAGTTGGGCAAAGAACTAAGGTTCTACAAATGGTTCTCAGAGTCATGGATCCTAAAGAAAATATCGAAGCTTACGGCAACTTACTTGCCGAGCGACAACATCCTCTCAAGAATCTACTCTAAGTGAGGTTCTCGTACCGACCCAACGAGAAATACATCTCGCGGACCCGCACTACTCAACCTCGTCCTATCTTATGTTTTTACTCGAGACTCGGGTAAAAAGTCTTTCCCACAAGGTTTTCAATCAGAGTATCCAAGTACCAAACCATAATTGAACCAAAACGACAGATTCATATCAATATGACAATAGAGATAACAAAATCAATAAAGAAAAACCACACAAGTAAACACACAAAGGCACGCAAACGACCTAACTAGGCTTGACTCACTTAGGGATGTTCCTGTCCCCAGCAGAGTCGCCATCTGTCGCACCTCGAAAAAAATGGGGATACGACTTCAAAGCGAAGCGCGATCGCACGCTCGCAATGATGGACTGAACAGAGTCGCCACCGAACTTTATTTATTCCTAAAAAGGAAAGGGGAAATATCGATAAAACCCAGGACAAAAGAAAGGATAAGATATGGTCATCGCAACCAATATCAGGGTTCGGGAGTCGATTACGCAAGGGGAAGGTATTAGCACCCCTCACATCCGTTGTACTCAACGGGAACCATTAGGTCAGTTGTGTGCGTTAGTGTTAGCTTGAAATGTTAGGCTTTTCAGTTTATTAGGTGGGAAAGAATGAATAAAAGAGAGAAGAAATGTTTTTGGATTTTTTTTAACGAAGGACTAAACCTAAGTTTTTTATTAATGGGCCTGACAAGATTTATGAATCCTGCTCCTACGTATCTCAAAAGAGAAATCAAGGCTTACGTAGTTCTGGGTAGAAAAATGTTTGTTTGTTGGTCGATTTTAGCGAAAGCTATAATGTATTAATCGACGAAAACATTGTTTTACCCAAAACAGATGAGGAGTGGACGCATACCACACATCGAACGGATTTATAAATCTACATTCGGAAAAGCGTCATTTATCTCTACTCAACAATCGTGGCCGAAACATTGTTTTGTATCACTTAAGACAATATATCTTTCATTTATGAAAAAGGTTCTTTGATTAGTCGCACGACGGCGAGAAAAGGGTTTGATTGGTTGGATGTATTTTGAGTGATAGCGAGAACTTGGATGAGCGAGATATACATCTCGAATCCTAGTCTCAGGAGTGCATGGTATACACCATGTTCCATTTCCATCTTTATTGAAAAAGGTTAAGATAGGAATTAAGTATTTTGGAATTTGAAAGACGAGTACTTGTGACCTACAAGCTCTTACAGCTTGGGTCTAATACTCGGGACTACGTCTGGACATTCCACCCAGGCAGTCTGTTTCTTTCCAATATTGCTAAGAAAATGATTCGAATATTTATGAATGTTTTGGAGGGAAGACGAATATTTATGGCTTGCAAGCTCTTACAGCTTGAGCCTAATATTCGGGATTACGGCTGGATATTCCCTCCAGGTAATCTTTTTCTTCCAACTTTATTAAGAAGATGGTTTGAGATATTTACAGGTGTTTTGGAGAGAAGACAAATATTTATGGCTTACAAGCTCTTACAGCTTGAGCCCAATATTCGGGATTACGACTGGATATTACATCCAGGTAATCTTTTTCTTCCAACTTTATTAAGAAAATGATCTTTGAATATTAGAGTGTTAAAGAGAAGACGAATATTTATGGCTTGCAAGCTCTTACAGCTTGAGCCTAATATTCGGGATTACGACTGGACATTCCATCCAGGTAATCTTTTTCTTCCAATTTTAATTAGAAAATGATTTGAAATTAAATTTAAAACGATTAACGTATCGAGGTTTGAAATTATTGAAAGTTAAGTTGATGTTGCTTAAGAGCTCATTGTAAGAAGGCCCAAGAGTAAGCCATGTGAGGTTGATGGCGATGCTTAAAAGCAATCGACTTACAAGGGTGTGAAAAAGGGCTCGACGTTGAATCGAGAAAAATATGATTTTAGTTTAAAAATGGTTTCTGAATGAAGGATGCAATTAAAGGATACCAAATTTGTGTTATTATGTGATATTTATCATTATTATTTTTTTGAATGGTTTTTCTTTTTATCAAAGCCATTAAGATGACTTATCATGATTTAAACATACCTCACCTAAAAAATTATATTTTACATAAATCCCAAAGAAAGAAAAAAACATTTAAGTTATATTAAAAATAAAACAATAAAGATGATTAAACCATAGGAGCATGTAAAAAAAAAATTGAAGAAACCCCACACAACACAACTGGGTACCGAACCCAGGATCAAAGGGTAGCTAAGCCAGCTCCCTTTCCACCAGACCATGACTAACTTGCTGTTAGACTTGCAGTGGCCCAAATACATAAACCACAAAATAAAATAAATAGATAAAAATAAAAAATAAATAACAGAAGGCTAGCATATTAGTTGTTAATGAGGAATGGCTGGAACGAAAAGTCATCACCTTGGTTAGCACAAAAATGACGGACGGATACAAAACAGAAGCAGACATAATACTTGAGCGCAAAAACAAAAATCAATAAAACCCATCATCTCCCTCCTTCACGAGAGACACAATATCCACAAACAGAAAATCATTCATGAACAGTAAAACAAATCAACGGAACCCTAGTCCATAATCCAGAAAGAAGCAAACCGGTCGAGATCAAAGAGAAAATGAAATCAACGATTTGAGGGGGTGACTTACCTGTCACAGACGGATCCAAGCTAGGGTTGAGAAAGTAGCGCCCGGGTTTGCCTTCCAAAACGCCCTCTTAACGGTCAGCTCGCGCTCTCCCTTTCACCTTCAATACGAGCTCCGTCCGTCGGCAGCAAAAAGGTATGGAGTGCTTCAGACTTTTCCTCCTTCACCTCTGTTGATTAGGGTTTTTTTTCTCTCTGAATCGCCTCCCTCTCCTTTTCGAATCCCTTCCGTTTCCGCCTCCTTGCTCTTTTTTAATCCTAGGTTTTTTCGGCTGATCCCTTTCTCTCTGAACTGTAGCCTCTTTTATACCCAGCTTATTAGGGTTTTCGATTCAGCTTCTGGAGATTAAAGTGGCATGCTCTTGGGAGTGCTTTAAGGAGTTCAGATTGTTTGCCTCAAATTGGTACTCAAACTGAAGAGGTAACACAATCCTCTGCTTTTTGCTTTGAATTTGTCTCAATTCCCTTTTTTGGATTTCTGGTAAAAATTTTTACCGCTTGCTGAGTTAACTTGTCTTTTTCACCGCAGTGAATTTTCTCTTGCAAAAAATGAACTTTCTTATTTCATCGAAGCTGTTGATATTGGTGTGGTGCATGGTCTGTTGATGATTTCTCTTCTAAAGCATTCACATTGGATTTGTCTGTTAGATTATCTAATCCATTTGCTACTATCACCATCGTGTTCTTTGTACAGGATTTACGAGACATCAACGATAACAAGAGCGACACCCCATTTGCCTTGGCTTTGTAGCAAGATTCAACTTATCTTCCTCTACAAGGGATGAACCAATTAAAAGACTTTTTGCCTTGTGAAATGTGAAGATCCCTCCACCGAGAAGAAGCATGTCAACTTTTTCTATAAGCGACTCAATCACACCAATTTTAGATGAGACTTTGGGAAACACCCACAATTGTAGCAAATGGCCTTTGAAGGATTTCTATCTAAAGCTGCTCTGCATACATATTGAAAAGTTGCTCTCTTCTGCTCATCAGGTTAGTACTGGTCTGAATTTCGACTCCCTTTAATAGCCCGAATACGCATATGGTCGGATCAAAACCTTCATGGCTTATATCTCATATTGCAAACTTGCTTTTTATGAGTTTAAAACTTAAGTCCCTTTACTGATTTCAGGTGTTTGGCAGAAGTTAAAGACAGTTTGGTGCCAAAACTAAAACCAGGCCTGCTGTTACACCACTGTCCAATTACCGCATAATTGGTGCGTAAGGGACTACTGTCATGCTTGAACAAACATCTCAGATGTTGACAGGGGAGGAAAACCATGTCCTTCATGCATCTTGGTAGCATATGAAGACATAGATCCATAACCATTGTCTGGCATCGAGTAAGAAACATATCCGCAATGACTGTTAGAAGAGTGCATGCCCAGTCCAGTTCCAGCTGCATCTCAAAAGTATCTCTGGCCTTGTTTGTGTAAGATTTGGAAAGATAAGTTGCATTTCCTTACGAGAATCCTGCATTATTTATCTGAAGCCTATTGTGATTTGGACATGAACTGTGATAAATGTAGGTCTTTGATTGAGCTTGGTTTTGATTTTTTGTGTTAATGTTGTGATTCTATGTTATTATTGTAGCAGTTCTGCATGCTCTTAACAAGGGAAGTATCCCGTCAATACTATCTTCCTCACGAACCGGACCTGAACCTTCTTCCTGACAAAAGGTTGGAATTTATTTTATATTTTTTCTCTTCCATTCCGGGTCACTATTTTAATATTAATGGGCAACCTTATGTTCAAACAGTGTAAAAGCGGACCAGAAGGATGCTGCAATGTGGCTGGTGCTTTCATCACATCTGCAACTAAATTTCTGCTTTCTGTACTTACCATGCAGATGGAAAGATTAAGTTGTGGCTTTGTTGTACTATCTTCATCAGAACAAAGTTTAACAGAAATGGTTCCAGCCAAAGCATCAAGATCTTTAAACAACTTGCCAATTCTGACATCATTCCAAGGATCTCTAGATTGTTCTCTAAGAACAGAATTAGAGGAAAAAATGTGCAGAATGCTGGTCCTGCTCTATGAAGGTGTTCCGGTAACCAATTCACTTTGTGGAGAAGCATCTCTTGGTTGAAATTGTGATAATAGTCATTTCCAACTCTACCGTGTACGTTGTCCTCATGTGATCTTTCGGGCAGCAGGATGCGCATTAGGAGGAGGGCCCTGCATCATTCTCGGGCTCAACCGGTTTTGAAAGTTAGGAACATGTTAATGAAATAAATCGGAACCATCCTGCTGCGACTGTATTGTCGGGGAAGACTATTGCATGCTGCCTGAAAACCCTCTGAATTGTTGTGGTTTAGTAGCATGGTTTAATTATTATTATTGGACTGATGTGTACTTATTTTTGCTTGTTTGGAAACCAAAACCTGCAGGCTTGAGGTCTGTTGTGAATTCTGTTGTGGTTGTTGCTTTTTGGATGCCGGTTCCGTTACGGTTGTTGCAGGTTATGGTTGGTGCTGCTTTTGTTTTTCTTGTGCAGGTCACACACACATGGACAGAATTAGCATGAAGCCTTTCACTTGCAAATGCTGGAGAATTGAATAACCGCTTTTGAAACAAGGACCAATGACGGATGTACGTCGGTGCTAAATACACAAATGATAGCGATTCAATTCTTTATTGCGAATTGTTGAGCTTACGCAACTTCTCTGCCAATAGTTTCCCATCAAATGCATTGTTTCCTGCATCGTTACTTTTCGTTTTAAAGAATCAATGTACCATGTAACAGCCCGTTTGTCATGTCCACTGCTTGCAGGTAACTTTCCACCTGATGAGAAATGGCAACGACAATTTGCTTGAACCTTTCCAATTTAGAGATCAATCATCCACAAAGTAGTCGACATCAACCCACCAGCTTGACGGTGACGTAAGAGGTTCTTTACAGATTTCAGGTGGTGTTGTAGCAGAAACGTTCCAACCTGAATTTTGGGTTGCGGCGGCTGGAAGAAGTTATAGACATGTTGGTGCCAAGACCAATGCCGACCGTGTTGTTATACTGTGGTCAAATTGCTGTAGAGTTGTTTATCTTTTAGGCCTCACACATTAGGCCCTGTAATGATTGATTGTAGTAACAAAAAGGGATGTTGACTTTTAGCAGCATAATTATTTATCTCAATGAGTCAAAGCATAATTATTTATCTCAATGAGTCAAAGCATAATTATTCATCCCTTTGTAAATAGCACTAAAACTTCTTCCATATCCCATTACCACACGTACAAAATGGGTCATATAGGCTAGAAAAAGAATGCCTAGAACCCAATTGTCTTCAATTAGAGTCTTTTTAGCCCATAGAGTAAACCGCTCAACATCCATTTGCTCAAGGTAACTGCAGGATAAACAGACCCTCCAAGAAAGAACTAACTCACTTTCCAGTCCATCATGAAATAGCTCTTTTGCCTCCTCCTTCACAGAGTTGTTTTCAGACACAGGACTAATGCATATAACCCGCATGAGAATCCACCGGATGCACTTGGATTTTGAAATGAACTATGGATATAAAATGGATTTTTGGATTTTGAATTTTAATTATAAAAATGGATGTGGACTTTTTAGGAATAATCCAGTATTAGTTTGAATGTCAATTTAATTACTAATAACAAATCAGCGAAAAAACCAAATTAAAAACCAAATAATCTATAATTCATTTAAAATTACTCGGGTACCAACTCTAACATTCATTTGGAAATAAAAGTCGATTAGAGTTTTAATCCTTAGTAAAAATAAATAATTAAGATTAAAT
Organism: Lathyrus oleraceus; assembly: GCF_024323335.1. NCBI lineage: Eukaryota > Viridiplantae > Streptophyta > Magnoliopsida > Fabales > Fabaceae > Lathyrus > Lathyrus oleraceus. The sequence continues at coordinate 93,590,739 of NC_066585.1, forward strand.
TGACAATTGGAATTAAACTTAATTTGAAATTAAAACCAAATTAAAAAAGTGAAGATATTAAAATCCATTTTATACTGACGAATGTATGTGAAAATGCAAAAAATAAAAGAAAAAAAATGGAAAAATTTCAGGGTCAAAATCGGGGTATGACACTTTGCATTTTTCAGAGTTTTCACAGCCACACGACCAAAACCTCTCTTCTCTCAAAAATTGCATTTCTGCACTAAAGGATTTTCTGCATAAAAACTCCAAAAACCCTTGAACATCTTCGGTTCCCTCATGATCCAACCAACCTTTGGAAACTTTTTGGATCTTTAATCATCAGCTGGAGCTTCATTTTCTCACTCTGTTTTCACCAAGCTCAGCTATGGCAGTTGTGAACTCGAGCTGGATTTGAGCTGTTTGAGTCAAGCTACTTCATCATCCATCACTACAGAGCTTAAAGGCCAACTGTTTGAGCTTAAATCAACCAATACACCACTGCTTCACATTTTCTTCAAAAACAAGTAAGTGAATCGACATCCTTTATTTGCTGTGCCATGATGTATTTCTGATAGATCCTTTTGAGCTGGTTTTAATGAACTAAAGCACGATTGATTTGGTTGTGTTTTGGCCAAGAAATCTTGATTTTTTCATTTTTGTGTACAAGTGCATTCTCCATCGATTTGCTCACATGGTTGTGATTTCATGAAAACCCTTGCTATATGATGCTTGTGTTTAGTTTGATGATGCTATTGGTGCAATTAATTTTGAGTTCTGAGCATTTTGATTTTCCTGCTTACATGAAAATGATGATCATGCTGTTACCTTAAAACCCTAATTCTGTCCAGAAGTTTCTCACTATTAATGCTTGTTTGGTGGATGGTTGATGTTGCTTGATGGTCACTATGCCATGGCATTGTGTGTTTGTGTTTGAAACTTGTTGGATGTTGATGAATCATAAACATGAAATTGGTGCTGCTTACCCTGCTAAGTGATTTTTGTTTTCTTTGATGTTGATTAAGCATGAGATGAGTTTATGCAGGCTGCTGTTTAAACCCTAGTCTTCCAGAAGCCTACATGAATTTAGTGGCTTACTATTGTTTTAGTTGTGTGAGAGCCAATACCATGTTATGCCCTGCTGTTGTTATTGGTATTTGCATGATCATTTGTTACTGCTATGCTGAAAATGATGTGTACCCCTGCTGTTTGGCTGCCTTAAGCTGCCAAGGAAATCTCATGAATATGATGTATGCTGTTGTTCATGATTGGTGGTTTGAATGATGATTAGTGATGAATACATGTTACCATGCTGCTAAACCCTGCCATGATAAATCCTGTGATTTTTCCAGAAAACTAGATCATGTATGTTGGCTGATGTTTGTCTGTTGGTGTTAGAAGTTTGTTTTGATGCTGGTAACTACACAATGAACATGCCCTGCTATTAAACCATGAACATTGTCCAAAAAATCTATGCGAATGATGAATGCTGTTGTTATGATGATGCTGTTTGAAAATGAATGCTATTATGCTATCAACCATGCTGCAAATTGATGATGAATTGCCCTGCTATTAAACCTCAGGACCTTGCCTAGAAAATCCATGTGAATCATGTTTGAATGCTTTTTGATTGTTTGTTTATTTGTTGGAATTTCAATTGACAATGATTGATGAACATATGAATGCCATGCTGCTTGCTTGATGCTTGTTTTAATTGAGTTCATGATGATGAACATGGATGATGAATATGAAGATGCTGCATATACCCTGCTGTTGTGATTACTTGGAGGAACTAGTTTTGAATATTGTTGATGAACATGTGCTGCCATGCTGATTAAACCCTGCTGTTGTTTTCAAACTTATGCCATGCCTAGAAATCTCATGTTTGTCTTGGTTTTGTTGTATAACATGTTTGCATTGAAGAGCATTGCTACTGCCATGTTGTTTGCTTGAGGTTGTTATAATGATTACATGATAATGATGAAATACTGCTTGCTGTTTATATGCTGTCATGTGCTGTTGTTTGGTTTGATATGATGCTGATGAACACATACTGCAATGCATACCCTGCTGCTGTTTTGCTATTTTTTGAGCTGCCCAGAAATCCATTGGTTTGTGACTGTTATGTGTGGTTTGTGGCTACTTGATTTGTTGCATAATTGTTCTGTTATATGCTGCTGTTCATTGGATGTTGGTTTGATCGGTTGCTTGAAGCAAAACATGAATGCTATGCTGTTGTGTTTAAACCCTAAACTCATGTTTAGAAATTCTTGATTGTGTTTGCTGTTGTTTATGATGAGCACATGTTGATGATGATGAATGCTGTTGATTGCTTGATGAGTGAACATTGCTGAATGCTATGCCGTTTTATGCTGGTCGAGTTTGTGCTGATGTTTGAATGAAATGCCTTTGTCATGCTGCACACAAACCCTAGGGTTTTTCCAACTCAGAAAATTTGAGCTATTGGCCGTGTCCACTGTTCCATTGGCTGAGAGCCAATGGGAACATTTCGTTTCCCTCATCAAAACGCTGTAGTTTTAATTAGTGACTTCACTATTTACACAATTGCCATCGGTTGACTCGGTTTGACCCCATTTGCTATGCTTTCATGTTCATATTTCATCCAAATGTTCATCAACTTCCACAATTCATTTTAAATTCATGTTAACTCCAAAAATTGTGAGATTTTTTGCATTAAACTCATGAATGTGTCTAGTATTTTATGGTGAATTTTATTTAATTTTTCATGTTCTGGATTTTAGATGATAAATGATTTTTCAACATGTATGCCAAAATGACACCCTTTGCCATTTCAATTGTGAAATACTCATATTGTATCCAATGAGCTTGAAATTTTTTGTGGTGAAACTAGACACATTGACCCTCATTTCCATATAAAGTTTGTGCATTTATCATTTGTGGATTGAGAGTTATGATTTTTTGAAGTCAGGTGTTGCATTTGGTGTCATACCATGATCATGCATTTTCCCTAATTTTTGTTCACATGCTTCCTCTTATCCAAATGACCTCAAATTTTGCATGAATCATCTATCACATGTCTAGTTCATGTATGAATTTTCTTGGAATTAATCTTGCTGTTTTCCATTTGATTGTGAATTTTCTTCCATGCTTAGTCATTTGTTGACTTTTTGTGCTATACATTGCCAAATCTTTTGGGAAATTCTCACATCATATTGTATGACCATGAAATTTCATATGTGATAACTAGACATCTCAAGCTTTGCATTGGTGTTAATCTCATTCATTTCTCATCTGTTTTCAATTTGATATGACTTTTTGAAGTTGACCCATGCTTGTTGATTTTCTTTGTACATGCTTGAACTTGGTTTGACTTCATGATTTTAGTTGACTGCCTTCCTCTCATCCCAATGCTATGAAATTTGACATGCTTACCATGCTAGATGTTAGGATTGAGAGTGATTTATTTGATAATTTTTGAGATTGTTTGGATTGACTTTCGATGCAAGTCATTCTGTTGACTTTTTTGTGCTTTCATTTGCCATGCTTTGACTTCTTTTACTTATGAAATGATGATGATGCATGATATGAACATGAAACCAATTGGGTTTGCTTCCTAAATGTTTGAATTTGATTTTGATTGGACATTGCTTGCTGTTTGGACTTTCTCATTCACTTTTGACCCTAGGCTAGCCCTAGTGGTCCTGTTACTCACCTTTGAGTTTGTGATTTCAGGTTGACCATCAAATGGCCATTGAGACCAATTCTTTTGACTGAGCTTGCTTGAATATTGTTGTCTAACCTCCTTGTTTTGTAGGTGGCTTGGCTCACATGCCTTAAGCCTTGTGCCTTGCACATCCATGTGCCTCCAATTAACTGTTGGTGTCTGTTTCTGTTTGTTTTGTTTGAAGTTGTATACTAACATCTGCTTGACTGTTTCAGGTGCTTTAGTTGCTTAGTTCCTTGTGAACTTTTTGCTTTGCTTTGCTTCTATAAGCAATTTGCATTGAGGTATGTCTCTTTTACTTCATGTAGTCTGGAAGACCTGGCCTGTTACTTGGCCAGGCAACTGTCTGAAGTCCTCCTTAAGAGGCAATGTTTGTGACTGTTTAACTTTGTCCTTGCATAAAGTCAAAGACCTCCTAAGTGAAGAGGCAATTGGTGGAAGGTAGGGATATGCAATCTATCCCCCACTATTCAGTGTGTCATCTGCTTTGCTCACACCACTGTGTTGATGCATTTCAGATACAAACCCAAGATCTTGTACAATTGTACAGTTGAGTCAGTTTTAAATGTGTAGAAGGGTTCCCACTTTCTGGACCCACACATTCTTGTCTTAAGCTCTCCCAGGCCAGGGATAAGAGCTGTGAAGTCTCATCTTCACTTCATCCTTTCATCTGCTTCACCTTAGCCCCTCAATGGCAAGGTTAAGAGCAACATTCACCCAGTTCCAGAGGTTTGTTTGTCGAGGTTGATATGACCCCTTGACTAAAACCTAACCCTTGTTTGAGCCACTTGTTTGTGTATAGCGTGTGCTTCCTGTGCAAGATAGGATTGTTTGACTTGCTTCCTGTGCAAGATAGGATTGTTTGACTTGCTTCCTGTGCAAGATAGGATTGTTTGACTTGCTTCCTGTGCAAGTTAGGATTAGTTTAGACTTGCTTCCTGTGCAAGTTAGGTTTTGCTTGGCTTGCTTCCTGTGCAAGTTAAGTGTGTGTGGCTTGCTCCCTGTGTGAGCCATACTTAGGATAGGTTGGCCCTTGTGCCGTTTAGCTAGAAACCTTAACTTAGGGATGATCTTGCATGATAACATCTAGGCTCGAGTCGTAGTCTCCCTAGTTGTGTCTCCCTCTGTTATCTGGTTAGGCTAGATCCTTATCCCTCTGTAGGGGAACTACATCGCCCTGATCTTCACACCAGATGAAGTATGTAGGCAGGAGATTGAGCTGATCTCTCCGGGCGCCCTTTTTCTTTTTTCACCTTTGTGTCTTAACCACCCTTGTGTGTGCTCTGGTTGGAGTCCGACATAAGTCCAGCGATTGGCAGTTGGTTTCCCGCGTGTGTTTGGTTCGGATGCTGATGTAAGTCCAGCAATTGGCATTCAGGCTCCACGTTTGCCTTTGCCTGTGTTTTGTTTGTGTGCGTGTCAGCCGAGCTACGAATGCTCTGATTCTTCTCTCGTCCGAGAAGATACGTATGCATAGGATGCGATATCCTAGCGAGCATGTGTCGTTTCCCCAGTCCGAACTACTTCGACTCTGATGTCTATGCCTGATAGACTAAGTAGGCCCAGGATGCGACATCCTGCCGAGTCAGTTTCAGTCAGTTTTCTTTTGTCTCTTTCAGCCAGTGTGTGTGTGTTTGAGCAGTGTTTAGCAACCAATTTTCTTTCCTTTTGTGCGTGGATCCCGTAGAGTACTACGGATGCGTAGGGGTGCTAATACCTTCCCTTCGCATAACCGACTCCCGAACCCATCCTCTTTGGTCACGAGACCATGTTCTTTCCAGGTTTACTTCGAGCGTTTCCTTTCCCTCTTTTGGGATAAATAACGCACGGTGGTGGCTCTGTTGTTCTTTCTTTTCCCGCCGGTTTTTCGCGTAATGCGACATCCGCGACATTGCGATAAAAAGCAAAACACCCCAAGTCAGTTCACCGTATGACAGAACTGGCGACTCTGCTGGGGAGGGTTTAAAAAGAGAGGTTACCTTAAAAACAAGATCACTTATTCCAAATTGTTTGATTTACTTTTAAGGGATTGCTTGGGTATTTTTGAGTGAAAGATCCTACACCCGGATCTAGTGTACCTTAGGTAAGTAGCAATAGATCATCGCGACTATCCGGCGTATACTGGAATGGTCAAAATGATGGCTACGGTTAATGTGACACTTTGGATGTCCTGATGTTCCTCATGTTCACTTAAGGAAAAATTTGGCTTCCGCGTGGTGTCATTAAAGCATTAACCAGACCTTTAGAACCCTAATTGACTCATCCTGGCCATTAGAAAGTAGTGAGATAACTGACTTCGGTTCCGACTGGGGTTGGTTGAGACTCGATACTACACTCTTTGAGATTGGACTTTAGGGAAGCTTCGGTCAACCACTTGGTGTTGCACTGAAGCGGACTTAAAGAAAGGTCGATGATCTGAGATCCTTCTAGAACCCGGTTACTATTCTAGGACAGGTTGAACCAACCAAACTTCAGTGGGGAGGGTACTTACCTATGGAACTCATGCAAGCCTTAAAACCTAGGGATGACCGTCGTATGACTTGTGCGTGCTTGTTATTTACATAACATCATAACATCATAGCATCATAACATCATAACATCATGACATTGCACTAATCATTTCAAGGACTTAGGGATTTAACTTGGCTCTATTTTGTAAGGCTATGACTCCCAGGAAGACCATCCGGATCAATTTTGCAGTCATTTCTCCTCAACTCAAGGATTTAGTGTCAGAACTCCCGGATCAGGCTCAGTTCATCCAGAAGCATGGTTCTCTCCTCAATTTGGTTACCATTGGTTTCAAAGAAGATATGATGAGAGTCCTGTTCCAGTTCTTCGATCCTAAACATCATTGCTTCACATTCCCAGATTATCAGTTGATACCTACATTAGAAGAATTTTCCAAGCTACTTGGGATACCTATTCTTGATCAAATACCTTTCAGTGGTTTGGAAAAGGTCCCGAAGTCCGAAAAAGTTGTTGCAGCTTTACACATGACAAAGTCTGACATTGAGACCAATTGGGTAACAAGAAGTGGAGTTAAGGGCTTACTTGCCAAATTTCTGGTAGGTAAGTGTAACACCTCAAAATTTGCCCTCCTCTCTTGGGACTAGCATTAACATATTTGCATTTCATTCTAGGTCATTAGGCATCTCATATTGCATAACATGTGGTTACATGGTGCAAGTCATCTTCCCAAGTCTTAATCAGGAGGTGAGGAAGTCAAGGTGCAAGCCTAGGGTTATTGACTGATCATGGGCCATCTGAGGATTGGGCTGTGGATTAGGGTTTCATGATTCTCAAGGGATATTGGTCTTCATCTTGTTTGAATTGATACATCATCATCATCAGGGTTGGATGTCATCAAGTGGTTGAAGAAGATTCCTTGAGATTAGGGTTTTGACCACTGGTCAACCCTAATCAGTTGTATTGGGCCAATCAGGGCTGGATCAGGAGATGGGGTTTCTGATGATTCTGGGGTTCATTCTTTGGTTATATTGTGCTAATTGAGGCTAGGGTTTCACCCTTGAGCCATTTCAGTTGAAGATTGGGGTTCAGATTGATCTATGCATTGCCAAATTCATCTATCAGATGAAAAGTCAACTGTGGTCAACTGTACATGATCTGATGGATTTGGAGGTGAAAATGAGTTGGATACATTTCATTCATGTTGGAACAAGTGTTGAATGACATCTCAAAGCTTAAGAATGAAGAAAATCAAGTCAGGACAAAAACTGCCAAAAATAGAAAGTGATATGTAACTGAAGTTTCCAAAAATGGAAAGTTTTGGACCTCAAAGCCACGTGTCCAAGGAAGCTTCAAATGAAAAATTGTTCAACATGAAAGTTGTAGATCTTGCTCTCACCTTTCCAAAAAGTCCAAGAACTTGAAAATCCAATGTATGGTTGGAAAGTTATGGCTCAGTGAATTTCAAAAATGACCCGTAATCAGGAGGCCATAATTTCCACATGCTTTGTCCAAATTGCAAGTTCTTTATATGCACAAACTCCATTTGACATGTACTTTGAGGGTGCATCATTGGATTTGTTCAAAAATGGCCAAGGCAAAAAGCCACTTTTCAACTGGACAGCTGAATTGGACCAGGGGCAAAATTGTCCAAATGTCAGAATAATTGGAATTTGGAGATGGGACTTTTTCCAACACCTCAGGAATGGCATTTTAAGTGTGTTTGAATATTCATTTTATGGTTAATGCACATGGTTTGAGTTTTGGCTTGGAGAATGAAATGGTCAAAAATGGATCAATTACCACACACATGTGATTTTGAGAAATACTCAACCAATGGACATGAAACAAGTTTCTACACATTACATATGTCATTTGGGGATTGCTTGAGCTGTCAAAACAGCTGGCACTAGCTGTCATGATGTATTTACCATTTTGCCCTTGTTTACAAAATTACAATTTCACTAATTAAGCCAAAATGCTAATTAACATGATTTAGTGATGGATTAAGGGCTGGTATATATTCTAAAACACTTCATAATCATAACTGAATTCACCATCTTCAAGAACCAGATCTGAAATCATCACAATTCTCTCCAAACCCTCAAGAACACATAGAACTTCAAATCCAAAATTCTTCCTCATTTCTTGCTCAATTTGCGAAGTTCCTCTTGCATTGATCTTCAATCTTCATTATCTCCGTCTGTTTTGGAAGAGTGGAGTGAATAGAGCTTCGAATTACAACTGTCCAAGCAAGCATCTCCAATGGTGAATCACGATTAAGGACAATAGGAGCAACATCAATTGAACTTGAGCATATCCTTCATCTTCTTGGAGCTTCTAGTCGAGCTGTTGAAGGTCAAAACACACGAACTCGTCCGATTCTCGCGCTGCCATTCCAGGTTTTGTAACTTTTCGAATCTCACGATTTACTTGTAGCTTATGTGCGTTTTAAAGTTCCTTTCATGTGGAGTTCAGTGGTATGATTAGTTTTAGGAATGGTGGATTATAGCTCATGGAATCTGGATTCGAAGTTTTGGTAGCAAACCCTAAGTTCTTCGATTTGGAAAATAGAGGAATAATTAGGAGAAGTTAGGTTCATATTTGGATTGTAGGAGTTTAGACGGTTCGTTTGACTATAGCCATGCCAATTTTCATGAACTTTTGATGTTCATCCAATTTTGAAAAATCTGGGCAAGTTCTTGAGGAAGAAGATGAAATAACTCTGTTTGATCCAAAAAACGATTTGAAATTTCAAAACTGGTGTTTCCCGCTCCCGCCAATTATAATTACAAATATGCCACTGATATTTTCATTAATTATTAGAAAATGTTTTAACACATTAAAAAATTCATAAAAAATAGCCAAAAAATCAGAAAATTATGGAAAAAATTTTGTTGACTTTGTTGATGAGTGTAGAATTTTTTTGACCTATTGGTCAAAGTTGTGCTTGGTAATAATATTATTTGGCTTAGGCTTGTTTCACATGTATGATGTTTTGACACCTTGCACCATTTTAATTGGGAAATGCACATGATGTAAAATAAATTCTTGAAAATTTTTGTGATGATTTTTGACTGATTGATGCTCATTTCTATGTAAATTTCATGCATTTTTGATACCTGGTCAATGAGCAGCAAATTCTGGAACTTAGGTGTGACAATTTGTGTCACACCTCTTGATGTCAACTTGTGGAATTTTATTGATTGACCTATACATGTTAGAATTGAATGAAATTTTGCAGGGTGAATTGTTGGCATGTTAGGAAGTTATGGGAATTTTTGTAGAATTTTACACTGCATTTTCTAATTGATTGTGAATTTTCATTTCTGGTGATTAAATTTGCAAGCTCATGTGACCTAGGTTGGTAGAATGATTGTGAAATCTTCATATGGTATTGTATGGTCATGAAATTTGATATGCTTGTAATAGACACATAATGTGACATCCCTGTTTTGGTCTCATCCATTTCTTTATTGTTTTCATTGAGTTATGAATTTTTGAAGTGGATGTATGCATTGATGTTGTGGTTTGAAGCATGAAATTGTGACTGTCTTTGTTGATTTTCATTGACATGGTTCCATTTGCCCAAATGAGCTCAAATTCGACATGGTAGACCTTGATTGCCCCCTGTTTAGGTGTAATTAATTTGAGAATTTTTGGATGTGTTTTGGTATGGATTTGAATGCAATAATTCTGTTTGCATGTTTGATGTTTCATTTAACCTAATATGGTTTGTTTTGTGCATAACATGAACATGATGGATGATATAAACATGAGACCAATGATGTTTGCTCTTGTTTGACTTGAATTTGACTTTGGTTTGAAGATACCTTGCTGTTTGAGATTTTTTTCTTGCCTTTGGACCCTAGGCTTGGCCTAGTGGTCTAGTTGCTAATGTTTGCTTGATTTTTCAGGATTAAAAAGCAATGCGCATGGATAATGGTCCAAATCAATTTTGATTGATGTTGTTGATGTTTGTACACTAACATAATTGTGTTTTGTAGGTTGTGAAGCATAGGCTTGAGCTTTGGCTTGCTTTGTTTGTGCATAGCTTGTATAGTTTGATTGATTGAACACTTGCTGTTTAGTTTGTCTGTCTGGGTACTAACTGTGTTTGATTGTTTCCAGGTACTTTAGTTGCTCAGTTCCTTGTGAACTATTGCTTTGCTTTGCTTAAGCAACTTGCATTGAGGTAGGTCCTCTAACTTCATGTAGTCTGGAGACCCGGCTGTTACCGGGCCGGGCAAATAAATGTCTGAAGTCCTCCTTAAGAGGCAATGATTGTGGTTGTTTATTTTTAAGCCCAAGCAGGTGAAAGTCCTTTAAATAAGGCAATTGGTGGAAGGTAGGGGTATGCAGCCTACCCCCCACTATTCAGTTGAGTCTTCTCCTTGCTCCCATTACATGGTTGTAGCATTGAGATCAAAAGCCCAAGATCTGTTGTGTCAGAGTCATCGAGTATAGAAGGGTTCCCCTATTCTGGACCCATGCTCATTTGTCAGCTCTCCCTGGTTAGGGATAAGAGCTGTGAGGTCTGATCCTCACTTCATCCCATCATCTGCTTCACCTTAGCCTCGTAATGGCAAGGTTAAGAGCAAACACAGCCTGTACAGACGATTGCTTAGGCAGTCAAACCTGATTGATTGAGCCCCTTGTTTGGCTATAGTGCGTGTTATGTGGATATCTGATTGACATGCTTGTTTGAGATACCTGTTCTCATTTGATGATATATGATTGTATGCTTGTGTGCTAGCTTCTTTCCTGGTTAGGTTAGTTTGCTTATGCAAGTAGGATAGAAAACCGAACTTAGGGTGACTTTGCATGACAACATTAGGCTCGAGTCTCAGCTCCCTAGTGTCGTGTCTTTCCCCGGTTTCTGGTTAGCAATTTAGTCCCGATCAGGGGAACTACATCGCCCTGATCCTCGTTCCAGACGAGGTATGTAGGCAGGTGGTCGTGCGAGACCACTCCGGGCAACCTTTTTCTTTTTTGCGTGTGTTTGTTTGTTATCTGACTGTGTGTTTGGGTTCGGATGCCGACGTAAGCCCAGTGATTGGCAGTCGGGCTCCACGTTTGCCCTTTTGAGTGTGTTTTGGTTCGGATGCCGACGTAAGCCCAATGATTGGCTGTCGGGCTCCATGTTTGCCACTCTTGTTTGTTTGTGTCGTTTTGTGTTGTTTGGCGTGCGTAAGCCGAACTACAGTGGCTCTGATTCTTGTTCCAGGCAAGATATGTAGGCCTAAGGTGCGATACCTTATCGAGCCCGTTCCTCTTAACCCCACCTGCGTTCCTTGTGTGTGTGTGTGATGTTTAGCAACCTTTTCTTTATTCTAGGACGTGGATCCCTAGGAGTACCTAGGACGTGAGGGGTGCTAATACCTTCCCCTTGCGTAACCGACTCCCTTACCCTTTCTCTCTGGTCGCGAGACCATGTCTTTCCAGGTTTCTCTGAGCGTTTCCTTTCCCTATCTTGGGATAAATAACGCTTAGTGGCGGCTCTGTGTGTGTTTTTATTCGAGCTTCGCCGGTTGATTTTCGCGGATGCGACAGCTGACGACTCTGCTGGGGAATTCATGACTGAGTGTGTAGACCTGTGCTGGTCCATCGTCCCTAAGCGAGTCCTTCCTAGCGTTTTAGGATTAGTTTGGGTTGCTTATTGTGTGTTATTTATTGCATTTATTATGCTATCCAGTGTGTATCTATATTTGCATTAATGTCTGCATGCATCATACTATCATGTTGTTGCCGTCCTCTGTGCAGGTGGTTCCCTCTGTTTGGGGTGGGTGTTCTGAGTGGGGCTAAAACCCAGGCCCGAGTGTACACCTAGGATTAGTGTGGGTCTCGCGTACCTCACATGTCGGTTGGGCATGATGTTGCGACGTGACATACCACAAGCCGGACGAGGTTCAGTCGATAGTGCTTTCCATTGTGGAACATTTCACGGTGGCTTAGTTACTGCTTCTGAGCTGTTGACTCTGGTGACCGATCATTCCCGGATCTTTGGTTTAGACGATTTTAAGAGAGCTACAATGGCACACCCGAAAGGGCAAACCCATTGAGTATCTCTGCCCGATTGTCGAGACTATTATCCGCCTTAGGGTGACCTGATTAGAATTTACCTGTGAGGGGAGGGTGAATCTTTCAGATGCATAATCAGATGAGCTCAGATGGTGACTTTTGACCCGTGATGCAGAGACATATTTATAAGTCGGATTTATGGTTATTATCGCTGTGACGCCGGAGTGCTGTCCGTGATTTATCAGCGGGGATCCGTTTATTTCAGGATTCCCCGGGCCGAGATATTTATCAGTGGGGATCCGTTTATTTCAGGATTCCCCGGGCCGATTCAGATGGTGGTGATGTGTCTGCTCAGAGACTGATGATGATGATGATGTATCTGTCTTCCGTTTATTTCGGAACCCGTGGGTCAGAATTGTGGTTGTTTATTCCTCAGATGTTTATGATCAGTTCAGAATCCAGATTCAGTGCAAATGATCAGAGGACTTGGAGGATGGCCCAGTGCACTCATACATCTGCATCATCACATCTTGCATTCATCTGCATCAAACCTGAGTCTAGCCATATGGGGAATATTATGGATTGAGAATCTGGTTGAGAGACATTCGGATGTCAGAATGTTATTGATGAAATATTATTTGTCTCGATGAAACCAAAATCAAGAGACAAAGTGTTCCTCATATGGATGGACGTTGCATTCATGCATATTAACCTGTTTGCTGTTTTGCAGGTGTCGGGTTCTAACGTGCTTGTCTGTTTCAGGAACCATTGCTCGTGCTCGTAGAACTGTACCCTTGCACTCAACTCGACCTCACAGATATTTCACCAGAAGAAATACACCCAGACTCATGGAACTCCCAAACGCTGACATCCTCGAGCTGAAAGACAAGATGAGTGAACTGATCAACATCATGCAGGGCTTTGCAGTTGGTCAGAAGGCTTTGGTTGATAAGGTTGAAAAGCTCGAGCGGGCTTCAGCAGCAAACAACGGTGTTAACCTGGATGGTGTCTCCAACCAGGGGCAGGGGTCTCGTGATGGTGGAAAAAGAGAAATTGTGGGTATGGTGAACAACCCTGCTGGAGGTTTTGGTGCTGGTGGTCAACCTGGGCCCGGTCAGGGGCAAAATCTGAAAGACGGCCTGTTATCTCCATTCTTCGGTTTTGATGAGGACCGAGAGGAAGACCGAGAAGCCGATCAATTCTCAATGCACAACGAGCCATTTGGGCAATACAATACCCAGCCACAGAGCAAAGAGATCCAGTTGCTGGCAGAGAAGGTAAGGGCTCTGGAAAGCCATGCTACTCCGGGATTTGTCAATATGTCCAACATGGGGCTAGTTGAGGGGATCGTGATCCCATAGAAATTCAAAGCGCCGGCCTTTGACAAATACAATGGGAGTTCCTGCCCGGAAACTCACCTCCAAGCTTTCGTACGTAAGATTTCTGCCTACACGACGGATCAGAAGATGTGGATGTACTTCTTCCAGGACAGTCTGTCTGGAGGATCTCTGGAGTGGTACACCAAGCTGAAATCTGCTGACATCAAGGGTTGGCAAGATCTGGGAGATGCTTTCTTTAAACAGTACCAGTTCAATGCTGATATGGCCCCGAGTCGTACCCAGCTGCAGGGTATGTCTCAGAAGAATACTGAAGGGTTTAAAGAGTATGCTCAAAGATGGAGGGAGTTGGCTGCCAGAGTGCAACCTCCTTTGGTGGATCGGGAGATGTCTGATCTCTTCATGGGTACTTTGCAAGGGGTCTTTGCCGAGAGAATGGTGGGTTGTCCCGTCACCAACTTTGCTGATATTGTGGTGGCGGGTGAGCGAATTGAAAGTTGGCTGAAAATGGGGAAGATCCAGGGTGGTAATGCTTCGTCATCGGGATCAAAGAAACCATTCGGGAACGGTCAGCGCAAGAATGAGGGTGACTCGAGTGCTGTGTATGAGCAAAGAGGATATAGTGGGGGTCGTTATTATCAGCATGCTGCTGCGGTAAACATCCCTGCTGGTAATCAGTCAGCCAGACAGCAACGTCAGCCACCGCAATCGAGAGCCGGGTACCAGGTGAAAGGGAAAGGAGTTGATCGTCACTTCGACAGGCCGCCCGTGTCATATGCCGTGCTGTTCAAAAAGTTGAGGGATTTGGGGTTGGTCCAGCCGAGGGCGATGGTTCCGATAAGAACAGATCAGTGGCCTCCTGATTACGATGAGAATGCCAAGTGTGAATTTCATTCTGGTACGCAGGGGCATAACATTGAGGGCTGTAGAGCATTCAAGAATGTCGTCCAGGACCTGGTAGACTCCAAAGCTATCAATTTTGCGCCATCACCGAATGTTAATGCTAATCCCATGCCGGTACATGGTCAAGCGACGGTGAGTGCAATTGCTGAAGATGCAGATTACACCTGTGCAGTGGGTGGAGAGACCAACAGTGACTGCAAGCTGGATGGTTGGGTAAAACCGTGTGCACCAGGGCAGCAAATCCTGAACTGGAGGGTTTGAAAGATCAACATTGTTACTCATCTGGAAGAGTATTATTTCTTGTTTTCAGTTTATATGCATGAAAGCCATACGTGTTGCCCGACACGTAATGGTTCATTGTAAGGGCCACCTCATGTTTAAATTTGCATTTCTGCATCATTAATAAATGGATGTTTTTTCAGTCAAAAAACGGTGTTCCCTGTTTTTCAATTATTTTTGCAGTTTAAAAACAAAATAAAAATGGCAATGTTTATTTTCTGTTTTTTCCTTTTGTTTTGTCTCGTCCCGACTTCAAAAAAAATTCTTCTCCGGATCTCATTGATAACAATTTGGTTACGCCCTCATATGACTTCGACAATTCGATCTATCTTGCTGAAGAAGAAGACGAAGAAGATTGGGATCTGCTGGAATTAGCCAGGTTGTTGAAACAAAAGGAGAAGGTGATTCAGCCGCATGCGGAGCGAGTTGAGATTGTTATTCCAGATACCGCCGAGGTCAGGAAGGAAATGAACATCTGAGTTGTCTCAGAGGCAAGTCAAAAGCAGGATGGTAGGCTTGTTGAAAGAGCATAGGAATGTTTCTACTTGGTCGTGTCAGGATACGCCAGGGTCAAACACCGATGTCGTTGCTCACAAGCTACCATAGAGAGAAGATTGTCCTCTAGAGAAGCGGAACGCCGATGCTACTTATCAGAGAGTTATGGTGGCTTTGCTTCAGGATATAATTTATCATGAGATCAAATACTATGCTATGACATGATAGCAAAGTCCCAAACAGGAGTGGGGCATCTGGTCAAGATAATTCAAGCTGAGGTTGAATTCAAGTAAATGCACGTTCAGAGTGCGATCCGGTAAGATGTTGGGGTTCAGTGTCAGAGAGGAATCGAGGTTCCCGCTAAAAATAATAATAATAATAATAAAAAAAAAATTAAAAAAAAAAAAACAAAGTGCCTGAACCGAGAAAAAGAAAAGAGAGGTTCGTGGTTTCTTAGAAGGATTGAACTACCTGTCATGGTTCACATCTCATCTAATAGTCACGGGTGAACCTATACTCAAGATGTTCAAAAGAAAAAAGGTCAAACGGTCAGGCGAAATAATGATTGCCAAGGGGCATTGAAAAATAAAAGAAAAGTTGCAGGAACCTCAGATTCTGATACCTCCTGGGGGAGGGGTAATTGACTGATCGGTACTTGACGGCCTTCGAGGGGTCTATGAGGTGAAGTGGGTCAGCATGACGCGTCTTGTCGAAAAGAGCATGCAATTTACCTTAGCAAAAAATTTATCGACTGTGAAACAGTACATTCACTGTTCGAAAAAACTTGATGTACTTTGGCATAGGCTGCTCGACGACTGAGACAGTATATGCTGATTCATACCACTTTGTGGATGTCCGAGATGGATCCGATCAAGTATGGGTTTGAGAATCCAGCATTGACCGGACGGGTTGCGAGAGGAGCAAAATAATGTTGACTGATTTTTGACGCTCTCAGAAAGCAATCAAGGAGTGCATCGTCTGATTACGTCGCTCCGCAACCCAGTGGGGGTTATCAACCGATGAAGTTTGAGTTCCCTGATGAGGACATCTCGAGGTGCTCCAATCGGAAGATTAAGAGTGACCGATCCCGGAGGAGGGGCCTGACCCTGAATCCGAACGGGTACTGATGTCTGATGGGGAGGATAAGGTGGATGAGGTAGTGCTTCCTGGGGCACGATGGAATGTACCAACAATGGCGACCGAGTACGAAGCTGGTATCCTGGGTACCATACCGCGGTACGTACGTCTGCTGGGGCACACGCCTTTCTCACTCAGGAAGCCTGATTGAAGAAAAAAGGCTGGTAGTCATCCGTCATGGGCAGCTATATCAGCAGTGAATGAAGCGTGCTTGTGACAAGAAGGTGCGACTTCAGGTGTATCACGTAGGTGATATGGTGTGGAAAAGGATCCTTCCTCCTCAAAACGATCGAAGGGGCAAATGGACACCGGATTATGAAGGTCCATTCGAGGTCAAGAAGGTCTTCTCTGGTGGAGCCTTGTTGTTAAAGACCATGGATGGCGGAGATTTTCCATCCCCTGTGAATGCGGACGCAGTTAAAAAAATACTTCGTGTGAATAGACCCGCTGGACGAAAAGAATAAAATAGTCCAGGCAAAAATGGGCGTCCCGGCGAACCAAAAACAGAAAAGGGTTCGGGCAAAAATTAGGGATAAAATGAAAAATGTACACCCGGCAAGTCGAAAACCTGAAAAGGCGACTTGGGCAAAAAAGGGTATCCCGGTGGACTGAAAACCCGAAAGGGCGGTCCAGGCAAAAGAGGGATTGAAACGAACAATTGCGTCTAGCATGATCGTTTGCGCTTTGGTTAAAGCATCATGGATAATACCCGGTAGGGATCAGTCAGAATTGTCTTGTTCAGAAAGCAGAAAGCGCGGAGAGTCTGAGGACATATGGGGTGTAACCGAGTTGGAACTCGATGAGATCACGGGTTTCACATTGCCATTAGGATAGATTTTTCCTTTTGAGCGCAATTACCTCTTTTCAGGAATTGCTTCCTTTTGTATTGCTCATTTGAGCCACACTTTTCAAATCAACAAAATGCACATTCAGTCAAATAATTTTGTTTTTGTTTTTCATTACCGTTTTGATTGCAAGAACATCCAATTATTTTTGATAAAGAATCTTTGCATTTTAACACATACAGGTTCCTTCCGATGCATGTTTATAAGATTGAGAGCTTGAAATCTTATTTGGAAGGTTGAGTGACCCAAGTGTTGAAATCTTGACACGCCTGGGGCACGGTTTTATCTAACGATCTGTTTTGCAGGAACTGTTAGATGTTTTTCACTCACTTGCAGGTTGTGATGTGGAAGCTTTGACAAGGGAGATCCCCATGAGAGTCCGATCAGGGACGAACGTATGAAGAAACGACGAAGCGACGTTGCGACGTATGACGAGCCTTGATGATAATCAAGAAGACTCTTCAAAGTCGAGAGACTTGCAAGTTTGTGATTCCCCGCAGAGTTCGATCAGGGATGAAGGAGGAATGGAGAGGCGACGAGAGACGTCCGACGACAATTGAAATAATCAAGAAGACTCTTCAAAGTCGGAAAATTGAAAATCTTTGTATATATCCCAGGAGTACGTCTCTCGTCGAGCGCGGAGCGACTTGGAATACAAAATGATGGAGCAGAAAAGGTCCAGATGAGTCTGGGGGTTCTCAAAAGTGGAAAGCTGATGCGAAAGTAGGAGGTGGATAGCATGGTTCGACGAGTCGATGGGTGTTGTACCCACTTTTCTCATCTCCCCAGCTAGTCCCCGAGTGGAGCGGGTTTTTTTCAATGACATATCTCTCCAACAGTGTTCATTCTACCAGTGGATTGAACGAGTTTCTGTAGCAGACGAATATCTGCATCCCCAGCCGAGGGTATCCTACATGTGGATTGATTGGGTCCTCCCCAGCGGAGTAGTTGTCGTTCCCCTAGCAGGGTCTGGATGGTATTCCCCCAGCAGGTTGAAGATTGCTCTTTTCCCCAGCGGGAGTATCTGTGAGGGTTCCCAAAGCAGAGTTGGGATCTATATCCCCAGCAAGTCAAAGACTGTGGTATTCCCACAGAGTGCAGTGAAGGATCTGTATCCCCAGCATGTCCTCGAGAGGGTGGGGTGCAAAGGAGGTATTCCCCAGCATGTCCTCGAGAGGGTTGGGTGCAAAGGATCTGTATCCCCAGCAAGGGTTGTCTATTTCCTAGCAGCAGTGCTATCCCCGGCAGGGTGGAAATCGGAGCAGTGGCGAGTTCCTCAGCAGAGAGTCTCGTTTTCCCCAGAAAATTCCCTTGAGGGGGATATTTTTATGCATTCATCATGTAGAATAAGCATTGCATATTGCATAGAAAAATAAATAATCGCGTAGCATTTCCATAATTATGGAGCATTACGCAGAAGAAATCAAGCATGCATCATTGCAAACGTCAGCTAGTCTCAAGCCGTGGTTACTGTTTGAGAGGTATTTTGCCAGAAAATGAAAGTGTTGCTCCGAGTAGTATAGCCTCATGATTGGATCACAGGTATTGTCCCAGTGGTACGACACTGGAGAAGACTCCTTCCGTCGGACGGAGATGGAAAAGGGATGTATTCAACGCAACCCAAACTGTGGTTACCGCTTGAAGATTTGGGGTTCACCAAAGGTGAAGATGTTACTCTGAGGAGATTAGCATCACAACGTCAGATCAACAATGTTCCCCAGTAGTGCGATATTGGAGGAAATGTTCCCGTCGGACAGAGATGGGGATACAGTCAGAAGACGTTACGCGATCAGCGCGATTCAAGCCGTGATTACCGCTTGAGGTTTGGTTTTGTCTGACAGCGAAGACGATGCTCCGAGGAGTTCAGCATTGTGAGTTTGGAACCACCGTTTCTTCCCAGACATCAGTAAGTGTTTGGTCGATCATTGTTTGATGTCTGTCCGCATCATTGTTTGATGTCTGTCCGCATCATTGTTTGATGTCTGTCCGCATCATTGTTTGATGTTTGTCCGCATCATTGTTTGATGTCTGTCCGCATCATTGTTTGATGTCTGTCCGCATCATTGTTTGATGTCTGTCCGCATCATTGTTTGATGTCTGTCCGCATCATTGTTTGATGTCTGTCCGCATCATTGTTTGATGTCTGTCCGCATCATTGTTTGATGTCTGTCCGCATCATTGTTTGATGTCTGTCCGCATCATTGTTTGATGTCTGTCCGCATCATTGTTTGATGTCTGTCCGCATCATTGTTTGATGTCTGTCTGCATCATTGTTTGATGTCTGTCCGCATCATTGTTTGATGTCTGTCCGCATCATTGTTTGATGTCTGTCCGCATCATTGTTTGATGTCTGTCCGCATCATTGTTTGATGTTTGTCCGCATCATTGTTTGATGTCTGTCCGCATCATTGTTTGATGTCTGTCTGCATCATTGTTTGATGTCTGTCCGCATCATTGTTTGATGTCTGTCCGCATCATTGTTTGATGTCTGTCCGCATCATTGTTTGATGTCTGTCCGCATCATTGTTTGATGTCTGTCCGCATCATTGTTTGATGTCATGTCAACATCATTGTTCGGTGCCTGTAAACATCGAGTTTCCTCCCGGTCATTGGTTAATGTCTGGTCGAGCTTTTTTTGGTGTCAGTAAACATCATCGTCCGATGTTCAGTAAACGTCGAGTTTCTTCCCAGTCATCAGTCAGTGTCTGGTTGAAGGTGTACCCTCTGACGTGTTGCCCTTAGAGTGGTGATTAGTGAAGTTTCCGACTATCAGGTTGAAGCACTTATGGTATTCAGGCCAGTTTTTCGGAGTTCAGACCGAAGTGGTTTTCGGACCAGGTAGAAGAAGAGAAAATTTTCGGGGTTCAAGAAAAGCAAAAAAGGAATGAGAATCCCGAGTGGATGTGGTGTTCAGACCATGGTTATCCCTGTGTTACCATTTATTTTGGTATCCAGGTCGACAAGTTCAGAGTTTGTTTCTTCGCCGATGCTGACAGGCGTTGTTAATTATTATCCCATCAGAGTGCAAATTGTTCGTCTGTTCTTGGTATTCAATCACTCTTCATCCTGATCATCCGAAAGCCGAGGCTATTCGTATCGACAGGTTCACAGTGGATTGAATAGGGGCAGCTGTAACACCTCAAAATTTGCCCTCCTCTCTTGGGACTAGCATTAACATATTTGCATTTCATTCTAGGTCATTAGGCATCTCATATTGCATAACATGTGGTTACATGGTGCAAGTCATCTTCCCAAGTCTTAATCAGGAGGTGAGGAAGTCAAGGTGCAAGCCTAGGGTTATTGACTGATCATGGGCCATCTGAGGATTGGGCTGTGGATTAGGGTTTCATGATTCTCAAGGGATATTGGTCTTCATCTTGTTTGAATTGATACATCATCATCATCAGGGTTGGATGTCATCAAGTGGTTGAAGAAGATTCCTTGAGATTAGGGTTTTGACCACTGGTCAACCCTAATCAGTTGTATTGGGCCAATCAGGGCTGGATCAGGAGATGGGGTTTCTGATGATTCTGGGGTTCATTCTTTGGTTATATTGTGCTAATTGAGGCTAGGGTTTCACCCTTGAGCCATTTCAGTTGAAGATTGGGGTTCAGATTGATCTATGCATTGCCAAATTCATCTATCAGATGAAAAGTCAACTGTGGTCAACTGTACATGATCTGATGGATTTGGAGGTGAAAATGAGTTGGATACATTTCATTCATGTTGGAACAAGTGTTGAATGACATCTCAAAGCTTAAGAATGAAGAAAATCAAGTCAGGACAAAAACTGCCAAAAATAGAAAGTGATCTGTAACTGAAGTTTCCAAAAATGGAAAGTTTTGGACCTCAAAGCCACGTGTCCAAGGAAGCTTCAAATGAAAAATTGTTCAACATGAAAGTTGTAGATCTTGTTCTCACCTTTCCAAAAAGTCCAAGAACTTGAAAATCCAATGTATGGTTGGAAAGTTATGGCTCAGTGAATTTCAAAAATGACCCGTAATCAGGAGGCCATAATTTCCACATGCTTTGTCCAAATTGCAAGTTCTTTATATGCACAAACTCCATTTGACATGTACTTTGAGGGTGCATCATTGGATTTGTTCAAAAATGGCCAAGGCAAAAAGCCACTTTTCAACTGGACAGCTGAATTGGACCAGGGGCAAAATTGTCCAAATGTCAGAATAATTGGAATTTGGAGATGGGACTTTTTCCAACACCTCAGGAATGGCATTTTAAGTGTGTTTGAATATTCATTTTATGGTTAATGCACATGGTTTGAGTTTTGGCTTGGAGAATGAAATGGTCAAAAATGGATCAATTACCACACACATGTGATTTTGAGAAATACTCAACCAATGGACATGAAACAAGTTTCTACACATTACATATGTCATTTAGGGATTGCTTGAGCTGTCAAAACAGCTGGCACTAGCTGTCATGATGTATTTACCATTTTGCCCTTGTTTACAAAATTACAATTTCACTAATTAAGCCAAAATGCTAATTAACATGATTTAGTGATGGATTAAGGGCTGGTATATATTCTAAAACACTTCATAATCATAACTGAATTCACCATCTTCAAGAACCAGATCTGAAATCATCACAATTCTCTCCAAACCCTCAAGAACACATAGAACTTCAAATCCAAAATTCTTCCTCATTTCTTGCTCAATTTGCGAAGTTCCTCTTGCATTGATCTTCAATCTTCATTATCTCCGTCTGTTTTGGAAGAGTGGAGTGAATAGAGCTTCGAATTACAACTGTCCAAGCAAGCATCTCCAATGGTGAATCACGATTAAGGACAATAGGAGCAACATCAATTGAACTTGAGCATATCCTTCATCTTCCTGGAGCTTCTAGTCGAGCTGTTGAAGGTCAAAACACACGAACTCGTCCGATTCTCGCGCTGCCATTCCAGGTTTTGTAACTTTTCGAATCTCACGATTTACTTGTAGCTTATGTGCGTTTTAAAGTTCCTTTCATGTGGAGTTCAGTGGTATGATTAGTTTTAGGAATGGTGGATTATAGCTCATGGAATCTGGATTCGAAGTTTTGGTAGCAAACCCTAAGTTCTTCGATTTGGAAAATAGAGGAATAATTAGGAGAAGTTAGGTTCATATTTGGATTGTAGGAGTTTAGACGGTTCGTTTGACTATAGCCATGCCAATTTTCATGAACTTTTGATGTTCATCCAATTTTGAAAAATCTGGGCAAGTTCTTGAGGAAGAAGATGAAATAACTCTGTTTGATCCAAAAAACGATTTGAAATTTCAAAACTGGTGTTTCCCGCTCCCGCCAATTATAATTACAAATATGCCACTGATATTTTCATTAATTATTAGAAAATGTTTTAACACATTAAAAAATTCATAAAAAATAGCCAAAAAATCAGAAAATTATGGAAAAAATTTTGTTGACTTTGTTGATGAGTGTAGAATTTTTTTGACCTATTGGTCAAAGTTGTGCTTGGTAATAATATTATTTGGCTTAGGCTTGTTTCACATGTATGATGTTTTGACACCTTGCACCATTTTAATTGGGAAATACACATGATGTAAAATAAATTCTTGAAAATTTTTGTGATGATTCTTGACTGATTGATGCTCATTTCTATGTAAATTTCATGCATTTTTGATACCTGGTCAATGAGCAGCAAATTCTGGAACTTAGGTGTGACAATTTATGTCACACCTCTTGATGTCAACTTGTGGAATTTTATTGATTGACCTATACATGTTAGAATTGAATGAAATTTTGCAGGGTGAATTGTTGGCATGTTAGGAAGTTATGGGAATTTTTGTAGAATTTTACACTGCATTTTCTAATTGATTGTGAATTTTCATTTCTGGTGATTAAATTTGCAAGCTCATGTGACCTAGGTTGGTAGAATGATTGTGAAATCTTCATATGGTATTGTATGGTCATGAAATTTGATATGCTTGTAATAGACACATAATGTGACATCCCTGTTTTGGTCTCATCCATTTATTTATTGTTTTCATTGAGTTATGAATTTTTGAAGTGGATGTATGCATTGATGTTGTGGTTTGAAGCATGAAATTGTGACTGTCTTTGTTGATTTTCATTGACATGGTTCCATTTGCCCAAATGAGCTCAAATTCGACATGGTAGACCTTGATTGCCCCCTGTTTAGGTGTAATTAATTTGAGAATTTTTGGATGTGTTTTGGTATGGATTTGAATGCAATAATTCTGTTTGCATGTTTGATGTTTCATTTAACCTAATATGGTTTGTTTTGTGCATAACATGAACATGATGGATGATATAAACATGAGACCAATGATGTTTGCTCTTGTTTGACTTGAATTTGACTTTGGTTTGAAGATACCTTGCTGTTTGAGATTTTTTTCTTGCCTTTGGACCCTAGGCTTGGCCTAGTGGTCTAGTTGCTAATGTTTGCTTGATTTTTCAGGATTAAAAAGCAATGCGCATGGATAATGGTCCAAATCAATTTTGATTGATGTTGTTGATGTTTGTACACTAACATAATTGTGTTTTGTAGGTTGTGAAGCATAGGCTTGAGCTTTGGCTTGCTTTGTTTGTGCATAGCTTGTATAGTTTGATTGATTGAACACTTGCTGTTTAGTTTGTCTGTCTGGGTACTAACTGTGTTTGATTGTTTCCAGGTACTTTAGTTGCTCAGTTCCTTGTGAACTATTGCTTTGCTTTGCTTAAGCAACTTGCATTGAGGTAGGTCCTCTAACTTCATGTAGTCTGGAGACCCGGCTGTTACCGGGCCGGGCAAATAAACGTCTGAAGTCCTCCTTAAGAGGTAATGATTGTGGTTGTTTATTTTTAAGCCCAAGCAGGTGAAAGTCCTTTAAATAAGGCAATTGGTGGAAGGTAGGGGTATGCAGCCTACCCCCCACTATTCAGTTGAGTCTTCTCCTTGCTCCCATTACATGGTTGTAGCATTGAGATCAAAAGCCCAAGATCTGTTGTGTCAGAGTCATCGAGTATAGAAGGGTTCCCCTATTCTGGACCCATGCTCATTTGTCAGCTCTCCCTGGTTAGGGATAAGAGCTGTGAGGTCTGATCCTCACTTCATCCCATCATCTGCTTCACCTTAGCCTCGTAATGGCAAGGTTAAGAGCAAACACAGCCTGTACAGACGATTGCTTAGGCAGTCAAACCTGATTGATTGAGCCCCTTGTTTGGCTATAGTGCGTGTTATGTGGATATCTGATTGACATGCTTGTTTGAGATACCTGTTCTCATTTGATGATATATGATTGTATGCTTGTGTGCTAGCTTCTTTCCTGGTTAGGTTAGTTTGCTTATGCAAGTAGGATAGAAAACCGAACTTAGGGTGACTTTGCATGACAACATTAGGCTCGAGTCTCAGCTCCCTAGTGTCGTGTCTTTCCCCGGTTTCTGGTTAGCAATTTAGTCCCGATCAGGGGAACTACATCGCCCTGATCCTCGTTCCAGACGAGGTATGTAGGCAGGTGGTCGTGCGAGACCACTCCGGGCAACCTTTTTCTTTTTTGCGTGTGTTTGTTTGTTATCTGACTGTGTGTTTGGGTTCGGATGCCGACGTAAGCCCAGTGATTGGCAGTCGGGCTCCACGTTTGCCCTTTTGAGTGTGTTTTGGTTCGGATGCCGACGTAAGCCCAATGATTGGCTGTCGGGCTCCATGTTTGCCACTCTTGTTTGTTTGTGTCGTTTTGTGTTGTTTGGCGTGCGTAAGCCGAACTACAGTGGCTCTGATTCTTGTTCCAGGCAAGATATGTAGGCCTAAGGTGCGATACCTTATCGAGCCCGTTCCTCTTAACCCCACCTGCGTTCCCTGTGTGTGTGTGTGATGTTTAGCAACCTTTTCTTTATTCTAGGACGTGGATCCCTAGGAGTACCTAGGACGTGAGGGGTGCTAATACCTTCCCCTTGCGTAACCGACTCCCTTACCCTTTCTCTCTGGTCGCGAGACCATGTCTTTCCAGGTTTCTCTGAGCGTTTCCTTTCCCTATCTTGGGATAAATAACGCTTAGTGGCGGCTCTGTGTGTGTTTTTATTCGAGCTTCGCCGGTTGATTTTCGCGGATGCGACAGTAAGGCCCGAGAATTCCTAAAAGCTATGAATGTCCATGCTTTTGAAGATGTCCTGGCATTACTGATCTATGGTTTGGTGTTATTCCCTAATCCAGACCAGTTCATAGACGTGAATGCTATTAAGATATTTCTCACTCATAATCCTGTGCCTACCTTGCTTGGAGACATCCTGCATTCCCTTCACACTCGTACTATGAAAAGGCAAGGGACTCTCATGTGCTGCATGCCTTTACTGTCTAGGTGGTTTATTTCGCACCTTCCTCCATCAGTCTTGAAGAATGAGCAGGGTTTGAAATGGTCTCGAAGGATAATGTCGCTCTCCCATTCAGATATCCGTTGGTGTCCTCATCTCAAAGAAAATGCTATCGTCATTGACCGATGTGGAGAATTCTCTAATGTACCACTCATGGGGATAAGAGGAGGTATTACTTATAATCCTGCTCTAGCCCTACGTCAGTTTGGTTGTGCTCGAAGAGATGGTCCACATGAGATAATTATCCAAGGCACTGTGTTTGACTATGACAACGATTCCCAAGGTCTCCGTCAAAGATTTGTACGGGCTTGGGGCATGGTGAAAAGAAGCATTCTAGGACCGAAAAACTCTATTCCTATGGAGTCTTATCTCAGATGGGTACGCGCAAGAGCTCGTGAACTTGTCATGCCATATCTTGCGGTCAGACCATTGGCGGTTGAACCAGAAGTCGAAGGAGGCACTCCTCAGATCATCCCATATCCAGATATGCCTACCGATGTTGAAGAGTTGAAGAAATCCTGGATCCAGTTGAGAGAGGAAAGGGATACTTTTGAAGCCCAGTTCTGTGCTGCAAGGAAGAAAGTGTTAGAGCTCACCAGCCAGCTTAATGAGGAACAGAGACTCAATGCATATCTTCGCCCGAAAAGAAGCCATCCCTGGGAGACCTAGCTTTTATTGTATTTTACCATTTATTGTAATAAACATTGATTAAAAATTATTAATAAAAGTCCTTTCTTTTTTTGGTAGTGTATGCGGAGTTAAATTCCAAAAGTCCTTGGAAACATTTCATGCATCGCATAACATAACATAACACTGCATAACAGGTATTCTACAAGTTCAATGTTCTCACGGTCTTAATTGCAAACAGAAAAATGGATCTCGAACAAACTGTCAAAGATCTCCAGACTCAGAACGCTCAATTCAAGGAGATGATGCTAAGCTTATCCAAGGGGCAGGAGGAACTGAAGGCTCTTTTGGTCGAAAAGAAGAAAGACAAGAAAGCTGTGAGTTTCATTAACCCGGGAAGAAGGCGTAAAGGACAGGCTACGGGAATCAAATTTGGAATCCCGAATGGTCCAGAAGAGGGGGCGGAGAATGACTCAGAGGAAGAGAATGTTGATTTCTCCAACCCTGAGGATGACGATGAGAACTATGAAAATGAACGGTACTCTCCGAGAGATGATAAGTACAAGTTGCTGGAGGAACGCATGCTAGCCATGGAGGGTCAGAAGGCGCCTGGTCTAGATTTCGAAAGTTTAGGTCTGGTCTCCGATGTGACCATTCCCCGCAAATTCAAAATCCCCACTTTCACTAAGTACGATGGTGCGTCTTGTCCTCAGATGCATCTAAGGGCTTATGTGAGAAAGATCCAGCCGCATACCACTGATAAGAAACTGTGGATCCATTTCTTCCAAGAAAGTCTGTCTGGCACTCAGTTGGAATGGTATTATCAGCTCGAGAGCTCTGACATCCGCACCTGGACTGATTTAGCAACAGCTTTCTATAAGCAGTACCAGTACAATTCTGAATTAGCGCCTACTCGGCTACAGTTGCAGAATATGGCTATGGGATCTAAAGAAAGCTTCAAAGAGTATGCTCAGAAATGGAGAGATTTGGCTGGCAGAGTCAAACCCCCTATGACTGACCGAGAATTAGTAGACCTGTTCATGGGTACCCTGACTGGCCCATTCTACAGCCATCTACTAGGGAGTTCTTCATCAGGTTTCACTGAACTTATACTGACAGTTGAACGGGTGGAGAGCGGCCTTCGAAGTGGAAAGATACAGGCAGCTACCTCTACAAGCAGCAAAAAGTCCTACCAGGGGAAGAACGAATCAAATGCTGTGTACGGTCAAAAGGGTCGTAACAAGAAAAACCGTGACCATGACATCGGAGCAGTTACGATTGCAGCACCACCATCTCAAAACTTCCAGCCCAAACAAGACAGGCCAAGAAGGCAGTTCACCAGGATCAATATGACCTTGGCACAGGCACTGCAGGGAATGCTAAAGGCAAAGTTGATCGCCCTTAGAGATCCTCCTACAAATCCCAACACTTCCTCTTCTCGTTATAATCCCAATGCCAGGTGTGCATATCACTCCGATAGCCCCGGGCACGATACAAACGATTGCTGGCCATTGAAGAATAAAATTCAGGATATGATCGACGCTGGAGAAATTGAATTCGAGCCTCCGGAGACTCCTAATGTCATCACTGCTCCTATGCCTAATCATGACAAGGCTGTTAATGCTCTCGATGACGATTTTCTCATTACTACTGTAGCAGACTTAACATCTCCTCTCCCGATCATAAAGAGGAATTTATTGCAAGCTGGTTTATTTCCAGGTTGTACTGAAGATTGCAATCTCTGCATACTCTGGCCCGAGGACTGTTTGAAATTGAATAATGGTATTCAACGGCTGATGGACGATCGTACAATTCTCTTCGAAAGGATTCCTAAGGCGGAAAACTCTATTGAAGAAATATCTGTGATTTCTAGGTCCAAAGTTCCAGTGAAGATTACCGCTACCAGGGCGCCTGTGAGGATTACTGCTGAGCCCAGGGTTGCTCCCCTAATCATCACTGCACCTGGCCCGATCCCGTATTCCTCAAGCAAAGCTATTCCGTGGAATTATGGCGGTGATGTTTACGTCCATGGCGTGAAGCAAGTGGATAATGCTGCTAATACTAGTGGCATTGTTGGGACTAGTAAAATTACTCGAAGCGGAAGGATCTTCTCTCCAGAAATCTCACCTCCTGTCCTTGAAACTCGAGGAAAGGAACCAGTCAACCCTTCCCAGTCAGAGACACCGGTTGAAGTTACTCCCGAAGATGTTGCCAAACAGGAAATGGAAGAAGTGCTGAAAATCATCCGCAAGAGTGATTTCGATGTGGTAGAACAGTTGGGGCATACCCCGTCTAAGATCTCGATGTTATCCTTGCTGTTATCTTCTGAATCTCATGCCAATGCATTGATAAAATTCTTGAAGACTGCTCATGTGCCTCAGGAAACATCTGTCGATCAGTTCGAAAATTATGTTGCTCACTTGACTGTTGACAATGGCCTAGGCTTTTCCGACGCTGATCTGACACCAGCAGGAAAGAATCACAATAAAGCCCTGCATATCTCCATTGAGTGTAGGGGAATCACTTTGTCTCATGTGTTGATCGATAATGGCTCTTCCTTGAATGTGCTGCCGACAGCTGTGCTGGATAAGCTGGATTGTAAAAGCATTGAACTGAAACCTAGTGACATTGTGGTACGTGCTTACGATGGTGCGAAGAGTGTTGTCCATGGCGAAGTAGTCCTCCCTATCAAGATAGGACCTCAAGTCTTCAACACTACCTTTCATGTAATGAACATTCGTCCTGCCTACTCCTGCTTACTGGGACGCCCTTGGATTCATGGGGCAGGTGTTGTAGCTTCGTCTCTCCATCAAAAGTTGAGATATCCGATAGAGGGTAAGATTATCACCGTGTGTGGAGAAGAAGAGTACATTGTCAGTAGTGTGCATACCTTCAGATACGTCGAGATGGATGGTGAATTCATTGAGACTCCTTGTCAGTCATTTGAAGTAGTTCCTCCGACCATTCCTGTCCTTAAGCCAACTTCCTGTGTACCCAAGGTTATTCGTGCTCCTCCTGCTATGATTTCTCTGAAGGACGCTCAAGCCGTGGTTGAAGATGGTGGTCGTACTGGCTGGGGTCAATTGATCGACGTACCATACAAGTCTGACAAATTTGGCCTGGGGTTCAGCCCTGACAAGAGTCAAATTAATGCTGTAGAAGATGCTGATAGCGATTGCGACCTGGATAGCTGGATTTTCCCAACAATTGGTGACGGACTCAATAATTGGAAGGCTGAAGACACTATCCCGATTTCCTTTAGTCAGGAGTAATTGTTATTGTCTATTTTAGTGTTGCAAATTTTTTGTTTTTTTTACAATTGAACTTCTCCAAGCGTTGTGTCTATGCCCGGGGCACAATAGCTAATTTGTTAAGGGTTTTGTCATCTTCATAAGCATATTCATATTCAATGAATCAATGGACTTTTTGCATTCAAATATTGCGCTCTTTATCTTTTCTATCATCTTCCAAACAAGCTATGTTTTCTTGCACACACTCACGTAACAAATCGCGTATCCATATTCACTTTGGATCCTGTGGATAATAGTTCTACTACTGTTCATTATGACTTTGAAAATCCGATCTACCAAGCCGAGGATGGAAGCGAGGAAGACTGTGAAGTCCTTGGTGAACTTGCCAGACTGGTACTACAAGAAGAAAAGACCATACAGCCGCATGAGGAATCAATTGAAACTATAGATCTGAGTACTGAAATGGACAAGAAAGAAGTCAGAGGTTTCTTGGGGCACTTGAATTACATTGCCCGATTCATCCCACACTTGACTGCTACTTGCAAACCCATCTTCAAATTACTGAGAAAAAATCAAGAGATGGTACGGAATGATGAACGACAAAATCAAGAAGTATCTCCAAGAACCTCCAATTCTGATGCTGCCAGTTGAAGGAAGACCTCTAATCATGTATTTGGCCGTGTTAGAAAATTCAATAAGGTGTGCTGGGGCAACATGACGAGTCTGGTCGAAAAGAGCATGCCATATACTGCCTTAGCAAAAGGTATCGACTGTGAAACAAGATACTCACAGCTCGAGAAAGCTTGCTATGCTTTGGCCTAGGCTGCTCGCCGACTAAGACAGTATATGTTGAATCATACCACTTTATTGATTTCTAAGATGGATTCTATCAAATATCTACTTGAGAAACCTGCTGTCTCCTGAAAGAGTTATCACTGATAATGGTACTAAACTGAACTCTGCACGCAGTTCAAAATAAAACACCATAACTCTTCTCACTACCGGCCGAAGATGAATGATGCCATGGAGGTTGCTAATAAGATCATACCAAAAGATGATAGTGACATACAAAGACTGGCATGAGACGTTACCTTTTGCTCTTCATGGTCACCGCACTTCGACAGGGGCAACCACTTTCTCTTCAGTCTATGGAATGGGAGCCGTCTTACCAGTGGAAGTCCAGATTCCCTCTCTAAGAATTATGAAAGAGGCGGGCTTAGATGAAGATGAATGGATTCAGACTCGACTCGATCAGATGAATTTGATTGATGAAAAGAAACTTGCGGCTGTTCGTCATGGACAGATATATCAGAAGCACATGACCCAGGCATTTAACAAAAGAGTTAAGAGACAGGTGTACCAACTTGGCGACTTGGTGATCAAGCGTATCATTCTACCACAAGGTGATCCCAGAGGCAAGTGGACTCCCACATACGAAGGGCCGTTTGTGGTTAAGAAGGTATTCTCTGGTGGAGCCATGATACTTGCTACGATGGATGGCGAAGATTTCCCGCACCCCGTGAACGCAGACATAGTCAAAAAAATACTACGCATAAAAGAGACCCGCTAGGTCGACGTACCTAGGCAAAAATTAGGGATAAACATATAAAGACGTACACCCGGCAAGTCGAAAACCTGAAAAGGCGGCTTGGGCAAAAAAGGGCATCCTGGTGGACTGAAAACCTGACAAGGTGGTCCAGGCAAAAATTAGGGATTAAAGCGTATGACTATGTCCCGCTCTCTGTCAGCTTCAACCAAGTTCAAGGGACTGAACAAGCCAATCACTTCTGTCCGACAGCAGGAGATGAGATGCTTGAAGACATAATGACAGTAGTGGGATTAGAATCGCTAGGACTTTTTCTGCATAGCTTTTTCCTCGTTTGTCTAACAATTTCCTCTTTCTAGGATTTCTGTCTCCCTGTACACAAATTGCCTGTCCATAGGCCCCCTTTCAAAATCAATACAATTCATTTCCAAAAAGATGCTTTTGTTTTATTTTTGTTGTTTTGGTTGCGTAAATTTCCATTGATTTGATTTGAATTAATATATGCATTTGAATATGATCAATGTTTATCAAAATACATGCATAGAATAGCAATAGCAATCACTACCCGAATTCAGGATCGAGGAGAAGGTCTAACCATACTTCCAATGAATTTGCTACCAATTTTATTCTCCCCAGCAAGCTTGTTTTTCCTCAGGAGAAATTGGCATTATTCCCCGGGCAAAGCCAACTATTTCCCAGAAGAAGTCGATATCATCAGACAGATTGATCATCTCTTCCATCCCCAGCCAGGCTCTGTTGAATATTTCCACCATCAGACCGAAATCAACAACCCCCTGCCGAGAAAGGGTCATCATTACAAGTATCTCCAATCAGTAGATGGGGATTTATTTTCCCCAGTAGAGTCTCCAAGCAGAACTTCTCATACGCATAACTCATTCATTACATCATTTCACAGCATACGCATGCATACAACATTCGCATTTATTTCTTGGCATAACACGAAACATCTCATGCATCATGACATAGCATGAAGCTAACGTTTCTGTGCAGGTTAATTATCCTCCTGATATAGTCAAAGTAAAAGGTTCATTCAGACATACACCTTTATCAATTATGTACAAAGTTCGGATACGTATTTCAGATACCATTCATGGGAACATTCATTCTGACAACACTCCGATATCCTCCTAACGATGGCATCTTTAAGCTCATCCCAGACATTTATTGCAAGTATAACATATACAGATATCATCAGATGCTACCTAGTGTACGATACATTTCTGAAGTGTAGTCTAGTGTACGACTACCCCCTTTTATCATCAGATTCAGCCTAATGGACGGCTCATTCTGCTCAGATACGGTCTAATGTACGACCCAATTAGACCTTCGTCTCCTCAGATGCTACCTAGTGTACGGTACATTTCTGAAGTGTAGTCTAGTGTACGACTACCTCCTTTTATCATCAGATTCAGCCTAATGGACGGCTCATTCTTCTCAGATACGGTCTAATGTACGACCCAATTAGACCTTCGTCTCCTCAGATGCTACCTAGTGTACGGTACATTTCTGAAGTGTAGTCTAGTGTACGACTACCCCCTTTTATCATCAGATTCAGCCTAATGGACGGCTCATTCTGCTCAGAGACGGTCTAATGTACGACCCAATTAGACCTTCGTCTCCTCAGATGCTACCTAGTGTACGGTACATTTCTGAAGTGTAGTCTAGTGTACGACTACCCCCTTTTTATCATCAGATTCAGCCTAATGGACGGCTCATTCTGCTCAGATACGGTCTAATGTACGACCCAATTAGACCTTCGTCTCCTTAGATGCTACCTAGTGTACGGTACATTTCTGAAGTGTAGTCTAGTGTACGACTACCCCCTTTTATCATCAGATTCAGCCTAATGGACGGCTCATTCTGCTCAGATACGGTCTAATGTACGACCCAATTAGACCTTCGTCTCCTCAGATGCTACCTAGTGTACGGTACATTTCTGAAGTGTAGTCTAGTGTACGACTACCCCCTTTTTATCATCAGATTCAGCCTAATGGACGGCTCATTCTGCTCAAAGACGGTCTAGTGTACGACCCAATTAGACCTTCATCTCCTCAGATGCTACCTAGTGTACGGTACATTTCTGAAGTGTAGTCTAGTGTACGACTACCCCCTTTTATCATCAGATTCAGCCTAATGGACGGCTCATCCTGCAACTCCAATACAGTCTATCATAAGACCCATTTGGATCTTCAACTCAGAGACGATCTAGCGTACGATCCATTCTGATTTTTCATCCTCGGCAAAGTCATCTGCCTAACGAACAGCTCACTCTGGTATTCAGATATGGTCCAGTGTATGATCCATTCTGATCCCTTATCCCCAGCAGTATATAGCATACTCCGACTCCCCGGCGAAGTCGACAGCATAATGGATGACTCACTATACGGTCTGACGTACGACCCGGTGTGACACCCATGTCTCCAGATATCGTCTAACATACGACACGATCTGGAAATCTCCTCATCAAACTTCCTGGATGGCATCTTTAAGCCCATCTCCGTCAAGACTAATTGACAAGCGCAAATTGTTGGGGCATTCTAGTGTTCAATAATCTTTCACCTCCAGACCACGAACGGCACATACCATTCTACCCTCTCGGCTCAAGAATATTGAACAGGGGCAGCTGTCATACCCCAAAATTTGCCCGTTGATACTACAAGGCATCTGTCAAGGCATTCCGACTTGTTTTGCAAGGCACCGACTCTAAAGGAACGAAAGCCCAGCTCACAACGGGCCCAATCCAAAGGTGGCCCAAGACAGCTTGCTCGCTAGGCGAGCAATTACTTCGCCTAGCGAACACTTCATCATGACACTCGCCCAGCGAAGCATCAGATCCAGGAAAAAGCCCAGAATAGCTTGCTCGCTAGGCGAGCAATTCCTTCGCCTAGCGAAGCTTGCGAAAATTTGAAGTTTTGGACCTCATTTTAAGCCCATTAGGTCACCACCACTACTACTATAAATACCAGCTCCTCTGACACGAAAATACACACACACACAGACCGAGAGACCGAGACGGAAAGGAAAAGGAGAACCCTAGCAAGCAAACCCTAGCGCTCACAGACGGAAAACCCTGAAGGAAAAGCCGGCGGCCGCAAAGCTACCTCCGTCCAACTCAATCCGGTTCGCCAACTCAAGGTTGCAATTCGATTGCAAACAGGTTTGCATTACTATTATCGCTTCATTTTCTTAATTGGCATGTGATACCGCTTTATGTTCTTAACTTGCATGTGATATTATACTTGAATTCATAAACATATTTGAGGTTTTGCATGTGAGTTTAAGTATGCCAGCCTATCCTGAATGTTTGACCATATTATTTCTGTAATTGAATACCATAAGACTTGCCGCATGCTGAGATTACACTGGTCTGAAATTCAAAACCCGCAGCCGCTCGCTAGCACATCGCTAAGCGAGCCTGTAGCGAATATTCGCTAGGCCTTCGCTAGGCGAGGCAGAGGCGAATGGGACAGTAGCTTATATTTCGTTTGTTCTGTGCTATGCTTCTCTGATCTGTTCCCTTATCATCATACATTATTTTGCATGACATTTTTGCTGTTGTATTTCTTTTGCGGTGTAATCCTCGATTGCACCCTGATTTGGTATGCTAACCCGTTTGCTGAATTTTGCAAAGGTTCATAGGACCCAGAAAAAGATCACCGTTTAGGCCTTCCACTTTATTTGTGGGATACCCTTATGAAGATCCACCCTAAATTGCTTAATTAATTTTAACGTATTAATTTTAATGTATTAATTTTAATGTATTAATTTTAATGTATTGACTGTAATGTGGAAGCTCATCCTAATTACCTAATTAACTTTAAAATATGGCCTTTAAATATGTGATCTTGGACCTCTCTTTTGCCTTCTGATATTACGGTATTACGGTCATGTCCCGCGAATGTAGGGATACACTTAGCAATGACCCTTCGGTTAAATCGTCATAAATCATCATAGTCCCTCGGATGTTGCCTTCGAAAATACGATTTTGTCCCTCGATGACCCTTCGGTGTAGCCTACGGTTAAATGATGATCGTCCCTTCGAATGCTAAGGTATCCTTACAACTGTTGCCTTCAATGACCTATCGATGACCCTACGATGACCCTTAAACATCCAAAGGATAAAATTACTTACTTCTCAATAGTAAGGACAGTTTTACCCTCATAAGGATAGGAAACGTTCATAACGACCTTAGGAAGGTATAACTCTCAATTGCTGGATCATAACCTAAAACATTTTCCACCCCTCACACTTTGCAAATCCTAGAAAATCACCACTTGGTATATATTCATACTAGAATCATTACCAAGTTATATTTTTCTAAACTGTTTTTCAAAATCAAACGAGATAAATGCTTTGTATACATTCATACGAGAATCATTACAAAGTTAAACTCTCTTTTTCGAAACATTTTTTAAACAATTCACGAACACTTTTCAGACAAAAATATAAGTGATCCAGCAATTAAGAGCCCATGGATAACCATGGATACAAAGGGTGCTAACACCTTCCCTTTGTATAATGTACCTCCCGAACCCAAAATCTATTGAGGTCTTTCCTGTTCTTTTCCACCTTTCCTTATTGGATAAAAGAAAAGTCGGTGACGACTCTTGCTATCCGCGACATTGCGATAAAAAGCAAAACACCCCAAGTCAGTTCACCGTATGACAAGGTGGTATAATAATTAATTATATTAATTAATTTGGTGTGTTAATTGAATATTTAGTTGATATGAGATATCATTGGATAATTCAATTAATTAACTTGGTGTGCATGTTAAGTTGGTTTAATTTATTTGAATTAAATTAGAGATATTTAAATATTAGGTCTTATTGGGCCTATTAATTAGATTAGAAGTATCACTCTTTAAGCCCAAATAGAATACTAGTATATAAGAGGTGAGGAGAGTGAGAATTAGGATTCATTTGATCATTTGACAACAATATAAAAAAAGAAGAGGAAAAGCAAGGAGAAGAGGGGAAGAACAAGAAAGAAGCTAGGGTTTCTAGAAAATTGAAGAGGTAAGGGGGGAATCCTTATTATTATGGGTTAGTATGATTGGGTCAATGGGTAGATGTATGTTTAGGTTAAAATCCCTAATTTTGTATGGTTGTTTGGAATCGTTAGGTTTGATGAGTATTCTTGATTTGTAGTGATTGATTGTGTTAAAGCTGTAAATTAACCTTATATAATTAGAGTATTGTATGAGTTATAATTTTCTGAATGGTTGGCTTTTTACGGAATCGAAATCGGAGGTCCGGAAGTCCTCCAACGATGAAAACCGCAGAAAATTTTGCATTATGTCCGTCGCAATCGAGAGCCTTTTTTTATGTTTTTCGGTCGGAATCGTTTTGGTCATAACTTTTGATCCGTAAGTCCAAATCGAGTGTCGTTTGAAGCGTTGGACATCTGAAACAGAAGGCTATAACTTTGTTTAAGGAATAAAATAATTTTGGAGATTATTTCATGGACGCTTTTGGGATTGAAGAAGATGAAAATTATGTTGGAAAATTTAGAAAATAACAACTTTTTAGTAACGCCTTCGTGCACGGTTTTATTCATAACTTTCAACTCGTGAATCATTTTGGGTTGGGGTTTAAAGCATTAGAAAGGTGACTCTAATAGATATTATGTGAATGGTGTATTTATTATGAATGTTAAGATGGTAAAGATGATCTTAATTGCATATTATATGAATGGTGTATTTGTTATGAATGTTAAGATGGTAGAGATGATCTTAATTGCATATTATGTGAATGGTGTATTTGTTATGAATGTGTATATCTACCATTGGTGGATAATTTATAGAGTTGAATTATGGTGATATGTGGAATGTTAAGATGGTAGAGATGATCTTAATTGCATATGTTGTTGGTATTTGTACATTCATTCATGGCATGGTCGGCTTCATGGTGGAAGCGGTGAAACTATGGGTTCACATGGTAGCACACGTTGATCCTAAATTGGAAATAGGCGTGGTAGATGTAGCACACGTTGATCCTTAATTAGAAATAGGCATGGTAGATGTAGCACACGTTGATCCTTAATTGGAAATAGGCGTGGTAGATGTAGCACACGTTGATCCTTAATTGGAAATAGGCGTGGTAGACGTTGATCCTTGAATGGAAATAGACGTAGCATACATTGATCCTTAATTGGAAATAGGCGTAGTAGATGTAGCACACGTTGACCCTTAATTGGAAATAGGTGTTGTAGACGTTGATCCTTGAATGGAAATAGACGTAGCATACGTTGATCCTTAATTGGAAATAGGCGTAGTAGATGTAGCATACGTTGATCCTTAATTGGAAATAGGCGTAGTAGTGGCTTTGATCTTGTCCGGATCGGAAGCGTGGCTTGGATTCTAGATATTGAATCGGAAAGCGATGAAACGTTGGGTTCACATTGAGGTACCGCATGCATAGAGTCACATGTCTTGCATTGAGTCACGTTAGAGTCATGTGATAATTGAGTGTATACATTGTTGTAATTGTGATGTGTGTATGAGATATGGTAATTGAATTTGGTGATGTTTGAGTACATAACTTGATGTGATTGTGATATGGTAATTGAATTTGGTGATGTTTGGATACATAACTTGGAAAAATATGTGATTATGTGATAATTGTAGTTATGTGTATATTTGAGAATATAATATTGGATTTGAATATCGTACTCCCTGAGCTTTGATGGATGTTTGAAACATGTGAAATAAATGTTGATTAATATTATTTACATGGTTATACGAAGTGTGATGAATTCCTTTAATTGTTGATTTAATCATTGTGCCTTATCATACTTCTTCATAATGATTGGAATTCTCACCCTTTCTGTTTGAATGTTACCTTTACATGGGTATCATGCAGATACTCCAGAGTAGTATTGCTGAAGTAAGTAGATGGTAGCTCACTCGAGATTAACCGGAGAGTTTCCGTATTTTAGTTTGAAGACTAGGTAATGAGTCAATGCTCTGGTCATGTAACACGGGGTAGATTGGCAGTATTGAACTCATATCTTATTTGGATATGTATTATGTTATTACTTGTGAACATGCTTATTTGCAATTGCTGTTTGAGAGGCCATAGTGCCGAATAATCTGGTTATGGTTTTATTTTCTTGAGGAGATTATTGAGAGATGATCATGGTATGGGACATGGATCATTTTATAAAATGCATGAGTATTCATTATTTTCCGCTGCGAACGCATATTCTTGAATATTCATGAGAAGTGAAATGTGTTATTTTAAATGACCAGGTGTATAGTATATTGATGAGGAATGATGTTTGGTTTTTGAAAGCTTTTGGTTTTTTGAAAACGTCGATGTGACGCCCTTTTGTTTATATGCGTGCTTATTTACTCTGATTATATGTTAAGTATTTTGGGGTAGAAAAAGGGGTGTTACAACTTCTACATAAGTCCAATTACGATTGTTTAACATAGCGCTAAATTTTTGACACCAAAGGCATAAGCATTCTAGTTAGTGAGATTGTAAGTCTCCCCTCTTTCATGGTATTGTGTGGAAACTTGGTCTTCTTTCCTTCCTTTGGAAGATGTTTTGGTTTAAGGATCCATGCTTGTGATAAGTGGGTTGAGTGTTCTCCAAAGAATGTCTTGAAAAGCAAAGTAAAACAAAACTAACCTCTAACTTACTAACTATTGACTTTTAATTCCAAGTTTTTATCTTAATGCAATTTACTTTTAGCACTTTATTTCATTTTCCATTTGTACATATCATTCTAATTGTTTATGTTAATGCAATTTTCACTTTGTCCATTTGGACCATATTGTGTGATATATTTCTGTTTGTGTATACTTTGTTTGTTTGTGTGGTCTTTGACCATTAATGTACATAATAATAACAAAAAACCCTAAAAAACTTTTGTGTGGATTGTTGGCTTGATTTTGGACAAATGGACTTAGAATCTAGGCAACCTCCCTAAGCTAAAGGACTTGGCCAATGCCAATTTATGAAGAACCAAGTGCTTGTAATTTGAACTTCATCTGATACATCATTCAAGATCTCTCTAAGTTCATCTGCAACATGATCATTGTGAAGCTGTTATTTTGAACCTGTGACTTGTGGAATTCATCTGTTACATGGGCTATTTCTGAAGAAGATCATGGAATGTATAAGCTTGGATGAGGCCATCTTTATTTGATGCCTTTGCTCTTCCAGATAATATAATTGTGCATTTGTGTGTTGCTTGATTCTAAAAGTCTAAGGGAACTCTGGGTTTCTATTGGCATTTTTGTCTATTGGATTGCTACCCATTTGGTCAAATCTTTTCAACTCTAAACTTTTAAATTTTGTGCATAGGATAGTCTCTTCATCTTCTCCCTGTTTCTTTAATTTCCAAAATCTCTCCCTCCATTTTTAAAATCTTCTTTGTGTGAACTATTTTTGTTCTAAACTTTGACCACTTTTGCAAAAAGATAGAAACTTTGGGCTTATGCCATTGCATTTTCAAACTTATCTTCTTAAATCAAACTTGTGAATAAACTTAACTATACTTTACTTAAACTTTCAAAAAGCCAAAAAGAACTAACCCATTCAAACCATTTTAGGCCTTTGTGCCTTTCAAACTTAAATTTTGTTAAAATCAATGCATCCATTTTGAAATTTGTATCACAAACTACGAGGTTTTGATCCCTCATTTTTATGTTGGTACGTAGGCACAAAACCGAAGGTCTTGTCAAACACAAAAATATAATTAATGAATTCTTTTCTCATCCCCTCATTTTATTTGTTTGTAAACATCACTTTGTACAAAATACATATGCACACAAAAAGGGCTCCCTAGGAGTACCTAGGACACTTTGGGTGCTAACACCTTCCCTCTGTGTAACCAACCCCCTTACCTGTGATCTCTGATTTTTATTAGTTTTTATTTGAAAACTTCTTACTATTTGGGTTTTGTTTGTACTTTTCCCTTTTCCCTTGGAAACAATAAAAGCGCGGTGGCGACTCTTATTAATTGATCTTTAGCTTGTCAATAGCTTGATGATCATGAATTTCCCGTTACACCCACCTTCACTGATGGGTCTTTATTAACAAGCGGAAAAATGTATTGACATATCAATGAAACACTTAATTTACGATGATCTTGTTCAACGTTAGTTGCAATGCAACTGTGAGGTGGGTCTATTGAAGCTATCTCCCAAGAGTCGCTTTTCTTTATTTTAAGACGCAGCCAACCGAAACTTATAAAGGATGTTACGACATTCGATGACATACCTTCTCGAATTAGTGCATTTCACTGTGAAATCAGCAGAGTTGTTCATGTGGAATTTTTTTATAGCTCGCACACATTCTTCTTTAGTGCGGGACATATCTCCCACCTTTAACTCGCCTTCTGATCGTGGATACGGGTTATAAAAAACACAGTTGGATGTTTCATCATCATGCAGATCCATGTTTGTCATATGTTAAGACGGATTGTAGACATGACTAGGAGGTAATGGCGTTGGTTGATCATCATCTTCAATGTCGTTGTTCAACATATGATCGACCTGTATCTCGATCTCTTCTTCTGCATCAACGACGTTGACTTCTGCTTCTGGGTCGACGTCATCTGAGTATTGTGAATCAAACTCATCAGATTCATCCTGACTAGTTATTTGAGATTGCTGAGATGGTATACTTGGTTGAAGAGTAATATACAACTCGATACAATTGTAGTCAGAATGTTTGTGACTAACAAACATGTATTCAACATCTTCATCATCCCGTACCTTTAGCGAGAAAAACTTGCATTGACTGTTCTAAAAAAATTGGATTTTGATACGTGATCTTTGACACAATACCAGATCCTATGCAGGATTGAATTCATTTTTTCAAATGCAAGAAATTTGCATTTCTCTTGATCGTAAGTCAAATGGTATCGGTGTTTCGAAAACAAAACCCGTATAACTCAGACTCGTATGTCTCACCCTTGTTGTGAACATTGACACTATATTTTGGTGAAGATGATATTGTAATATTTTTGGTGCAAATGAAAATTAATTTCTTGCTGCAGATGAATGTATGTTGATTGTTGGATGTTGATAGTAAGACACTTAAATAGGTAAGTGTTTTGTCTAACATGCAAGCAAGTCTGAAGTGATGTGTCTAACACACAAGTTAGTCAGAAGTGATGTGTCAAACATGCAAGCTAGATGGAAGTGATGTGTCCAGCATGCAAGAGAGAGGAAAGCCACGTGTCACACATGCAAGCCCTAGCTCCAAATGAATTGGCGCCTCCTTACAATCCTTGCACATGGGCGCCATTCCATTTGGCGACACCATGTCTTGCATCCACGTATACCTCGTAACCAATCATGCATAGTTAGATATGTCATGCATGTGCCTATGGAGGCACCAATTTGAATGGCGACACCATGTAGAAAATGCACATGGGCGTCAATTCATTTGGCTACCACATGCAATCATATTTTTCCAAGCTTCCACACTTTTGCCTATAAATAAGAAGGTGACTCTAACATTTCTTCCACACCATAACTCACTACTTCCTCTACAACATCAAATCTTTCATCTGCAACAATTCTGCACCAACCTCTTTCATCTCCGACAAGATGTCTATCCTCACAATGGGCGAATCGAACAGAGGAACAGTTGCAAACACAACAACTTATGTAAGTGTTTAATTATTTTGTTATTTGTCTAGAGTACCTTTTAAGAACATATCAACTTAGTAAAGTATTTTGTTGTTTCTTTTATAGGATGTTTCAAGGTTCTGTACTCGGGTCCACGAATATGTCCACATGGACCCGATGATTCAACCGTATGTCGAACTCGCCGGTTTTGGATATATAAGCAAAATTATGTCTTGGTCGGTGGATAATAAATTCCTTCTTGCGTTATGTGAAAGATGGTGTCCCGAGACACACACATTCTGGTTTCCAACCGGTGAGTGTACCGTGACGTTAGAAGTTGTCTACATGCTATTGGGACTGCCTATTGAAGGTAAAGTTGTAAATGGTAAAACCAACTATGCGAATTCAGTTTCCATGGACCTATTGGATACTGATTTGTTAGATGATAACTCAAGAGGTCAAGGTATACTCCTTTCACGCCTTAAGTCATACTATAACAGTTTACATTTAGATGAACATTCTACCGAAGAGGCTCGAATAATAAAAACCAGGTGTTACATTATGCTTTTAATTGGTTCTTTTTTATTTCCCGAAGATAGTGGTTATAGTATGCATGTTATGTATTTACCTTTACTAAGACATGTAAATATAATAGGAAGTTACAGTTGGGGATCCGCTTGTCTGACCTATCTTTATAGCTCTTTGTGTAAAAATTCACACAAAGACACATCTACCTTTTCTGAATGTGCTGTTTTGCTCCAAGCATGGGGTTGGTCAAGACTACCGTCCCTAGCGCCCGTCAACAACAACCCTTTCACATTCCCGTATGCACAAAAGTAAGTTGTTTTAAAATGCTATATATTTACTTACTTTAACGATTATTATCTCTAACTAATACTTTTACCTTTATGGTGCAAATGGTCGGCACATGGTATGAGTTATAACAAATGTCCTAGACAATGTATTACTCAGTATCGCAATCTTTTGGATCACCTTCGACCGACATATGTATGGATAATAACCTAATTATTTCGTAATAATTTGTTAATTTCTTCTACCAAGTTTATAATCTAACTTACGCTCATATTTCAGTTCATTTGGCGTCCATACCTAAATTTGGATCATGACCATGAAATCAACGAAGAAGACGCAGCCGTATGGACTGCATGCACATCGATCATAAGATTCATAACTGTGGAGATGCACAATAGTGATCGTGTGAAATTGCAGTTCGGTATACTTCAACACATCCTGGATCCCCCAACAAACCTAGGAGAATGACATTTGTGCAAAGTTAACGACCAATGGAACTTCAATCCATGGAAAAGCTTCGCTAGATCTGAGTGTCGCAAATGGAAGCACCGTCGTGACCATGTCTTAATTGACGTAGTGATGCCAAATGAAGAAAAACCAAGTCGTACTTATATGGCTTGGTACAAATCAGTTGGTTTTGAGTTCATCGCCGAGGATATGTACCTATACGACCCACGCCAACAAACTTACACACCAGACGCCTCAACATCTAACCCCCAACAACATTGTCAAACCGACTACACACAATCCACTATTCGTCAAATTTCCCGCTCCACAAACACAAAAACATACAACCCTAACATGCCATACACCCAACCACAATACCAAGAGCATACCTCGTACCACCACCAACAAATAGATCATCAACTAGAGATCCAACATCGCTTCGCATCCAACACATCACCCTATCAAAGCCGCCTTAGCCAGAACACTCAATGATCATTTAACACCAACTGTCTCTCCTCCTACCATAGCCAAGAAGCTCAAACCTCACAAAACTGAAACCTTCAACAACCTTATCTCTACCAAACACCACAACAATTTTTCCAACCTTTCCTCGACGCATCATTCACACCAATGTCTCTCTTCAACCGTCCCGGTCACCCACCAACAAGTCAAACACAACCCAACTACTCTAGCATGGGTCATGAACTCAACTATGGCGATACACCTTCGATACATACTCAAGACTACGTTGATTTGTCTTAATATCTCAATAAGCCATCTCCTACAGTTGGTAGTGATGTACCTGGATCTTCAGATGGTCAAACACTAGTGGTGAATCATCAACGTGGGTTAGGGCCACGGGTTCGGGTAGCTAGGGGATGTGGGATCGAAGGTCGGTTAGGTGATCCCGGTCATTAACATTAGTCTTTTGTGTGTAAACGG
This sequence comes from Lathyrus oleraceus, assembly GCF_024323335.1. Taxonomy (NCBI): domain Eukaryota; kingdom Viridiplantae; phylum Streptophyta; class Magnoliopsida; order Fabales; family Fabaceae; genus Lathyrus; species Lathyrus oleraceus. Next base: position 93,634,474 of record NC_066585.1, read on the forward strand.
GAATTTATATTAATATGAATTGGTCCTATTTCGAAATTATGTATCACGTAAATTGTTTTTGAATTTTTTTTACAAAATACACTAAGGTGTCAATCCAATTGGCGCCTCCCCTTAACCCATACACATGGGCGTCAATTGAATTGGTTGCACCATGTGCCCTAGCCAATCCAATTGACGTCTCCTCTCTAATTTTAAGAGGAGACGCCAGTTGGTTTGACATCTACTCCTAATAATAGGGTAGTTTGGGAATTTTTTTGAAATCAGAATTATTTTACGATATTTTTTTAAAAACTGGATTATTTTAGTAAAAAATTTGTAATACAACTAATGTGGACTTGCATGACCGTTGGTGAAACTTCCTAAAAAAAAAGATTAAAGGTAATGCACTATTAGTGTAAACTTTTTTTACACCATCATCCAATAGAATTATAACATTCTGCCATGTCATACCAGTATTTTAAAATTAAACTTGTGATTTGGCGGGATACACGTCAGTGCTTAGTCTTTTTTCTCAAAAGAAAATAGGGAAAACAATATTTTTTTAAACAAAAAATACTACATTTATTTTTATTTTCAAGTAAAAAGTATTACAAAGAAATTTCTATGAAAAAAATAATTTAAAATTTGAAATAAACAAAATTTTGATAGCAATCCACCATAATTATATTTTTGAGCTCTTAATATTCGATAAAACTTTCCTGTAGATTTATAAACGTTCTCACAAATTTATCTTTTTTGAATAAATTTTGCATTTTAATTAATTAACTAATTTAAATATTAAATTTTAAAAATATGAAAAGATAGAAACTTATTGGCCGGTGACAATTAAAAAGACTTTAAAAATATTTTTTTACAGAACTTCAAAAATGATCGAAGATAAGTTATAAATATATAAATAAAAAGTAATTATTCCTCCTTTTTTTAGGCCAGATCTAACCCCCAAATGTACATACATATATTTTTTATTTCTATAATAGCATATATTTCATTAAAAAAAAAAGTAATTATCACTCTCAATTTTCTTAGAATAGAACTTCAAATTGTTTGATCAATCATAATGTTCATATTTCCCTTTTGATCTAATAAATGCAACAAAAAAAAACTTTACAAACACTTTTTAATTCTCTAAGTGTTTAAGAATACAAAAAAAGAAAAGAAAAAACTCTGAAGTGCAGACAATCAGAAATTCAATGTCCAAAAGCCCCAATGATGCAATAAAATGTCTTACCTTTAGCATTCTCGCTTCAAATGAGATAAACGACTTGTTTAGAAATATTAATACTTAAACTCTCTCAAATTTCAGTAGGTACTTTTGCGTTTTGATTTTTCAATGCAACACTAATATCATAATAGAAGCATCAACAGAGAACAGAGATTCGAGATTCAGTAGTTAGTAATTCTTCTGATCCAGTATTCATATTATAACACAGATTTCGGATAGCAAATACAACAGATCCTATGAGTGTTTATACAGACCTTAACAATAAACTGATGCAGCAAAGCAAACATAAACAGAAATAGGAATAACAGACAAATTCAATAGTTTTTTCCGAGAATTCCTATAATGTACTAATTGTTAGTATACAATCCTATAAATATTCCAAAGTATTGCTTGAAACAATCACTGTAATATTGTTACTAATGTCTATGAACATGACTTTACATTTCTGCATTAAAGGATTTACCACATCCACAGGTCTGTGTCGCATTAGGATTCTTGAAATTGAAGCCTCCCCCAATCAGAGCATCACTATAGTCTAATTGCATCCCAAATACGAAAAGTAGGCTCTTAGGATCACAAACTGCAAAATCAAATGGAGAAAAGTCAAATATGTGATGCATTGACCTAAAATGTTTATGCGTTGACAAGAATTGAAACATGGAGTGCTGCAGCTGGCACATTAATAATATAAACATACAAAGAGAGAAAGTTTCCTCTATCAGTCATTATGTATATGCATCAGTCTTATTTTCGCACAATGTGTGATACAAATTTACAATGCTGTTCCTTCACTCTCTACATACCCAAATCACCCAAGTTTATTTTCCACCATCTTTTCTATTATATGTACTACTCCAACACTCTCTAATATTGTTACTTCTAATCTTATCATGTCTAGTCTTACCACACATTCATTGCAACATTTTCATCTCCAGAACACTTATTTTATTCCCGTGTTGACTCTTTATCGTACAATATCACAATCAGCTTGAATGGTACATTTGTGTCGCATAAGATCCCTGAAACCCTCTTCATTTCAGTCACCCAACTTGAATTCGATGGTTTTCATCCCCTACTATTTCTCCATTATTTTGTATTAATCACCCAACTTGATTGGCTTGGTTTTCATCCCCTACTATTTCTCCATTATTTTGTATTAATTAAGAACCCAAGATATTTAAACTGCGTGACTTGTGGGATGATATGGTCTCCAACTTTCACCTCTACGTTAGAAATAATTCTCTTTTTGTTGAACTTACATTCCATATACTCCGTCTTACTTCTAGTTAGGTGAAAGCCATGTTTTTCTAAAATAATACTATGACATATATCTTGCATTTCTTTAAAATAATACTATGACAGATTACACTTAGTTGATACATAGATCTATCTCTCGAAAAGAGTAGTTAATTCCTATTAGAGAAAATGTTTAACTCTATGAGCCTGTTTCAATTATTGCTTATTTGTGCTTACTGACATAAATTTTGCGAGACTATTTTGGAGAACTTATATCATTGCTCACCGGTTGTTTTCGGCTTATTTTCATAAATTCTCAAAGATAACTAATGAAAATAGAAATTCTTTAACTTTAATTTTATCTTTTGCTATAAAAATAGCTTATAGGGTGCTTATCATGATAAGCGTTTGTGCTATAAGCTGCAAAGAAGTTGTTAATCCAAACAAGGCCTGAATATTACCATTGAAGTACTAGTTTGATAAAGTTGTACTTTTGTTGAATCCTTCCCTCTCGTCAAGAAAAGAACGAGGAATTTGGTGTACAAAGTTATATTAATGCATACTAAAAGCCTTAAACCAGATATATATAAGTATATACCCACATTGAAACAAAACCCCCACTGCATAAAACCATAATTAGGATTTTCATCAATACTAGAACCCGTATTGCATTTGAAGCCGAAGATATTGGATGTAGCTAAAGCATGAGAAATAAAAGAGAGAGAAAAAGCCCTATGAATTAAAATGGTTACTAATGAGTAAGAAATAGAATAAGAAGTCATACCAATTACAAAACCTTTGTATTCAATGATGGAGTCATCTGGCCTTGTATTAGCCCTGTCCTCAAAATCCATTGCATATGACATACCAGAGCACCCACCCTGTTTGACGCCTATTCTTAAACACAAATCTTGATTTCGTTCCGACCTCATCTTATTCAAGTGATTTAGTGCATTATCTGAAAGCGAAATTGCAGGTGCCACGGCCTCAGATGCAGGAGCAGCTGAAACATGGAAATTAAAGCAAAGATCGAATTAGTACATTGTGAAGGCAGGGGAAAACATCACAGTATGTGCACACTAGTATATAACAAAAACCAGAGTCTTATTTTACACTCTGATTATTTTTTGTTTTTGAATATCCAAAAGTGACGGGGAATTCCAGCTAAGTGTCGAGCCGAATGAGCCCATACAAGTAGGCAAAACTCTCCTAGCATCTACATTTCTCATTTGCATGACTCGAATGTGAAGGTGAAACCTTACTAAAGGGAAACCAAGTAACACATCATCGGTAACAACAAGCTTATTATATTAAGCATTGATTTTGAGTAAATTGATTCTAAAAAAATTGATTATGAAGCTAAAGTAATTTATATTTGAATAAATTTATTCAAAAATGAGTTGAACAGTAAATTTCAATTTAAAAATCACGGTTTAGACTCGAAAGCTACAAATCCTAGCTTAAGCATAATCAATACACCTCGAGAACAAGGAAACATGTCAAAGTCAATTCTATACATCCAGAATCAATTACGGGTGCCTCAAAATGATAAGAAATCACCCATGTAGCACCTAATTAGAGATTATTGTAAAATCCAAATCAAGTAAATAATCAGATTCTAATTACATGGAAAACCTAATAATTATGATGTTGATTACGCAGATAATTAACAGAGGCGGAAGGGGGAAAAAGGCGTACCGGTGGCAGGAACGGAAACTGATCGGATTGAGAGAGGTTTGGGACTGTGACGGCGATTGAGAACTGGTGTTGAAAATCGGAAAGAGAGAGAGGTGCGAGGTTGAGGAACAGAGATGGGAACGCGAACAAATTGAGGAGAGTAGTGCGTAGTGATTATAGAGAAAGCCATTTTTGTGTAGAGAAGAGAAAGAGAACGACCCCAAACACCGATTAGCTACGTCTTCTATGTGTTTTATTTTGTCTCAATTTGATTCATGATATATTTTGATGCAATTATTAGGGGCCCTTGGTTTCTTCGGCACAAAACCAAAATAGGTGTAAAAGGTTTTTGTTGACAAAATCTAGATAAATATGTTTTATTTTTATTTTTATAAAACAAATGCTCAGGTAAGTTGTTTTAATAGAAAGGAAAAATTATTTACAAGCTCTTTATAATATATTTAAATTTAGTCACACATTTATTTATTTATAATATATTAAAATTAAACATTCTAGAAAAGACATCTACTCTCTTTGCTAGGTTGCTGTCAAAACATTAAAATTCAGACAAATGTTGTTGAAGTTTTTTTTTTAATATCCAAGTTTTAAAAAAAAAATCCAAAAATATCCTATATTTGAAAAAAAATATATTTTTGGCCATTTTTAGCCCTAATTTGGCCTTAGGCGCCACCCTAGTTGGCGTCTACCCTTAAATTTAGGACAAGTCGCCACTACGGGTGGCGCCTACCCTTGTTTTATTTTTTTTAATTTTTAATTTTTTTAATTTTTTTAATTTTATTTTTTAAATCTTTTTTAAATTATTTTAAATGTATTAATTTATATTTATTATAAATTATATTAATACATATATATAAATAATGTTATTTACAAGATATATATATATCTATATATATATATATATATATATAAATTTATATATATATATATATATATATATATATATATATTAATTTAATTTATAAGTAATTAATATTATTTATAAATTTTTAGAAAAAAAAGTTAATTTATATACATATAAATAAATATTTATATACATGTAAATTAATATATATATATATATATATATATATATAAAGATATGATACACAATATCTTTAGAGATAAAGATATAAAGATAATAAACACAATATATTTTTATTAAGATAATACACAAGACAAATATTATAAAGATATGATTAAAATGCATTATTAATTTGGGATTTATCACATATTTTGCGGTCCCTGGTACGATCCGCACGGGGGAGGTCTGACTACTCGCCTAGACGGCTCACGTGGTGGTGGTGCTTCCCTATTACCACCCCTAGTCCTAACGCGTCCCCTTGTCGTTTGCCGTTGTGGTTGGGTCGAAGTCCCTTCAATGTTGTAGGAAAGGCGGGTGCCCTTTGCGCCCTCAAAACTTTGTCTCGGTGGGACAAACTGACTCCTGTTGGGTGCGCCCTCGTAATGTGGCCTTTGGTAGTTGAGGGTTGAATCGGGTTGGCTAAAGAACAATGTTTGTTGTGGTGTGTAGTAGTCTTGTTGGTAATCCTCTTGTATACCCGTGTCGGGGCTAGGTGGAGGACTGGAAGAGCTCGGGACATCGTCATGATGGAAGTGTTGGGATTGGTGGATGTGGGGGGATTGATATTGTGGTAGGTGTTGGGACTGTTGATGGTGGTGGGAATGTTGAGGTTGGTGTTGGTAATCTTCATGGTATTGGGGTTGAGTTTGTGGTATGTAGTGTTGATTTGGTTGGGGTGGACATGTGTTGTGGTGGTTGTTGTTGGTAATACGGTGGTGGTGGTTGTTGTTGGTAATAAGGTGGTGGTGGTTGTTGTTGGTAATATGGCGATGGTTGTTGTTGTTGGTAATACTGTGGTGGTTGTTGTTGTTGGGAATATTGTGGTGGTTGTTGTTGTTGAAAATATGGTTGTTGCATCCGGGGATCGTCCAAATAGAACGGGTCAGACACAATCATTTCTGGATTTGTATTTGCTCTATACCAATCCACATATTCCCTTGTCGGCTTCATTTCGTTGGGCGCCACCGGAAATTGTAGAGCATAATGGGCACGGTCTTTCCACATTTTACGGAACTCCTTTGCAAATTCCTTCCAATTTTGGGCATACCACTGGTGGCTGACTTTTTTAAGATGCCAAGGTTCCAAAGACATTGGGGGGCCTGGGATTTCTTGATGCATTCCGAATTGTAGTTTGACACGGCCACTTTGGTGCATCTCCACAGTGGTGAACCGCATTATAGCCGTTTTTGCTGTCCAAACAGCTGCATCTTCGGGGTTGGGTTGATGTTCCAATCCCAAATATGGCCTCCAAATAAACTGCAAAAAAAAAGTAAATATGTTATTTATTGAGAATGCTTGATATTAATAAATCAGTTAGAAGATGAGTGATTTAGTGGTAATACATCTTGTGCTCGGAGACGATCCAAGAGTTGACGATAAAATATTATTTTATTTTTCGGGATAAGACTGTAATCTAGTCCGGTTGTAATGAACCTAAACAAAAAAAGATAAATAATATTATTTACAAAAATTTATAGAATAAATATACAAAATGAAATAACATCATAAATTTACCTAGTTGCGTAGGGGAAAAAGTAGACGTTATGATTTTCTGGGGCTAGCCTTAGCAATCTCCACCACCCCCCATGTTTGGAGCAAAAAAGCACATCCAGAAAATGTACAGTGGTCATTTTGTGCATTTTTACACAAAGAGCTATATAGGAAAGTCAATACAGCAGAACCCCAACTATACGTGCTTATTCTATCAATGTCCTCGAGCAAACTCAAGTACATAAAATTTATGCTATTTCACGTGCCTTCGGGAAATAGCAAGTTCCCAAACAATAACATAATGTAAACCCTTGTTTTTATGATTTTTTCTTGTTCGGACGAATCCTCAGTCAAATTTATAGAGTCGTGGTAGAATTGGAGGCTCGATAGTTTAATACCCTGACCCCTTGCTTTTGCAGATCCCTCACCCTCGACCAAATCTACGCCCAACATTTGAACACATAGTTCGTTGGGCTGTTGAACATTTCCAGTCACAGGCTTACCATTTATTCGAAGACCCAAAAGCATGTACACGTCCTCTAGTGTGACGGTACATTCACCGATTTGTAGGTGAAAAGTGTGTGTCTCTGGTCTCCAACGTTCACACAAAGCAAGAATAAATTTGACATCAGTTGTGGCATTTACGACATGCATAACATGACCAAACCCCGCACACTCTATGTAAGGTACGCACCATGGGTCTGGATAAGGCATAGGGTGTGAACGTTGACGAAATTTCTTGGGATCCTTTAAAAACAAACAACATAAACAATCATTAGATTGGACTTTTAAAAAATAAATTGTAAACATACGAAAGAGGCAATGTTCAAGAAAAACTTACGAATGAGACAATGTTTTCCCTAGTGCCTCTGTGTTCTTGGCCCATGGTAAGAAGAGACATGATTGCAATGTAGAACGAAGCTTGGTGGATGAGAAGTTTCGCCGGAGTTCTCTGAATAAAAGTGTTAGTGGTTGATGAAAACTTGCAAGAATGACCTTCTATTTATACCCGTTTTCAAATAGTATGAATATGCAAAGATGTGACACGTGTAAGGCATGCGTGGGAATCTTGCAGGCTAGGTGCAGGCTAGGTGGATAGGTTGGCATGCATTGGTACAGATTAGGTTGCACTTGTCTTGTCTAGGGGAAGCCTTGGTGGAACCTGATGATACAAAGATGTGACACGTGTAAGGCATGCGTGGGAATCTTGCAGACTAGGTGCAGGCTAGGTGGATAGGTTGGCATGCATTAGTACAGATTAGGTTGCACTTGTCTTGTCTAGGGGAAGGCTTGGTGGAACCTGTAACACCCCGATAATAATAAAATAATTATTTGAATTGAGTTAATAATTTATTTATTAATTTAATTAAATAATTGGAAATTTTATTATTATTATTATTGGATTATTATTTTGGAAAATATATAAGTTGGACTTAAGGAAATATCCCATTTGGTAAGAAAAGGTTTTACGTGAAACAGAGAACGATCGTGAAAGAAGAGGAAAAGGGCAAAGAGACAGAGCGAGGGCTGAAGGTTGAAGAAGGAAGGGCTTGAGCTTAGAGATTCGCCGGATTAACTCAGGTAAGGGGGGTTTATCGTCAATTAACGGGTATTATGGGATAATATGTCATGGGTAGTGATAAGCTGTTGATTGACCCTAATTGGGAATTGTGAATACTGAAATTTTGTTGGATGAACCGTGTTAGAAGTTGAAATTTAGTCGGTAATTGAGTCTGTTGTAATTTCCCGATCGTATGGCTTTTTACGGAATCGGATTCGGAGGTCCGGAAGTCCTCCAATGGCGGAAAATGCGGAGAATTCTGCATTCTGCCTTGAGTTAGCGCAGGAACAGCTTCTGTCTTGCGTTAACCGGTTAACCCAGGGTGTTAACCGGTTAACACTGTGTTGGATTATGAATATGTGCTGTTTTGTCTGCGTTAACCGGTTAACCCAGGGTGTTAACCGGTTAACACTGTTGTAATTTCTGATATTTGGCTGTTTGTGCTGCGTTAACCGGTTAACCCAGGGCGTTAACCGGTTAACACTGTTAAATTTTGAGACAGAAGGCGTGTTGTGCTGCATTAACCGGTTAACCCAGGGCGTTAACCGGTTAACGCTGTTGCAGAGTGGAAAAATGTTAATTTTAATGTTGTGTGCCTATTTGAGGGTTGGCCTATGTTGGCCTATGATGTAACAGAGATTAATTCCCGCTGTTTTGAGCAGTATAGATATTAGTGGAGTGTGCTAATATTGTGGTTGCTGTTTGGCATGATATAATATGCTTTTGTGATAAATTGTGTTGATAATGTGGAATGGTATACATGATGTTGTGAATGTATGCATTTGTGAATAGACTATTCTATGGCTTAGAGTGTGAGCATGTGTCTATTCTTGATTATCGTTGATGTTGCATTGCTAGGTGATTAGCATGCGTATTGTGGCCTTCGGGTGGTAGCTAATTCCCATGGTGAGGAATTAGTGAGTAAATCATGTTGATTGTTGTTGTTGTTGTTTGCATGCTAGGTGATTAGCGTGCATATCATGGCCCATTTGGGGTGGTAGCTAATTCCCATGGTGAGGAATTAGTGAGTGAGTCACTATGTCTCAAATGAGTGGGACTAGTGAGCTTGGTAGCCGTGCCTGGATTTGGACGGTGAGGTTGAACTATATGTTCACAACATAGTCGGTACCGCATGCATAAGAGTCTCATTGCACAATGAATGTATGGCATATGATATGAATGGATGCATTCCAGTATCATATGTGTGTTGTGTGTTGTGTTGTTAATGTTGAATATGATTGAGATTTTTACTGTTGAATATGATGGTTGGATGGATATTGCCGTTGCTGAGTGCGTAGTTTGATTATGGTGAATTAATGTGTTATTTACTTAGCATTACATGTTGTTCTATAATGCTTATTATATTGATTGAAGAACTCACCCTTACAACTATTTTTCAGGTAACAAGCAGTGAGTTGAGTAGAAGCTAGTGCTATGGAGTCTAGTGTCGTCCTTAGTGGGTCATGCTCTGGTAGATGTAACATCGGGAGGGGATGTTTGACTATGTTTTAATTTAGTTGTTGATCAACTTTACATGTAATGTAGTACATGCTTTGAAGGTTGATGTTTTGTATCCGCTGCGTATTATGCAACTGTTTTATTTGATAAATAAATGAGCATGACAGGATGTTTTGATAAATGTGTGTGAAATGATTGTGTGACACCCTTCGGGGCATAATTACTCTGATTAACATGTTATTATTTTAATTAAATAATTTGGGGTATTTAGAAGGGTGTTACATTAGTGGTATCAGAGCATAGCCGGTCGTGTTGAGTCGTGGTTATTCTGTTCCCCCGTACGGGATAGGTGTTGTGTAACCCTATCAGTACTTATTTGTTTTAGTTGTTGGGTTTTCAGAATAGAGATGGCTGGAAGAGGTAGAGATGATGCTGCGATTGCTGAGGCTCTGGGTATGCTGGCTGGAGTACTTGGAGGGAATCCAAATGTTGTAGGAATGGGAGCTACTCGTCAACTGAGTGAGTTCCAGAAGAACAATCCTCCAATGTTCAAGGGAGCATACGATCCAGATGGTGCTCAGAAGTGGTTGAAGGAGATCGAGAGGATCTTCAGAGTAACTGAGTGTGCTGATAACCAGAAGGTCAGGTTCGGTACACATATGCTGTCAGAGGAAGCTGATGATTGGTGGGTTGCTACCCGCACTGAGTTGGAATCTGCTGGGAATACTGAGATCACTTGGGCTGTGTTCAGGGAAAGGTTCCTGAGAAAGTATTTTCCAGAAGATGTCAGAGGAAAGAAAGAGATAGAGTTTTTGGAATTGAAGCAGGGTAACAGGTCGGTTACTGAGTATGCTGCGAAGTTCACCGAGCTGTCAAAGTACTATACTCCCTATAATGAGGCTGCTGGAGAATTTTCGAAATGTGTGAAGTTTGAGAACGGGTTACGTCCTGAGATCAAACAAGCTATTGGATATCAGAGGATCAGGGTGTTTTCTGATTTGGTTGATTGTTGCAGGATTTTTGAACAGGATTCCAAAGCCAGAGCAGAGAGCTATCAGCAGAGGGTTGATAGGAAGGGTAAGAATCAGGTTGATCGTGGGAAACCGTATGCAGCTGGCAAAGGTTTTCAGAGGCAGAGTGGAATGAAGAGGCCTAGTGGAGGAGATTCTAGTGCTCCTGCTAAGTGTTACAGATGTGGTCAGGCTGGACATCGTATCCATGAGTGTACCAGTAATGAGAAGAAGTGTTTCAAATGTGGAAAAGGTGGTCATTTGGCTGCAGATTGCCGGTTGAAGACTGTGACTTGCTTCAACTGTGGAGAGGTGGGTCATATCAGTCCACAGTGTCCTAAGCCAAAGAAAGAGAATCAGTCGGGAGGCAAGGTTTTTGCTTTATCAGGTTCTGAGACTCTTGCAGATGAGCGTTTGATCCGAGGTACGTGTTATATTAATGGCTTTCCTCTTGTAGCTATTATTGACACCGGTGCTACTCATTCCTTTATATCTTTGGATTGTGCTGTGAAACTTAAGTTAGAAATATCTGAGATGTTTGGTAGTATGGTGATTGACACTCCTGCGAAGGGTTCAGTGACTACTACTTCAATTTGTTTAAGTTGCCCTTTGAGTATTTTTGGTAGGAACTTTGGGATAGACCTTGTGTGTCTTCCATTAGTGCAGATTGATGTTATCTTGGGTATGAACTGGTTGGTGTTTAACCGGGTTTCTATCAATTGTTTTGATAAGACTGTGATATTTCCTGAGATTGAGGAAGGCAAGAGTTTGTTTCTATCAGCGAGGCAGGTGAATGAGGAAGTAGCAGATGGGGCAGAGTTGTTTATGCTGTTAGCGACTTTGGAGGCTAAAGATAAACTGGTGATTGGTGATCTAGCTGTGGTGTGTGATTTTCCTGATGTGTTTCCGGAAGAAGTGAAGGAATTACCGCCAGAGCGTGAAGTTGAGTTCTCGATTGATTTGGTACCTGGTACTAGACCGATATCGATGGCTCCTTATCGTATGTCTGCTGTTGAGCTAGCTGAATTGAAGAGTCAGTTGGAAGATTTGTTGGATAAGAAATTTATTCGTCCGAGTGTGTCACCGTGGGGTGCACCAGTGTTGTTGGTTAAGAAGAAAGAAGGTACTATGAGGTTGTGTGTGGATTACAGACAACTGAATAAAGTGACAATCAAGAATCGGTATCCTTTACCGAGGATTGATGATTTGATGGATCAATTGGTTGGTGCTAGTGTGTTCAGCAAGATAGATTTGAGATCTGGGTATCATCATATACGTGTGAAGACTGAAGATATTCAGAAGACTGCTTTCAGGACAAGGTATGGACATTATGAGTATTCTGTAATGCCTTTTGGGGTGACTAATGCGCCTGGAGTATTCATGGAGTATATGAATAGGATTTTTCATCCGTATCTAGATCAGTTTGTTGTGGTGTTTATTGATGACATTTTGGTGTATTCGAAATCTGAAGAAGAACATGCTGAGCATTTGAGAGTGGTGTTGGAAGTTCTACGAGAAAAGAAGTTATTTGCTAAACTCTCAAAATGTGAATTTTGGTTAGAAGAGGTTAGTTTTCTTGGTCATGTGATTTCAAGAGGTGGTGTTGCTGTTGATCCTTCTAAGATAGAAGCGGTGTCTAAGTGGGAAGCTCCGAAGTCAGTTTCTGAGATAAGAAGTTTTCTTGGACTTGCAGGTTACTATAGGAAGTTTATTGAGGGATTCTCTAAGTTGGCGTTACCGTTGACAATGTTGACCAGAAAGGGGCAAGCGTTTGTTTGGGACTCAAAATGTGAAGAAGGTTTCCAAGAGTTAAAGAGAAGGTTGACTACTGCTCCTATTCTGATATTACCGAGTTCGTCGGAACCATTTGAGGTTTACTGTGATGCTTCATTGTTGGGTTTAGGTGGTGTGTTGATGCAGAATAAGCAGGTTATAGCTTATGCTTCGAGACAACTAAGGGTTCATGAGAGGAACTATCCGACGCATGATTTGGAGTTGGCAGCTGTGGTATTTGTTCTGAAGTTATGGAGGCATTATTTGTACGGGTCAAGATTTGAGGTTTTCAGTGACCATAAGAGTTTAAAGTATTTGTTTGATCAGAAAGAGCTGAATATGAGACAGAGGAGATGGTTAGAATTTCTGAAGGATTATGATTTTGGTTTGAATTACCATCCGGGTAAAGCAAACGTTGTGGCTGACGCATTGAGTCGGAAATCATTGCATATGTCTATGCTAATGGTTAAGGAATTGGATTTAATTGAGCAGTTTAGAGACTTGAGTTTGGTGTGTGAGAGTACTCACAATAGTGTTAAATTGGGAATGTTGAAGTTAACAAGTGGTATTCTGGACGAGATCAGAGAGGGTCAGAAATCCGATATGCTTTTGGTTGATAAGTTGACGTTAGTGAATCAAGGTCAAGGTGGTGAATTCAGAGTTGATGAGAATGGTATTTTGAAATTTGGTAGTCGGGTGTGTATTCCGGATGTTACTGAACTTAAGAAGAGTATTCTGGAAGAAGGACATCGTAGTGGCTTGAGTATTCATCCTGGAGCTACGAAGATGTATCATGATTTGAAGAAGTTATTTTGGTGGCCGGGAATGAAAAGAGAAATTGCGAGTTTTGTTTATTCTTGTTTGACTTGTCAGAAGTCAAAGATTGAGCATCAGAAGCCGTCTGGGCTAATGCAACCGTTGGCTATTCCAGAGTGGAAGTGGGATAGTATCAGTATGGATTTTGTTTCTGGTTTACCAAGGACAAATAAGAATTTTGAGGCTATTTGGGTGATTGTGGACAGATTAACAAAGTCGGCTCATTTCATTCCGATCAGAATGGATTATCCGTTAGAGAGACTAGCTGAGTTGTATATTGAGAAGATTGTAAGTTTGCATGGTATTCCGTCTAGTATTGTTTCGGACAGAGATCCTAGATTTACATCGAAGTTCTGGGAAGGTTTGCAGAAGGCTTTGGGAACTAAGCTGAGATTGAGTTCTGCATATCATCCGCAGACTGATGGTCAGACTGAGAGGACGATTCAGTCATTAGAGGATCTTTTGAGAGCTTGTGTTTTGGAAAAAGAAGGTGCTTGGGATTGTTATTTGCCTTTGATTGAGTTTACCTACAACAATAGTTTTCATTCGAGTATTGGTATGGCACCGTTTGAAGCTTTGTATGGTAGGAGATGTCGGACACCTTTATGTTGGTATGAGTCCGGTGAGAGTGCGGTGGTTGGACCGGAGATTGTTCAACAAACTACGGAAAAGATTAAGATGATTCAGGATAAGATGAGAATTGCTCAGAGTCGTCAGAAGAGTTATCATGATAAGAGGAGGAAATCACTTGAGTTCCAAGAGGGAGATCATGTGTTTCTTCATGTTACTCCGATAACTGGTGTTGGTCGAGCCTTGAAGTCGAAGAAGTTGACACCTCGATTTATTGGTCCTTATCAGATTTTGGAGAGGATAGGGAAGTAGCCTATCGTATCGCTTTACCGCCGTCGCTTGCGAATTTGCATGACGTTTTTCATGTGTCTCAGTTGAGGAGGTACATTCATGATCCGTCGCATGTAGTCCAAGTAGATGATGTACAGGTGAGAGATAACCTGACTGTTGAAACATCACCTATGAGGATTGAGGATCGAGAGTTGAAGCAGTTGCGGGGTAAAGAGATTGCCTTGGTGAAGGTAGCTTGGGGAGGACCAGCAGGTGGCAATGTGACTTGGGAACTTGAGAGTCAGATGAAAGAGTCTTATCCGGAGTTATTCGCTTGAGGTATGTTTTCGAGGACGAAAACTCTTTTAGTGGGGGAGAGTTGTAACACCCCGATAATAATAAAATAATTATTTGAATTGAGTTAATAATTTATTTATTAATTTAATTAAATAATTGGAAATTTTATTATTATTATTATTGGATTATTATTTTGGAAATATATAAGTTGGACTTAAGGAAATATCCCATTTGGTAAGAAAAGGTTTTACGTGAAACAGAGAACGATCGTGAAAGAAGAGGAAAAGGGCAAAGAGACAGAGCGAGGGCTGAAGGTTGAAGAAGGAAGGGCTTGAGCTTAGAGATTCGCCGGATTAACTCAGGTAAGGGGGGTTTATCGTCAATTAACGGGTATTATGGGATAATATGTCATGGGTAGTGATAAGCTGTTGATTGACCCTAATTGGGAATTGTGAATACTGAAATTTTGTTGGATGAACCGTGTTAGAAGTTGAAATTTAGTCGGTAATTGAGTCTGTTGTAATTTCCCGATCGTATGGCTTTTTACGGAATCGGATTCGGAGGTCCGGAAGTCCTCCAATGGCGGAAAATGCGGAGAATTCTGCATTCTGCCTTGAGTTAGCGCAGGAACAGCTTCTGTCTTGCGTTAACCGGTTAACCCAGGGTGTTAACCGGTTAACACTGTGTTGGATTATGAATATGTGCTGTTTTGTCTGCGTTAACCGGTTAACCCAGGGTGTTAACCGGTTAACACTGTTGTAATTTCTGATATTTGGCTGTTTGTGCTGCGTTAACCGGTTAACCCAGGGCGTTAACCGGTTAACACTGTTAAATTTTGAGACAGAAGGCGTGTTGTGCTGCGTTAACCGGTTAACCCAGGGCGTTAACCGGTTAACGCTGTTGCAGAGTGGAAAAATGTTAATTTTAATGTTGTGTGCCTATTTGAGGGTTGGCCTATGTTGGCCTATGATGTAACAGAGATTAATTCCCGCTGTTTTGAGCAGTATAGATATTAGTGGAGTGTGCTAATATTGTGGTTGCTGTTTGGCATGATATAATATGCTTTTGTGATAAATTGTGTTGATAATGTGGAATGGTATACATGATGTTGTGAATGTATGCATTTGTGAATAGACTATTCTATGGCTTAGAGTGTGAGCATGTGTCTATTCTTGATTATCGTTGATGTTGCATTGCTAGGTGATTAGCATGCGTATTGTGGCCTTCGGGTGGTAGCTAATTCCCATGGTGAGGAATTAGTGAGTAAATCATGTTGATTGTTGTTGTTGTTGTTTGCATGCTAGGTGATTAGCGTGCATATCATGGCCCATTTGGGGTGGTAGCTAATTCCCATGGTGAGGAATTAGTGAGTGAGTCACTATGTCTCAAATGAGTGGGACTAGTGAGCTTGGTAGCCGTGCCTGGATTTGGACGGTGAGGTTGAACTATATGTTCACAACATAGTCGGTACCGCATGCATAAGAGTCTCATTGCACAATGAATGTATGGCATATGATATGAATGGATGCATTCCAGTATCATATGTGTGTTGTGTGTTGTGTTGTTAATGTTGAATATGATTGAGATTTTTACTGTTGAATATGATGGTTGGATGGATATTGCCGTTGCTGAGTGCGTAGTTTGATTATGGTGAATTAATGTGTTATTTACTTAGCATTACATGTTGTTCTATAATGCTTATTATATTGATTGAAGAACTCACCCTTACAACTATTTTTCAGGTAACGAGCAGTGAGTTGAGTAGAAGCTAGTGCTATGGAGTCTAGTGTCGTCCTTAGTGGGTCATGCTCTGGTAGATGTAACATCGGGAGGGGATGTTTGACTATGTTTTAATTTAGTTGTTGATCAACTTTACATGTAATGTAGTACATGCTTTGAAGGTTGATGTTTTGTATCCGCTGCGTATTATGCAACTGTTTTATTTGATAAATAAATGAGCATGACAGGATGTTTTGATAAATGTGTGTGAAATGATTGTGTGACACCCTTCGGGGCATAATTACTCTGATTAACATGTTATTATTTTAATTAAATAATTTGGGGTATTTAGAAGGGTGTTACAGAACCTGATGATGCAAAGATGTGACACGTGTAAGGCATGCGTGGGATGTCGGTGTAAGCCCTAGAGGCCAATAGTTTTCGTACTTGTATCGAATTATTTATTAATAATAAAAGGCATTTTCTTTATTATGGTTGTTTAATAAAGTCCCTGGAATAGATAGTCCGTTTAATGTATTAAGTGTGACTTAATAATGAGAACACATTAAACATAAGGACACTATTCTTAAAGTATCCGTAGTCGAGCTTTAGTGTGAAGTGGGATAACATTAAAGCATTAAGACTATTATGTTTGTAGACTGATGATCACATCTCATGGATCATAGATAAAGAGTTATCAAGTCTTAAACATAGGTATGAATATTAAGAGTAATATTTATACCGGATTGACCCGCTATGAGAATACTATATAGAAAGTTATGCAAAGTGTCATAAGTTATTCTCATGGTGATAATGGTGTATACCACTCTTCGACCTGAAACCACTATGGACCCTAGATGTAGAGTCGAGTGCTTTATTGCTGATCAAACGTTGTCCGTAACTGGATAACCATAAAGACAGTTGATGGGTACTCCACGAAGCATGCTGAGGGACATGAGTGACCTAGATGGAATTTGCCCATCCTGCATAACAGGATAAATGTCTATGGGCCTAATATTGAACTGGACAAGGATGACACGGTCTATGCCTTGTGTTCAATATAGACATAAGGGCAAAAGGGTAATTATACACATAATTATTATCACAGGAGGTTTTGTCAGATCACATGATATTTTCGTGACTTGGGTAGCAATGATGTGTTGCTAGATACCGCTCACTGTTTATTATATTAAATGCGCGATTTAATATAATTGTCAACGTCGCGAAAACCTACAGGGTCACACACAAAGGACGGATTGATGAGAGATAGAGTAACTAAGGAACATCGTAAGGTACGGTGCCCTTAAGTGAATTATAGAACATCGTAAGGTACGGTGTACTTGAGTAGAATACGAAATATGGTAAGGTACCATGGGCTTAAGTGATTTTGGGCATATTATAAGATATGGGCCAAAATACACTTAAGTGGGCCTTTTAGCTTGAAGCCCACACAAGTGGTTCTATAAATAGAACCCTTGTGCAGAAGCATTGATTGCGGTTGCATTATTTTCATTCTTTCTCTCTCTCTCTCTCTCTCTCTCTCACTCAAAGCCTTCATTCGTACCAGCTAGCACTGAGATTGAAGGAATCCGTTCGTGTGGACTGAGTAGAGACGTTGTCATCGTTCAACGTTCGTGATCGCTCAGTGGATTTGCATCAAAGGTTTTGATTGTCACAAGAGATCTGCACCAAAGGTTTCAATCGTCACAAGAGGTAAATATTCTATCACTGATCATGACCATTCGTAAGGATCTCTAAAGGAGAAAATTTTAATTTCTGCTGCGTTTTGGACCGCAATTCTCCTTCATGGGAATCTTGCAGGCTAGGTGCAGGCTAGGTGGATAGGTTGGCATGCATTGGTACATATTAGGTTGCACTTGTCTTGTCTAGGGGAAGGCTTGGTGGTAGTGTTGCATGCAAAGATGCGACACGTGTAAGGCATGCGCGGGAATCTTGCAGACTAGGTGGTGAAGGCATTTGATGGATAGGCATGCGTGAGGAAGGCTTGGTTAATGTGTGAGTATAAGTATTCACACAATTTTTCACAAAGGTATTCACAATATCTTCACATATATCTTCACAATATCTTCACATATATCTTCACAATATCTTCACATATATCTTCACAATATCTTCACAAAATCTTCACATATTATGGCATCCTCATCACAATACAAAATCAAAGCTCACGTGAATGGTGAGACTTATGAATGTGATATGTCTGGCTTCCTATTTAGAAACACCGATTGCACTCGTTTTTGTCTAAATAGAGGAGCCGACTTCTCTTATCTGAAAAAAAAGATTGAGTCCAAACTTAGACAACCCGTGTCCCAAATTTTTTATCAACAACCTTTTTTTTTCTGAAAATAACTCAGTCAGGTTTTATAAGTCATTGATTCAAAATGACATGGAGGCACAATACATGTTTCGTAACCATGAGTATTCTGGTTACGAATATATAGTGTTGTACATTGTGTTGGAACAATTTCAACCAACTCAGAATATTCAGTCACAGGTTATTGATCCTGTGGATGATGACGAACAAGATGTTGAACACCACGTTGAAGACGATGTGGTTGATGATGCAGAAGACGTGGTTGATGACTTGGTGAACCGTGATTCCGAAGACGAAGACCAAGTACAAATACCTATAGTGCAACGCTACTCACCGCCTGCGCACTTCACAACCCTTAACTTAGGCGAGGATGAGCCCTCATCAGATATGTTCTACAACCCATATATGAGGTCTGATGAGGAGTTAAAGAAGGGTGACCAATTTCGGACCAAGGAAGAGTGTTTGTTAGCAATAAAAAACTGGCACTTGAAAAATTGTGTTGACTACGATGTTAACAAATCAAAGCCGGAAAGATACGTTATTTTATGCAAAAATCCGGAGTGTGGGTATAGGTTGATGGCATCGTACAAGAAGAAACATAATGCGTGGGTGATAGGGTCCATTTCTCAAGCTCACACTTGCGTCAACACAAACATGGCACAGGATCATCACAAACTTAGCCATGATATGATCTGCCATTCCATAATACCTCTTGTTGAGGCTGACCCGTCACTCAAGGTCAAAACTATTATCTCCCATTGTGTTGCTGTTTTCAAATATACATCGTCATACAGAAAGGCTTGGTTAGCGAAAACCAAGGCAATTGAACTGGTATACGGTAATCGGGAGGAATCATACAAACAACTTCCGCGCTACCTGGCTGCACTAAATTTGTATTCACCTGGGACGGTTTTTATAATGGAGACCTTTCCGGCACAATCCCCTGACGGAACTCGTCTAGAAGGTAATGGAATATTCCATAGACTTTTCTGGGCATTCCGTCCCTGCATCATCGGTTTCACATTCTGCAAGCCGCTTATTCAGGTCGATGGAACTTGGCTGTATGGGAAATACAAAGGATCGTTACTGATGGCGGTCGCACAAGATGGAAATTCTAATATTTTCCCAATAGCCTTTGCATTGGTAGAAGGAGAAACGGCTGCTGCTTGGAGTTTCTTCCTTAAGAATCTCCGAACGCACGTGACTCCACAAGCTGACATCTGTGTGATTTCTGACAGGCACGCTTCTATAGACAATGCATACAATAATCCAGCAAATGGTTGGCATGACCCCCCGTCTACGCATGTCTACTGCATCAGGCATATTGCTTAAAATTTTATGCGGGAGTCCAAAGATAATTTCTTGAAGCAAAATTTGATAAACGCGGGGTATGCATTAAACCAACCTGGATTCCAATACCACCGTCGGGAAATAGTGTTAGCAAATTCTGATGCAGGAAAGTGGATCGATAATATTGACAGAGCAAAATGGACTAGGTCATACGACGATGGGGTGAGGTGGGGCCACATGACAACAAATCTTGTGGAATCAATGAACGACGTCTTTAAGGGCATATGTAACCTCCCGGTAACCGCTTTGGTAAATGCGACCTATTTTAGGATGGCTACGTTGTTCGTAACAAGAGGCAAGCGCTGACATGAAGTGTTACAGACGAGTCAAGTATATAGTGATGCCTGCATGAAGTTTATGAGGCAGGAATCTGCCAAAGCCAGCAGCCATCGGATTACGGAATTCGACCACCATGGCCACACTTTTAGTGTCAAGGAAACAATTGACCACAACCAGGGGCTTCCCAGACAAGAGTATAGGGTCTTAATACCAGACTGTTGGTGCGACTGTGGTCAATTTTAGGCTTATCGTATGCCTTGTTCCCATGTCATTGCAACGTGTTCACACAGCCACTTCGATGCATTGTCGCTAGTGTCTCCCATCTACAAAGTTGCAACATTGCTAAATGTATACGACAATCCCTTTCCGGTGGTAGCATTGGAGGCATATTGGCCAGAGTATGACGGGGAAATTGTTTGGCACAACGAGTCGATGCGGCAGAATAAAAGTGGTCGCCCAAAGAGCAGGCGCATTAGAACTGAAATGGATGTCGCAGAGAAAATGCAGAGGAAGTGTAGCATATGTCGACAACTGGGGCATAATAAGAACAAATGTCCATATCGTGGATCGAGTTCCACAACATAGTTTTCATATTCATAACTCTATGTACCAACCCTATTTATCAATAAAGTTTACTTTTTATTCCAAATAGAAGATGACACTAGAACAACAAACACAAACATGTAACATCACAACAACAATTACTAAAACAAAAACAAATATTGGAACAAGAACAAGTACTAAAACAAGAACAAGTACTAGAACAATAACAAATACAAAAACAACATCACAAACAACCATTAAAATCTAGGAAATTACAACAGTTAACACTATGTCGTCTGATCCATGCATCATTTGGATGCAATAAATGTCGCTTTCAACTTCAACCCACGAACATACCATTTCTCTAGTTTCAGATGAGATACTTCTTCTAAGCCTTTGAATCCTTCTGATGACTTCACCGGGTTCGTAATCTCCCTCTAACCAAGACATCAAGGACCTTTTTAGTTGGTCCAACGAACGGATGTTCCAAAATTTCATCTCCATTGGGGGTTTCACAGGCGAGAAAATAACATGCCCATCCCTTTTTAAGATTACTGGTTCAGGATCCGGGCGCCTTGATGATGTTCGCTGCCATGATGACGGTCTGGGGGATGCCATGAACTCAACTTGATAGAGAAAGTGATAGGAAATAGTGGTGAAGAAAATGCAAGGAAATAACACTTTATTTATAGGAAAAGATCTAGGTTGTACACCAATGTACTTAACCCTAATTACTATCGCACTTGATTAATTAGTCTTAGAGGGAATTAGGGTTTGAATTAGGTCATAACTACCAAACTCTAATTATAACCGATCAATAAACCCTAATTATAATTGATTAATTAACCCTAACATGATTAACCCTAATTCTCCCTAAAATTTATAAATAATATTAATTACTTATAAATTAAATTAATATATATATATATAAATTAATATTTACAAGATATATATATATATATATATATATATATATATATATATATCTTGTAAATAATATTATTTATATATATGTATTAATATAAATTAATATAATTTATAATAAATATAAATTAATATATTTAAAATAATTTAAAAAAGATTTTAAAAAAAATAATTAAAAATAAATAAAACAAGGGTAGGCGCCACCCCTAGTGGCGACTTGCCCTAAATTTAAGGGTAGGCGCCAACTAGGGTGGCGCCTAAGGCCAAATTAGGGCCAAAAATGGCCAAAAATGTAATTTTTTGAAATATAAGGTATTTTTGGAAAAAAATTTAAAAAATTGGATATTTAAAAAAAAACTTCAATGTTGTTCAATACACATTTTTTTTCAACTAATGATATCACTTAGTTGGTTGCAAATCAATATCTTTTAGTCCTATGCAATAATTTTTCATTTGAATCAACTACTTTGTCATATGTTATTTAGTTTATGTGATTCTAGTTCTACTCTTTCATTTCATGTTTCTTCTCTCTCTTTCATCTCCTTATTTTTATACATTTCTATTTCTCCCTCTTTCATCTCCTTATTCCTATAGGTTTCTTCTTCTCCCTCTTTCATCTCCTTCTTCATCTTTGTTGCTTCATCAATATACATCTCTTTGCTTCCTCTGTGAAAAGGTATAAATGAAACAAAGTATTTTTTCAAGGTGTTTCGTTCCTTAATAATTGTATTGCGTTGAATCATATGTTATTACTCCTATTTTGCGATCTTTTTCTTCTTCACTTCTGCCTTCTTCTTTGTGTTGAATCATCTTTCTTGTAAGATTTGTGATGACAAATATGTACTTTTGTTTTCAGATTTTGTGTTTTTATTAATTGGTATTTTATATGTGTAGATTTTATGATTTAAGAACATGAAATCACTTAAGGAGACAACCCAAACCAATTTGAAATTCCATTCCTTATGGGACATATGTCGTACTCGGCGCTTTGACAACTGGTTCAACAGATAACATCAAAACCACTATAATAACAAGTAATAAATGATGGAGCAGAAAATAATTAAAAGAACATAATCAATTGTTTACCAAGTTCGGTAAAACTGCACCTACGTCTGAGGGGTTGAGTCCACAACCCAGTAAAGGAAATTCACTATTAGTAGCTTAGTACAATTAGACTTGCAAGCAACATTATACCTTATGTTGTTCAATGTATCTTCCTAACACTATCCAATGATTTTCTATTTAGAGAATCCCCTTAAACATGAGAACCTACTCACTTTCTTCTTTGCCACAAAATCAGTGACATGGGCAAACAACCACTAAATCCTAGTGATCAACTTCAATCTTAACAAGATGAAAGAATGTTTAATACTACAACTCAAAAAGACAAACCTTTTATGTCAAATTACTTAAACATAGAGGTGTACATAACAATGTTGAATTTACAATTCAACTAGACAAACCTTATATGTCAAGTTACTAAAACATAGAGGTGTACATAAAAATAACAAAGACTCTTGTCAACCATAGCATTCTAAAATCTTCAATGGGAATGCTTACTTTCCAATGTAGGTTTGAGCTCCTTATATAGAAAAATAACTCTGGACTTTTTCCTTGTAGATCTACAGTTATTTTTGTCCAGGGCCAATGATTGAGACACACCAATAACGTGAAGGAAAATAGCGATCCAAAACGCAACGGAAATTAAAAATTTCTCCTTTAGTGATCCTTACGAATGAGCATGATCAATGATAGAATCGTTACCTCTTGTGGCGATTGAAACCTTTGATGCAGGTCTAAGGAGCGATCATGAACGTTGAATGGTGACAACGCCTCTACTCAGTCCACACGAATAAATTCCTTCAATCTCAGTGTTAGCTTCTATGAATGAAGGCTTTGAGAGAGAGAGAGAGAGAGAGAGAGAGAGAGAGAGAGAGAGAGAGAGAGAGAGAGAGAGAGAGACGAAATTTCATATGCACAAGGGTTCTATTTATAGAACCACTTGTGTGGGCTGTAAGCTAAAAAACCCACTTAAGTGTATGTGGCTCATATCTTATGATGTACCAAAATCACTTAAGCGCGTGATACCTTACCATATTTTGTATTCTACTTAAGTGCACTGTACCTTACGATGTTCTACAATTCACTTAAGTGCACCGTACCTTACGGTGTTCCTTATTTACTTTATCTCTCATCAATCCGTACTTTTGTGTGTGACCCTGTAGATTTTCGCGGCATTGGCAATTATATTAAATCACGTATTTAACATAATAAACAGTGAGCGGTATCTAGCAACACATCACTGTTACCCAAGACACGAAAATGTCATGTTATCGGACAAATCCTTTTGTGATAATACTTATGTGTATAATTACCCTTTTACCCTTATGTCTATATTGAACACAAGGCATATACCGTGTCATCCTTGTCCAGATCAATATTGGGCCCGTAGACATTTATCTTGTTAAGCATGATGGGCAAATTTCATCTAGGTCACTCATGTCCCTTAGCATGCTTCGTGGAGTACCCATCAACTGTCTTTATGGTCATCCAGTTACGGACAATGTTTGATCAACAATAAGGCACTCGACTCTACATCTAGGGTCCATAGTGGTTTTAGGTCGAAGGGTGGTATACATCACTATCACCATGATAATAACTTATGACACTTTGCATAATATTCTATATAGTATTCTCATAGCGGGTCAATCCAGTATAAATATTAATCCTAATATTCATACCTATGTTTAAGACTTGATAACTCCTTATCCCTGATCCATGAGATGTGATCATCGGTCTATATACATAATAGTCTTAATGCTTTAATGTTATCCCACTTCACAACAAAGCTCGACTACGAATATTTTAAGAATAGTGTCCTCATGTTTAATGTGTTCTCATTATTAAGTCACACTTAATACATTAAACGGACTATCTATTCCAGGGACTTTATTAAACAACCATAATAAAGAAAATGTCTTTTATTATTAATAAATAATTCGATACAAGTACGAAAACTATTGGCCTCTAGGGCTTACACCAACATAACGGTCACCTCATCCTTATTGGAGGCCCTCTCTCTCACGTTATTTTCATGAACAACCTATCATAGCCACCCCTCATCATCCACGTCTCTCACTCTCTGATCCTTTTCATACCTTTTGAAAATGAATGAAAAAAAGTAGTTTCATTGTTTGACAACACATTTCATCGCATTCCACACTCACAATAACAACAACAACCTGCACAGTTTACAAAGTTTTTTCCTCCCTACGCAGTAACCGAGATGCTCACTAAACAATAACCCACATATTTCTTCTACACATACACACTTCTCCTTCCATTTTTTTACATAAAAATCTGCTACTTCTGTCATACCCAAAATTTTGTCCCGCCTAAAGACATTCATTTATATTTCAAGCATCTTTATTTATCAATTTGCATCCATTCATATTCATAAATTATTCTATTTTTTTATTTTTATTTTAATGTCATTTATTTAATTTTCATTAGAAGTTTTTATATTTACCCATTCATATAAAAAACATGATCTTCATTCATAAGCATTCATATTCGTAAATTATTCTATTTTTTAATTTAATTTTAATGGAACTTATTTAATTTTAATGGAACTTATTTAATTTTCATTAATTATTTAGAGTCATATGTTCGCATTTTTGGAAATTAGATTATTTTTCTTTTTTTTGCTTTGTCTTGGTATTATTTTTAAATTTCTAGCAATAAAGTCTTTTTATATTGTGTTTTTGTTTAAATAGGTAATAACAAGTTAACTTTTGTTTTGCAATTAAAAATTAAGACATAATTTTATTTTATTTTAAAAATGATTAATTATAATTTTTTATTTTACATTTTGTTCTACAATTTAAACTTGTTTTATAATTTGCTTCCTTCATTTGAATTTTTGGGTCACACTTATAATTAGATTTCTTTTATTTATTTTAATTTTAAAAAAATGTTTTTTCCTTATTCTTTTTCTTTTATATATAATAAAACCAATAAAAAATGGAGGATTTAAAAAAAAAACAGCAAACATTATTTCACAGGAATGTTCAAACTAGTTACTACAATTTATAGATTCAGTTTCTTTTATAATTTAGTTACTTTTTTATATATTTGTCCTATTACATCTGTCTTTGAGCAGAAGGGTTCTTTGTTTGTCCTGTTACTGTAGTAATTACACAATAACACAGTTAGCATACTAGTATTTCTTAAGTAAAACATATTTTCAAAAGTCAATTGCATAAATGATAGAGCAAGGTGTCATCATTTGAGCAATTCAACCACAAAACTTAATCAATCAAAGATCAAAATAAAGTCATTTCAAAAACCATATTATAATCTATCAAACTCTAATCTCTTAAGATATATATATATATATATATATATATATATATATATATAATATAAATAAACCCAGGAGCTACATCTGGGTAGAATCTCCTTCATCTTCTTTTTTTTATGTTGTCTTCATTCTGTTCATGTGAATTTTCATGAATATTTGCCTTGATTAACTTGTAGTTCGATTGATGTTTTGATTCCATGATGTTTTTGCTGATTCGATTTTGTCTTGCAAAGTGAGGTTTGAATTTGGCCTTGAGAGTTCCATTGTTTTGTTAAGAGGAAATAGTTGCTTTAGGGTCATGAAGGTTGGGGTTTCAGTTTTAACATAGTTTGAAAGAACAGAGCGATTTGGCTTTACATAAGTTTTTTAGCGGATGGTGTTTTCTATGGGAGAGAAAGAGAGTTCGGTTAGAGATAAAATTGTGTTATGAGGGAGAAGTTTCCAAGCGACCATTTTTTATTTTTATTTTTAGGGTTACAGAATCATGTGTTATACTTGTGAACTGGGTCTGGGTCAATAGCCCGACCCGCATGCCTTGTCTGCCCCAACTAGGTTTTATTTTGGTCTTCCTTGGGCCTCTGTAATTCCCCATTGGCCCATTATTGGCTTATGGTGTTGTTGTTTTTTTTTTCAAATATTTTATTTTCTTTATAATAACAATTAGTTTTATTTTATTTTATTTTACAAATACTTTAAGTTAAAGATAAAAAAAAAGTTTAAGTTTTAACATTATTTTAAATAACATCTTTGTTTTGTTTTTTTTAAATAAAAATATAGGGTTTAGATTTTCAATTTATTTCCTTTTAATTTATTTCTTTAAAAAATATTTCAATTTCTTATTTAATAATTAGTAAAAATTGTGTGTTTTTATTACTATTTCAATATCTATTTTTAACCAAGATAAAAATGAATAAAAGATCAAATCTTTTTATTATTAAATAAAATAGATTCAATATTTTTATAAAAATATAATTTTGAGTTTATTTAAAAAAATATATAAAAAAAATAAGATGATTGTTTGTAGAAACTTAGACCTTTTTCTTTATATCTATTTTTGATTTTAATTTAGTTTAGTTTTTTTTTTGGAAGTGTAGAAGTTTTCTTTTATTCTTTCTTTAAATAATAAATAAAAAAATCATAATAATAAAATCATTAAAAAAATTCATTTCACTTTTTTTGTACCTTTTGGTTTAGTATTAATATTTATTTTATTTAATTATTTTTAAATTATTTATTTATTTGGTCATCACTAATTAATTATTTGTGGCTAGTATTAAATTGGATAATATAATTAGTTAATTTATAAATAATTTTTTTATCATTCATTTTAGTATTAAATTAAATTATTTATTTATTTATTTATTTATTGGTTGCAAATTAAATAAATTACTATAAGATGATATTGATCTAATAAATAGAAAAAGAAATCTTGATCCAATACCAAGTATTTTCTAAATCTGATTAATTTATTTCTTTATCCCGATTCAAATGCTTTATTATTTAAGTTAAAATATTAAAATCCTTTTTTCAAATAACTCAAAAGAAGAGGACTATTGGAATCTAGCATTCCGATGGGAACCCTCGAATAATCGGTCCTGAGCCTCGCGTTTTTGGTTAACCGTTCATTCTTTTCTTTTATCCCTAAAACACTTTAATTAACTTGGACAAAATAAGGGCAGTTGGGATTAAACATTCTGGCGCAACCCTTTGAACAATTGATTCTTATCGAGCGGTCGTTGTCCATCAAACAATTTTCTCAATTAATTTGATTGAAAAAGGACCATTGGAATCTAGCATTCTGGTGGAACCCCGAATGATTGATCCCGAGGCTTATGTCTCGTTCTCATTAAATGTTCGTCATTCACCCATAAAATACATCCAACGCATCAAACTTCTTTTTTTCGTCATGCGATTGATCTTAAAACCTTTTCATAAACGAAAGACATCCTGTCTTAAGATGATGTAAAGCAATGCTTCGTCCATAATTGTTGAGTTGAGACAAGTGACGTTTTTCCGAATGTTGATTCGTAAATCCATTCGATGTGTAGTATACGTCTGCTCCTCATCTGTTTTGGGTAAAACAATATTTTTCGTCGATTAATACAATATAGTTTTCGCTAAAATCGACCAACAAACAAACATTTTCTACCCAGAACTACGTAAGCCTTGAGTTCTCTATTGAGATACGTAGAAGCGGGATTGCGAAATCTTGTCAGACTCATTAATAAAAAACTTAGGTTTAGTCCCCTTTATTGCAAAAATCCAAAAACATCTTCTATTTTCTTTTGATCCTATTATTCTTTCCCTCATAATAACTTGAGAAGACTAACATAAGCTAACATTCAAAACGAAACTAACTAAACGGTTCCCGTTGAATACAACGGACGTGAGGGGTGTTAATACCTTCCCCTTGCGTAACCGACTCCCGAACCCTGATTTGGTTGCAACTACCATAATCATTGTCGTTCTTTCTTGGGTTTTATCGATATTTTCCCTTTCCTTTTTAGGAATAAATATATGTTCGATGGCGACTTTGTTCAGTACATCCCGCGAGCGTGCGATTGCGCTCCGCGAGCGTTGTGTTCTCATTTTTCGACGTACGACAGATGGCGACTCTGCTGGGGTCAGGAACATCCCTAAGTGAGTCAACCCTAGTTCAGTTAAGTTTTCGTATGTGTGTTAGCTTTGTTAGTTTATTTTTATTCCTTTGTTATGTGAATTCTATCCCTACTTTATCGCATTTGTATATCTGTATATATGTTCATATGTGGGCTTTGGGATTTTTGATATCATGAATAACGCTCTACACCCGAGCTTTAGAAAAAGAAGAGAGAACACATAAGTTTAGAATTGGAAGTTGTGTAGTGTTAGTCCCCAAGGGCCACTCCTCGCGTGTTTAGCATGAAGACTCCCCTAGAGTAGACCTGTTTGTAGATCTCGTTATAAGACATCTAGCCTGTCGCACAACGTTGATTCATGAAGGGTCCATGACTCTAGGAGCCCCTCCTAGAACCAATTTCTACTTTGGTGGTTGTGTAATGTTGGACTCCAAGGGCCTCTCCTTGTTGCACCCAACATGAAAACCCCGCTCAGAAGAGACCTTTCGTCACTCTTGTCATAAAGCGGCTAGCCTGTTGCATGATATTGATACGGTTATGGTCCATGACTCTAGGAACCTTATCAAAAATGTAGAAATTATCCTGTGAGTGGGTTTATGGGTAACCAACTTAGAACTATCTATTAAGAAGCCTACCAAATAAGGTGTTTTGAGTTACCTTATGATATCCCAAAACCAAATACCATGCATTCATGATCATTTGCATAACATCATGACACTCATACAAAATTTTGTTTTCAGGGAATTTTTAAATACGCAATTGCTAGCACAAAAAGTTTGTAATGGGTTCAGAAAGAAGGAAAGCATTACCATTCAAAGCCAAAATGCCAGATATTGCCAACATATCAAGACTCTTGAATGAACTTCCTGCATGCTTCAGGGTTACTTTGCAAGGAAAGTTTGGCCAGATTTTGGATTTCCTCTCAGTAGATGTTCAAAAACCAGCCATCACCGCTTTGGCTCAGTTCTATAATCCTCCGCTTCGAAGTTTCTTATTCCAAGACTTTCAGTTGACTCCAATCTTGGAGGAATTCGACCGACTCTTTGGATTTTCTATGAAAGGAAAGACATCGTATAATAGAATTGGTCAGGTACCTGAGGTAGAGATGCTAGCCCTTGCACTCCACATCCCCATATCTGATGCATTGGCTAATTGGAAGAAAAGGGAGAATCTCTTTGGTTTTTGGAGGGCTGATCAGTGCATTTTGATGCACGTTCTTTCATGTTTGTACTTAAGCATTTCTTCGGTTTGCTTTGATTATTTTTATGTTTTAATGTGTTTTCATAATTTATGTTATTTTTGCACTTATTTAATTTTCGTATTTAATTTTCAGCATTAGCAGCTTTCGCGAGAAAAATCATATCTTGAGCTAGGAGTATCGGATTGAGACATGCTACCAGTTGATGGAAAGCTAAGAAAAAGATCTACAACTTTTGTTCAGAAGTCGAGAGCTAAATCAGACTATAGAAGGGCCAGAAAAGTCATTGAAGTTGCAGCATTAGTTTTATTTAAGTTTTGGGTCATTAGTTTTGGGCTTGGGTTATGTTTTCGATCCAGTTGGGTTGTAAACCAAATTCCTTGTTTTCCATATACCTAGCAGCCGCATAACATTAGGATGAGGACTATTCACAAAAGACTTGAAAGCTTTGGCAAGAATTCTCATGAAGAACTAATCGATCCAAACAATTTGCTGTATTCGGGTTCCGATACCTTGAGATTTTAGTAATTCTTATTCAGGTTTTTTATTCCTTTCAATATTAATATATGTATTTTGTTTGCTTAATCCGATTTACATATGCTATATTGATTTAATCTGATTGATTGTGTGATCCTAACTATAGTCACGATTTCGTTTGCTTAATTCGTTATCGAGTCCGTTTAATTCATGTTTGCTTAATTCATGAAACTTAATCTCGTTTGCTTAATTCGGATAATAGGAACATACAACTTATACTATCAATTGCGCTTGTCAGTTGATATTATAATCGAATAGGAATAGTTAATCTGCGGCTGGAATTACGATAGTCGATGATAGGCAAAGACCGAATCAGTAAATTGTTGCTACAACTTATTTCAATAATCACTTATTTTAATCTATTTTTTTATTGAATCCTAAACCAACCAAAACCCCATTAATTATTACTATCATTAGTTAGTTCATTCAAGAATCCTTGTGAGAACGGGGTTTTGGTTGGTTTAGGATTCAATAAAAAAATAGATTAAAATAAGTGATTATTGAAATAAGTTGTAGCAACAATTTACTGATTCGGTCTTTGCCTATCATCGACTATCGTAATTCCAACCGCAGATTAACTATTCCTATCTGATGCTTTCATCCAGCATTATAAGTATAACATGGATATGGCCCCGGATAAGAGGCAATTGCTCAGCATGTCCCAGAAAGATAACGAGTCTTTTAAGGAATATGCACAACGATGGAGGGAAGTGGCCTCGCAAGTTGAACCACCCCTTGTTGAGAAGGAGTTAGCAGATTGGTTCATGGATACACTAAAGCCCATGTTCTATGAAAGGATGGTGAGTAGTGTATCAGCAAGTTTCTCTGACTTGGTTGTCGTGGGCATAAAAGTCGAGCTTGGATTGAAGAATGGCAAAATGATAACCACCACTGAAACATCCGGTAATAATGTCAAAAAGTTTTCCGGAGGTTTTTAAAGAAAGAAAGAGGGTGAAACAAACGCAGTGTCGACCAGTCAAAGAAGGAGTCACTTGTGGAAGAAGCAACAACAACAAATTGCTCAACAATAACCAACTTATCCAGTGCAGTATATTCAACAACCGTATGTGGCAGCAGTCACGCCAACTTTCAACCAATCATAAACTCCTGTCTATCAACCTATTCAACAAGCACCAGTATACTAGCAAACACTCATTCCATCCGCTTATCAACAACCAAGGGCACAGGCTCCGCGTACACAAAATCTTCCAAATCAAAATAGGGTACAAAGAGGAAGACCTCATTTCGCTTCAATCCCTATGACGTACATTGAGTTATACCCATCGTTGCTGTAGAAAGGGTTGGTGACTCCCAGACCTTTGGGTCCCTCGCCAAATCCTTTACCTCCATGGTTTAATCAAGATGTCCATTGTCCTTTCCATGAGGGTGCCCCTGGGCATGATTTAGAGGGATGTTATGCTTTGAAGCATATTGTGCGAGAGTTGGTTGAGAAGAAGATCCTTTCATTCTGAGATGTTGGACCCAACGTAAAAAGTAACCCTCTGTCGGTGCATGGTGATGTTAATGCCATTGAGGATGTTTCTGATGTTTGTATAATAAAAAATGTTGAAGATGTTAAAACTCCATTTCTAGCACTCCATGCAAGATTGGTGGGAGCTAGTTTGATTGATACCTCTCACGACGACTGTGAATAATGTGTCGTTTATCCAAGGGGATGTAAAGTGGTACGAACTGATATTCAAAACTTGATGGATCAAGGTGTTTTGCAAGTTTGTGGTCCTACAACAAACGAGGAAGTTTTAGTCATTGAACCCTTTTTCAATCTACCAGAACCCATTGAGATAACTTATCAAAGAAAAGATGTTGTTCATCCATCACCCGTGGTAGTTTATATGCCTACCCCTTTTCCCTTTGAAAGCACCAAGGCAGTACCTTGGAAATATGACATAATTGTGGTAGATGAAGTGATAGATGAAGAACCCAAAGATGTTGAAGGTGAGAAAAGCTTGGAGAATGTTGACACCAATATCACTAACATCGCAGGGACAAGCAAGATGACCCGCAGCGGTCGGATTTATACTCCCGATGTAAATATAATCCCTCAAGAACCAACAAGGGAAGCTACAACTGCAAATCCTACCCCAGAGTATGGAGGGGTACAGCCGGCAGTGCAATCAGATGAAGCGATTGAATTTCTAAAAATGATAAAGAAAAGCGACTACAAGATAGTCGATCAGTTACATCAAACACCGTCAAAAATATTTATCTTGTCCTTGCTTCTAAATTCCCAAGCTCATAGGGAGGATCTACTGAAAGTGCTTGCTCAAGCTCATGTTACCCAAGATATAACGGTTGGCCAATTTGATGGGGTGGTTGCCAATATCACGGCCTGCAACACTCTAGGTTTCAGCAATGAAGAGCTACCCAAGGAAGGGAAGAATCACGACCGCGCCTTACATGTATCCATAAAGTGCCAAGAAGATGCTCTGGCCAGGGTCTTAGTTGACACTGGATCGTCCCTCAATGTTCTACCAAAGAGGGCACTTGCTAAATTATCTTACCAAGGTTCGGAAATGAAACCTAGTGCACTTGTGGTAAAAGCATTTGATGGTTCTCGAAGGATAGTAGTTGGGGAGGTAGAGCTGCCAATCCAAATCGGACCGTACGTATTCCCATCCAATTTCCAAGTCATGGACATAAATCCCGCTTATAGCTGCCTTTTGGGACGTCCATAGATACATGCTGTTGGGGCAGTGAGTTCTACTTTGCATCAGAAAATGAAGTATATCATCGATGACAAGCTCGTCATTGTCTCGGGTGAAGAAGATTTTATCATTAGTCAACTCTCCTCTTTCCGTTATATCGAGGCTGATGAAGATGCCTTAGATAACTCTTTCCAAGCACTTGAAATATCCAATGCCACACTTGCATAAGTAAAGGATCCTATTGAGAAAACCAGTTTGTCGTTCGCCTATTTGAATAATGCAAGGTCAGCAGTTGAAAGTGGAGGTCCTACAGGTTGGGGGCAAGTCATCAATGTCAACGAGAAAAATGATCGTTTTGGTTTGGGGTACAAGCCTTCTGCTAAGGAAGGAGCCCTGGTCCCTGCAAAGGACCGCATACGGAGCATACAAGAAGTTTTCCTAAGCACAAGATTTATCCATGGGGATCAAGTTGGCGCAGTTGAAGATGACACTGAAGATGGAGAAGCATCAAATCTGATATACCGGTGTGAAGCAGCCTTAACAAATTGGGAAGCAATTGAGGTTCCAAAAGTTTTTCCTGTGTCAAAGTAATTGTGTTTTCCTTTATTTTTTTGAAAATCCTTAGCTCTGCCCAAGGCTAACGGATCCTTTGTAGGGCCACTTTAAATTTCAAAATCATTATGACAAATAAAGAGCATTTTGTTCAAATTCTTATCGTTCATTTATTTGTTTTTCTTTTCTTAAAATGACAATCCTTTCAAAAACTACAAAAATACTTTTAATTCTTTTGCATTTTATTTCCACTTTTCTAAAAAATCATCATTTAAAAAACATGCAGAATAATCAATAAACCAGTTGAATTCGATTACCCCACTACATCCTATAATTTTGAACTCCCCATCTACCAAGCGGAAGAGGATAGTGAGGAAGATTGTGATTTCCCTGAAGAATTGGAAAGGCTACTCGAGCACGAGTCAAAGGCCCTTCAGCTGCATCAAGAACCAGTGGATACAATCAACCTTGGCACTGAGGAAGAAAAGAAAGAGGTCAAAGTTGGGACTACACTTGGGGCAAGCATCAAAGAAAGATTGATCAAGTTACTACAAGAATATATAGATGTATTTGCTTGGTCGTATCAAGATATGCCAGGTTTAGATATTGATATTATTATCCACAAGCTACCACTACAGCCAGATTACCCACCAGTGAAGCAGAAGCTCCAAAGAGCAAGACCCGACATGGCTCTAAAAATTTGTGACGAGGTGAAACGTCAATTTGATGCCGATTTTCTAGCAGTTGCGAAGTACCCTCAATGGGTAGCTAATATTGTACTAGTACCCAAAAAGGATGCCAAGGTAAGGATGTGTGTTGATTACAGGGATCTAAACAAAGCTAGTCCAAAGGACGATTTCCCCCTGCCACATATTAACACTCTGGTAGACAACACTGCTAAGTTTGCGATCTTCTCCTTTATGGACGGATTCTCGGGTTATAATCAAATTAAGATGGATCCAGAAGACATGGAAAAGACCACATTCATCACCCCTTGGGGAACATTTTGCTACAAGGTAATGCCATTTGGTCTCAAAAATACTGGGGCAACTTACCAAAGAGCAATGGTCACTCTTTTCCATGATATGATGCACAAGGAAATTGAGGTTTATGTAGATGATATGATTGCAAAATCCCAAAGTGAAGAGGATAATATAGATCACTTGCAAAAGCTATTTGAGCATCTTCGGAAATTTCAACTACGGCTGAATCCTGCTAAATGCACCTTCGGTGTCCGATCTGGAAAGTTGCTTGGTTTCATTGTTAGTCAACAAGGAATTGAGGTAGATCCAGACAAGGTTAGAACAATACAAGAAATGCCTGCTCCACGTACAAAGAAAGAAGTTAGAGGATTCCTGGGACGTTTGAACTATATCTCTAGGTTTATATCTCATATGACCGCTACGTATGAACCTATATTCAAGTTGCTTAGAAAAGATCAAGCAGTTGAATGGAACTCCGATTGCCAAAGGGCTTTTGAGAAGATTGGGTAATACCTGCAAGAGCCCCCTATTCTAATTTCACCTGTTCAGGGGAAACCACTCTTTATGTACTTAACTGTGCTTGAAAAGTCAATGGGATTTGTGCTGGGACAACATGATGAAACCGGCAAAAAAGAACATGCCATCTACTATCTGAGCAAGAAGTTTACCGATTGTGAAACCTGGTATTCACTCTTGGAGAAAACTTGTTGTGCTTTAGCATGGGCCGCTCGCCGTCTAAGACAATACATGATTTGTTACACTACTTTGTTGATCTTAAAAATGGATCCAATAAAATATATCTTTGAAAAGCCTGCTTTAACTGGAAGACTCTCCCGTTGGCAGATGTTGTTGTCTGAGTATGATATCCAGTATGTATCCCAGAAATCCATTAAAGGAAGCGTGTTGTCTGATTACCTGGCACACCAGCCTGTTGAAGACTACCAGTCGTTGAAATTCGACTTTCCTGATGAAGACATTATGGTAGTAAAAGATTGTGAAATCCCAAGACTTGTTGAAGGACCTGAACCCAGATCTCGGTGGAAGCTCATGTTCGATGGTTCCTCCAACTACATGGGGCATGTCGTAGGAGTTGTTCTATTGAATCTGAATGGTGGATACACTCCTTTCACAGCAAGGTTGTGTTTTGATTGCACAAACAATATAGCAGAATATGAGGCGTGCATCCTAGGCATTGAAGCAACAATTGACCTCCGAATCAAAATCCTCGAAGTATGTGGAGACTCAGCCTTGGTGATATACCAAGTCAAAGGTGAATGGGAAACTCGTGATACCAAGTTGATCCCATATCGTGCCTATGTCATGGAACTAATAAAATACTTTGACGAAATCACTTTCCGTCATATCCCGAGAACTGAGAACCAAATTGTTGATGCTTTGGCTATGTTGGCTTCAATGTACCAAGTTAGATTCCATAATGAAGTGCCTCTCATTCAGATAGAGCGGAAAGTTGAGCCTGCTTATTGCCAGTAGGTTGAAGAGGAAGCCGATGGTAAACCTTGGTTTCACGACATCAAATGCTTTTTGCAAAACCAAGAATATCCAACAGATGCAATAACCCTTGACAAGAAAACATTGAGGAAGTTAGCATCCAAATTCTTCTTAAGCAATGATGTGTTATACAAGAGAAACCACGACATGATTCTGCTCAGATGCGTGGATGGACATGAAGCAGACTTGTTGATCAAGGAGATTCATGAAGAATCCTTTGGAACTCATGTTAATGGATATGCCATGGCCAAGAAGATTTTGAGAACTGGTTCTTACTGGTTGACCATGGAATCCGACTGCTTCAATTATGCTAGAAAATGTCATAAATGCCAAATCTATGCCGACAAGGTACACGTGCCTCTGACCCTACTAAATGTTTTGACGTCACCTTGGCCTTTCTCAATGTGGGGCATCAACATGATTGGCGCCATCGAGCCTAAAGCTTCCAATGGTCACCGCTTTATCCTGGTTGCCATTGATTACTTTACCAAATGGGTAGAAGCCGCCTCTTATGCTAATGTGACAAAACATGTGGTTGCACGGTTCCTCAAGAAAGAGATTATTTGTCGTTATGGAGTTCCAAGCCGGATCATTACAGATAATGGGACGAATCTGAATAATAAGACCATGAAAGATTTATGCGAAAGCTTCAAGATTGAGCACCATAACTCTTCACCATATCGTCCAAAGATGAATGGCGCTGTTGAAGCTGCTAATAAAAACATCAAGAAGATCCTGCAGAAAATGGTGAAAACCTATAAGGGTTGGCATGAAATGCTACCCTTTGCACTGCATGGATACCAAACTTCCGTCCGCACTTCAACAGGGGCAACCCCATTCTCTTTGGTATATGGGATGGAAGCGGTTCTCCCAATTAAAGTGGAGACACCTTCAATGAGAATCTTGATGGAGACCAAGCTAGAAGAGGCTGAATGGATTCAAAACAGATTTGATCAGTTAAACCTCATAGATGAGAAGCGAATGACTTCTTTGTGCCATGGACAGTTATACCAAAAACGACTCAAGAGGGCTTTTGACAAGAAAGTATGTGTTCGGGAATTCAGAGAAGGAGACCTCGTGCTCAAGAAGATCTTGCCACTACACAAGGACTCACGTGGGAAGTGGACTCCTAATTATGAAGGCCCGTATGTTGTGAAGAAAGCCTTCTCCGAAGGTGCCTTGATTCTCACAACTATGGATGATGAAGAGCTTTCACACCCCGTGAACTCTGATGCAGTTAAAAAATACTATGCCTAATAAAAACCCGCTAAGTCAAAAACTTGAAAGGGAGATTTAGGCAAAAAAAGGGTATCCCGGTGGATCAAAAACCCGAAGGGGCGATCCAGGCAAAAGTTAGGGATGAATAAAAAATGATAACTCGCTAAGTTGAAAACCTGAAAGGGAAACTTAGGCAAAAAAAGAGCTTCCCGGTGGATTGAAAACCCAAAAGGGCGATCCAGGCAAAAATTAGGGGCAAAAGGCATAAACTACATCAGTTGTTACTGATCGACACAGAAGAATCAAAGGTGGAAGATCAGTGAAGTTACTCCCTTTAGAAGCAAGGTTTTGGGGAGTCATAGTTATTAGGGATATTAGTGGTCACTGAATTCAACATAAACTTTCCTCATTGCCATTTTCAAAATTGTAACATTCCATGGAGCTACGCCATTTGTGTGCTACCATCCTTGAATAAAATACAAGTTTTGCCTATCAATCATTGTTAATTGTGTTCTTCTATGTTTTTTGTTATGCAAAGTGTCATTTATTTGTTAATAATGAAATTTTGAAACTTGAAAAGAATTTGAAATTTAGTGAAAGGAACAAAATTACTTTGATATATGTGAAAATCAAGAGAAAATCATTTATTTTTCCGGAAGTCTCAAGGTTGCAGAAGCACTCCTAGATCACCAACAAGAATCTCCATGGAGCACAACCTATTAATCATAGGGAAGGATGACCCTTTGGCTAGTTATAACTGTCAATTTTAATAGATTTTCCTCTAGATACGCCTATTACTTGTACTGATTAGAGTTATTGGTGTTGAGGAATCAAAATCTCTATAAACAGTCCCTACAAACTCCCATGATCATTCATATATCATGCATAAAACAAAAAAAATCAAATCATGCATGGTTCAAAATGTACTTTGTACTCATTTGCATTGCCCATTTGGTCTCGTCGTTGATCATTATCCCTTGACCCAAAGTCTAGTTGTCATTGGCACTCCACCCAAAGTTCAATCATAATGGGAATCCTGAAGAATTCAGTTGTCACTGGTGTTATCTCCAATCCGATTGTTATGGGTATGTCTAGTTCAGTTTTCATTAATATCTTGTCGGAAATCCAATTGTCATTTGGTACCCTTAAAATCTAGTTGTTACTAGTATCATTTCAAGAGCTCAATTATCATTGGAGTCTCTAGAATTCAGTTGTTACTGCCGTTATCTTAAAAAAAAATCTAGTTATTACTAGTATCATTTCAGAATCTAATTGTCATCGGTATCTATTTAAAGTCCACTAGTAACTGGCGCTTTATTCTTAAAATCCAATTGTTGCTGGCTTTCTAAAAAAAAGTCCATATATAACTGGCACTCCGTTTGAAAATCCAATTGTGATTGGTACTTGAAGTTTGGCTATCACCAACATCATTTAAAGTCCAGTTGAAACTATCACTAATCCGTTATAAGCTGGTTGTAATCCATTGCCTACGGTCCAAGTCCAATCATCGTTGGCATATACAGAGAGTTTGATTACCCTATCTTTCCTGATGGTTCCTATAAAGTCATGTATGACTCATCATTTTAAGGAATTCCCAGAAGCTTGGATGTTATTTTAGTTAGAAATAACTCCAATGATGTTTCCCTTGGTTGATTTCTTGATAAAGAGTCATCTTATCCTTTTTACGTGGATGATCTTCTCGTAAGAAGACTCCTAATCTGTTTTGTATGGATGATTTTCTAAGTAAGAAAACTCCAAAGTGTTCTGTGGATAATTTTCTTGTAAGAAAACTCCAAAGTGTTATGTGGATAATATTATGGTAAGAAAACGCCACTATGTTGCATGGATAATCTTCTTATAAGAAGACTCTCGTCTATTCTTGTCTTGGATGAATTTCGTGTTAGGAGTCTCCAAAATCTTTGATCGAATGAATTTCTTATGAGAAATCTCCAAAACTGTCAGATACATTCTAAAGTGTCGGGTCATGTCTGAACCTATTGATAAAATCATACTTTGAATATTCCCGAACATCTTTTCCCCAACAATTTGTCATCCCCAGTATGTCTTCACCCATTGGTCTTTGTCATTTTTCCTACGGATCACCAATGTTGTATTCCCAATATTTTCCACAAGTTTGCTTATCATCCATCATAAAAAAAATCATGCCAGGGCTCATCATATCCCCAGCAAACCAAAAAGAAGTCTTTCAACTTATAGTATAATATATCATCACATCTAAGGGCAAAATTCGGGTCTTTTGTATTTAAATACCTTTCACTTTGGATACCATGAGGATTATCATCACTCATGCCATCTAGTAAAAATATTTAAATAGGGGCAACTGTCATACCCTAAATTTTGCCCCGCCTAAAGACATTCATTTATCTTTCAAGCATCTGTATTTATCAATTTGCATCCATTCATATTCATAAATTATTCTATTTTTTTATATTTTTATTTTAATGTCATTTATTTAATTTTCATTAGAATTTTTTATATTTATCCATTCATATAAAAAATAGGATTTAATTGATATACACTGACAGTGTAAAATTTTTTTACACTGTCACTTAATCACAACCAATCATTTACTTAAAATATTTGACTTTTATTTTAAACATTTAAAAAGTGATACAGACGGACGATTGTGATGCATTGACAGTGTAAAACTTTTTACACTGACAGTGCATAACAATTAATCTCCAAAAAATATGATCTTCATTCATAAGCATTCATATTCATAAATTATTCATATGTTCGCATTTTTGGAAATTAGATTATTTTTCTTTTTTTTGCTTTGTCTTGGTATTATTTTTAAATTTCTAGCAATAAAGTCTTTTTATGTTGTGTTTTTGTTTAAATAGGTAATAACAAGTTAACTTTTGTTTTGCAATTAAAAATTAAGACATAATTTTATTTTATTTTAAAAATGATTAATTATAATTTTTTATTTTACATTTTGTTCTACAATTTAAACTTGTTTTATAATTTGCTTCCTTCATTTGAATTTTTGGGTCACACTTATAATTAGATTTCTTTTATTTATTTTAATTTTAAAAAAATGTTTTTTCCTTATTCTTTTTCTTTTATATATAATAAAACCAATAAAAAAATGGAGGATTTAAACAAAAAACAACAAACATTATTTCACAGGAATGTTCAAACTAGTTACTACAATTTATAGATTTAGTTTCTTTTATAATTTAGTTACTTTTTTATATACATTCAGTTTTTCTACACATTAGTTTACAAATCCAGAAGGGTTCTTTGTCCTATTACATCTGTCTTTGAGCAGAAGGACTCTTTTTGTCCTGTTGTTGAACATTAATTACAGAATAACACAGTTAGCATATTTCTTAAGTAAAACATATTTCTAAAAGTCAATTGCATAAAGGATAGAGCAGGGTATCATCATTTGAGCAATTCAACCAAGGAATTTAATCAATCAGAGATCAAAATAAAACCATTTCAAAAACCAGATTATAATCTATCAAACTCTAATCTCTTTATATATATATATATATATATATATATATATATATATATATATATATATATATATATATATATATATATATATATATATATTATATATATATATATATATATATATATATATATATATATATATATATATATATATATATATATATATATATATATATATATATATATATATATAACAGAGGGGAGGGAGAGAGAAAAATAACCCACGTATTAGAATTCTGGAAAACTCTAACAGCCATAATACACAGAACCAAAATCAGTTCAACAAAAAATAAAATCAAGTACCTTGAGTTGGGCCTTCGCAGGAGCTACATCTGGATAGAATCTCCTTCATCTTCTTGTGATTTTTCATGAATATTTGCCTTCATTAACTTGTAGTTCGATTGATGTTTTGATTCCAGGATGTTTTTGCTGATTCGATTTTGTCTTGCAAAGTGAGGTTGGAATTTGGCCTTGAGAGTTCCATTGTTTTGTTAAGAGGAAATAGTTGCTTTAGGGTCATGAAGGTTGAGGTTTCAGTTTTAACATAGTTTGAAAGAAGAGAGCGATTTGACTTTACACAATTTTTTTAGCAGCTTCTAAGATGGTGTTTTCTATGGGAGAGAAAGAGAGTTCAGTTAGAGATAAAATTGTGTTCTGAGGGAGAAGTTTACAAGCGGCCATTTTTTTTGTTATTTTTAGGGTTACAGAATCACGTGTTATACTTGTGAACTGGGTCTGGGTCGATAGCCCGACCCACATGCCTTGTCTGCCCTAACTAGGTTTTGTTTTGGTCTTCCTTGGGTCTCCTGTAGTTCCCCATTGGCCCATTATTGGCTTATGGTGTTGTTTTTTTTTTTTTTTAAATATTTTATTTTCTTTATAATAACCATTAATTTTATTTTACAAATACTTTAAGTTAAAGATAAAAAAAAAGTTTAATAATATTATTTTAAATAACATCTTTATTTTTTTAAAAAAATAAATAAAAATATACGGTTTAGATTTTCAATTTATTTCCTTTTAATTTATTTCTTTAAAAAATATTTCAATTTCTTATTTAATAATTAGTAAAATTGTGTGTTTTTATTACTATTTCAATATCTATTTTTAACCAAGATAAAAATGAATAAAAGATCAAATCTTTTTATTATTAAATAAAATAGATTCAATATTTTTATAAAAATATAATTTTGAGTTTATTTAAAATAAATAAATAAATAAGATGATTGTTAGTAGAAACTTAGACTTTTTTCTTTATATCTATTTTTGGTTTTAATTTAGTTTAGATTTTTTAGTGGAAGTTTAGAAGTTTTCTTTTATTCATTCTTTAAATAATAAATAAAAAAATCATAAAAAATCATAATAATAAAATCATAAAAAAAATTCATTTCACTTCTTTGTACCTTTTTTTTGTTTAGTATTAATATTTATTTTATTTAGTTATTTTTAAATTATTTATTTATTTGGTCATCATTAATTAATTATTTGTGGCTAGTATTAAATTAGATAATATAATTAGTTAATTTATAAATAATTTTTTTTATCATTCATTTTAGTATTAAATTAAATTATTTATTTATTTATTAGTTGCAAATTAAATAAATTACTATAAGATGATATTGATCTAATAAATAGGAAAAGAAATCTTGGTCCAATACCAAGTATTTTCTAAATCTGATTAATTTATTTCTTTATCCCGATTCAAATGCTTTATTATTTAAGTTAAAATATTAAAATCCTTTTTTCAAATAACTCAAAAGAAGAGGACTATTGGAATCTAGCATTCCAGTGGGAACCCTCGAATAATCGGTCCTGAGCCTCGCGTTTTTGGTTAACCGTTCATTCTTTTCTTTTATCCCTAAAACACTTTAATTAACTTGGACAAAATAAGGGCCGTTGGGATTAAACATTCTGGCACAACCCTTTGAACAATTGATTCTTATCGAGTGATCGTTGTCCATCAAACAATTTTCTCAATTAATTTGATTGAAAAAGGACCATTGGAATCTAGCATTCTGGTGGAACCCCGAATGATTGATCCCGAGGCTTATGTCTCGTTCTCATCAAATGTTCGTCATTCACCCATAAAATACATCCAATGCATCAAACTTCTTTTTTTTCGTCGTGCGATTGATCTTAAAACCTTTTCATAAACGAAAGACATCTTGTCTTAAGATGATGTAAAGCAATGCTTCGTCCATAATTGTTGAGTTGAGACAAGTGACGTTTTTCCGAATGTTGATTCGTAAATCCATTTGATGTGTAGTATACGCCTGCTCCTCATCTGTTTTGGGTAAAACAATGTTTTTCGTCGATTAATACAATATAGTTTTCGCTAAAATCGACCAACAAATAAACATTTTCTACCCAGAACTACGTAAGCCTTGAGTTCTCTATTGAGATACGTAGGAGCAGGATTGCGAAATCTTGTCAGGCTCATTAAGAAAAAACTTAGGTTTAGTCCCCTTTATTGCAAAAATCCAAAAACATCTTCTCTTTTCTTTTGATCCTATTATTCTTTCCCTCATAATAACTTGAGAAGACTAACATAAGCTAACATTCAAAACAAAACAAACTAAACAGTTCCTGTTGAATACAATGGATGTGAGGGGTGTTAATACTTTCCCCTTGCGTAACCGACTCCCGAACCCTGATTTGATTGCGACGACCATATCATTGTCGTTCTTTCTTGGGTTTTATCGATATTTTCCCTTTCCTTTTTAGGAATAAATATATGTTCGATGGCGACTCTGTTCAGTACATCCTGCGAGCGTGCGATTGCGCTCCGCGAGCGTTGTGTTCTCATTTTTCGAGGTACGACAACTTCCATACACAATTTCTTCTTACTACTCATAAACCACAACAAATACCTCAACACACAAACACACTCCATGAACACTTCATACACCACCTACCT
This sequence comes from Lathyrus oleraceus, assembly GCF_024323335.1. Classification (NCBI taxonomy): domain Eukaryota; kingdom Viridiplantae; phylum Streptophyta; class Magnoliopsida; order Fabales; family Fabaceae; genus Lathyrus; species Lathyrus oleraceus. Next base: position 93,678,136 of record NC_066585.1, read on the forward strand.
CACAAAGCAAAAAACACAAGCTATATACCTCTTCCTCACTTCATCATCACGTCTTTACCCTCTTCTCTACAAACAACAAACCATAAAACTCACCTCCAAACTAACACAACCTTTTTTTTATTATTTACATACCATACACACTCAAATGTTTTTTTTCTTCACATAACAACCATAACTTCATACCCCTCTCACTCACTTTGTTCATGGCTACATAACACCACTCTTATTCAATCTCTTTTGTTTTTTCACTCCATATAGCACCTTCTAATGACACTACATCAACCACATTGTAAACAATAAAAACACCATGGAATCACTTCACAACAAACCTCATCGCACTCGACCTCTGCTCCTTCTCGCTGGAATCGAGCTAGGCAACTTCCGACACCCCCTGTGTCGCCTCTCCACGACCGTGCACCACAAACCTGTCGACACCACTGACGAATTCTGACCACTACCTCATTTCTCTTCTGATCGATATACTTTCTTCCCCTTTTACTTTCCGATTCGGTTCATGTTGAAAGAAAATGGAAGCTTGCTTGTTTTGTGTTGTGATCTTTGTTATTAAAAATGAAGAACTATTTATATTATGATTGATAAAAGGGAGATCGATTTTGTTGAAAGGAGTAAGGAGAGTTTTTCCATTTGCAGCCCAAAAGAGAGTGTGAGATATGTTGCTAGAACAAGTTTCTATCAAGCGTGTTTTTACGTTGTTGTTCATAGCCTGATTTTTTATTTATTTTTATTTTTATTAAAGTTGAAAAATTCAAGCAAGGGTTTCATTGTTCTCATTTATTTTACTTATAATAAGATTAGGTTAATAATGTTGAGAGATTGTTCTTGGGCTTGGTTTCCACATATAAGCTTAAGCCCATTAATGCATTCACACCCCTCTTATGTTATTTCTTTTATTTTTTATTAGTTTAATTAGTATTTAATTAATTAATTATTTATTTAATTGATTAGTTGATTAGATTTTAATTAATTGCTTTTAATTGCTAAGTGGACTATTTGATTAATTGTTTAATCGATCTCACTGTGTTAAGTCGATTAGTTAGGTAATCAACATTCATACTATCGTAAATAATCATACTCAATGTTTTGTACAAATTCAATTTTGCCGCATTTTTATTTGTTTAACTTTCACCATTATTTCAAAACCATTTTCTTCATTTAGTTGAGAAACACAAATTGAAACGCTTGACCCAACATCAAGTTATTTTCTCAAATAAAATCGAAAATGATTAACTTAAACACTTTAACCATTTTCAACAATAATGGAAGAAAAAAGCTACTTGGGTGTAATGTCTAAACATAGTCCTGTGTATTATACCCAAGCCGTAATAACTTGCAAGTCCAAATACTTGTTTTCCTCCAAAAATTCAAAATGCGTCTTCTTTTTCACAATAGATTGGATTAAAATGACTACTTTGGTGTAATTGATGAGTCGTCATACATTGGGTCAAACACTCGCCTAAAGGTCAAAGACTCACCCTAACAAGTGAGAGATGAAGGAGAAGGGCAATCCAAAACACAACGGAATTTAAAATGTCTCCTTTAGTGATCCTTACGAATGGACATGATCAGTGATATAATTGTTACCTCTTGTGGCGATTGTAACCTTTGATGCAGATCTACGGAGCGATCACGAACGTTGAACGATGACAACGCCTCTACTCAGTCCACACGAACGGATTCCTTCAATCTCAGTGCTAGCTGCTACTAATGAAGGCTTTGAGTGTGTGTGTGTGTGTGTGTGAGAGAGAGAGAGAGAGAGAGAGAGAGAGACGAAATTGCAACTGCACAAATGCTTCTACACAAGGGTTCTATTTATAGAACCACTTGTGTGGGCTGCAAGCTAAAAAGCCCACTCAAGTGTATGTGGCCCATATCTTATAATATGCCAAAATCACTTAAGCGCGTGGTACATTACCATATTTCATATTCTACTTAAGTACACCGTACCTTACGATGTTCTACAATTCACTTAAGGGCACCGTACATTACGATATTCCTTAGTTACTCTATCTCTCATCAATCCGTCCTTTTGTGTGTGACCCTGTAGGTTTTTGCGGCATTGACAATTATATTAAATCACGTATTTAACATAATAAACAGTGAGCGGTATCTAGCAACACATCACTGCTACCCAAGACACGAAAATGTCATGTGATCTGACAAATCCTTTTGTGATAATAATTATATGTACAATTACCCTTTTGCCCTTATGTCTATATTGAACACAAGGCATAGACCGTGTCATCCTTGTCCAGTTCAATATTGGGCCCGTAGACATTTATCCTGTTACGCAAGATGGGCAAATTTCATCTAGGTCACTCATGTCCCTTAGCACGCTTTGTGGAGTACCCATCAATTATCTTTATGGTCATCCAGTTATGGACAATGTTTGATCAGCAATAAGGCACTCGACTCTACATCTAGGGTCCATAGTGGTTTCGGGTCGAAGGGTGGTATACGCCATTATCACCATGAGAATAACTCATGATTAAGTTACACTTGATGCATTAAACGGACTATCTATTCTAGGGACTTTATTAGACAAACATAATAAAGAAAAAGCCTTTTATTATTAATAAATAATTCGATACAAGTACCAAAAGTATTCACCAAAAATCTTAAGGTGATAGGTGTATGGATCTTCTTACTTATAAAGTGCCCAACCTCCACTTTTCTAAGCAATATGAGACTTAGAACTCACAATTGTTTCTCAACACAACTCAGAATTGTTTCCCAATAATCTCCCCTCAAGTGTGATTCCATCCATTATGCTCCCCCTCAAGCAGAATCTCTTTCATCCATATTTTTGTACCACTGTTGAGAGACACCCTTATCTCATCATGAGTACTTTAACGGAACATGTCACCTGTCCATTATATCAGGAAGACTTTCGACACAAGGAGTCAGTCCCTTACTCTAAATAGACTTTGATACCACTGACGGGCCATCATGAGGGGGAAACATTCACATTGGGCCGAACACTCACCTGAAGGTCAAAGACTCACCCAAACAAGTGAGAGATACACCACATATTCACCCAAAACCTTAAGGTGATAGGTGTATGGGTCCTCTTACTTATAAAGTGCTCAACCTCCATTTTTCTAAGAAATTTGGTACTTAGAACTCATACTTGTTTCTCAATACAACTCACACTTGTTTCCCAACAGTAATATCCAATCATAGTCTTGAATACTAGACCCAAATCGTAATAGCTTGCAAGTCTGAGTGTTCGTCTTCCACTTAAAGCACTTATAAATATTCCTAACATTTTCATAACAAAATGGATTAAAAAGACTACTTGGGTGTAATTTCCAATCATAGTCTCAAGTATTATACCCAAACAGTAATAGCTTGTAAGTCCAAATACTCGTCTTACAACCCTAAAAACAATCAATCACATTCAAACGTTTTTCCTTTTGGCATAAACTTCATACTCTTTTTTTAAAATGAAATATGTTTCATCTCAAGACGATGCAGAATAATGCTTCATCCACTTATATGTGTGAGTGAGCTAAGCAACATTTTCCCACAAATATTGATTTATAAATCCATTATGTCGTGTTGAAAACACCCTCTCCTCTAACTGTTTTGGGTAAGCAATGTTTTCCATTCGATTCCGACAAAATGTCGTTTGCTAAAATCGACCCACAAACAAACATTTTCTACTCAGAATTACATAACTTTGAGTTCTCCATCGCACCCAGAGATACGTAGGAGCAAGACCCACAATCTTGTCAAACACCTTAATAAAAAAATTGCGACCCATTTCTTTTTCTCTTAGAATTTTTAATAACTTGAAAATAGCTAAAACTTTTTTAAGATAACAATCATGCACAAAATTAATTAAATGGTTCTTGTTGAGTACAACAGATGCGAGGGGTGCTAATACCTTTCCCTCGCATTATCGACTCCCGAACCCGATTTAGTTGCGATGACCATGTCTTTGTATTCTTTAAGAGGTTTTATAGATATTTTACCTTTCCCTTTCTTGGGAATAAATAAAGTTTGATGGCGACTCTGTTTATCACCCCGAGCGTGCGATGCACTCATTCTTCATCAGACACAAAATCCAGCTTTGTGGAACTAAAAACTGGTAAATGCAATTTCTTCACAAATACTAAGTTTTTCATCTTGAACTTCCATAAATGGTAATTAAAACCATTCAAAAATACCACTTTCATCTTTGTATTTGACTCCATCATTCAAACAAGTAACATAGCCCTTGACCAAGAGCCTCGTTGCCACTCTGGTGGGAAATTAAGACACAATAATATACCAATATACAACGAATATAAAATTCCCCACACTCGTAGGAACCTTGAGGATCAACAACAAATATAAGATGACACATTGAACAAATAAAGGCACAAAAGAACATCGATATTTTAATGTGGAAAACCCCTCAATATGAGAGTAAAGATCACGAGTCATCCAGACCAAAGAAATAGCTCCACTGTAATCAATTAAGGATATAAGAGAGTCTTAAATTAATTCACAAACTGGTGCTAACAATCGCAAATCACAAAGCAAACTGACTTACAAATAAAAATAAAAGAGCTGAAAGATTACCCAAATATGCAGATATCTCTCAGCTCAGACCTCGTTTTGAAATTACAAATGGTCAAAAGTTAGATACTAATGTTGCAAACATGCCCTCTAAATTTTAGCTTGATCCGACGATTAACAAATATAGGATCATCGATTTAGTGAGACTGGTTGCAGAAAAACAAGAATAAGTTTCTCTCCTCTTTTCTCTCTTTTGGATCCTTATTTTATCTCTATCTCTTTCAACCCTAAATTGATCCTCACCACTTAAATGAGCGAGACAAATGGGTTAATCACATTTGTGACTTTCTCCACATAGGAAGGGAGCACATACCTAATAAATCTCCCCCTTACAACTATGTGGAGGAAATCGCCAAACTGACGACATCCCAACAAGATTCAAATTTCCCTATTGGTAATGCTTTAATCAACATATCATAACCATTATCATATGTATGGAATTTAGCTAACTCCAACAACTTAGCATCTAAAACATCACATATTCAATTATATCTCACATCAATGTGTTTGGACCTATTATGAAAATTCAGATTCTAACCAAGATGAACAATACCAAGCTTCTACAAAAATTTCTTCAACAATAGTAACTCTTTGCATGCTTCGGTAATGTTAATGAACCTAACCTCTATGTTATACAACGTTACACACTTTTGCAATTTGGACTGCCAAGCCACAACTCCCTCACCCTACAACTTCGAAGTGGACTTTCTGGAACCAATGTCTCCATCCTACCAAAGTCAGAGTACCCCACTAGAGTAGGCTTATTTCCTTCAAAAACAAAGCCTCGCAAAGTAGTACTACAAAGATACCTTAAAATCCATTTTACAGCATTTCAATGCTCTCTGCCTGAACATGACAAAAATCTACTGACTGTACCAACAACATGTGTTATATATGGTCTTATACACACTATTCCATACATCGACCTACCCACAACCGATGCATAATGAACATATTTCATATAAAATGCTTCATCGTCACTTGAAAGAATTTGATTAGAACTCAACTTGGAATGAGTAGCAAGAGGAATGCTTATCGCCTTAGAACTTTCCATTTTGAATCTTTTTAGAACTCTTTATATATAATGTTCTTGTGATATCCAATGTTTCTTCTCTTTTATATCATGCATGATTCTAATGCCAAGAATCTGTTTATCCGCTCCCATGTCTTTCAAGGAAAATGGCTTTCCCAATTGCTTCTTTAACCAGTTAATGTTAGAAGTGATTTTCCCTACAATAAGCATATCATCAACATATAACAATTGGATAATAAAGTCATCATTAGAAAAAATTCTAACAAAGACTCAATAATCTGAAGTAGTCTTCTGGTATCCTTGATCATATATAACACGCTCAAAATTCTTGTACCACTGCCTTGGAGCTTGCTTCAATCCATATAAATTATTTCTCAACCTACACACATGATTTTCTTTGCCTTTAACTTGAAAACCATCAGGTTGTTTCATGTATATCTCCACCTCCAAATAACCATGAAGGAAATCCGTTTTCGCATCCATTTACTCAACCTCTAAATCAAGAGTAGCAATCAAACTCAACATGATTCTAATCGATGACATCTTTACAACAGGTGAGAAAATATCATTAAAATCAACATCATTTCTTTAACGTAAATCTTTCACCACTAATCTGGATTTACATCTTGGAGACTTAGAGTTGCTCTCATGTTTAACTCTATAAATCCACCTATTTTCCAAAGCCCTTTTTCCTTTAGGCAACTTCAATAAATCATAAGTGTGATTATCATGTAATGATTTCTTCTTATCATGTAATGAATTCAACAAATTTTGATTTCCGTCACTTTCCATGGCCTCTTGAAAACACTTAGGTTCACCCTCACCAGTCAAGGTTACATACTCATCAAAATTATACCTTATAGAAGGTTGTTTATTCCTGTTAGACCTTCTAAGTTGAACGTGAGATAATTCAGGAGCTTCACCAATATTCGCATCCTGTGACATATTGCTATCCCCTTCACCATCATTAGTTAGAATATTTTCCCAAGATCCAAGATGTTGATCATCAATATAATCATATGGCTCACTATTATGATTATCACCACCAATAGCATCCAGATTATGACTAGGCAACTGAACTAGATCAATATTAGAAAAATTGATATCTTTCTTGGGTGTATCCTTCTTTACCTTATCAATGTATTCAATAGTTTGGTCTTCCACGAACACCACATCGTGACTTCAGATAAGCTTCTTCACTACAAGATAACACAACTTGTAACCAAACTCATGTTGCCCATAGCCGATGAAGATACATTATTTTGACTTTGCATCCAACTTAAATGTTTCATCCTTTGGAATATGCACAAAATTATTACAACCAAAGACTCTCAAACGATCATACTTGACATTCTTTCCAAACTAAATTATGTCAGGAACTTCACTATTTAAAGCAACAGTAGGAGTTAGATTAAGAACATGCACTGCCGTGTAAAGTGTCTCACCCCAATAGTGATTAGACAACTTAGCTTCAAAGAGCATACATCTTACTCTCTCAATTAGTGCTCGATTCATCCTCTCTGCTAAACCAATCAATTGAGGAGTTTTATGATGAGTCTTTTCATGTGCAATACTGTTGATTGTGTTTTTAAGTGTCGGGTTTTTGTTATCGTCTCCACAGGGATTGTGAGATATCACCGCCTTTCGGCAGTTGTTTTAATTCTTAGCTTAAGGTAACAATGGTTTTTGGTTTTAGTCACGGTATCTTGCATAAAGGTGTGATAAAATGCGGTAAAAGATTTGGTTTTAATATTTGAGAAATATTTCCAAAGTTAGGGTTCGACGATCACTTTGCATGTATATGTTCGATCAACAAAACTTATAAACTCCTTTAGATGATAAACTATTTCACAAAGTCCTCCCAATGTGTTTATCTCTAACACACATTGTGAGTTTTCCCATTTTGATCCATTATTTATCTCTAACACAATCTATCAAAATGATAACTTTTTGGTTCAACCTTATGGTGAACAAAATCATTCATTACTATCTCTAGCTAACAAACAAGATTGGATGAAAACCTAGGTAAAGAGTTGGTAAACATCTCTCGATCATAAACCAACACAAAGAGTTTTCAATAAAACAAAGTTTTCACCATATATTCACCATTAAAGAGTTTACAAATGAAGATCATCCCATTTACACACAAAGTTAATGATCATCTACATCTAACCTTGACAAAATGAAGAACTTAGCTACTCATTTTCATGGTAGCTTGGTCAACAAGTTTCGGAAGAAGGTTGATCAACATCCGAGTCGAATAATCGAGATTGTATGGGAATCCACCTTCTTTTTGTGAAAGATTGTTAAGAGATGAAGAGAAATGATTTCTAGGTCACAAAGTATCTCTAGAGCAATGCTGGAAAAATATCTCAAAAGTACAAAAGTATGGAAGTGTAAAGTATGGCTCCAAAAAGTAGCCCCTGCTACTTATAGTGCTGCTACTGAGCTGTCATGCTCGCTAGGCGAGCAGAATGGCTCGCCTAGCGAGCCCCAAAATGAGGCACCTGAGGCACCTGCGCCTAAAGAAATATCCTTTGCCAGATTGGCATGTTCGCTAGGCGAACAAATCCTTCGCTAGGCGAAGCCCACGCTTCACCCTTCGCTCCAGCGAGCTTAGAAGGTTTTGCTACTGGAATTGCTCGCTGGGAGCTCGCTAATGGCTCGCCTAGCGAGTGAGTGCTGGCTGCGCTTTTGACCAAGTCTGGACGTGTTCGCTACACCCTTCGCTGGCTGCTCGCCTAACGAGTTTGTTGATGTTTGCTACTGTAAAATACTGGAGCTCTTCGTTGGGTTCTCGCTGGGTGCTCGCCTAGCGAGCTCTTCGCCACAGCCCTCGCCTAGCGAGCAAGCTGATGAATGCATCCTTTGGTCCCTTTGCCAACTTTCTTGTGCCTTCATTTTCTATTATTTCATGCCTAATTCCTGCACAATAACACACAAATCAAAGGTACCAAGATCATTTATCATTGTATTGCAATTCATCTAAAACAAAGGTGGTTTCGAACACTTTAGCAAGGAAATGGAGTGAAAGATGCCCATATTTGATAGCTCAAATAAGCCCTTTTGGGTATCTAACAACTCTCCCCAACTAGATTCTTGCTTGTCCTCAAGCAAAGTATGCCTCTTGAAGGACAAGAGGATTTGCATTAAGAAAAAGGTTTCTCCGAAATCGGATAAAACGGCTCAAACACAAGCGAATCAGTAGATACAAATTTCCAACGGTTAGAATAAAATAATACACAAGAACTAAATCTTAATAGCAATGCGAAATATGTATCTATCCACAACAATATTATCTTGAATGAATCACCCTATCTCTCCTCTTCGAATAAGGATTGAAGAAGTTACGCGTTTGCAACCGCGGGAATAATCTCACTCTTCAACAAACAATGAAGAAATCAATTCAATTCATACAATGTCTAACAATTATAAATGGTAATGTGGAAGCACGAAGATCACTAAGGACTTTTCGGTTGAAGCTTGATTAGGTTAACAAACAAGGGTCATTTCTAAGGCCATTGAAAACGAAATTGCCGATGCAAAAGAGACATTCACTGTACATTATTCACACATCTCAACTTCGTTCCATTTGTTTCTCATTTGAAACCTTCACAACTCTTATTTCACAACTCAATTTTTGTTTTTCACTATTTTTCTTCCAAGCAAGCATTCATTTTCATTTTTTCTATTTTTTCTTTTCTTTCACATCATATTTACAAAACAGATGTTTCTCTTTTCTATATTTTATATATATTTTTTTTATGCTTGCTCGATTTTTCAAGAGTTGTGGCACTTACCGATTCTCATTTTCGTTCTCCCCAACTTATTTCTTACTCACCCTAAGTGAATGCTCTTGACTTTTTACGGCAAAAGAACAATTATCAAAATTTTCCGGGTTGTAAGAAAAAAAAGATTTTTGAAATCTCGCTTTATTTCAAGCTGAGATTCAACTGTTTAAGCTCAAAGGGGTTAACGAATACTCTCTCTGCTCATAGGTAAGTTGTATTTGGAACTGGTTGTGCTCGATAGAAAACAAGTGCCTTGATCATTTCTAATTGCTTCCACATATTCACAATAATAAAAGACAAAGCATGAATCAAATGAATCAACAAAGCTTATTAGAATCCAGCATTTAAGTGTACAAATGGAGGTTTCCTCACAATTTGTGGTTTTAAGTCCTAGATGAAACATTCATTCAATTATGTTGTAAAAAGACAATATTCAATTACAAAAAAGAGTAAAGTTCTTAATGCATTCTAAAATTCTAGCCGGAGGTAACCATGTACCTTAGCATTATTCACTTGTTTATTTTTATCATTGCCATCCAAGCTCGGATGCACCTTCATTGGAACGTTCGCTACCAGCTCGCCTAGCGAAGCTGACAGACAACAGAAAATTTCGGGCTTCATTCTGAGCCCATTAGGTCATGAAAAAGAGCATTATAAATACCAGCACTTCAGTAATGAAAAGGGAGAACGAAAAAGGACGAAAGGAGAACCCTAGCAAGCAAACCCTCGCGCTCACAGACGGAAAACCCTGGAGGCTAACCCTGAGAATTCCGAGAAACCCTGAAGGAAAAGCCGGCGGCAGCAAGGTCACTTCCGCTCAATTCGATCCGGTCGGCCAATTCAAGGTTACAATTGCTATTACTACCTTATGTTCTTAATTTGCATATGGCATTATGATTAAATTTATGAAAATATCTTAAGTTTGTCATGTGAATTGTAGTGTGCACTTGAATACCTTAAATGATTAACCATATAATTGCTGTAATGAAAGCCATAAGGCATAAAATTGGTCGAAATTGTACTGATATCAAAACCAGAATCCGCAGTCGCTCGCTGGCACGTCGCTAAGCGAGCATGAAGCGAGTATTCGCTAAGCCTTCGCTAGGCGAGGCAGGCGCGAACCTGACAGTAGCCGACTTTTCTATTCTGATTTTTCACTCATGTTTTATCATAGCCAGGCATTGTTTATCTGATCATATTACTGTTGTGATTTCTTTTGCGGTGTAATCCTCGATTGCACCCTGATTTGGTATTCTAACCCGTTTGCTGAATGTTGCAAAGGTTCACACACCCCAGGAAAAGATTGTTGTTTAGGTCTTCCACTTTATTTGTGGGATACCCTTGTGAAGAGCTGCCCTAAATTGCTTAATTAATTTTAATGTATTAATTTTAATGTATTATTTTTAATGTATTGATTTTAATGTGGAGATTCACCCTAATTACCTAATTAACTTTAAAACATGGCCTCTAAATATGTGATCTTGGACCTCTCTTTTGCCCTACGGTATTACGGTATAACGGTCATGTCCCGCGAATGTAGGGATACACTTAGCAACGGCCCTTCGGTTAAATCATCATAAAATAAATCATGGTCCCTCGGATGTTGCCTTCGAAAATACGATTTTGTCCCTCGATGACCCTTTCGGTGTAGCCTACGGTTAAATGATGATCGTCCCTTCGAATGCTAAGGTATCCTTACAACTGTTGCCTTCAATGACCTATCGATGACCCTACAATGACCCTTAAACATCCAAAGGGTAAAATTACTTACTTCTCAATAGTGAGGACAGTTTTACCCTCATAAGGATAGGAAACGTTCATAACGACCTTAGGAAGGTATAACTCTCAATTACTGGATCATAACCTAAAATATTTTCAACACCTCACACCTTTCAAAACCTCTTTTGGAAAATCACCACTTGGTATACATTCATACTAGAATCATTACCGAGTTATATTTTTTTCAAACAACTTTCAAAACTAAACGAGATAACCACTTTGTATACATTCATACGAGAATCATTACAAAGTTAAACTCTCTTTTCAAAACATTTTCTAAGCCGTTCACAAGCACTTTTTCAGACAAGAAAAATAACATAAGTGATCCAGCAATTAAGAGCCCATGGATAACCATGGATACAAAGGGTGTTAATACCTTCCCTTTGTATAATGTACCTCCCGAACCCAAAATCTATTGAGGTCTTTCCTGTTCTTTTCCACCTTTCCTTATTGGATAAAAGAAAAGTCGGTGGCGACTCTTGCTATCCGCGACATTGCGATAAAAAGCAAAATACCCCAAGTCAGTTCACCGTATGACAGAACTGGCGACTCTGCTGGGGACACTTTAAAAAGAGAGGTTACCTTAAAAACAAGATCACTTATTCCAAATTGTCTGATTTACTTTTAAGGGATCGCTTGGGTATTTTTGAGTGAAAGATCCTACACCCGGATCTAGTGTACCTTAGGTAAGTAGCAATAGATCATCGCGACTATCCGGCGTATACTGGAATGGTTAAAATGATGGCTACGGTTAATGTGACACTTTGGATGTCCTGATGTTCCTCATGTTTACTTGAGGAAAAATTTGGCATCTGCGTGGTGTCATTAAAGCATTAACCAGACTTTTAGAACCCTAATTGACTCATCCTGGCCATTAGAAAGTAGTGAGATAACTGACTTCGGTTCCGACTGGGGTTGGTTGAGACTCGATACTACACTCTTTGAGATTGGACTTTAGGGAAGCTTCGGTCAACCACTTGGTGTTGCACTGAAGTGGACTTAAAGAAAGGTCGATAATTTGAGATCCTTCTAGAACCCGGTTACTATTCTAGGACAGGTTGAACCAACCAAACTTCAGTGGGGAGGGTACTTACCTATGGAACTCATGCAAGCCTTAAAACCTAGGAATGATGGTTGTGTGACTTGCTTGCGCTTGTTATTTATTTAACCTCATAACATCATAACATCATAACATCATGACATCATAACATTGTACTAACCATTTCAAGGACTTAGGGATTTAACTTTGCTCTGTTTTGTAAAGCTATGGCTCCCAGGAAGACCATCCGGATTAATCTTGTAGCAATCTCTCCTCAACTCAAGAACTTAGTGTCAGAACTTTCCGATCATGCCCAGTTCATCAAGAAACACGGTTCTCTCCTCAATTTGGTTACCACTGGTTTCAAAGAAGATATGATGAGAGTTTTATTCCAGTTCTTCGACCCTAAACATCATTGCTTCACATTCCCAGATTATCAGTTGGTACCTACCCTGGAAGAATTCTCCAGACTGCTTAGGATACCTATCCTTGATCAAATACCTTTCAGTGGTTTGGAAAAGATTCCGAAGCCTGAAGAAGTGGCCGCGGCTTTACACATGACAAAGTCCGATATTGAAACCAATTGCGTAACAAGAAGTGGAGTTAAGGGTTTACTTGCCAAGTTTCTGATAAATAAGGCTCGAGAATTCTTAAAGGATATGAATGTCCATGCTTTCGAAGATGTTCTAGCATTGCTAATCTATGGTTTGGTGCTATTTCCTAACCCAGACCAGTTCATAGACATGAATGCTATTAAGATATTTCTCACTCATAACCCTGTACCTACCTTGCTGGGAGACATTTTGCATTCCCTCCACACTCGTACCATGAAGAAGCAAGGGACTCTCATGTGCTGTATACCTTTGTTGTCTAGGTGGTTTATTTCGCACCTTCCTCAATCGGTCTTGAAGAACGAGCAGAATTTGAAATGGTCTCAAAGGATAATGTCGCTCTCCCACCCAGACATCTATTGGTGTCCTCAGTTCAAGGAAAATGTTACCATCATTGACCGTTGTGGCGAGTTCCCTAATGTACCACTCCTAGGAATAAGAGGAGGTATTACTTATAATCCTGCTTTAGCTCTGCGACAGTTTGGTTGTGCTCGAAGAGATGGTCCACATGAAATGATCATCGAAGGCATTGTGTTCGACTATGACAACGATTCCCAAGGCCTCCGTCAAAGATTTGTACGAGCTTGGGGCATGGTGAAGAGAGGTACGTTAGGACAGAAAAATTCTATTCCTATGGAACCTTATCTCAGATGGGTACGCGCCAGAGCTCGTGAACTTGTCATGCCATATCTTGCAATCGGACCTCAGATTGTCGAACCTGAAGCTGAAGGAGGTGCTCCTCAGATCATTCCTTATCCAGATATACCTACCAATGTTGAGGAACTAAAGATATCCTGGATCCAGTTGAGAGAAGAAAGGGATACTTTCGAGACTCAGTTCGTCGCAGAAAGGAAGAAAGTGTTAGAACTTACCAGTCAGCTTAATGAGGAACGAAGACTCAATGCGTATCTTCGCCCAAAAAGAAGCCTCCCCTGGGAGACTTGAGCTTTCATTGTATTTTTATTATTATTCCTTTTGTAATGAACATTGATCAAAGAAATTAGCAATAAACATTTCTCTCTTGTTGGTGATTTACGCAAAGTTAAATTCCAAAAGTCCTTGAAAACATTTCATGCATTGCATAACATAACACTGCATAACAGGTATTCTACAAGTTCAATGTTCTCACGGTCTTCATTGCAAACAGAAAAATGGATCTCGAACAAACTGTCAAAGATCTCCAGACTCAGAATGCTCAATTCAAGGAGATGATGCTAAGCTTATCCAAGGGGCAGGAGGAACTGAAGGCTCTTTTGCTCGAAAAGAAGAAAGACAAGAAAGCTGTGAGTTTCATTAACCCGGGAAGAAGGCGTAAAGGACAGGCCACAGGAGTCAAGTTTGGAATCCCGAATGGTCCAGAAGAGGGGGCGGAGAATGATTCAGAGGAAGAGAATGTTGATTTCTCCAACCCTGAGGATGACGATGAAGATTATGAAAATGAACAGTACTCTCCAAGAGATGATAAGTACAAGTTGCTGGAAGAACGTATGCTAGCTATGGAGGGTCAGAAGGCGCCCGGTCTGGATTTCGAAAGTTTGGGTCTGGTCTCCGATGTGACCATTCCTCGCAAATTCAAAATCCCCACTTTCACTAAGTACGATGGTGCGTCCTGTCCTCAGATGCATCTGAGAGCTTATGTGAGAAAGATTCAGCCGCATACCACTGACAGGAAGCTATGGATCCATTTCTTCCAAGAGAGCCTGTCTGGCACACAGTTGGAATGGTATTATCAGCTCGAGAGCTCTGACATCCGCACCTGGACTGATTTAGCAACAGCTTTCTATAAACAGTACCAGTATAATTCTGAATTAGCGCCTACTCGGCTACAGTTGCAGAATATGACTATGGGATCTAAAGAAAGCTTTAAAGAATATGCTTAAAAGTGGAGAGATTTGGCTGGCAGAGTCAAACCCCCTATGACTGACAGAGAATTGGTGGACATGTTCATGGGCACACTGACCGGCCCCTTCTACAGCCATCTACTGGGAAGTTCTTCATCAGGTTTCACTAAACTTATATTGACAAGTGAACGTGTTGAAAGCGGCATCCGAAGTGGAAAGATACAGGCGGCTACCTCTGCAAGCACCAAAAGGTCCTATCAGGGGAGGAACGAATCAAATGCTGTGTACGGTCAAAAGGGTCGTAACAAGAAAAACCGTGACCACGACATTGGAGCAGTTACGATTGCAGCACCACCATCTCAAAACTTCCAGCCCAAACAAGACAGGCCAAGAAGGCAGTTCACCAGGATCAATATGACCTTGGCACAGGCACTGCAGGGAATGCTAAAGGCAAATATGATCACCCTTAGAGATCCTCCTACAAATCCCAACACTACCTCTTCTCGTTATAATCCCAATGCCAGGTGTGCATATCACTCCGATAGCCCCAGGCATGATACAAACGATTGCTGGTCATTGAAGAATAAGATTCAGGATATGATCGAAGCTGGAGAAATTGAGTTTGAGCCTCCGGAGACTCCTAATGTCATCACTGCTCCTATGCCTAACCATGACAAGACTGTTAATGCTATGGATGACGATTCTCACATTTCCAATGTGGCGGACTTAACATCTCCTCTCCCGATCATAAAGAGGAATTTATTGCAAGCTGGTTTATTTCCAGGTTGTGCTGAAGATTGCAATCTCTGCATACTCCGGCCCGAGGACTGTTCGAAATTGAAGAATGGTATTCAACGGCTGATGGACGATCGTACAGTTCTCTTCGAAAGGATTCCTAAGGCGGAAAACCCTATTGAAGAAATATTTGTGATTGCTAGGTCCAAAGTTCCAGTGAAGATTACCGCTACCAGGGCGCCTGTGAAGATTACTGCTGAGCCCAGGGTTGCTCCCCTAATCATCACTGCACCTGGCCCGATCCCGTATTCCTCAAGCAAAGTTATTCCGTGGAATTATGGCGGTGATGTTTACGTCCATGGCGTGAAGCAAGTGGATAATGCTGCTAATACTAGTGGCATTGTTGGGACTAGTAAAATTACTCGAAGCGGAAGGATCTTCTCTCCAGAAATCTCACCTCCTGTCCTTGAAACTCGAGGAAAGGAACCAGTCAATCCTTCTCAGTCAGAGACACCGGTCGAAGTTACTCCCGAAGATGTTGCCAAACAAGAAATGGAAGAAGTGCTGAAAATCATTCGCAAGAGTGATTTTGATGTGGTAGAACAGTTGGGTCATACCCCGTCTAAGATCTCGATGTTATCCTTGCTGTTATCTTCTGAATCTCATGCCAATGCATTGATAAATTTCTTGAAGACCGCTCATGTACCTCAGGAGACATCTGTCGATCAGTTCGAACATTATGTTGCTCACTTGGCTGTTGACAATGGCCTAGGCTTTTCCGACGCTGATCTGACACCAGCAGGAAAGAATCACAATAAAGCCCTGCATATCTCCATTGAGTGTAGGGGAATCACTTTGTCTCATGTGTTGATCGATAATGGCTCTTCCTTGAATGTGTTGCCAACAACTGTGCTGGATAAGCTGGACTGTAAAAGCATCGAACTGAAACCTAGTGACATTGTGGTACGTGCTTACGATGGTGCGAAGAGTGTTGTCCATGGCGAAGTAGTCCTCCCTATCAAGATAGGACCTCAAGTCTTCAATACCACCTTCCATGTAATGAACATTCGTCCTGCCTATTCCTGCTTACTGGGACGCCCTTGGATCCATGGGTCAGGCGTTGTAGCCTCGTCTCTCCATCAAAAGTTAAGGTATCCCACAAAGGGCAAAATTGTCACCGTGTGTGGAGAAGAAGAGTACATTGTCAGTAGTGTGCATACCTTCAGATACGTCGAGATGGATGGTGAATTCATTGAGACTCCTTGCCAGTCATTTGAAGTAGTTCCTCCGACCAATCCTGTCCTTAAGCCAACTTCCTGTGTACCCAAGGTTATTCGTGCTCCTCCTGCTATGATTTCTCTAAAGGACGCTCAAGCTGTGGTTGAAGATGATGGTCGTACTGGCTGGGGTCAATTGATCGACGTACCGTACAAGTCTGACAAATTTGGCCTGGGGTTCAGCTCTGACAAGAGTCAAATTAATGCTGTAGAAGATGCTGACAGCGATTGCGGCCTGGATAGCTGGATTTTCCCAACAATTGGTGACGGACTCAATAATTGGAAGGCTGAAGACACTATCCCGATTTCCTTTAGTCAGGAGTAATTGTTATTGTCTATTTTAGTGTTGCAAATTTTTGTTTTTTTTTACAATTAAACTTCTCCAAGCATTGTGTCTATGCCCGGGGCACAATAGCTAATTTGTTAAGGGTTTTGTCATCTTCATAAGCATATTCATATTCAATAAATCAATGGACTTTTTGCATTCAAATATTGCGCTCTTTATCTTTTCTATCATCTTCCAAACGAGCTATGTTTTCTTACACACACTCACGTAACGAATTGCAGATCCATACCCACTCTGGATCCTGTTGACAATAGTTCTACTACTGTTCATTATGACTTTGAAAATCCGATCTACCAAGCCGAGGATGGAAGTGAGGAAGATTGTGAAGTACCTGGAGAACTTGCCAGACTGTTACTGCAGGAAGAAAGGACTATACAGCCACACGAGGAGTCAGTTGAGACTGTAAATCTGGGCACTGAAGTAAACAAGAAAGAAGTCAAAATAGGAGCAGGCTTGGAAAACAGTGTCAAGAGAAGGTTGATTCAGATGTTGCATGACTATGTAGAGATTTTTGCTTGGTCTTATGAAGACATGCCAGGACTGGATACCGATATAGTAGTGCATCGACTGCCAACGAGGGAAGAATGTCGTCCTGTTAAGCAAAAGGTTCGTCGCATGCGTCCTGAAATGTCTGAGAAAATCAAAGCCGAGGTGATGAAACAATTTGATGCAGGTTTTCTGGCTGTTACTTCTTATCCTCAATGGGTTGCTAATGTGGTACCAGTGCCAAAGAAGGATGGTAAGGTGCGAATGTGTGTAGATTACCGAGACCTGAATAAAGCGAGTCCCAAGGATGACTTTCCACTCCCGCACATTGATGTTCTGGTAGATAACACCGCTCAACACAAGGTGTTCTCATTCATGGATGGATTCTCAGGTTACAACCAGATTAAGATGGCGCCTGAGGACATGGAGAAAACTACGTTTGTGACGCAATGGGGCACGTTCTGTTATAAAGTAATGCCATTTGGTTTAAAGAATGCAGGGGCAACGTACCAGCGTGCTATGGTGGTTTTGTTCCATGATATGATCCATCATGAAATAGAAGTATATGTGGATGACATGATAGCCAAATCTCATACTGAGGAGGAACATCTCGATCATTTATACAAACTGTTCGAGAGGTTGAAGAAATACAAGTTGAGGTTGAACCCGAACAAATGCACCTTTGGGGTAAGGTCCGGCAAACTCCTGGGCTTTATTGTCAGTGGTAAAGGGATTGAGGTTGACCCGGCCAAGGTGAGAGCTATTCAAGAAATGCCAGTTCCCAGTACAGATAAAGAAGTCAGAGGTTTCTTGGGACGCTTGAATTACATTGCCCGATTTATCTCCCATTTGACCGCCACCTGCAAACCCCTCTTCAAGCTACTGAGGAAAAATCAAGAGATGATATGGAATGAGGAATGTCAAGAAGCTTTTGACAAAATCAAGAAGTATCTTCAAGAACCTCCAATTCTGATGCCACCAGTTGAAGGAAGACCTCTAATCATGTATTTGACCGTGTTAGAAAATTCAATGGGGTGTGTGTTGGGGCAACATGACGAGTCTGGTCGAAAAGAGCATGCCATATACTACCTTAGCAAAAAGTTTACCGACTGTGAAACAAGATACTCACTGCTCGAGAGAACTTGTTATGCTTTGGCCTGGGCTGCTCGCCGACTAAGACAGTATATGTTGAATCACACCACTTTATTGATTTCTAAGATGGATCCTATCAAATACATATTTGAGAAACCCGCTCTCTCCGGAAGAATAGCAAGATGGCAGATGATCTTAACAGAGTATGACATCCAGTATACTACTCAGAAAGCAATCAAAGGAAGCGTGCTAGCTGATCATTTGGCTCATCAAGCGGTGGATGATTACCAATCTATGAATTTTGAGTTTCCAGATGAAGATGTCATGTTTGTTACCAATCATGAAGAACATGGACCGGATGAAGGACCCGCACCGGGATCCCGATGGACTATGGTTTTTGATGGATCTTCTAATGCATTGGGCAATGGTGTTGGTGTGGTAATCATTTCTCCCGAGGGTTACCATACGCCTTTCACTGCTAGATTATGTTTTCATTGTACCAATAATATGGCTGAGTATGAAGCATGTATTTTGGGACTCAAGGCTGCTATAGACCGGCGGGTCAAGTTTTTGAGTGTGTACGGAGACTCAGCATTAGTAATCAGTCAGATCAAAGGAGAATGGGACACTAAACATCCGAATCTCATCCCTTATCGAGAGCGGGTGTTAACATTAATCCCATACTTCGAAGAGATTACATTCGAACACATTCCACGAGAAGAGAATCAGTTGGCAGACGCATTGGCTACCATGTCATCTATGTTCAGAGTCAGATGGGGCAGCGAAGCTCCCATGATCACCATTGAACGGTTAGATGAACCAGCGTATTGTTATGAACTTAACGCTGATGGAGTAGAGGAGAAACCTTGGTTCCACGAAGTAAAAAGATATTTGGAAACTCAGGAATACCCTGAAGAGGCATCCATCAATGACAAAAAATTCCTGAGGAAGTTCTCCGCTAAATTCTTTTTGAGTAATGGATTATTATACAAACGTAATCATGATTCGACTTTGCTTCGCTGTGTGGATAAAAAGGAAGCAGAAAAGATTATGGAAGACATGCATGATGGTATTTTTGGGACTCATTCTAGTGGGCATACGATGGCCAAGAAGATTCTGAGATCAGGGTATTATTGGTCTACCATGGAAGCTGATTGCCATCATCACTCCAGAACCTGTCACAAGTGCCAGATATATGCGGATAAAGTACATGCACCTCCTGCTCCATTGAACGTGCTGACCGCACCTTGGCCCTTTGCAATGTGGGGCATTGATATGATTGGGGAGATTAAACCTACTGCTTCTAATGGACATCGCTTCATCCTTGTCGCTATTGATTACTTTACAAAGTGGGTAGAGGCCGCCTCATTTGCTTCTGTCACCAAGAATGTGGTGGCACGATTCATCAGGAATAATCTCATTTGTCGGTATGGCATCCCTGAAAGAATTATCACTGACAATGGTACTAATTTGAACAATAAGATGATTACTGAACTCTGCACGCAGTTCAAAATAAAACACCATAACTCTTCTCCGTACCGGCCAAAGATGAACGGTGCCGTAGAGGCTGCTAATAAGAATATCAAGAAGATCATACAAAAGATGACGGTGACGTACAAAGACTGGCATGAGATGTTACCGTTTGCTTTTCACGGTTATCGCACTTCAGTACGCACTTCGACAGGAGCAACTCCTTTCTCTTTAGTCTATGGAATGGAAGCCGTTTTACCAGTGGAAGTCCAGATTCCCTCTCTAAGAATCATGAAAGAGGCGGGCTTAGATGAAGATGAATGGATTCAGACTCGACTCGATCAGATAAACTTGATTGATGAGAAGAGACTTGCGGCTGTTTGTCATGGACAGATATATCAGAAGCGCATGACCCAGGCATTTAACAAAAGAGTCAAGAGACAGGTGTATCAAATTGGCGACTTGGTGGTAAAGCGCATCACTCTACCACAAGGTGATCCCAGAGACAAATGGATTCCCACGTACGAAGGGTCGTTTGTAGTTAAGAAGGTATTCTCTGGTGGAGCCATGATACTAGCCACAATGGACGGCGAAGACTTCCCACATCCCGTGAACGCAGACATAGTCAAAAAATACTACGCATAAAAGAGACCTGCTAGGTCGACGTACCTAGGCAAAAGTAAGGGCATCCCGGCGAACCAAAAGGTTCGGGCAAAAATTAGGGATAAACATAAAAAATGTGCACCCGACAAGTCGAAAACCTGAAAAGGCGGCTTGGGCAAAAAGGGGTATCCTGGTGGATTGAAAACCTGAAAAGGCGGTCCAGGAAAAAATTAGGGATTAAAGCGTATGACTATGTCCCGTTCTCAGACAGCTTCATCCAAGTTCAAAGGACTGAACAAGCTAATCACTTCTATCCGACAGCAGAGATGAGAGGCTTGAAGACATAATGGCAGTAGTGGAATTAAAGTCAATAGGACGTTTTCGGCATAGCTTTCTCTTTGTTTTCTTGACAATTTCCTCTTACTAGGATTTTTGTCTCCTTGTACACAAATTGCCTGTTTATAGGCCCTCTTTCGAAATCAATATAATTTTAGTTTCAAAAAAAATGCTCTTGTTTTACTTTCTCTGTTTTGTTTGCATAAACGTCCATTGATTTAATTCGAATTAATATATGCATTTGGATATGATCGATGTTTACCAAAAATGCGTGCATAAAATAGAAATAGCGATTACTACTAGGCTTCAGGATCGAGGAGAAGGTCTAACCATGCTTTCCAATGAATCCGTTGCTAATTCTATTCCCCAGTAAAGCCAGTTATTCCCCAAAAGCAATTGGCATTACTAGACAAATTGGTCATCTCTTCCACCCCCAGCCAGGCTTCTGTTAAATATTTCTACCCTCAGACAGAATCAAGTATCCTCAGCTAAGAAAGGATCACCGATACCAGTATCTCCCAACCAGAAGATTGAGATTTGTTTTCCCCAGTAGAGTCCTCTGGAAGAACTTTTCATATGCATAATTCATTCATTACATCATTTCGCAACATACGCATGCATACATTGTTCGCATTTAGTTTCAGAAGCATAAAACATCTCATGCATCATGACATGGCATGAAGCTGACTTTATTTTTCAGGTTAATTATCTTCCTGATACAGTCAAAATAGAGAGTCATTCAGACGGACATCTTCATCGATTACGTTCAGATTCAAATACATCTTTCAGATATACTCCATGTCAACATTCATTCTGACATCCTCCTAACGATGGCATCTATAAGCCCATCCCAGACATTTATTGCAAATACAACGTATACAAATACTATCAGATATAGCCTAGCGTACGGTTCATTCTGATTCAGCTCAACATATGACTCTTTCAACTCAGATGCGATCTAACGTACGATCCATTCCGACCTTCAACAACTCAGATACGATCTAGCGTACGATCCATTCTGACCTTCAACCACTCAAATACAGTCTATTGTACGACCAAGTTAGACCTTCAAGCCCTCAGATTCTGCTCAAATACAGTCTAATGTACGACCAAGTTAGACCTTCAAGTCCTCAGATTCTGCTCAAATACAGTCTAATGCACGACCAAGTTAGACCTTCATCTCCTCAGATGCTACCTAGTGTACGGTACATTTCTGAAGTGTAGTCTAGCGTACGACTACCCCCTTTTATCATCAGATTCAGCCTAACAGACGGCTCATTCTGCTCAGATACGGTCTAATGTACGACCCAGTTAGACCTTCATCTCCTCAGATGCTACCTAGCGCACGGTACATTCTGAAGTGTAGTCTGGCGTATGACTACCCCCTTCATTATCAGGTACAACCTAACGGACGGCTCAGTCTACAACTCAGATACGATCTAGCATACGATCCATTCTGATCCTTCACCCCCAGTAACGGTACAGCCTAACGGACGGCTCGTTCCGCAACTCAGATACGATCTAGCGTACGATCCATTCTGATCCTTTATCCCCAGCGGCGTATGACCCATTCTACTCCCCAGTGAAGTCGACAGCCTAATGAATGACTCACTATACGGTCTGGCGTATGACCCAGTGGCACCCATGACTTCGGATATCTTCTAACGTACGACGCATTCTGAAGCTCTCATCATCAAACTTCCTAGATGGCATCTTTAAGCCCATCTCCATCAAGACTAACTAATTGACAAGTGCAAATTTTTGGGGCGTTCTAAGTGTTCAATAATCTTCCACCTCCAGACCACGAATGGCGTACATACCATTCTGACTCTCTCGGTTCAAGAATATTGAACAGGGGCAGCTGTCATACCCCAAAATTTGCCCATTAATATTTTAAGACATTTTGCAGGGCATTCCGACTCATTTTTATGACACTGATCTTAAAGGAACAAAGGCCCAACTCACGAATGGCCCAATCCAGAAAATGGCCCCAAACTGGCCTGTTCGCTACGCGCTCGCTACACGCTCGCCTAGCGAACGTTCGTTACACGCTCGCCTAGCGAACGTTCGCTACCAGCTCGCCTAGCGAAGCTGACAGACAACAGAAAATTTCGGGCTTCATTCTGAGCCCATTAGGTCATGAAAAAGAGCATTATAAATACCAGCACTTCAGTAATGAAAAGGGAGAACGAAAAAGGACGAAAGGAGAACCCTAGCAAGCAAACCCTCGCGCTCACAGACGGAAAACCCTGGAGGCTAACCCTGAGAATTCCGAGAAACCCTGAAGGAAAAGCCGACGGCAGCAAGGTCACTTCCGCTCAATTCGATCCGGTCGGCCAATTCAAGGTTACAATTGCTATTACTACCTTATGTTCTTAATTTGCATATGGCATTATGATTAATTTATGAAAATATCTTAAGTTTGTCATGTGAATTGTAGTGTGCACTTGAATACCTTAAATGATTAACCATATAATTGCTGTAATGAAAGCCATAAGGCATAAAATTGGTCGAAATTGTACTGATATCAAAACCAGAATCCGCAGTCGCTCGCTGGCACGTCGCTAAGCGAGCATGAAGCGAGTATTCGCTAAGCCTTCGCTAGGCGAGGCAGGCGCGAACCTGACAGTAGCCGACTTTTCTATTCTGATTTTTCACTCATGTTTTATCATAGCCAGGCATTGTTTATCTGATCATATTACTGTTGTGATTTCTTTTGCGGTGTAATCCTCGATTGCACCCTGATTTGGTATTCTAACCCGTTTGCTGAATGTTGCAAAGGTTCACACACCCCAGGAAAAGATTGTTGTTTAGGTCTTCCACTTTATTTGTGGGATACCCTTGTGAAGAGCTGCCCTAAATTGCTTAATTAATTTTAATGTATTAATTTTAATGTATTATTTTTAATGTATTGATTTTAATGTGGAGATTCACCCTAATTACCTAATTAACTTTAAAACATGGCCTCTAAATATGTGATCTTGGACCTCTCTTTTGCCCTACGGTATTACGGTATAACGGTCATGTCCCGCGAATGTAGGGATACACTTAGCAACGGCCCTTCGGTTAAATCATCATAAAATAAATCATGGTCCCTCGGATGTTGCCTTCGAAAATACGATTTTGTCCCTCGATGACCCTTTCGGTGTAGCCTACGGTTAAATGATGATCGTCCCTTCGAATGCTAAGGTATCCTTACAACTGTTGCCTTCAATGACCTATCGATGACCCTACAATGACCCTTAAACATCCAAAGGGTAAAATTACTTACTTCTCAATAGTGAGGACAGTTTTACCCTCATAAGGATAGGAAACGTTCATAACAACCTTAGGAAGGTATAACTCTCAATTACTGGATCATAACCTAAAATATTTTCAACACCTCACACCTTTCAAAACCTCTTTTGGAAAATCACCACTTGGTATACATTCATACTAGAATCATTACCGAGTTAGATTTTTTTCAAACAACTTTCAAAACTAAACGAGATAACCACTTTGTATACATTCATACGAGAATCATTACAAAGTTAAACTCTCTTTTCAAAACATTTTCTAAGCCGTTCACAAGCACTTTTTCAGACAAGAAAAATAACATAAGTGATCCAGCAATTAAGAGCCCATGGATAACCATGGATACAAAGGGTGCTAATACCTTCCCTTTGTATAATGTACCTCCCGAACCCAAAATCTATTGAGGTCTTTCCTGTTCTTTTCCACCTTTCCTTATTGGATAAAAGAAAAGTCGGTGGCGACTCTTGCTATCCGCGACATTACGATAAAAAGCAAAATACCCCAAGTCAGTTCACCGTATGACAACACAAATCTGAAAATACAATAGAAATAAAACATAATATGAAAAATAAAATAAACTTAGCCCTCCAAGGACTCATAACCCTCATCACTACCGGCTTCAGAACCGGTAGCCTCATCATCATCATCATCAGCAGCAGCAGCACCAGAAGAAGCACCAGCTGCACCAGCACCCGCCCCCTCTCCAAACACAGGCCTGTCCACAGGCCAGTTTACACTTAGTGAAAGAGATTGATTGAATTTGAAGTGCACAGTGAGGTTTGCAATGCAATGTAACCGTTTAGGGTTTGAGTGAGATGAAAAGTGAGAGAGTGTTTGTGAGTGCTACAGTTCAGAGTTATAAAAAGAAAAATTGCACTTGGGCCCAAAAGAGTGGCTTGCTGAGAATTAAATGAGTGCTGCCACGCAGCGCTCGCTGCTGCTTCGCCTAGTGAGCAGCTAGTGAATCCGCTCGCTACTGCTTCGCCTAGCGAGCATCTAGCGAGCATGACAACATTTGCTTTTTCAAAAATACCATTCCTGGTACATTCAGCAAGGTTTAACAATTGGAATCCCAATACGACACCACAGAAAAACTGTAAATACTTACAATGTTGGGGTACCTCCCAACAAGCGCTTGTTTAACGTCGGATAAGCTCGACGGTGCGATGCTCACAGAGGAGCATCCAAAGAAATAGCACAGCTCTCGCGATCCACATGACCGCCGAGATAAACCTTCAAACGTTGGCCATTAACCGTCTAACTCTCCTTCTTTTCCATGTCCTCAATGACAATAGCTCCGTACTCCTTAACTTCTTTGACCCGAAATGGCCCGGACCATTTTGATTTCAACTTTCCGGGGAATAACTTCAACCTGGAATTGAACAATAAGACCAACTGTCCGGGCACAAATTCTTTGTTTCGAAGCTTTTTATCATGATATGTTTTTTACCTTTTCTTTGTACAACCAACTTGAGTGATATGCGGCATTGCGCATCTCTTCCAACTCGAGCAGTTGCACCTTCCTTTTCTCACCGACCAATTCCTTTTCAAAATTTAAAAATTTCAGAGCCCACAAGGCTTTGTGCTCCAATTCGACCGGCAAATGGCAAGTTTTACCAAACACCAATTGAAAAGGAGTGAGCCCAATTGGAGCTTTAAAGGCGGTACGGTATGCCCATAACGCTTCATCCAATTTTTATGACCACTCTTTTTTCGAATTTGACACAGTTTTTTCGAGAATTCTCTTAATCTCACGATTAGAGACCTCGGCTTGACCATTCGCCTGTGGGTGATACGGAGTTGCCACTCTGTGTGATACACCATAATGTTTTAAAATGCTTTCCAACAGTGCATTACAAAAGTGTGACCCTCCACCACTTATCAACACTCGGGGGTTCCGAAACGGGAAAATATGTTTTTCTTCAAAAAATTTATTACCGTTTTCGCATCCGCCCGAGGTGAGGCAATCGTCTCAACCCACTTAGAAACGTAATCAACTGCGACAAGCATATACTCGTTACCATAAGAGGGTGGGAACGGTCCTACAAAATCGATGCCGCAACAATCAAATACTTCGACTTCTTGGATGTTTTGGAGAGGCATCTCGTCTCTCTTACCAATCCCACCGCTTCTCTGGCAACTATCACAACTTTGCGCATGGGTATGTGTGTCTTTGAAAATAGTGGGCCAATAAAATCCTGATTGAAGGATTTTAGTGGCCGTTCTCACCCCATTATAGTGTCCGCCGTAAGGCGAGTTATGACAATGCCAAAGGATGCTCTGCGCTTCATCGCCAGTAACGCATCTCCTTAAAAGGTTATCACTACCCAACTTAAACAAGTACGGGTCATCCCATACGTAATACTTGGCATCTGAAAGAAACTTCCTTTTTTGGTTCGAAGTTAGGTCGGGAGGCACAAAACCACTAGCCTCGTGGTTCGCAAAGTCTGCAAACCACGACCTAACTTGAATTTTGAAAAGTTTTTCATCAGGAAACTCTTCCCGGATTTCCTTCTCTGAAGCGGTAACCTCCACATTAACTAAGCGAGATAAATGATCTGCCACCAAATTTTCCGATCCTTTCTTGTCTTTGATTTCAACATCAAATTCTTGCAACAAGAGGATCCAACGGATGAGCCTTTGCTTCGAATCCGGTTTGGTGAGCAAATATTTAATCGCCGAGTGGTCGGTATACACTACGACTTTAGACCCTATAAGATAAGACCTAAACTTTTCAAGCGCATACACTATTACAAGTAATTCTTTTTCAGTGGTGGCATAGTTAATTTGAGCCTCATTAAGAACTTTACTTGCGTAATGTATCGCATGAAAATTTTTCTCTTTTCTTTGGCCTAATACCGCTCCGATTGCATAGTCGCTCGCATCACACATTAGCTCAAAATTTAAATTCCAATTTGGAGCGACTATAATTGGAGCGGTAACCAATTTTTCTTTTAAAGTCTCAAAAGCTTGCAAACATTCATCGGTTAAGAGAAATACCTGGTCCTTAGCTAGCAAATTACTCAAAGGCTTAGCTACCTTTGAGAAGACTTTGATAAAGCGCCGATAGAACCCGACGTGCCCCAAAAAGCTTCGAATTCCCTTCACAATCACCGGAGGAGGTAACTTTTCAATCACTTCAACCTTAGTACGATAAACTTCAAGCCCTCTTGAAGAGACTTTATGGCCAAGCACTATCCCCTCGGTCACCATGAAGTGGCACTTCTCCCAATTGAGCACAAGATTGGTCTTCACACATCTTTCAAGCACCGTTTTCAAGTTTGCCAAGCATAAACTAAAGGAACCACCAAATACCGAGAAGTCATCCATGAAGACTTCCATTGTTTTCTCAATAAGGTCGGAAAAAATGGCTTGCACACATCTTTGGAAAGTCGTCGGTGCATTGCACAACCCAAAGGGCATTTTTCGGTATGCGAAAACTCCAAACGGACATGTGAAAGCCGTCTTTTCATGATCGGCCGGGTCAACCGCAATTTGGTTATACCCGGAATAGCCATCCAAGAAACAATAGTATTGTTGCCCCGAGAGTCTTTCGAGCATTTGATCCATGAACGGGAGTGGAAAATGATCTCTTCGAGTTGCGGTATTCAACCGCCTATAATCAATACACATTCGTCACCCCGTTGCAACTTTAGAAGGGATTAACTCATCCTTGTCATTTCGGATCACGGTAATTCCACCTTTCTTCGGAACCACATGCACAGGACTAACCCATGGACTATTCGAAATCGGGTAAATCATTCCCGCATCCAACAACATTACAACTTTCTTTCTAACAACCTCCTTCATAGTAGGATTTAAGCGGCGTTGTGGTTGAGCTACCGGCTTAAAATCCTCTTCCATTAAGATCTTGTGCATGCAATAGGAAGGACTAATTCCTTTTAGATCGGAAAGAGTCCAACCCATGGCTTCTTGATTTTTTTTAGCACATTGATCAAACGGGCTTCTTCATCATTTGACAAAAGGTTGCTTATGATGACCGGCTTTGCTTCGGTCTCATCTAGGAATACATACTTCAAAGTAGAAGGTAACATTTTCAATTCAATAGACGCTTTTTCGTCATTAACCTCCTTCTTCAAGTCTTCCTCCTCAACTTCCCACGGTTGTAGTTCGTTTAAACCATCAAGTTCCCTTAAGCATTCATCAAGAGCTTGCTCTTCTTCAACTGTGAAAACTTCAAATGAGTCATCAAGAGCTAACTCCATAGGAGATATCTCATGAATATGCTTAGAAACCTCCAAAATTGCCTCTTCGATCACATCGATGCGAAAGCTATCACTTCTATCTTTTGAATGCTTCATTGCTTCGAATAGATCGAAAGTAACTTCTTCATTTTGGACTCTCACCTTCATCAAACCGTCGTCAACGTCTATCATCATGCGCGCGGTTTTCATGAACGGTCGGCCCAGAATGAGCGGAGCATCATCATCCTCTTCCATATCAATAACAATAAAATCGACCGGGAAAAAGAATTTGTCGACTTTAACCAAAACATCTTGGGCTACGCCATGAGGATGGATAGTCGACTTATCGGCCAATTGCAAAGTCATCCGGATGGACTTAATTTCAATGTTGCCAAGCCTCTTTACAATAGACAATGGTATAAGATTAATGCTTGACCCCAAATCAATTAGTCCTTTTCCGACATAGATATCACCAATTTTAACCGGCAAAGTAACTCGTCCCGAATCAACCTCTTTTTTCGGAAGCGTCCTTTGAATGATTGCACTACAGCTCGCATCTAGGATAATGGTCTCCGATTCCGTATATCTCCGCTTTTTTGTAAGTATGTCTTTCATGAATTTGGCATACTTGGGCATTTGCTCCAATGCTTCGGCAAACGGAATATTGATTTGCAGTTGTTTGAAAATATCCATGAACCGGGCGTAATGCCGTTCATTCTCCCTTTTAGATGGAGCATGTGGATAAGGAAGGTTTTGGATTGGAGTAGCGCTTACTACCTCCTTTCCTTTAGCAACTCTAGAACTTCTCGCTCTTGGCTTTTTCACTTCCTCCCCCATTACTTCATCACTCTTATTTTTCTCAATTTCCACACTTTCTTTCTTTTCAACTTCACCATTCTTTTTGTTCTTTTCAACTTCTTCCTCACTCCACTCCCCCACTTCACCATCAATATTATCCTCCAATATTTCCTCCTCATTTTTCTTCTTTTCCTCTCTTTGTTCACTCTCATCTCTTTTTTTATTCTCACTAATCAACTCCCTTCCACTTCTCGTCGTGATCGCTTTACAATGCTCTTTAGGATTTGTTTGCGTGTTCGCCGAAAAAGATGGATCGGGTTGTTGTTCCACTAGTTGCTTAGCAAGTTGTCCAACTTGAGTCTCGAGATTTTTTATTGCCGCATCGTTGCTCTTTTGATTAGCCATTGACATTTTCATAAATTGTGTCAATGTCTCTTCTAACTTTGAAGTTACGACCGGCGGTTGTTGAGGTTGATAAGGATTTTGGGGAGGGTTTTGACGGCTAGAAGAACCACCCCCATAACCTTGGTTATGGTAATAGTTACTCCTAGGTTGGAACCCTTGATTCCCTTGGAAGTGTTGTTGTTGATTTTGAGGATGTGGTTGATAAGGTTGTTGTTGTTGTTGTCTCGGTTGGTAGTCTCGTTGGTTCGCCATGTAGTTCACTTCTTTGAACCCGGGAGGTGGAAAAAATCCGGTGTCATGCTCACCTTTGCAAAGCTAACAACAAGCTATTTGTTTAGCTTTTGAAGGTTCTCTCAACTCTTTTATTTGCTGCGTTAAGAGTTCCACTTGTTGTGAAATGAGTTTGTTTTGGGCAAGAATGGCATCGTTCGTCCCAAGTTCAAGCACTCCCGGCTTCTTCAAAGAGTTGCCTCTACTTTGACTTTGGAGATCATTTAGAGCCATTCGATTTATGATATATGTAGCTTCTTCGGCGTTTTTAGACAATAAAGAACCACCCGAGGTAGCATCCAACAAAGTCTTGCAGTTTGGTTGAAGTCCATTTTTGAAAATATGGATTTGAGTTAATTCATCAAAACCATGCCCTTTACATTTCCGAAGCATGGATTTGAATCTTTCCCACGCCTCATTTAATGATTCGTTGGTTCCTTGTGAAAACACTGAGATGGCCGTCTTGGATTCCATGAACCGGTTGTGGGAGAAAAATCTTTCGATGAACTTCTCTTCCAACACGTTCCAATCTATCATGACGGCAGGTGTTTGATCTAAGTACAAATCTTTTGCTTTGCCGAGCAAAGCATGGGGAAATAATCTTTTGAACAACGGTAGCTCTTGAGCTTGATCAACTCCGACTGCTATCTCGTAAAATTTGGTGAGAAAAGCAAAGGGATCTTCATGGTCCATTCCGGTGAATGGACTTCCATATAGTAAATTAAGAGTTCCCGTTTTCATCTCGGCTTGCCTTCCCGTGTGGTTGGCAAACTGAGCAGTATTCCTTGGACTGTTTACACATGGAGTGGAAATGGGCGGTGGTGGTGGTTCCATGATAGGTATGAACGGTGGTGGATGTGTGGTAGAAGAACTTTCTCCTTGTTCTTATCGTTGTCTAGCTTGTTGCCTCCTTGCGGTTCTTTCGATCTCGGGATCAAAAAGAAGTTCGTCCACAGGAATCTGCCCTCGCATAAAACGAAAGTTGCACACTAAACCAAACAAATTACAAGTACAAGTCAAAAATTCGAAAGCTAAAAATTAAGCAACTATTGCGATGCTCGCAATATCAATTCACAATCCCCGGCAACGGTGCTATTTTGTTGATTGTGATTTTTAGTGTCGGGTTTTTGTTATCGTCTCCACAGGGATTGTGAGATATCACCGCCTTTCGACAGTTGTTTTAATTCTTAGCTTAAGGTAACAATGGTTTTTGGTTTTAGTCACGGTATCTTGCATAAAAGTGTGATAAAATGCGGTAAAAGATTTGGTTTTAATATTTGAGAAATATTGCCAAAGTTAGGGTTCGACGATCACTTTGCATGTATATGTTCGATCAACAAAACTTATAAACTCCTTTAGATGATAAACTATTTCACAAAGTCCTCCCAATGTGTTTATCTCTAACACACATTGTGAGTTTTCCCATTTTGATCCATTGTTTATCTCTAACACAATCTATCAAAATGACAACTTTTTGGTTCAACCTTATGGTGAACAAAATCATTCATTACTATCTCTAGCTAACAAACAAGATTGGATGAAAACCTAGGTAAAGAGTTGGTAAACATCTCTCGATCATAAACCAACACAAAGAGTTTTTAATAAAACAAAGTTTTCACCATATATTCACCATTAAAGAGTTTACAAATGAAGATCATCCCATTTACACACAATGCTAATGATCATCTACATCTAACCTTGACAAAATGAAGAACTTAGCTACTCATTTTCATGGTAGCTTGGTCAACAAGTTTCGGAAGAAGGTTGATCAACATCCGAGTCGAATAATCGAGATTGGATGGGAATCCACCTTCTTTTTGTGAAAGATTGTTAAGAGATGAAGAGAAATGATTTCTAGGTCACAAAGTATCTCTAGAGCAATGCTGGAAAAATATCTCAAAAGTACAAAAGTATGGAAGTGTAAAGTATGGCTCCAAAAAGTAGCCCCTGCTACTTATAGTGCTGCTACTGAGCTGTCATGCTCGCTAGGCGAGCAGAATGGCTCGCCTAGCAAGCCCCAAAATGAGGCACCTGAGGCACCTGCGCCCAAAGAAATATCCTTTGCCAGATTGGCATGTTCGCTAGGCGAACAAATCCTTCGCTAGGCGAAGCCCACGCTTCACCCTTCGCTCCAGCGAGCTTAGGAGGTTTTGCTACTGGAATTGCTCGCTGGGAGCTCGCTAATGGCTCGCCTAGCGAGTGAGTGTTGGCTGCGCTTTTGACCAAGTCTGGACGTGTTCGCTACACCCTTCGCTGGCTGCTCGCCTAGCGAGTTTGTTAATGTTTGCTACTGTAAAATACTGGAGCTCTTCGCTGGGTTCTCGCTGGGTGCTCGCCTAGCGAACTCTTCGCCACAGCTCTCGCCTAGCGAGCAAGCTGATGAATGCATCCTTTTTTGGTCCCTTTGCCAACTTTCTTGTGCCTTCATTTTCTATTATTTCATGCCTAATTCCTGCACAATAACACACAAATCAAAGGTACCAAGATCGTTTATCATTGTATTGCAATTCATCTAAAACAAAGGTGGTTTCGAACACTTTAGCAAGGAAATGGAGTGAAAGATGCCCATATTTGATAGCTCAAATAAGCACTTTTGGGTATCTAACAAATACCATGTTGCTTACAATAGGAACCAAATGGTCCACAATACTCTCCATTATTGTCTGAATGAACACATTTCAGCTTCTCGTCTGTCTTCCTCTCAACCAAAGCATAAATTGTTTAAACATTTCCAACACTTAATTTTTTGTCTTCAAGGCATAAACCCATAGCTTCCCGGAGCAATCATCAATAAAGATAACAAAATAAAGTAGAGGTTGGAAGTCCCACGTTGCTTCATAAAATACACAAGAGCCTACCAAGTTGAACCCTCAAGCAATACTCGACCTTCAAATGTCATCACATGAGTAGTATATTCCGGATTAAGATTGCAAGATCCAACTTTAATTTATTTCACATCAACACACTCTAAATGTTACATATAACTAGAGGATTTTAGATATGGTTGAAGTTTGTTAGATATAGTTACAACTTGATTAATATTGGTAATGAATGAGACAATTGTGATACTTATTTTGTATTTATTTATAATAGATATAAATATGATTTTGTCATCACATTTGGTATTTTAGGAATTTGCCACGCACGGGGAGTCATTGGATTGTGAAGATGATGTTCAATTTAGGGAAGATTATATAGAAACATTGGACATTGTCTAGAATGGTGAATCATCAAATTCTATAGAAATCAAATCTAATTTGGCTCAAGAACTCGTGAGGCAGAACTGATGAAAATACAACAGACCCTGCATTTGAGTCTATGGTGTTGGTCAGGGCCGACCTTGAGCAAGGGCAAGATGACCTTTAGCCCAGAGCCTCCAAATTAAGGGGCCTCATTTTGTTTTAAAAAAAATATATATTTAATATTAATTAAATAAATTATAAAATGAAAAATAAACATGAATTTGTCAATGATTCAATAGAAGCAGAACAAATTTGAAACCAACATGGTAGTCAAGTTTATGAGTTTGATCCTCTTGAACTCATATTTTTTTCTAATTACTGTTGCAGGTTTGATCCTCCTAATTTTATTTTATTTCTAATTACTATTGCATCCATTTTCTCAATGTTTCACCCATTCGTTCTAATTACTATTGCATAGTTTTTTTTTATTATTCTGATAAATGTTAATGATTTAAATTATTTAAAGATGAATAGAAAATATAAAAATTAAATATAATTGAAGACTTAATATTTTTTATTTCATTTTTTAATTATTTATTCTTTTTATTTTGTAATTGTTAATTTTTCATTTTTCTTTTTTATTTGTAATTTTATTTATTAATTGTTTAATGATCTTTTGGAGACACTAAAATATAAAGACTTAGTTGATGAATTTGCTTCAAAATAATATTTTGAGAAAGAATCTTTTTAAGTAATTAAAAAACTTAAGTTATATGATTTTTTTTATAGTTTAAACAATGCCCTTAATTTTTTTGTTGCCTTATTTGGTTAATATATAATTGTATTTTTTATACATTATTTTTAATTATTAAAATTATATTTATTTTTTATTTAGGCATTTTAAATTAGAATATGGTTTTTATATTGATTGAGTAGGTCCTGGATACTGACATGTGTGGTTATTTTTAATTAATTAATCATTTTAAAGTTACTATCATCATCGACATTTCGTTATCGTGTACGATGTTGGTGTCATGTGCGATTTTGAAGGCTTGCATACCGCTGAAGCTCTTGTTGGTTTTGTAAACATGGAATGACGTATTTATGTGAATGTACAAAGGGTTCTTGTATTCCTTTTCAAAAATATTTAACATAAGGTCGTTCTTTCTTTGTTAACTTCATCATTTCATACACATTTTTAGCAATACTTGCTTTTATACATTTTGAGTCAATATTATGAATACTTAGAGGTATAATCTAACCATCCTATGTTATTTTTCAATTTTATTAATGTCTTATAGATTGTTACTAATACATTATATATTTTCTTGATAGTTAGTCATCTTTTATGTTCTTCATAACATATTGAATGTTTTTAAACTTTATTCTCTTGACGCCAGTATTTGATATGTTATTAAGAAATGTTACAAAATATAGTAATTTTCATGTGTGACTAACTATATCAAGATTGATCCTAATACTTTTTTTATTATTTATTTAGGTCAGATGAGGAAGTAGTTATATCTAATGTCGACGCTGACGAATACAAGAATTTGACAGAGAAGTGAGTGCGGCAAGATCATTTTATTAACGAATACAAGAATGTTTTTTTTAATTGTATTTTTTATTATTTATCTTTGGCCTCTAAAAAGTAGAGACCGGCCCTGGTGTTGGCACTCGTCTGATGGAAGTCAACATTACACCTAATCCAATTGGTGAATCAAGCTTATTCAATTGGGACATGGCCATAAAATTAGGAGACCTTCTACTAAGATTGATGGCTATGTAACCAATATTTTGTGTGTATGTATAATATATCATATTTTAATATTGCTTTGAGTTTCAGGTTTATATAACTTGAGAAGATGGAACTCAGAAGGGAACATCTTTAATCATTGAGGTATCAATGATTTATACGAGACTATCAAACTTTTATGTTTATGGTTTATGGAATGTTGCATTGAAGTGACAATTTATTAATAGTTCAATTTGATTATTGACACAAAAAGTCAGAAGACGTGGTCTGAAATGTTTGGTTGTAGGAATTCCCAAAACCATTGATAACGATATCTTGGGGAGTCATTTTTCAAATAACACTATAGTTTCCACTTCATATGATTTGAATCCGTTTATTATTAACCATTTGCATCACTAATTGGAAAATTTCTTATACTTATCTTTCTTGATTAATAGATTATCGAGAAGTCCTTCGACTTTGACATTGATGATGAAGAGGCTCAACATGCTATAAATGCATCACATGTTGAAGCTGAAAATGTTGAAAATGGTATCAGTGTCGTCAAGGTGATGGGTTAGGACAATGGTAAGGTTTTATTACATTTTTTTAGTGTAATGAATTGCTTGCGTGTCTATTTATCGGTTTGCACGATTTATTTCATTCTGTTTAGCTGTGATGAAGAAGTGGTTTGATAAAAGTTTAATGGTTTAGGAAATTGTGTGTTTTTGAGTCACGTAAACAAGAGAGTGAAGCTTTAGTCTAATATTGGTTTACCTTTGACTGAGTTGTGGAAATTGTATTCGGAACCTGGTGTTGCTCCCATGATAAGGAATCTTTGCACTCACTATATAATGATGGATTTTCAACGTGTTAATGTAAAGGTTTCTCAATCATTATTTATTTCTCAGTGTCAATTTGTTTCTTTATTACTCTTGTGGGGAATAATCTAATGGCCATACATTTTGATTAAGTAAATGAAGGTTGAATGTGTTAGGAGATTGATCTATATTAATTTTATTATTTCGATCACTATGGAAGCTCATAAAATGTTCATATTTATAGGTTATTGATTTTGGTTTGATCAAACTGACGGAAGTTGGAAGCTCATCACTTCCCATTGGTCGTCTTGTCGACACATTTGAATACATGCCCCCATAGTACGATTGACCTACTCCCTCCGTCCCACAATGAGTGACACACTTGACAATTTCAGACAGATTAAGAAAAATGAATACATAAAAGAGAAAATTATATTTTTACTAAAGTAACTCTTATCAAGTAATAAAATGATGAAATTAATATTAATTAGAGGGTAGAATTGAAAATTTAAATTGATCATTCATTTTAGATTTTTTTTTTATTTCAAATGGTTAACTCACTGTGGAACGGGGGAGTACCATTTACACAACTTTTTTCCAAGTTCATGTGAAAGCTTTTATTAAATTATTAATTAAAGTGAATGCAACCATTGCAATTGACAAACATATTCTTATCACAAAGAAAGGGAAATTATGTACCTGTGACTAAGTTTGCTACAGTCTCTTTCTTGGCTTGTTTTGTTAGGGCATAAAATTTTAGGTTCTAGAAATGCTCATAGTTTTGCTTTTGTTTTTTATTTTCCTTTGAAAAAATTTATGTCTTAGATTTACTTGCGTGCTTATGCTAATTCTTGTCAATTGATGATGGTTGAAGAATTTTAAGCAAAATGGGTGGAGATTTTGTGTCAATATTTAAGCTTGAAACAAAGAGATTATTATGGCTTATTGACATTATTTTTTCAATGATCTTAGCTTTTTAATATCTTGAACTTCCATATGGAAATGTTCTACCCTCTCTATTCTCTTCTGACAAAATACCAACACTAGAAAATATAATATCTCAAACTACATATACAAACAAGACTATTCTTAACAATGTCAAAATTTTCAATCAAGAAAATTCTACCGATGAACTTCCTATTGAGAATGCTAATACAACAACTGGTTTTATCTTGGAACCGGAATGACTACAAAACAAATATCAAGGATTTGATGACTCTACAGAAAATATGAGTCCAATATAACAACTGTAGTGTTATCGAATGATGATAACATGTTACTATCTTAGAAAGACAATGCAACTAATTTTATACAGAATGAGAGTTTTAGGCCATCATCACCATAAAATGGTGGTAACATACAAAGCAAAAATTATTCTACCTATCAGAAATCTGTTCTTCAGGGTCTAATGGCCAACAAGACAACCCGACACATCAATTTTTGTTGATTTGACAAGAGATGCCAAGGATTTTTGAAAAAATAGCACCATCAACTTATTGTGTACCTGTTGCATTTAGGAAGGATCATGTTGATGCTGAGTCTGTTGTAAAATATTTTACTGATATATTAAAAAGTGATTCTTACATGTTACATCTACATGCTTTAAATAAGAGAGAATAGAAAACCTAATGGGCTTTGACTAATGGGCCTCATTACTAATAGAAATAATTACTATTTACAATCTAATATTTACAACACTCCCCCTCAAGCTGGTGAATGGATATCTATCATTCCCAGCTTGCAAGTAAGTTGCCTGAATCTTTCTGTTGGTAAGCCTTTTGTTAACACATCTACCAGCTAATGCCCGGAAGGAACGTAAGATGTAGTTATCAGTCCACTATCCAACTTCTCTTTGATAAAATATCGGTCAATCTCAATGTGTTTAGTCCTGTCATGCTGAACAGGATTATGAGCAATACTAATAGCCGATTTATTGTCACAAAACAATGTCATAGGACCTTCACATTGTATCTTCAAGTCTTCTAGAATTTGTTTCATCCACAATAGCTCACAAATTCCTAGTGTCATAGATCTAAATTCTGCCTCGGCGCTTGATCGAGCAACTACACTTTGCTTCTTACTCTTCCAAGCTACAAGGTTACCACACAGAAAAGTACAATAGCCTGACGTAGATCTTCTGTCACTCACTGATCCGGCATAATCCGCATCAGTGTAAGTTTCCATAGTTAGATTTACACCTCTTTTAAACAAAAGTCCTCTCCCTGGAGTTGCTTTAAGATATTGTAGAACGCGGTCTACAGCCTGCAAATGTCTCACCCTCGGATCATGCATGAATTGGCTCACCACACTGACTGCATATGCCAAATCTGGTCTAGTGTGTGCCAAGTAAATCAATTTTCCCACTAATCTCTGATATTGACCCTTGTCAACTTTGTCACTTTCCTCCTCAAAGCTTATCCTGTGATTTTGTTCAATGGGAACACTTGCAGGTTTGCATCCAAGTTTGACAGTTTCCTGCAAAAGATCAAGCACATACTTCCTTTGAGAAATAAATATGCCTTGTGTAGCGGTGTATTCGTCACTTTATGATTTATTGGCTAAATGAAAAGCAAAGCATACAAAGATAGAGTCGCCACCGCACTTTTATTTATCCAAAGGAATGGCTAAAAAGCGAACAAAAGCCTAAGAAGTTTTACACATAGAAAACTAATGAAAGGTCAGAGATCTGGGTAAGGGGGTAATTATGCAAAGGGAAGCTGTTAGGCACCCAATGCATCCTAGGTACTCCTAGGGAACCCTTTTCACAAATTGTTGCAAAAGATATTATTTATGAAAATATTTATTGTGCAAACATTGATTGGGAGGATGAGAAAAGAATATACAATTTTTTATTATTTTTGTGTTTGGATGGATAACCATTGCCTACGTACCTTTACAGGATCAAAACCTCGTAGTTCGGCTAAAAGATTTCCAAAAATTAAGTGGATTGATTTTAAACAAAAGTCCTAAGGTCTTTCATTATCCACGGGAGAAAACTCAACATATACAACCACAAGTCCACCATGTGAGAAAAGCTTCAACTTGCTAGTGAGGGACCATGCCCTATAATAAGCAAGGAAGTCTTACAATTCAATCACTAAGGACTAAAGGTGAGGTTCACATCAACCACTAAGATAATTGAGATCTATGGCTAATGTATGAAAACTTATCAAGAATGGACAAAGCCACAAAACAATTGAATGAGTGAAATTAACCAATTAGGATTTATTCACAAAAGATGGTCAAAGTATGATTAGAATTCAATTCAAGAGAAGTATTATGAAAATGAAGTTTGAAAATCAAAGGCTTAAGGCCTAGGTTTCTAGTTTGAAAAGAAGTGAAAATGTTTGCACAATAGTTTTCTGGTTTGAATTAACATGCCAATGGAGGTTTAAAGAACAAAAGGGGAAGGGTTAAGGGATGCAAAACTTCTTAGATGTTCACCTCTTGAGATCATATATATATGATCCAAATGATTCCTTTGGAAAAGGCAACAAATGATGACAAATAAACAACATAAATGGATACCGGATGCCAATCAATGGACTTACACCAATCTCACAAAACAAAGAAAACATGGATACCAGATGCCAATCAATGGACTTACACTAGTCTTACAAAACAAAGAAAACATGGATACCAGATGCCAATCAATGGACTTACACTAGTCTCACAAAACAAAGAAAACATGGATACCAGATGCCAATCAATGGACTTACACTAGTCTTACAAAACAAAGAAAACATGGATACCAGATGCCAATCAATGGACTTACACTAGTCTCACAAATCAAAACAAAGGCAAGAAGCAAGAGGAAACAAGTTGCCAATAAATGGTCTTACACTCGACTCCAATGAAATGGGATGCCAATCAATGGTCTTAGTCCCAACTCCCACCAGATCATAGGAAACAACTGCCAATAAATGGACTTACAATTGACTCCTCAATGGACAAACAAAGTGTCACAAAGATATGAACAATGATCATGAAATGATATACAATTAATGAAAACAAATGCACAAAGGCACACACAAACAATTATGCACATATGGGCAAACAAACAACAAGCAACCAATTAGCACACACTATACACAATCAATGGGCTCAAGCAAGGTTAAGCTTTAGTCAAGCCAACTGGAATGGGGTGTTTTGAGCTCTTAACCCTAACATTGAGAGTTAGGGTGAAGCAGATGAAATGGAGATGAGGGGTGTGCCTCATAGCTCTTATCCCTGGCCTGGGAGAGCTTTAATCAGTAGAAAGTGTGGGAGTTCAGAATGAAGGAACTCTTCTCCACATATGATTGACTCTATAAGATCTTGGGTTCTTATTCACAATGCATCAACACATGGTGTGAGTAGAGTGAATGACACAACTGAATAGCAGGGGATGGATTACACATCCCTTTTATCTGCCCATTGCCTCTTAAGAGGACTTTACCTGCTTGGCGCAAAAATTAAACAAACAAAAACATGGCCTCTTAAGGAGGGCTTCAGACAGGTGCCTACCAATAACAGTAGGTCTTCCAGACTACATGAAGATTAGGGATTATACCTAAGTGGTATGCCAACCACAAGAAAAAGCAAAGCAAAGTTCAAATGAACTTAAAGCAACTTAG
Organism: Lathyrus oleraceus; assembly: GCF_024323335.1. Taxonomy (NCBI): domain Eukaryota; kingdom Viridiplantae; phylum Streptophyta; class Magnoliopsida; order Fabales; family Fabaceae; genus Lathyrus; species Lathyrus oleraceus. The sequence continues at coordinate 93,718,485 of NC_066585.1, forward strand.
GTACCTGTGGAAACAACTAAACTAATCAGTACATTATTCAGACAACAGTCAACAGTCAATAACCAACAGGCAAGCCCAATGTACAAAGTATAAACCATAAAGGCAAACTCAAATGAGTCATCAACCTACAAAACACACAATGTTAGAAATCAAAGCAAATATTAACATTCAAGTGATGAAGCATCATCAACCATGGCATTTGGATGCTTAAACCTGAAATCAAAGCTCACATGTAAGTAACAAACCACTAGGTCAAAGCCTAGGGTCAAAGGTGAAGAAAAAATTTAAAACAGGAGCTGAAATTCAACACAATGCAACTTCAAACACATATTAACAAGTCCTAAAAAGTCCCACATCAAAATCAATCATCAAATGCATTTCATGATCAAAAGAAGTCAAAGGCAATTTCAAAGCTCATATATGGACATCATGAATGAAAATTTCAAATCAAAACAGAAATGATTCAAATAATTCTGGAAAATTTCATGAACATTCAAGACAACTAACATGATCATCATACAAAAAATCAGAAGCATCAAAGATCATTTGGTATGGAAATTAAATTGCACAAGTAAGAACAACCAAATGTGTGACACAAATTGTCACACCATGTTAACACAAGCATAAAACAGAAATGGTGAATGAGAAAAATACCAAACCAAGCCTAAAACATCCAGCAATGTGTCTAGAATCAGCATGTAAAATTTCAAGTCCATTGGATTAAAATCAAGCATTTCATGATAGAAAGAGTAAGGCAATATCACAAATGCACATGTGTTCAATAAACCTAGAGCAAATAAATTTCCAGCCAGGCACAACTTGCAAATTCATGATCATAAAAAATTAGACATCTCAAGGAATATTTTGCAAAAACTTGGAGATGAATTGGATCATTTTTCAATTTTATATGATTTTTATAAGTTGGAAAAAAAATAAAAATAAAAATGGACATGTACATGGAGAATAGGAGGGAAATGCATAAAATATAAGGCAATTTGAATAATTGGCAGCGCTGGGAATCGAAGCCGGTTCCAATTTAAATGAGCGCGCGCTAAGCAAAATGTCACCGTTTCAATTAAGAACCCTAGCGCGCATATTAGGACGGTCCAAACCGTCGCTATCTTCACAAAACCGCCATAATTTTTCCAGAAATCCAGAAATGCATGCATCTTCATCTTCTTCATGAGGAAGAAGATGAATGTTCATATGAACTTCATCCAAATTTCCAGAATTTTCCAGAAATGTCCAGAATCACAAATTTTTTATATCATTAACAAGATCTTGCCATGGTGAACACGAATCAAGCAACAATTAATCCTAAAACATCAAGATCAGCAAGAATCGAAGAGAAACATTTTTGGATCTCAAACTTTAAACACACATATCTTGCTCAATAATACACCAATTCACACGATTTTTAGATCAGAATCACCAGGAGAACAAGATCTACCAGAATATATACATGAATTTCAGAATTAAGAGGATCGAAAATTAACCTCTTGAAGAGCAGAACCTTTGAAATGCACGATCCACAGCTTGTAAGTATCCAAATCCACTCTACAATGCTTGAAATGATGTTTGGTGAAGAAAAGGAAGCTTGCACACGTGTAGATCTAGCTTAATCTTGACTTTCCATTTTCAACTTCATGAACTTGCTATGCACCATTCTTGCACGAATTCTTCAAACAAATACTTGATCTGCACTAAATCAATGCTAGGGAACAAGAATATGAAGTAATATTGCAATGCTATTTGGAAATTTTTTGAATTATGAATGGAAGAAAATTTTGGAGGGAGAGAGAATTTTGGATCTAGAAATATGAATTGTGATTAACCTCTTTCAATTCTGTTATGATTAGAGTATATATATGCTTTCCTAATCACTTTGCTAATCCATGTTTAGTTTGGTTAAGTGAAATAAGGTGTTTTTGCAAAAAATCAAATTTGCATGGTGCATGTACTATTTACACGTGAGCAGTACCCTTGGCCTCATCATTTTCACTTAAAATTATCTTTTAAACTCAATGGCAATGGTAGAAAGTCCATACAATGCACCATTTTTGAATTTTGCATTTTCCCTCCAAAAAAGGCATGGAATAGCAAGTGATTATGTGATGATATTTTATGTAATGTGATGCATGATTTGGAAATTAGAAGTCAAGAGAAGAATATTGCAAAAAGAACCACTCAAATTGGAGCTTTGGTTCAAAAGTTATGCTCATTTGAAGTTCCATGCACACTTGGCAATGATTGGATCATATCTTCTCAACCATTCATCAGATGCTCATGATCTTGGACTTTTTGGAAATGGGAGAGAGAGATCTTCAACTTTCAGGTTCAACAAAATTTCATTTGAAGCTTTTTTGATGATGTAAGATTGAGTTGAAGTTGGTCCAAAACCCTTCCATTTTTGGAAACTTCAAATTATGGGTCACCTTCCATTTTTGGAAACTTTTGACTTGACTTCAAATTCTTCAACCTTGATCTTAGAAATGATGAATAAGCATGATTTGAACATGAATGGGATGAAGAAACTCAATTCCCATACTCAAAGTCTACAGTTGACTTTTCAGTTGACTGCATTGGCCCTTAGATGACCTGAAAATGTTCTGATGAATTTGGGGACTTTGCCACTTGGGAACTTGCTCCAAAATGAGCCTATAGCTCAAATAAGCTCAATGACATGATCTCATGTTCCATAATTCAATGGAGACTTCATCTCTTGCACACAAGATTTACTTGAACTGCCTTGACTGTTGATTGCTTAAGCTGCAAGTAACAAAGGTTAATGACATATTTTTGTACATTTTGGTTAGTGATAAAAAGAAATGCAATGACATAAAAATGCAAGCCATGCTAGGTGATCAAGAACCACTCTCAAGAAAGATTCCACCCACAGGGAAGGAAGCAAGGTGTCCAATGATCCTTGAGGCAATGCAATGTTATGATATGATGCTATGAGGGATCTTAGGAACAAAATTGGGGTCTTACAGATGCCCCTATTTAAGGTCATTCTAGCCGGAGAAGTGAAGGTTAAAATCTTCATCTCGACGCGGTAGAATGGGCTTAAATAATAATAATGAGACAAATTTTGGTCCCTAAGAGACCTCATGATGCAAATGTATGCATGCAAAAGAAACAAACTCTGTGGGAATACTGGTCCACAAAGAAGAAAAGACGATCCATCGGAGTAAGACACTCACCAGGAACAGAGACTCTAACAGTACTCTCATGGGGATAAGAAAAAGAAATGCGTGTGCTGACACGACTCTGAATTAGGGGAAAACTGACACCGCGTGAGCAGGACACGACTGGACTGGAGACCTTACTGGGGAGTAAAGGACTCAAACTGGGTAGAAAAGAGTTCCAAAGGAAGACACATCCATTGGAAGGACTCAAGCTGACTCAAACTATCCACAAAAGATACCTCGGATAAAAAATCCGGACTCGGACTGGGGAAAGATTCACACGGGACCTCCCTGCCGGGAAAAAATGCATATATTGGGGAAAATGCCAATACAGGAAAAGGGTAAAATCACAACAGGAACTCCGTTGGGGAAAGTCTAACAAAGAGACTCTCCTGTGGGAAATCTGCAAGATGAGGTGTTACCGGCTACTGGGTAACAAGCTCAAAGAGACATGTGATCTAAACACCGGTTACTGGGTGAAAGAATCAACAAGCTCAGGAAGAATGAATATCTAAGACCGGTATAAGGGTGAGAGATATCAATTAACCAAACATCTGAGAAAGACCTGAAAAAGGTACATCAACTCAGGAAAATCTGACTCCGCAGGGGACCAAGGTCATAATAGGGAGCAAAAAGGAAGGAACACCAGGGATACCGATTACTGGGTATATAATAGGTGACCAACCAAAAAGAGAAACAATCGTTACCAACAACAACAGGGTAGACGAAAGATAACTCGCTGGGGATAAATTGCAAGCATACGGCAATTATCCTGGAGACATATCACCGGTTACTAGGAGATACGCTCAACAAGGGGAAACAAAGAATACCCGATTTCGTAAAAGGAACACGAATCTTACTCGACTGGGGAAACACAACAGGTTTCGACTGAAGAGTGCATGAGATATATTATCCATTACCGTCAGAACGTGGACAACACACTCGCATGGAAGATTATCCACAACCGGCTACTGGGTTAATAAAGGATAAATCGACCGAAAAGAAAGGCATCGGGATACCAAAACTAGGTATATAAAGATGACCGATCAAAGGGAGCAACAATCATTACCAATCAACGGGTAAATGAAAGAGGACTCACCGGGGACGCATTGATAAAAATCAATGATCCGGGGAACAAATCACTGGCATACGGTGAAAGGACCCACTGAGGATAAAATTGCTAGCATACGGCAATTATCCACAAAAACATGTTGGGAAATACAACTGCTTACTCAGAGCAAATACCCAAAAGCAAGGGAATATCAACATCGAATACTGGATATTGATAACCAAAAAGAGTAACCATCATCGGTTAGGATGAACAACAAGGTTAACTCTGCAAAGGGGAGAACAAAGGATTTATAACTACCGAATACTGGGTAGAAGACCAAAGATTCTGGCTGAGGAAACAAGAGGTTTACCACTACCGACTACTGGGTAGAAAACCAAAGACTCAACTGAGGATAAAATTGCTAGCATACGGCAATTATCCACAAGAAAGCACAGACCCCGCTAGGGAATCAAAACAACATAATGATCTCATGGTCCATAATTCAATGGAGACTTCATCTCTTGCACACAAGATTTACTTGAACTGCCTTGACTGTTGATTGCTTAAGCTGCAAGTAACAAAGGTTCATGACATATTTTTGTACATTTTGGTTAGTGATAAAAATAAATGCAATGACATACAAATGCAAGCCATGCTAGGTGATCAAGAACCACTCTCAAGAAAGATTCCACCCACAGGGAAGGAAGCAAGGTGTCCAATGATCCTTGAGGCAATGCAATATTATGATATGATGCTATGAGGGATCTTAGGAACAAAATTGGGGTCTTACACCTTGCTTTGAGTAGGCTACCTCAATTCCCAAGAAATACTTGAGTTGCCCAAGGTCTTTCATCTCAAACTCTGCTGATAATTTCTCTTTGAGGAAATGTCTCTCAATCAAATCATCTCCTGTAACAATAATATCATCAACATAAACAAGAAGTACAGTCAGTTTTCCTCCTTGTGAATGTTTAAAAAATAAAGTGTGGTCTCCTTGACTTTGCTTATAGCCCAAACACATCATTGCCTTTGTGAATCTTCCAAACCATGCCCGAGGGGACTGCTTTAGTCCATATAAGGCTTTCTTCAATTTACACACCTTGTTAGCTCCATTTGTTATGCCAACACCTGGTGAAATCTCCATATACACTTCTTCCTCTAAGTCTCCATGTAAGAACGTATTTTTAACATCAAACTGTTGCAATTCCCATCCAAATGAAGCAGCAAGAGATAGTAAAATTCGAACAGTATTCATCTTTGCCACTGGGGCAAATGTCTCCTCATAATCAATACCATACGTCTGAGTATAACCTTTTGCCACTAGTCTTGCTTTGTACCGATCAAGTGTACCATCAGATTTGTACTTTACAGTATAGATCCATCTGCATCCAACTGGACTTTTGTCTCTTTTCCTTTCAATAATCTCCCAAGTACCATTTTTTTCAAGTGCTCTCATTTCCTCATCCATAACTTGGACCCAATTTCTATTTTGCAATGCTTCTTCAACAGATGATGGGATTTTCACAGAATCAACAGCTGCAATAAAACTTTAATATTGTGTGGAAAGATGTTTAGTGGAGACATATTGAGAGATAGGGTGTCGATATAGGGAGGGACAAGATCTTTTATCCTTCCTCAAAGCAATGGGTAAATCAACTGGATTAGTGTCACAAGTATCAGAAATGGCACAATCATCACTAGAGGAATCATTTTCAGTACTTACCTCCGGTTCAGGCGATTGAATTTGTTTCTGGAGAAGGTCAGGTTTACTTCTTCTCTGATACACTAGAGTTGGTGCTGGAGGTGCTGATTCCTGTAAAACAGAAGGCCTTGAAGGACCAGGAACACTTACTGGCTCAGATTCAGGTGTTGAACTAGGACTCAAACTCAAACTAGGTGACAACTCGGGTTCAAGAGAGGGAACACTGATAGGTGTTCTAGGGAGGCTAGGACCAAGGATCAGAAACTCGGACTCAGACTCTAAGTCACTTATGTTCTCCCCCTGAGACTGAGAACGAGTGAAATATGACACATTTTCATGAAAGGTGACATCTTTGGAGACAAAGAATTTTCGACTCGGAGGATGATAACATTTGTACCCTCTTTTGTTGGGTGCATAACCCAGAAAGATACATCTGACAGCACGGGGATCCAATTTGTTGCGATATTGTTTGTGAACATGAACAAAAGCAACACAACCAAAAATGTGAGACTCAAGAGTGTGTAAGATAGGAACAGATGGAAAACGTGAAAGCATAAATTGGGCAGGACTTTTATTACCTAACACTCGAGATGGGACCCGGTTAATCAGATAGGCAGCAGTAAGAATTACCTCACCCCAATAAGAGGTAGGAACAGACATTTGAAAAAGGAGAGATCTAGCAACTTCAAGTAAATGACGATTTTTTCTTTCTGTGACACCGTTTTGTTGTGGGGTGTCAACACATGTGAATTCATGGAGAATGCCATGTTTACTAGTGAAGTTGGAAAAGGTATGATTGACATATTCTTTACCATTGTCAGAACGAATTCTTTTTATGCCTTTCCCAAATTGCGTTTGTACCATATTATAAAATTGGATAAATATTTGTGGTACTTCAGATTTAGTATTCATCAAGAAAATCCAAGTTACCCGAGTACAATCATCAATAAATGAGATAAACCATTTTGCACCAAAAATATTAGAGGTAGGGGCAGGTCCCCAAACATCAGAATGAATCAAATCAAAAGGTTCATCACTTTTATTAAAACTGGAAGGAAAAGATACACGATTGTGTTTTGCCAACTGACAAACATCACACTTAAAAGACTCAATAGAATGGTGTAAGAACAACGACGGAAACATAGACTTAATTATATAAAATGGAGGATGACCGAGACGCTTGTGCTGAAGCCAAATTTGTGAGGCTGAAGAGGAAGACTGAGACTGGAAACAGGAGGACAACACCTTTGGATGGTCATCAGAGAAGTAGTATAACCCTTCCTTTTCCTTAGCAATTCCAATCGTCTGCCCCGTGGTAAGGTCCTGAAAAACACAATGGGACATAGAAAAAATTACTTTACAATTCAGATCACGGGTAAGCTTATGGATGGAAATTAAATTGTGGGAAAGTGTGGGAACATGAAGCACAGATTGCAACTGGAATGGAGGTTGCAAGTCAATATTTCCAGTGCCAACAACACAAGCATGAGAGCCATCAGCAACAGTGATATAAGGAATACTCGAAGGTATGGTATAAGAGCATAATAATGTGGAATCAAATGTCATATCATTAGTAGCACCAGAGTCAAGAATCCACGCATTCTTAGGAATATTACCACAAACAGTAAGAGATCGGGAACACAAACTCTTACTAGTAATCTCAGCCATTGAAAGGACAATCGAGAGAAAACAAACCAAGAAACAGGACGAGTTAGGGTTTCAAAGATGAGTGAACAAAAACAAGAAGCACGATGTGCTACAACACAAAACAACAATGACCCAAACACCCAAAAACAACAACAAGCTGCAAACTACAGTAAAAAAAAACTCCGCTACAAGGCGGCTAGGGTTTAGGCGGAAGCGAATCCCCCAAAATCGGGAGCTCTTGATACCATGTTGTAAAATATTTTACTGATATATTAAAAAGTGATTCTTACATGTTACATCTACATGCTTTAAATAAGAGAGAATAGAAAACCTAATGGGCTTTGACTAATGGGCCTCATTACTAGTAGAAATAATTACTATTTACAATCTAATATTTACAACAGAGTCCATTCTTTCTGAAGCAAGGAAGAAAATTCAGATATTTGATAATGGGTTTCTAGCTGAAGAAGATGTGAAAGACAAAAGCAACGAAAGTAAATCAAATTTCTTGAATAAGTTATTCATTTGTTTCTTTCTTCAAGGCCTTCCATCTGTTGATACAATACTTCTGTTAAATTTCACCTATAACTAGAAAAAAATGTATAATTTCTTTGATTAGATTTAGTCAATTTCTATTTAATTTGGTTGGTCTATAATGTGATATATTTGTGTTAGTATGCTTTATGGTTAATTATATAGTTGGTGTTGTTTGCATTTCCTTCATAGAGAAACTGGTGTATAAAAATGGGTGTAGCCACATAAATTAAGATGAGTTAAATTTCTTTTTGTTCCTTTTATATTGACTGCATTAGATAAAAAAACATATGCACAAGATGTATTTTAGGCAACATGTGGAACAAGATGTTCCAGCATATGGTCCAACATTTGAATTTGTTGTCAAGAAGAGTTGTTGGCTAAAGTGCTTGACAGAACTAGTTAAGCAAGAGCTGGTTGGCTAAAGTGTAAAGAACTGATTGGCTAGAGTGCTTGACAAAATCAATTAAGCAATAGGCTTAAGGTTTGAAATTTGATCGTCTTCTGATGCCCTTCAAAAGTGGTGAGGTGCTGACTTCTTAAGATGATCCCGAATTTTGCTTTTGGGAAGAAGTTTGTGTTGATAATTGTTAATTCCTTAGGATTGGCATTAATTTTGTAAAACAAATAATGTAATCATCTCTGTTGTTTTAATATGTTGGGTTGAAGAAGTTCAACATCTGGACCAACATGTCATGTACGATGTCACGACATCATGCCTGTGACATCGTACGTGTGTAGAAAACTGAATTAATTAATTCAGTATATATTCTGGGATCAGCAAGGATATCTGGTGAATATCCTAACTCCCATGTGGAGGTCTTGAAGACTCAATCAGAATATATATAGGCTCTAAATGTGGAGATATATATGGAGAGAGTTTAGGAACTTGAAGACCTTGTTTGTAGCAGAATTTTTCTGCTGAAGTTGTAACAGCAAAGAACAAGTCTGCTGCGACTTCTGAAGGCCCAAATCCAGTTGGGTAATTAGGTTATAAATAGCTGATTGTAATCTAGTTTTTGTAAGCCTCTTAGAATGAAAATTTAGGGGTGTGTGTGAGGTAAACCTCCCAGTCTGTGGGAAGGTTACCATGTGTTTCTCAATGGTAAAAGCTGAGAGTATTTGTAACTCAAAGCCTGTAGGCAAGAGTGATTTTGTTCTTGAATGAAGCTGTGAAGCAAGTTCAAGGTGTGGTAACATTACATTGTATTTGTAGTGATAGGAATGGAAACTGGAGGTTTCTATCTAGGAGTTCCTAGGTATAGATTGCATTGGGTAGGGATTAAGTGAAGAGTTGTAAACGGGGGAGTTTAACTCTGAATTAATACTGCTGATAGTGGATCTTCTTCCTGGCTTGGTAGCCCCCAGATGTAGGTCATGTTGGACTGAACTGGGTTAACAATTTCCTGTGTTTGTTTTCCTTCTGCATGTGTATTTATTACTGTTGGTTTTCCAGTCAGGTTATCAAGATGATAACAGACCTGGTATATAACCTTCTGATTGAATGTCAATCAGAATGTTGTAACATTGATCAGTGACAGCATATACTGAATAATAAGCATGTTAGGTTCAGTTCAGTATTTATTTAAGTCTGTTCGGTTCAAGGATAACAGACCTGGCTGAAGGATCATTGTGAAACTGTCAAACTGGATGTTTTGACAGTTGATACTGAAGGTTGATACTGAAGTAGAGACTAGTTGGTCTTTTACAGTACTGCAAACTTAGCACAGTACGTTTCCAGGAACATAACAGAATCAGCATATGTTCTGGATGTCGAACTGAATGTTGTGACATTCATTCTCAACAGCAGGTGCTAAAGTGTAGGATGATTGGTTTTTCTGGTTCAGTATTTTTCTCAGGCTATTCTTCAGGGATTCAACAGCTTAGAGAAAAACCAGGAAACCAACTACTAACCTACAATTAATGAACCTAACAAATAGCCTAGTTGTTAGCAATCTAATAAGTGGAAATTAGATTAACGTGTTCAACCTTTAATTCAGGAAATACAAGTAAAAGACAAACACACTGGAACAATGTAACAGATGATGTCCAAAGACAACAGTAAGACATCATGCTGATAACTGTGGAAGAAAACAACAGAAGTGAGTGCTAGGATTGATTTCTGTTGAGTCTTTCTTCCTGATGCACAGAACCAGGTGTTCATACATTCTAGGGTGACATAGAATGAGATGTCGTGACATCTGTGAACGTGTGCATATTAGAACAGTGGTTAGTAACTATCTTGCTGTATTAGTTACAATGTTAGATCAGATGTTATGACTTGGAGTAGAACATCTGAGTTCTGACTACACCAGAATTTCAATTGGTATCAGAGCAGGCATCCTGTTCTGCCTCTGGATGAGATCCATGGGTGATACTTTCTGGTATCTTGCAAGAAGTTATGTTAGAACCTGAAGATGGTTCTGTGGTTTCCCTGAATGGCCCCTTGAAGTAGGTGGATGGACCATTCATGACAGGAACTGTGTGCACCTGCCTCTGGAGATTGGCAATTGGCCTTGGTGTGGGACAGCTGTGCAAGTATTGAATCATATTCAAACTTGGTATGTTTTTGGAGGGTGATCTGATGAAGTGTGTGTTCATTGGGTGAGTTGTGATGATTTCCGCTGCATAATACCTGGGAAAACTCAAACTCTGATGTAGTATCCCCTCATGTGGATGAATGGCTGCTGTATTCAAGATCCCAGCATAATCTACTGAAGATGTCAAAGATACTCGAGTCCCCTCAAGTCCACTCATAATGACGTCCTCAATTCAGGATGGTAAGAATCACTTAATCACTGATTCCGTTACTCTCTTGAGTAGTGTATGTGAAGACCTTGAAGTCTTTCAAGGAAGGTGTGTTCCAAGGAGGTGGAACTAATGTTCTATGTGAGTTTAGAACATGTTGTTCAACAAGTATGCAGCTACTGGTTGAAGAGCAAATGTGTCTAGGTGTCAAACAAAGGGATACTCTTGTTTGGAACCTACTCCTGACCTGGAAGAGGAGACATCTGTGTGTGCTCAGTTGACAAGGGTAGGGTCAACTGTGTGTATGCTCAAGAAGGTCACTTGTAGAAGTCTGATCTCTAGAAGTGGAGCTGGTTGAGATGTGACATTGTGCAATTTCCTGCTGAGTGTCTTACTCCTGTAGATTGATCAGGGTGGAATAGTTGTTCCCTGAAGTACTATGTTGTTTTGGAAGACAAGTCCCCTGAATGTTAGAAGTCAATATTGGGGTAACCTGATTGCTATATCATTTAAGAGGATTGGAACCATGAATCTTGTTATTCAAACACCACGTTCAGAAGTGGCAGTTCTTACAAGGAGTGAGAATATGAAGATTCAGAGGTTGGTTGAGGTAGTATGCTCTGGCAATGCACATCTACTATTGACTGGTGCTGTGTGTCTCACTAGTACTTACAGGCAGCTGGAGTCTGATTGGGGGAGTTAGTTGCCACTGGTAGGATAATGCATGTCATGTTGAGACATTTGTGTACAATACATGGATATTGGTGTGGAGTTTCCATGATTGTTAATTTGGGGGGAAGTTTTGGTTAACCTCCTCAAGTTTGGTCAGCCTAGGGTCTGGTTAGCTGCTGACCTGTGTCACATGGGTTCTGGAGGGTGTGTGACACGTTTGCAAGGAAGAATTCATCTCTCTCTTTCCTAAGGGGGAATTTAATCTGAGAAGAGTTTCAAAACTGTTGAAGTGCTTGCAAGCAGAAGATGTTGACACTAGAAGAGTATTTTCAAAGTAGTCTTATGGTGGAAGTATCTGAAAGGAATATTGGGAAAGGATTTAAGATCAATGTCAACTTGTGCCAAGTACAAGTATATAATTGATTATCCTTGGAACTCAAGATAATTGATGTTCTTAAAGATGTTGGAACATCTCTTCTTCAAGACCCTGTGCAGAATCACAGGAAGGATAGTACATTGGTTGATGATCTATCTCTTTGGTGGCAGCAAAAGCATATGATCTCTGAAAAGGTTTCCTGGCAAGAAACATGTTCAACCTTGGTATGTACAAGAAGAAGAAGATATCATAGTCTTGATGGTGGTTACTTGGATCAGTTTATTTCTGATCTAGGTAAGGAAGTGCATTAGCGTATGCACACTGTGGAGTCAAGAACAAGTGGCAGCAGTCTTGACATCATGGAAACAGCCTTGCTTTAGGAAGTGGAATCCTTGGTATAGCTGAAGGGTTAGTTTCTAACTGGTCCTTCTGAAGACTCATGCATCAGAGTGCCTGATGTCTTTGGAGAAGAAGCATGGATTCATCAAGGTGTGAGCTTGGATGACTTAACTGCAGACCTGCAGGATGGAGGTTGTTTACTCAAACTTGGTCCCACAATCAAGTCTATGAGAACATTGAACTCTTGTTCTGTGAAGGGAGGAAGTTCTTTCAAGTGGCAGAAGAAGGAGCTGAATTCAACAGCTAGATGTCAAAACACAATGCTGTGACATGTGGCTCAACATCAGATTCTTAGTTGGTGAAGTGGCACATCAACTTGAGATAGAAGGGTCTACAGGGTTGTAGATTGGATACTTCAAAAAGCTTGAAGTTCAAGTCTCACTTGGAAGGTCAGAATATCTTTGGGAAAAGTCTGATAAACTTGGGGAGGTCAAAAAGCAGCATTTGACCTTTTCATATGAGGATTCATGAAGGAGGTAATCAACCAGTGGCAATTGGTCTACCTCAGAAGTGAGTTCGAAGAATCAAGATAATCAACATATGGCAGCTGATTATTCTTGAGGAAAGTCTGAGACAAATTACTTTTGAGCAGAAAAGTATTAAGTTGAAGACAAAAGGAGGTGTTTTCTATTCATCCCTTGGAGCTTGTGGTAGGAGTTCTGAGCGATCTATGGAAGATTATCTCTTGTAATGGGATGAAAATGTATATGTCCCAATGTATGTCTGGGTTCTTCTTGATCAATCTGGTGACTCAGTGATATCTGAAGACTATCAGATGTTGTGCCTTGTATTGTTGTGAAGGATGTCCCAGCTGATGTTAGAACATCTTGTGAAGTGGTCTTCTGTTCTGGTTAGAAGAGAGATTGGCACAGAGTGTGAATGTGTTCAGCTAAGAGGGTTGAACAGAGGGTGTGCTCTTGAAGACATGAAGATGCGTCTTATGTTTTCCATTCATCAAGTGGTCTGGATTCTCTTTGAATCAGGAAGTATGTGAAGGTCCAACTTTTGGGTGTTGGATAAGCTCATGTGTGACCTCCAAGTTTCAAGAGGAGAGTAGGGCGTCCATGACAGGGGGAGTTCTGTCCTTGAAGCTGCAAGTAATCATCAAGCTTGTGGTCTATGTGTACTCAGATAACTAGGTATGGCACCTTGTCAGTTATCAGGATGCTGTGATGTATGTCAAGGCTGAGTGAGCAGAAGAATGTCTGACCGGATGTCATGACATTGCCCTGGACAATGCTGCTAATTCCTTCTGAGTCTTAAAGTCATTAGGAATTATAAGGGTGTTGTGTCAAATTCTGTTAAATCAGAATAAGCCTAATGGTTACAGCTGTGTGGTACAGGGGGAGTAACCATCTGCTGAAGTGTGGGAATTTGACTGTAGCAGTGCCAGATGTCAAGTCTCTACTGGAGGTATGACAGGAACCTTGGGAAATGTTGAATACTGGCAGAATGCAGGAAAAAGCCGCGTGGAATGTTAAGACATCGCGTGCAACGTGTCTGACTGCATATATGGAATAGTCTTCATGCACTGGAACTGCTGTTTTGGAAAAGAAACAGTCAAGAGCTATAAAAGGTATTCAAAGATAGTATGAGATTTTGTTGGTGATTCTCTGACTGTTTCTCAGCAAAAATTAATGAATCTTGACCAAGCATTAATTCCTACCGTTAATTCCTAAGCACGGGATGGACTATTTAAAGGATGCAATAGCCCTCTTCTTCTCACAAGAAAAACACTCCATTCCCTCAGAATCATGGGGTATGTTAAGGTTTGGGCAAGCTGCGCCTGGATCTGGTTTTGTGAGGGGTGCCTTTACAAATGTTTAGCTAAAAAAGGGGAGAGAAATATAGTTCTGGGGTTGAAAATGTACCAGAAGCAAGCCAACTGTGGGTGTGGTAGCAAACAGAAGTTGGCGTCAGGCACAAAATCCACCAACTGGGTTTACCACTTGTGTCTTGTGATCTGAGTTAAGAAGACAGTTGTGCCTTGTGATATGAGTTACATTGTCTATGTACTCAGCATTACATATTCTTCTGGAAGCTCTCCGGTTGAGGGGAAGGGTTCTGGTACAACTGAGTCTTGTTTCTCTTCTTCCCCATGTACACCAACTTTGGTGTTTGTGGTGGTGGAGCCAATGACAGAGATGAAGAGCATTCCCAAATTGGGATGTTTTGTCCAGTGTATTGTTTATTTGTTTTAGCTAAAATTTGCCAAAGGGGGAGATTGATAATTCCTTAGGATTGGCATTAATTTTGTAAAACAAATAATGTAATCATCTCTGTTGTTTTAATATGTTGGGTTGAAGAAGTTCAACATCTGGACCAACATGTCATGTACGATGTCACGACATCATGCCTGTGACATCGTACATGTGTAGAAAACTGAATTAATTAATTCAGTATATATTCTGGGATCAGCAAGGATATCTGGTGAATATCCTAACTCCCATGTGGAGGTCTTGAAGACTCAATCAGAATATATATAGGCTCTAAATGTGGAGATATATATGGAGAGAGTTTAGGAACTTGAAGACCTTGTTTGTAGCAGAATTTTTCTGCTGAAGTTGTAACAGCAAAGAACAAGTCTGCTGCGACTTCTGAAGGCCCGAATCCAGTTGGGTAATTAGGTTATAAATAGCTGATTGTAATCTAGTTTTTGTAAGCCTCTTAGAATGAAAATTTAGGGGTGTGTGTGAGGTAAACCTCCCAGTCTGTGGGAAGGTTACCATGTGTTTCTCAATGGTAAAAGCTGAGAGTATTTGTAACTCAAAGCCTGTAGGCAAGAGTGATTTTGTTCTTGAATGAAGCTGTGAAGCAAGTTCAAGGTGTGGTAACATTACATTGTATTTGTAGTGATAGGAATGGAAACTGGAGGTTTCTATCTAGGAGTTCCTAGGTATAGATTGCATTGGGTAGGGATTAAGTGAAGAGTTGTAAACGGGGGAGTTTAACTCTGAATTAATACTGCTGATAGTGGATCTTCTTCCTGGCTTGGTAGCCCCCAGATGTAGGTCATGTTGGACTGAACTGGGTTAACAATTTCCTGTGTTTGTTTTCCTTCTGCATGTGTATTTATTACTGTTGGTTTTCCAGTCAGGTTATCAAGATGATAACAGACCTGGTATATAACCTTCTGATTGAATGTCAATCAGAATGTTGTAACATTGATCAGTGACAGCATATACTGAATAATAAGCATGTTAGGTTCAGTTCAGTATTTATTTAAGTCTGTTCGGTTCAAGGATAACAGACCTGGCTGAAGGATCATTGTGAAACTGTCAAACTGGATGTTTTGACAGTTGATACTGAAGGTTGATACTGAAGTAGAGACTAGTTGGTCTTTTACAGTACTGCAAACTTATCACAGTACGTTTCCAGGAACATAACAGAATCAGCATATGTTCTGGATGTCGAACTGAATGTTGTGACATTCATTCTCAACAGCAGGTGCTAAAGTGTAGGATGATTGGTTTTTCTGGTTCAGTATTTTTCTCAGGCTATTCTTCAGGGATTCAACAGCTTAGAGAAAAACCAGGAAACCAACTACTAACCTACAATTAATGAACCTAACAAATAGCCTAGTTGTTAGCAATCTAATAAGTGGAAATTAGATTAACGTGTTCAACCTTTAATTCAGGAAATACAAGTAAAAGACAAACACACTGGAACAATGTAACAGATGATGTCCAAAGACAACAGTAAGACATCATGCTGATAACTGTGGAAGAAAACAACAGAAGTGAGTGCTAGGATTGATTTCTGTTGAGTCTTTCTTCCTGATGCACAGAACCAGATGTTCATACATTCTAGGGTGACATAGAATGAGATGTCGTGACATCTGTGAACGTGTGCATATTAGAACAGTGGTTAATAACTATCTTGCTGTATTAGTTACAATGTTAGATCAGATGTCATGACTTGGAGTAGAACATCTGAATTCTGACTACACCAGAATTTCAATAATTCAAAATGAAGTGTCAAAGATTTGGAGTTATTTTAGTCAAAGAAGAACTGATTGAATGTACCTTCAAGGAATGTTTAGTCCAAGAACTACTCAACAAAGAAAACATATACGAAGAATATTCGTTTTGGATGCTTTGGTATAACATGTGGAACACGATGTTTGGTACGACATCTGATCTCCATCAACAAGACATATATTAGTGTTGACTGAAACATCTGATCTCTTGCAACAGACAAGTGGTATTGCAAGATGGTTTATATCCAAGATTCACTATACATAAGAAGATCTACAAGTTATGGTGAGGAATGAACTTGGATGTACTGGTGTAGAAAGGACACATGGTGGACGTGATGTCACAACATATGGGTACGACATCTAGGCTTTGCTTAATATGTCAGATCGCTGCATTTTGAAACGAATTTTCTGTTGAAGATTCACTTAGATTTTATTGTTTTTATTTAGCAATATGATTATATGATTTGTATTTTGTTGGACAACAATTGAAGATCAAATCAATTTAGATAAAGATTTAAATTTGAATTTGAATTAATAACAAATCATATATTTATGTTGGAGATATTAATGGAACAAATCTTATCCAACACATTGTGCAAAGATTTTGGACAAAAGTAAATCAGAAATCCAACAAGAAAATCTCAGGATTGCATTGCCTATTTAAGAAAACTTAAACTTCACTTTTGAGATGTGCAAGACATGAATATTTTGTAAATTCCTAATATTAGATTTTTCCTTTTGAATCTTTATATGTGCATAAATTTAACGTTTCCTTTCATATTATAAGGCATATACCTTAGTTTTATTGATTTATAAATCTTGTTACAATATGTAATAGGTTAACTCTATAAGCTTGTCAACATTAGGTAGATGTGTTAAGTCTTACAATATGATAAGTTTGTTAAAACTATATACCACAAAAAAAAACGTATATCGTAGTTACATATGAGTTTGTTACTAATTAGTATGAATGTAAGAAAGTCTAAAATACATTTTAAAATCCTTATAAAATTGTAGACATTTTAATAAAATAGAGTAAACTTAGTTACTATTGGTCGAGAGTATATGTCCTTGCATAATAGCTTAAAGCAACTCCAACAGGAGGTTTTCACATGTTGCTCCAGCCAGGTTGATTGGAGTTGGCCAGGTTGGCCAACCGTAGCATTGCACTGCAACTGTCCTTTGAATAAAATAATAATAAAACTGAAAAATGGTAAATATGAATAAAATAAAATTTAAATAGTTTAAATTTAAATAATTTAAATTATTGTTATATAAAATAATAATGCACTGCAATCGTAGCATTTTATATTAATTTTAATTTAAATAATTTAAATTATTAATTTAAATAAAATAAAATTTAATATAAATAAAATATTAATATATAAAGTAAAGTTGGGTGACCTAATATGAATTCTTTAGAGTTATATTATTAGAATAAAAATGAGATGAGTTATGTAGTTTAATGAGTTCCAAAAAAAAAAACTAAAAATAAATTACACCAATGGGGATGGTCTTATGAATACCAATGGTCGATCGGAGCATATGAAGTCTTTTATTTTTCCTAAATTTGCACTATACATCTAATCATGCATACTATGACTAATACTAATTTCACATACTTTGATTAATTAGTCAATGATCTCAAACACGTTGGAAGGTGTGTACCAAAATATTCTTTAAAGGGTAGCAATGCCAATTGACAACACAAGACACTCTAGGTAGATTAGTCATAGTTAAATTATAAAAAAAATAAATAGAGATTTTATCTTAATATTGGTTAATTATTATAAATATTTTATGTGGTCTTATTTAATTATGAAATATGTGACAAATTTGAGATCCTGTGCTGCAATCCGTCTTACACGCCCTCAAAGACGACATTGAGTTTGAAACTCTTTGTTTTACACAACTTTCTCAAGTGAAGGTTGTCAAACTAACATGTCATAAATCATATTCTCCAACTTGAAATATATTTACTTTGTTAGGATCTATGTGCTTCTAAGTATAATTGTCAGTTGGTTTTGATGATGACAAGTGATGAAATAGCTTTAAAGATGACAATTCTATAAGTCAAACGACTTTTGGATGTTAAGAGTTCTTTGTGATAATGGGAGTTGATTTCAATTGTCAGGTAAAGCTTATGATGATGAAACATGATAAAGAATACATCTTAAGCCTCATCATTCGGATAATTCAAGAAGCAAAATGAAATGTTAATCAAGTTGATAACCAAACAGAGGAACTTAAAGTCTAAAATAGAGTGTGTGAAAACTCACATGGTCTTGCGCTTAGTGTGTTAGAGTGATCAATTTAAATGTAAAAAGTCAAGAGTAAGTCTATAAGTTCTAAGGTGCACGCACGCACACACACAATCGCATACACACACATACGAACACACACACACACACACACACACACACACACACACAGAGGAGAGAGAGAGAGAGAGAGAGAGAGAGAGAGAGAGAGGAGAGAGAGAGAGAGAGACGAGAGAGAGAGAGAGAGCGAGAGAGAGGAGAGAGAGAGGAGAGAGAGCTGGAGAGGAGAGAGAGAGAGAGAGAGAGAGAGAGAGAGAGAGAGAGAGAGAGAGAGAGAGAGAGAGAGAGAGAGAAGTTTTTCAAACCCTCTCTAATTTTATAAAACTTATTGAAAACATATCAAGGCTTTTAGAACAAGGGTGATCATATGAAGTCAAAATCTTTGATTGCCTCTTGATTAAATTTCTCAAAGCTTGAAGTTGCTTGTTGAAAAAGGCATGGAAATAAACACATGAACCTTTGACTTTTCTTGAGAAGTAAGCCACGAGACTTTTAGATGCTCTTGATTGAAAAGCCTTACCTTGCACAATAAACTTTAAGGAAAATAAAAAATATTTTTGCTATTTTGATTAGTGGTTAGATAACCAATGAACATATAAACACAAAGGTAAAAAATACCAACAAAGAGGTGCTTGATGATCCCTACAAAAGGCAAACCCCAAAGATGAGAGGGAGAAGACGAATATGTGATTTTGTTTGTGTGCAATGATGCAAATGATATGTGGGATCTTAGGGTTAAAAATTAGGGTATGACACCCCCTTTTCGTATAATATGATTTTTGGTCAACCAACCATTAACTGAATGGGACCCACTTTATCTACTTTGTATTTATGCATGAAATGTTCACTCCCCAATGGACGATTAGGGGTTGTTTACACAGAAAACCTCAAGTTAAAGAGGGTCGTTTTCTAGGCATGAAAATAAATAAGGCCAACTTTGGGATAACGCCGCTTGAAGAGGCAGACGAGGGCAAGAAAGCTTCTTATCCAACCTCGCGAGACGATGATTTTTGAGATCAGGAGGGAATGCCATATTTCTCCTATAGTCATTGGTGTATTTATTTTGTTTTTGTTATTTGTTTATTTAAGATGGCAATTTTTCATAGGCAAGTATTAAAACTCTGCCGATTGTAAGGACAAGCTGTTTGTCGAGGTGAATTATTTTCCCTCTGTTGACGCCTTGTGATAAGGGCAGAAGTGATGTTTGTTGAATTCTATTATCCATGGTTAACTTGTGTGAATTGAAGTGATGATATATTCTATTGACGCCTTTTGATAAGGCGAATGTTGAATTTGACTTTCTCCAAGTTTATGTCTTATGATAAGGTGAGAATTAGAGTTGTCATCCTTAAATGGTTGAATCCATGATGTTGTTGTGATAACATGTTAGATCTATGATGTTTGGGCCATATTGATTAGGTTGTATTCATCAATGTGTTTTTGGGGTGGTTAGAACTCAAATAGGCGAAATAGGTGAGTTTTAAATGGATAAAAATGCAGAAAATCGCAAGTAGACATATGTGGGGATTGATCGTCTTATTTCAGACATAACTTGAGTTTCGTAAGTTGGTTTTAGGTGCCGTTAGTTGCATTGAAACGGTAACGCAATAATATTTCTTTTGAAGTAGAGAAATTTGGTCTTAAAGCACTACAACAATATCAGTTCTCTGGTTTTTATACCAGAGGTATAGTCAATTTCAGTCATGCGTTGGTCATCATGTTTCACGCGTAACTTGAGTTTCATAAGTCATTTTGGAGTGTCGTCAGTTGCGTTAGAAAGATAATTTAATTATCTCTCAAAGCTTCCCACATGCTCGCGTGAGGTAGTCCTAAACACTAGCAAAACATCCTAAACACCACGTACAACACTACAAACACAAGGTTACCCTCATTGTACTTTTTAGCAAGTATAATAGGTAAATTTAGTTTCAAAGTTTTTTACCTAATTTTCTTCATAGTCTCCCACCAGACACATGTTGACTTCTTCCTCTTTTTTCAGATTCTTTAAATGAGTCCATGTTGTTGTTATCCCATTTAGCATAAGATCTTTTATCGGGATTGTCATTGTCTTCATTTTTCTTTGGTACTTTATTTTATGACAATTTATTTATTTATATTTGTCCTTCTTTAAATTCCTTGAGATGATTCATCTCGAGCTTATGTTCATGTATTTTATCAAACAAAGTAGACAAATTCCTAAAAAAATAATCTTTAAATTTTAAAATTGTAATTGCTTAACCTAACTAGTGTAGGTTAACACTTTGCCTACATGACATTATTGTTTGTATATATAAACAAATGTAGTTGTCAACAATGGTGTGTACAATAGGTGTGCATAATCATTTGTTGTAACCATTTTGTAAAAGTAGAAAGTTTGTTATTCTTTCTTTTCTTCCATATTCATCTTCTTCACTTATTGCACCAACAAAAACAATATTTGTAAAGATATAAATCTTCATCATTTTACCCATATATATATATATATATATATATATATATATATATATATATATATATATATATATAAAGTGTAGAAATACAATATACAAAAATGCTACAACGCAAATATTTGATTAGACCAGAAAAATTAAAGAAAATACAAGTTCACCTAAAGAAAATCAGAGAAGGGTTTCCCATACTAAAGGATAATAGAAACCCTACAACCTTTACCAAACATAACTTAATCAACTAAATATATCATAGTAAAGAACAAAACCATGTTCCTTAAAAAATTTATTCATCCTTAAACGACAACTTCAACATGCACAACCACTTCCCTGTTCTACTGCTTCTGAAGGAGCTTCAGAGATTCCTCGAAAATAACTGCTACGAAATAACAATGTTTTGTTGTATCATTAAAAATGTTTAAAATCATTCATAACTATTTTAAAAAACCTTCAAAAAAATGTTCACAAAAAAAAACAAAAGTTAAATTAAATTCTTACATATCTAGTTCATGTTCATTTTCTGATGCAACTTTAGCCACACACAAAAATGCATCATCAACATTGTAACTCTCTTTCGCAGAAGTCTCAAAATATGGTATGTTACCTCTAGAAGCACACCAGTCCCTAGCTTTTTTCTCAGTAACCTTCAACAATTAACATGAAAAAGGTTCAATTATTAAAAAAAATCGTTGTATTGTTATATTGTATTAATCATAAAATTTAATTATCTACATACCCTTCTACTGTTTCCACCATCTACATCAATTTTGTTCCCAAGTAATACAAAGGGAAATGCATCAGGATTTTCGGTATCGGCCTGAAATCAATTTGAATTCATTTGTTTAACTTAAGTGAAAAATTAGCAACAATAATCACATGATTTAATTAAAATACACACACCTGCTTAAGAAAATCAGCATGCCAATTGCTTAATGTATCAAATGTTTTGTGTATATTTACATCATATACCAAAACACAACAATCTGCACCTCTATAAAATGCAGCACCAAGACTATGGAACCTCTCTTGTCCTGCAGTATCCCAAATCTGCCAGTAATAATTTATACCATTAAAATTTTACTCAAAATAAATGTTCAGTTAAACTAACTCAGTTAATAGCGGTTTCCGAGAAAAAATTGAATCAATTACCTGCAAGGTTACTAGTTTGTCATCAACTAGTAGCTCCTTTGTAACAAAATCAGCTCCAATTGTGGCTTTATACTGTTGGGTGAATTTTTTATAAACATATCTAAATTGAAAGTTAATGTTCCACAATTTGTTCAATAATTGAAAGCCATACTCTAATTTTATGTTAAAATTTCATTGTTCACACATCAATTTTTTTTTATAAAATAGTTTAATGGTTGAGATTATTTTTTATAGATAAATAAATAAGATATCCGCATCCTTACATAATTATCATCTGAAATATTTTAACCGATATCATTTATTTTAATGCAATTCGACATTAAAATTTGACAGAAATATATTAGATATTCATTATTCTTTGCCAGCTGGACTGAACTACTATTCCCCACAATCAAAGAATGACAACTCATGCATCAGTTTTGGTGGTTAAAGAAACAGAACAGAACAAACCGAAGCAGTGAAAACTAAAAACAAACAATTATTTGAAATTAATAATGCATCTACAAGAAAACCAATAACATCATAAAAATAACATGTTTTCATTTTTTTTTGTTTTATTGAAAATGACAAATGGATACTGGTTCATCAGAGATGTCTTCCCAACTCTGAAAAAAAAATTAAAATAAAAAATAAATAAAGATTCAACTCACATTTATGAATAATATTAATAACAGTTCCATGAAGTAATAATCTCAGAAAATTTGGAAGAAAAAAAAAGAGAAAACTTTATAATATATTACGTACCCACTATCTCCAAGGACGATGACCTTAAGCAAAGTTCTCTTTCTGTGTGAAATGGAAATGTCCATGTTGAAGATTCAAAACTCAGAATCACTTATCAGAAGCACTTACGAGAAGGAGAAAGAACAACTTATTTCAATTTCAATTTTCTTGCAATGAATAGTAGTGAAGTAGTAATTGAAAAGAAGAAGGTAAAAAAAAAATGGTTGCAAAGAGAAAAGGGAAACCCGTGTGATTTTTCTTTTTCTGATTTTGAATGATGGTGGTGAGAATCATGTGAATTTTGACGACTAAAATCAACGTTCTAGTGACAGCAAAGCGTTATTATTTTTGATGTTAGAAAAAAGATTTTAGTGTTTTTTTTTGCTGACTTAGAAGTTTAATATTAATTTTTCGAATAAATAAATTTGGATTATATTATATACGTGCTTGCCTCTATTTGTTCGATCTAAAGAAAAAAAGAAAAAAAGTTTTGTGACAGTTGAGAAACGCTTTTCTGTTTAGTTGTCTGAAATGTGATGTAAAGTTATCTCTATTAAGAGAAAAATGAAAGAATATGATGCTACAAAAGAAATATAGGTAAAATGTTATAAGTATATATTCTTAAACAAAGATGGGATACGATTAAAAAAACTAAAAAAATAAAGATTACTATTTTATTACCATCAATAAAAATTATGAAAATATGCTCATTATAAGAATATTAGGCGCTCAGGTGTGAGTTTGAATTTGTAATATTTATTTATTTATTTTTAAAAGGTGTATTTTGATTATTAGATTGTTTGACAAAAAAATAATTATAAAAATATATATAGAAAATAAAATAAAATAATATTTTTGACAATCAATACAAATTTATTTTAATAAATTATAATATTATTTTCTTTTAAAAAAAGAAAGAAATAAAATATAGAATTTTTTAAAGAAATATTTACATACTATGAATAAAAACTTAACTAAATATAAGTTATTATTGTCCTTTTTATTATTTTTCATGCAGTTCTATGTTTTATTTCCAAATTATTATTACTTTTTAGAATAAATATTAATTTTAACCTTAAAAAAATGGTGAGATCCAATTTAGTTTAAGAAAAATATAAAAATAACTTTTAACTCTTATAAAAAAACCCGAAACAACTCACTCTCTGCCTCATCACCTTACTTTTCATCTATTTAATATTATGCTTGAAAACATTAATCCTTAGAAAGAAAAAAAATTAGTAGCAAAAAGTTTAATTTTTTAAATGTTATTCTTCATTTAAAAAACATTTTACTGTGAAAAATTAGAGTATTAATTGTTTATTCATAATATGTACATAGATAATATATTTCTAAATTTTATTATTTATTTAGAAAAATTACTTATTTATAAAATAATATATGTAATTTATTAATTTAGTTAATTTGATTGACTTTTGCATAAATTATCTTTATATTCTTTATATGTTTTTACTTAATTATAACTTTAATCTATTTATTTTAGCATATTCATGGAATTAATTGTATTTTTTAAATTTAAATAATTTTGATTTTCGCTTATATTTTTTACTTAAATTTGACTGTATATCCTTGTTAAATACCATGTGTCATCATATAAAAATGTTTGTGGAACTTTAAATATATAAAATATAAGTTATATATCATTAGAAAATGACAAGTCATCAAATGTGAGAATGAAATTAAAATTGGTTGAATTTAAAATAAGAGATTATTTATAAATCAATTAAAATATGAGAATCAAAATTGTAATAGAGCATTTTTTTTCCAGTTTTTTTTAATGTAATTAAACACTTTTTTTGTTGTATCTAAGTTTTATTTAAAAATATTTATATAATTTAATAAATACACACATTTTTTCTATTATTATTATTTATTTATTCTCTCCAGTCAAACTATCAAATAATCACTTTATTTTTTATTTACTTTCACTTCTCTTCTTTTTTTGCCCTTTCCTCCGACATTCAAACAAAACAAAAAGAATAGTTGTTAAAAGTATAATACATGACAATCCATAGTGATTAAGGGTTGTTAAAGATTTTTAGAACTTGTTGTATGGTTTAGAGTTAACCCATGTAGGTGAGAAGCTATGCGTATATAGTATTTGTGGAAATATGAGATTGTCCCTTTCAATTTTAGATTGAGATATTTATAGGAGTTTTTGGATCTGGATCTCAGACGTCTAAGAAGTAGTAACTACTTCTGAGTGAACGCGAGAGTGGACAGTTAATCCCCCTGTTATTCATAAGAGTGTGGTTAATTTCCCTATGACTTCTTATGCACCATTGTGGACTACAGACATGTCACTTTCTATATTTTCCCGCTTCGGACGAGTTATCCAAGAAGTGAGTGAAATATTTGAGAATGAGGCCTCACATCTAGTAAAGTCGTGATTGATACAGGAAATAGGCAATCCAGAAGGTGTTGTCGGCGAGGTGTTACAACATTTGCCTCTGACGTATCCCCTTACGATCCCTTTACCAATAAACCAATACACAATCCCACGAGGGCTTGGAAAGGGCGAAGTGATTTAGTCTTACTTTTACTTTTCTTATTTGGATGAACCCCTACGACTTACCTGGGACGAGTCCTTTATATATGGGGTGAGCCCCTCTTGTAAGAGGCGAGTCTAGGATATCTCCATATGTAAATGAGGTGAAACATACGTCACTAAGAAAATCCAACATCAGTCAGTCGAAGGAAATCAAACAACAGTCAACTGAGGGAAATCAATCATCAGTTGAGGAAAGTGTGTGTCACATTGAATGCGACCAATGATGATTTTTTTCGGGAAGCCAAATTTGGCGTTACTCATTACACGTGTTTCTAAAATGGGGAATCTTTGCCTTTTTTTGTAACGTTGAGGTGCCTTGTTGGCGGTAGTAGGTTGCCCCTCCGATTGGACTTCTCATCCCTATAAAAAGATTTTAGTTTCCTCATTTAATCTTTTTGGCATTCTCCCCTTCTAAACTTCCATCCCTTTAGTCATGTGTTCTTATAGGCGCAAAGTGTATTTATATTACAAGTTTCTTGATCGTGATTGTATGTATGATTTCGTTCTTCATTTGCTCATTCTATTCTTAACGGTAGTTATTTGATTTTGGGACGTTTAAGGAGTAGTTGCTCACTCCTTAACAAAACGTGTGGTTGCAAACAAGTTAAACTTGATGAGAAGACCTAAGTTTGATCAACGAGTCTAAGACAAATTGAAAGGGTCAAGAACATGGCAAATTCACTAGACGAATTTATATCTCGCCCCAAAAAATTAAAGTTGAAGTTATACCTTTCATAATACTAAACTCAATAAAAATTATATTTTCATTAATTTTAAAGGTTATATTTTAGGACACTTTACTATAATTGTTTTACTAGAAATTTCTATAATTTTAGGATTTAGGAAAAAATAGAAAAGCATAACTACTTTCAAAACAAAAGGTCAATAAATGGACACTTAAAGGCCAAACTGCTACAATAAGTAATTCTCAAATAAAATATCATATAATAACTAATTCTCAAATAAAATTTCATATAAATATCGAACGTCCCTCCCAGTTTTGAAGAAAATTTTCTCTATTCGTCCACCTTAGTGTGAAATTATATCCGAGGACGAAGAATTGCCCCTACATGGCACACCAATATTTTGAGCATGACTTAAATCACAATGACTATGCCAAATCAATCAATTGCTTGGTTGGAATAATATGATATATGAAGTGTCTTCATACACTCTTGTCCCCAAACAATATAAACTTGAGGTGGAGATTAGATTACAGTTTATCATAACTAGTTTGATTATGTTGGTGATGGTTAACTAACCGTCAATTGATGAGTGTGATATTGAGTTTGACTCAGACCACAAGTCCAGTCTGAAACACATGTAATATGCAAAACTTAAGTGGGTATTTTTGTTGGAACAAGACACCATAAGTTTGGTAAATAATGGTGAAGAAACTTTGGATATAAAAAGTGAAAAGAGAAGAATTGAGACATAGAGAGAATTGAGGGTGAGAGATTATTATGCATTAACATTGGATGAGTGTGCATCCAAAACACTTATACAAGGGTTACAGCTTAATTGGAAACTGAATTAATCAAGTAAAATAGCAAAAATAACAAAATACCGCACATGTAACCGGTTACACCAAAATGGAGAATCGCTTACACTTGACATTGAATTAAATAAGCTTTAGTGGTAACCGGTTACACCAAACTGGTTAACCGGGTACACTTGTAAAAACTCCGCATTTATGCTACTTGATTGAGTCTCATACCTTGCTGTAACTGGTTACCTACCCGTGGTAACTGGTTACACCACTTGAATTACTTGAAAAACATCAACACACCACCTTAATTCAAGTGCTGCAAGTCTACCATGCTCATGCTCATCTTAAACCTCATGAACACATCATTTGTGACTCTCTTTGTCAACAAATCAACAATTTGGTCTTCACTTCTGCAATATCCTAATGGTAACGTTCCTTCACTAACAAGTTCCCTCAAATAGTGAAACTGCATCTCAATGTGCTTGCTCCTCCCATGTGCAATTGGATTTTTAGCAAGATTATTCTCGGAAAAGTTGTCTAATAAGAGTGCGATAACCTCACCCTCACTGCTGCCCAACTCTTCCAATAGATTCATAAGCCATACGACTTGACACACGCATAACAAAGTGGCAATGTACTATGCCTCACAAGATGATAGTGCAACTACTGGTTCATTCTTCGAACACCATAAGATTGGTTTTGCACCGAACATAAAGATGTATCTAGCTGTAGACTTTCAATCATCCTTATCTCCGCACCAATTAAAATCAGTAAAACCAAACAAATTGTATTTTCTACTCGTATCCACTGCGGGAAAGAGATTTCAGCAGCCAACAAAACATTTGACATAACGTAGGATCCTCTTGACTGCTTCCAAGTGAGACACCTTCGGTCTCCCCATGAATCTACTCACAATACCGACACTAAACGCCAAGTTCAGTCGCGTATTGCACAAGTAGCGTAAGGATCCAATCAACCTCCTATATTGAATTGGATCAACATCTTGCTCATCCTCATTCTTAGACAACTACAACTCTAGTTCAACTGGAGAAATGGCAGCATTGCAATGCTCCATTTCAAACTTCTTAAATATCTCAAGAGCATACTTTCTTTTGTGCGTGAGCAGTCCCCTTTTGGACTTGTGGAACTCAATGCCTAACAAGTATGTCATGAGGCTAAGGTCGGTCATCTCGAATTCTTCCATAAGTTCACTCTTGAACTTTGAAATACACTTTTTGTTGTTACCCGTGACCAATAAGTCGTCTACATATAGACAAATGATAATTACTCTTTCACTCGTATCCGTCTTCACATATACTCTGTGCTTGGATATGCACTTCTTGAAGCCAACATCCTTTAGGAAACCATCAATTATTTTATTCCGAGCACTTGGAGCTTGCTTCAAACCATATAATGATTTCTTCAACTTGTAGAACTTCAGCTCTTGGTCTTTCACAATAAAACCAGGGGGTTGTCCTACATATACCTCCTTTTCAAGCGCACTTTTCAAAAACACGGATTTGTCGTCCAATTGTGGTTATTTGCAATTCCAATAACAAGCATAATGGTTTCAATCCTAGCAATTGGTGCAAAAACTTCTTCAAAGTCTATGCCTTCTTTTTGAAAAGATCCTTTAGCAACCAATTGAGCCTTATGGTTGATTATCTTACCCTTGGGATTTGCCTTCACTTTGAACACCCACCTCACACCAATTGGCTTCTTTTCTTTTGGTAGATCAACTAACTCCTAAGTACTATTTTTCTCAATGGATTCTAGTTCCTCCTTTATAACACAAATCCACTTTGGATCACTCAAGGCCTCTTATGTATTGATGGATTTAGGCCATAAGTTTAAAATGGACGAAATTAACATCATCATTGACTTTGTTGTCTCGGAACAACTCACATTCTTGGAGTCTCTGAGGCATACCCATTTTCCTTGTTGACCTTCTAACGTTTTCTTCATTTTGGGCTTCGAAGACACGTTGTTCTGATCTTCCACTTTCCTCAGAATTGGAAATTTTGAAGTTGTAACCTTACAACTTTATGGTAAGCGGTTACAACCTGCATGTAACCAGTTAACGTATGCTAGTAACCAGTTACACCCTACTGCACTTACTTCAATTCATTAATCACAACATTCCGACTGATAATGTCCTCCTGTTTACAACATCAAACAGTTTTTAACCACCAGTAGAGTGATATCCAACAAGTATCATTACTTCTCCTTTGTCATCCAACTTTTTTCTAAGTTGACCTAGAACATGTCGGTATGCAATGCAACCAAAGACTCTCAAATGGTTCATATTTGGTTTGAATCCCGACCATGCTTCCTCCGGTGTTACATTTTCAAGCTTATATGCAGGGCACATATTCAACAAATAGGCAGTTGTGGATACTGCTTCTCCCCATAATTCCTTCGATAAGTTATTCCCTGTAAACATGTTTCTCATCATGTTCATGACCGATTCTTCCTTTCGACTATACCATTTTGTTATGGTGTATAAGGTGGTACTACCTCATGTACAATCCATTTTTTATCACAAAACTTTCCAAAGTCATTTGAGACATATTCTCCTCCACCGTCCATTTTAAGCGCTTTGAGTTTTTGACCACTTTGCCTCTCAACCATGGACTTAAACTTCTTAAACACTTCGAATACCCCATCCTTTCTCTTGATTATGTATGTCAATAGCTTTCTACTATGATTGTCGACAAATGTGATAAAATACCTATTTCCACCAATGGAGTCTACTTACATCGCCCCCCACACATCCGAATACACCACCTCAAGGTGATTCTTGGTCCTACGGTCTGGATCCTTGCTGAATTTTCCCTTATGTTTCTTCGTTCGCACACATTCTTCACAAGTTTCAGCTGGTATGTTGATCGATGGAAGCCCTGTTACCATTCCGTTCTTTTGCAAGTCTTTGAGATCTCTAAAGTTGAGATGCCCAAGAAGATAATGTCACATCCACCTTTCTCTACTTGCTTCAGTAGTAAGACATCTATGATCCATTACCTTCAACTCAACCTTGAAGATTCTATTGGCAGTCATAGGCGCTTTAAGGACCAAAACTCCTTTTACGTCCATAACGCGTATCCCATTGTCTTCCATGTGAATCTTTTAACCCTTTGCAAGCAATTGGACATACTTAAAAGGTTAAATTTGATTCCTGGAATGTACAAGACATCTTTGATCAAGGAATCCCTCTTCGTAATCAAAACATCACCGATCCCATCAGCCATTAGAGTGGTGTCATTTGCAAACTTTACTTTATTCTTCATGGCATGATTGATTTTGACAAACCAATCCTTTCTTCCTGTCATATGAGTTGAACAACCCAAGTCCAAATATCACTCCTCATTGCATTAAACTCCTTTCAAACTCATCATGGTGTCTTCCTCTTCATGCAATCAGTTAATTGTATCATTCAACCAGCCACAACTCAATTTTTCAGCATTATTTGAGCTGCTGCAATTGCTTCCCACAGTTGTTTGCTGCTACAATTCCCTTCCGTGATCATGACCAAGAAAAAATTATCTTCATCAAACTCTTGTCTTGCAACCTTGGCTTCACCCCCTTGAGATTCCTTATTGTTCGCATTGCATTCTTTTGAAAAATGACTGAATCGTTGACACTTATAGCATTATTCCTTGCTCTTGTCAACCTTTTCATTTCTACTCTAAAGTTGCCTTGACCATCATGTTTGTTGTAGCTGCTTTCACCCCTTTGACAAGTCGAATTCTTTGAATTTTTTTACTCTCTTCCACCAAAATTTTGAAAATTCCCTTTGCTTTTCATGGACCATTTTCCTTTCGATCTCTTGTTCTTATAATTGAAACAAGCTTGCAAAGCGATCTCTGCTTTTGCCTTATCATTACTCCTCTCTTCCATCCTTTGCTCATGAGCCTCAAGACAACTTTACAACTCCTCTTTTCTCATCGTCTCAAGATCCTTCGACTCCTTAATTGCCACAACTATATTGTTAAATCTTGGTGTTAAAGAACACAAGATTTTAGCGTCAACATACTGCTCCATAAAATTTTCTCCGCATACCTTAACTTGATTCACCAACCAAGTGATTTTCGTTGTGAAATCATTGATTGTATCCTTTTTCTTCATTTGAATCAATTTGAGCTGGCTTTTTTAAGTTTGTAACGTCACCACCTTTGCCTTGTTAGCCCCCACATATGCCTTCTCTAAGATCTCCCACACTTGCTTTGACGACTCTCAATCACCAACTTTCTCAAAGTTGTCGCCATCAACACATTGATGGACCAAGCACATCGTTTTGAAGTCTTTTTTCTTCTCTTCCTTATGCATTGCTTGTTGCGCCTCTGTTGCATTTTGAATAAGAGGAGTAACATCATTCTTGATAACTTCAAGAACATCTTCGTAGCCAAACAACACCTTTATTTGCTTGCACCATTTGTCGTAATTCTTCGCATCAAGGATAGGTAGGTTTGTAGGGATTCTTTCATTGAAGACAAAATTTATGTTGCACACTAGGTGTTTGTGGATTTAAACCAGGCTCTTGATGCCAAATGTTAGAACAAGACACCATAAGTTTAAATGTTAGGTAATTCAATTATTTCAATTGAATTCCCCTATTTTTTAATTTCCCTTCATTTTTTAAAATTCTTTTTGTTTTGATAGCATAATAAAATCCTCTGTCGTTAAATTTTAAGGTTAAATATGTTTGTGCTCACTCTAAATATATCAATATTCGTCTTTAGTCTCCTAAAAAAATTTCTTTTAAAGAATGATCATCCTAATATTTTATATCCACACTTCTTCTTCTTCTTCCAATTAACGTCTATTAACCGAAGTTGATGTGACATGCCACATGGATTTTTTAGTGATAGAGTAAAAACGTGGCAATGACAATGTGGCATACATATCAACATCTTTTGTCACACTAACATTACCACATATACATGTGGTCACAAAAAATGTCCATGTGACATGCCACAACAGTTTCTTCTATTAACTGAAGTGACAAAAAGTGTGGATATAAAATATTAAAAAAATTATTTTTTTTAAAAAAAATTCTAAGAAATTAAAAATGAAGTTTGAGATATTTAAGACGGGTGAAAACATATTTACCCAAAAATTTATAAGCCATTTTTTATAAATTGTAAAAATCAAATTTTAAAATAGAGACCAATATGTAATTTAAAATGACAAATTATCATTTTTTGATTTTTTTTTGAGAACAATGTGATGTGAAAAAATTATAAAAATATAAAGATCACCTTTCAAAGAATTTATTTAATAATGTCACTAAATAGAGTAAAGAAAAATTATAAATTTGTTGTTTTTAGATCTCGTTTTACATTTTTTAAGATCAACTTGCAGAACATTTTTCTTAAATTTTCATTATTTTAAATTTTTTCCAAAGGGTTCACTCAAATTATGGAATTTTTAAAAATATACATTAGCAAAAAGAAACTTTACAAGGAGAAGGAAGTTCAAAATTAGTCTAAAAAAATATTTCTAATCTATTTTGTACATGGTCCTTCTTAATACTTATAAGAATGAAATAAAAAATGATGAGAGAGTTATAAAGTGACACCGGAATAGGTCATGTGATAAACACAAGAATTATTTCAAAGATATAAAAACTGATTTTTTTTCTTCAGAAAACTATAATCCTCAAACTATTATTTCATTCAAACACATTTTTAAAAGATTAAATATTTATTGAAATATTCAACTGATTTTTTTCTTCAGAAAACTATAATCCTCGAACTATTATTTCATTCAAGCACATTTTTAAAGGATTAAATATTTATTGAAATATTCAGACTAATAGTTTTAGGGTTTATGATGATACTCTAATAATATTAAAAAAATTAACTGACATTCAATATATATATTTTTTTTGTTGGTGCAAGGTAGAATAAATGATGAACGGAAATATTCTATTAAGAGAATGGCGGTTATAAAACATGATAAAAGTTACAATGATTGTCACCCTATTTATAAGCTAAAACTAGGGTTACTAGAATATGATAAAATACTAAAATACCCTCTAACAAACTTAGGGGTTAAGAAAATAGTACAACTAATAAATATGAATTACTTCTAATACCATCCCTTAATTCATATTCCATCAAAACTTGTAACACCAATTCCATCCCTTAATCTGAGAAATTGATCAGTCTTGATAGCTTTCGTCAGAACATCTGCCAATTGTTTCTGAGTGCTGCAGTGTACAACTTCTAACACTCCCCTCTGAACTTGATGTCTCAGAAAATGATACTTGGTCTCAATGTGCTTGCTTCTCCCATGCAACATTGGGTTTCTGGCAAGATTGATTGCAGACTTGTTGTCAATCATCAGCTTCAGAGGTTTGTTTACTTTAATCTTCAGATCCTGCAATAGATTCAGAATCCACACAGCTTGGCATGCAGTAACAGCACCTGCAATGTATTCAGCTTCACAAGTTGACAACGCCACAACAGGTTGCTTCTTGGAACACCAAGAAATGGGACCTCCCAAAAATTTGAATAAGTACCCAGACGTACTTCTTCTGTCAACTCTGTCTCCACACCAATCAGAATCTGAATAACTCAGAAGTTCTGACTCATCCTTTCTTCCAGAAGGAAATAATACTCCATACTTCAAAGTTCCCTTGATATACCTTAGAATCCTGACAACAACTTGGTAATGGGACCACTTAGGTTTACTCATGAACCTACTAACCATCCCAACTGAATAGCAAATATCAGGTCTGGTATTGCACAAATACCTCAGAGAATCAACCAACTGTTTGAAGGTTGTAGCGTCCACATCCTTTCCATCAGAGTCAGAATCCAGTTTCTGATTTGTATCAGAAGGTGTGACAGCAATCTTACAATTCTTCAGATTAAATCTCTTCAGAAGTTCTAATTCATACTTGAGCTGATGCAAAATAGTACCTTTCTCAGAGTATCTGAACTCCATCCCTAGAAAGTATGTCATTTTGCCTAGATCAGTCATTTCGAATTCATTCATCAGAACTTTCTTGAACTTGGCTATCTCCTGTTCAAAACTTCCAGTCAGCAGTATATCATCAACATATAAACATACCAGAGTCATATTTCCTTCAGAAGTATGTTGAACATAGACACCGTACTCCATCTCACATTTCTGAAAGCCTTGCTTCTTGAAAAATGAATCAATCTTCTGATTCCAAGCTCTAGGCGATTGTTTCAATCCATATAGAGCTTTGTATAATCTGTACACCATCCCTTCCTGATTCTTTTTCACAAATCCAGGAGGTTGTGACACGTAAACTTCTTCTTCTAATGGACCGTTCAGAAATTCAGATTTTACATCTAAATGCATCAGAGGCCAATTCCTGTTAGCAGCTATTGCAATCACCATTCTGATTGTTTCGTGTCTTGCTACAGGTGCAAAAACTTCAGAGTAATCCAGCCCAGGTTTCTGTAGAAATCCTCTGGCTGCCAACCTTGCTTTATGTTTGCCAATTGAACCATATGGCTTTAACTTCTGCTTGAAAACCCATCTGACGCTGATGGCTTTCTTGTCTTTTGGAAGTTCTGTCAGCTTCCAAGTCTTGTTTCTCTCTATAGCATCAAGTTCTTCTTTCATGGCCTTCAGCCAGAGCTTCTGCTTAAGAGCCCCTTCTGTACTTATGGGTTCAGAGTCTACTAACATGGCACACTGAATAACTTCTCCTTCAGAGTCTACTTCAGTGTCTTGCAGCATGTCAAATTCTGCATATCTTCTGGGGATGTTTCTGATTCTTTGTGGTCTCTGAACTTGTTCAAAGTCTTGAGCTTCAGAGTTTCTAGCTTCAGATGGTTGACTTCCTCCAGAGCTTTGACCATCTTCAGGGGCTGACATATTTCCAGAGTCTGAATTGCCACCAGAATCTGGATTACCATCAGAGTCTGGGCCATCAGAGTCTGGATCATCAGAGTCACCTTTATCTTCTGAGTCTTCTCCAGAGTCAGAATCACTATCAGAATCAGAATCAACGTCAGAGTTTACTCCAACTTCAGAAATTCTTAACTCTGACCTTTCTTTAGAAGTTCTAACATCAGAATCAGATTGAGACTTATCCCAATTCCAAAATTCTGATTCCTTCACAATCACATCTCTGCTGAATTCAATTTTGTTGGTTTCTGGACAATAGAGCTTGTATGCACCTGTACTGTGGTACCCTATCAGAATCATCACTTTGCTTCTATCATCCAGCTTCTGTTTTCTGGCTTCTGGAACATGTTTATAACAAACAGAACCAAACACCTTCAGATGACTAACACTTTGCTTATCTCCAGTCCACTTCTGTATTGGAACTATTTCCTTCAACTTCTTCGTAGGACATCGGTTGAGTACATACGTTGCAGTGGCAACAGCTTCTCCCCAGAGCTTCTGAGGAAGTTTCTTCTCCTTTAGCATGCTTCTCACCATATCAAGCAAAGTGCGGTTTCTCCTTTTAGCAAGACCATTGTGTTGAGGGGTATAAGGAGCAGTAACCTCATGCTCAATTCCATTCTCCTCATAGAACTTCTGGAACTCTTTGGAGTTATACTCACCTCCACCGTCAGTTATAAGAATCTTCAACTTCTGACCACTCTGATTCTCAGCCTTCATTATGAACTTCTTGAATTCATCAAACACCTCGTGTTTAAACTTAATAAGGGATACCCATGTCATTCTTGTGAATTCATCAACAAATAACACAAAGTATTTATTCCCTCCAATCGATGCTACTGGAAATGGACCACACACATCAGAATGTACAACTCCCAAGGCATGTTTTGCTCTTGGAGCAGTTTCTGACGCAAATGGCAATCGTGGTTGTTTTCCTTCCATGCAAACTTTGCATGACTTTTCAGGCTTCTTAATTGCAGGAATTCCATGTACCAACTTCTTTGAATTCAGATGTTTTAAGCTTCTGAAATTCAAATGACCAAATCTTCTGTGCCACAACTCACTCTCCTTCTCAGCACTTGTTGCACTAAGACATTCTGAGTCTGCAGTTCTGACATTCACCTTGAATGTTCTATTCCTCCCCTGTTCTGACTCCATAATCAACTTCTGATTGCAGTCATACAGCTTCAGAAGATTGTCCTTCATGGTAACTGAAAAACCTTTCTCAATTAATTGTCCCACACTCATCAGATTGCTTCTGATGCCAGGTACATACCACACGTTCTGAATCAAATGCTGTTTTCCCATTGTTCAGAATCACTCTGACATTTCCCATACCTTCTGCATTAAGATATTTGTCATCAGCACATCTGATCTTTGTCCTCTTTTCAGAGTCAAAGTCAACCAGCCATTTCTTGTTTCCAGTAAGATGATTTGAACAGCCAGTGTCCATATACCACCAGTCTATCAGATCCATATCATCAGATTCAGAGGCCATCAATAGCACAGATTCGTCATCAGAACTTCTGGCTATATTTGCTTCTTCTGATTTTCTCTCCTTGTTTGACCAACAGTCTCTAGCAAAGTGACCAAACTTCTTACAACAGTAACATTGGATCTTCCTTTTGTCATACTTCTCTTTTCCCTTCTGAGCATTCTTTTGTCTATCGGAGGTTGAGCTTTCTGACTTCTGACCACCATCAGATCTTCTCCTGGCTTCTGACTGCTTCTGATACCTCCTATCAAAAGTTGCTTTCAGAGCCTGCTGCTCTACTTCCCTTTCAGAAGTTCTTTCAGTCAAACGCAACTCTTGCGCTTCTAGACTGCTCTGCAGCTCTTCAATTCTCATGGTGCTCAAATCTTTGGAATATTCTATTGCTACCACAATGTAATCAAATTGAGAGGTAAGGGATCTCAATACCTTCTCCATGATTGTTTCTTCAGAAAGAGTTTCTCCACACGCTTTCATCTCATTAGTGATCAGGATCACTCTGGAGATGTATTCAGAAACTTTCTCATTATTCTTCATGTTGAGATTCTCATATTGCTTTCTCAAGGACTGAAGCTTCACCTTCTTCACTGATGCGTCACCACCATAACATCTAACCAGTGTGTCCCACGCAGCCTTTGCTGTCGTTGAATCTGCAATCTTCTCAAACACATTTACATCAACACAGGATGAATGAAGAACAATGCTTTCTGATCCTTCTTCCTTACTTCCTTCTGCGCGTTTTTCTGTTCATCCGTCGCATCTGCTGCTACCGGAACATAACCATCAGTGACAAGATCTAGAACATCTTGAGCACCGAACAGTACACACATTTGGATCATCCAACGATTCCAGTTTTTACCGTCAAATACTGGAAGTTTGGTGTTCATGTTGCCGTTTCCGTTCATCTTTCTACCTTGCACAATACACTCAGATTTCTCACAGTGTTTCCCAACCCACAGAATTAAAATTCTGATCAGATTTTGTTCAAGATTCAACACGAATCTAAGAATCAAAATCAAACACACAAGACCTCACGTTCACTCGTGTTTCCCGTGTTTCCCAATGAATCCGAACCGGAGCTCTGATACCAATTGTTGGTGCAAGGTAGAATAAATGATGAACGGAAATATTCTATTAAGAGAGTGACAACTACAAAACATGATAAAAGTTACAATGATTGTCACCCTATTTATAAGCTAAAACTAGGGTTACTAGAATAGGATAAAATACTAAAATACCCTCTAACAAACTTAGGGGCTAAGAAAATAGTACAACTAATAAATATGAATTACTTCTAATAATTTTGTCATGTCATATAAATAGTTTAAATTTTTTAATATAATTGATGTGATACATAATCGTCATTGGTTGACAGGGTAAAATAAATTTACACCGTAATTGCATCACCTATTTTTTGATAGAACCAGTTTGTTTTAACTTTAAAAAAATAGATT
Organism: Lathyrus oleraceus; assembly: GCF_024323335.1. Classification (NCBI taxonomy): domain Eukaryota; kingdom Viridiplantae; phylum Streptophyta; class Magnoliopsida; order Fabales; family Fabaceae; genus Lathyrus; species Lathyrus oleraceus. Next base: position 93,756,315 of record NC_066585.1, read on the forward strand.
TTTTTTTTTGTATTTTTGAAAATGGATTTTACAAAAATATTTTTCAAAATATTACAAGTTTTTCTAAATTTATTTTTTTATAAATTAAAAGACTAATTTTGATATACTATAACATAAACTTACATTATTGAAGATCAAAGTATAATTAAAATCACAATTTTTCAAAAAATTATATTTCAAAAATAATTTTTATGAAAACTATTTAAAATAACTTCAAAATTAAGGAATTTTTTAAAATTTTAATATAAAAAAAATTGATAAAATTATAAAATACCTAAAATAACATTTTAAATAATAATTGTTCAAACCAAATTTTCATTTGAAACTTTTATGAAAATTTTCTTTGTAAATTTTTTTTACATCATAATATGTTATACTATAAAAATCATTTAAAAAAAATAAAACAAACGGATCCATAATTGTATCCTAAAAAATTGATAATTTACGATTAATTTGTTTGGTTGGTTAATTCAATAATACGTAAAATTTTAAATATAAAATAGTATTATAAAGATAAGAAATTAAAGTGAAAAATTAATATATATGAACAATTTTATTAATTTTACTATCACATGATAAACTAAAATTAAAAAAAAAATACATTCAGTGTGTATTTATTAAACTTCAGTGTGAATTTCACATTTCTTCCCACCAACTCCGCAAGAGAAAAAACTGTACATTTCTCTCTACTGAGCAAATCTCCCTTCTCCCATTTTCAACCCAACCAACCAACTAAGGTAAAGATGAAATAATCCATAATATGGATAATAATTTGTATTAATAACTTAAAAACAGCCAAAAGATTCGTGATTGTAAAACTAACATTAAAAATACAAAGAATAGGAAGAACTGACTACAATATCTAAAAGAAGTGAAAAAGATTTTGACACATAACTACTCCTGGATTATAAACTATGCAGTAGATAAAATTTGTATCCAAAACTTTTTGCAGCTCCATGCATATTTTAAAGCTTCTAAACAAAATGTTGCCATTTTCATCATCGTTGTCATTGCCCTCTGTCTCATCAATCGCATAAGCACCAAAATCTTCTATGTCATCGTCCTCTTCAAGTTCATCACAAGTACCTTCCATGTATTCTATTTTTACTTTCTATTGTTAGAGATATAATCCAAGTTGTAGTCCAAGTTCAAATTAATTAGGATTAGAGTTTTTTAGGTTAGGTACTTAGTATATAAGTAACATAGTTGTAGATATACACATAATTGTAAATCTGTTATACAGTTTTCAATAATAACAATTCATCAATTACTTTTCACTCTCTCTATCGTTATTTCTCCCACTCAAAGTGTCTCACGCACTAACAAATTGATATCTAGAGTTTCTAGTTCGTGTTCTTGATCGTGCTTTCAAGAACTTCACGTTGGTGGTTGTGTTTCCAGAGATTGTGAATCATAGTTGCTGAAGAAATGAATGGTACCAATGACATTTCGAATTCTCTTCCAATTCGTGATGGTAAAAATTGGAACCGATGGAATAATCAGATGAAGTCTTTGTTCGGTTTTCATGAAACACTAGAAATGGTCAACAATGGCATCCCTGAGCTTGCTGACAATGCAATTGATGCTCAGAGAGCCATTCACAAGGATGCGAAGAAGAAAGACTGCAAGGTTGCATATTGTATTCAATCTGCAGTAGATGCGACGGACTTTGAACGGATTTCTCATGTTAAATCGACGAAGGAGGCGTGAGATATTCTTGTAAAGTATTACGAAGGAGGTGAGAAGGTTAAAGTCGTCAAATTACAGACGTTGCGAAGGAAATATGAATTATTGCATATGGGAGAAGAAGAAAAGATTGCAGGCTATGTCTCGATCTCATGAAATATTGTGGTGAAATCCTAACTAATAAGATGATAGTTGAGAAGGTAATGTGTATGTCGACCTTTCACTTTGATCACATTATCGTAGCCATTTAAGAAATCAACAATCTTTAAACCATGAAACTGGAAAATTTGGTTGGTTCGTTGGAGGCACATGAGATGAGGATTGCTGAAAGGAAAGGTGTTCAAGATTCGATACAAGCACTACAAACTCAGACATGCAAGAAACATGGTGGTTCTAACAAGTTCAAGAAAAAATGAGACAAGACTCAGAGTAAGAAGTCTTGGTCGAAACCTCAAAAACATAAGGTCGATGATAGGGCTTCTGAATCCTCCAAAAGAGGAGAAGGAAACTCCTATAAGAAAGATGAAGAGAAAAAACATGTACAATGCTATAACTGTGAAAACTGGGGCCACTTGGCCAAGAATTATTGATACGGGGAAGACAAGGGAGCGACAAAAGGCAAAGAGGAAGAAGCAAACTTTGCACGCCAAGATTCATATGATTCTAAAGATATGGTGGTTATGGTTGTAGTTGCAGATGACCATGTCGACTCCAAAATCAGGTTCCTCGACACAGGCTCCTCGAATCACGTGATTGATAGGAAAGTGTGGTTAGCAGATTTCGACGAGTAGAAGAAGAGCAAGGTCAAACTTGCAGATATTAGCTCCTTGCAAGCAGAAGGTACTATCAACATAGTTATTAAAGAAGCAATTGAACAAAAGTTATGATTAAAGATGTACTATATGTACCTGGAATGAAGTGCAACCTACTAAGTGTTTGATAACTGGTTGAAAAAGGTTTCTTAGTGGTTATGAAAGATGGAGCCTTGGAACTGTTCGACACCTAAAATAGTTTGGTCTTAAAATCTTCTCTGTCGAAGAACGGGACATTTAAGACCATGATCGATTCGACTGAGGTACAATGCCTCGAAATGGTTGTCGACCATAAGAATAGTTGGTTATCGCATTTGAGATTTGGCCTTTGAACATCAGGTCACTCAATCAACTGATTACTAAATATATGGTAATTGGTATACCAAGTCTTGAGATTCCCGACAAACTCTATGAAGGTTGCTTAGTAGGGAAGCAATATAGAAAGTCTTTTGTTTCAACTATGTCAATGAGGTCCTCTTACATACTGGAAGTAGTACATTCAGGTGTATGTGGCCCGTTTGAAGTTCATACCATTGGCGAAAACAAGTATTTGTATCATTTGTTGATGAGTACATTCGTAAGCCTTAGATATATATGATCAAGCACAAAGACAAAGTATTTTCAATCTTTAAGAGACTCAAAATGCTTGTCAAAAACCAGAGTGAAAAGAAGACCAGGGTTATGCAAGTAGATGGCGGTGGCAAATACACATCAAAGATATTTGAAGAATTTTGTGCAGAACATGATATTGATTATGAGGTAACTGCTCCTTACACACCTTAATATAATGGAATAGAAGGAAGAAGAAACATGACCATATTGGATATGGAGAGATGCATGCTGAAGCAGAAGAATTTGCCAAAATCCTTATGGGGTGAAGCTGTCACCATTGTTGTTTATATTTTGAACAATTGTCCTATCAAGAAGCTGAAGAACAAGGTTCCTGAAAAAAGTATGGAGTGGCAAATGACCATTAGTGAGTCATCTGAAGGTGTTTGACTCTATTTGCTACAAGCATGTTTCTGATGTAAGAAGAAGGAAACTTGATGATAAAAGTGAACATATGGTTCTTGTAGGATATCACATAACTGAAGCATACATGTTATTTGATCCAATCAACGATAAGATCTTAATGAGTCAAGATATCGTGATTTATGAAAATTATGTCTGGGATTGGAATTCTGGTAATGCAATTAACAAGCCTTTGATATGTTATGACGTCAAAGAAGTAACTGATGAAGTTGAAGTCGGAGCAGTTAGAGATATTCCAGGCACAGTCGAAGTTGAAGAGGGTGTGGCTAGTGTAACACCCTAATTACCCCAACACATAATTCATAAATAAATAATAGATTTTTCAACTTATCACATAGGATGTCACACATACACAATTAACAACACCTGCTAACCATGTAACTTTATTTCACCTAGGATGTTTACACGACATCCAAACTCATCTAATATTTACCTGGGAAGTTTACACGACATTCAAACCCATCTGATATAACTAAGCAACGGAACACAGTTAAAAACAACACAATCAAACAAATAACATTCACATCATTGGTCTCATAAACTCTACTTTAGCTTTAAAAACACAAACAAGAGAGTTATATTGTTCAACGCTCAACAACATAAAATCAAAACTCCAACAAAAAAATAACAAGTAAAATTAACACGAACGGTCCTCATCCCAATTTACATGATCAAAGCAATCATACTAAATAAATGATAACTAATTGAAGTCACTTCAAGAGCTATCCTTTCACTTACTTCAGTCAAAGCTACTCCTGAGTATCTGCACGATGCTCATGTAAAGGCAACATTCAAATAGAATGGGTGAGAAATTATAATCAATTATAAAAGGCATAACATGAAAGATGGATTGCACTCAACATAATCATTCACAACAACATATCGTAATTCTCACACCCAAATCATCATCAATATTATACCCAACAACATCTTAATTATCATCAATATCATACACAACCAATATAAATGCAACACTTATGCAATGGAATCAACACCAACTCGACATGCATGTGGTATCAAATATGAACACTCAGGTTCATTTCACTCCATGATCCCCACCATAGGATCGTTTCCCTCTTGGAACTGGAGCACACCAAAATCGCTACCATCACCATAGGTAACGCTTCACTAATTACCCATAATAAGAGTTAGCTACTCGCACCTGATCCGTCACCATAGGATCGAGGCTCACCAAATAAATAGAACCGAAGTTCCGACAACATGGATGCATCACTCCCAACATGCAACAATAACAACATCATTAACACATATACATCGATCCACTCTTGACCGGGTATGCCAACATCAACACCACATCATCAATATAATTTCATCATGTTCATATCTTCATTATAAAAACACCAACACAACAAAATCAACACAATCATCTTAATAACATCATTATAGCAACACCGACATAACAACATTATTGTACACAACAATTATTCATGTTTAATTCACCATTTATCATTGGCATATATTCATCATTCATAAATGACTACATCATACCGATTGAAATCATGATAAATCAGAAGTTGACATCATAGCAACATCATGTAGCAGCTAATAGTAGCAACTAAAATGCGGGAAATCGACAATTGCAATTTTCACATAAACAACTTCTATATAACAACTAAGGCATCTAAAATAATAATGCATTGCCAATTAATTCAATGTTAAATAAATTATAAGTGGTAACCGGTTATGCTCAAATCGGTAATCGTTTAAGAGCTCGAAAATAGCCCAGAAACCTATTTTTCAAGTGGTAACCAATTACACTCAGTTCGGTAACCGGTTACAGGTTCGAAGAACAGCCTAGAAACTTATTTTTTAGCCGTTGGAGGCCTTCTGGACCTCCGATTTCGATTCCGTAAAAAGTCCCGATCTCAGAATTCGAAACCCAACAATTTACAATGATTAAAACATAAAATTTATGATTTATCACATATTGGCATCAATTAAATCATATAATTTATAACTTTATCAATTCCATAAATCTTCAAAACTCTCAACAATGGTGAAGTTATCCCAACAATCATATAATTTATATATTCATCAATAATCACAACATATAACATCAAGATATCATAAAAATTCAAAATTTTAGTAAAATCTCAAATGCCCTATTGGAGTTTAGGGACTTTTCTACCCTTCATGCATATACCCTCATTATTGAAGTGATTTCTCACCTTACCTGAATTCCTTACAAAAATTCTGAATTGAAACCTTCAGTCTCTTCCCTTGATCATCTTGCCTCTTTCCTCTTACCTCTTTGCTTCTCTTTCTCAAATGTCACGTACTGCGAAAATCTCCTTAAACCTAGGCTCCTCTTAACTTTTTATTTTTAGGGTAAACTTTTCAAAATCACCAACTTGGCCCAAACTTAATGATCTCTTATTCCTTCTTCCCACTAACTTTCTCAATTTCTAATATTTGGCCAAATTATTCTATTTTCATTAATTAATATATAAAAATAAATAAAATATTATTTTTAATTACCAAAATAACTCTAAATTATTCTACTCACTTCTATTATCTCTCTATACCTCTAACTCAAGGATATATAACCCGCCAACACCCAACCATAAAATAAATCATCAAAATGCATAATTCAAACAATTAAAATATAATAAAATATCTAATAAAAAATGGGGTATTACAACTCTCCCCCATTTAATAAATTTCCTCCCTAAAAAATTATCTAACGAAAACAAAGTCGGATACGACTCTCTCATTTGCTCCTCGCGCTCCCAAGTCATGCTCCCACAAGTTGGTCCTCCCTATACTACCTTCACCAAGGCAATCTCTCTACCACGCAACTGCTTCACTTCCTTACCCTTTATTTGTATGGGTGATGTCTTAACAACAATGTTATCTCTCACATGCACATCATCCACCTAGATCACATGAGATGGATCCAGAATGTATCTCCTCAAATGAGACACATAAAATACATCATGAAGATTAGCAAGCAGCGGTGGCAAAGCAATCTGATAAGCCACCTCTCATATCCTCTATAAAATATGGTACGTACCAACAAAATACAGCGTAAGCTTTCAAGACTTCAAAGATCGACCAACACCTGTTACCGATGTAACTCAAAGAAACATGTGATCTCCCTCTTGAAACTCATGTGCTTTCCTCCTCTTATCGTGGTAACTTCTCTGACAACTCGGAGAAACTTTCATCTTTTCTTGGATCATCATGATCTTTTCAGTCGTCTGGTGAACAATCTCAGGTCCGAGCATAACACTCTCGCCTGACTCATACCAACACAAAGGATTTCTACACCTCCTACCATATAATGCCTCATACGGTGTCATTCTGATACTAGAATGGAAACTGCTGTTGTAGGTAAACTCAATCAACGACAAGTAGCTATCTCAAACACCTCATTGTTCTAGCACACAAGCCCTTAATAAATCCTCCAAAGACTGGATAGTCATATCTGTTTGACCGTTCGTCTGCGGATGATAAGCATAACTCAACTTCAACTTAGTACCCAAAGAAACCTGCAGACTCTCCCAGAACCTCGATGTAAATCTCGAATCTCTATCTGACACAATACTTGAAGGAATACCATACAACTTCATAATCTCATCAATATACAATTCAGCCAGCTTCTGCAAAGGATAATTGATCCCCACCTATATAAAATGAGCTGATTTGGAGAAAAGAAGGACCAAAAAGTCAACAGATGACCAAAAGTTAACTCTAGGTCAAATGTGATTTTTTGTGTAGAATTTGATTTTGGCTTTTATAATCCTTTTGTAGTAGCTTTGCAATGACTTGTAACTTAAATAATGCACATATTTATAAAGTGGTAGCAGTTGACACTTCTGATCATTAGACAAATTAGTAGAAACAACCACTTGCAACTACTGTCCTACCTCTAGGTAAGCATATTGCAGGTGAGCAGGAAGTTGCTTAAGTTTCAATTTATGAGGATTATCCACTGAAGGAAAGTTGTGCTTCTTCTCATTTGAAGATAATTCCAGAATTTCCACAGTCTTTGCCTTTTCACTTGGTTTACACTGAGGTCCACTTATAATGGCATCCTACTGGTTGTTATCTTTATCTAATTTTCTCAACTCTTGCTCTAAGACATTGGTGCTTTTGAGCAGGTTCTTTTGGATGATACTTTCCCAACTTGAGATCATTGAATAATCAACTACCTCTTCATATGGATATTCCGAAGCATTTAGGACATTAAAGATAACTTGCTATCCATTCACACTCATCGTTAGTTCTCCTTTTTCAACATCAATCAAAGTTCTTCTCATGGAAAGGAAGGGTCTTCCTAACAGAATAGGAGTTTCCTCATCAACATTGAAATCCATGATAATAAAGTTAACAGGGAATACAAACTTATCCAACCTTACTAGCACATATTTAATTTTTCCTTGAGCATGAATATTGTTGGTCTGGCAACTCCAATTCCCAGTTTCTTGAATATAGACAATGGTATAAGATTAATACTTGATCCAAGGTCACATAATGCCATGCCAAAAAAATGTCTCTCCAATGTCACGTGGAATAGTGAAACTGTTAGAGTCCTTCAATTTGGGAGGAGGTGTTCCTAGCATAAGCTGGGTGCACTCTTGAGTTAATGCAACAATTGCAAATTCTCCTACCCTCTTTATTTTTGTAAGAACATATTTCATGAATTTGGAGTAATTGAGAATTTGTTGAATAGAATAAATTAATGGAATAATGATATGTGTAAGACCCCAATTTTGACCCTAAGATCCCTCATGCAATTTCATCATATGCATTAGCATTAGGATCATACCTTGGCATCCTCCTTACCCCTCTTGTATTGGGTTTATTTTGGGAGAGATCACCAAGCACTTTGTGATTATATCACTTGTATATTATCATTTTACTAACCAAAATACCAAAAATATGTCTTTGCATTTGCCTAACTCCTTTTTAGGTAGGGTGTGATCTCCGTAGATCTATCAAGTTCATATCTAGGGTTTGAGACCCTCGTGACAAAGAGAACAACCACGAATTGATCCAAGAAATGTTATGAGCATCATATATGAGTTCCATTGATTACTACATGTTATATTGATCAAATTTTCTTCAAGAGTTTAGAGGTGATTTGCCTTGGAAACCCTAGTTTGGCTGGGTATGTTGAGTAACTTCTCCAACAAGCTATCTTACCAATTGATCAAATTTCTCAAGGGACACTTCAAAATTCATCATCTTATGCATATATTATTACCATGAGCCAATAAAGTCCAAAGAATTGAAGGTTAGCAAGTTGGTTGATGGTGGTTGGCCAGATAAATTCATCTGATCAAAACTGGGTCTCCCTAGACCCTATCTCCTACAATTTTCACCATATGAAAATGATTCCAAAAGTAACATTACTATAAATGACATTCCAAACAACTTTTATGTTGAGACCAAGAGCTAGTTTTTCTTGGAAAATCATTTTCTATGTTGAAACATTATAGATCATTTTGTTTAAACCCTAATTTGAAAGTTAACTTCCCAAGGCCATAACTTGCTCAATTTTTATGAGATGAAAGATTTCCAAGTTGCAAAATTAAATTCAGGATGTCTACTTCAACTTTTATATTTGGAGTGAGAGCTAATTCAACTTTTATGAGCATATGATATGAGGATACATTATAGGTCATTTTTGACCTATACCATTGAACAAGTGATTTTTCCAAACTTCAAAAATGCATAACTCTAGTATTCTAAATCGAAATGACATGAAATTGGTGACCATTTTGAACGTCTTTGAAAGAGTTACAACTTTGATGAATACATTTTTCTTATTTGAAGCAGACATAAAAAGTTAAGCAATGTGGAATATTGAGATATATGGCTTGACACTTAGAAAAATTTTCAACATGTTGAAATTTCCAAACTTCCACCTTAAATTTCTCCATGTTCCAAGCTCTAAATGAAAAGTGTTAAACATCCGACTTGTTCCCCTTGATCCAAGCTTTCCAAAGAACCCAAGTTCATGCATTTTGCATGAGGATTGCTAGGTCTGCGCATGGCTTTAACAGGGTTGCATCATTGGAAAGAATCAATTGCACAAACTTCAATTCACAACGCCTTACCATTCAAGCTTCATTCAGACCTCAATTGGAATAATTTTGGACCTTTTTGCATTGCATCATGGGTCTATATATGCCCATGCACTCGTGCCATCAACATTGCTAATTTTTGACAGATTTTTGAAGTGTGCAAATATCATTCATTCATGCTATAAATACATGACCTCTGTGCTCATTTGAAACACATTTGGCGCGCTGATCGCGACTTTATGAGTCTATTGGGGTATTAACTGCAAGTGCACAGTCTAATCGCGTAGTAATAAAAGATATCGATCCCACAGGGACTTATGAATCGATATACCATTTTCTAAGGTTACTTCGTAAAGCTAAGGCGGATGATACTTTGATGATTAGGGGGAAAAGTAAAACTAAAATAAGATCTAGATTAAATATCAAATAACGTGGATATCGGTATGCAGTTCGTCGTAATTAGGGAATCAAATCTTCGTTGGTTTCGTAGTTTTAAAGTAAATCTTTTCAGTAGACACTATTGAGTTAAAAGCCTTTTCTCAAACTCTCGCTCTGTTGAATAGACTATGACTTTATATTAACGTGCGTTGTCACTAATTAGTTAAGTCCAAAATCACTTTTTGAAAACAATAGAATCTATAGAAACTCTTTTTAAGAAAATGCTAACCATTTAAACACCCTTGTCTCAAACTCTCGCTCTGTTGACTTAGATTATATAATTAAACTTAAATGCTTAACTCTCGTCCTCACATTTAACCTTTAAAAATACTTTTTGAAAATGATTAGAATTTAATTAAGTCTAAAAATTGCTTTCGCCCTGATTTAAAATTAATGTCAAATTTACACTGTCCAGTTAAAAGCTCAAACCGTCGTTCTATTGATTTTAACTTCTTTATGTCTTTTACTCTCGTACAAAAAACTTGGTATTAACTCTGTAAATTGAGACCATAAAATGAGTGATTATGTTTTTAAACAAAATTAAACCAACTTAGTTTTGATTCCTTCATTCTGCTTACTTTACATACCGATATCTAAGTTTATTTAGCCAGACATGCTAAACAATAATTATGCTTACATACAACCATATCGGACAGACAGTATAAATAAATAGCAGTGAAGAGCATATATAAATTTAAGCAATAAAATTAAAGAACCTGTAAAATTATTAGAAGTCTTGATTATTCCTATGCTTCGATGCTTGAACTCTCCACCACAAACCGGTTGGATTTGTTCTTACAATCTTCGATCGGACAAGAAAATAAAAACGAAGGAATAAAATACTACGATCTAACATAAGGTTAGATCCAGTAAAAATTACACAATAGTTTCCGGTGTAGAAACTATTGTGCGAAAATTAATTGAATGCTTCAAAATTGACTGTAAAAGAAAAGGAAATAAAAACTGCTAGGAAAGTAGAATGCTGGTGTCGCAGCCTGAAAAATACAGTGTGCGAAAAAACAACCGGCGAAGAAGGAAATGACAGAAGAGTCGCCACCGTGCGTTATTTATCCCAAAGGAGGGAAAGGAAACGCTCGAAGTAAACCTGAAGAGAAGGAAAGGAAAAGACAAGGTCTCGCAACCAAATCTTGGGTTCGGGAGTCGATTATGCGAAGGGAAGGTATTAGCACCCCTACGCATCCGTAGTACTCTACAGGATCCACTCTTGTTGTTTCTTGTCTAAAGGGTGTGTGTTTATCTAATGTACTATTTACTAAAAGGGTCAAGAGAAAAATGACTCGCACAGATATCGCATCCACTGCATACGTATCTCATCTGAATATGAGAATCAGAGTCTTCGTAGCTCGGCTGCCTATGGGTTAAGGATAAGTGTGCTCGCTAAGACATCGCGTCTTATGCCTACGTATCTCATCGGGAATGAGAATCAGAGCAAAACGTAGTTCAAACTACGGGATTAAAGGTCTCGATTGCAACTAGGGCAAGAGCAAAGGAAAGTCTCTATCGCAATGAGGGCGAGAGAAAGGAATCGCAACGAGGGCGAAAACAAGCAAGGATTAGCTGTTAGTCGTTAGTCAAACTCGGCAAGACCTCGCATCTTGTGCCTACGTATCTCATCTGAACATGAGAATCAGAGTTGCCGTAGTTCGGCTCATGCACGCCGAAACAAACACACGCACAAACGCTGAGACGTCAAAACAAACACACAGACAGGCAAACGTGGAATCCGAACACCAATCGTTGGACTTACATCAGATTCCGAACCAAACAAAACCACACTGGAAACCAGATGCCACTTGATGGACTTATACCGGACTCCAAGCACACAACAATAGGATACGGAATGCCAATGGCTGGGCTTACATCCGTCTCCTATACACACAAGAACAAACAAGCAACAAGTTACTAAGGAGTCGGGAATTCGAGCCTAGCAACTGTCAAGCAAACACACACAAAAAGAAAAAGGGTGAAAAATAAAAAAGGGTGAACACACAGACTAGAAGGGAGTCGGGAACTCGGACCTAATAGCTGTCAAGCAAAACACACACAAAAAAAGAAAAGGGTGCCCGGAGAGATCTCGCACGATCTCCTGCCTACGTACCTCATCTGGTATGAGAATCAGGGCGACGTAGTTCCCCTACATAGGGGTTGCCATCTGAACATGGACTTTCAAAAGGAGGACACCAGTTGTGTCAAAGGAGAGTGGGCGATGTGTTCACGTCCTAGCAGTAGGTGTCGCAGCTCGCTGAATCGAGTCTTAGGCAGTTACCTCTTTGCAATAGAACGGACTACATGCCACGAGATCGGAGACGCACGGAAGGTCTAAAAGAAATGGGGAAGCTCTGCCCTAGAGTTGTCATGCAATGCGTACTTAAGTGTTAGGATTTACAAATGGGAATATCTACCTAATGTTAGCATGCAAAGAATATGGGAATTCTACCTATGTTATCATACAAAAGGATATGGAAATCCTACCTATGTTATCATACAAAGGGTTCTATCTAATGGGTGCTACCTAATCGGAACAAGAGTTGACGAGTGGAGCAAGGAGAAGTGTTAGGGACAAGGGTAGATGGCGATGCATGAAGCAATCGACTTACAAGGTTGATGGCGATGCATAAAGCAATCGACTTACAAAAGGGTGGATGAATACGTGCTGGTTCTGTTAGGTTTTGAAAAAATGATTACTCGACGTTGGATCGAGGTTTTGGTCTTGTTTTGAAATGGTTATCGGATGCTCATTTTATTTCTTGTATTAACAGATGAATAAAGAATGAAAGAATATTATACATTTCATGGGAGAGGGATACATTTGTTATGAATGGGGATTCAAAGTATTGGAATAATTAAATCGGGTCCAAACAATAAATAATGCAATGTATGAGTGTAAGTGCAAAGGAACCGGCTCATTGTAAGAAAGCCCAAGAGTAAGCTATGTGAGGTTGATGGCGATGCTTAAAAAGCAATCGACTTACAAGGGTGTAAAAATGGGCTCGATATTAAATCGAGAAAAGTATGATTTTTATAGTTTAAAAAAAATGGTTTTGAACTAAACTAAAATACAACAACTATGCATTATTAACAAATGAAATCATGAGTATAATAAACATAAAAAAGATATTAATCAACATACTAAAAGAATAAAAAATGCTAAAGGAAGATAAAATCAAATAAAAAGCAAAAAGTACCACACATGAGTATTGAACCTTCCCCACCTAATATTATGCAACTAAACTCTCTCCACTAGGCCACTCAACACTATCTGCTGTTGAGATACTACCCTAAATATATGAACTGGAATAAAAATTTAAAGTAAAAACAAAAATAAATAATTTCATGGTTTTTATATTATCTCTGTAAAAAAAGGTTAAGTTAAAAATAAAAAAAGAAATTAATTAAAAAAAACAAGAAAGCAGAAAAAAAAACACGTAAGGAAAAAAAAACTCTCCCGTCGTCCTCAACCAAACTCGCCCTCACTCGCTACGACTCTCCTTCCTCATTGCTCTCTCAAAATCTCAAAATTTCTCTCTCTCTCTCTCTCTCTCAAACGCTATCCCTCAACCTTTACTCTCAAAGTCTCTCAAACGCAACCAAACCTCTCTCTCTCAAAATCGCACAATCGCATCTCAACAAAGTCTCAACAAATACATGAGAATGATAAAAGGAAAAAGGAAAGGAAATCTCACAGAGTGTCACGGCGGTGGTGAAAGGCGTGAAGAAGCTGGCCTACCAATCCAGGTAATCGGTTTTGAGGTTTTAGGGTTTTTGTCTGGGATTTTTCCGCCTCCAGGTCTTTGTTGTGCTCCCTCTCTTACTGATTCTCCTTTCTATTTATCTCCCAGCTTAGGGTTTTGACTCGGTGCCCTTCTTCCAAAAGAGTAACTCTGTAACCTCTTTTCTGATGTGCTCAGTTTGGATGGGCTTCTTTGGTGCTAGGTTCGAAAGTGGTAATCTGAACCTTCGCTTTCTTCTTGAATTTTGTTTCTAATCCAATTTGGGAAATTTCCGATGTTTTGAATTTTTACTGCTTTGGCTGATTACTTTTTTACTGCAGGGAATTGAACTGTTGATGTGTATATCCAAAATGGTTTTTGATTATGGAAGTTGCAGCTGGTGTGCAATCACAGGTGAAGCAGGAGTATGTCATAAAAACAAGTCGTTGGCTCCACGATGCAGATGTCCAATGGCTGCTATTAATGATGATGACATGATGAGCTTGATGATTCCATTACAGTTCAGGACAAAGGCATGGAGTCTCACAGCCTGGAATGCTCCTTATGCTCCATTGTTTCACTGAGCTGTTGGCATGAAGGTTGATGTGGTATGCTATCCCTGATGATGAACTGCACTTATGTCAAACACTTCCCTGCTGCTGATTATTGCTATTTTGTAGGTTTGCTGTAATAGCCTGAACTTGGTGTTGGATGCGGGGTGAACCATGATGAACAACATGACTGCTTTGATTTGCTCCTGCTGTGATGTCTTCAGTAGTTTGGACTTGATGCAAGCATGTAGTGTTATTGTCTTGGATTGATGCAAGAGTGTTTGGACATTTTGGACCAAGGTAGGTTGTGGTTGGACTAGGCAATGCTGTGATTTGCAGGTTCAGTTGGTGCAGCACAACACATAAAATGGCATTATTGTAGTACAAGTCATGATTGGAGCCATGTTGAGGTACATCTCATGGTGTGGATTGATGAAGGGGTATGCATTTGATCTCTTGTTCCTGGTTCTAAACTTGTTTGCTTGTGCAAGCTTGGAATTGCAGGTTGTTGGTACAGCAGGGAAAATGGCTTTGAGTTGGCACTATAAATTTCAAATGAAGAATGATGTTGATACCTCTCTTGCTTGGTGCAAGATTACGGTGTACAGTTGATTCAACCTTGGCCTGTGCACGATGGCATGGTAGAGAGAATATTGATATTATTGGCTTGTGAACATGTTCATTTAGGTCTCAATGTTGTTGAACTTCCAAGATTTTATAGCAGTGTTTACATGCTGACTGTTGTCGCAACCCTGCTGTGCAGGTTGATGTAAGTCACTGCAGAGTACTTGCAAGGCAATGTTGATTGGTCCTCTTGCAGGCAACTGTTGGTGGCACTGGTTTTGTTTCAAATCCCATATGTAAGATCAAATCGCTATCGGCTAGTTCCATGCCCATTCATACTGATTTATGTATCCCATAAGCTGTGATTTATGTTGTGATTGCCTTGAGTGCATTGCATGGCTGACTGTTTCTGTCTTGGTTTTGCAGCAGGATAACTAGCCTGGTTCAGCTAGTATGCACCCTTGGAGGGTGGTTTGTTTTCACTGCAACCTGACTGCTGACTGTTGTTTTGATGCAGGTCTGGTAATCATGTTGTTGTGCAGGTTCATAGACTGCCATAGGTTCGCTACAAGTTAACTTGGTGAATGTTTGTATGCAGTTGCATTGCAACTTCTTTTAAAGCTAAGAAGACACCTAAAAATCATGTACAGTCTTGATGATGCCAGATGTCAGGCTTATTCTCCAAGTGAACCACCAAAACCTGGTGAGGTTTTCTCAAGACAGAGTATTCCATTTAATGTTGGTGAATCTCAGTTACTCTAACTGTCCATGGTTTGTTTCAACTGGTTTTGCAGGCTGTTGCTGCTGCTTGGTGGTAAAATCATGTTTGCTATTGCAGTCATTTGAAAAATGTCATTGAAAGCAGTTCTAATGAAGAACGGGAATTGAAGCGAGGAAAGAGTAGGATCAGTGGTTGAAAACGATAACAGAGGAACATGAAGCTCATTTGCTATATGAGATATGACATGAGCGGTCGTAGATGTCTGCGGACCGATAATGGCCACAGTGTGTGTCGCCATGAGCTGCAACGCTTCAGTAATGCTCAAAAAGCCTCTGTATTTTGAATCTTCTTGAAATGAGAGCTTCAACTTAGTTTTACCAAGAATAGTAGAATCAGAATTTATATCGTCAACCGCTGTTTCCACCGCAATTTTCACTATTCTACCAACACTAGTATTGAAATAGTAGAGAACCCCAATATTTATAAACTCCGGTACTGTCGAATTCTCCAAGCTAACCGCAGTAGAAGAGAACAACAAATTGGAGAGAGGCATCAACACAAGCCAAACTCTAATCATGGTTTCAATTTCCTATTGAAACTCTAGTAACAATCAATCACCTGAAGCAGTGTTGAATGATTAGGATACAGTTTTGGAAATTTGGAGATAGATAGTGCGTTTCATTTTCAGATAATGCCAACAGCATCAATTTTGTTGAACAGTAAGGAATTGTTCCTTTCACTTGAAGACAATATTGCAGAATGCCGCTGGAAACAAATTCATAAGCAAGAATCTGTTGTATGTGATATGAACTTGTGTGTGAAAACGACAAGAGAAGTTGCCTTCAAGTTGGTCTTAATTGCTGAATTCAATGTTGATAAAATATTTTGGTGGCAAACAGATTTTATTATTATAATAGTATTCATAATCAATGTGAAATCTAAGGTTCATGTATGGTAGACTTAGGATTTTAGGATGCAAAGAGGTTGTGTTGACTTTGGTCAAAGTTGGCCAAAGTCAACAATTGGTCACAGTTCATTTTTTTTGTATTTTTTCTTGTAAATGGAATTCAATGGACAATTATGGGTGAATTTAGGGTTTAATGGATTTGGGTTGACTTTGGTCAAAGTTGACCAAAAAGTCAACTGTTGGCCAAAGTCAACAATTGGTCAAAAGTGTCAATTTTTGTATTTTTCTTGTATGGAATCATATGTATTGGTTTAAACATGGATGAAATAGATTGAAATGGATTAACAAATGGTTTGAAGTTGGTTTCCAAATTGTTTTGTCTTATGACTTGAATGTTTGACTTTTGAAAAATAACTTGACTGATAATGCACATGAACAAGGCCATGAAATGAGACCATAAGGTCAGGGTTTTGACATAGTATCTATGAACCAATAACATGACTAGCAAGTGGCTTGAAACACAAGAAGCTTGATTGTTCAGATGACCAAGACCATATGTGCATTAACAATCACATGAACAAACACCATGACTTTGGACCAAGACCAATCCTCATATAAAAACCAAAGTAAGGTTAGGCCAAGCACGCTAAACAAACATAAAAAATTCAGGACCATAATCGGGGTATGACAGTTGCCCCTATTTAAGCGTCTTCAACTAGAGAATATGAAGCAAAGCGTTCTTCATATGATCATAGTGGGAGATGATTAAATACTAAGAAGACCCGAATTTTGATCCTGAATCCCTATGAAATCATTAACAATGTCTATCAGAATCGGCAAAGAAGCAATCTCGAAAGAAGAGTCCGTCTGGTACGGTGAAAATCGGCCTGAGTACCAAAACAGAAAGTTGACCTGGATACCAAAATAAATGGTAACACAGGAATACCCATGGCCTGAACGCCACACATTAGTCTGAACACTAAGCATTGGAATATGAGAGTATCAATGTTGGTCTGATCATCGGAAATCTGGTCTGAACACCACTTCGATCTGGAAATCGGAAAACTGGCCTGAATGCCACAAGTACCTCGACTTGATCGTCGGAAACTTCTTCGATCTGAAAATCGGAAACTGGCCTGAATGCCACTTCGGTCTGGATACCGGAAACTGGCCTGAATGCCACAAGTTGCATCGACCTGAATGTCGGAAACTTCTTCGATTTGAATATCGGAAACTTCTTCGATCTGAAAATCGGAAACTAGCCTGAATGCCACTTCGGTCTGGATACCGGGAACTGGCCTGAATGCCACTTCGGTCTGGATACCGGAAAAAACTGGCCTGAATGCCACTTCGGTCTTGATACCGGGAACTGGCCTGAATGCCACTTCGGTCTGGATACCGGGAACTGGCCTGAATGCCACTTCGGTCTGGATACCGGAAAAAACTGGCCTGAATGCCACTTCGGTCTGGATACCGGGAACTGGCCTGAATGCCACTTCGGTATGGATACCGGAAAAACTGGCCTGAATGCCACGTTGGTCTGAATACCGCCTCGGTCTGAACACCGGAAAATTGGCCTGAATGCCATAAGTACATCGACCTGATCGTCGGAAACTTCTTCGATCTGAAAATCGGAAATTGGCCTGAACGCCACTTCGGTCTGAATACCGCCTCGGTCTGAACACCGGAAAATTCTTCATGTCTATCAGCATCGACGAAGATAACAAACAGTGATACGTGAGCCGGCACGCATGCCAAAGACCCATGCTGGGGATAACACGCCACGAACCGGCTATTCTTTATTCCACCCTAGCACACGAACACTTCGCGTTTAGCTGGGGATTAATCTTTCTTGTTTTGCTCCTTTTTTGGACCCCGAAACCTCTTTGATTACCATTCCCATCTTTGCTCGACAGAAACTCTGATTCAAAATCACGATGCCAAACTCCTCAGAGTAACACCTTCTCCTTTGGGCAAAACCCCCTCTCAAACAAATACCACGGCTTGAGACTAGCGTATGCTTGCAATAATGATGCATGATCTTTTTCAAGCGTAATGCTCCATAATTATGGAAATGCTACGCGATTTATTATATTTTTTTATGCTATGCTTATTCTACATGATGAATGTATAAAAAGTATCCCCCTCAAGGGACTCTTCTGGGGAGCTCGAGACACTCTGCTGAGGAACTCGCCAACACTCCGATCTCCACCCTGCTGGGGAATAGCGCTGCTGCTGGGAAAAGGCAACCCTTGCTGGGAGTGACAAGACGACTTGCTAGGGATAATCAGGCGACTTCACTGGGGAGAGCCAACCAATCCACAAGTAGGATCAACTCTGCTTTGGGAAATAAATACTACTCCGCTGGTGAAGCTCATCCAATCCACAGGTAGGATAGACTCAGCTAGGGATGCAGATATCCTTCCACTACGGAAAACTCAACCAATCCACAGGTAAGATAACTGCTGGAGATATATTTCTTTGAACCCTCTCCACTCGGGGAACTGCTGAGGAAAATCATCAACACAAACCTCTACTCGGGAGATCTGCTAGGGAAATCCGCTCGGTTGGGGGAGCACAACTCTGGTGGGAAAGCAAATATACCAGACTCTGTGCTGGGGAGAGACATCCAAAAACCTGCTGAGGATGAGTGCTCACGACCACGCTGGGGATAACACTCTCACACCCACTGGGGAGATACAGCTTACTGGACACGGAACACCTGTCGAGTCGTCGAACAACGGCCTTCATCATCCACCTACCGTGTCGACTTTCCACTTTTGAGAACTCCCAGACTCGCTTGGACTTTTCTGACTTATCCCACAAAGATCGGATTCCTGGGATTCATACAAACTTTCCAGTCCTTAGACTTTGAAGAGTCTTCTTGATTAGCTTTCAGGATCGTCGTCGCAACTCTGTCACGGGCTTTTCACCGTTAGTCTATCCATTGCCCCTGGTCGGGCTCTGCAGGGATCTCTTTTGTCAAAAGGTTTCATACCACTACATGCTAGTGAATGAAGATATCTAACGGTACCTGCACAAAAGATTGTTAGATAAAAGCGTGCCCCAGGCGTGCCAACACTTCAACACCTTGGTCACTCAAACTTCCGAATAAGATTTCCAGATTTCAATCTTATAAGCACGCATCGGAAGGGACCTCTATGTTTCCAAATGCAACTATTCTTATCAAAACGAATGGATGTTTTCGTAATCAAAACGGTAATGAAAACAAAAACAAAATTATTTGACTGACCACGCATTTATTGACTGAAACAAAAAGGACGGCCCATAACTGAGCGACGCACAGGAGGCAAACCCTGGAAAGAGGTGATTGCACACAAAAGGAAAAAATATCTATCCTAATGGCAATGTGAAACCGTGATCTCATCGGGTTCCAACTCGGTTACACCTCATATGTCCTCAAGACTTTCCGCACTTTCGGCCTTCTAAACAAGACGCTTCTGATTCGATCTCTGTCGGAGATTAGCCGTGATGTCTTAATCAAAGCACAAACGATCATGCCAGACATAGTTGTTCGTTTCATTCCCTCTTTTGCCTGGACCGCCCTTTCGGGTTTCAGTCCACCGGGATACCCTTTTTTTTTGCCCAAGTCGCCCTTGTGGGGTTTTCGACTTGCCGGGTGTACAGTTCTTTTCTTTTATTATCCCTAACTTTTGCCCGAACCTTTTCTCTCTTTTTTTTTTGGTTCGCCGGGATGCCCTTTTTGCCTGGACTCTTTTATTCTTTTTGTCCAGCGGGTCTCTTTCTCACGAAGTATCTTTTAACTGCGTCCGCATTCACAGGGGATGGAAAATCCTCATCATCCGTGGTCGTCAGCAACAAGGCTCTGTCAGAGAAAACCCCTTTTGACCACGAACGAACATTCATAATTGTTTATCCACTTGCCCCACGATCGTCTTGAGGTGGAAGGATCCTTTTCAACACCACATCTCTTCCATGCTACCCACGAGGTCGCACTTCTCGGTCAACAACATGCTTCATTTACTGGGTACAACTGCCCCATGACAAGTAACTGTTAGCCTCTTTTCTCAACCAGGCTCAACGCATTATACCGAGTCCTCATCCACTCGCCCTTTTCTAACTTCTCATCCATCCGGACTCTTTAAAATGAAATCTAGCCTCCAGCAGGCAAGATCACTTCCATCCCATACCGCATGAGGAAGGCGTTGCCCCAGTAGATGCACGTACCAAAGTACGACACTCAGGATACCAACTTCGTACTCAGCCACTATCATTGGTGCGTTCACATGTTATCGGGGAAGCACTAGCTCACTCTCTTTAAACTCTCCTCATCAGACATCAAAACCCGTTCGAATTCAGGGTCAGGCCCCTCCTCCGGGATCGGTCACTCTCAATCTTTCGATTCGAGTACCTCGAGATGTCCTCATCAGGGACTTCAGACTTCTTTGGTTGACAATCATCAGTGGGCTGTTGGGCGAGATAACCATACAAGACCCTCCTCTTGGTTGCTTTCTGGGAGGTATACTGAATATCGTATTCAGTCGACATCACTTGCCCTCTCGCAACCCGTCCGTTCGATGCTAGCTCCTCAAGCACATACTTGATCAGATCCATTTTGGACATCCACAAGGTGGTATGAACCAGCATACACTGTCTCAATCGGCGAGCAGCCTATGCCAAAGTACATCAA
Organism: Lathyrus oleraceus; assembly: GCF_024323335.1. Lineage (NCBI taxonomy): Eukaryota > Viridiplantae > Streptophyta > Magnoliopsida > Fabales > Fabaceae > Lathyrus > Lathyrus oleraceus. Next base: position 93,777,482 of record NC_066585.1, read on the forward strand.
GTTTTCTCGAGCAGTGAGTGTATTGTTTCACAGTCGATAAACTTTTTGCTTAGGTAAATTGCGTGCTCTTTTCGACAAGACTAGTCATACTGACTCAATACGCACCTCATAGACCCCTTAAGGGCTGTCAAGTACCAGATTAGCAGTCGTTTCTTCACCGGAAGGTATCAGAATCAGAGGTTCCTACTACTCTTTTTTTTGTCTTTCCATGCCCCTTGGCAGTCCTCATTCCATCTGACCATTTGATTTCTTTCTTTTTTCGTTTGTTTATGGTTCAGGCGTTTCTAGTACTGTTCCCTTTTTTTTTTTCAGGATCAACCTTGATTCCTCTTTCGTTCGCAACATGCCTCGGCAGCTTGCTGGACAGCACTCCATAAGTGCGCTAATTCGAACTCAACAGTATGAGTTATCTCTACCTGTCAAACAACTTGATCCATCGGATGCCCCTCTTCTGCTTGGGACTTTGCCATCATGTCATCAACATGGCATTTGCTTTCACGATGAATCATATCATGAAACAAAGTCACCCTAGACTTCTGATACTTGGCACCGGCCTTCTCGATACTGAACGACATCACCTTATAACCAGAAGGTGCCCCTTGTGTGATGGACATGGTTTACGTCATATCATCTGGCAACAGTTCAATCTGGTCTCGGCCAAGAAGCCATCCATGAAGATAAACTGAGCATTATAATCAACCAATACCTCGTTGTGACGTACCGGGAATTCATCTTTCAGATTAGCTCAGCTCACATCTCGACAGTCCACACACATTCTCATCTTTCAGCACCGGTTTCCGCTTCCCTGGAGGACAGTCTTCTCTCCATGGTAACTCGTGCCTCCACAACATTGGTATCTTACCTTGGTGTATCTAGATACAACCAGGCGCACATATACCATCCTGTTCTTGACTTGCCTCTGAAGCGGCCTCAATATTCGCTTTCTGACCTCGGCGGTGCTTGGAGCAACAATTCTGAGCACTCCTCATGCGGTTGAATCACCTTCTCCTCTGGTTTCAACGACCCGGCTAATTCCAACAAATCACAATCTTCTTCGCCTTCTCCTTCGGCATGATAGATCGAATTGTCGAAGTCATACAAAGGTGTAACCAAATTGTTATCGATGAGATCAGGAGGGTAATCACTTTTGAGGTTGGAACGAAACAAGTTCAAAAGAAAAACGAAAAACATTGCCATTTTTATTTTTTTTTAAACTGTAGAAAATGAAAAACAGGGAACACCGCTTTTAATCACAAAAACATCCATTTATTACTGATGCAAAACGTTGCAAAATGAAACACATGAGATGGCCCTTACAATGGACCAGTACATTTCGGGAAAAACGTATGGCTTTCATGCAAACAAAATTAAAACAGAAATACTACACTTCCGGATGAGCGACAGTGATGCTTTTGGAGACCTTCCAGTTGCCTAGTACGCACGACTTTATCCACAACTCGAGCTTGCGGTCACGGTCAATCTCTTCACTCACTGAGCAAGCATGATCAGGATCCAACATTCCTGCACTGACAAAGGGGTACGGTGGGCGATATCCTCTGTTTGGTCTAGACGAATCTTGATCTGGCTGATAACCGACCCCAAACATGTCTACTTTTACCACTATGTCAATGATCCTTCCCCAGCCTTGGGCCTCTTTGTTCTTCACCACTTCCAGAGCTTGTTTATAAGAAGAAATGGACAGCTTCTTCTCTTTCTCAGCAACAAAGGCATTCTCCACCGGGACGGTCTCAACGGCCAGACTGGGCGCTTTACATCTTACATCGTCCATTTCTACTTTCTTCATCTTTTGGGTCATGTCCTTCATCAATACACACCCCTCTGTGGTGACGGTCGCACAACAAAAATCAACAACAGGGAAAGCTCCATCCTGCACCAGAGGTTTTGAGACCACGGACATTGGAACCTTTAACTGATTCTCCTCAGTCGCCCTTATTCCTTCCTTATCCTTTTTCACCATCTTCACCTTGACCGGACCCTGCCATTATATGGGGTCGGCCTCGCCATCCATTATCTGTGCCAAGCTGATAGCTTTAGAGTCTACCATGTCCTGGACGACATGTTTGAAAGCTCTACAACCCTCAATGTTGTGTCCGGGCATCTCAGAATGGAACTCACACCTGGCATTCTCATCATAGTGTGCATGCCTCTTCTGTTGTGCTATGGGAATCATTGGCCGGACTAACCCCAAATCTCTCAATCTCCTGAACAAAAGGGTATAAGTCACAGGTGGTTCCTTAAACTGACGATCCTCCTTCTTCTTCTTCACCTGGCTCTTAGCTCTCGGTGCCTTCTGTTGAAGTGGTGGTTGTTGCGGGGGTACAGGTGAGTTACCAACAAGAGTGGTTACAGCAACAGCATAAGGATGATAACGATCCTTACTGCGTTCTTTCTTTGCTGGCACACCACTTGACTCAACCTCCTTTTTGAGCGGACCACTGTCAGAGAGTTTCTTTGCTACCGAGCCAGAGGGATTTGTTACATCGGATGATGGAGCCTTTCCCTGAACTTTCTCCTTGATCATCCAGCTCTCAATCCTTTCCAATCTCTCAGACATGGCTTTCTGCCCCAAGGCAAGCCCTTGCACAATACTGAATAATCCCCTCATCATCTCTTTCAGTTCAAGGATGTCGACGTTGGGAAGATCCATTAGCTTGGATTTGTTGAGTCTGACTGTATGTCTGAATGGAAGAGCTATGCGCACCGGTTGACACCTACAAAACAGCAAATGGGTTAGTATGACTCACGCATGCAATGTCTATCCGTACCAGGAATATTCCTTTGATTTTGGTTTCACAGAGACAGATAATTTTCATCAATAACATTCCGACATCTGGATATCTCTCAACCAGAATCTTAATCAAAAAGTGGACCCTGAGTACGGATAGACACGAGTTAAATGCAGATGAATGCGATGCAAATGCATGAATGCAAGTCACTGCGCCACCAAGTCATCTGAAGACCCATTCTCTGAACTAGTCACAGTCATCGGGACTAAGTCACCATAAATCCGACTTGGGGAGTTCCGAAATAAACGGAACTGGAGATTACATCACTATCATCACAGGAACATCCACTGAACGGATGACAGTCAGATCCTCTGAACAGGTACTTTCAAATTCAACCCGGGGATCCGAAATAAACGGAACCCATTGATAAACCACGGACAGAACTCCGGCGTCCCAGAAATAAATGTCCATAAATTTGGCTGAACCAAAGTCACCATCACAACACCACTGGCAGAAACCGTATCTGTAGAGATCAAACCCTCCCCTCACTGGTAGGTTCTAAGAACAGAAGTTTGTCAGCTTCAGCCCTTCAGTCGAGAATAATACGTTTACCACTGAAGGTTTGGCATTATTACGGGATAAAAGACCTCTGCTGACTCCCCTCAACAGGATATCCTAAAGCAAGTTCCCAGTCTCGGGGTCCTCGGATTGAGCAGCGAGAATGCGCCCACCAGAGCTAACATAATCACGTCTCGGAGGAGAGGCCTCGACTGAGTTCTTGGGAAATGGTCACCAGAGTCGACGATTTCTAAAGGAATATCTGTCGTTATGGAACACCCATAGGACAAAATATATCCAACAAAAACCTCGTCTGGAATGTGGGTCTCATGAACGACTTATCATAGCAACATGCCATGCAAGCCTCATGACTATCCACTCTAACACCTATGTGTACACTCAAGCCTGGGTAGTGGGCTTATTTCTCACAAAATATCCCATCCCAACAAACAGACAACCCACAGAACCCACAGATACAACAAACATATGTACATGAATGCAATAAGGTAAAGCAGGTAAATGCTGAAAATAAATAACTGTACAAAAGAATAAACACCCAACAAACAAGAAACCTACAAAAGCTAGGAGGGACTCGCTTAGGGAAACCGATTCCCCAGCAGAGTCGCCAGCTGTCGCAGCCTGAAAAATACAGTGTGCGAAAAAACAACCGGCGAAGAAGGAAATGACAGAAGAGTCGCCACCGTGCGTTATTTATCCCAAAGGAGGGAAAGGAAACGCTCGAAGTAAACCTGAAGAGAAGGAAAGGAAAAGACAAGGTCTCGCAACCAAATCTTGGGTTCGGGAGTCGATTATGCGAAGGGAAGGTATTAACACCCCTACGCATCCGTAGTACTCTACGGGATCCACTTTTGTTGTTTCTTGTCTAAAGGGTGTGTGTTTATCTAATGTACTATTTACTAAAAGGGTCAAGAGAAAAATGACTCGCACAGATATCGCATCCACTGCATACGTATCTCATATGAATATGAGAATCAGAGTCTTCGTAGCTCGGCTGCCTATGGGTTAAGGATAAGTGTGCTCGCTAAGACATCGCGTCTTATGCCTACGTATCTCATTGGGAATGAGAATCAGAGCAAAACGTAGTTCAAACTACGGGATTAAAGGTCTCGATTGCAACTAGGGCAAGAGCAAAGGAAAGTCTCGATCGCAATGAGGGCGAGAGAAAGGAATCGCAACGAGGGCGAAAACAAGCAAGGATTAGCTGTTAGTCGTTAGTCAAACTCGGCAAGACCTCGCATCTTGTGCCTACGTATCTCATCTGAACATGAGAATCAGAGTTGCCGTAGTTCGGCTCACGCACGCCGAAACAAACACACGCACAAACGCTGAGACGTCAAAACAAACACACAGACAGGCAAACGTGGAATCCGAACGCCAATCGTTGGACTTACATCAGATTCCGAACCAAACAAAACCACACTGGAAACCAGATGCCACTTGATGGACTTATACCGGACTCCAAGCACACAACAATAGGATACGGAATGCCAATGGCTGGGCTTACATCCGTCTCCTATACACACAAGAACAAACAAGCAACAAGTTACTAAGGAGTCGGGAATTCGAGCCTAGCAACTGTCAAGCAAACACACACAAAAAGAAAAAGGGTGAAAAATAAAAAAGGGTGAACACACAGACTAGAAGGGAGTCGGGAACTCGGACCTAATAGCTGTCAAGCAAAACACACACAAAAAAGAAAAGGGTGCCCGGAGAGATCTCGCACGATCTCCTGCCTACGTACCTCATCTGGTATGAGAATCAGGGCGACGTAGTTCCCCTACATAGGGGTTGCCATCTGAACATGGACTTTCAAAAGGAGGACACCAGTTGTGTCAAAGGAGAGTGGGCGATGTGTTCACGTCCTAGCAGTAGGTGTCGCAGCTCGCTGAATCGAGTCTTAGGCAGTTACCTCTTTGCAATAGAACGGACTACATGCCACGAGATCGGAGACGCACGGAAGGTCTAAAAGAAATGGGGAAGCTCTGCCCTAGAGTTGTCATGCAATACGTACTTAAGTGTTAGGATTTACAAATGGGAATATCTACCTAATGTTAGCCTGCAAAGAATATGGGAATTCTACCTATGTTATCATCCAAAAGGATATGGAAATCCTACCTATGTTATCATACAAAGGGTTCTATCTAATGGGTGCTACCTAATCGGAACAAGAGTTGACGAGTGGAGCAAGGAGAAATGTTAGGGACAAGGGTAGATGGCGATGCATGAAGCAATCGACTTACAAGGTTGATGGCGATGCATAAAGCAATCGACTTACAAAAGGGTGGATGAATACGTGCTGGTTCTGTTAGGTTTTGAAAAAATGATTACTCGACGTTGGATCGAGGTTTTGGTCTTGTTTTGAAATGGTTATCGGATGCTCATTTTATTTCTTGTATTAACAGATGAATAAAGAATGAAAGAATATTATACATTTCATGGGAGAGGGATACATTTGTTATGAATGGGGATTCAAAGTATTGGAATAATTAAATCGGGTCCAAACAATAAATAATGCAATGTATGAGTGTAAGTGCAAAGGAACCGGCTCATTGTAAGAAAGCCCAAGAGTAAGCTATGTGAGGTTGATGGCGATGCTTAAAAAGCAATCGACTTACAAGGGTGTAAAAATGGGCTCGATATTAAATCGAGAAAAGTATGATTTTTATAGTTTAAAAAAAATGGTTTTGAACTAAACTAAAATACAACAACTATGCATTATTAACAAATGAAATCATGAGTATAATAAACATAAAAAAGATATTAATCAACATACTAAAAGAATAAAAAATGCTAAAGGAAGATAAAATCAAATAAAAAGCAAAAAGTACCACACATGAGTATTGAACCTTCCCCACCTAATATTATGCAACTAAACTCTCTCCACTAGGCCACTCAACACTATCTGCTGTTGAGATACTACCCTAAATATATGAACTGGAATAAAAATTTAAAGTAAAAACAAAAATAAATAATTTCATGGTTTTTATATTATCTCTGTAAAAAAAGGTTAAGTTAAAAATAAAAAAAGAAATTAATTAAAAAAAACAAGAAAGCAGAAAAAAAAAACACGTAAGGAAAAAAAAACTCTCCCGTCGTCCTCAACCAAACTCGCCCTCACTCGCTACGACTCTCCTTCCTCATTGCTCTCTCAAAATCTCAAAATTTCTCTCTCTCTCTCTCTCTCTCAAACGCTATCCCTCAACCTTTACTCTCAAAGTCTCTCAAACGCAACCAAACCTCTCTCTCTCAAAATCGCACAATCGCATCTCAACAAAGTCTCAACAAATACATGAGAATGATAAAAGGAAAAAGGAAAGGAAATCTCACAGAGTGTCACGGCGGTGGTGAAAGGCGTGAAGAAGCTGGCCTACCAATCCAGGTAATCGGTTTTGAGGTTTTAGGGTTTTTGTCTGGGATTTTTCCGCCTCCAGGTCTTTGTTGTGCTCCCTCTCTTACTGATTCTCCTTTCTATTTATCTCCCAGCTTAGGGTTTTGACTCGGTGCCCTTCTTCCAAAAGAGTAACTCTGTAACCTCTTTTCTGATGTGCTCAGTTTGGATGGGCTTCTTTGGTGCTAGGTTCGAAAGTGGTAATCTGAACCTTCGCTTTCTTCTTGAATTTTGTTTCTAATCCAATTTGGGAAATTTCCGATGTTTTGAATTTTTACTGCTTTGGCTGATTACTTTTTTACTGCAGGGAATTGAACTGTTGATGTGTATATCCAAAATGGTTTTTGATTATGGAAGTTGCAGCTGGTGTGCAATCACAGGTGAAGCAGGAGTATGTCATAAAAACAAGTCGTTGGCTCCACGATGCAGATGTCCAATGGCTGCTATTAATGATGATGACATGATGAGCTTGATGATTCCATTACAGTTCAGGACAAAGGCATGGAGTCTCACAGCCTGGAATGCTCCTTATGCTCCATTGTTTCACTGAGCTGTTGGCATGAAGGTTGATGTGGTATGCTATCCCTGATGATGAACTGCACTTATGTCAAACACTTCCCTGCTGCTGATTATTGCTATTTTGTAGGTTTGCTGTAATAGCCTGAACTTGGTGTTGGATGCGGGGTGAACCATGATGAACAACATGACTGCTTTGATTTGCTCCTGCTGTGATGTCTTCAGTAGTTTGGACTTGATGCAAGCATGTAGTGTTATTGTCTTGGATTGATGCAAGAGTGTTTGGACATTTTGGACCAAGGTAGGTTGTGGTTGGACTAGGCAATGCTGTGATTTGCAGGTTCAGTTGGTGCAGCACAACACATAAAATGGCATTGTTGTAGTACAAGTCATGATTGGAGCCATGTTGAGGTACATCTCATGGTGTGGATTGATGAAGGGGTATGCATTTGATCTCTTGTTCCTGGTTCTAAACTTGTTTGCTTGTGCAAGCTTGGAATTGCAGGTTGTTGGTACAGCAGGGAAAATGGCTTTGAGTTGGCACTATAAATTTCAAATGAAGAATGATGTTGATACCCCTCTTGCTTGGTGCAAGATTACGGTGTACAGTTGATTCAACCTTGGCCTGTGCACGATGGCATGGTAGAGAGAATATTGATATTATTGGCTTGTGAACATGTTCATTTAGGTCTCAATGTTGTTGAACTTCCAAGATTTTATAGCAGTGTTTACATGCTGACTGTTGTCGCAACCCTGCTGTGCAGGTTGATGTAAGTCACTGCAGAGTACTTGCAAGGCAATGTTGATTGGTCCTCTTGCAGGCAACTGTTGGTGGCACTGGTTTTGTTTCAAATCCCATATGTAAGATCAAATCGCTATCGGCTAGTTCCATGCCCATTCATACTGATTTATGTATCCCATAAGCTGTGATTTATGTTGTGATTGCCTTGAGTGCATTGCATGGCTGACTGTTTCTGTCTTGGTTTTGCAGCAGGATAACTAGCCTGGTTCAGCTAGTATGCACCCTTGGAGGGTGGTTTGTTTTCACTGCAACCTGACTGCTGACTGTTGTTTTGATGCAGGTCTGGTAATCATGTTGTTGTGCAGGTTCATAGACTGCCTTAGGTTCGCTGCAAGTTAACTTGGTGAATGTTTGTATGCAGTTGCATTGCAACTTCTTTTAAAGCTAAGAAGACACCTAAAAATCATGTACAGTCTTGATGATGCCAGATGTCAGGCTTATTCTCCAAGTGAACCACCAAAACCTGGTGAGGTTTTCTCAAGACAGAGTATTCCATTTAATGTTGGTGAATCTCAGTTACTCTAACTGTCCATGGTTTGTTTCAACTGGTTTTGCAGGTTGTTGCTGCTGCTTGGTGGTAAAATCATGTTTGCTATTGCAGTCATTTGAAAAATGTCATTGAAAGCAGTTCTAATGAAGAACGGGAATTGAAGCGAGGAAAGAGTAGGATCAGTGGTTGAAAACGATAACAGAGGAACATGAAGCTCATTTGCTATATGAGATATGACATGAGCGGTCGTAGATGTCTGCGGACCGATAATGGCCACAGTGTGTGTCGCCATGAGCTGCAACGCTTCAGCAATGCTCAAAAAGCCTCTGTATTTTGAATCTTCTTGAAATGAGAGCTTCAACTTAGTTTTACCAAGAATAGTAGAATCAGAATTTATATCGTCAACTGCTGTTTCCACCGCAATTTTCACTATTCTACCAACACTAGTATTGAAATAGTAGAGAACCCCAATATTTATAAACTCCGGTACTGTCGAATTCTCCAAGCTAACCGCAGTAGAAGAGAACAACAAATTGGAGAGAGGCATCAACACAAGCCAAACTCTAATCATGGTTTCAATTTCCTATTGAAACTCTAGTAACAATCAATCACCTGAAGCAGTGTTGAATGATTAGGATACAGTTTCGGAAATTTGGAGATAGATAGTGCGTTTCATTTTCAAATAATGCCAACAGCATCAATTTTGTTGAACAGTAAGGAATTGTTCCTTTCACTTGAAGACAATATTGCAGAATGCCGCTGGAAACAAATTCATAAGCAAGAATCTGTTGTATGTGATATGAACTTGTGTGTGAAAACGACAAGAGAAGTTGCCTTCAAGTTGGTCTTAATTGCTGAATTCAATGTTGATAAAATATTTTGGTGGCAAATAGATTTTATTATTATAATAGTATTCATAATCAATGTGAAATCTAAGGTTCATGTATGGTAGACTTAGGATTTTAGGATGCAAAGAGGTTGTGTTGACTTTGGTCAAAGTTGGCCAAAGTCAACAATTGGTCACAGTTCATTTTTTTTTGTATTTTTTCTTGTAAATGGAATTCAATGGACAATTATGGGTGAATTTAGGGTTTAATGGATTTGGGTTGACTTTGGTCAAAGTTGACCAAAAAGTCAACTGTTGGCCAAAGTCAACCATTGGTCAAAAGTGTCAATTTTTGTATTTTTCTTGTATAGAATCATATGTACTGGTTTAAACATGGATGAAATAGATTGAAATGGATTAACAAATGGTTTGAAGTTGGTTTCCAAATTGTTTTGTCTTATGACTTGAATGTTTGACTTTTGAAAAATAACTTGACTGATAATGCACATGAACAAGGCCATGAAATGAGACCATAAGGTCAGGGTTTTGACATAGTATCCATGAACCAATAACATGACTAGCAAGTGGCTTAAAACACAAGAAGCTTGATTGTTCAGATGACCAAGACCATATGTGCATTAACAATCACATGAACAAACACCATGACTTTGGACCAAGACCAATCCTCATATAAAAACCAAAGTAAGGTTAGGCCAAGCACGCTAAACAAACATAAAAAATTCAGGACCAAAATCGGGGTATGACAGCTGGAAAATAAGAAAAACAATAAAAATAATGCGGTGCAGAAAACTGGAAAATTGAGCGAGAGTAGCAGGGTTCCACAATTGGTCCTATTTATATCAATCCATCAAGTGACCGTTTCTTCCATTCAGTAGGTTTCCTCACGTCAACTGGTCAAGCGAAAAAGCAGGATGAACGTGCTTCTGTTACGCGTCAAACCCAAAATAATAGGAATGGGGGTGTGATGTTCGTCACACCATGTGTTACGCTCGTAACACAAAGCAGGGGGGCGTGACGCTCGTCACACCTTGTGTGGCGGTCGTCACAGCTTCAGCGCTTCTAGTTGATAGTTGTGGGCTGGACTTTAGTGGAAATTGCTTCTTATCATCTTTTTGAACCTCTTTTTCTTTCTTTTTCACGTATGCTTCAAATAATGTTGCCTGGAATAAATAGAAGGAAAATACCAAGTAATATCGAATAATATAAAATAAATCGAAACAAATAATAATATAATTTAATTAAATCGAGTCCAAAAATGTGATATTATTTCATGTTATCAAACTCCCCCATACTTAGACTTTTGCTTGTCCTCAAGCAAGATACAGTATAGAAATCGTTTTAAAATATTAGCCAGATGAAATTTCTAAACACACATCAATTCGTAGTAGGTTGCAAGTAAATCTCGTTTAAAAATAACTTGAGCTTAATCCTAACATCAACAACTGCCGTTACAACCTCAGATAACCCCACCTTATGCAAACCAGTTCGAGTTACGCTATTATAGCTATCCTAGTTCTTTTACTCTTATTTCACCCGTTTTCATTCTAGCGAAATCACATTAAGCCCTTTATCTTTTCGTGCACATAGTGGAGTAACCGGTTAGTGATTCTGATCCCCTTTTTAGCTTGAAGTTCTGGTACATAAGTTGGACAACTTCGTTATTTAGTCCATTGCAGATTGCGGGGTGTCATACCCCAAAATTTGCCCATTAATCTTGCCAAACATTTCTCAAAGCACTCCAACTTATTCTGCAAGGCACTGACCTTAAAGGAACAAAAGCCCAGCTCACGAGTGGCCCAATCCAGAAAATGGCCCAAACTGGCCTGCTCGCTAGGCGAGCAAATCCTTCGCCTAGCGAACCTTCGTTACACGCTCGCCTAGCGAAGCTTGCGAACATCAGAATTTTCGGGCTTCATTCTGAGCCCATTAGGTCACAACAGGAGCATTATAAATAGCCAAGCTTCAGTCACGAAAAGGGGGGGACGAAAACAGACGAAGAGGGACGGAAACCCTGGCATAGAAACCCTGGAGATCAACTTGAAGGATTCCGAGTAAAGAAACCCTGAAGGCCGCTCATCCGCTCCGAAGCTACCGCCGCCCAACTCCACCCGATACCAAAAGCGATCTGCCAGTTCAGTGTTACAATTCAGCTGCAACAGGTTTGCGCATCACTATTGTTTTATACTTCCAAGTTGTAATCTCTAAAAACATAATGCATCATAATCGAATTTTTGGATATGTAGTTAGATTTTGCATGTGAGTTTAAATATGCCTGCCTATCCCGAATGTTTAACCATATTATTTCTATAATTGAATACCATAAGGCTTGCAGCATGCTGAGATTATACTGTTCTGAAATTCAAAACCCGCAGCCGCTCGCTAGCACATCGCTAAGCGAGTCTGTAGCGAATATTCGCTAGGCCTTCGCTAGGCGAGGCAGAGGCGAACGTGACAGTCGCTAATATTTTGGTCGTTATGTCCTATGCTTATCTGATCTATTCTATGTTAATTCTGCGTTGTTTGCCTGACATGCATACTGCTGTGTTCGTTTTGCGGTGTAATCCTCGATTGCACCTTGATTTGGTATTCTAACCCGTTTGCTGAATGTTGCAAAGGTTCACACACCCCAGGAAAAGATTGCTGTGTAGGTCTTCCACTTAATTTGTGGGATACCCTTGTGAAGATCTACCCTAAATTGCTTAATTAATTTTAATGTAGTAATTTTAATGTATTATTTTTAATGTATTGATTTTAATGTGGAGGTTCATCCTAATTACCTAATTAACTTTAAAATATGGACTTTAAATATGTGATCTTGGACCTCTCTTTTGCCCTACGAGTACGGTATTACGGTCATGTCCCGCGAATATGGGGATACCCTTAGCAAAGACCCTTCGGTTAAATCATCATAGTCCCTCGAATGTTGCCTTTGTCCCTCGATGACCCTTCGGTGTAGCCTACGGTTAAATGATGATAGTCCCTTCGAATGCTAAGGTATCCTCACAACTGTTGCCTTCAATGACCAATCGATGACCCTACGATGACCCTCTTACATCCAAAGGATAAAACTACTTACTTCTCAATAGTAAGGACAGTTTTACCCTCATAAGGATAGGAAATGTCCGGAAGGACCTCGGACAGGTATAACCCTTAATTGCTCATTCATAACCTAAAATACTTTTCACACCTCAATATCTTTTAGAAAATCACCACTTGGCATACATTCGTACTAGAATCATTGCCGAGTTATATTTTTCTAAACAACTTTCAAAACTAAACGAGATAACCACTTTGTATACATTCATACAAGAATCATTACAAAGTTAAATTCTCCTTTTCAAAACATTTCCCACACATTTCTCAAACACTTTTTTTTTCAAGCTAGAAAAACATAAATGATTGAGCAATTAAGAGCCCATGGATAACCATGGATACAAAGGGTGCTAACACCTTCCCTTTGTATAATGTACCTCCCGAACCTAAGAATCTAAATTAAGGTCTTTCCTGTTCTTTTCCACCTTTCCTTATTGGATAAAAGAAAAGTCGGTGGCGACTCTTGCTAACCGCGACATTGCGATTAAAAACACATTAAAGTCAGTTCACCGTATGACAGAACTGGCGACTCTGCGGGGGAAGACAAAGAGAGGTCACCTTAAAAAATCATTTATGTTTTCAAAATTGTTCCTTATTTTAAGGGTATTTTTGAGTGAAAGATCCTACACCCGGATCTAGCGTACCTTAGGTAAGTAGCAATAGATCATCGCGACTATCCGGCGTATACTGGAATGGTTAAAATGATGGCTACGGTTAATGTGACACTTTGGATGTCCTGATGTTCCTCATGTTTACTTGAGGAAAAATTTGGCATTCGCGTGGTGTCATCAAAGCATTAACCAGACCTTTAGAACCCTAATTGACTCATCCTAGCCAGTAGAAAGTAGTGAGATAACTGGCTTCGGTTCCGACTGGGGTTGGTTGATACTCGATACTACACTCTTTGAGATTGGACTTTAGGGAAACTTCGGTCAACCACTTGGTGTTGCACTGAAGTGGACTTAAAGAAAGGTCAATGATTGGAGATCCTTCTAGAACCCGGTTACTATTCTAGGACAGGTTGAACCAACCAAACTTCAGTGGGGAGGGTACTTACCCATGGAACTCATGCAAGCCTTAAAACCTAGGAATGATGATTGTGTGACTTGCTTGTGCTTGCTATTTACATAATAACATAACATCATAACATCATAACATCATAACATCATGACATTGTACTAACCATTTCAAGGACTTAGGGATTTAGCTTTGCTCTGTTAAACAAGCTATGGCTCCCAGGAAGACCATCCGGATTAATCTTGTAGCAATCTCTCCTCAACTCAAGAACTTAGTGTCAGAACTTTCCGATCATGCGCAGTTCATCAAGAGACATGGTTCTCTTCTCAATTTAGTTACCACTGGGTTCAAAGAAGATATGATGAGAGTTTTATTCCAGTTCTTCGACCCTAAACATCATTGCTTCACATTCCCAGATTATCAGTTGGTACCCACATTGGAAGAATTCTCCAGACTGCTTGGGATACCTATCCTTGATCAACTACCGTTCAGTGGTTTAGAAAAGGTTCCGAAGTCTGAAGAAGTTGCCGCAGCTTTACACATGACGAAGTCCGACATTGAAGCTAATTGGGTAACAAGGAGTGGAGTTAAGGGTTTACTTGCCAAATTCCTGACAAATAAGGCCCGAGAATTCTTAAAAGTTATGAATGTCCGTGCTTTCGAAGACATCCTGGCATTGCTAATCTATGGCTTGGTGTTATTCCCTAATCCAGACCAATTCATAGACATGAATGCTATTAAGATATTTCTCACTCATAACCCTGTACCTACCTTGCTGGGAGACATTTTGCATTCCCTCTACACTCGTACCATGAAGAAGCAAGGGACTCTCATGTGCTGCATACCTTTGTTGTCTAGGTGGTTTATTTCGCACCTTCTTCAATCGGTCTTGAAGAACGAGCAGAATTTGAAATGGTCTCAAAGGATAATGTCGCTCTCCCACCCAGACATCTGTTGGTGTCCTCAGTTCAAGGAAAATGTTACCATCATTGACCGTTGTGGCGAGTTCCCTAATGTACCACTCCTAGGAATAAGAGGAGGTATTACTTATAATCCTGCTTTAGCTCTGCAACAGTTTGGTTGTGCTCGAAGAGATGGTCCACATGAAATGATCATCGAAGGCATTGTGTTCGACTATGACAACGATTCCCAAGGCCTCCGTCAAAGATTTGTACGAGCTTGGGGCATGGTGAAGAGAGGTACGTTAGGACAGAAAAATTCTATTCCTATGGAACCTTATCTCAGATGGGTACGCGCCAGAGCTCGTGAATTTGTCATGCCATATCTTGCAATCGGACCTCAGGTTGTTGAACCTGAAGCTGAAGGAGGTGCTCCTCAGATCATTCCTTATCCAGATATGCCTACCAATGTTGAGGAACTAAAGAGATCCTGGATCCAGTTGAGAGAAGAAAGGGATACTTTCGAGACTCAGTTCGTCGCAGAAAGGAAGAAAGTGTTAGAACTTACCAGTCAGCTTAATGAGGAACGAAGACTCAATGCGTATCTTCGCCCAAAAAAAAGCCGCCCCTGGGAGACTTGAGCTTTCATTGTATTTTTATTATTATTCCTTTTGTAATGAACATTGGTCAAAGAAATTAGCAATAAACATTTCTCTCTTGTTGGTGATTTACGCAAAGTTAAATTCCAAAAGTCCTTGAAAACATTTCATACATTGCATAGCATAACATAACACTGCATAACAGGTATTCTACAAGTTCAATGTTCTCACGGTCTTCCTTCTAAACAGAAAAATGGATCTCGAACAAACTGTCAAAGATCTCCAGACTCAGAATGCTCAATTCAAGGAGATGATGCTAAGCTTATCCAAGGGGCAGGAGGAACTGAAGGCTCTTTTGCTCGAAAAGAAGAAAGACAAGAAAGCTGTGAGTTTCATTAACCCGGGAAGAAGGCGTAAAGGACAGGCCGCAGGAGTCAAGTTTGGGATCCCGAATGGTCTAGAAGAGGAGACAGAGAATGATTCAGAAGAGGAGAATGTCGATCTCTTCAACCCTGAGGACGACGATGAAGATTATGAAAATGAACAGTACTCTCCAAGAGATTATAAGTACAAGTTGCTGGAAGAACGTATGCTAGCTATGGAGGGTCAGAAGGCGCCCGGTCTGGATTTCGAAAGTTTGGGTCTGGTCTCCGATGTGACCATTCCTCGCAAATTCAAAATCCCCACTTTCACTAAGTACGATGGTGCGTCCTGTCCTCAGATGCATCTGAGAGCTTATGTGAGAAAGATTCAGCCGCATACCACTGACAGGAAGCTATGGATCCATTTCTTCCAAGAGAGCCTGTCTGGCACACAGTTGGAATGGTATTATCAGCTCGAGAGCTCTGACATCCGCACCTGGACTGATTTAGCAACAACTTTCTATAAACAGTACCAGTATAACTCTGAACTAGCGCCTACCCGGCTACAGCTGCAGAGTATGACTATGGGATCTAAAGAAAGCTTTAAAGAATATGCTCAAAAGTGGAGAGATTTGGCTGGCAGAGTCAAACCCCCTATGACTGACAGAGAATTAGTGGATATGTTCATGGGCACACTGACCGGCCCATTCTACAGCCATCTACTGGGAAGTTCTTCATCAGGTTTCACTGAACTTATATTGACAGGTGAGCGTGTTGAAAGCGGCATCCGAAGTGGAAAGATACAGGCGGCTGCCTCTGCAAGCACCAAAAGCTCCTATCAGGGGAGGAATGAATCAAATGCTGTGTACGGTCAAAAGGGTCGTAACAAGAAAAACCGTGACCATGACATCGGAGCAGTTACGATTGCAGCACCACCATCTCAAAACTTCCAGCCCAAATAAGACAGGCCAAGAAGGCAATTTACCAGGATCAATATGACCTTGGCACAGGCACTGCAGGGAATGCTAAAGGCAAATTTGATCACCCTCAGAGATCCTCCTACGAATCCCAACACTACTTCTTCTCGTTATAACCCTAATGCCAGGTGTGCATATCACTCCGATAGCCCCGGGCATGATACAAACGATTGCTGGTCATTGAAGAATAAGATTCAGGATATGATCGAAGCTGGAGAAATTGAGTTTGAGCCTCCGGAGACCCCTAATGTCATCACTGCTCCTATGCCTAATCATGACAAGACGGTTAATGCCGTGGATGACGACGATCACGTTTCCAATGTGGCGGACTTAACATCTCCTCTCCCGATCATAAAGAGGAATTTATTGCAAGCTGGTTTATTTCCAGGTTGTGCTGAAGATTGCAATCTCTGTATATTCCAACCAGATGATTGTTGGGAATTGAAGAATGGTATTCAACGGCTGATGGATGATCGTACAGTTCTCTTCAAAAAGATTCCTAAGGCGGAAAACCCTATTGAAGAAATATCTGTGATTGCTAGGTCCAAAGTTCCAGTGAAGATTACCGCTACTAGGGCGCCTGTGAAGATTACTGTTGAGCCCAGGGTAGCTCCCCTAATCATTACTGCACCTGGCCCGATCCCGTATTCCTCAAGCAAAGCTATTCCGTGGAATTATGGCGGTGATGTTTACGTCCATGGCGTAAAGCAATTGACAATTCTACTAATCCTAATGGCATCGTTGGGACTAGTAAAATTACTCGAAGTGGAAGGATCTTCTCTCCAGAAATCTCACCTCCTGTCCTTGAAACTCGAGGAAAGGAACCAGTCAATCCTTCTCAGTCAGAGACACCGGTCGAAGTTACTCCCGAAGATGTTGCCAAACAGGAAATGGAAGAAGTGCTGAAAATCATCCGCAAGAGTGATTTCGATGTGGTAGAACAGTTGGGGCATACCCCGTCTAAGATCTCGATGTTATCCTTGCTGTTATCTTCTGAATCTCATGCCAATGCATTGATAAAATTCTTGAAGACTGCTCATGTGCCTCAGGAAACATCTGTCGATCAGTTCGAAAATTATGTTGCTCACTTGGCTGTTGACAATGGCCTAGGCTTTTCCGATGCTGACCTGACACCAGCGGGAAAGAATCACAATAAAGCCCTGCATATCTCCATTGAGTGTAGGGGAATCACTTTGTCTCATGTGTTGATCGATAATGGCTCTTCCTTGAATGTGCTGCCAACAGCTGTGCTGGATAAGCTGGACTGTAAAAGCATCGAACTGAAACCTAGTGACATTGTGGTACGTGCTTACGATGGTGCGAAGAGTGTTGTCCATGGCGAAGTAGTCCTCCCTATCAAGATAGGACCTCAAGTCTTCAATACTACCTTCCATGTAATGAACATTCGTCCTGCCTATTCCTGCTTACTGGGACGCCCTTGGATTCACGGGTCAGGTGTTGTAGCTTCGTCTCTCCATCAAAAGCTGAGGTATCCCACAGAGGGCAAAATTGTCACCGTGTGTGGAGAAGAAGAGTACATTGTCAGTAGTGTGCATGCCTTCAGATACGTCGAGATGGATGGTGAATTCATTGAGACTCCTTGTCAGTCATTTGAAGTAGTTCCTCCGACCAATCCTGTCCTTAAGCCAACTTCCGGTGTGCCCAAGGTTATTCGGACTCCTCCTGCTATGATTTCCCTGAAGGACGCTCAAGCTGTGGTTGAAGATGGTGGCTGTACTGGATGGGGTCAACTGATCGACGTACCGTACAAGTCTGACAAATTTGGCCTGGGGTTTAGCTCTGAGAAGGTAGCCAAGAGTCAAATTAATGTTGTAGAAGACGCTGACAGCGATTGCGACCTGGATAGCTGGATTTTCCCAACAATTGGCGACGGACTCAATAATTGGAAGGCTGAAGACACTATCCCGATTTCCTTTAGTCAGGAGTAATTGTTATTGTCTATTTTGGTGTTGCAAATTTTTGTTTTTTTTTTACAATTGAACTTCTCCAAGCGTTGTGTCTATGCCCGGGGCACAATAGCTAATTTGTTAAGGGTTTTGTCATTTTCATAAGCATATTCATATTCAATAAATCAATGGACTTTTTGCATTCAAATATTGCGCTCTTTGTCTTTTCTGTCATCTTCCAAACAAGCTATGTTTTCTTGCACACACTCACGTAACGAATTGCAGATCCATACCCACTCTGGATCCTGTTGATAATAGTTCTACTACTGTTCATTATGACTTTGAAAATCCGATCTACCAAGCCGAGGATGGAAGTGACGAAGATTGTGAAGTCCCCGGAGAACTCGCCAGATTGTTACTGCAGGAAGAAAAGACTATACAACCGCATGAGGAGACAATCGAAATTGTAAATCTAGGTACTGAAGTAGACAGAAAAGAAGTCAAAATAGGAGCAGGCTTGGAAAACAGTGTCAAAGAAAGATTGATCCAGATGTTACATGACTATGTAGAGATCTTTGCCTGGTCTTATGAAGACATGCCCGGATTGGATACTGATATAGTAGTGCATCGTCTGCCAATGAAGGAAGACTGTCGTCCTGTCAAGCAAAAGGTTCGCCGCATGCGTCCTGAAATGTCTGAGAAAATCAAAGCCGAGGTTATGAAACAATTCAATGCCGGTTTTCTAGCCGTTACTTCTTATCCTCAATGGGTTGCTAATGTGGTACCAGTGCCGAAGAAGGATGGTAAGGTGCGAATGTGCGTAGATTACAGAGATTTGAATAAAGCGAGTCCCAAAGATGACTTTCCACTCCCGCACATCGATGTTCTGGTAGATAACACCGCTCAACACAAAGTATTCTCCTTCATGGATGGATTCTCGGGTTATAATCAGATTAAGATGGCACCTGAGGACATGGAGAAAACTACGTTTGTGACGCAATGGGGCACTTTCTGTTACAAAGTAATGCCATTCGGTTTAAAGAACGCCGGGGCAACGTACCAGCGCGCTATGGTGGTTTTGTTTCATGATATGATTCATCATGAAATAGAAGTATATGTGGATGACATGATAGCCAGATCTCATACTGAAGAAGAACATCTCGATCATTTATACAAACTGTTTGAGAGGTTGAAGAGGTACAAGTTGAGATTGAACCCGAATAAATGCACCTTTGGCGTAAGATCCGGTAAACTCTTGGGCTTTATTGTCAGTGGTAAAGGAATTGAAGTCGACCCGGCTAAGGTGAGAGCTATTCAAGAAATGCCCGTTCCCCGTACGGATAAAGAAGTCAGACGTTTCTTGGGACGGTTGAACTACATTGCCCGATTTATCTCCCATTTGACCGCTACTTGCAAACCCATCTTCAAATTACTGAGGAAAAATCAAGAGATGATATGGAATGATGAATGCCAAGAAGCTTTTGACAAAATCAAGAAATATCTCCAAGAACCTCCAATTCTGGTACCGCCCGTTGAAGGAAGACCTCTAATCATGTATTTGACCGTGTTAGAAAATTCAATGGGGTGTGTATTGGGGCAACATGACGAGTCTGGTCGAAAAGAGCATGCCATATACTACCTTATCAAAAAGTTTACCGACTGTGAAACAAGATACTCACTGCTCGAGAGAACTTGCTGTGCTTTGGCCTGGGCTGCTCGCCGACTAAGACAGTATATGTTGAATCATACCACTTTGTTGATTTCTAAGATGGATCCCATCAAATACATATTCGAGAAACCTGCCCTCTCCGGAAGAATAGCGAGATGGCAGATGATCTTAACAGAGTACGATATCCAGTATACTACCCAGAAAGCAATCAAAGGAAGCGTGCTAGCTGATCATTTGGCTCATCAAGCGGTGGACGATTACCAATCTATGAATTTTGAGTTTCCAGATGAGGATGTCATGCTTGTTACTGATTATGAAAAACCTGGACCGGATGAAGGACCCGAACTGGGATCCCGATGGACTATGGTTTTTGATGGATCTTCTAATGCATTGGGCCATGGCGTTGGGGTTGTAATTATTTCTCCCGGGGGTTACCATACACCTTTCACTGCTAGACTATGTTTTCATTGTACCAATAATATGGCTGAGTATGAAGCATGTATTTTGGGACTCAAGGCTGCTATAGACCTGCGAATCAAGTTTTTGAGTGTGTACGGAGACTAAGCATTAGTAATCAGTCAGATCAAAGGAGAATGGGACACTAAACATCCGAATCTTATCCCTTATCGAGAGCGGGTAATGACATTAATCCCATATTTTGAAGAGATTACATTTGAACATATTCCACGGGAAGAGAATCAGTTGGCGGACGCATTGGCTACCATGTCATCTATGTTCAGAGTCAGATGGGACAGTGAAGCTCCCAGGATTACCATTGAACGATTGGATGAACCAGCATATTGTTATGAACTTAACGCTGTTGAAGTAGAAGAGAAACCTTGGTTCTACGAAGTAAAAAGATATTTAGAAGCTCAGGAATACCCTGAAGGGGCATCCATCAATGACAGAAAATTCCTGAGGAAGTTCTCCGCTAAATTCTTTCTGAGTAATGGAGTATTATACAAACGTAATCATGATTCAACTTTGCTTCGCTGTGTGGACAAAAAGGAAGCAGAAAAGATTATGGAAGACATGCATGACGGTATTTTTGGGACTCATTCTAGTGGACATACAATGGCCAAGAAGATTCTGAGATCAGGGTATTATTGGTCTACCATGGAAGCTGATTGCCACCATCACTCCAGAACCTGCCACAAGTGTCAGATCTATGCGGACAAAGTACATGTGCCTCCTGCTCCATTAAACGTGTTGACAGCCCCGTGGCCCTTTGCAATGTGGGGCATTGATATGATTGGGGAGATTAAACCTACTGCTTCTAACGGACATCGCTTCATTCTTGTTGCGATTGATTACTTTACAAAGTGGGTAGAGGCAGCCTCATTTGCTTCTGTTACCAAGAATGTGGTGGCACGGTTCATCAAGAATAGTCTTATTTGCCGATATGGCGTCTCTGAAAGAGTTATCACTGATAATGGCACTAATTTGAACAACAAGATGATTACTGAACTCTGCACGCAATTCAAGATAAAACACCATAACTCTTCTCCGTACCGGCCAAAGATGAACGGCGCCGTGGAGGCTGCTAATAAGAATATCAAGAAGATCATACAAAAGATGACAGTAACGTACAAAGACTGGCATGAAATGTTACCATTTGCTCTTCATGGTTATCGCACTTCAGTACGAACTTCGACAGGGGCAACTCCTTTCTCTTTAGTCTACGGAATGGAAGCCGTTTTACCAGTGGAAGTTCAGATTCCCTCTCTAAGAATCATTAAAGAGGCGGGCTTAGATGAAGATGAATGGATTCAGACTCGACTCGATCAGATAAATTTGATTGATGAGAAGAGACTTGCGGCTGTTTGTCATGGGCAGATATATCAGAAGCGCATGACCCAGGCATTTAACAAAAGAGTCAAGAGACAGGTGTATCAAATTGGCGACTTGGTGATCAAGCGTATCATTCTACCACAAGGTGATCCCAGAGGCAAGTGGACTCCCACATATGAAGGGCCATTTGTGGTTAAGAAAGTATTCTCTGGTGGAGCCATGATACTTGCTACAATGGATGGCGAAGACTTCCCGCATCCTGTGAACGCGGACATAGTTAAAAAATACTACGCGTAAAAGAGACCCGCTAGGTCGACGTACCTAGGCAAAAGTAAGGGCATCCCGGCGAACCAAAAGGGTTCGGGCAAAAATTAGGGATAAACATATAAAGACGTACACCCGGCAAGTCGAAAACCTGAAAAGGCGGCTTGGGCAAAAAAGGGCATCCTGGTGGACTGAAAACCTGAAAAGGCGGTCCAGGCAAAAATTAGGGATTAAAGCGTATGACTATGTCCCGTTCTCTGTCAGCTTCAACCAGGTCAAAGGGACTGAACAAGCCAATCACTTCTATCCGACAGCAGGAGATGAGAGGTTTGAAGACATGATGACAGTAGTGGAATTAGAATCGATAGGACTTTTTCTGCATAGCTTTCTCTCTGTTTTCCTGACAATTTCCTCTCACTAGGATTTCTGTCCCCTTGTACTCAAACTGCCTATTTATAGGTCCTCTTTCAAAATCAATACAATTTTATTTCGAAAAAATGCTGTTGTCTTACTTCCTCTGCTTTGCTTGCATAAATGTCCATTGATTTAATTTGAATTGATTTATGCATTTAAATATGATCAATGTTTACCAAAAATGCGTGCATAAAATAGAAATAGCGATTACTACTAGACTTCAGGATCGAGGAGAAGGTCTAATCATGCTTTCCAATGAATCCGTTGCTAATCCTATCCCCCAGCAAAGCCAGTCATTCCCAGAAGAGAGTGGCATTACTAGACAAATGGGTCATCTCTTCCACCCCCAGCCAGGCTTCTGTTGAACATTTCTACCATCAGACAGAAATCAAGCATCCCCGGCTAAGAAAGGGTCATCGATACCAGTATCTCCCAACCAGAAGATTGAGATTTGTTTTCCCCAGTAGAGTCCTCTGGAAGAACTTTTCAGATGCATAATTCATTCATTACATCATTTCACAGCATACGCATGCATACATCGTTCGCAGTTATTTTCGAAAGCATAAAACATCTCATGCATCATGACATGGCATGAAGCTAACTTTATTTTTCAGGTTAATTATTCCCCTGATACAGTCAAAACAAAGGTCCATTCAGACAGACATCATCATCAATTACGTTCAGGATTCAACTACATCTTTCAGATATACTCCATGTCAACATTCATTCTGACATCCTCCTAACGATGGCATCTATAAGCCCATCCCAGACATTTATTGCAAATACAACATATACAAATACTATCAGATATAGCCTAGCGTACGGTTCATTCTGATTCAGCTCAACATATGACTCTTTCAACTCAGATGCGATCTAACGTACGATCCATTCCGACCTTCAACAACTCCAATACGGTCTAGCATACGACCCATTTGGACCTTCAAGGCCTCAAATGCTACCTAGCGTACGGTACATTCTGAAGTGTAGTCTGGCGTATGACTACCCCCTTCATCATCAGGTACAGCCTAACGGACGGCTCAGTCTACAACTCAGATACGATCTAGCATACGATCCATGCTGATCCTTCACCCCCAGTAACGATACAGCCTAACGGCCGGCTCGTTCCGCAACTCAGATACGATCTAGCGTACGATCCATTCTGATCCTTTATCCCCAGCAGTGTATGACTCATTCGGATTCTTATCTCATTTTGATTCGGCACAACATATTACTCCTCCAACAATACGGTCTAGCGTACGACCCATTCGGATCTTCATTCCTCAGATACTACCTAGCGTACGGTACATCCCGAGGTGTAGTCTAGCGTACGACTAGTTTTCGTCAGATTCAGCCTAACGGACGGCTCATTCTGCTCAAATACAGTCTAATGTACGACCCAATTAGACCCTCAAGTCCTCAGATGCTACCTAGTGTACGGTACATTTCTGAAGCGTAGTCTAGCGTACGACTACCCCTTTCATCATCAGATTCAGCCTAACGGACGGTTCTTTCTGCTACTCAGATGCGATCTAGCGTACGATCCATTCTGACCTCTCATCCTCAAGTACAGCCTAACGGACGGCTTATTCTGCAACTCAGACACGATCTAGCGTACGATCCATTCTGATCTTTCATCCCCAGCAAAGTCATCCGCCTAATGAACAACTCACTCTGGTATTCAGATATGATCTAGCGTATGATCCATTCTGATCCCTTATCCCCAGCGGTATATAACACACTCCGACTCTCCAACAAAATCGACAGCATAATGGAGGACTCACTATACGGTCTAACGTACGACCCGGTATGACACCCATGTCTTCAGATATCCTCTAACGTACGACACAATCTGAAGCTCTCATCATCAAACTTCCTGGATGGTACCTTTAAGCCCATCTTCATCAAGACTAACCTTTGATTAACAAGAGCAAATTTTTGGGGCATTCTAGTGTTCAATAATCTTCCACCTCCAGACCACGAACGGCATACTCGCCGTCCTAACTCTCTCGGTTCAAGAATATTGAACAGGGGCAGCTGTCATACCCCAAAATTGGCCCATTAATCTTGCCAAACATTTCTCAAAGCACTCCAACTTATTCTGCAAGGCACTGACCTTAAAGGAACAAAAGCCCAGCTCACGAGTGGCCCAATCCAGAAAATGGCCCAAACTGGCCTGCTCGCTAGGCGAGCAAATCCTTCGCCTAGCGAACCTTCGCTACACGCTCGCCTAGCGAAGCTTGCGAACATCAGAATTTTCGGGCTTCATTCTGAGCCCATTAGGTCACAACAGGAGCATTATAAATAGCCAAGCTTCAGTCACGAAAAGGGGGGGACGAAAACAGACGAAGAGGGACGGAAACCCTGGCATAGAAACCCTGGAGATCAACTTGAAGGATTCCGAGTAAAGAAACCCTGAAGGCCGCTCATCCGCTCCGAAGCTACCGCCGCCCAACTCCACCCGATACCAAAAGCGATCTGCCAGTTCAGTGTTACAATTCAGCTGCAACAGGTTTGCGCATCACTATTGTTTTATACTTCCAAGTTGTAATCTCTAAATACATAATGCATCATAATCGAATTTTTGGATATGTAGTTAGATTTTGCATGTGAGTTTAAATATGCCTGCCTATCCCGAATGTTTAACCATATTATTTCTATAATTGAATACCATAAGGCTTGCAGCATGCTGAGATTATACTGTTCTGAAATTCAAAACCCGCAGCCGCTCGCTAGCACATCGCTAAGCGAGCCTGTAGCGAATATTCGCTAGGCCTTCGCTAGGCGAGGCAGAGGCGAATGTGACAGTCGCTAATATTTTGGTCGTTATGTCCTATGCTTATCTGATCTATTCTATGTTAATTCTGCGTTGTTTGCCTGACATGCATACTGCTGTGTTCGTTTTGCGGTGTAATCCTCGATTGCACCTTGATTTGGTATTCTAACCCGTTTGCTGAATGTTGCAAAGGTTCACACACCCCAGGAAAAGATTGCTGTGTAGGTCTTCCACTTAATTTGTGGGATACCCTTGTGAAGATCTACCCTAAATTGCTTAATTAATTTTAATGTAGTAATTTTAATGTATTATTTTAATGTATTGATTTTAATGTGGAGGTTCATCCTAATTACCTAATTAACTTTAAAATATGGACTTTAAATATGTGATCTTGGACCTCTCTTTTGCCCTACGAGTACGGTATTACGGTCATGTCCCGCGAATATGGGGATACCCTTAGCAAAGACCCTTCGGTTAAATCATCATAGTCCCTCGAATGTTGCCTTTGTCCCTCGATGACCCTTCGGTGTAGCCTACGGTTAAATGATGATAGTCCCTTCGAATGCTAAGGTATCCTCACAACTGTTGCCTTCAATGACCAATCGATGACCCTACGATGACCCTCTTACATCCAAAGGATAAAACTACTTACTTCTCAATAGTAAGGACAGTTTTACCCTCATAAGGATAGGAAATGTCCGGAAGGACCTCGGACAGGTATAACCCTTAATTGCTCATTCATAACCTAAAATACTTTTCACACCTCAATATCTTTTAGAAAATCACCACTTGGCATACATTCGTACTAGAATCATTGTCGAGTTATATTTTTCTAAACAACTTTCAAAACTAAACGAGATAACCACTTTGTATACATTCATACAAGAATCATTACAAAGTTAAATTCTCCTTTTCAAAACATTTCCCACACATTTCTCAAACACTTTTTTTTTTTAGCTAGAAAAACATAAATGATTGAGCAATTAAGAGCCCATGGATAACCATGGATACAAAGGGTGCTAACACCTTCCCTTTGTATAATGTACCTCCCGAACCTAAGAATCTAAATTAAGGTCTTTCCTGTTCTTTTCCACCTTTCCTTATTGGATAAAAGAAAAGTCGATGGCGACTCTTGCTAACCGCGACATTGCGATTAAAAACACATTAAAGTCAGTTCACCGTATGACACGGGGGATCGGACCGTAGTCCGCCCTACCAAGTTCAGCACCAGAAACCGCTGAACCAACTCACAATGGATCGTTCATACAATGTTTTTGTAGGATTCGCAACCTTTGGATTAAATGATCGGGTAAGGATCACCTAACTTAATTAGTGTATTTCCTGATTTTTTCTAATATATTGTCTTGGGAATCATTCACTTATATTCATCGGTTCTCCATGTAGTTTGCTATTAAGATGGTGCCGACTTCTCGTATAAACTACTCGGGGTTACTATAAAACTAAAGGCTCAAGGGATTGGTATAATAGGTATTTTTCTGATCTAACATGTTGAGGTTTTTAGAGCGTTGGGGCGGTAATAATTTTTGTCTTAATTTTACTCAAGTTTGATAAAATAGGCAACCTTTATACTTATTGAGTGTGTTGAATTTTTGTTATGGCTCAAGAAAATTGAGGGGAATAGATAATAATTTTTTTTTCACACTAGGGACTTAACTTTAAAATAAATATATTATCAGTTGCATCACTTCGGTATTCTGCGCATGCATGGCATCAATAGCATCTATGATGTCATCATTAGTTGCTGGCCTTCTTCTTCGACGACGTCGGGAGGATGGACCGGTTGCATTATCGGAAGGGTTAAGCGGGGTTGACTGTTGTTCAAGACCTTGATCACCTTGCTCCATTTCTTCAAACTCGTTCGGGGCCGGGTTTGCTTGTGTAGGCTCGGTAGCTTCGGGAGCATTAAGGTCGTAGATGAATCGGTCGGGGTTGGTGACATCTGTGAGGGCAATGTTGGGTAAAACAACGCTTGGGACTTCTTGGTTATTCACCATAAGATAATACCTTTCGCCTACCCTATTTTTGATTAGGCGTCTGGAGCGACAATAACTTATATCCATAAATAGGGGTGAGAGAGCTTGTAAATTTTGAAGTCGGTCCCCTAGATTTAAGCCAAGTGCGATGGAGGTTATTAATCCTCCAATCACGAAAGGTTGGCGGCCTCTAGCACATAGGGTGCGGATATGGTGAAATAAGAAAGAAGCGGCGTTTACCTTTGTATCCATTGCAAAGACGCAGTGGAGGAAGAATAATTCCTTGGCATTGACTTTGCTGTTGTTGGGTCGACCGAAAATGGTGTTTTGCAGAATGCGGATAAAATACCGGATGGTTGGGTTGTGCATGTGGGAAGCAAGTAGTGCATCCCAATTATCGGTTTCCACACCGGATATTTTTCTAAAGAGGTCGAAGGCGTTTATGGGCCACTGTGAGTTCGGAGGGATTCTTGGGTGGACTTGGTCTCCAACAGGGAACTGTAGCATGGCACTCAACTGATCCTGGGATAGTGATTACTCGGTGTTGAACATGCGGAAAGTTGCGGTACCGGTTAAGTACTCGTCTTCACCGGTTGGAGTGGTGTATGAATAAGAACTTAAAAATTCTAAGGTGAGTGATGGGTAGGTAGGTTGATTGTGTGTGCAAAGAAAGGTTAAATCAGCAAGCCGAAGCATCCATTGCACACCTTGAAGTAATCCTAATTCTTGTAAACAATTTAAATCAGGATACCTGGTAGAGATGACACCTCGTTGTTGAAACCGAGTTGTTGGTTTTCCGCCATATTGATAGGTGGGTTGAAAGAAGGAAAGAGGATGCAAATGTATTTGTAAAGAGTGGTTTGTTAGAATGGTGTGGTTTAGGGAGAAATGGAGTGTAGGTATTTATAGGGAAAGTTTTTGGAAGTTGGAAGATGAGTGGGTGAAAGAAAAATAAATGTGGATGAATGTGATTGGGATGGAGTAAAGGTGAATGAATGGGGAAAATAAAAAATAGGGTGGGTAGCGGTCGTGTCCCCAACGGTCAGTAACGTTCACCTATTCTAAAGCTGTCACGCTCGTGACGGAAGGTGTTACGGGCGTCACATGCATTTGCGTGACGACCGTGATGGCTTGTGTGACGCTCGTCACACCAGTCAACTTGCAACGGTCACTTACGTGGGTGCTTCATAATATGTTTTTATTATTTTATTATTTTTATTTTGTTTTGTTTATGTTTATTTTATTTTGCTATTGATATATTTTAGAAATACCATGCATGCTACTCTATTACACCATAGTGTAAATATATATATATATATTTTCTCTAATAGGCTATGTAAGTAGCATACAGTAAAGATCATTATTGATAATTGTAGATGTTGCATTGAACAAAATAAAATAAAATAAACCAATAATGCAATAGCTTCATAAAATAACCATAATGTAACATTGGAAGATAAAGGCAAACATGCGGAAAAAAAATACTAAGATTAAAAGTAATGTGAAACAAAACTATAAATAGCCTAAAACTAAAACTAATTAACTAAAAACTTCTAGCCACTTGCAGGATCTATGGCCGGAGGAGCAAAGGAATTTACACGGTTTAGCAACTCGTGGAATTGATTTGTCATACTGCTCATGTATCCCAGGAATTCATGTCCCATATTAGTTAGCTCTTTTCTGATGGCTTCTTGTTCTGACATCAAGGCTTGAATGACGGTGTTATAATCAGTTTCGGGCATATGATGTCTAAGATCAGGTATTGCCGACTCTTCGGTCGGGATAGGATGAGGTGGAGAGTCGATATCATAA
Source organism: Lathyrus oleraceus (assembly GCF_024323335.1). NCBI lineage: Eukaryota > Viridiplantae > Streptophyta > Magnoliopsida > Fabales > Fabaceae > Lathyrus > Lathyrus oleraceus. The sequence continues at coordinate 93,806,422 of NC_066585.1, forward strand.
TAACCAGATGGTGTCTGAGGGTCAGACTCAGCACAAGGAATCTGGTCGTCACAAATCTCATAGTCTTGGATGGATTCAGTAGATCGAACAGGAGAAGGTATTCCATTCAGATTGTAGAGCCAATTGTTTCGGTTATGAACACTAGTCCTCGGGCTAGGCAAGGTGAATAGGCAAAGAACTTGGTTGTTAATTATTAGCTCAAACTCTTCAGGTCCTAGGTTTCCTATAAACATAGTGTTGAAGAGGAAGGGTATACTCATAGGCGCAATGCCACAAAAAGGGCTCAAGTCAAGCATGGGTTGGCGTAATCCGATAGCATTACCAATCATGGTTATCAATCCGCCTATTTGAATTGGTGCTCGGTCATCTTGAATAAGGCGGTCAAAATTCACCAACATATAAGTGGCACCATTCACTGGACGGTTCTGGGAAGCACAAAATATGATGAAGAGTTCATCACATGAAACTGTGGTAATGTTTGATTTCTTCCCAAAAAGAGTGTGTGCTAGGATGTTATGGAAATAGCGAAAAGCTGGGTTATGTATGTTTCCAGAAAGAAACTCATGCTCCTCAGGGTCGTCATTTCCCGTTAAACTTCCCCAAAAATGTTCAAGTTCTCTATATTCAAAAAGGTCTTCTTGGCTTATGGTGAATGTATCAAAAGAGGTAGGAAACCCTAAAAGGTTAGTAAAGTCTTGAATGTTAAATTGATACTCCATATTGAACATCCTGAACTGAATGAAACCTCTGCTTATTCCTTTTCCATGGCTGGGTAGATAGATCAGGGAGCTAAGGAATTCTAGAGTTAGCCTCCGGTAAGTGACAAATTGTCTCCGAATAGGAGTGGTTTCCCACCCTATTTGACTCAGCAGATACATGACACTCTCTCTTAGTCCAAGGGCAGTCATTGCCCAATCATCAACATAGAAACTAGGTAGCATCTCTCTCTCTCTGCTAGTTCTTCAAACTTTTGTTTCTGAGCTTTCCCTCTGAATTTGATACCCATACGATCAATTTGTCCCATCAGGTTAGTGTTAACTAAAGAAAAGAAAAACAAGAATTTAGTCAGGATTTGGCCAGATGCCGAAAGGAGAAAAGAAGAAAAGTTTTGTAAAATAAATGAAGAATGAATACTAAATAAAATCAAAAGGGATAATCAAAGGAGAAAAAAATTATAAAATAAAAATAGAAAATAAAATAGAAAGTTGTGGGTTGTCTCCCACGAAGCGCTTTGTTTAATGTCGCAAGCTCGACATAAAATTAGTAAATGTTAATCTATAGATTTAGGAGACAATACGTCTAAGTGCAGGACTTGCGAGTCTTCATTGTTTTCATCATAGTGATAATGTTTCAGACGCTGCCCGTTTACGATAAATGTTTCCATAGATTTGCCTTTAATTTCCACAGCTCCACTAGGGAAAACATTAGTGACTTGGAAAGGGCCTGACCATCTAGATCGTAGTTTTCCTGGGAATAACTTAAGTCTAGAGTTAAACAACAGGACTACGTCGCCTTGTTTGAAAGTTTTCCTTGATATGCGCTTATCATGCCATATTTTCGTTCTTTCCTTGTAGATTCTGGCATTTTCGTAAGCGTCTCGTCTAAGTTCCTCTAATTCGTTTATATCAAGGATTCGCTTTTCACCGGCGGCCTTATAGTTTAAATTTAAATTTTTAATAGCCCAATAGGCCTTATGTTCTAATTCTACCGGGAGGTGGCAAGATTTTCCGTAAATAAGCCTAAATGTGGTTGTTCCTATGGGAGTTTTATAAGCAATTCGATAAGCCCATAAAGCTTCAGGTAATTTTGATGACCAGTCTTTTCTTGACGTGGCGACTGTTTTTTCCAATATCTGCTTAATTTCTCTGTTAGACACTTCCACTTGTCCACTGGTTTGAGGATGGTAAGGTGTCGCTACTCGATGTTTTACACCATACTTAAACAATAGTTTTTCGAGTATCTTAGATATGAAATGCGATCCACCATCACTGACTACTATTCTTGGGACACCAAATCTTGGAAAGATTATATTCTTAAAGAGTCTAGTTACTACTCGTGTGTCGTTTGTTGGAGAAGCTATAGCTTCAGTCCATTTTGATACGTAGTCAACCGCTACGAGTATGTACTTGTTACCGAAAGAAGGTGGAAAAGGTCCCATGAAATCTATTCCCCACACGTCGAAAATCTCTACTTCCAAAATGCCCTTTTGTGGCATCTCGTCACGTCTAGATATGTTTCCTGTGCGTTGGCATCTATCACATTTCTTGACAGCAGCATGCACATCCTTCCATATGTTTGGCCAATAAAGACTGGCTTGTAGGATTTTAGAACAGGTCTTGGATGTACTTGTGTGTCCACCATAGGGAGCGGAATGACAATGTTGGATTATACTTTCTATCTCTTCTTCAGGTATACACCGACGGAAAATACCATCGGGGCCTCTTTTAAAAAGTAAAGGGTCGTCCCAATAATAATATTTCAAGTCATGGAAGAATCGTTTCTTTTGCTGGTAGGATAAATTAAGTGGAACTATTCCGGCGGCTAAATAATTGACAAAATCGGCGTACCATGGTGTAACGCATACAACCAAGGTGGTCTCTACTTGTTCATCAGCTCTATTTTCTTCCAAATTAGCTATAAGTTTATCGTACGAGAAGTCATCATTGATCGATGTTCTTTCCGGTTCCAGATTTTCTAGTCTAGAAAGGTGATCTGCCACTACGTTTTCAGTTCCTTTTTTATCTTTGATTTCCAACTCAAATTCTTGTAACAACAAGATCCACCTTAGGAGTCTAGGTTTAGCGTCCTTTTTTGTTAGGAGGTACTTAATGGCAGCGTGGTCAGTGTAAACGATTATTTTTGCTCTGACCAAGTAAGAATGAAATTTATCTAGTGCAAATACTACTGCTAGAAGTTCTTTCTCGGTCGTGGCGTAATTCATTTGTGCTTCATCCAGAGTTCTACTTGCATAATATATGACATGAAGTTTTTTATCCTTTCGTTGTCCTAAAACAGCTCCTACGGCGTAGTCACTTGCGTCACACATTATTTCGAATGGTTCATTCCAATCCGGAGTCTGCATTATGGGCGCGGAGATTAATGCTTGTTTAAGCGTTTGAAATGCTTCTAAACATTTATTGTCGAAGATGAATTCAACATCTTTCATTAATAATCCGGTTAAAGGTTTAGTTATTTTAGAGAAATCCTTAATAAATCGTCGATAAAAACCGGCATGTCCTAAGAAGCTTCGTACTTCTCTCACAGTTTTCGGAGGTTGAAGGTTTTCGATTACTTCTATTTTAGCTTTGTCTACTTCAATTCCTCTATTTGATATAATGTATCCTAAAACAATTCCTTCTTGTACCATAAAGTGACATTTTTCCCAATTAAGTACTAGGTTTACTTTTACACATCGTTCTAGAACTCTTTATAGGTTTTCAAGACATTCTTCGAAACTTTGCCCGCATACGGAAAAGTCATCCATAAAGACTTCCATGATGTTTTCGAGAAAATCAGCGAATATTGCCATCATGTACCTTTGGAAGGTTGCAGGAGCATTGCACAAGCCAAATGGCATTCGTCGATAAGCGAAGGTACCAAAAGGACATGTGAATGTTGTCTTTTCTTGGTCATCAGGATGAATTGGTATTTGAAAGAAGCCTGAGTAACCGTCTAGATAGCAGAAATGAGAATGCTTTGCTAATCGTTCTAACATCTGGTCTATGAATGGTAAAGGAAAATGATCTTTTCGGGTTGCTTTGTTTAGCTTTCTATAATCAATGCACATTCTCCATCCCGATTCGATTCGTTTGGTTATAGTTTCTCCTTTTTCATTTTCGATAACTGTTATACCTCCTTTCTTTGGTACTACGTGTACAAGACTAACCCATTTGCTATCAGATATAGGATATATGATACCCGCCTCTAATAACTTCGTTACTTCCTTCTTCACTACCTCACTCAGGATCGGGTTTAGTCTCCTCTGATGTTCCCTAGAAGTTTTACAGTCTTCTTCTAGCATGATTCGATGCATACAAATAGAAGGACTTATCCCTTTAAGATCGGTGATGTTGTATCCTAGTGCGGTTGGATATTTTCTTAAGATATGTAGGAGTTTTTCGGTTTCAAGTTTTCCTAGGTCTGCATTAACTATCACTGGTCGTTCAAGTTCTGAGTCTAGGAATTCATATCTCAGATTTTTGGGAAGTGTTTTCAAGTCGAGGGTTGGTTTCTTAAGGCATTGCGTAGGATCCGATGTTACTGCTAAGCATTGGTTCAGTCTGTCTTCTACACGATAGTCAGACGATTTGTCATTTTCTAACTCTGTTTCTTTGATGCATTCGTCGATGATATCCATGAAGTAACATGTGTCATCTATTTCAGGTGCTTTCAAAAATTTGGAAAGAATGAACTCAATTTTCTCTTCTCCTACTTCGAAAGTGAGTCGTCCTCGTTTTACGTCTACGATGGCACCGGCTGTTGCTAAGAATGGTCTTCCCAATATAATGGGTGTAACTTCATCTTCTCTTATGTCCATAATTATAAAATTGGTTGGAATGTAGAATTGACCTATGCGCACGGGAACGTTTTCAAGAATTCCTACGGGATATCTAACGGAACGATCCGCTAATTGCACAGACATTTTAGTTGGTCTTAATTCTCCCATTTCAAGTCTCTTGCATATGGACAAGGGCATAACACTGATACCGGCTCCTAAATCGCATAAAGCTTTGTCTATGACAAATTTTCCTATATGACAGGGTATAGAGAAACTACCAGGATCTTTAAGTTTTGGAGGCATATTCTGGATTATAGCGCTACATTCAGCAGTGAGTGTAACGGTTTCGCTATCTTCAAGTTTCCTTTTATTAGAAAGAATTTCTTTTAAGAACTTAGCATACGAGGGCATCTGTGTAATAGCTTCTGTGAAAGGAATGGTGACGTTTAATTGTTTCAGTAGGTCAACAAATTTTTTAAATTGGCCCGCGTCTTTGGTTTTAATTAGTCTCTGAGGATAAGGGATAGGTGGTTTGTAAGGTGGTGGAGGTACATAAGGTTCTTTCTTTTCTACGGTTTCCTTATTACTCTCTTCCTTTTCCTTAGGTTTATTTTCTTCCTCAGTTGACTTTTTAGAGTTTTGGTTTTCAATTCTTGGATCAGATGGTCCTTCTACCTCTGTTCCACTTCTTAATATAATTGCATGAGCGTGGCTTTTCGGGTTAGGTTGGGGCTATCCAGGAAATGTACCAGTTGGGGCAGCAGTAGGCGCTTGTTGTTGAGCTACTTGTGAGATTTGTGTTTCCAGCATTTTGTTATGGGTAGCCAGGGCATCTACTTTACTTGCTAGTTGTTTAATCTGTTCGTTAGTGAGTACATTCTGGTTTAAGAAATCTTTATTGGTTTGCTGTTGAGAAGCTATGAAGTTCTCCATCATGATTTCCAAGTTGGATTTCCTAGGAACGTTATTGTTAGGTGTAGATGGGGTCGGCTTTTGATATCCAGGTGGTATAGCTGGGGCTTGATTGGGAGCTTGTCCTGGTGCGTATAAGGCATTGTTGCTCTTATATGAAAAATTAGGATGGTTCTTCCAGTTTGAGTTATAGGTGTGTGAGTAAGGATTTCCTTGAGCATAGTTCACCTGCTCTGCTTGGATTCCTGTTAGGAGTTGACAATCTGTAGGAGTGTGACCTTGGATTCCACAGACTTCGCAATTTTGAGTCACGGCAACCACGGCGGCTGGAGGTGATACATTTAAACTTTCAATTTTCTGGGCAAGAGCATCCACTTTTGCATTAACATGATCAAGGCTACTTATCTCGTACATGCCAGTTTTCGTTTGAGGTTTTTCTACCATTGTTCGGTCGCTTCCCCACTGATAATGGTTTTGGGCCATGCTTTCGATAAGTTGATAAGCGTCAGCGTAAGGTTTATCCATAAGCGCACCACCTGCGGCGATGTCTATTGTTAATCTTGTGTTGTATAAGAGACCATTATAGAAGGTATGAATTACTAACCAGTCCTCTAAACCATGGTGTGGACAAAGTCTCATCATGTCTTTGTATCTTTCCCATGCTTCGAAAAGAGACTTGTTATCTTTCTGTTTAAATCCATTTATCTAGGCTCTTAACATAGTTGTTTTGCTTGGAGGAAAATATCGGGCAAGAAAGACTTTCTTCAACTCATTCCATGTGGTGACTGAGTTGGAAGGAAGAGACTGAAGCCATCTTCTAGCTTTATCTCTTAACGAGAAAGGAAAAAGACGAAGTCGAATTGCCTCTGAAGTGACACCATTAGCTTTAACAGTATCAGCGTATTGAACAAATACGAATAAATGAAGGTTTGGATCCTCGGTAGGATTTCCAGAGAATTGATTCTGTTGCACTGCCTGTAACAGCGAAGGTTTAAGTTCGAAGTTGTTTGCTTCGATTGCGGGTGGAGCAATACTCGAATGCGGCTCGTCTTGCGATGGAGCGGCGTAATCTCGAAGAGCACGAGCTGGTTCTGCCATCTCGGGTATCGGCGAAGGAAGAAGATTTTTGAGATCAGGAATTTCGATTGGCGGAAGATTGTTTGCAGCACGATACTCTCGAATTCGTCGTAAGACTCGGAGATATCGTTCAACGTCGTTGATTCGTAAGTAATACGGTTCGCCTTGTGAGCGAGTATGTGGCGTACAAATCAACAAAAGAAAGAAATAAAAATTGCCTTAGTCTCTACAGCGTAACGGAAGAGTTACGATATCGACTAAATAAAAGTCCCCGGCAACGGCGTCAAAAACTTGATCGCGACTTTATGAGTCTATTGGGGTATTAACTGCAAGTGCACAGTCTAATCGCGTAGTAATAAAAGATATCGATCCCACAGGGACTTATGAATCGATATACCGTTTTCTAAGGTTACTTCGTAAAGCTAAGGCGGATGATACTTTGATGATTAGGGGGAAAAGTAAAACTAAAATAAGATCTAGATTAAATATCAAATAACGCGGATATCGGTATGCAGTTCGTCGTAATTAGGGAATCAAATCTTCGTTGGTTTCGTAGTTTTAAAGTAAATATTTTCAGTAGACACTATTGAGTTAAAAGCCTTTTCTCAAACTCTCGCTCTGTTGAATAGACTATGACTTTATATTAACGTGCGCTGTCACTAATTAGTTAAGTCCAAAATCACTTTTTGAAAACAATAGAATCTATAGAAACTCTTTTTAAGAAAATGCTAACCATTTAAACACCCTTGTCTCAAACTCTCGCTCTGTTGACTTAGATTATATAATTAAACTTAAATGCTTAACTCTCGTCCTCACATTTAACCTTTAAAAATACTTTTTGAAAATGATTAGAATTTAATTAAGTCTAAAAATTGCTTTCGCCCTGATTTAAAATTAATGTCAAATTTACACTGTCCAGTTAAAAGCTCAAACCGTCGTTCTATTGATTTTAACTTCTTTATGTCTTTTACTCTCGTACAAAAACCTTGGTATTAACTCTGTAAATTGAGACCATAAAAAGAGTGATTATGTTTTTAAACAAAATTAAACCAACTTAGTTTTGATTCCTTCATTCCGCTTACTTTACATACCGATATCTAAGTTTATTTAGCCAGACATGCTAAACAAGCCTAAACAATAATTATGCTTACATACAGCCATATCGGACAGACAGTATAAATAAATAGCAGTGCAGAGCATATAGAAATTTAAGCAATAAAATTAAAGAACCTGTAAACTTAATAGAAGTCTTGATTATTCCTATGCTTCGATGCTTGAACTCTCCACCACAAACCGGTTGGATTTGTTCTTACAATCTTCGATCGGACAAGAAAATAAAAACGAAGGAATAAAATACTACGATCTAACATAAGGTTAGATCCAGTAAAAATTACACAATAGTTTCCGGTGTAGAAACTATTGTGCGAAAATTAATTGAATGCTTCAAAATTGACTGTAAAAGAAAAGGAAATAAAAATTGCTAGGAAAGTAGAGTGCTGGAAAATAAGAAAAACAATAAAAATAATGCGGTGCCGAAAACTGGAAAATTGAGCGAGAGTAGCAGGGTTCCATAATTGGTCCTATTTATATCAATCCATCAAGTGACTGTTTCTTCCATTCAGTAGGTTTCCTCACGTCAACTGGTCAAGCGAAAAAGCAGGATGAATGTGCTTCTGTTACGCGTCAAACCCAAAAATATAGGAATGGGGGTGTGACGTTCGTCACACCATGTGTTACGCTCGTAACCCAAAGCAGGGGGGCGTGACGTTCGTCACACCTTGTGTGGCGGTCGTCACAGCTTCAGCGCTTCTAGTTGATAGTTGTGGGCTGGGCTTTAGTGAAAATTGCTTCTTATCATCTTTTTGCACCTCTTTTTCTTTCTTTTTCACGTATGCTTCAAATAATGTTGCCTGGAATAAATAGAAGGAAAATACCAAGTAATATCGAATAATATAAAATAAATCGAAACAAATAATAATATAATTTAATTAAATCGAGTCCAAAAATGTGATATTATTTCATGTTATCACGCGCCGGCTTTTCCCCCATTGAAACCCTCTCATTCTAAAGGAAAACCTGAGAAATTTCAATTTGAAATTAGAGTTTGAATCTCAACTGTTGGAGATTCAAGAACTCCAGGATCCAAAGCCTTGCAACCTCTCTAATCACTTCCTGCTAGCTTCTCAAGTGTGATCAGATCGTGTTTGGAGCAAGAAACATCAAGAACTGCATAGCATTGAAGGTAATTTTCAGAAAACTTCATCTTTTCAATTCTCACTCAATTCTACTCAATTCTCTTGGATCTTTGGTTGTCTGAAGTCCTACCAATGTAGGCAAGAAGATTGAGTTGCTTAGAGGTCAAATCGAAGCAACTTAGTTGACACACCTCAAAATTCAACTCCTCATATATTTCTATATATGTGGAGTTAGTTAAAATTGAGGTCAGATTCGTGCTCTATGCCATTTTTCTTTCAGATCATGTCCTCCTTTTTTTATTTTGGTAATGGTTGAAGGTGGACCAGTCCGGTGAGGTCCACCAGAGAAGAAGACCGGAGTTACATCTCTGGCCGTGTGTTGGCACGTCTCCAACCACATGATCTAGTTGAAATGTTTTAATCTCACGCGTCCATTGTGATTACCATCCCTGCAGCGTGTTGACTCGTGTGTTTGGTGAAACGTGCGTTTTAGGCCACTTGATCTGCCACCTCAATTAATGAGGGAGATCAAGTGGCTCACGTTTTTTTTTTCACATTTTTTATTTTTTTTTATTTTATTCCTTTTATTTTCATTAATTCATATTAATTTTAATATTGATCCAAAAAATATGAGAGTTTCACCAAAAAATTTCAAATAATTTCCTCTCTCATATTCTGAATTAAAATTATTTTTTGGATCATTATTAGTATTTTTCATGATTTAATTGATTTTGTGATTATTTTTAATTGTTTAAAAATACTTTTAAGTCTTTAAAAATTCTGAAATTTGTTCTCCAAGGTGCTTTGACCTTGTTTGACCTATGATAAATCTCTTGGGCATTTCTTCGGTGTTTTGATGAGGTTTTAGGAATTTGACAAACCATATTTAATTTAAATGCATTATTCTAGTTGAATAAATGCCATATAATTTTGTTGACCTCTTGTGATGGTTTGTGTAAGTTTGACTTGTGTTGTTGGGCCTTGGTCAAGGTTGATTTGACTTTGTCAAGTTAATATCATTGGATTTAGGGGATTGATGGAATGTACATTCCATCTCACAAAATGAATGAATGATATTAATTTGGTAAAAGTCCTCCTCTGACCTATTTGAGTTTTGATCCATTCCCCTCCCTCTTCATCTCATTCCCATTATTTATGCATTCATCTCATTTGGCCTACGATATTTCAAAGTCTTAAGGATAGTTGATTGAAAAATCAACATGAGTATGGATGAGATTAGGCCACCTCTTTTTGCATATTCTTTTTGTGTGTGGTATGTTTCATGAGCATAGTCCATTATACTATGTCTCAAACATACATTAACACCAAAATTCTATTGCCCGATCTCAAATAGTTGTGACTTCTACAAAAGTCCAATTGTGATTGCTTAACATAGCGCTAAATTTGTGACATAAAAAGGCATAACATTCTAGTTAGTGAGATTGTAAGTTTCCCCTCTTTCATGGTATTGTATGGAAACTTGGCCTTTTTTTCTTCCTTTGGAAGATGTCTTGGCTCAAGGATGCATGCTTGTGATAAGTGGGTTGAGTGTTCTCCAAAGAATGACTTAAAAAAAGCAAAAGCAAAACAATACTAACTTCTAACTCATTAACAACTAACTTTTAATTTCAAGCCATTTACTTCAATGCCATTTAGTTTTAGTCTTTATTCATTTTTCATTATTCATACCATTCTAATTGTTTATGTTAATGCAATTTTCACTTTGTCCATTTGGACCATATTGTGTGATATATCTTATTTGTGTATACCTTGCTTGTTTGTTTGGTCTTTGACCATTAATGTACATAATAACAACAAAAACCCTAAAAAACTTTTATGTGGACTGTTGGCTTGATCTTGGACAAATGGACTTAGAATTTAGGCAACATTCCTATGCTAAAGGAATTGGCCAATGCCAACTTTTTGTGAAACCAAGTGCTTGCAATTTGGAACTTCATCTGATACATCATTCAAGATCCCTTTGAGTTCATCTGCAACATGATCATTGTGAAGTTGTTATTTTGAACCTGTGACTTGTGGAATTCATCTGCTACATGGCCTAATTTGAAGAAGATCATGGAATGGCTAAAGCTTGGATGTGGCTATCTTTATTTGATGCCTTTGCTCTTCAAGATTGATATAATTGTGCATTTGTGTGTTGCTTAATTCTAAATGTCCAAGGGAATTTGGGGTTTCTATATGGCATTCTTACCTATTGGATTGCCACCCATCGGTCAGATCTTTTCAACTCTTAACTTTTAATTTGTGCATAGGATTAGTCTCTTCATCTTCTCCCCATTTCTTTAATTTCAAAATCTCTCCCTCCTTTTAAAATTTTCTTTGTTTTGACTTATTTTGTTCTAGACTTTGACCACTTTGCAAAAAGATAGAAACTTTGGCCTTATGCCATTGCATTTTCAAACTTCTTTTCTTAAATCAAACTTGTAAATAAACTTAATTATATTTGACTTAAAGTTTCAAAAAAAATCCAAAAAAGATCAAACCATTTTCAGGCCTTTGTGCCTTTCAAACTTAATTTTTGTTAAAAGCAATGCATCCACTTTGAAATTTGTATCACGAACTACGAGGTTTTGATCCCTCATATTTATGTTGGTACGTAGGCACAAGTCCGAAGGTCTTGTCAAACATAAATATATAATTAATGAATTATTTTCTCATCCCCCCATTCTATTTGTTTGTAAACATCATTTTTGTACCAAATACATATGCACACAAAAAGGGCTCCCTAGGAGTACCTAGGACACTTTGGGTGCTAACACCTTTCCTATGAGTAACCAACCCCCTTACCTGTAATCTCTGACATTTTATTAGTTTTGATTTGAAAACTTCTTACTTTTGGGTTTTGTTCTTACTTTTTCCCTTTTTCCTTGGAAACAATAAAAGCACGGTGGTGACTCTTGTTATTTGATCTCTAGCTTATCCATAGCTTGATGATCATGAATTTACTGCTACAAAAATTAAGTGGCGACTCTGCTGGGGAGTAGTCTCCAGTGGGTTTAGCCTACTTTTTGTGTGTATATATTTGTATATATGTGATGTTTGTATATATGTATGTGTGATATGATTTGTTTGTTGTGCTTGGTGATCTCTGAGTGGTGAGATAAGTTCTAACCCGAACTTGAGTGCAATTAAGATAAGAGGATGGTATAGTCATGGTCGACTTGTGTGGAGTAGTCCTTAACAAGTTGGCTTGAGATCCATCTACTTAGTGGAGACTCTTTTGGATTGGAAATGTCACACGAGTATTTGTGGTTAGAAATTACTATCTCTAATTTGGGTCCGAGAAGCTGAGGACCGTAGAACATTTACCCCCTCTTGGCCTATTTTAGGACGTAGTGTGGAAACTATTCAAGTGTAGACTTGATAACAGTTGTTACGCGATACTACACTCAGACGAGTTTCTCTTGAGAATATTATGGGTCGATGAGTCAGTCATCTTAACTTGTAATATCCAATAGATGGAATTAAGACTCTGGGAACCCTTTAGAACATGATTGTCGCATTACGCGAAAAACCGGCGGGAAAACGAAACAACAGAGCCGCCACCGTGGGTTATTTATCCCAAAAGAGGGAAAGGAAACGCTCGAAGTAAACCTGGAAAAGACATGGTCTCGCGACCAGAGAGAGATGGGATCGGGAGTTGGTTATGCGAAGGGAAGGTATTAGCACCCCTACGCATCCGTCGTACTCGACGGGATCCACGCACAAAAGAATAGAAGAAAGGTTGCTAAAGACTGCTCAAACACTGCACAAGGCTGGAAGGAAACACAGAAAGACAAAAGAAACGGGACTCGGCAGGATATCGCATCCTGGGCCTACGTAGCCTGTCATACACAGACATCAGAGTCGACGTAGTTCGGGGACAGGGGAAACGTGCTCGCTAGGATGTCGCATCCTATGCATACGTATCTTCTCTGACCGGAGAAGAATCAGAGCACTCGTAGCTCGGCTAACGCATGCCAAACAAAACATAAACAGGAAACCGACTGCCAATCGCTGGACTTACGTCAGACTCCAACACAACACAAACAAGACACCCGTAACCAACTGCCAATCGTTGGACTTATGTCAGACTCCAAACAAGGAAGCAAACACAGGAAACCAACTGCCAATCGTTGGGCTTACGTCAGACTCCAACACAACACAAAGGGGTTGAAAAAGGAAAAGGGCGCCCGGAGAGATCAGCTCATCTCCTGCCTACGTACCTCATCTGGTATGAGGATCAGGGCGACGTAGTTCCCCTAAACAGGGAAAGAACTTCTAACCTAACCAGAAACAAAGGGAGACACAAACTACTAGGGAGACTACGACTCGAGCCTAGAAGTTGTCATGCATACGATCCCTATGTTGAGGTTTCTATCTAACTTGCATAGGGAGCAAGCTATCCTAAACAGCACAGTCAAACACATACAAGCACAATAAAGCGATCACACACACTATATGCAAGCAATTGGGCTCATACAGGGCTAGGCTGCAGAAGCAAGCCAACTGGAATGGGGTGTGGTTAGCTCTTAACCCTAACATTAAGAGTTAGGGTGAAGCAGATGAAATGGGAAGTGAGGGTAAGACCTCACAGCTCTTATCCCTGGCCTGGGAGAGCTTGACTCAAATAGAAAGTGTGGGAGTTCAGAATGTAGGAACTCTTCTCCACAGATGACTGACACAACATGATCTTGGGTTCTTATTCACAATGCATCAACACATGGTGTGTGAGCAAAGTGAATGACACACTGAGTAGCAGGAGATGGATTACACATCTCTTTTATCTGCCAATTGCCTCTTAAGAGGTCTTTACCTGCTTGGCACAAAATTAAACATTCACAAGCATTGCCTCTTAAGGAGGGCTTCAGACAGGTGCCTGCCCACATAACAGGACAGGTCTTCCAGACTACATGAAGTCAGAAGAATTATACCTCAGTGGTAAGCAAACCACAAGCTAGCAAAGCAAGTTCAAAATGAACTCAAAGACACTTAGGTACCTGTGAAAAAATCTAAACCAATAAGTTTAACTGTACAGACAAACAATCAACAGTCCATATCAAACAGACAGACAAAGCATCATCAGACAACAATGAGCAAGGCACAAGGCAAACACAAATGAATTGGTTCTCAAAGCCTACAAAACACACAAATGTTAGTCAACGACAACCAATAATCAATCTCAAATGAATGAGACACTCCAATCATGGCAATGTGCATCTGAACCTGAAATCACAACTCAAATGATAAGTCCAAACCACTAGGTCAAAGCCTAGGGTCAAAAGAGGATCAAAAATCCAAAACAGAAGCTCAAAGTTGACACAAACCATATTTAACCAATCAAGAATAAGTCCTAAAAAGAACCCAATCATAATCATTAAGCAAGTTCATTTACCAAGCATGTGAAGTCAAAGACTAAATCAAGGCGTCCAAATGGTCAACATGAATGAAAAATCTCAATCAAAACAGAAATGATTCCAAAAAATCTGGAAAAAATCATGAGCAATCTAGACATCCATAACATTCATCACACAAAAAATCAGGAGCATTGGACATCGTTTGGCATGGCAATCACATTGTACAAGTCAAGCAATCAAAGGTGTGACACAAATTGTCACACCAAGTTAACTCAATCATAAAACAGAATTGGTGCATGGGAAAAATATCAAACCAAAGCCAACATGTCCAGCAATGTGTCTAGAAACTACACACAAAATTTCAGAGTCATTGGATAAGAAACAAGCATTTTATGACAAGATAAGCAAAGCAATATCACACATGCATATGTATTCAAACATCTTAGCACAAATCATTTTTTCAGCCAAGCACAACTTGCAATTTTATGCTCATAAAAAAGTAGACAGGATAAGGAGCATTGTGCAAAAAATTGGAGTGAAATTGATGCATTTTTCAATTTATAATGATTTTTGGAAGTTGAGGAAAAAATTTGAAAATGAAAATGAGCCAAGGCATGAAAATGGGAGGGAAAGTATGAAAATGGCATTGCATTTGAAAAAAAATGCCTTCGGCCAGGATCGAACCTGGCACGAATTTGAAATGTGGCGCGCTCCTAAAACGATGACGTTTTGCCTAAACCCTAGCGCTGGAAACAAATTTCCAGAATTCGTAGCAAACTATGCATGTTTCGTAGCTAATCTCAAGCAAAACCATGGTTATGTCTGGAAACGAGGATATGCATAGGTTGAAGATGAAGATCATGATGATCTTCATGCAAACCCAGAAATCCACAAGACTAACACCAAACGATTCCTTATGTCATGCACATGCAAGATCAACAATCAATTTAACATGAACCATCAAAACAAGCTTGGATCGAAGAAAAGAAAAAAATGCATCCAAACTTGAATCGAGCATAACTTTGTCAATACAACACCAATTCACTCAAAATTTATACCAGCATCATCACCACTAAAAGCTCTACACAAATAGCACAAAGAAATTGAGAATTAAAGAGGTCGAATCCTGACCTTCTTGATGAGCAGAGCCTGGAATCGTATGCTACAAGCTCAGCAATGCTTCAAATCTCCTCCACAATGCTGAATGAAGTGTTTGATGATGAATTGGACGCTCTAACACAACTGAATCCAGCTCAATTTGCAATTTCCATGGAACCTTCAAGCTTTGCATATGATCCAAACTAGCACGATTGACTTCGAATTCACGTCCAAACCTACTCAAATATGCTTCATGAACATGAATTCATCAATAGAAAAGGTCCTTGTGTGAAGAAATTGGAAAAAAAATTGAGAGAAAAATTTGGGGATTCTTGAAATTCAGATCTGAAAATGAAGCTAATGACCAATACCGTTATGATTAACCATATATACCACATGTTAATGATGCTCAAATCATGTTTAGGCCAAATGCAAATGAGATTAGCAAGTTTGAAGGTGTATGTGCAAAATGTGTTTTTCACCCCCATGCATGAGGTAGCACGTGAACAGTGCACGAATCTGGCCCAAAATCACTTAATTAATGCCCATGCAAGCTTTGGAATTGGTTTTGTATGCTCATGATCAACCAAAATGGTTTTATGGAATTTTCTTCAAAAATCTTCATGAATAAGCACATGCCCATGCAAAGGAAATTTATGCCATGTAATGCTATGCTTGGAAAGTACATGTTATGAGGATCAAAATGCAAAAAGAACCACTCATTTTGGAGTTTTGGTTCAAAAGTTATGCCCATTTGAATGTTCAAACACACTTTGCCATGATTGGATCATATCTCATCAACCACACATTAGAAATTCATGATCTTGGACTTTTTGGAAATGAGAGAGAAATATCTTCAACTTTCATGTTGGAAAAAACTTCATTTGAAGCTTTCTTGATGATGTAATCTTGAGTTGAAGTTGGTCCAAAACCTTTCCATTTTTGGAAAGTTCAAATTATAGGTCACCTGCTATTTTTGGAAAGTCTTGTCCTGACTTCAAATTCTTCAATGTTGATGTTTGAAATGTCAAATGAGACTTGTTTGAACATGAATGAAGCATCTCTAATCACTTCCCACCTTCAAATCCACAGTTGACTTTGCAGTTGACTTGTATGGGCCTCAGATGATTTGGTCATGCACTGATGAGTTCTGAGCCTTCAACACTTGGCCAAACTACTTCTGGGTCATGTAGGATCATTGGAACCACCCTAGGGATGTGATCTCATGTAAAATGCTCTTGTTGCCTTGCACAGTTGAATCTCCTGACCAGTCTTGCCTGATGAGATGTAATGGACTATGCAATATGAATGCAATGTTAATGACCTAAAAATGAAATGTATATACAAATGGGAGGTGCAAATTTGAGGTGCTACAATGATCTACATGTTTTTATCCTTAGTTCACTCCTTTGGGATGGTTCTTACCCAGACTCCATGCTCGTGACTTACAAGAAACCCTTGATTCTTGGTTGATTCAATCCAGTCTTGTCAATATCAATGGAACTTGGGTGTTGATAAGGTGTAAACCATAATCCACCAAAATGGATGATTGATCTTGACAATGACTTGATTCATCCCTTGACCTTTGTTTGACTTGTGTGTGATCCCTTATTTGTGATTGTTGCGTTCATGCATTCATGCACATCATAACATTCATCACACGAAAATTTCAAGGAACTGAGGTATTATTTGCAAACATTTTCAGACTATGGATTATGGACGAAGGAACACTAAGAAGTACAGTTTTAGATGTCCCGAGTTGAAAGAGTTAAGGAAGCTAGCATCTTTTGTATTAGATCCCTTGGACTTCAAACAACGCCATGGGAAGCTTTTGTCCATCTTGTCTGCTGATGTGGTTGAAGGACTTTTGAGTGTGCTAGTGCAGTTCTATGATTCTCTCTACCGTTGTTTCACTTTCCCAGATTTTCAGCTTATGCCTACCTTGGAGGAGCATTCTCATCTTTTGGGGATACCTGTTTCTAGTAGAGTGCCTTTTAGTGGATTGGAGGAGATTCCCCGATCTAGTATTATTGTTGAAGCTCTTCACTTGAAGAAGTTTGAGATAGAGGCTCATTGGGTGAAGAAATGAGGATTGTTTGGGTTGCCATCTGATTTCCTCATCAAGGAAGCTATCACTTTTGCTAAAGCTGGTAGTGTGGATGCTTTTGAAGCTATCTTTGTGTTGCTCATCTATGGATTAGTTTTGTTCCCTAACATTGACGGTTTTGTTGATGTTAACCCCATTAGACTTTTCTTGATTGGGAATCCCGTGCCTACTCTTTTGGGTGATATGTATTTCTCTTTGCATCTAAGGAATTCTAAGGGTGGTGGAACGATTATCTATTGTATTCCTCTTCTGTACAAGTGGTTTATTTCGCACTTGCCTACGACACCTGCTTTTGTTGAGAACAAACAATGTCTAAGGTGGTCTCAGAGACTTATGTCTCTCACTAATGATGATATAGTTTGGTATGATCCTTCTTTGAGAAGTTTGGAGATTATTGATAGTTATGGAGAATTCTCTAATGTACCTCTCATTGGTACACATGGAGGAATTAACTACAACCCTGCTTTGGCTCGTCGTCAACTTGGGTTCCCCTTGAGAGACAAACCTAATAACACTTTGTTAGAAGGTCTTTTCTATCAAGAGGGTAAAGATCCCCAACATTTGAAACAGAAGATTGTGCATGTTTGGCATAATGTGCATAGGAAAGGAAGATCCGAGCTTGGTCCGTGCAATTGTGTAGCTTTGGAAGCTTACACTTTTTGGGTGAAGAAGAGAGCTTTGGAGTTGAAGATGTCGTATCCTTGTGAAAGACCGATGTCTATGGTTGTGGTTGAGCCATTAACTCTCCATAACCAAGATGTAGATGAGTTAGAAGACGCGCTCGTCAAGATGAAGCAAGAGAAATATATGTGGGAAGAGTGTTTCCGTGCTTTGAGCAAGAAGCATGAAGAGTTGCAGTTGGAGTCTAAGGACAAAGATGCACTTATTGAGCTACTTGAAGACTGAGTGACGAAGAGACAGAGAGAGCCAGAGGTTTCATCTTCTAGCATGCCTCAGCCTTCCGTTGCTTGGAAGAAGATTATTGATCAACTTGTCCTCGAGAAGACTCAGATGAAGGCTTCTCTTGAGACTGAGATCCATCGCATTCGAAGGAAGTACGCGCCTTCAGCTAGGTCTTCTGACATTGTTGTTAGGGATCCTTAGGATGACTAGTCTCCTTTTCTCTTGTCTTTTTCATTTGGTTTCTGAAATTGTACTCGGTGAAATCCTTCCAATTATATAAATGAAAAGAGATTTTTGGTCATATAAAAATTATTGCAATTGTTGACATATATATTTGCAAATGATATAGTAAATTGCTTGAAAACAAAAAATGAAATAAACAAGCATTGCATTTCATGCATCATTTGCATAAGCAGGTTTCTCTTTCGCCAGATGTCTCATTGGTGTTTCTTCTGTGCTTTAGCCAAGCTGACTCATCGGTACAACACCCACGCCAATCATCTCAAAATTATGGAGCATCTAGAGCAAGAGAACAGAGAGTTGAAGGACGAGATCGCCCGCCTGACTGCCATGATGGAGTCAGTTGTTGTCGCTAATAGCCAAGCTTCTCCAACGCCTGCAACTCCTCCTCCTCAGAGGACGGTTATTTCAAAGGTGGCTACCTCTACCATGCCTGCTTCCACGCCCATTTTGCGCCCACTATGCCTACCGGATTCCCGTGGGAAATGTCGTCCAACTTTATGCCTGAAGGCTTTGCGCCTGCATTTGCTTCCATGCCGACATCTAGCCCGGTCATGTCTATGCCACCTCCCATTGTGCACACTTTACCTCGTGTAGAGGACACCATTTATCACTCCGAGCTGTTTCTTGAGCTGTGCAAGGAATTGAAGACGCTAAGGGGTAAGGACTTGTTTGGAAAGAGTGATGCTGAGTTGTGTTTAGTGCCCAATGTGAAGATCCCAGTGAAGTTCAAAGTGCCTGACTTTGAAAAGTATAAAGGGAACACTTGTCCACTTAGTCATCTAGTGATGTATGCTCGCAAGATGTCTACTCAGACTGAAAATGATCAACTGTTTATTCATTATTTCCAAGATAGTTTGACCGGTGCTGCACTCCGTTGGTATATGGGGTTGGACAGTGAAAGAATTCGTACTTTCAACGACTTGAGAGAGGCTTTTATCAAGAAGTATAAGTACAACATGGACATGGCGCCTGATAGAGACCAGCTGAGGTTTATGTCTCAGAAGGATAAGGAGACGTTCAAAGAATATGCGCAGAGATGGAGGGAATTGGCTGCCCAGATCACTCTTCCTTTGGAGGAAAAAGAGATGACAAAGATCTTTCTGAAAACTCTGAGTTCATTTTACTATGAACGAATGATTGCTAGTGCCCCCAGTGACTTTACCGAGATGGTAAACATGGGGATGAGGCTTAAGGAAGGAGTCCGAGAGGGACGTTTGTCAAAAGATGAAGTATCGTCGAGTAAGAGATATGGTAGCAATTTTGGAAAGAAAAAGGACAATAAAGCTAATGCAATAAGCAGTGGGAGGCAGAGGAGGCCTCAGATCAGAAAGAATCCACCATCCCGTCAACATCATCATCAAGTATCTTCAATTATCCTTGTGTTTTCTAATCAACAATCAACACCAGTTGAACAACCACAACGTCAACAACAACAACTGCAACAACGAGCGAACACCTACAACAACAACAACAATACCAACAACAATCAGCATCAACAAAACCTTGAGAGGAAGAAGGTCTCTTTCGACCCGATTCCTATGTCTTATGCAGAATTATACCCGTCTTTGGTTCTCAAGAACCTAATCCAACCCAGAAACCCGCCGTAGATTCCAGAACCACTTCCATGGTGGTACAAGCCTGAGCCCCATTGTGCTTTTCATCAAGGAGAACTCGGACATGATACAGAGAATTGTTATCCGCTCAAATATGAGGTTCAAAAGTGGATGAAGAGTAGAATGGTGTCCTTCGAGGACCGTGCGCCGAATGTGAAAGCAAATCCATTGCCCGCTCATGGGAACTCTTCTGTGAATATGGTGGATGGTTGTCCTGGCGAGTTTAAGGTTTTTGATGTGCGTTTTATCCGGAGATCCTTGGTGCAGATGCATAAAGATACTTGTTTGGTGAGTGATTGTGAACATGACCATGACAGTTGTATTATCTGTAGTATTAACCCGAGGGGTTGCAAAGTTGTGAAAAGGGACATCCAACGACTGATGGATGAAGGCATGATTCAAATTGTTCAATCCCGTCATGTAGATGACGATGTAAATGTCATAGTGCCCATTTTCAAGAAGCTAGAGAGATTGGTAATTCAGTACGATAGTAGCGACAATAACAATGTCAATAATAGATCAGTATCGCCGTTGGTTATACGGTTAGCGGGCCCAGTCCCGTATTCATCTGATAAAGCTATGTCGTATCAGTATAATGCTACAATGATAGAAGGTGGTTAAGAGGTCCCATTACCTACGACTAGCTCTGTGGTGAGCATGGCTGATGTTACCAAGGTGACCCACAGTGGTTGTGTATCTGGGCCGGTATTCCCAAAGGATAAGGAAGAATCAGTTGTTGGAAAGAAGGTGGAAGTGCCTGTTGTAGATCTAGTTGGTGTTTCAAAGGGTAAGTCTGGTGAATCCATAGATTTGAAGGCTAACGATGATGATGAGATACTTCGGTTAATCAAAAGGAGTGAGCTTAATGTGGTGGAGCAACTGCTCCAAACCCCCTGAAAAATCTCAGTATTGTCTCTGCTCATGAATTCTGAAGCACACAGAGAAGCACTGCAGAGAGTTCTTGAACAAGCATTTGTAGAACATGATGTTACAGTGGATCAATTCGATCATATTGTGGCTAACATCACTTCCTGCAACAATCTTAGCTTCTGTGATGAAGAACTCCATGAGGAGGGTAGAAATCATAATCTGGATTTGTACATTTCTATGAATTCCAAAGAGGATGCTTTATCAAATGTGCTTGTTGACACCGGGTCATCATTGAATATGCTTCCGAATTCAACTCTATCAAAGCTATCATATCAAGGAGCGCCCATGAGGTATAGTGGTGTAATCGTCAAAGCTTTTGACGGTTCGCGCAAAACGGTTATTGGTGAAGTGGACCTTCCAGTTAAGATAGGTCCGAGTGATTTTCAGATTACTTTTCAAGTAATGGATATCCACCCGGCCTACAGTTGCTTGTTGGGAATGCCATGGATCCATGAGGCCGGAGTTGTTACCTCCACTTTGCACTAGAAACTCAAATTTGTGAAAAGTGGAAAGCTTGTGATTATTGGTGAAGAGAAGGCGCTGTTGGTTAGCCATCTGTCATCTTTCTCTTATGTTGAAGCTGAGGATGAGGTTGGAACTCCGTTTCAAGCCTTGTCTATTGCTTCCAAAAAGAGAGTTGGGGTACCTATGTCCTCATTGAAAGATGCTAAGAAGATTGTGAAAGAAGGCAATGTTGATCAGTGGGGGCGCATGGTAGAGGTCTCCGAAAACAAAGGCAGAACCAGTTTGGGGTTCCAGAAAGTTTCATCAACTGCAAGGACTGAAGATATGCAACTTAGCTTCCGTAGCGGAGGGTTCATTCATGGCAATGAACAATACTTAGTTGTTGTGCTAGAGGATGACGCAGAGGAAAACTACACCAATTTTGTGACGCATGGAAAGGCTTGCAACAATTGGACTGCTGTTGATATTCCTGTTATTTTGCATCCATATAAGTAATTGCTTTTATATGTTTTTAAAATCTTCTCCTATGCCTAAGGGAGAAGTGAACATTGTTTGGGCATTTTCAAATTGATCATTAATAAAATTAATTCTATTCATCCACATCTATGATGTTTTGTTTTTACTTTTTGCTTTATTCTGAAAATGGTAATCACAAAAAACATAAATAAACAATATAATTGTCTGTCTGCATAATATTTGGTCACAAACTCACTTCTCTAAAATCAAAATATCAAATCATTATGTAGGTTGGTTCCTAACCCCATTGAATACAATGATCCTTCTCCTTCTCCAAAATTTGAATTCCATGTGTTTGAAGCCGAGGAGGAAAGTGATAAAGAAGTGAGTGACGAGTTATCTCATCTTCTTGAGCAAGATGAAAAGATCATTCAGCCGTTCGAAGAGCAGATTGAGTTAGTCAACTTGGGTTCCGAGGATGATGTGAAGGAAGTCAAGATTGGGTCTCGCCTGTGTCCAGATGTCAAGAAGGGGTTGATTGATCTTCTTCGAGAGTATTCATATGTGTTTGCTTGGTCCTATCAAGACATGCCTGGTTTGGATTCTGAGATTGTGGAGCATAGATTATCGTTGAAGCCAGAATGCCCGCCAGTCAAGCAAAAATTGAGAAGAAAGCATCCTGATATGGTTGTGAAGATCAAAGAGGAACTGCAGAAACAGATTGATGCTGGTTTCCTTGTGACCGCTGAGTATCCGCAATGGGTGGCCAATATTGTGCCTGTGCCGAAGAAAGATGGAAAAGTACGCATGTGTGTCGACTATCGAGATTTGAATAAAGTCAGTCCGAAAGATGATTTCCCTCTATCACACATTGATATGTTGGTAGACAATACTGCTAAATTCAAAGTCTTTTCGTTTATGGATGGATTTTCCGAATATAATCAGATCAAGATGGCACCCAAAGATATGGAGAAGACCACATTCATTACACCTTGGGGAACATTTTGTTATAGAGTGATGCCTTTCGGTTTAAAGAATGCTAGTGCAACTTACCAAAGAGCAATGACTACTCTTTTTCATGATATGATGCATAAAGAGATTGAAGTATATGTCGATGACATGATTGCTAAATCAATTGATGAAGAGGAACATGTTGAGCATTTGTTGAATATATTCCAGCGTTTAAGGAAATATAAACTCCGCTTGAATCCCAATAAGTGTACATTTGATGTCCGTTCTGGTAAGTTGTTGGGCTTTTTTGTCAGCGAGAAGGGTATTGAAGTTGATCCTGCCAAGGTGAAAGCAATAAAAGAGATGCCTGCGCCCAAAACTGAGAAGCAAGTCAGAGGTTTTCTCGGCCGCTTGAATTATATTTCCAGATTTATTTCCCACATGACTGCCACATGTGCGCCTATATTCAAGCTTCTTCGGAAAGATCAGTCTTGTGATTGGACCGGAGACTGCCAGAAAGCTTTTGATGGTATCAAAGAATATTTGCTTGAGCCTCCGATTTTATCTCCACCTATTGAAGGAAGACCATTGATCATGTATTTGACTGTGCTTGAAGATAGTATGGGTTGTGTTCTTGGTCAACAAGATGAGACTAAAAATAAAGAATTTGCCATTGACTACCTCAGTAAGAAATTCACCGACTGTGAGACTCAGTATTCTATGCTTGAGAAAACTTGTTGCGCATTGGCTTGGGCTGCTAAGCGTCTGCGTCAATATATGTTAAATCATACCACTTGGTTGATATCCAAAATGGATCCAATCAAGTATATACTTGAGAAGCCTGCTTTAACTGGGAGAATTTCCTGTTGGCAGATGTTGTTATCAGAGTATGATATCAAATACTGATCTCAGAAAGCGATCAAAGGTAGTATCTTGGTTGACCATTTGCCTCACCAACCAATTAAAGATTACCAGTCAGTGCAGTATGATTTTCCTGATGAAGAGATCTTGTACTTGAAAATGAAAGATTGTGACGAACCATTACTTGAAGAAGGGCCAGAACCTGGTTTCCGTTGGGGCATGGTATTTGATGGAGCTGTTAATCAGTATGGTAATGGCATTGGGGCAGTGATCATTACTCCTCAAGGCACGCATCTACCATTTACAACTATATTGACTTTCAAGTGTACAAATAACATGGCAGAATATGAAGCTTGCATTATGGGGCTTGAAGAGGCCATGAATCTCAGAATCAAGTATTTGGATGTCTTTGGAGACTCAGCTTTGGTTGTGAATCAGATCAAAGGTGAATGGGAGACAAATCAACCCGGTTTAATACCATATAGAGATTACGCGAGGAGGATTTCAACTTTCTTTACAAAGGTTGAATTTCATCATATCCCTCGAGATGAGAACCGGATG
The DNA here is from genome assembly GCF_024323335.1 of Lathyrus oleraceus. Taxonomy (NCBI): domain Eukaryota; kingdom Viridiplantae; phylum Streptophyta; class Magnoliopsida; order Fabales; family Fabaceae; genus Lathyrus; species Lathyrus oleraceus. The sequence continues at coordinate 93,830,649 of NC_066585.1, forward strand.
GCAGATGCTCTTGCAATGTTAGCGTCAATGATTGTAGTGAAGTATTGGAATGAGGTTCCTAATTTGTCAGTGATGCGTCTTGATAGGCCAGCTCATGTGTTTGCTATTGAAGAGATCAAAGACGAGAAGCTGTGGTATTACGACATCAAATGTTTCCTCCAAAGTCAAATTTACCCGCTTGGGGAATCTTTGAAAGATAAGAAAACTTTGAGAAGATTAGCTGGTAATTTCTACTTGAATGGTGATGTACTGTACAAGAGAAACTTCGACATGGTTTTGCTCAGATGCGTGGATAGACACGAAGCAGAGTTGTTGATGACTGAAGTGCATGAAGGTTCCTTTGGTACTCATTCCAATGGACATGCAAGGGCAAAGAAGATGTTGCGAGCATGTTACAATTGGATAACAATGGAATCTGACTATTGCAAATTTGTGAAGAAGTGCCACAAGTGTCAAATTTATGCTGATAAGATTCATGTTCCTCCGATACTATTGAACGTTATTTCTTCCCCATGGCCCTTCTCCATGTGGGGAATTGATATGATTGGGATGATTGAGGCCAAAGCTTCGCATGGACATCATTTCATTTTAGTGGCAATTGACTACTTCACAAAATGGGTTGAAGCGATATCGTATGCCAATGTGACCAAGCAAGTTGTTGTAAGGTTTATCAAGAATCAGATCATATGTCGTTATGGTGTGCCAAGCAAGATCATTACTGACAATCGATCGAACTTGAATAACAATATGGTGGAAGCTCTTTGCAAAGATTTTAAGATTGCACATCATAATTCTTCTCCCTACATACCCAAGATGAATGGGGCTGTTGAAGCTGCGAATAAGAACATTAAGAAGATTATTCAGAAGATGGTTGTCACGTATAAGGATTGGCATGAGATGCTCCCGTTTTCTTTGCATGGGTATCGTACATCCATTCACACTTTAACAGGGGCAACTCCTTTCTCTCTTGTATATGGCATGGAAGCAGTGCTCCCCGTAGAGGTTGAGATTCCTTCATTACGTGTGCTCATAAAAGCCAAGTTGACTGAGGCTGAATGGTGTCAGATAAGGTTTGACCAGTTGAATTTAATTGAAGAGAAGAGATTGACTGCCATGTGTCGTGGTCAGTTATATCAGCAGAGGATGAAGAAAGCTTTTGATAAGAAGGTCAGGCCTCGTGTGTTTAGAGAAGGTGACCTTGTGCTCAAGAAGATCCTGTCGTTCAAACCAGATTCTATGGGAAAATGGACTCCTAATTATGAAGGCCCATATGTTGTTAAGAAAGCCTTTTCAGGCGGTGCTTTGATTCTTACAACTATAGATGGTGAAGAGTTCACTCGTCCCATGAATGTAGATGCAGTCAAGAACTACTTCGCCTAAAAAATAAAAGAACAACTCGCTAAGTTGAAAACCCGAAAGGGCGGCTTAGGCAAAAAAGAGCGTCTCGGTGGATTGAAAACCCGAAAGGGCGATCCAGGCAAAAATTAGAGACATAAAAACAGAAAGAATTTCCCGATAAGTTGAGTACCCCACCTTGGGGCTACTTATGCCAAAATTAGGGATTATGGAAAGTAACTGCAGTCTACTGATCGTCCAGTTTTGGAAGGACCTTAGTTGAGCACAAGGGTGACGTCGTTTCATCATCCCAGTAGCGGCCAAGAACACAGTGGATATCAAGAGTTGGTAGAAGGATTAAGGATCATTTGTATTCAATGTAACCCTTTTCCATGTAAATTACCATTTTCAACTTTGTAAAAATCTATGGAGTCTTGTCATTTAGAGACTACCATCCCATTAAATAAAGTTGAGCTTTTGTCCAATTGTTTCTACTCTTATTTACTTCAGCCAATAGTTTAAATTTTATTATGATCATTTTGGAAATTTAAATTTTTTAATCAAAATCTTTTTTCTTAAAACATATAAAAACAAGAAATTTTTCAAAGCAATTAAAACAAGTATCAACAACACTTCAAAGAGTTAACCCTTCGGGTATTCCTAGTTGTTGGTGTTGATCCAGTTCCCCGGCGAAGTGTTTGTTCCCTAGCAGAGTTCCGATCCTTTTCCCTAGCTGAGTTGGTTGATTCAGTACCTTGTGGCATGTTATTTAACCGGCGGTGTTTCTATTTTCTCTAACGGAGTTCACGTTTCTTTAGCAGGGTTGATCTTCGACAGAGTGAGATGTTTTCCCCAGTGGATCGCATCCGACTCGCTCCCAGTTAGAGTTTCCTCTTGGTTTCTGAGCAGCTATTTTGTGTTTATCTTCTGTATGGTTGTCTCCCATTTGATATGGCGTTGACCTAAAATTCCCTGCAGACTCGATAACTTCTTCTTTCATCAGCAAATCTCCTCCCCGGATAGATTTGAGCCTTTGGTGTGCTGATTTCTCTGTTCTCCAGCCGTTTGTCTCCCTTTTTTGTGTGGATTGACCGAGGATTGTACCGATGATTCAAATTCTTTACGACACCTTTGTATCCCTCGTGATCGTGTTGTCAACATAATCATCATATATATATACATATACATATACATATACATTCATATAATTTCATAATTGCATATTGGCACCATTATATTTGTTTGATTTGTCGATTTAAGATTCTCATTCTTTGTATGGAGGTACTTTATCCCCATACAAGTTCGATGTTTGTCCTCCCTCAATTGTAGAGTGTCAGCCCCTTAGGCAGAAAGACTTTAACCTTTCTCCTCTTCCCCACTGAGTTGTTCCTCATGGATGGTTATTGCTTCAGTTTCCTTTCTAGTTAATTATCTGGACGGAATCACTCTCCTTGAGTTATGCCCTCAATGGGTTGAGTCTTGATTGACTATTTCTTTCTAGCTCCTACCTAGATAGATGCTTCGAGTATCCTAAGAGCTTATTACCTAGTAACTGGTAATATTCTTATTAGTTTGCAGTTTGTTACTTCTTGCCCAATACCCGACAAAAGTACCCCTGTTTTCCCAGCAGTAGAGTTCCCAATGGCTTCATTTGTTTCTAATTCCCCAGGAAGTATATCCTTGATATGTTCATCCTAACAGGTGACAGATATCTTTCTCTCCCCTGCCTGAGTTTATCCTTGATATGTTCATCCTAACCGATGACGGATATTCTCACCTTTGGTGTTCTACCCAGTAAAAGGTAGTTGTAATCCCTATTGTGTTCCCCAGAGAGTTAATCCTTGATATGTTCATCCTAACCGATGACGAGTTTCCTTCTCTTTATGGTATTCTACCTAGTAACCGGTAGTTGTAAACCCTACTTTTTCCCGCAGAGTCTATCCTTGCTATGTTCATCCTAACCGGTGATGGATTTTCTCTTAGATGGTATTCTATCCAGTAACTGATCGATGTAATTCCTATTTTCTCCCCTCTCAGAGTCTATCCTTGATATGTTCACCTTAATCGCTGATGGATTTTCTCTTTGATGTTCTTCTATCCAGCATTTGATATATATAACTCCTACCTTTTTTTGTTCAGTTGGTTTATCCTTGATATGTTCATCTTAACCGATGACGAGTATCCTCCTTGACAATCCCAAGCAAGTTTATCCTTGATATGTTCATCTTAACCGATGACGGATCTTCTTTCCTGTTGAGTTTATCCTTGATATGTTCATCCTAACCGATGACAGATATTCTCACCTTTGGTCTTCTGCCCAGTAACCGGTAGTTGTAAATCCTATTTTCTGCAGCTTTCCCCAGTAAGGTTATTCTTACCCAATAACCGGTAATGAATACTCCCTCCTGGAATTTCCCAGCAAGTCATCCTTTATATGTTCATCCTAACCGATGACGGATGTTCTCTCTGTCAGATATTTATTATCTCCTCACCCAGTAACAGGTAGTAGATAATAGATTTATGCTCCTCCTGTGTTGAAGTTTATTTCTTCCCAGTTGAGTCGAGGGCGCGTTTCCTTAGTGAAATCGCTTTTCCTGCATGATTCAAGTACTTCAGTTTCATCCTGACTTACTCGTATCCCCTGCAGATGTTATTGTTCCCCGGCTGAGTCTTTTCCATTTTATATGGAATTTCTCGAGTCCCCCGACAGTTTTAAGTCGTAGCCTAGCCTACGTATAACTCCTTTATCCCCCAAAAACTCTGTCTCCCCAGTGAGTTTTCCTTATGGAATGCCTTATACTCCTGTGAACTTTCGGTCTCTCTGATTTCTTTTCTTTTGTGGAAATATTTCCCCACAAAAAATTTACTTTTACATTCATACCATATGCATCATGAGATCTCTTAGGGACCAAAGTTTGTTTCTATATGTTGTTATTTAAGCCCATTCTACTGAGTCGACACGAAGATCTTAACCTTCACCTCCTCAGTTAGAATGTCCTTAAATAGGGGCAGCTGTAAGACCCCAATTTTGGCCCTAAGATCCCTCATGCAATTTCATCATATGCATTAGCATTGGGATCATACCTTGGCATCCTCCTTTCCCCTCTTGCATTGGGTTTGTTAGGGGAGAGATAACCAAGAACTTTGTGATTATATCACACTTGTATATTATCATTTTACTAACCAAAATACCAAAAATATGTCTTTGCATTTGCCTAACTCCTTTTTAGGTAGGGTGTGATCTCCGTAGATCTATCAAGTTCATATCTAGGGTTTGAGACCCTCGTGACAAAGAGAACAACCACGAATTGATCCAAGAATTGTTATGAGCATCATATATGAGTTCCATTGATTACTACATGTTATATTGATCAAATTTTCTTCAAGAGTTTGGAGGTGATTTGCCTTGGAAACCCTAGTTTGGCTGGGTATGTTGAGTAACTTCTCCAACAAGCTATCTTACCAATTGATCAAATTTCTCAAGGGACACTTCAAAATTCATCATCTTATGCATATATTATTACCATGAGCCAATAAAGTCCAAAGAATTGAAGGTTAGCAAGTTGGTTGATGGTGGTTGGCCAGATAAATTCATCTAATCAAAACTAGGTCTCCCTAGACCCTATCTCCTACAATTGTCACCATATGAAAATGATTCCAAAAGAAACCTTACTCTAAATGACATTCCAAACAACTTTCATGTTGAGATCTAGAGCTATTTTTGCTTGGAAAATCATTTTCTATGTTGAAACATTATAGGTCATTTTGTCTAAACCCTAATTTGAAAGTCAACTTCCCAAGGCCATAACTTGCTCAATTTTTATGAGATGAAATATTTCCAAGTTGCACAATCAAATTCAAGATGTCTACTTCAACTTTGATGTTTGTAGCGAAAAGCTAATTCAACTTTTATGAGCATGTGATATAAGGATACGTTATAGGTCATTTTTGACTTATACCATTGAACAAGTGATTTTTCCAAACTTCAAAAATGCATAACTCTATCATTTGAAAGATATACAACCTTGATAAAGACACTTTTCTTATTTGAAGCTCACATAAAAAGTTAAGCAAGGTGGAATATTGAGATATATGGCTTGACACTTAGAAACATTTTCAACATGTTGAAATTTCCAAACTTCCAACTTAAAATTCTCCATGTTCCAAGCTCCAAATGAAAAAGTGTTGAACATCAAACTTGTTCCCCTTGATCCAAGCTTTCCAAAGAACTCAAGTTCATGCATTTTGGATAAGGATTGCTAGGTCTGTGCATGGCTTTAACAGGGTTGCATCATTGGAAAGAATCAATTGCACAAACTTCAGTTCACAATGCCTTGCCATTCAAGCTTCATTCATACCTCAATTGGAATCATTTTGGACCTTTTTGCATTGCATCATGGGCCTGTACATGCCCATGCACTCGTGCCATCAACATTGCTAATTTTGGACAGATTTTTGAAGTGTGCAAATATCATTCATTCATGCTATAAATACATGACCTATGTGCTCATTTGAAACACACTTGGCGCGCCAGCTTTGCCCCCCATTGAAACCCTCTCATTCTAAAGGAAAACCTGAGAAATTTCAATTTGAAATTTGAGTTCGAATCTCAATTGTTTGAGATTCAAGAACTCCAGGATCCAAAGCCTTGCAACCTCTCTAATCACTTCCTACTAGATTCTCAAGTGTGATCAGATCATGTTTGGAGCAAGCAACATCAAGAACTGCATAGCATTGAAGGTAATTTTTAGAAAACTTCATCTCTTTGATTCTCACTCAATTCTACTCAATTCTCTTGGATCTTTGGTTGTCTGAAGTCCTACCAATGTAGGAAAGAAGATTGATTTGCTTAGAGGTCAAATCGAAGCAACTCAGTTGGCACACCTCAAAATTCAACTGCTCATATCTTCCTATATATGTGGAGTTAGTTAAAATTGAGGTCAGATTCGTGCTCTACGCCATTTTTTCTTTCAGATCATGTCCTCCTTTTTTATTTTGGTAATGGTTGAAGGTGGACCAGTCCGGTGAGGTCCACCGGAGAAGAAGACCGGAGTTACAGCTCCGGTCGTGTGTTGGCACGTCTCCAACCACATGATCAAGTTGAAATGTTTTAATCTCACACGTCCATTGTGATTACCATCCCTACAACGTGCTGACTCGTGTGTTTGGTGGAACGCGCATTTTAGGCCATTGAGTTTTGATCCATTCCCCTCTCTCTTCATCTCATTCCTATTCTTTATGCATTCATCTCATTTGGCCTATGATATTTCAAAGTCCTAAGGCTAGTTGATTGAAAAATCATCATGAGTATGGATGAGATTAGGCCACCTCTTTTTGCATATTCTTTCTGTGTGTGGTATTTTTCATGAGCATAGTCCATTATACTATGTCTCAAACATGCATTAACACCAAAATTCTATTGCCCGACCTCAAATAGTTGTGACTTCTACATAAGTCCAATTACGATTGCTTAACATAGCGCTAAATTTGTGACATAAAAAGGCATAGCATTCTAGTTAGTGAGATTGTAAGTTTCCCCCCTTTCATGGTATTATGTGGAAACTTGGCCTTTTTTCCTTCCTTTGGAAGATGTCTTGGCTCAAGGACCCATGCTTGTGATAAGTGGGTTGAGTGTTCTCCAAAGAATGACTTAAAAAAAGAAAAAGCAAAACAATACTAACTTCTAACTCATTAACAACTAACTTTTAATTTCAAGCTATTTACTTCAATATCATTTAATTTTAGTCTTTATTCATTTGCCATTATTCATACCATTCTAATTGTTTATGTTAATTCAATTTTCACTTTGTCCATTTGGACCATATTGTGTGATATATCTTATTTGTGTATACCTTGCTTGTTTGTTTGGTCTTTGACCATTAATGTACATAATAATAACAAAAACCCTAAAAAACTTTTGTGTGGACTGTTGGCTTGATCTTGGATAAATGGACTTAGAATTTAGGCAACATTCCTATGCTAAAGGACTTGGCCAATGCCAACTTTTTGTGAAACCAAGTGCTTGCAATTTGGAACTTCTTCTGATACATCATTCAAGATCCCTCTCAGTTCGTCTGCAATATGATCATTGTGAAGCTGTTATTTTGAACCTGTGACTTGTGGAATTCATCTGCTACATGGGCTAATTTGAAGAAGATCATGGAATGGCTAAAGCTTGGATATGGCTATCTTTATTTGATGCCTTTGCTATTCAAGGTTGATATAATTGTGCATTTGTGTGTTGCTTAATTCTAAATGTCCAAGGGAATTTGGGGTTTCTATATGGCATTCTTGCCTATTGGATTGCTACCCATCGGTCAGATCTTTTCAACTCTTAACTTTTAATTTTGTGCATAGGATTAGTCTCTTCATCTTCTCCCCAATTCTTTAATTTAAAAATCTCTGCCTCCTTTTAAAATTTTCTTTGTTTGAACTTATTTTGTTCTAGACTTTGACCACTTTGCAAAAAGATAGAAACTTTGGCCTTATGCCATTGCATTTTCAAACTTCTTTTCTTAAATCAAACTTGTAAATAAACTTAATTATACTTGACTTAAACTTTAAAAAAAAGCCAAAAAAGAACTAACTCATTTAAACCATTTTCAGGCCTTTGTGCCTTTCAAACTTAATTTTTGTTAAAAGCAATGCATCCACTTTGAAATTTGTATCACGAACTACGAGGTTTTAATCCCTCATTTTTATGTTGGTACGTAGGCACAAGTCCGAAGGTCTTGTCAAACACAAAAATATAATTAATGAATTCTTTTCTCATCCCCCCATTCTATTTATTTGTAAACATCATTTTTGTACCAAATACATATGCACACAAAAAGGGCTCCCTAAGAGTACCTAGGACACTTTGGGTGCTAACACCTTCCCTCTGTGTAACCAACCCCCTTACCTGTAATCTCTGACATTTTATTAGTTTTGATTTGGAAGTTTCTTACTTTTGGGTTTTGTTCGTACTTTTTCCCTTTTCCCATGGAAACAATAAAAGCACGGTGGCGACTCTTGTTATTTGATCTCTAGCTTACCCATAGCTTGATGATCATGAATTTACCGCTACAATATGAAGTTGTTTAAGAATCTCCATGAACTTGATAAACTGTTATTCTTCCTTGGCATTTCTGATTCTCTGAGGAAAGGGGGTGGTGGTCTTTCTTGAGTAAATTTGGGCAACTTATCGACCTTTGGCATGGCCGCAGGTTGCTCTTCAGGATTTGAATTTATGCTAATGGTCTTCAACATAACCCTTTATGGTACTAGTATTTCTTCACTGCCTTCTTCTGAAACCAGTTCCTCATTGAAATCAACTTTCTTTTTTTGTGATTTGTCATGAACTGATAGTTCTTCAGTTGGCACCTCATTTCTTGTAGAGGTTGATCCTTCACATTCTTTTCCACTTCTAAGCATAATGAACTTACATGTTTCAACATTATTGACTCTAGATGTTGTGGCTGGAGTTTCAGTAGAGCTTGGGAGAGCATCCATATTTCTTGAACTAAGGATAATATCAATTTTCCCCACTTGATTCTCTAGGTTTTTTATGTTAACTCCTTGAGATTGAAATTTATTTTTGGTCTCTTAAATGGAGGATTTTAGTTGGTTCTCCAACTGGTTATTCCCTTGATTAGCCACAACATAGTTTAGTGAGGAAAAACCAAGTGGGACTTGTGGAGTTTGAGATACTTGATGTTTTGGTTGATTTTGATTGTTTCTCCATGAAAAACTTGGATGGTTGTGTCAACCAGAGTTGTAGGTGTTGTTATAATTGTTGTTACCAACATAGTTAACTGATGCTGGATTAGTAGATCAATCCTCAAATAGGTGGGAACCTCCACAGTAAACACAAGCAACTTTTGATGTGTCAGTCACCACCTTGACAAGTTCAGTAGCTGCCATGACAGGACTAGTCATCATATTCATCATCATTTGATTAATCTGAGCCATTTGAGCAGCAAGAGTAGTAGTTTCAATAACCACATGCACTCCATCTGGCTTTTTCTGACTAGGTGTAGGGGCAACTCTTGAAACCATCCATTGATAAGTGTTGGTAGTAATTCTTTCAATCAACTTATAACCTTCTTCATAAGACTGTGACAACAATGCTCCATCACTTGAAGCATCGAGCATATTCCTTGATGAAGGAACCAATCCATTATAAAAAGTCTGAAGTTTAATGCAGATTGAGATTCCATGATGGGGATATTGCTTAAATAAATCTTTAAAACTTTCCCAAGCATCAAATAAAGCTTCACCTGCCCCTTGCCTAAAAGAAATAATTTATTCCTCATTTTGGCATTCTTAAGGGGGAAGTATTTAGTTGGAAATTGTTCAGCCAAAAGCATTCAAAGTGGCTATGAAATTAGGCTCAAGAGAGTTCAACCAACTCTTTTCTCGATCTCTCAATGTGTAAGGGAGTAGCCTAAACCTGAAGGCATCGTTTGATATGTCAGGAATCTTAAAGTTACTGGCCACTTCCAAGAATTGTCTTAAGTATAGATGGGGATCATCATTTGCAGAACTTGAATACTGTCCAATGGCTTGCAACATTTGGAATATCATGGGCTTGAATTCAAACTGAGCCACAATGATTTTAGGTTTGATGATTCTTGTGTTCATGGCATTTGGATCAAACACAACATAGTCTCTAATGTTACGTGCTCTATCATTGGCAATGCCAATGATGTCGTTATCTATGATGACAACTTCTTCCTACTCTAAATCTTCTTGTAAAACCCCCTGATGTTCTTCTATGTCTATAGCAAGGAAGGGAGGAGGACTACCTGGAAAATATCCAGTAAGCTGAAATCTTCTTAGTAACCTGAGAGTTCTTTCAAGTTCAGGATCGCCTCTGTAAACTGGGTTCAAAGTCCCGCGTATACAACAACCGAGAAACTGTTGAGACACCAAATTACAGAAACGTTTGAAGCTCAAATGCTTAATAAAAAATAGCATTAAATCCAAAATCTAAATGTTAACCCGACACTCCCAGGAAACGGCGGCAAAAACTTATTGTTTGAAAACGTGTTACATGCAAGTATACATGTTCGTTATAAAGTAGCAAGTAATAAAAAGTAACGATATCGTACCCACATGGAGTGGAAGTAACTTAGATTGATTTTTTAAGTGACTATCTTTGGAAATTAAGCATAAGCAAGATTAAAAAGAATAGTAGATTGTCACAAGTTCATTTTTCATTAGATCAATATCTTAATAGCACAGAGAGAACGTTGTGAAAATATCAAGAGAGTGTAAGTTAAGTTATGGTCCATTAATATGTATGAAATGATTATGTGTATATGATGTGAATTGTGGTGCCATAAAAGGTCAGTGAGTGATCTAGAAGTGTATTTCTACAACATCAAAAGCATGCACACTAAGGGTAAGGGAACAAATCTCTAAGTCACACTTATAACCCTAGGATACATCTGTTTGTCTCATGAAATTCCTTTATAATTGTAGTTTCTTATCTCTAAGCAAACTAAATGAGTGAATATCTATATCCTACTCGTGTAACTACTTTATTATGAAATCCACTTGTTGTCGGATCTCTCACAACAATAAGCTTTTATCTTCTTCTAAGTTGATCATTTAAAGAATTAGATTTAAACATGTTTCTGCATAATAATAAAAATGCACTATCAACACACCATTTTAACATAAAAACAACTTCGTATTAACTTCTCATTGCTTAACAAACAAAAGGTTTAGCTCATAGTGAGTTGAGTACAACTTACAAAGCTGGTTCTGAAAGGAAGAATTCTTAAACAAAAGATGAAAAAGAAATAACAACCTACTAGTAATGTGAAGCCTCCTTGTGACGGATAATCAACATGTGATGACTCCAATCGCGCCAGGCTTCGGCAGTTAGCACTTGAAATGGTGAGAAGAAGAAGCTCTCTTTTCTCTCCACTCTTCCTTACAATAATATTCTATGTGATTTCCTCTAAGGTGTTAAACTCTCTCAGCAAACTTCAATAATGTCTATTTATAAGCCTTCAGCTAGAGTTTATTTTCCTTTGCCTTAGATCATGGGCCCTTTTAGGATCACATTAAACCCAATATGAAAATCAGCATATTCTCTTCTTTCCTTTAACTTCATTTATAAGAAATTAGGTACACAGACAATAGTGAGGGACAAGGTGTAGTGTGGCAGTCTACAGGGACAGGGGCACAGGCGTCACTATCCTTTCTACATGGTAGGCTCCTTAGTGGATGTAATGTTGTACATTATTTTGTCTTTTAGTGTCATAAATCCTATCCACTTAGCTCAAGGGAGCTCCACCAACATACAAACAAACATTCCTTCCCAATGTATGTCATTTTCCATGTATGCCCTAGGGATTTAGCTAATTGCTTCACTTTATTCCTTAGTTGAATTCATATTTGTTCCAACTTGAGCTCCTAGGTTCTGTCCTCGAGTGTCTCGCTTCAGCTCATCAGAACACTATTTAAAATAAGCAACAAACATATAAAAACTACAAGAGAGAGAGCACCTATTATGCTCTAAGCTAAACACTACAGAAACATCTATAATGCATTAAAACAAATATAAAATGATAATCTACTAGATTTAAACAAGAGATTAGGTTGTTTAATAACTCACAAAATATGGGCTATCAATTAGTCTCTGATGAAATTTATGATTTGTGTTTGGTTCAGGGTAATAAGATATTTTGGACAAAAGATCGGGACGAAATTGCTTCTAAGATTTGGGAAAAAGCTATTGCTTTTAGGGTGGAAGGTGGACTATATGAAGATGTTCTCATTAGGGAAATTAAAGCGTTAGAGAATACGGATTTGGAAGCAAAATTATAGAAGGATGTTAACAATCAGGGGTCATCATGAATTGGTTATCCTACAACGTTCTAGGGAGTGGCTGGTCTTCCAAAAGGAAGTGCTTGGGCCAGTTTATCAGATAAGAAGCGTTTGATTTATGCTTAATTCAAGAAGCAATAGTGCACGAGGTGTCTGAGAAGTTGGTGATGGAGTTGTGGGGTGATTCCAAGGTTCAGTGGTCTTTCAAAGGTTCTCGTGGCAGATCATGGGGCATGTTAATAATATGGAGAAAATGTATGTTTGACTTGAACTTTAGTTTCTTAGGTGAAGTTTATGTGGGAATTAATGTGGTTTATAAGGGTATTAATTTGTATATGGTGAACACATATTCTTCCTGCTTCATCTGAAATAAGAGAATGTAGTCAGAGGGGCTTGTTAATTGCAAATATAAGTTTCCAAGGGGGAATGGTGTGAGGGTGATTTTAACGCAGTAGAGAAAGATGGAGAGAGGAAAGGTAGCTCTACTTATATTAATCATGCAAAGATGGATGATTTAATGGGTTTATAAAGAAGTTGGAAGTTATTGATCTGTAGGAGGTGGGCAGAAATTTCACTTGGTTTAGTTTATATGGTAGAGCCATGAGACGGTTGGACAAATTCTTGCTTTCTGATGGGTTGACTGAGGCTTGGAAGGTGATTGGGAAAGTAATCAAGAATAAAGATCTTTCTGATCACTATCCCATTTGGATCAATGGGAACATCACAATTTGGGGGGCCAAAACCATTCAAGTTCTTCAATTATTAGATCAATCACGGAGAATTCATGCCATTTATTGAGAATACTTGGAAGATGATTGATGTTGAGGGAAAAGATGCCTTTGTGCTCAAATAGAAATTGAAAGTGTTGAGAGATAATCTGAGAAGGTGGAACAAGGAGGTTTTTGGCCACCTTAATTTGGAGGTGGATGAAGTTATTAAGGATCATAATGATTTAGATTTTGAAGAGGTTAGTGATGGTCTGGTGGATGTTGAGGTCTTGGTATCCAAAAGGTCTCTAGATTCTAAGAAAGTTTGGAGTTTTATCCTTGATAAAGAGAGTTTTCTTAGCCAAGAATCTAGAAGTTTGTGGCTTTTTGAAGGTGATGCTAACTCTAGATTTTACCACAAAGCTATGAAACAATGGTTCATAAGGAATTCTTTGTTGGGTATTAATTCGTATAATGGTTGAATTGACAATGCAGATGCGGTCAAAAAAGAGATCAAGACACACTTTGTGAAAGGGTTTAAAGAAACAATGTTTAATAGGTCGAATTTGGACGAGGTTGCTTTTAATCAGTTATCTTCAAGTGATAGTGTCATACCCCAAAATTTGCCTGTTAATTTTTATACTTTCAACAGATTCAAATGGGGTCTATTCATTTTTCAAAACATTAATCTCAAAGGAACAAAGATCCAGCATACAGGCTACCAAATCCAGAAGATGACCTGAACTGTCATGCTCGCTAGGCGAGCAAAACCTTCGCTAGGCGAAGCCCACGCTTCCTCCTTCGCTCCAGCGAACCTTATTGATTTTGCTACTGGAATGCTCGCTACCTGCTCGCCTAGCGAGTAAGTACTAGCTATGCTTTTATCCAAGTCTGGGAGTGTTCGCTAGAGCCTCGCTGAGGGCTCGCCTAGCGAACCCTTCGCTACTTCACTCGCCTAGCGAGCCTACGGATATGCCAGAATATTTTGGGCCTGAATTGCCTTCACTCTGAGCCCACCAAGTCACAAAAATCAGCTATAAATTCCAGAACTTCATTTGAAAAAGGGGAGATCAGAAAAACAACGGAGAAAACCCTAGAAGCTAATTCAGAGCAGCCTCCATAGACATTGAAGGGAACTCATATGCACAAAGGTTACCTACACCAACCCTATCAGGCATAAACCCTAAGATTGTTTCAAACCCAATGGTGCAATTCAATTTCATTCGATCCCTCCAATCAGGTTTGCCCTATTCCCACTACTCTATGCTCCCGATTTGAAATTTCTAAATGTATGAGGCATTATGGTTGAATTTGGAAAGGCGGATATCGTTAGGATTTGCATGTGGGTCTAGATGTGCATGAATGTGTAACACAATGCTTTGAATGTTCAATCACGTAATTTTTGTAATGGATGCCATAGGGTTTGGGGTTTCTGAAATCGTACCCGTATCAAAGAAGAACCCGGAATCCACAGACGTTCGCTAGCACCTCGCTAAGCGAACATGTAGCGAGGGTTCGCCAGGCCTTCGCTAGGCGAGGTAGTAGCGAACATGATAGTAGTTGATTTTTCTGTTTGCATTCTGATCTGTTCTGTACTTGTTTGACATGTTTTCTATTGCATTTGCACGCTGTTTGCCTGACACTATTGTTGCTATGATTCTTTTGTTTGGTGCAATTCTTGATTGCACCCCATCCCGTTATTCTAACATGTTTGCTGAGTTTTTGCGAGGGCTCACATGAATCGTGAAGAGATAGCTTGCTTGGCATTCCACTTTATTTGTGGGATATCATCGTGGAGATTTATTCTGATTACTTGGCTAATTACATTGCCTTCGAATACGTGATCTTATCCCTCTCTTTGTTGCCTTACGATATTACGGTCATGTCCCGCGAATGTGGGGATACCCTTAGCAAAGACCCTTTCGATTAAATCATCATCATCCCTACAAGATAAATCATAGTCCCTCGAACGTTGCCTTCGAATATATGACCTTGTCCCTCGAACGTTGCCTTCGAATATATGACTTTGTCCCTCGATGAACCTTCGTTGTAGCCTACGATTAAATGATGATCGTCCCTTCGAATGCTAAGGTATCCTTACAAATGTTGCCTTCAATGACCAATCGACGACCCCACGATGTCCCTTTACATCCAAAGGATAAGACTACTTACTTCTCAATAGTAAGGACAGTTTTACCCTCATAAGGATAGGAAATACCTATAAAGACCTTGGTTAGGTATAACTCTTAAATGCTTGCTCACAGCTTAAAATACTTTTCACACCTCACACTTTTCAAAACATCTTTTAGAAAATCACCACTTGGTATACATTCGCACCAGAATCATCGCCGAGTTATATTTTTCTAAACATCTTTCAAAATCAAACGAGATAAACACTTTGTATACATTCGTACAAGAATCATTACAAAGTTAAACTCTCATTTCAAAATATTTTCTAAACACACCACATTTCTCAAACACTTTCTCAAACAAGGAAAACATAAGTGAGTTAAGCAATTAAGAGCCCATGGATAACCATGGATACAAAGGGTGATAACACCTTCCCTTTGTATAATGTACCTCCCGAACTCAAAATCTAATCAAGGTCTTTCCTTTTCTTTTCCGCCTTTCCTTATTGGATAAAAGAAAAGTCGGTGGCGACTCTTGCTATCTGCAACATTGCTTTTCAAAGCAAAAACACAAAGTCAGTTCACCGTATCACAGAACTGGCGACTCTGCTGGGGACTCTTAAAAAGAGAGGTTACCTTAAAGATAAGATCACTTATGTTTTCGAATTGTTTCTTTGTCTGATTTACTTTTAAGGGATTGTTTGGGTATTCTATGCTTGAGTGAAAGATCCTACACCCGGATCTAGTGTACCTTAGGTAAGTAGCAAGAGATCATCGCGACTGTCCGGCGTATACTGGAATGGTTAAAATGATGGCTACGGTTAATGTGACACTTTGGATGTCCTGATGTTCCTCATGTTTACTTGAGGAAAAATTTGGCGTCTGCGTGGTGTCATCAAAGCATTAACCAGACCTTTAGAACCCTAATTGACTCATCCTAGCCATTAGAAAGTAGTGAGATAACTAACTTCGGTTCCGACTGGGGTTGGTTGATACTCGATACTACACTCTTTGAGATTGGACTTTAGGGAAATTTTGGTCAACCGCTTGGTGTTGCACTGAAGTGGACTTAAGGAAAGGTCAGTGATTTGAGATCCTTCTAGAACCTGGTTACTATTCTAGGACAGGTGGAACCAACCAAACTTCAGTGGGGAGCGTACTTACCTATGGAACTCATGCAAGCCTTAAAACCTAGGAATAATTGCGGTGTGACTTGTTTGTGTTTCTTACTTACTTAACATCATAACATCATAACATCATGACATCATGACATCATGGCATTGTACTAACCATTTCGAGGACTTAGGGATTTAACTTTGCTCTGTTTTGTAAGGCTATGGCTTCCAGGAAGACCATCCGGATCAATTTTGTAGCGACCTCTCCTCAACTCAAGGATTTAGTGTCAGAACTTCCCGATCATGTTCAGTTCATCAAGAAACATGGTTATCTCCTCAATTTAGTTACCATCGGTTTCAAGGAAGATATGATGAGAGTTCTATTCCAATTCTTCGATCCTAAACATCATTGCTTCACCTTCCCAGATTATCAGTTGGTACCCACATTAGAAGAATTTTCCAGGTTACTTGGGATACCTATCCTTGATCAAACACCTTTCAGTGGTTTAGAAAAGACCCCAAGGTCTGAAGAAGTTGTCGCGGCTTTACACATGACAAAGTCCGACATTGAAACTAATTGGGTAACAAGAAGTGGAGTTAAGGGTCTACTCGCCAAATTTCTGATAAATAAGGCCCGAGAATTCCTAAAAGCTATGAATGTCCATGCTTTCAACGATGTTCTAGCATTACTAATCTATGGTTTGGTGCTATTTCCTAATCCGGATCAATTCATAGACATGAATGCTGTTAAGATATTTCTCACTCATAACCCTGTGCCCACCTTGCTTTGAGACATTTTGCATTCCCTTCGCACTCGTACCATGAAAAGGCAAGGGACTCTCATGTGTTGCGTACCTTTGTTATCTAGGTGGTTTATTTCGTACCTTCCTTAATCAGTCTTGAAGAATGAGCAAAATTTGAAATGGTCTCAAAAGATAATGCCGCTCTCCCATTCAGACATCCATTGTTGTCCCCAACCCAAAGAAAATGTTATCATCATTGACCGTTGTGGAGAATTCTCTAACGTACCACTCCTGGGGATAAGAGGAGGTGTTACTTATAATCCTGCTTTAGCCCTACGTCAGTTTGGTTATGCTCGAAGAGATGGTCCACATGAAATAATTATCCAAGGCACTGTGTTTGACTATGACAATGATTCTCAAGGTCTCCGTCAAAGGTTTGTACGAGCTTGGGGCATGGTGAAAAGAAGTACTTTGGGACAGAAAAACTCTATTCCTATGGAACCTTATCTCAGATGGGTACGCGCCAGAGCTCGTGAACTTATCATGCCATATCTTGCAATCGGACCTCTGATTGTTGAACCAAAAGTTGAAGGAGGTACCCCTCAGATCATTCCTTATCCAGATATGCCTACCAATGCTGAAGAATTGAAGAAATCTTGGATCCAGTTGAGAGAGAAAAGGGATACTTTTGAAGCTCAGTTTTGTGCTGAAAGGAAGAAAGTATTAGAGCTCACCAGCCAGCTTAAGGAGGAACGAAGTCTCAATGCATACCTCCGCCCAAAAAGAAGCCGCCCCTGGGAGACTTGAGCTTTCATTTTTTCTTTTCTTGTAATGAACATTGATTAAAGAAATTATTAATAAAAGTTTCCCTTTTTGGTGGTTTACGCAAAGTTAAATTCCAAAAGTCCTTGAAAACATTTCATACATTGCATAGCATAACATAACATTGCATAACAGGTACTCTAAAAAGATCAATGTTCTCACGGTCTTCCTTCCAATCAGGAAAATGGCCCTCGAACAAACTGTCAAGGATCTCCAGGCTCAGAATGCTCAATTCCAGGAGATGATCTTGAACTTATCCAAGGGGCAGGAGGAACTGAAGGCTCTATTGCTCGAGAAGAAGAAAGACAAGAAATCTGTGAGTTACATTAACCCGGGAAGAAGGCTTAAAGGATAGGCTCCAGGAGTCAAGATTGGAATCCCGAAGGATAAAGAAGATGAGACAGAAAATGATTCGGAAGATGAGGATGTTGATCCCTTCAACCCTGAGGACGACTATGAAAATTATGAAAATGAACAGTACTCTCCGAAAGATGATAAGTATAAGTTGCTGGAAGAACGTATGCTAGCTATGGAAAGTATAAGCCGCCCCGGGCATGATACAAACGATTGTTGGTTGTTGAAGAATAAGATTCAGGATATGATCGAAGCTGGAGAAATTGAATTTGATCCTCCGGAGACTCCTAATGTCATCACTGCTCATATGCCTAATCATGACAAGACTGTTAATGCTGTAGAAGATGCCGATAGCGATTGCGACTTGGATAGCTGGATTTTCTCAACAATTGGTGACAAACTCAATAATTGGAAGGTTGAAGATACTATCCCGATTTCCTTTAGTCAAGAGTAATTGTTATTGCTATTTTAGTGTTTCAAATTTTGTAATTTTTTTTAGAGCGTTGTGTTTATATCCGGGGCACAATAGCTAATTTTTCAAGGGTTTTGTCATTTTCATAAGCATATTCACATTCAATAAATCAATGGACCTTTTTGCATTCAAATATTGCGCTCTTTATCTTTCCTGTCATCTTTCAAATAAGCTATGTTTTCTTACACACACTCACGTAACAAATTGCATATCCATATCCACTCTGGATCCTGTTGATAATAATTCTGCTACTATTAATTATGCCTTTGAAAATCCGATCTACCAAGACGAGGATGGAAGTGAGGAAGATTGCGAAGTACCGGGAGAGCTTGCCAGACTGTTACTGCAAGAAGAAAAGACTATTCAGCCGCATGAGGAATCAATGGAAATTGTAAATCCGGGTACTGAAGTAAACAAGAAAGAAGTCAAAATAGGAGCAGGCCTGGAAAACAGTGTCAAAGAAAGATTGAATCAGATGTTACATGACTATGTAGAGATTTTTGCTTGGTCTTATAAAGACATGCCAGGACTGGATATTGATATAGTAGTACATCGTTTTCCGATGAAGGAAGATTGTCATCCTGTTAAGCAAAAGGTTCGTCGCATGCGTCCTGAAATGTCTGAGAAAATCAAAGCCGAGGTTACGAAACAATTTAATGCAGGTTTTCTAGCTGTCCCTTCTTATCCTCAATGGGTTGCTAATGTGGTACCAGTGCCAAAGAAGGATGGTAAGGTGCGAATGTGTGTAGATTACAGAGATTTGAATAAAGCAAGTCCCAAAGATGACTTTCCACTTCCCCACATTGATGTTCTGGTAGATAATACCGCTCAACACAAGGTATTCTCATTCATGGATGGATTCTCAGGTTATAACCAGATTAAGATGGCACCTGAAGACATGGAGAAAACTACGTTTGTGACGCAATGGGGCACTTTCTGTTACAAAGTAATGCCATTCGGTTTAAAGAATGCAGGGGCAACATACCAGCGTGCTATGGTGGTTTTGTTCCATGATATGATCCATCATGAAATAGAGGTATATGTGGATGACATGATAGCCAGATCTCATACTGAAGAAGAACATCTCGATCATTTATACAAACTGTTTGAGAGGTTGAAGAAATACAAGTTGAGATTGAACCCGAACAAATGCACCTTTGGAGTAAGATCCGGTAAACTCTTGGGCTTTATTGTCAATGGTAAAGGAATTGAGGTTGACCCGGCTAAGGTGAGAGATATTCAAGAAATGCCAGTTCCCCGTACAGATAAAGAAGTCAGAGGTTTCTTGGGACGCTTGAATTACATTGCCCGATTTATCTCCCATTTGATTGCTACTTGCAAACCCATCTTCAAATTACTGAGGAAAAATCAAGAGATAATATGGAATGATGAATGTCAAGAAGCTTTTGACAAAATCAAGAAGTATCTCCAAGAACCTCCAATTCTGGTGCCACCAGTTGAAGGAAGACCTCTAATCATGTATTTGACCGTGTTAGAAAATTCAATGGGGTGTGTGTTGGGGCAACATGACGAGTCTGGTTGAAAAGAGCATGCAATATACTACCTTAGCAAAAAGTTTACCGACTGTGAAACAAGATACTCACTGCTTGAGAAAAATTGATGTGCTTTGGCTTGGGCTGCTTGCCGACTAAGACAGTATATGTTGAATCATACCACTTTATTGATTTCTAAGATGGATCCTATCAAATATATATTTGAGAAACCTGCTCTCTCCGGAAGAATAGCAAGATGACATATGATTTTAACAGAGTATGACATCCAGTATACTACCCAGAGAGCAATCAAAGGAAGCGTGCTAGCTGATCATTTGGCTCATCAAGCGGTTGATGATTACCAAGCTATGAATTTTGAGTTCCCTGATGAGGATGTTATGCTTGTTACTGGACCGGATGAAGGACCCGAACTGGGATCCCGATGGACTATGGTTTTTTATAGATCTTCTAATGCATTGGGCAATGGTGTTGGTGTTGTAATTATTTCTCCCAAGGGTTGCCATACGCCTTTCACTGCTAGACTATGTTTTGATTGTACCAATAATATGGCTGAGTATGAAGCAAGTATTTTGGGACTCAGAGCTGCTATAGACCTGAGAATCAAGTTTTTGAGTGTGTATGGAGACTCAGCCTTAGTAATTAGTCAGATCAAAGGAGAATGGGACACTAAACATCTGAATCTCATCCCTTATCGAGAGCGGGTGTTGACATTAATCCCATACTTTGAAGAGATTACATTCGAACATATTCCACGAGAAGAGAATCAGTTGGCAGACGCATTGGCTACCATGTCATCTATGTTCAGAGTCAGATGGGACAATGAAGCTCCCATGATCACCATTGAACGATTAGATGAACCAGCATATTGTTATGAACTTAATGCTGATGAAGTAGAAGAGAAACCTTGGTTCCACGAAGTAAAAAGATATTTAGAAACTCAGGAATACCCTGAAGGGGCATCCATCAATGACAGAAAATTTCTGAGGAAGTTCTCCGCTAAATTCTTTTTGAGTAATGGAGTATTATACAAACGTAATCATGATTCGACTTTGCTTCACTGTGTGGATAAAAAGAAGCAAAAAAGATTATGGAAGACATGCATGACGGTATTTTTGGGACTCATTCTAGTGGACATACGATGGCCAAGAAGATTCTGAGATTAGGGTATTATTGGTCTACCATGGAAGCTGATTGCCACCATCACTCCAGAACTTGTCACGAGTGCCAGATCTATGCGGAAAAAGTACATGTACCTCCTACTCCATTGAACGTGTTGACAGCCCCTTGGCCCTTTGCAATGTGGGGCATTGATATGATTGGAGAAATTAAACTTACTACTTCTAATGGACATCGTTTCATTCTTGTTGCTATTGATTACTTTACGAAGTGGGTAGAGGCAGCCTCATTTGCCTCTGCCACCAAGAACGTGGTGGCACGGTTCATCAAGAATAGTCTTATTTGTCGGTATGGCATCCCTGAAAGAGTTATCACTGATAATGGTACTAATTTGAACAACAAGATGATTACTGAACTCTGCACGCAGTTCAAAATAAAACACCATAACTCTTCTCCGTACCGGCCAAAGATGAATGGCGCCGTAGAAGCTGCTAATAAGAATATTAAGAAGATTATACAAAAGATGACAGTAACATACAAAGACTGGCATGAGATGTTACCATTTTCTCTTCATGGTTATCGCACTTCAGTACGCACTTCGACAGGGGCAACTCCTTTCTCTTTAGTCTACGGAATGGAAGTCATTTTACCAGTGGAAGTTCAGATCCCCTCTCTAAGAATTATGAAAGATGCAGGCTTAGATGAAGATGAATGGATTCAGACTCGACTCGATCAGATAAATTTGATTGATGAAAAGAGACTTGCGGCTGTTTGTCATGGGCAGATATATCAGAAGCGCATGACCCAGGCATTTAATAAAAAAGTCAAGAGACAGGTGTATCAAATTGGTGACTTGGTGATAAAGCGTATTATTCTACCACAAGGTGATCCTAGAGGCAAATGGACTCCCACATACGAAGGGCCATTTGTAGTTAAGAAGGTATTCTCTGGTGGAGCCATGAGGCTTGCTACAATGGATGGCGAAGATTTCCCGCACCCCGTGAACGCGGACATAGTAAAAAAATACTATGCATAAAAGAGACCCGCTAGGTCGACGTATCTATGCAAAAGTAAGGGCATCCCGGCGAACCAAAAGGGTTCGGGCAAAAGTTAGGGATAAACATATAAAAATGTACACCCGGCAAGTCGAAAACCTGAAAAGGCGGTTTGGGCAAAAAAGGGTATCCTGGTGGACTGAAAACCTGAAAAGGCGGTCCAGGCAAAAATTAGGGATTAAAGTGTATGACTATTGTAGCGGGGTATTCGTTACCATTAGAGATATTGACTAAATCCAAGGTAAATCATACAAGTCGAGTCGCCACCGCACTTCTATTTATCCAAAGGAATGGTTAGAAAGCGAACAAAAACCTAAAAGTTTTATCGAATCAAAAACTAGTAAAAATGTCAGAGATCTGGGTAAGGGGGTTGATTATGCAATGAGAATGTATTAGGCACCCAAAGCATCCTAGGTACTCCTAGGGAGCCCTTTTCACATTTGTTGCAAAGGCTGTTCTTTTTTTTTTTTTGAAAATTTATTTGTGCAAACATGATTGAAGGGATGAGAAAAGCGTGGATGTTTATCTAACGTACTACTTACTAAAAGAAGGGTCAAAAGAAAATGACTCGCACGGACGTCGCATCCACTGCATACGTATCTCATCTGAATCTGAGAATCAGAGTCTTCGTAGCTCGGCTGCCTAAAGGTTAAAGAGGAGTGTGCTCGCTAAGACATCGCGTCTTATGCCTACGTATCTCATCTGGGATGAAAATCAGAGCAAAACGTAGTTCGACCACCTATGGGGTAAGGGTTGTGTTTTAGGGTGAACGACGTTACTACACAATCTACCGGATGCTCGACCTTTGGAGACTTACTCGCCTATAGTAGAAGGAGATAACATGTTCTTAGGAGAAGAAAAATCAATGAGTTTGGGGGGGTTAGGGATGCTCATGCAAAAGGGAAGTCCTAGATGAAGGAGCCGCGCTATCTTAAATGACATGCCACGAGAGGCTATATGAAACCTAAGAAAAGCGGTAAAATGCGGGAAAAGTAAAGGGATCTAGAGATCTACCGTACGGATAAAAATCCGAAGTAACAGCAATTAAAGAGATAAGAAACCCAGAGATCTCTCAAGCTAGCACCATCAAAGAAAGTGAGTCAGTACAGGTAATCGGAATAAACCTCCAGGTGGTATCCCACAAATAAAGTGGAACACCAGGCAAGCCATCTTTGCAAGAGTCATATGAGCCCTCACAAAACAAAACTCAACAAACAGGTTAGAGTAATATGACGGAATTAGGAGAAAACAATGTCATAACAAACACAAAACAGGTTAGAGCAAACAGGATAGGGTAATCAAGAGTTGCCCCCAAATCAAAATGTAACCACATGAATCATGCCATTAAAATTCACAAAAAGCTCACAAAAAGCAACCAAGGGTAGGAGGCCTAAACCTCTTGTCAAACACATGTATCAAAAGGGTATCAAATTCACCCATAATACCTCATACATTC
This sequence comes from Lathyrus oleraceus, assembly GCF_024323335.1. Lineage (NCBI taxonomy): Eukaryota > Viridiplantae > Streptophyta > Magnoliopsida > Fabales > Fabaceae > Lathyrus > Lathyrus oleraceus. The sequence continues at coordinate 93,854,288 of NC_066585.1, forward strand.
AGAGCATTCAAATTAAAAGCATAAAGTAATGGGAATAAGGCAAACCTGACTGGAGAGATCGAATGAAATTGAATTGTCCGGTTGGGTTTGCAAAGAAATCTGAGGGTTTATATGAGAGGGAATTGGTTCTTTGCCGATGAGTTCCCTTCAGTCTCTGGAGGTTGCTCTGAACTCTGTTAGCTCTTCTCTCACTAACTTTTTCCCTGCCAGGGTAATAGGAATAACCTTTCCTTTTGTTTCACTGAAACTCTGAATTTATAACCTGATTTTTGTGGACCTGTGGGCTCAAATGAGAGAGGCCCAAGTCTAAAAGTTTTGCTCCTTCAAGATTAACGTTTTGACTGACGAATAGACCCCATTTGAACCTGTTGGAAGTATCTCAAGTCATTCCCTTGTGTTGACTGATCATCTAAATAGAACCCACAAAGTGTCTTGGATGATACTCAAGCTTTAAACAAAAGATGCTAGTGACACATTTTTGTGCTTTTGGTTAGTAAACAAAAGTAAGAGAAACAATGATGTATAATTCAAGCATGCTTGGTGATCTCAAACCAATCACAAGGAGTCCCACCCAAAGGCAAAGGGAACCAAGATGCTAAAGATCCTTGAGGCAATGCAAATGCAATGTTATGATGCCATGAGGGATCTTAGGGTCAAAATTGGGATCTTACAGATGCCCCTATTTAAGGTCATTCTAGCCGGAGAAGTGAAGGTTAAAATCTTCGTCTCGACGGGGTAGAATGGGCTTAAATAATAATAAAGAGACGAATTTTGGTCCCTAAGAGACCTCATGATGCAAATGTAGGTATGAAAAATGGTAGCACTCTGTGGAGATATGTGTCCACAAAAGCAAAGAAATCAGAAGCCACTGATAATCCATATGAGCAATTCACTCCATGGGACCAAGACCCTGGAGACTCTCCTGGGGATAGAAAAGGGATAAAAATGCGCGAGCAGATCACGACTCAAAGTGTGGGGAACAGAATTCCAAAGGGAAAAGATCCAATGGAAAGACTCAAGCTGACTCGAAGATGCATGTATTGGGGAATATGCCAATACAACAAAAAACTATCCACAACGGATACTTCGGATAAAATCCGGATGAAAACAATCCACTAAGGGACTTCACTGGGGATGTCCACAAGGACACTCCTGGGGAAGCAGCGGGACGAGGTATTACCGGTTACTGGGTAATAAGCTCAAGGAGACATGTGATCTGAACGCCAGGTATGAGGGTGAGAGATACAACATGCTCAGGAAGAGATGAATATCCAAGACCGGTATAAGGGTGAGAGATATCAAAACTTCAAAACGTCTGAGGAAAACCTAAAAGGTATACTTCAACTCAGGGATTCTGACTCCACAGGGGACAAAAAGTCATAATAGGGAGCAGAGAGGAAGGAACACCAGGGATACCGATTACTGGGCATATAATAGGTGACCAACCAAGGCGTGAATTGGGGAATATTCCCAAAACACTCATCATCCAAAAGAGGGCTAAAAGCAAACTCGATTACAAGATGGATATTCGACTCCACAAAGGGGATACGAATCTTACTCAACTGGGGAAGAACAAAAGGCTTCAGACCCGAGAGTGCATGAGATATACTATCTATTACCGTCAGAACGTAGATAATATACTCGCATGGGCGATTATCCACAACCGGATACTGGGTTAATAAAGGATAAATCGACCGAAAAGAAAAGGCATTGGGATACCAAAACTAGGTATATAATGATGACCAATTCAGGGGAGAAACAATCGTTACCAACAACAACAAGGTAGACGAGAGATAACCCGCTGGGGATAAATTGCGTAATCAGGGCAATTATCCAAGCAGATGAGGGGATATCATCAACGAATATTGGATGAAGATAACTGTCACCAATTAAAGATGAGCAAAAATAGTTACTCTGCAAAAAGGGAAGAAATAGGGTTTACAACTACCGGTATGAGGGAAGAAATAGGGTTTACCACGGGGAAACAGGAAAAGAGTCTCAAGAGACCGATCTAGGATCAAACTAGATAGGCACACCAAATCAAGACTTGTCCCGGTGAGGATATAACTCAATGGGGAAAACCATCCCAGTATATGTGTTGGGAAGGAACAAAAATAATCAACATCCACGAGGATATAACCAGGTGGGGAATATGGAAGAAAGGATAAACGCTTTCTGCTTATGGAGCTGACTCTATATGGAGAGATCAGACACACACATCTGCTCGGGGAAGTATATCACCAAATAGCAGGAGACAACAAACAACGATATATGGCAAAGAATGCAACATGAATATCTGAATGTTATAATTATGCATGTATGCGCGTGGTTTATGTCTGATGTATGCTGACAGACAGACATATTTAACACAACCAGGTCCAGGAATCAACCACCCGGTACTACATCTCAAGAGAGAAAGCCAAGTTCACCGGGGAGTATCCAATCTGTTGGGGATCAGAGATACCAGGAAGCAAAGAACTCTGCAGGGGATGAATCATCAATCATTCCAGCTGGGGACGAGAGTTATCACAGACAAGGTCCACCACACCAATAACTCTACTGGGGAATCTATCCGAGGAGATAAAGGATTTATCGGGATCAACCACCAAGTACCGCTCTTGCCCAAAGAGATTCAAGCTGCTGAGGAAGAAAGATTGCTACTCTGCTGAAGGGAAGAGAGGTGACCCTCAACAAGCAATCCACATGGTAGGATAAACCACAAGAGGTTCCGGAGGGAGGAGATACAGTCATGCCAGGAATATGGACAAAAATCTTACCCTGTTGGGGATCGTACCACCCTTGGGAGAGCACTGAGGATCTCCTAAGTATCCTTTCATCATTGTGAATGTTCACTTTGTTTAAAAACAAATTATAAAAAACTTGATCGTTTAAAACAATGATATTTTCTTAATCAAAACGTGCAAAACATTTGTTTAATAGAAACAGATAAGAATGCCAATAATTGTATAAAAGGCTCAAATTTATTTGATAAAATGGTAGTCTGCGAATGGCAAGACTCCATAGATCTTTACAAATTTGAAATTGGTGATATATATTGGAAAAGGGCTACATTGAACATAATGATCATTTCTCCACCAATTCTGAATCCGATGTATTTGAAGTTTTGGCTGATAATGAGCAAGGATCTCTGACGGACGACAGTTGTAGAACAAAGTCTTGTCAGGATGCAGTTACTTGCCAAATCCCTAATTTTTGCCTAGATTGCCCCAGGATGAGGTACTCAATCTAGCGGGATACCTATATTCATTTTTCATGTCTCTAACTTTTGCCTGGATCGCCCTTTCGGGTTTTCAATCCACCGAGACGCTCATTTTTGCCTAAGCCGCCCTTTCGGGTTTTCAACTTAGTGAGCTATTCAGTTTTTATTATTTTTAGGCGAAGTATTTCTTGACTGCATCTGAATTCACAGGACGAGTGAAATCCTCCCCATCCATAGTTGTAAGTATCAAAGCCCCGCCTGAAAAGGATCTCTTAACAACATACGGACCCTCATAGTTTGGAGTCCACTTGCCCCTGGAATCGGACGCGAAAGATAAGACTTTCTTGAGCACAAGGTCACCTTCTCGGAACACACGAGGCTTGACCTTCTTATCAAAAGCTTTCTTCATTCTCTGCTGATATAACTGACCATGGCACATGGCAGTCAATCTCTTCTCTTCAATCAAGTTCGGCTGGTCATAACGACTCTGAACCCATTCAGCATCAGTCAACTTGGCTTCCATCAAGACTCTCATTGATGGGATATCCACCTCTACAGGGAGTACAACCTCCGATCTTGACTTAGCGATCATATCGTCAACGTCCACCTCAATCTCCTTATGCGTCATGTCATGGAACAAGGTAGTCATAGCTCGTTGATACGTGGCTCCGGTGTTCTTCAAACCGAAGGGCATTACTCGATAACAGAATTTTCCCCAAGGTGTGATGAATGTTGTCTTCTCCATATCCTCGGGTGCCATTTTAATCTGATTATATCCGGAAAATCCATCCATAAAGGAGAAGACTTTGAATTTAGCTGTATTATCTACCAACATATCAATATGTGGTAGAGGGAAATCATCTTTCGGACTAGCTTTATTCAAGTCTCTATAGTCCACACACATCCGGACTTTTCCATCTTTCTTAGGCACAGGCACAATATTGGCCACCCATTGAGGATACGTAGAAGTCATCAGGAACCCCGCATCAATTTGCTTATGAACTTCCTTTTTGATCTTCACTGCCATATTAGGATGAGTTCTTCTGAGCTTCTGCTTTACAGGCACGCACTCAGGATTTAAAGGTAGGAAATGTTGCACAATATCAGTATCTAGACCAGGCATGTCTTCATATGACCAGGCGAAGACATCAACGTATTCTCGTAGCAATTCAATCAACCCCTTCTTAACCGATTCTTCCAGAAGTGCCCCAATCTTTACCTCTCGCACACAATCTTCAGACCCCAAGTTGACTGTTTCCAGATTCTCAAGATGCGGCTGAATGATCTTCTCTTCATGCTCAAGTAGCCGGGTGATCTCATCAGGAATCTCTTCAACATCATCTTCCTCTGCCTCAAATACAGGGAATTCAAAATTGGGAGATGGTGTTAGGTCATTATGTTCAATGGGTTTAGAAATTAACCTGCATAATGATTTTTGGATATGAAAAGCTTTAGAATTCAAACAAGGCAAATCATTATGCAGATGAGAAGGTTGATTTTATTTTATTTTTTAGGGTTTTATGTGATCACCAATTTCATGCAAAAACAAAAAGGGAAAAAATGGGAAAAACAAACATTTAACATGAATTTATTGAATGAAAATATCATTGTATTTATGTTGCCAACAATGTTATCACTCCTCCTTTTGGCATGGGAGAAGGGTTTTCAAACAAAGTGATTATTACGTTGACTTATGGACAACTGTTGGAATATCCACAGTGACCCAATTGTTGCAGACCCCTCCAGGGATGATGAAGTTGCCAGAATCCTTTGTATCTTCTTCTAAAACGGCAGCAGCCTCCTCATCTAGACCAGTGTGGATGAAACCTCCACTCTTGAATAACCCTTGCTTGTTGAAAGTACCAGAAGAAAAACCTATGCCAGCCCGGGACTCGTTGTCTTCTAACTCAATCATTTTTCCTAAACCAGTGGTTGCACCACGCTCAATGGCCAACTTTGCATCTTTGTAGGAAGCAAATGAAGGAGTTCTCTTCTCAATAGGCTCAACTATAAATAAAGCTTGGAAAGGAGTTCCAATTTCAACCTCAGCATCTATATAAGAGAAGGAAGACAAATGGCTAACCAGGAGAGCCCTTTCTCCCCCTACCACCACCAACTTCTTGTTTTTCACGAATTTCAATTTCTAGTGTAGGATGGACATCACGGCGCCTGCCTCGTGAATCCATGGTCTGCCTAAGAGACAACTATACGATGGGTGAATGTCCATAACCTGGAAGGTAATCTAGAAATCACTTGGTCCGATCTTGATTGGGAGATCAACTTCCCCAATCACAGTTTTGCGAGACCCATCAAAAGCCTTCACAACTACTCCACTCTGCCTCATGGGAGGCCCTTGATATGATAGTTTTGAGAGAGTGGACTTTGGCAATATGTTCAATGATGACCCGGTGTCCACCAGTACATTGGACATGGCGTCGTCTTTGCAATTCATAGATATGTGTAAAGCCAAGTTGTGGTCTCTTCCCTCCTCAGGGAGATCAGAGTCACAAAAGCTCAGGTTGTTGCAAGCAGTAATGTTTGCAACAATACTATCGAATTGCTCAAAAGTGACATCGTGATCTACATATGCCACATCCAACACCTTCTGCAGAGCCTCTCGGTGTGGTTCTGAATTTAAGAGTAAGGATAACACAGATATTTTGGATGGCGTTTGTAGAAGTTGGTCTACAACATTGTACTCGCTCCTTTTGATGAGTCTCAGCATCTCATCACAATCTTCTTTCTCATTGCCACCCGGGCCAACAGAAGTAGGAGTTTTCAGTACGGAGGAGGGCTTAACAGCAAGTGGCGGATTTGGAGAATTCACAATGTTCCCAATCGGGCGTTCAACAAAATCAGCATTAATTTGAGGCTTCGACGGTGCTGAAAATACACGGCCACTACGGGTCAAACCGCTAACATCGGCAATATTCATAACAGAAGAAGAGGGCAAGGACACCTCTTTCCCATTCTCTACTGCTACGGCGTTGTAGAGATAGGGAACTGCCTTTTCAAAGGAGTAAGGCACAGGACCAGCAAGCTTAATGATCAGAGCGGGAGAAGCCTTCTGCTTGCTACCATTGTACTTGATGATAACAGGCTCGGGTATCCGGAACACTGGGGAGATCACATTGACCTCGAGCTCATTTTCATCAACATTCTTGTTTTGAAGGATCTCAATGACTCCTTCATCCAACATTTCCTGAACATCCTTGTGCACCTGGCAACAACCCAATCGGTTAACAGAGCAGACTCAGCATCTATCATGGTCATGCTCATAATGATTGTAGTTACATAACAAACGGTGCATCTCAACCAGAGATTGTTGAATATGACTGACATATTTGACCTCGTATTTGCCAGGGCAACCCTGGACCATGTTGACAGATTTCCCATGTTCGGGCAATGGGTTCTTCTTCACATTAGAACCTACGTCCTCAAAACATAGAATACCACGCCTCACAAGGTCTTGAACCTTGGTCTTCAAAGGGTAACAATTCTCCACGTCGTGGCCGGGAGCACCAGAATGGTAAACACAATGTAACTCGGGCTTATACCACCACTGGGGGTTAGCAGGTATAGCCGGTGGGTCTCTCAGATCAGCTTCCTTTCTATCAAAGAGGGATATAACTCTGCGTACGTCATAGGAATAGGATCGAAGGTGACCCTTTTCCTCTCGTAACTCGTGCTGGTTTGATTACTGTTTCGAGGCTGGTAGGCATGCTGCTGCGGTCGGTGCTGTTGTTGCTGATATTGCGGATATGGTTGCTGATTGTTACTATGTTGCTGATACTGTTGATTGTCTCTGAAAACAGGTGCTATATGAGCCACCTGGTGCTGGTTACTGGCGGGACGCACAGTCTTCCTCCTCACAGAGGGTCTTCTTGGTTTCTCATAGGAGATCACAACATGTGCCTCTCCATCTTTCTTTTTTGCAAACGCCCCATAACGTTTGGCAGAAGAGCCTTCTTTCTGGTTAACCGCCCTTCACGGACCCCTTCTTCTAGACGCATCCCCATAATCACCATCTCGGTGAAGTCAGAAGGAGCGCTAGCAATCATCTTCTCATAATAAAAAGAACTTAAAGTCTTCAAAAAGATCTTAGTCATGTCTTTCTCTTCTAGCGGAGGCACGATCTGTGTTGCCACCTCTCGCCACCTCTGGGCGTACTCCTTAAATGTTTCTTTATCCTTCTGCGACATGGCTCTCAATTGATCTCTATCGGGAGCCATATCCACGTTGTACTTGTACTGCTTGACGAAGGCTTCGCCGAGATCATTGAAGGATCGGATGTTCGTGCTGTCTAAACCCATGTACCAACGCAAAGCGGCACCGGACAGACTGTCCTGAAAGTAGTGGATGAGTAGTTGGTCATTATCGGTTTGAGTCGACATCTTCCTGGCATACATGACTAGGTGGCTGAGAGGACAAGTATTTCCTTTGTACTTTTCAAAATCAGGGACCTTGAATTTCACAGGGATCTTCACATTTGGAACCAAGCAGAGTTAGGCAGCAGACTTGCCGAAAAGATCCTTCCCTCTGAGAGTTTTCAATTCCTTGCTGTAAGACCCCAATTTTGTCCCTAAGATCCCTCATGGCATCATAACATTGCATTGCATAGCCTCAAGGATCATTGAGCATCTTGGCTCCCTTTCCCTTTCGGTAGGGATCTCTTGGGAGTGGTTTGAGACCACCAAGCATGCTTGAATTGTATATCATTGCTTTTCTTGTTTTATTTACTAACCAAAAGCACAAAAATATGTCATTAACATCTTTTGTTTGTAGCTTAAGCAATCACCAGGTCAAGAGCTTTAAGAAGTTCCTTTGTGCAAGAGATGAGGTATTTTCTTGGGATGAGGATCACATGATTATTATAAGGAGCTTACATGAGCTAGGGTTTCATTTTGAAGCAATTTCACCAAGTGGTAGAGGCTCAAGTTAATCAAAGGTCATTTGAGGAGCAAAAGTCAACTGTGCAGTCAACTAAGGGCTATGAGGTGGGGAAATGAGTTGAGACACCTCAATCATGTTCAAATAGGGTCTATTCATCATTCTAAACATCCATCTTGAAGATTCAAAGGTCATGGCAAAAGTTACTAAAAATGGAAAATGACCTATAATTCAAAGTTTCCAAATTTGGCAAGTTTTTGGTCCACTTTCAACTTGACTTGTCAATGTCAAAGAAGTTTCAAATGGATTTTTGTTGAACATGAAAGTTGTAGATCTCTGTCTCCCCTTTTCAAAAAGTCATAATTCATGTCCATATGATGATTGGTTGAGGAGTTATGGTCATTTGATCACAAGGTGTGCATGGAAATTCAAAATGGCATAACTTTTGATGCAATGCTTCAAATTGGTTCATTCTTTTTGCAAAATGCTTCTCATGTTCAAGGCATCTCAAAATGACCTCACTTGGCTCAATTGTGCAAAGGAACTATGGCCAAATGCTCATTATTTCACACATGTGCAAATCGAAGAAATTATTCACCATTCATTTTTGGCTTGAGATGCAAGCAAAATAACACTTCAAGCATGACCATTGGTTTCTTTTGAGTGAATTCCAAGCTTAACATGGGACTGTACACGTGCATTATGGCCATGCTAGCTTAATGTTCATTTTTGCAATTTGCTCCAATACTCACTAATCATGATTAACCAAAGGAAAATATGATTAGCATTGTGATTAGCATGGAGTATATAAACTGAAACCCTAATCATAACTGCATAACAGAACCATTTCAGATCAAAATTCAAGAAACTCTCCAAATTTTCTCTCTCTTCGAATTTGATTTTTCTTCACATAACTCTCAAAGATCTTTGCATATTCTTGTTCCTAGTACTTCACTGAGCAAGATTCATCCATTACTTGAAGCAATTCATCAAGATTTCGTGCAGTTCAAGAGCAATGTCATGTTGATGGAATTTGGAAATTGAAGTAGAATCAAGAGGTTTCAACCACTGCTTTTTGCTTAAAGCTTCATAGGAAGATCAAAGGAGAAGATCTGGAGCATATGAGCGCTTGAGAACACGTGTACGGCAACCTCCATTTCCAGGTGATGCAAATTTCATCCTCTCCTTTTGTTGTTTTTTGACCATAGATGTGTAGATCTTGATGTGTAGAGCACGAGTATGTGTTTAGAATTGAATTTGGTTGAGTATTGAGCATGTTATGTTGACTGTAAGTTTAGATCTCAGAAATGTTTGCCTTTGATTTGAACAATATAGGAAGAATTAGAATGAATTGATTTGATATTTGAATTCTATGTGAGAAGGCGGTTCGATTGGTACCGGACTTGCTAATTTCTGGAAAAAAATTATGCCCGAGTCGCCGGAGCTGTCCGGAGAAGACGACCGGAGCTGTAGCTCCGGCGTCTGCGTGTTAGGGTTTAGTCTGACTGTGTTTGCCATGTGTGATGTTGCGTGTATGTTTAATTGGCTGTGATTTGTTTGACCTGAGCCACACATGCGTTTGACTGATGATTGTGCATGCTGACTATTAAATGAAACAGTGCGTTTTGAATGTTTAAACCTGGACCGTTGATGCTAGTTGCGCGTCAGATCCAAGGGCGTGTGTTTTTCCTGGCTTTATTCAAATGTTTTAATTTCCCTCCATTTTCATTTGTTATTTCATTTATTTTGTTCATTTTGTTAAATTCATTAAAAATCCAAAAATAGTCCAAATTCATCCCAATTTTTTTCATGGTTTTGTATGGATGTCTATTATTTTTTAATGTTAATTTCATGAATTGTTGATATCTGGATTTTTATTTGTGAATTTTTGAATGAACATTGTGTTAATTTGACCTATTGTGTTCAATGCATTGTGAAATTCTCTATGTTGAGCCATTTGATCCAATTTTTTGCATGCTTGACATTCATACATAATGTGAAATTTTGGTCAATGGTTTGGAATTTTTCTCACATGTTATCATCATTTTTGACACATAGAGAATAATGTGACAATTTGTGTCACATTTTTGACATTGAATTGTTGCATTTTTGTTCACATAGCATTTGCATCTTTCTAGATTTGATATTTTGTATGCTGAACATTCATGACATAAGAAACTTGTACAAAAAATCTCAAAGCCATTGCATACATTTCTGATTTGATATGGATTTTCTAAGATGGAAGTTCATTTTGTGCATATTTTTGGTCCTTGCATTACATAAGCCATTTGAGGCATTTGATTTTTGATTTGATGCTGGTCCTTTGAGTACATTTTGTGGAGTGTTTGAATGTGTAATGTATAGAAGATTGAGTTCTGTTTTGGTCATTTGGTTAGGTTTTGGATTCATCTCTTATGCCTTTGTTTGTTGGTGTTTTGTTGTGTTGTTTAAATGCACATAAACTAACTTTGTCTTGTGTTTCAGGTTTGGATACTTAGCATTGGTAATTGGGTTTGTTCTCAACTTGTGAGATGCTTTGAGTTCTAATCTATGTTTGTTTTATAGGTTTTAATTGGTGTGGTGAACTCATGAGCTTATTTGAGTGCTAAGGCACTTATGCATTGAATTGTGTAACTATCAGAGGGTTTCACTGTTTGTTTTCTGGTTGCATAACTGAAGTACTAACTGTTTAGTCTTTGTACATGTACCTTAGTTGCTTGCTTGCTTTAGCTATTGCTTGAGCTTTGTATTGTGGTTGATACACCACTCAGGTAGTTATTTCTTACTTCATGTAGTCTGAAGTCCTGTCAACTTTTTGGCAGGCATTTTGCTGGCAAGTCCTCCTTCAGAGGCTCTGTTTGTGTTTGTTTAAAATTGTGCTCAAAGACCTCCAAGATGAGGCATGTGTTATTTGATAAGACCTCCAAGAGTTGAGGCAATTGACGGATAAAAGGGATTAGTAGCCAATCCCCTGTTATTCAGTGTGTCGTTCTTTATGCTCCCACTACGTGGTGATGCTTTTGAACATGTGCCCAAGATCTTTCTCCAATGTCTGTCAAGTGGAATAGGATCCCACTTTCTGGATCCCCACGCTTTCTTTGTCATGAGCTCACCCTGGCCAGGGTTAAGAGCATGAGGTCTCATCCTCATTACTATTTTGATCAGCTTCACCCTAACGTTCAATGTTAGTGGTTAAGAGCTACAGATTACCCATTACAGTTTGGCTTGTTTGTCGAGGTTGACATGACCCCTCTTGACTAAAGCCCACCCATTGTTTGAGCCTCTTGTATGGATATAGTGGGTGATGTTTGTTTACTTGTGAACTTTTGATGTGTGTGCTCTTGAACTAGGAGTTTTCATTTGAGCTTAATTGAGGATCATTGGCATGTGCATCTAAGTGGAAGATACAAGATACATTGAGGATCTCTTATGAGACTTGTTTGATTGCTTATACCTTGTGCTTGCTTATTCCAAAGGATGGGAGCTACTTGGATCATCAATATGATCTCAAGAGAGGAACTCCTAGTGTGGTTTCATTTCCTTATCCCTCATCTATTTGTTCTCTTTAGGACTTAACCTTTCTTCTTCATCTCTCCACCCTAACTCATGCCAAAACCCTTTTTGTGCAAACATTTGACTATTGTTTTCAACATTAGAAACCTAAGCCTTAGGCTTTTGATTTTCAAACTTCCTTTTCATAACACTCATTTTGAATTGAATCCTTAAGTCAACTTTGACCATTTTTGTATATACTTCTAATTGGTAAATATAACCCATTCAAATTTCTTTTGTGGTTCCAATGTCCACTTCTTAATCAAATTTTTTCATAACCTTCAGCTATTAGGTTTGAGTTATCTTTGTGGTAGTTGTAATACTCACCTTTGTCCTTAGTGATGGACAATGAGCCTTCCATGCTTATTATAGGGTTAACCCCTCACTAGCATGTTGAAGTTATCCTCACATGGTGGACTTGTGGTTTTAGGTTGAGTTTTCTCCCTTTGATAACAAAAGACCTTAAGGCTTTTGGATCAATCAATCCACTCATTTGTTTTTGAGATTTTTACCCCGAACTATGAGGTTTTGATCCTAATATTTTTATAAGAGGGTACGTAGGCAATGGGTTTATCCATCCAAACACAAAATGTAAATACTTGTACATTCTCTTCTCATCTCTTCAATCATGTTTGCACAAATAAAATTTCACAAAAAACAACAATCTTTGCAACAAATGTGAAAAGGGCTCCCTAGGAGTACCTAGGATGTTTTTGGTGCCTAACACCTTCCCATTGCATAACCAACCCCCTTAACCAGATCTTTGTTTCTTTTACTAGTTTTTGTTAAAACTTTTAGGTTTTTGTTCGCTTTCTAACCATTCCTTTGGATAAATAGAACTGCGGTGGCGACTCGACTTTGTATGATTTACCTTGGATTTAGTCAATATCTTCAATGGTAACGAATACCCCGCTACACTTGCGAAGCTCAAGAAATTGATCGTTCATAGCATCCATCTTTTCATAAACATCTGGACCCTCAGACGACTCAGAATGATAGATGGTGTCGTCTACCCTGGGCAAAATATGCACGACAGGAGGAGGAACGGCAAGGACCGGGCTAGATGCCGGCAGAGAAGCAAAGGTAGGAACATGACCCTCAGACATGAAATTGGGAGGCATCCCCCACGGGAACCCGATTGGCATGGCTGTTGGAACAAAGTGTGCAATGGCAGCGGGCACAGTAGAGGAGACAATCTCAGAGATAACTGTCCTCTGGGGAGGAGTTGAAGGTGTCGGAGAAGACTGGCTCTTGGCAGCCATGAATGACTCCATTAGGGCAGTCAATCTGGCCACTTCCTCTTTCAGCTCACAGTTTTCTTGCTCTAAGTGATCCATCAATATTGAAATGTTGGCTCTAGTGTAGTACCGGTGAGTCAGCTTGTCTTCAAAATAAATGAAGGACACGGAGTTAGACCCCAGGGCAAGGGACCGGAAACGAAACCTGCTTATGCATATGATGCATGAAATGTTGGTGCATATGATTTGTTTTTTATTTCAAAGGAACTTTAGAGTTTTATTTGCAAAATTCGGGAAATATTAAGCATTTTATCACATATGGAAATATCTCATCAAATAATATCAGGGAAAAGAAGTGCAGCATAGTCAATCATATACAAGAGAAAAGGGAAATAATCGTCCTATGGATCCCTAGAAACAATCATCTAAAGCTCGGGACACAGGAAGATAAGATGCGTGAAGCCTCTTCACCTCCCTCTCGTAGGCTGCCTCCATATCGGCCTTCTCTTTGGAGAGTCGATCATACCTCCTCTTCCAGAACTTAGAAGACTGAGGAAGTAGAGAAGTCCATACATCATCAGGGTCATCAATAACCTGATGCTCAACAAACTCAATCAACGCATCCTTCTCCTTAATCTGCTGAAGCAACTCTTCACGTTCACGGATCCAGGTATGTGAACGGTCTTCGTCTCTCGACTCCTCTAATCCTTGATTAGGGAGGGTTGAAGGACCAACCATAATCATAGGTGTAGGTCTCGGATACTCTTAAGGCATGAGGTACTCAGACGCCCTCTTCCTAACCTAAACAGTGTAGGGCTCTAAAGCGATGCAATTCTTAGGACCCAACTCTTTCCTTCCTTTCCTATGAATCTTGCGCCAAGCGCGGACCATCCTAGCTTTCAAGCCTTGGGGATCTTTACCATCCTGAAAGAATACACCCTCTAACAAAATGTTATTGGGTTTATCCTTTAAGGGGAACCCAAGCTGCCGACGTGCCAAAACAGGATTGTAGTTAATCCCACCACATGTACCAAGAAGAGGTACATTGGAGAATTCGCCACAAGAGTCAATAATCTGCACACCATCATACACACGGTTATACCAAGAGATATCATCATTAGTGAGAGACATGAGTCTCGTGGACCACCGTAGACATTCCTTGTTCTCCTTGAAAGCGACCGTCTGAGGTAAGTGAGAAATAAACCACTTATACAACAGAGGCAAACAACACACAATGGCGCCACCGCCCTTTGCATTCCTTATACGCAAAGAGAAGTAGGTATCGTCCAACAGAGTCGGAACGAGATTAAGAGTGGAAAAGATCCTAATAGCGTTCACATCCACACACTTGTCGATGTTGGGGAACAATACCAATCCATAGATGAGAAGTACAAATATGGCTTCAAAGGCATCCTTACTCATGGCCTTCCCATATATAGTAGCTTGAGCAATGAGGAACTCAGAAGGGAGACCTTGAATTCCTCCTTTGGTAGTCATATGAGCACCAACCAGAGATTCATCTATGTGTAACATGTCATCTATCTCTTGAGAAGTAGGAATACTCTCCAAGCCGCTGAACGGCAACTGGTCTAGAATAGGTATACCCACAAGGTAAGCATACTCCTCAAGGGTAGGCAAAAGCTGAAAATCCGGAAACGTGAAGCAACGGTACAAGGGATCATAAAACTGCACCAAACACTCACCAATCCTTCATCCACCTGAGTGGTCAGAAGAGGAAGAAGCTTTCCAAAACGAGCCTTGAAACCCAAGGGATCTAGTACATAGGATGTCCGATTCCCTAACTCTTTCAAATCTGGTTGCCTGAAGCTGTACTTCTTTGTATTCCTTCTTTGTCTTTCCATGTCTGAAAATTTTGCAAATAGACCCCTTAAGTTCCTTGAAAATTTTCTTATTATTTTGATGATATGAATGCAAATGGGTGCATGAATGCATGAACGCAACAATCACACTCAAGGATCAAGCAAAGCACACCACACAAAGGTCATGGGATGGATCATGTTATCCTTAATATCAACCATCCATTTTGGTGGATTATGGTTTACACCTTATCAACACCCAAGTTCCATTGATATTAAGGATACCTGAACGAATCAACCATGAATCAAGGGTTTGTTGTAAGTCACAAGCATGGAGTTAGGTTAAGAACCACCCAAAGGGAGTGTACTAAGGTTTAAACCTGCCAAACATGTTCTACAAAAGGTTCCCATAGTCATCATCCTATCTTTTGGATATTATCGGAGAAACGACTACTCGTATTCCAAAAATATTCTAAAGAGAGACTCTTATGAGTGTAGTATCGCGTAACAATCGTATCAAATCTTACACTTGAACGACTTTCGCACTACATCCTACGAATAGGCCAAGATGGGCTTGGTAAACTAAGGTCTTTGGCTTCTAAGGTCTATATTGGAAAAGTAATGTCTAACCACAACTACTCGTGTGACATTATTGATCCCAACATGACCTCCACCAAGTGAATGGGCTTGCAAGTCAACTTTCTAAGGAATAACTCCACACAAGTCGACAGGACTATGCCATTCTCCTATCCTAAGTGCACTCGAGTTCGGGTATAGAACTCATCTCACAAAGATCACCAAGCATACAAGGAATTAATATCAAGCAATTCAATCATTACATACAATACAGTAATCCCAAATTGCACAAAAATATGTCACAAAAAAAAATATACAATACAACAACAAATATGAAAAGTAGGCAAAACCCACTATATTTATCCCCAGCAGAGTCGCCACTTTTCTGTAGCGGGGTATTCGTTACCATTAGAGATATTGACTAAATCCAAGGTAAATCATACAAGTCGAGTCGCCACCGCACTTCTATTTATCCAAAGGAATGGTTAGAAAGCGAACAAAAACCTAAAAGTTTTATCGAATAAAAAACTAGTAAAAATGTCAGAGATCTGGGTAAGGGGGTTTATTATGCAATGGGAAGGTATTAGGCACCCAAAGCATCCTAGGTACTTCTAGGGAGCCCTTTTCACATTTGTTGCAAAGGTTGTTGTTTTTTTTTTGAAAATTTATTTGTGCAAACATGATTGAAGGGATGAGAAAAGCGTGGATGTTTATCTAACGTACTACTTACTAAAAGAAGGGTCAAAAGAAAATGACTCGCACGGACGTCGCATCCACTGCATACGTATCTCATCTGAATCTGAGAATTAGAGTCTTCGTAGCTCGGCTGCCTAAGGGTTAAAGAGGAGTGTGCTCGCTAAGACATCGCGTCTTATGCTTACGTATCTCATCTGGGATGAAAATCAGAGCAAAACGTAGTTCGACCACCTATGGGGTAAGGGTTGTGTTTTGGGGTGAACGACGTTACTACGCAATCTACCGAATGCTCGACCTTTGGAGACTTACTCGCCTGTAGTAGAAGGAGATAACGTGTTCTTAGGAGAAGAAAAATCAATGAGAGTTTGGGGGGTTTAGGGATGCTCATGCAAAAGGGCAGTCCTAGATGAAGGAACCGCGCTACCTTAAATGACATGCCACGAGAGGCTATACGAAACCTAAGAAAAGCGGTAAAATGCGGGAAAAGTAAAGGGATCGAGAGATCTACCATACGGATAAAAATCCGAAGTAACAACAATTAAAGAGATAAGAAACCCAGAGATCTCTCAAGCTAGCACCATCAAAGAAAGTGAGTCAGTACAGGTAATCGGAATAAACCTCCAGGTGGTATCCCACAAATAAAGTGGAACACCTGGCAAGCCATCTCTGCAAGAGTCATATGAGCCCTCACAAAACAAAACTCAATAAACAGGTTAGAGTAATATGACGGAATTAGGAGAAAACAATGCCATAACAAACACAAAACAGGTTAGAGCAAACAAGATAGGGTAATCAAGAGTTGCCCCCAAATCAAAATGTAACCACATGAATCATGCCATTAAAATTCACAAAAAGCTCACAAAAAGCAACCAAGGGTATGAGCCCTAAACCTCTTGTCAAACACATGCATCAAAAGGGTATCAAATTCACCCATAATACCTCATACATTCAGAGCACTCAAATTAAAAGCATAAAGTAATGGGAATAAGGCAAACCTGACTGGAGAGATCGAATGAAATTGAATTGCCCGGTTGGGTTTGCAAAGCAATCTGAGGGTTTATATGAGAGGGAATTGGTTCTTTGCCGATGAGTTCCCTTCAGTCTCTGGAGGTTGCTCTGAACTCTGTTAGCTCTTCTCTCACTATCTTTTTCCCTGCCAGGGTAATAGGAATAGTCTTTCCTTTTGTTTCACTGAAACTATGAATTTATAACCTGATTTTTGTGGACCTGTGGCCTCAAATGAGAGAGGCCCGAGTCCAAAATTTTTCTGTTACATTTTATTTATTTATTTATTTATTTATTTATTTATTATTATTATTATTATTATTTTCGTTTTTTTTAAACACGTGGGCTTCGCCTAGCGAGCATGACAGTTCAAGAAATTCCTCTGAGCGTAGGTGATTCTGGTGGCTTTTCTTGGGACTCGCTAGGCGACTCATTCTGCTCGCCTAGCGAGCATGACAGTTCATGAACGAACTTTTGCTCCTTCAAGATTAACGTTTTGACTGACGAATAGACCCTATTTGAACCTGTTGGAAGTATCTCAAGTCATTCCCTTGTGTTGACTGATCATCTAAATAGAACCCACAAAGTGTCTTGGATGATACTCAAGCTTCAAACAAAATATGTTAGTGACACATTTTTGTGCTTTTGGTTAGTAAACAAAAGTAAGAGAAACAATGATGTATAATTCAAGCATGCTTGGTGATCTCAAACAAATCACAAGGAGTCCCACCCGAAGGCAAACGGAACCAAGATGCTAAAGATCCTTGAGGCAATACAAATGCAATGTTATGATGCCATGAGGGGTCTTAGGGTCAAAATTGGGGTCTTACAACTATGTCCCATTCTTGATCAGCCTCACCAAAGTCAAAGGGACTGAGCAAGCCAATCACTTTTATCCGACAGCAAGGGATGAGATGCTTGAAGATATAATAGCAGTAGCAGAATTTAAATCAATAGGACTTTTTGTCATAGCTGTTTTTCTTTGCTTTCTTGATTATTTCCTCTAACTAGGATTTCTGTCTCCTTGTATTAAAATTGCCTGTTTATAGGCCCTCTTTCAGAATCAATACAATTTTATTTCCAAAAAGATACTTTTGTATTACTTTCTCCGTTTTGTCTGCATAAACGTCCATTGATTTAATTCGAATTAATATATGCATGTGAATATGATTGATGTTTACCGAAAATTGTAGCGGGGTATTCGTTACCATTGGAGATATTGACTAAATCCAAGGTAAATCATACAAAGTCGAGTCGCCACCGCACTTCTATTTATCCAAAGGAATGGTTAGAAAGCGAACAAAAACCTAAAAGTTTTACAAACAAAACTAGTAAAAGAAACAGAGATCTGGGTAAGGGGGTTGGTTATGCAATGGGAAGGTGTTAGGCACCCAAAACATCCTAGGTACTCCTAGGGAGCCCTTTTCACACTTGTTGCAAAGGTTATTGTTTTATGAAAATTTTATTTGTGCAAACATGATTGAAGAGATGAGAAGAGAATGTACAAGTTATTTACATTTTGTGTTTGGATGGATAAACCCATTGCCCACGTACCCTCTTATAAAAAGATTAGGATCAAAACCTCGTAGTTCGGGGTAAAAAATCTCAAAACAAATTGGTGAATTGATTGGTCCAAAAGCCTTAAGGTCTTTTGTTATCAAAGGGAGAAAACTCAACCTAAAACCACAAGTCCACCATGTGAGGATAGCTTCAACATGCTAGTGAGGGGTTAACCCTATAATAAGCATGGAAGGCTCATTGTCCATCACTAAGGACAAATGTGAGTATTACATCTACCACAAAGATAACTCAAACCTAATAGCTAAAGGTTATGAAAATTTTTGATTAAGAAGTGGACATTGGAACCACAAAAGAAATTTGAATGGGTTATATTTACTAATTAGAAGTATATACAAAAATGGTCAAAGTTGACTTAAGGATTCAATTCAAAGTAAGTATTATGAAAAGAAAGTTTGAAAATCAAAAGCATAAGGCTTAGGTTTCTAATGTTGAAAACAACGGTCAAATGTTTGCACAAAAAGTTTTGGCTTGGGTTAGGATGGAGGGATGAAGAAGAAGGGTTAAGTCCTGAGGAAACAAAAAGATGAGGGATAAGGAAATGAAACCACACTAGGAGTTCCTATCTTGAGATCATATTGATGATCCAAGTGGCTCCCATCCTTTAGAATAAGCAAGCACAAAGCATAAGCAATCAAACAAGTCTCATAAGAGATCCTCAATGTATCTTGTATCTTCCACTTGGATAAACATGGTAATGATCCTTCAATTAAGCTCAAATGGAAACTCCTAGTTCAAGAGCACACACATCAAAAGTTCCACAAGTAAACAAACATCACACACTATATCCATACAAGAGGCTCAAACAATGGGGTGGGCTTTAGTCAAGAGGGGTCATGTCAACCTCGACAAACAAGCCAAATTGTAATGGGTAATTTGTAGCTCTTAACCACTAACATTGAACGTTAGGGTGAAACTGATTAAAATGGTAATGAGGATGAGACCTCATGCTCTTAACCCTGGCCAGGGTGAGCTCATCACAAAGAAGGTGTGGGGATCCAAAAAGTGAGATCCTATTCCACTTGACAGACACTGGACAAAGATCTGGGGCACATGTTCAGAAGCATCAGCACGTAGTGCGAACATAAAGAACGACACACTAAATAACGGGGGATTGGCTACTAATCCCTTTTATCCGTCAATTGCCTCTACTCTTGGAGGTCTTATCAAATAACAAATGCCTCATCTTGGAGGTCTTTGAGCACAATTTTAAACAAAACACAAACAGAGCCTCTGAAGGAGGACTTGCCAGCAAAAAGTCTGCCAAAAAGGTGACAGGACTTCAGACTACATGAAGTAAGAAAACAACTACCTGAGTGGTGTATCAACCACAATCCAAAGCTCAAGCAAGAGATCAAATAAGCAAGCAACTAAGGTACCTGTACAAAGACTAAACAGTTAGTACTTCAGTTATACAACCAGAAAACAAACAGTGAAACCCTCTGATAGTTACACAATTCAATGCATAAGTGCCTTGGCACTCAAATGAGCTCATAAGTTAACCACATCAATTAAAACCCTACAAAACAAACATAGGTCAGAACTCAATGCATTTTGTATTACACAATATCATCGATGAGTATCCACACCTGAAACCAGTGACAGAGTTAGTTTATGTTCATCCAATCAACACAACAAAACATCAACAAACAATGTCATAAGAGATGAATTAAAAACCTAACCAAATGATCAAAACAGAATCCAATCTTTTACACATCACACATTCAAACACTCCACAAAATGTCCTCAAAAGGACCAGCATCAAATCCATAATCAAATGCCTCAAATGGCTTATGCCATGCAATGACCAAAAATATGCACAAAATGAACTTCCAAGATAGAAAATTCATACCAAATCAGAAATGCATGCAATGACTTTGAGATTTTTTGTACAAGTTCCTCATGTCATGAACAATCAATATGTAAAAGATCAAATCCAGAATGGTTCAAATGATATATGAACAAAAATGCAACAATTCAATGTCAAAAATGTGACACAAATTGTCACATTATTCTCTATGTGTCAAAAATGATGATAAATTATGAGAAAAATTCCAAACCAGTGACCAAAAATTCACATCATGTATGAATATTAAGCATGCAAAAAATGGGATCAAATGGCTCAAAGTCGGGGATTTCACAATGCATTGAACATAATAGGTCAAATTGGCACCACATGGATTCAAAAATTCACATATAAAAATCCAGACATCAACAATTCATGAATTTAGCACCATAAAAAAGTAGACATCCATACAAAACCATGAAAAAAAATTGGGACTCATTTGGATCATTTTTTCATTTTTAATGATTTAAACAAAATAGGCAAAATAATTGAAATATGAAATGAAATTGGAGGGAAATAAAACATTTGAATTAAATCCAGAAAATCCACAGCCACACGATTTTGGCGCGCACCTAAATCAAAGGTCCACATTCAAACGCATGAAACGTTGCGTTTCATTTATGACTCAGCGTGCACAGTAAGCAGTCAAGCACACGCGTGGCCTGGTCAAAGCAATCTCAACCAATCGTTCATCCAAGCATGCAGCCACATGGAACACACGTAAGCAAAGCCCTAACATGTTACAGACGCCAGAGCTACAGCTCCGGTCGTCTTCTCCAGCGAGACGCGCGGTGGCGCCGCTGTGAGAATTTTCAGAATTCCACAAGACTTATACCATTCGAATCCTCTTTCAATGCTGAATCCAAATATGATCTTGATTCATCCTAAATCTACCTAGGTTTTGCAGATCGAAGGCAAGAAGATTTGAGATCCAAACTTTCAGTTAACCTAACTACCTCAATTCTCAACCATATTCAATTCTAAACATATGTACATGCTCTACTCAACAAGATCTATCATTCTATGATCAAAAAACAGCAAAAGGAGAGATCGAAAATTGCATCACCTTGGAATGAAGCTTTCTGAAATTGTGTCCTCTCAAGCTCTACAGCTCCAGATCTTCTCCTCTACACTTCCTATGAAGCTTTAAGCAAGAAGCAAAGGTTGAAACCACTTGAATTCACCTCAATTTCAAAAATCCATCGCCATGTTCATGCTCTTGATCTGCTCAAATTCTTGATGAATTGCAACGAATGAATGATGAATCTTGCTCAGTGAAGCACCAGGAACAAGAATATGCAAAGATCTTTGAGAGTTATGTGGAGAAAAATCAAATTCGAAGAGAGAGAAATTTTGGAGAGTTTCTTGATTTTGATCTGAAATGGTTCTGTTATGCAGTTATGATTAGGGTTTCAGTATTTATATCACATGCTAATGACAATGCTAATCATGTTTTCCAATGGTTAATCATGATTAGTGAGTATTGGAGCAATTTGCAAAAATGAAAAATGAGCTCTCCTTGCCATAATACACATGCACAGTCCCATGTTAAGCTTCCAATTCACTCAAAATTATCCAATGGTCATGCTTTGAAGAGTAATTTGCTTGCACCTTAAGCCAAAAATGAATAATGAAGTATTGCTTCAATTTGCACATGTGTGAACTAGTGAACTCTTGGTCATGATTCCTTTGCACAATTGAGCCAAATGATGTCAATTTGAGATGTCTTGAACATGAGAAGCATTTTGCAAAAAGAATGAACCAAATTGGAGCATTGTATCAAAAGTTATGCCATTTTGAATTTCCATGCACACCTTGTGATCAAATGACCATAACTTCTCAACCATTCATCATATGGACATGAATTAGGACTTTTTGAAAAGGGGAGACAAAGATCTACAACTTTTATGTTCACCAAAAATCTATTTGAAACTTATTTGATATTGAAAAGTCAAGTTTAAGGTGGACCAAAAACTTGCCAAATTTGGAAACTTTGAATTATAGGTCATTTTCTATTTTTAGTAACTTTTGCCATGACCTTTGGATCTTCAATATGGATGTTTAGAATGATGAAAAGACCCCATTTGAACATGATTGAGGTGTCTCAACTCATTTCCCCACCTCATAGCCCTCAGTTGACTGCACAATTGACTTTTGGTCCTCAGATGACCTTTGATTAACTTGAGCCTCTACCACTTGGTGAACTTGCTTCCAAATGAAACCCTAGCTCATGTAAGCTCCTTATAATAATCATGTGATCCTCATTCCAAGAAAATACCTCATCTCTTGCACAAAGGATCTTCTTGAAGCTCTTGACCTGGTGATTGCTTAAGCTACAACAAAAATGTTAATGACACATTTTTGTGCTTTTGGTTAGTGAATAAAACAAGAAAAGCAATGATATACAATTCAAGCATGCTTGGTGATCTCAAACCACTCACAAGAGATCCCTACCCAAAGGGAAAGGGAGCCAAGATGCTCAAATGATCCTTGAGGCTATGCAATGCAATGCTATGGTGCCATGAGGGATCTCTGGGACAAAATTGGGGTCTTACAGATGATCCTTAAGGTTATTCTAGCCGGAGAAGTGAAGGTTAAAATCTTCGTCTCGACGAGGTAATATGGGCTTAAATAATAACAAAGAGACAAATTTTGGTCCCTAAGAGACCTCATGATGCAAATGTATGTATGCAAAACAAACAAACTCTGTGGGGATATGTGTCCACAAAGAAGAAAAGATTAAGAGGAAATTAACGACCCTCATGAATAATTCATTCTATGGGGCAGAGACTCTACTGGGGAGTAAAGGACTGAAACCGCGTGAGCAGGTCACGACTCAAAGCTGGGGAAAAGAGTCTCCAAAGGGAATAAATCAAATGGAAAGACTCGAGCTGACTCAAAGATGCATGTGTTGGGGAATATGCCAACACAACAAAAGGCGATCCACATCAGATACCTCGCTGGGGATGTCTAAAATAACTCTCTCGGGGAAGCAGCGGGATGAGGTGTTACCGGTGGGGTAACAAGCTCAATGAGACATGTGATCTGATCACCGGTATAAGGGTGAGAGAACAACAAGCTCGGGAAAAATGAATATCTAAGACCGGTATAAGGGTGAGAGATATCAATCAACCAAATCATCTGAGGAAGACCTAAAAGGTATATCTCAACTCAGGATAATCTGACTCCACAGGGGACAAAAGTCATAATAGGGAGCAGAAGGAAGGAGCACCAGGGATACCGGTTACTGGGCATATAATAGGTGACCAACCAAAGCATGAATTGGGTGATATTCCCAAGACACTCATCATCCAAAAAGAGGGCAGACCGCGAACTCGATTATGGGATGGACATTCGATCCCAAAACAGGGATACGAATCTTACTCGACTGGGGAAGAACAAAAGGCTTCGACCAAAGAGTGCATGAGATATATTATCTATTACCGTCGGAACGTAGATAATATACTCGCATGGAAGATTATCCACAACCGGTTACTGGGTTAATAAAGGATAAATCGACCGACAGAGAAAGGCATCGGGATACAAAAACTAGGCATATAATGATGACCAAACAAGGCGTGAATTGGGGAATATTCCCAAAACACTCATCATCCAAAAAAGAGGGCAAAAAGCAAACTCTATTGAGGGATGGATATTCGATTCCAAAAATAGGGATACGAATCTTACTCGAATGGGGAAGAACAAAAGGCTTCGACCAAAGAGTGCATGAGATATATTATCTATTACCGTCGGAACGTAGATAATATACTCGCATGGAAGATTATCCACAACCGGTTACTGGGTTAATAAAGGATAAATCGACCGACAGAGAAAGGCATCGGGATACCAAAACTAGGTATATAATGATGACCAATCAAGGGGAGCAACAAACATCACCGGCAAACGGTAAATGAAAGAGGACCCGCTGGGGATAAAATTGCTTAATTAGAGCAATTATCCAAAAGAAGGATGGAATATCAATACCGAATATTGGATAATGATAACTGTAAGACCCCAATTTTGTCCCTAAGATCCCTCATGGCATCATATCATATCATTCATTGCCTCAAGGATCATTGTGCACTTTGCCTCCTTCCTTGTGGGTGGGTTATCTTTTTGAGAGTGATTTCTTGATCACCAAGCATGTTTTGCATTTGTATATCATTGCATTTCTTTTTATCACTAACCAAAAGTACAAAAATATGTCATCTAACCTTTATCTTGCAGATGAAGCTATCAACAGTCAAGACAGTCAAAGGCATTCATTAAGCCATAGATGGTGGCCATTCTTGAGAATTTGGACCCCACAATCATTCACAAGAGCTTATATGAGCTATGATATCATTTTGAATCAAAAATCCCAAGTGGTAGAGGCTTGAATTTCATCTGAACATGGCCAGGTCAACTGAAGACCTAGAAAGTCAACTGCCAAGTCAACTGTGGATTTGGAGGTGGGAAGTGATTAGAAATACTTCATTCATGTTCAAACAAGTCTCATTTGACATTTCAAACATCAACATTGAAGAAAATAAAGTCAGGTCAAGACTTTCCAAAAATAGAAAGTGGCCTATAATTCAAATTTGCCAAAAATGGAAAGGTTTTAACCTAACTTCAACTTCAAATTACATCATCAAGAATGCTTCAAATGAAATTTTGTTGAACATGGAAGTTGTAGATCTTTCTCTCCCATTTCCAAAACGTCCAAGATCATCAATTTCTCATGTGTGGTTAAGGAGATATGATCAAATCATGGCAAAGTGTACATTGAAGATTCAAATGGGCATAACTTCTCAACCAAAGCTCCAAATTGGATGGTTCTTTTTGCTACATTCTTATTTTGACCTATAGATTCCAAATCATGCATTGCATTTCATCAATTATCATCATATGAACATTTTGAAATTCACTTGATTTTTGGAGGGAAAAATTAAAGTTTAAAATTGGTGCATTATTTGAACATTCCACCATTGCATTTAGCTCCAAAATGATTTTTTGAGTGAAAACAAACACAAACCCGTGCACTGTTCACCATGCATTTTCATGCATAGGGTGAAAATCCCAATTTGCATTTACACTCCATTTTGCTAATTCCACTTACCATTGGCTAAGCATGATTAGAAGGGTGATTAGCATAGCATATATAAATGAAACCCTAACTGTTTCAGCATTAACAACAATCACTTTTTCAGATCTAGATCCAATTCTTGAAATTTTTTCTCTCAAATTTTCTTCAAATTTCTTCAAACCAAATCACAATCCATTACTTGATTCATCATCTGGAAGCATCTTTGAGCAAGTTTGAAGGAAGAACCAAGAGAATCCGTGCCTGTTTGTTCATGCTTGAAGCTTTGAAGCAACAATGGTGAATCCAAATTCTGGAGGATTCATGCACAATTGAACATCAAGCTCTCATCCAATCAACTTCACAAGCTTCATAGAGGAACTGTTGAGCCATTACACAGCTTGAATCCATCTAAATCCAGTTCTGCACTTCAAGAGGTTACAAAATCGATCTCTTTAAATCTTAAAATTATTATGCTATTGTTGTAG
This sequence comes from Lathyrus oleraceus, assembly GCF_024323335.1. NCBI lineage: Eukaryota > Viridiplantae > Streptophyta > Magnoliopsida > Fabales > Fabaceae > Lathyrus > Lathyrus oleraceus. The sequence goes on from NC_066585.1 coordinate 93,880,256, forward strand.
ATCTTGTGATGCTGGTTGCTCTGAGCTTTAGATCATGAAATTCCATGCAATATTCACTGAGTTAGGTTGATTTAAAGTTCCATGCATGAGATTAGTTTTGCTCGATTTGATCTTAACATGATGATTTAGGCTTAGTTGTTAATTGATTTGTGCTCTACATGAGATATGCAACATGATGATGTCTTTAATTTTGAATTCTAGGATTTTTATTCTTGATGATTGATGAATATGCTGTTGTTCATGAGCTTCACGTTGAAGAAGATGATACAGTCCTTTGGCCACGGTTTTGATTCATTATGCCACGCTTTTCTGTGCATTGCATGTGTTAGCTAGGGTTTCAATGCTATTGGTCCATCTCACTGCCACATTCTGCTTGTTTGGCTTGTTGATTCGTCCACATGCGTTTGACCTTCCACAATCACCTTTGACCGTGCCACCTGGGATTAATGAAACGCATCGTTTCAATCCCTGGCGCGCTAAACATTTGAATTGGCTCCGAGTTCGATCCTCAGCCATTCCATTTTTTTAAATGCTTCACATGATTTTCCTTTTCCCTCCATGTTTCCATGTACATGCTTCTCATCATTTTTTAATTTTTCATCATCTTATAAAATTCATATATAATTGAAAATTGATCCAAAAATTATGAGGTTTTTTGCATTGCATTCCTTATTCTGTCTATTATTTTTTGATCATTTTTCCATAAATTGTGCTTGGCTGGATTTCATTTTGTGCTAGAGTATGTGAACATGTATGCATTTTGTACCTTGCCTTGCTATATCATTTGTGAAATGCTGGTCTTTGATCCAATGAATCTGAAAACTTGCATGATGAAACTAGACATGTTGCTTGACATTTTGGTGTTGATTTGGTATTTTTACCATTTATCATTTCTGTTTTATGATCATGGTAAGTTGGTGTGACAATTTGTGTCACACCTTTGCTTGTTCAACTTATGTGATGAATTTTCCATGCCAAATGATCTCCAATTGTCCTGATTTTTTGTGTGATGCATATTATGGATGTTGTGAATGAACATGAATTTTCTTGGAATTATTTGAATCATTTCTAATTTAATTGAGATTTTTCATTCTGGTTGGTCACATTTGAGCTTTAAAATTGTCTTGAACTTCAATTGATCATGAAATGCTTTTGGTATATGATATTGATGTGGGACCTTTTGGATTGTTTTAAGATGTGTTTGAAGTTGATTCATGTTAATTTTCAGCTTCTGTTTTAAATTTTTTCTCCATCTTTGACCCTAGGCTTTGACCTAGTGGTTTGCCTCTCATGTTTGAGCTTTGATTTCAGGTTGAACATCCAAGTTACATGGTTAATGATGCTCCATCACTTGAGCATTGATGTTTACCTTTGATTGCTAAACTTTGTGTGTTTTGTAGGTTGAGTTAACTCATTTGAGTTTGACCTTTGGCTTGCACATTGTGAACCTTGTCTGTTTGTCTGATATCAACTGTTGGTTGTTTGTCTGTATAGTTGTACTGATTTGTTTGATGTTTCCACAGGTACATAAGTTGCTTAAGTTCACTTTGAACTTGCTTTTGCTTGGTTGCTTAACCACTTAGGTATAACCTCTCCTCTTCATGTAGTCTGGAAGACATGTCCTGTTATGGGGGCAGGCACCTGTCTGAAGTCCTCCTTAAGAGGCAATGCTTGTGATTGTTTACTCTTTGTGCCAAGCAGGAAAAGTCCTCTTATGAGGCAATTGGAAGATAAAAGAGATGTGTAATCCATCTCCTGCTATTCAGTGTGTCATCCACTTTGCTCACATAACATGTTGATGCATTGTGGATATTAACCCAAGATCTTATAGAGTCATTCATCTGTGGAGAAGAGTTCCAACTTTCTGAACTCCCACACATTCTATTATTCAAAGCTCTCCCAGACCAGGGATAAGAGCTATAAGGCACACCCCTCATCTCCATTTCATCCGCTTCACCCTAACCCTCAATGTTAGGGTTAAGAGCACAAATTACCCCATTCCAGTTGACTGTAAAGTCTAACCTTGCTTGAGCCTAATTGCTTGTATATAGTGTATGCTAATTGACTTGTTTGCCTGATTACTTGATTCATCTGTGCATATCTGCTTATGTGTGCCTTTGTGCATTTATCATCATTAATTGAACACCATTGCATGATCTTTGTTCATATCTTTGTGACATCTTTGTTTGTCCATTGAGGATTCAATTGTAAGTCCATTTATTGGCCATTGTCTCCTATGATCTGGAAGGAGTTGGGACTAAGACCATTTATTGGCATCCTTTCCTTGGAGTCGAATGTAAGACCATTTATTGGCAACTTGTTTCCACTTGTTTTTGCATTTTTTGTTTTGCTTGTTGTATGTGAGGAGTCAATTGTAAGTCCATTTATTGGCAGTTGTTTCCTATGATCATTCTTTGGAGATTAGTATAAGTCCATTGATTGGCCTCTAGTATCCATGTTTTGCTTGCTCTGTGAGATTAGTGTAAGTCCATTGATTGGCATCTGGTATCATTGTTTTGTTTTAGGAGACTAGTATAAGTCCATTGATTGGCCTCTGGTATCCCTGTTTTGTCTGCTTTGTGAGATTGGAATAAGTCCATTGATTGGCATCCGGTATCCATTTGCTTCGTTCATTTGTTATTTGCATTGTTGCTTATTCCAAAGGAATCACTTGGATCATCTTCATATGATCTCAAGAGGTGAACATTTAAGAAGTTTTACATTCCCTCACCTTTCATCCTTTTGTTTCTTTAAACCTCCATCTTTGCATGTTAACTCAAACCTGAAAAAACTATTGTGCAAACATTTTCATTTCTTTTTTAAATTAGAAACCTAGGCTTTGGGCCTTTGATTTTTCAAACTTCATTTTCATAATACTTCTTTGAATTGAATTCTAATCATACTTTGACCATCTTTTTGTGAATAAATTCTAATTGGTTAATCCAACTCATTCAATTGTTTTGTGGCTTTGTCCATTCTTGATAAGTTTTCATACATTAGCCATAGGTTTGATTTATCCTAGTTGGTTGATATTAATCTCACCTTCTTGTCCTTAGTGATTGAATTGTAAGACTTCCTTGCTTATTATAGGGTTAACCCCTCACTAGCAAGTTGAAGCTTTTCTCACGTGGTGGACTTGTTGTTTGTATAAGGTTGAGTTTTCTCCCGTGGATAACGAAAGACCTTAGGGCTTTTGTTTAAAATGAACCCACTCATATTTTGGAAATCTTTTAGCCGAACTACGGCGTTTTGATCCTTACCTTCCATGGAAAGGTACGTAGGCAACGGGTTCATCCGTTCAAACACAAAAATAATAACTTGTATATTCTTTTCTCATCCCTTCAATCCATGTTTGCACAATAAATATTTCATAAACAAATAACATTTCGTACAACAAGTGTGAAAAGAGGTTCCCTAGGAGTACCTAGGATGCATTGGGTGCCTAACACCTTCCCTTTGCATAATTTACCCCTTACCCCGATCTCTGATCTTTTCATTAGTTTTCTATGTGTAAAACTTCTTAGGCTTTTGTTCGCTTTTTAGCCATTCCTTTGGATAAATAAAAGTGCGGTGGCGACTCTATCTTTGTATGCTTTGCTTTTGGTTTAAGTAATAAATCATAAAGTGACGAATACACCGCTACAGAAAAGTGGCGACTCTGCTGGGGAATGAATTCCTTGGTGGTATTGCCTACTTTTCACCCTTGTTGTGTGATATTTGTTTATTTGTTATGTGACATATTTTTGTACAATTTGGGATTACTGTATTGATTGTAATGCTTGAATTGCTTTATATACAACTGTTGTTTGCTTGGTGGTCTCTGTGAGATGAGTTCTATACCCGAACTCGAGTGCACCTTAGGATAGGAGAATGGCATAGTCTTGTCGACTTGTGTGGAGTATTCCTTAACAAGTTGACTTGCGAGTCCATTCACTTGGTGGAGGTCATGTTGGATTAATAATGTCACACAAGTTATTTGTGGTTAGGCATTATTCGTTCAATCATGTGCCTTAGAAGCCAAGGACCTTAGTTTACCAAGCCCATCTTGGCCTATTTTTAGGACGTAGTGCGGAGGTCGTTCAGATGTAAGATCTAATGCGATTCTTACGCGATACTACACTCATAAGAGTCTCTCTTGAGAATATTTTTGGAATACGAGTATTCGTTCCTCTGATAATATTCGAAAGATGGGATGATGACTATGGGAACCTCTGGTAGAACATGTTCGGCAGGTTTAAACCATAGTACACTCCCTTTGGGTGGTTCTTAACCGAGACTCCATGCTCGTGACTCTCAACAAACCCGTGATTCATGGTTGAGTCGTTCAGACATCCTTAATATCAATGGAACTTGGGTGTCGATAAGGTGAAAACCATAATCCACCAAAATGGATGATTGATATTAAGGATGATTGAGCCGATTCATGTACCGTTAATATCAATGGAACTTGGGTGTTGATAAGGTGAAAACCATAATCCACCAAAATGGATGATTGATATTAAGGATGCTATGAGCTTTCCCGTGACCTTTGTCTGGTGTGTTTTGCTTGATCCTTGAGTGTGATTGTTGCATTCATGCATTCATGCATTCATCTGCATTCATGTCATCAGAAAAATCAGAAAATTTTCAAGGAACTTAAAGGGTTTATTTGCAAAATTTTCAGACATGGAAAGACCAAAAAGGCATACAAAGAAGTACAGCTTTAGACAGCCCGATGTGAAAGAGTTAAGGAATCTGACATCTTATGTATTAGATCCCTTGGGTTTCAAAGCTCGCTATGGGAAGCTTCTGCCTCTGCTGACTACTCAGGTTGACGAAGGGTTGATGAGTACTTTGGCGCAGTTTTATGATCCTCTGTATCACTGCTTCTCTTTTCCAGACTTCCAGCTGTTGCCTACCTTGGAGGAGTATGCTCATCTTGTGGGTATTCCTATTCTGGATCAGGTGCCGTTCAGTGGCTTAGAGAGTATTCCGACTGCTCGAGAGATTGCAAACTTGTTGCACATAGATGAATCTTTGATTAAAGCTAATATGACTACCAAAGGTGGAATTCAGGGTCTTCCTTCCGAGTTCCTCATTACTCAAGCTACCGTTTATGGGAAGGCCATGAGTGAGGATGCCTTTGAGGCTTTATTTGTGCTGCTCATCTATGGATTGGTATTGTTCCCCAACATCGACAAATTTGTGGATGTGAACGCCATTAGGATCTTTTCTGTTCTTAATCCCGTTCCGACTCTGTTGGGTGATGCCTATTTCTCTTTGCATCTGAGGAATGCAAAGGGTGGAGGAGTTATTGTGTGCTGTTTGCCTCTTTTGTATAAGTGGTTTATTTCTCACTTACCGCAGACGGTTGCTTTCAAGGAGAACAAGGGATGTCTACGGTGGTCTCAGAGACTTATGTCTCTCACTAATGATGATATCTCTTGGTATGATCGCGTGTATGATACAGTGCAGATTATTGATTATTATGGTGAATTCCTTAATGTTCCTCTTCTTTGTACATGTGGTGGGATCAGCTACAATCCTATCTTAGCACGTCGTCAGCTTGGGTTCCCCCTAAAGGATAAACCTCATAACATTCTGTTAGAAGGTGTGTTCTTTCAGGAGGGTAAAGATCCCCAAGGCCTGAAAGCCAGGATGGTCCGTGCTTGGTGCAATATTCATAAGAAGGGTAGAAATGAATTGGGTCCGAAGAACTGCATTGCTTTGGAGCCATATACTTCTTGGGTCAGACAGAGAGCTTCTGAGTACCTTATGCCGTATGACTATCCGAGACCTACACCTTTGGTTGTGGATGGGCCTTCAACCCTCCCTAACCAAGGTGTAGAGGAGTTGAGAGAGGAAGACCTTTCACGTGCCTGGATCCGTGAAAGAGAAGAGTTGCTTCAGCAAATCAAGGAGAAGGACGCTCTGATTGAGTTTCTCGAGCATCAGGTGATAGATGATCCAAATGATACTTGGACTTCTCTGCTTCCTCAATCTTCCAAATTCTGGAAGAGGAAGTATGATCGACTTGCAAAGGAGAAAGTGGATATGGAAGCAGCCTATGAGAGAGAGATCAAGAAGCTGTGTGCATCTCGTCTTCCAGCATCTCGAGCTTCTAGGGATCCATAGGATGTTTATTTTCCTTTCCCCCTTGTAATAATCAAAAATGTTGTACTTCTTTGTTTTGAATATATTTGATGAGATATTTTCCATATAAAATTAAATGCTTTAAATATTCAAAATTTGCAAATAATGCCCTAAAAGTTCCTTGAAAATAAAAACAAAGCATATGCACGAGCATTGCATGCATCATTTTGCATAAGCAGGCGTCGTTCTGGTCTTCTTGTCTGTGGCCTAATTCTGTGCTCTTCATTTATTTTGAAGACAAGCTGACTCACCGGTACTATACCAGAGCCAATTCTGCTAGAGTGATGGATCAGTTAGAACAAGAGAACAGAGAGCTGAAGGAAGAGGTCGCCCGTTTAAGTGCTCTGATGGAGCAATTTCTGGCTGCTCAGCATCAACCTTCTCCGCCTCCTGCAACTCCTCCCCAGAGGACTGTTATATCAGAGGTTGTGTCTTCGACAGTGCCAGCTGCTAGTGCTCATTTCATGCCGAATGCCATGCCAGCCGGGTTTCTGTGGGGTATGCCTCCAGGTTTCATGTCTGATCTTCCAGCACCTACTTTTGCTTCCATGCCAGCACCTACTGTCGTGCATACCATTCCCAGGGTAGACGACACCATTTATCATTCTGAGCCGTCTGAGGGCCCAGACGTTAATGAAAAGATGGATGCAATGAATGACCAATTCCTCGAGCTCCGAAAAGAATTGAAGACCCTCTGAGGGAAAGATCTGTTTGGCAAGTCTGCTGCTGAACTTTGCCTGGTTCCCGGTGTGAAGATTTTGGTCAAGTTCAAGGTCCCTGACTTTGAGAAGTATAAAGGGAAGACCTTCCCTCTTGCTCACCTGGTTATGTACGCCAGGAAAATGTCTACTCAGACTGATAATGATCAGCTTCTGATTCACTACTTTCAGGATAGTTTGTCCGGTGCGGCTCTTCGTTGGTATATGAGCCTTGATAGCGCAAACATCCGATCCTTCAACGATCTTGGCGAAGCCTTCGTCAAGCAGTACAAGTACAATGTTGATATGGCGCCTGACCGTGATCAACTCAGGGCCATGTCTCAGAAGGATAAAGAGACATTTAAGGAGTACGCCCAGAGGTGGCGAGAGTTAGCAGCTCAGATTACTCCTCCGCTGGAAGAGAAGGAGATGACTAAGATCTTTCTGAAGACTCTTAGTTCATTTTATTACGAGTGGATGGTTGCAAGTGCTCCCTCTGATTTCACCGAGATGGTAAACATGGGGATGCGTCTGGAGGAAGGAGTCCGTGAAGGACGTCTGTCGAAAGATGAGAGCTCTTCTAAACGGTATGGGGTGTTTAAGAAGAAAGTGGGGGAGGCACATGTTGTACAATCCCATGCTAAACCTAGAAGACCCTCTGTTAAGAGGAAGCCTGTGCGTCACGCCAGCGGTCAACACCAGGTGGCTCATATAGCACCTGTTTTCAGAGATAATGCTCAGCAGTATCAGCAGCATCAACAACATCAATATCAGCAACAACCTCAGTATCAGCAGCAACATCGTCCACAGCAACAGGCTTACCAGCCTCGTGGCAGTACCAGTAATCAGGCCAATCTGAACTATGATAGGAAGAAGATCAGTTTTGATCCTATTCCTATGTCATATGCTGAGTTATATCCTTCCTTGTTGGAGAGGAAACTGGTTACTCCCAGGGAGCCTCCGGCTGTGCCTGCTAATCCGCAATGGTGGTACAAGCCAGATCAACATTGTGTGTATCATTCCGGTGCTCTGGGACACAATATTGAGAATTGTTTTCCATTGAAGACGAAGGTTCAAGACCTTATGCGGTGCGGTATTCTGAGCTTCGAGGACTCAGGCCCCAATGTTACGAAGAACCCATTGCCCGAGCATGGGAAGTCGGTTAACATGGTCCAGGGGTGCCCTGGCAAGTATAAAGTCAAATATGTGAGTCATATTCGACAGTCATTGGTTGAGTTGCATCGTTTGCTGTGTGAATACAGTTATATGGAGCATGACCAAGACAAATGCCGCATTTGTTCCGTTAATCGTCTGGGTTGTCGCCAAGTGCGAAGAGAGCTTCAAGAGCTGTTGGATGATGGTACCATTGAGATTCTGCAGAATCGAAATGTTGATGAAGATGAACCAGAGGTGAATGTTATTTCTCCTGTGTTCAAGCTGCCCGAGCCTGTTGTCATCCGTTACGATGGTAGCAAGCCGAAGGTCTCTCCTTCTCTAGTGATCAAGCCTGCAGGCACTGTGCCTTATTCTTCGGATAAAGCAATTCCTTCCCGATATAATCCAGTTGTTGCGGAAGATGGGAAAGAAGTGTTGTTGCCTTCTACCTCCGTAGTTAATATTGCTGACGTAAGTGGATTGACCCGTAGTGGTCGCGTGTTTTCAGCACCCAAGCCTCAGGCTAGAGCTGTTGTTTCTGATTCTGCTGAGCGTCCGGCTGGGACTGCTGTGAATGTTCAGAATCCGGCATCTGTTGCCAAACCCTCCTCTGTACAAAAGACTCCTGCTTCTTCTGTTGGCCCGAGTGGCATTGTGAATGAAGAATGTGATGAGATGTTGAGGCTCATCAAGAAGAGTGAGTACAACGTTGTAGACCAGCTTCTACAAACGCCGTCCAAGTTCTTCGTGCTATCTTTACTTCTGAATTCAGAACCCCATAGGGAGGCTCTGCAGAAAGTTTTGGATCTGGCCTATGTCGATCACAACGTCACTATTGAACAGTTTGATAGTATAGTTGCAAATATTACTGCTTGCAACACTTTGAGTTTCTGTGACGCTGATCTCCCTGAGGAGGTAAGAGACCACAACATGGCTTTACATATTTCCATGAACTGCAAGACCGACGCCATGTCCAACGTGCTGGTGGACACTGGGTCGTCTCTAAATGTATTGCCAAAAACCACTCTTGCGAGATTGTCATATCAGAGGCCTCCCATGAGGCAGAGTGGTGTTGTTGTGAAAGCTTTTGATGGGTCGCGTAAGACCGTGATTGGGGAAGTTGATCTCCCAATCAAGATTGGACCAAGTGATTTCCAGATCACCTTTCAGGTTATGGATATCCACCCATCTTATAGCTGTCTCCTTGGTAGACCATGGATTCACGAGGCTGGCGCCGTGACATCCACCCTACACCAGAAGCTGAAATTCATCAAGAATAAGAAACTGGTTGTGGTAGGGGGAGAAAAGGCTCTCCTGGTTAGCCACTTGTCTTCTTTCTCATATATTGATACTGAGGATGAAGTTGGAACTCCGTTCCAAGCTTTATCTATTGCTGAGCCGATTGAGAAGAAGTCTCCTTCATTTGCTTCCTACCGTGATGCGAAACTGGCCATTGAATGTGGTGCAGTTGCTGGTTTGGGGAAGATGATTGAGCTTGAAGACAATAAGTCCCGGGCTGGCATTGGCTATTCTTCTGGGGTCTTTAATGAGAAAGGGCTGTTCAAGAGTGGAGGTTTCATCCATGCTGATCAGACTGAAGAGGCTGCTGCTATTCTGGAAGAGGATGTAGAGGATTCGAGCAACTTCATCATACCTGGTGGTGTCTGCCATAATTGGGTCGCTGTAGATGTTCCTACAGTCATTCATAGATCAGAGTAATGGTTCACTTTGTTCAAAACCCTTCTCCCATGCCAAAAGGAGAAGTGATGACATTCTTGGCATCATATATACAATGATATTTTCATTCAATTAATGCATTGTTAAACATTTGTTTTTCCATTTGTTTTCACTTTTTGCTTTTGCATGAAATCAGTGATCACAAAAAACCCTAAAAACAAGAATAAAAGCAACCTTTTCATCTGCATAATGATTTGTTTGTTTAAATTCTAAAGTTTTTCATTAACCAAAATCATTATGCAGGTTGATTCTAAAACCCATTGAACATAATGATCCAACGCCATCTCCCAATTTTGAATTCCATGTATTTGAAGCAGAGGAAGATGATGTTGAAGGGATTCCTGATGAGATTACCCGTCTCCTTGAGCACGAGAAGAAGATCATTCAGCCGCATCTCGAAGATCTGGAAACAGTCAACTTGGGGTCTGAAGATTGTGTTCGTATGGTGAAGATTGGGGCACTCATTGAAGAGTCTGTCAAGAAGGGGTTGATCAGTTTGCTACGAGAATATTCCGATATCTTTGCTTGGTCATATGAAGACATGTCAGGTCTAGATACAGATATTGTGCAACATTTCCTGCCTTTAAAGCCTGAGTGCGTGCCTGTGAAGCAGAAGCTCAGAAGAACTCATCCAGATATGGCAGTGAAGATCAAAGAGGAAGTTCAGAAGCAAATTGATGCGGGGTTTCTGGTGACTTCCACATATCCTCAATGGGTGGCCAATATTGTGCCTGTGCCTAAAAAAGACGGAAAAGTCTGTATGTGTGTTGATTACAGAGATTTGAATAAGGCTAGTCCTAAAGATGATTTTCCTCTACCACACATCGATATGTTGGTAGACAATACAGCTAAATTCAAAGTCTTTTCCTTTATGGACGGATTTTCCGGTTATAATCAAATCAAGATGGCACCCGAAGATATGGAGAAGACAACATTCATCACACCTTGGGGAACATTCTGTTATCGAGTGATGCCCTTCGGTTTGAAGAACGCCGGAGCCACGTATCAACGTGCTATGACTACCTTGTTTCATGATATGATGCACAAGGAGATAGAGGTCTATGTTGATGATATGATTGCTAAGTCCCGAACGGAAGTTGAACATGTTGAGCATTTGTTGAAGCTTTTTCAGCGTTTGAGGAAGTTTAGACTTCGCCTGAATCCGAACAAATGTACATTTGGAGTCCGTTCCGGCAAGTTGTTGGGTTTTGTGGTCAGCGAGAGAGGTATTGAGGTTGATCCTGCAAAGGTCAAAGCAATACAAGAGATGCCTGCACCCAAAACTGAGAAGCAAGTCCGAGGTTTTTTTGGCCGCTTGAACTATATTTCCAGATTTATATCCCACATGACTGCCACATGTGCGTCGATATTCAAGCTCCTCCAGAAAGATCAGTCTCATGATTGGACCGAAGATTTCCAGAAAGCTTTTGACAGTATCAAAGAGTATCTGTCTGAACCTCCGATCTTGTCTCCGCCTGTAGAAGGAAGACCTCTGATCATGTATTTGACTGTTTTTGAAGACTCGATGGGTTGTGTACTCGGTCAACAAGATGAATCAGGGAAGAAAGAATCTGCTATCTACTACCTCAGTAAGAAGTTTACTGATAGTGAGTCTCGATACTCTATGCTTGAGAAGACGTGTTGTGCTTTGGCTTGGGCTGTTAAGCGTTTGCGCCAGTACATGATAAATCATACAACTTGGTTGATATCCAGAATGGATCCAATCAAGTATATTTTCGAGAAGCCTGCTTTAACTGGGAGGATTGCCCGTTGGCAGATGTTGTTGTCTGAGTATGATATTGAGTATCGAGCTCAGAAAGCTATCAAAGGTAGTATCTTGGCTGACGATTTAGCGCACCAGCCGATTGAAGATCATCAGTCTGTTCAGTACGACTTCCCAGATGAGGAGATTCTGTATTTGAAAATGAAAGATTGTGATGAGCCTACACTTGATGAAGGTCCGGAACCTGGTTCCAGATGGACGATGGTGTTTGATGGCGCTGTGAATCAGTATGGAAATGGAATTGGGGCAGTAATCATTACTCTTCATGGCACACATATTCCGCTTACAGCAAGGCTAACTTTCAAATGCACGAATAATATGGTTGAGTATGAGGCCTGTATTATGGGACTGGAAGAATGTATTGATTTGAGAATCAAGCATCTTGATGTGTATGGTGATTCGGCCCTGGTTGTCAATCAGATCAAGGGTGAATGGGAGACGAATCAGCCAGGTCTCGTTCCGTATAGAGATTATGCAAGAAGGATTTCAACGTTCTTTACAGAAGTTGACTTTCATCATATTCCTCGAGAAGATAATCGGATGGTAGATGCTCTTGCTACGCTTGCTTCCATGATTGTGGTGAAATATTGGAATGAAGTTCCTAACATTGCCGTGATGCGCTTGGATAGACCAGCCCACGTGTTTGCAGTGGAAGAAGTGAATGATGACAAGCCTTGGTATTTTGATATCAAGAATTTCCTCCAGAACCAGGTCTACCCGCTTGGGGCATCTGTGAAAGATAGGAAAACTTTGAGAAGGTTGTCAGGCAGTTTCTACCTCAGTGGTGAAGTGTTGTATAAGAGAAATTTTGACATGGTTTTGCTCAGATGCGTGGATAGACACGAAGCAAACCTGTTGATGACTGAGGTCCATGAGGGTTCATTTGGTACTCATTCCAATGGACATGCCATGGCTAGAAAGATGTTGAGAGCAGGCTACTATTGGCTGACAATGGAGTCTGACTGTTGCAAATATGTGAAGAAATGTCACAAGTGTCAGATTTATGCGGATAAGATTCATATTCCTCCGACACTTCTGAATGTGATTTCATCACCTTGGCCTTTCTCTATGTGGGGAATTGACATGATCGGCATGATTGAACCGAAAGCGTCCAATGGGCACATGTTTATTCTCGTAGCAATTGATTACTTCACCAAATGGGTTGAAGCCGCTTCATATGCGAATGTGACCAGGCAGGTGGTCGTGAAGTTTATCAAGAATCAGCTGATTTGCCGTTATGGTGTGCCAGATAAGATCATTACTGATAATGGATCTAATCTGAATAATAAGATGATGGATGAGTTGTGCGCTGAATTCAAGATTGCACACCATAATTCCTCTCCTTAAAGACCTAAGATGAATGGGGCTGTTGAAGCTGCTAATAAGAATATCAAGAAGATTATTCAGAAGATGACAGTTACGTACAAAGATTGGCATGAGGTGTTGCCATTTGCTTTGCATGGTTATCGTACATCTGTACGCACTTCAACAGGGGCAACCCCTTTCTCTCTTGTTTATGGCATGGAGGCTTTTCTCCCAGTAGAGGTGGAGATCCCATCAATGAGAGTCTTGATGGAAGCTAAGTTGACTGATGCTGAATGGATTCAGAGTCGTTATGACCAACTGAATTTGATTAAAGAGAAGCGATTGACTGCCATGTGCCATGGTCAGTTGTATCAGCAGAGAATGAAGAAAGCATTCAATAAGAAGGTCAAGCCTCGTGTGTTCCGAGAAGGTGACCTCGTGCTCAAGAAAGTTTTGTCTTTAGCGCCCGATTCCAGGGGCAAGTGGACTCCGAACTATGAGGGTCCATATGTTGTTAAGAGAGCCTTTTCAGGCGGTGCTTTGATGCTTACAACAATGTATGGGGAGGATTTCACTCGTCCTGTGAATTCAGATGCAGTCAAGAAATACTTTGCCTAAAAAAAAGTATATAAAGGAAAACAGAATAGCTCGCTAAGTTGAAAACCCGAAAGGGCGGCTTAGGCAAAAATGAGCGTCTCGGTGGAGAATCCGAAAGGGCTATCCAGGCAAAAGTTAGAGACTTGAAAAAAAAGAATATTTGCATCCCGCTAGATTGAGTACCTCACCCTGGGGCAATCTAGGCAAAAATTAGGGATTTGGCAAGTAACTGCATCCTGACAAGACTTTCTGTTCCGCAGCTGTCTGTTCGTCAGAGATTCTCGATTCGTCGTCAGCTGAAGCTTCGAATACATTGAGATTCAAATTGGTAGAGAAAGGATCATTATGTTCAATGTAGCCCTCTTCCAATATATATCACTGATTTCAAATTTGTACAGATCTATGGAGTCTTGCCATTCGCAGACTACCATTCCATCAAATCAATTTGGGCTTTTATCCAATTATTTGCACTCTTATTTGTTTCAATTCAACAAATGTTTTGCATGTTTTAATTGATAAAATGTCATTGTTTTAAACAAATAATTTTTTTTCAAATTGTTGTTTTAAACAAAGTGAACATTCACAATGATGAAAGGATACTTAAGAATTTCTCAGTGCTCTCCCAAGGGTGGCATGATTTCCAAGAGGTAAGACATTTGTTCATATTCCTGGCATTGGTTGTATCCTCTTTATCCAGATTTTGCTGTAGGGGTTGTTCCCCAAGCAGAGCTTTTGTTGGGGTTGTTCCCCAAGCAGAGTGTTTGTTAGGATTTCACAATCCTCTCCAACAGTATTCTCTCCCCAGCATGGGTGCTTTCCTTTGGAAGATTCAGTGGTTGGTGGGTTGACATCCCGATACTTTACCACTTTCCTCAGCACAGTCGCTAGCAGAATTGTTGATATGATGGACTGCATTTATGCTATATCTCCCCATCAGAGTGCTTGTTGAGGTTTTCACCTCTTTTCCCTTCAGCAGAGCAGTGATTATGTTCCTCCTCAGCAGTTGTTGGGTTTCTCTTGGAAGGTTCAGCATTAGGTGGTTGATCCCCAGCTCTCCTCCTCATCCCCAATTGAGCCACCAGTATATTTGTGGTATGTTGGATTGTATCTATGTGTTTCCTCAATAGAGTTGGTATCCCCAACAGAGTCAGGATCCCCGCCAGAGTTGGTATCCTCAACAGAGTTGTTTTTGTGGCAGTTTCTGCCTGTTGAAATCTCTGTTTCCCCAGTGGGATTGGTTGGTGATCTATCATCCAGAGATTTGGTTGATTCCCTGATGCTTTTGATCCTCAGTAGAGTGGCTCGTTGCAGAATCTACTCGTGTTGATCTATTTTCCCTCTGTGGGTTTATTCCCAATGGAGTGGCTGACATTATTCCCAGTAGAGTTGCTTGTGCAGTTAGATTCTACATGGATGATCTGTTCTCCCTTTGTGGGTTGTTCCCCAGCGGAGTTATTTGGAAGTTGCTTTTATGGCAGTTCTCGCCTGTGTAGTGAACTCTTGTTTTCCAGTTGATACTGAGAATCTCCCTGCAGATATTTTGGGATTCCTCCCATTCCCCAACAGATTTGTCTTTGTGGTCGTTGTTGCCTGTTGTGACTTTTTGTTCGCCAGTTGGGTTGATTGTTGATCCATCACTCAGAGATTTTGTGATATCCTCTGATCTTTTGCCTCACCGCAGATCTTTGCTTTTCAGCTTGTAGATTGGCTTTCCAGTTGGTTTTTCCCCTGGAAGTGTAGTACCGGGCGTTTGATTCCTGGGCCTATTGGTGTTAGAAATGTCTGTTTTGTCAGCATTCATCAAACATAAATTACGCATATTCATGCATACTTTCGACATTCAGATATTCATGTTGCATTTTTTTGCCATATATCTTTTGTTTTTTGTTTCCTGCTATGGTGATATAGATCTCTTTATGGATCTCCCCCAAGCAGATGTCGGGTGTTTAATCTCTCCATATAGAGTCAGCCCATAAGCAGAAAGTGTCTGTCTTTCCTTCTGCAGTTCCCCACTGAGATATATTCCTCGTGGATGACGGTTTCTTCCGTTTCCTCTCAACACATATATTGGGATGGATCTTCCTATTGAGTTATATCCTCATTAGGATGAGTTTTGATTCAGTCTGTCTTTTCGGTTTGATCCTGAATTGGCATTTTGTCAACTGTTTCTTGTGCTTCCCTGTGGAATAAATGAATGAATTGCCCAGTAACCGGCAATAGTTCATCTTATCCCCAGCGGAATTTGTTTGGGCCTCTACCCTTATACCGGTAGTTGTAAGTCCTATGTTCCTCTTCTTGGCGGAATTTGTGGTGATATACCTTTTATTCCTCAGCAAGAGTCGTTGGTTTTCTACCCAGTAGTCGGTAGTCGTAAATCCTAGTTTTCCTGCTCCTCAGCAGTTTGGGGTTTGTTATAAACCCTATTTTGTTTCCCATGCAGAATTGTGATTCTTTCATTCCCACGCGGAGTTGTTGGTCTTCTACCCCGTATTCGGTAGATGTAAACCCTATCTTTTTATCCTCATCAGAGTTGTTGGCTACTACCCCGTATTCGGTAGTTGTAAGTCCTATTTCTTTTCCCCTAGCAGAGGTAACCTTTGTGGTTCATTCTTGTTGATGGTGGATTTTGTGGTCTTCTACCCAGTATTCGGTAGTTGTAAATCCTTTGTTGTTGTGGTTTTATTCCCAACGGAGTCTGTGCTTTCTTGTGGATAATTGCCGGATGCTAGCAATTTTATCCTTAGCCAGAGTTTTGGTCTTCTACCCCGTATTCGGTAGTTATAAACCCTAATTTCTCCCCTTTGCAGAGTTAACCTTGTTATTCATCCTAACCGATGATGGTTACTCCTTGTGGTTATCTTCATCCAGTATTCGATGTTGATTTTCCCTCCTTGATTCTGGGTAATTGCCGGTTGCTAGCAATTGTGTCCCCAGCAAGTCCTTGTGGATAAATGTTGTTTATGCAATTCATCCCCAGTGAGTCTTCTTTCATTTACCCTTTTGTTGGTAATGTTGTTGCTCCCTTTGATCGGTCATCTTTATATACCTAGTTTTGGTATCCCGATGCCTTTCTTTTCGGTCGATTTATCCTTTATTAACCCAGTAACCGGTTGTGGATAATCTTCCCTGCGGGTATGTTATCCACGTTCTGACGGTAATGGATAATATATCTCATGCACTCTTCAGTCGAAGCTTGTCGTGTTTCCCCAGTCGAGTAAGATTCGTTATTCCTTTGTGGAATCGAATATTTGTTGTTTCTCGGATAATTACCGGGTGCTTGCAATTTATCCCCTGTGAGTTGTCTTTCGTTTACCCTGTTGTTGTTGGTATCAATCGTCACTCTTTTTGGTTGGTCACCTATTATATACCCAGTAACCGGTATCTCTGGTGTCTCTTCCTTTTTGAGTGTATTATCCACGTTCTGACGGTAATGAATAATATATCTCTTTCGCTCTTTGGTTGGAATCCTTTGTTGATTTTCCCCAGTAGAGTAAGATTCGTATTCTTTGTAGAATCGAATATCCATCCTTTGATAAGTTTGCGTTTTGCTCTTTTCGGGATGATGAGTGTCTTGGCAGTAAAAACCAATTCACGTTTTCGGTAGGTCACCTATTATATACCCAGTAACCGGTATCCCTGGTGTTTCCTTCCATGCGAGTATATTGTCTACGTTCTGACGGTAATAGATAATATATCTCATGCGAGTATACTATCCACGTTCTGACGGTAATGGATATTATATCTCATGCGCTCTTTGGGTTTGTGTCCCCAGTTGAGTAAGATTCGTTTTCCCGTTGCGGATTCGAATGTCCATCCTGTAAGTCGATTTGCTTTTTCAAGCCCTCCTTTCGGATGATGAGTGTTTTGGCATATATACCAATTCACGCTTTGGTCGGTCACCTATTATATACCCAGTAACCGGTATCCCTGGTGTTCCTTCCTTTCTGCTCCCTATTATGACCTTGGTCCCCTGTGGAGTCAGATTTTCCTGAGTTGATGTACCTTTTTCAGGTTTCTCTCAGATGTTTGGTTGATTGATATCTCTCACCCTTATACCGGTCTTAGATGTTCATTCTTCCTGAGCTTGTTACCCTTATACCGGTGACACCTCATTTCTTTGTTGCTCCCCCAGGAAAGTCTCTTTGTTAGACCTTCTCCAGTGGAGTTTCTTGTGGTGTTTTTACCCTTTTGCTGTATTGGCGTCCCCCAATATATGCAATTTTCCCCGGCAGGGAGGTTCTTTGTGAATCTTTTTCCCAGTCCGAATCCGGATTTTTATCCGAAGTATCCTTCGTGGATAGTTTGAGTCAGCTTGAGTCTTTCCAATGGATGTGTTTTCCTTTGGAATTCTTCTTTTCCCTGTTTGAGTCCTTCACTCCCCAGTGAGGTCTCTAGTCCAGTCGTGTCTTGTTCATGCAATGTCAGTTTTACCCTAATTCAGAGTCGTGTCCTGCTCACGCGTTCTTTTTCTTTTTCTTATCCCCATGAGAGTCCTATTAGAGTCTCTATTCCTGGTGAGTGTATTACTCCGATGGATCGTCTTTCCTTCTTTGTGGACCCATATTCCCCACAGAGGTTGTTTCTTTTGCATGCATACATTTGCATCATGAGGTCTCTTAGGGACCAAAATTTGTCTCATTACTGTTATTTAAGCCCATTCTACCGCGTCGAGATGAAGATTTCTAAACTTCACTTCTCCGGCTAGAATGACCTTAAATAGGGGCATCTGTAAGACCCCAATTTTGTCCCTAAGATCCCTCATGGCATCATATCATATCATTCATTGCCTCAAGGATCATTATGCACTTTGCCTCCTTCCTTGTGGGTGGGTTATCTTTTTGAGAGTGATTTCTTGATCACCAAGCATGTTTTGCATTTGTATATCATTGCATTTCTTTTTATCACTAACCAAAAGTACAAAAATATGTCATCTAACCTTTGTCTTGCAGATGAAGCTATCAACAGTCAAGACAGTCAAAGGCATTCATTGAGCCATAGATGGTGGCCATTCTTGAGAATTTGGACCCCACAATCATTCACAAGAGCTTATATGAGCTATGATATCATTTTGAATCAAAAATCCCAAGTGGTAGAGGCTTGAATTTCATCTGAACATGGCCAGGTCAACTGAAGACCTAGAAAGTCAACTGCCAAGTTAACTGTGGATTTGGAGGTGGGAAGTGATTAGAAATACTTCATTCATGTTCAAACAAGTCTCATTTGACATTTCAAACATCAACATTGAAGAAAATAAAGTCAGGTCAAGACTTTCCAAAAATAGAAAGTGGCCTATAATTCAAATTTGCCAAAAATGGAAAGGTTTTAACCTAACTTCAACTTCAAATTACATCATCAAGAATGCTTCAAATGAAATTTTGTTGAACATGGAAGTTGTAGATCTTTCTCTCCCATTTCCAAAACGTCCAAGATCATCAATTTCTCATGTGTGGTTAAGGAGATATGATCAAATCATGGCAAAGTGTACATTGAAGATTCAAATGGGCATAACTTCTCAACCAAAGCTCCAAATTGGATGGTTCTTTTTGCTACATTCTTATTTTGACCTATAGATTCCAAATCATGCATTGCATTTCATCAATTATCATCATATGAACATTTGGAAATTCACTTGATTTTTGGAGGGGAAAATTAAAGTTTAAAATTGGTGCATTATTTGAACATTCCACCATTGCATTTAGCTCCAAAATGATTTTTTGAGTGAAAACAAACACAAACCCGTGCACTGTTCACCATGCATTTTCATGCATAGGGTGAAAATCCCAATTTGCATTTACACTTCATTTTGCTAATTCCACTTACCATTGGCTAAGCATGATTAGAAGGGTGATTAGCATAGCATATATAAATGAAACCCTAACTGTTTCAGCATTAACAACAATCACTTTTTCAGATCTAGATCCAATTCTTGAAATTTTTTCTCTCAAATTTTCTTCAAATTTCTTCAAACCAAATCACAATCCATTACTTGATTCATCATCTGGAAGCATCTTTGAGCAAGTTTGAAGGAAGAACCAAGAGAATCCGTGCCTGTTTGTTCATGCTTGAAGCTTTGAAGCAACAATGGTGAATCCAAATTCTGGAGGATTCATGCACAATTGAACATCAAGCTCTCATCCAATCAACTTCACAAGCTTCATAGAGGAACTGTTGAGCCATTACACATCTTGAATCCATCTAAATCCAGTTCTGCACTTCAAGAGGTTACAAAATCGATCTCTTTAAATCTTAAAATTATTATGCTATTGTTGTAGATCTTGTGATGCTGGTTGCTCTGAGCTTCAGATCATGAAATTCCATGCAATATTCACTGAGTTAGGTTGATTTAAAGTTCCATGCATGAGATTAGTTTTGCTCGATTTGATCTTAACATGATGATTTAGGCTTAGTTGTTAATTGATTTGTGCTCTACATGAGATATGCAACATGATGATGTCTTTAATTTTGAATTATGGGATTTTTATTCTTGATGATTGATGAATATGCTGCTGTTCATGAGCTTCACGTTGAAGAAGATGATACAGTCCTTTGGCCACGGTTTTGACTCATTATGCCACGCTTTTCTGTGCATTGCATGTGTTAGCTAGGGTTTCAATGCTATTGGTCCATCTCACTGCCACGTTCTGCTTGTTTGGCTTGTTGATTCGTCCACATGCGTTTGACCTTCCACAATCACCTTTGACCGTGCCACCTGGGATTAATGAAACGCAGCGTTTCAATCCCTGGCGCGCTAAACATTTGAATTGGCTCCGAGTTCGATCCTCAGCCATTCCATTTTTTTAAATGCTTCACATGATTTTCCTTTTCCCTCCATGTTTCCATGTACATGCTTCTCATCATTTTTTAATTTCTCATCATCTTATAAAATTCATATATAATTGAAAATTGATCCAAAAATTATGAGGTTTTTTGAATTGCATTCCTTATTCTGTCTATTATTTTTTGATCATTTTTCCATAAATTGTGCTTGGCTGGATTTCATTTTGTGCTAGAGTATGTGAACATGTATGCATTTTGTACCTTGCCTTGCTATATCATTTGTGAAATGCTGGTCTTTCATCCAATGAATCTGAAAATTTGCATGATGAAACTAGACATGTTGCTTGACATTTTGGTGTTGATTTGGTATTTTTACCATTTATCATTTCTGTTTTATGATCATGGTAAGTTGGTGTGACAATTTGTGTCACACCTTTGCTTGTTCAACTTATGTGATGAATTTTCCATGCCAAATGATCTCCAATTGTCCTGATTTTTTGTGTGATGCATATTATGGATGTTGTGAATGAACATGAATTTTCTTGGAATTATTTGAATCATTTCTGATTTAATTGAGATTTTTCATTCTGGTTGGTCACATTTGAGCTTTAAAATTGTCTTGAACTTCAATTGATCATGAAATGCTTTTGGTATATGATATTGATGTGGGACCTTTTGGATTGTTTTAAGATGTGTTTGAAGTTGATTCATGTTAATTTTCAGCTTCTGGTTTAAATTTTTTCTCCATCTTTGACCCTAGGCTTTGACCTAGTGGTTTGCCTCTCATGTTTGAGCTTTGATTTCAGGTTGAACATCCAAGTTACATGGTTAATGATGCTCCATCACTTGAGCATTGATGTTTACCTTTGATTGCTAACCTTTGTGTGTTTTGTAGGTTGAGTTAACTCATTTGAGTTTGACCTTTGGCTTGCATATTGTGAACCTTGTCTGTTTGTCTGATATCAACTGTTGGTTGTTTGTCTGTATAGTTGTACTGATTTGTTTGATGTTTCCACAGGTACATAAGTTGCTTAAGTTCACTTTGAACTTGCTTTTGCTTGGTTGCTTAACCACTTAGGTATAACCTCTCCTCTTCATGTAGTCTGGAAGACCTGTCCTGTTATGGGGGCAGGCACCTGTCTGAAGTCCTCCTTAAGAGGCAATGCTTGTGATTATTTACTCTTTGTGCCAAGCAGGAAAAGTCCTCTTATGAGGCAATTGGCAGATAAAAGAGATGTGTAATCCATCTCCTGATATTCAGTGTGTCATCCACTTTGCTCACATAACATGTTGATGCATTGTGGATATTAACCCAAGATCTTATAGAGTCATTCATCTGTGGAGAAGAGTTCCAACTTTCTGAACTCCCACACATTCTATTATTCAAAGCTCTCCCAGACCAGGGATAAGAGCTATAAGGCACACCCCTCATCTCCATTTCATCCGCTTCACCCTAACCCTCAATGTTAGGGTTAAGAGCACAAATTACCCCATTCCAGTTGACTGTAAAGTCTAACCTTGCTTGAGCCTAATTGCTTGTATATAGTGTATGCTAATTGACTTGTTTGCCTGATTACTTGATTCATCTGTGCATATCTGCTTATGTGTGCCTTTGTGCATTTATCATCATTAATTGAACACCATTGCATGATCTTTGTTCATATCTTTGTGACATCTTTGTTTGTCCATTGAGGATTCAATTGTAAGTCCATTTATTGGCCATTGTCTCCTATGATCTGGAAGGAGTTGGGACTAAGACCATTTATTGGCATCCTTTCCTTGGAGTCGAGTGTAAGACCATTTATTGGCAACTTGTTTCCACTTGTTTTTGCATTTTTTGTTTTGCTTGTTGTATGTGAGGAGTCAATTGTAAGTCCATTTATTGGCAGTTGTTTCCTATGATCATTCTTTGGAGATTAGTATAAGTCCATTGATTGGCCTCTAGTATCCATGTTTTGCTTGCTCTGTGAGATTAGTGTAAGTCCATTGATTGGCATCTGGTATCATTGTTTTGTTTTAGGAGACTAGTATAAGTCCATTGATTGGCCTCTGGTATCCCTGTTTTGTCTGCTTTGTGAGATTGGAATAAGTCCATTGATTGGCATCCGGTATCCATTTGCTTCGTTCATTTGTTATTTGCATTGTTGCTTATTCCAAAGGAATCACTTGGATCATCTTCATATGATCTCAAGAGGTGAACATTTAAGAAGTTTTACATTCCCTCACCTTTCATCCTTTTGTTTCTTTAAACCTCCATCTTTGCATGTTAACTCAAACCTGAAAAAACTATTGTGCAAACATTTTCATTTCTTTTTTAAATTAGAAACCTAGGCTTTGGGCCTTTGATTTTTCAAACTTCATTTTCATAATACTTCTTTGAATTGAATTCTAATCATACTTTGACCATCTTTTTGTGAATAAATTCTAATTGGTTAATCCAACTCATTCAATTGTTTTGTGGCTTTGTCCATTCTTGATAAGTTTTCATACATTAGCCATAGGTTTGATTTATCCTAGTTGGTTGATATTAATCTCACCTTCTTGTCCTTAGTGATTGAATTGTAAGACTTCCTTGCTTATTATAGGGTTAACCCCTCACTAGCAAGTTGAAGCTTTTCTCACGTGGTGGACTTGTTGTTTGTATAAGGTTGAGTTTTCTCCCGTGGATAACGAAAGACCTTAGGGCTTTTGTTTAAAATGAACCCACTCATATTTTGGAAATCTTTTAGCCGAACTACGGCGTTTTGATCCTTACCTTCCATGGAAAGGTACGTAGGCAACGGGTTCATCCGTTCAAACACAAAAATAATAACTTGTATATTCTTTTCTCATCCCTTCAATCCATGTTTGCACAATAAATATTTCATAAACAAATAACATTTCGTACAACAAGTGTGAAAAGAGGTTCCCTAGGAGTACCTAGGATGCATTGGGTGCCTAACACCTTCCCTTTGCATAATTTACCCCTTACCCCGATCTCTGATCTTTTCATTAGTTTTCTATGTGTAAAACTTCTTAGGCTTTTGTTCGCTTTTTAGCCATTCCTTTGGATAAATAAAAGTGCGGTGGCGACTCTATCTTTGTATGCTTTGCTTTTTGTTTAAGTAATAAATCATAAAGTGACGAATACACCGCTACAATAACCGTCAAAGAGGGGATTACATCTACCGGGTATTGGGTAGAAAACCACGGAAGAGTAACCGTCATCAACTAGGATGAACAACAATGGTTAACTCTGCAAAGGGGGGAAAATAGGGTTTACAACTACCGGTATAAGGGTAGAAAACCACAAACTCCGCTGAGGATAAGGTGAATAGTTATTGATTACTGAGCAATTATTCATTTACCACAGGGAAACACTAGAGACAATCTCAAGAGGCCAATTTAGGATCAAACCAAAAAGGCAAACTGAATCGAGCCTCATCCTAATGAGGATATAACTCAATAGGGGAACCCATCCCAATATATGTGTTGGGAGGAAGCGGAAACAACCGTCGTCCACGAGGATATAACTCAGTGGGGAATATGGCAGGAAAGATAAACACTTTCTGCTTAAAGGGGCTGACTCTATATTGAGGGATCAGACACATGCAATCTGCTTGGGGAATATATTACCAACTAGCAGAGGATAACAAACAATAGATATATGGCAAAAAATGCAACATGAATATCTAAATGTTATGAAGGACATATGCACATATGCGTGATTTATGTATGATGAATGCTGACTAACATACATTCTAACACAAACAGCTCCAAAGGAAAAGGCACACGGCCGTCCGGTACTACATCTCAAGGGAGGAAGCCCAAAATTCCAATGGAGAGTATCCAATCTGCCGGGGAATCAGAGATACCAGGAAATCACAAAATCTCTGGGGGATGAATCATCAGTCAATCCGGCTGGGGAATCAGTTCATTGCACAGGCAGAAACTGCCACAAAAGCAACTCTACTAGGGAATCCATCTGAGGGATATAAAAGGAATCTGGTGATCCAACACCAAGTACCAAACTCGCCAAGGAGATCACACATGCTGAGGAGAAAAGATCGCTCTTCCTCTGAAGGGGAGAGTGGTGGACATCTCAATAAGCATACCACTCGGGGATGAACCATAAAAAGGGGCTCTGGTGGAAGAAGATACAGTCATGCCAGGGATATGAACAAATGTCTTACCCTGTTGGGGATCATACCACCCTTGGGAGAGCACTGAGGATCTCCTAAGTATCCTTTTGTCATTGTAAACATTCACTTTGTTTAAAACAATTTATGAAAAATTCATTTATTTAAAACAATGATATTTTCTCAATTAAAAAATGCAAAACATTTGTTGGATAGAAACAAATAAGAGTGCAAATAATTGGGTAAAGGCTCAAATTCGTTTGATGGAATGGTGGCCTGCAAATGGCAAGACCCCATAGATCTTTACAAGTTTGAAATTGGTGATATATATTGGAAAAGGGCTACATTGAACATAATGACCATTTCTCCACCAATTCTGAATTCGATGTATTCGAAGCTTCGGTTGACGATGAATGAACAAGAATCTCTGACGGATGACAGTTGTAAAACACAGTCTTGTCAGGATGCAGTTACTTGCCAAATCCCTAATTTTTGCCTAGATTGCCCCAGGATGAGGTACTCAATCTAGCGGCATGCATATATTCATTTTTTCATGTCTCTAACTTTTGCCTGGATCGCCCTTTCGGGTTTTCAATCCACCGAGACGCTCATTTTTGCCTGAACCGCCCTTTCGGGTTTTCAACTTAGCGAGCTATTCTGTTTTTATTTTTAGGCGAAGTATTTCTTGACTGCATCTGAATTCACAGGACAAGTGAAATCCTCCCCATCCATAGTTGTAAGTATCAAAGCACCGCCTGAAAAGGCTCTCTTAACAACATATGGACCTTCATAGTTTGGAGTCCACTTGCCCCTGGAATCGGGCGCGAAAGACAAAACTTTCTTGAGTACGAGGTCACCCTCTTGGAACACACGAGGCTTGACCTTCTTATCAAAAGCCTTCTTCATTCTCTGCTGATATAACTGACCATGACACATGGCGGTCAATCTCTTCTCTTCAATCAAATTCAGCTGGTCATAACGACTCTGAACCCATTCAGCATCAGTTAACTTGGCCTCCATCAAGACTCTCATTGATGGGATCTCCACCTCTACTGGGAGTACGGCCTCCATGCCATAAACAAGACAGAAAGGGGTTGCCCCTGTTGAAGTGCGGACAGATGTATGATATCCATGCAAAGCAAATGGCAGCATCTCATGCCAATCCTTGTACGTAACAACCATCTTCTGGATAATTTTCTTGATATTCTTATTAGCAGCTTCAACAACCCCATTCATCTTGGGTCTATAAGGAGAAGAATTATGGTGTGCAATCTTGAACTCACTACACAACTCTTTCATCATCTTGTTGTTCAAATTAGATCCATTATCAGTAATGATCTTATCTGGCACACCATAACGACATATGAGTTGATTCTTGATAAACTTTACGACCACCTGCCTGGTCACATTTGCATATGACGCTGCTTCAACCCACTTGGTGAAGTAATCAATTGCTACGAGAATAAACCTGTGTCCATTGGACGCTTTCGGCTCAATCATGCCAATCATGTCAATTCCCCACATAGAGAAAGGCCATGGTGATGAAATTACATTCAGAAGTGTCGGGGGAATATGAATCTTATCCGTATAAATCTGACACTTATGGCATTTCTTTACATACTTGCAGCAGTCAGATTCCATTGTCAGCCAATAGTAGCCTGCTCTCAACATCTTTCTAGCCGTGGCATGTCCATTGGAATGAGTACCAAATGAACCCTCATGGACCTCAGTCATCAACAGGTCTGCTTCGTGTCTATCCACGCATCTGAGCAGAACCATGTCAAAATTTCTCTTATAAAGCACTTCGCCATTGAGGTAGAAACTGCCTGACAATCTTCTCAAAGTCTTCCTATCTTTCACAGATGCCGCAGGCGGATAAACCTGGTTCTGGAGGAAGTACTTGATATCATAATACCATGGCTTATCATCTTTTACTTCTTCAACTGCAAATACATGAGTTGGTCTATCCAAGCGCATCACAGTGATATTGGGAACTTTATTCCAATACTTAACCACAATCATAGAAGCAAGCGTAGCAAGAGCGTCTGCCATCCGATTCTCATCTCGAGGAATATGATGGAAGTCAACCTCAGTAAAGAACGTTGAAATCCTCCTCGCATAATCTCTGTATGGAATAAGACCAGGCTGATTCGTCTCCCATTCACCCTTGATCTGATTAACAACGAGGGCCGAATCACCATAAACATCAAGGTGCTTGATCCTTAGGTCAATGCATTCCTCTAATCCCATAATACATGCCTCGTACTCAGCCATATTATTCGTGCATTTGAAAGTTAGCCTTGCTGTAAAAGGAATATGTGTGCCTTGAGGAGTAATGATTACTGCCCCAATACCATTTCCGTACTGATTTACAGCGTCATCAAATAACATACTCCATCTGGAACCAGGCTCTGGCCCTTCATCGAGTGTAGGCTCATCACAATCTTTCATTCTCAAATGCAAAATCTCCTCATCTGGGAAGTCATACTGAACTGACTGATAATCCTCAATCGGCTGATGTGCCAAATGGTCAGCCAAGATACTACCTTTAATAGCCTTCTGAACTCGATACTCAATATCATACTCAGACAACAACATCTGTCAACGGGCAATCCTCCCGGTTAAAGCAGGCTTCTCAAATATATACTTGATTGGATCCATTCTGGATATCAACCAAGTTGTATGATTTATCATATACTGGCGTAAACGCTTAGCGGCCCAAGCCAAAGCACAACATGTCTTTTCAAGCATTGAGTATCGAGACTCACAATCAGTGAACTTCTTACTCAGGTAGTAAGTAGCATACTCTTTCTTTCCTGATTCATCTTGCTGACCAAGGACACAACCCATCGAGTCTTCAAGAACTGTCAGATACATGATCAAAGGTCTTCCTTCTACAGGCGGAGACAGGATTGGAGGTTCGGACAGATACTCTTTGATACTATCGAAAGCTTTCTGGCAATCCTCGGTCCAATCATGGGACTGATCTTTCTGGAGGAGCTTGAAGATCGGCGCACATGTGGCAGTCATGTGGGATATGAATCTGGAAATGTAATTCAAGCGGCCAAGAAAACCTCGGACTTGCTTCTCTGTTTTGGGCGCATGCATCTCTTGTATTGCTTTGACCTTTGCAGGATCAACCTCAAGACCTCTTTCGCTGACAATAAAGCACAATAACTTGCCAGAACAGACTCCAAATGTACACTTGTTGGGATTCAGACGGATCCTGTATTTCCTTAAACGCTGAAAAAGCTTCAACAAGTGCTCTACATGTTCAACTTCCATTCTCGACTTAGCAATCATATCATCAACATATACTTCAATCTCCTTGTGCATCATATCATGAAACAAGGTGGTCATAGCTCTTTGATACGTGGCTCCGGCGTTCTTCAAACTGAAAGGCATCACTCGATAACAGAATGTTCCCCAAGGTGTGATGAATGTTGTCTTCTCCATATCCTCGGGTGCCATCTTAATTTGATTATATCCGGAAAATCCGTCCATAAATGAGAAGACATTGAATTTAGCTGTATTGTCTACCAACATATCAATATGTGGTAGAGGGAAATCATCTTTCGGACTAGCTTTATTCAAATCTCTATAATCCACACACATTCGAACTTTTCCATCTTTCTTAGGCACGGGCCCAATATTGGCCACCCATTGAGGATACGTAGAAGTCACCAGAAACCCCGCATCAATTTGCTTCTGAACTTCCTCTTTGATCTTCACTGCCATATCAGGATGAGTTCTTCTGAGCTTCTGCTTCACAGGCACGCACTCAGGCTTCAAAGGCAGGAAATGTTGCACGATATTTGTATCTAGACCCGGCATGTCTTTATACGACCAGGCAAAGACATCCACATATTCTCGTAGAAATTCGATCAACCCCTTCTTAACAGACTCTTCCAGGAGTGCCCCGATCTTGACTTCTCGCATACAATCCTCAGACCCCAAGTTGACTGTTTCCAGATTCTCAAGATGCGACTGAATGATCTTTTCTTCATGCTCAAGTAGACGGGTAATCTCATCAGGAATCTCTTCAACATCATCTTCCTCTGCCTCAAATACAGGGAATTCAAAATTGGGAGATGGCATCGGATCATTATGTTCAATGGGTTTGATCAACCTGCATAATGATTTTGGATATGAAAAGCTTTTAGAAATCAAACAAGACAAATCATTATGCAGATGAAAAGATTGATTTTATTCTTTTTTAGGGTTTTATGTGATCACCAATTTCATGCAAAAAAGCGAAAAGGGAAAATAATTGGAAAAACAAACATTTAACATGAATTTATTGAATGAAAATATCATTGTATTTATGTTGCCAACAATGTCATCACTTCCCCTTTTGGCATGGAAGAAGGGTTTTTTAAACAAAGTGATTATTACGCTGACTTGTGGATAACTGTAGGAACATCTACAGCGACCCAATTGTTGCAGACCCCACTAGGGATGACAAAAATGCCAGAGTCCTCTGCATCTTCTTCCAAAACAGCAACAGCTTCTTCCTCCTGACCAGTGTGGATAAAACCTCCACTCTTGAACAGTCCTTTCTCGTTGAAGACCCCAGAAGAAAAGCCTATGCCAGCCCGAGACTTATTGTCTTCCAGCTCAATCATTTTTCCTAGACCAGCAATTGCACCACACTCAATGGCCAATTTCGCATCTCTATAGGAAGTAAATGAAGGAGTTCTCTTCTCAACAGGCTCAGCTATAAATAAAGCTTGTAAAGGAGTTCCAACTTCATCCTCAGCATCTATGTATGAGAAGGAAGACAAGTGGCTAACCAGGAGAGCCTTTTCTCCCCCTACCACCACCAGTTTCTTATTCTTCATAAATTTCAGCTTCTGGTGTAGGGTGGATGTCACGGCGCCCGCCTCGTGAATCCATGGTCTGCCTAGGAGACAGCTGTATGATGGGTGAATATCCATAACCTGGAAGGTAATTTGGAAATCAGTTGGTCCAATTTTGATTGGGAGATCAACTTCCCCAATCACAGTCTTACGCGACCCATCAAAAGCTTTCACAACAACTCCACTCTGCCTCATGGGAGGCCCTTGATATGATAATTTTGAGAGAGTGAACTTTGGCAATACGTTCAGGGATGACCCAGTGTCCACTAGCACATTGGACATGGCGTCGTCTTTACAGTTCATAGAAATATGTAAAGCCAAGTTGTGGTCTCTTCCCTCCTCAGGGAGATCAGAATCGTAGAAACTCAAATTGTTACAAGCAGTAATGTTTGCAACAATGCTATCGAACTGTTCTATTGTGACATCATGATCTACATATGCCACATCCAAACCTTTTTGCAGAGCCTCTCTATGTGGTTCTGAATTCAGGAGTAATGATAGCACAGATATCTTGGATGGCGTTTGTAGAAGCTGGTCTACAACATTGTACTCACTCTTCTTGATGAGCCTCAGCATATCATCACAGTCTTCTTTCTCATTGCCACTAGGGCCAACAGAAGTAGGAGCTTTTAGTACAGAGGAGGGTTTAACAACAGGTGCTGGATTCGGGGTGCTCACAACATTCCCAATCGGGCGTTCAACAAAATCAGCATTAGCTTGAGGCTTCGGTGGTGCTGAAAACACACGACCGCTGCGGGTCAAACCAATTACATCAGCAATATTCACAACAGAGGAGGATGGCAAAGTCACCTCTTTCCCATCTTCTACAGCAACAACATTGTAACGAAAGGGAATTGCCTTTTCAGAAGAATATGGTACTGGACCGGCATGCTTAATAATCAACGAAGGAGAAACCTTCTGCTTGCTACCATCGTACTTAACGATAACAGGCTCGGGCATCCGGAATACTGGGGAAATTACGTTGACCTCTGGCTCATCTTCGTCAACATTCCTATTCTGAAGAATCTCAATGACCCCTTCGTCCAGCATTTCCTGAAGATCTTTGCGCACATGGCGACAACCTATTCGGTTAATAGGGCAGATTCACCATTTATCATGGTCGTGCTCATAGTGACTGTAATCACACAGCAAACGGTGCAACTCGACCTGAGATTGTCGAATATGACAGACATATTTGACTTTGTATTTGCCAGGGCAGCCCTGGACCATGTTGACAGATTTCCCATGCTCGGGCAATGAGTTCTTCTTCACAGTAGGACCTACGTCCTCAAAACACAGGATGCCACACCTCACAAGGTCTTGAACCTTGGTCTTCAAAGGATAGCAATTCTCCACGTCGTGGCCGGGAGCACCAGAGTGATATACACAATGCAATTCAGGCTTATACCACCACTGAGGGTTAGCAGGTATAGCTGGTGGGTCTCTCGGAGTAATCAACTTCCTCTCTATCAAGGAGGGATATAGTTCTGCATATGTCATCGGAATCGGATCAAAAGTGACCTTTTTCCTCTCGTAGCTCGTGCTGGTTTGATTATTGTTTCGAGGCTGATATGCCTGCTGTTGCGGACGGTGTTGTTGTTGTTGATATTGCTAAGGTGGTTGCTGATTGCTGTTATGCTGCTGGTACTGTTGATTGTCTCTGAAAACAGGTGGTATATGAGCCACCTGGTGCTGGTTACTGGCAGGACGCACGGTCTTCCTCCTCACAGAGGGTCTTTTTGGTTTTACATGGGAGGTTACAACATGTGCCTCTCCATCTTTCTTCTTTGCAAACGCCCAATAACGTTTGGCAGAAGAGCTTTCTTCTCGGGTTAGACGTCCTTCTCTGACCCCTTCTTCTAACCGCATCCCCATATTCACCATCTCGGTGAAGTCAGAAGGAGCGCTAGCGATCATCCGCTCATAATAGAATGAACTCAAGGTCTTCAGAAAGATCTTGGTCATTTCCTTCTCTTCTAGTGGAGGCACGATCTGTGCTGCCAACTCTCGCCACCTCTGGGCGTACTCTTTGAATGTTTCTTTATCCTTCTGGGACATGGCCCTCAACTGATCCCTATCGGGAGCCATATCCACGTTATACTTGTATTGTTTGACGAAAGCCTCGCCAAGGTCGTTGAAGGATCGAATGTTCGCACTGTCCAAACCCATATACCAGCGCAGAGCGGCACCGGACAGACTGTCCTGAAAGTAGTGGATGAGCAATTGGTCATTATCAGTCTGAGTTGACATCTTCCTGGCATACATGACCAGGTGGCTGAGAGGACAAGAGTTCCCCTTGTATTTTTCAAAGTCAGGGACCTTGAATTTCACAGGAATCTTTACATTGGGAACCAAGCATAATTCGGCAGCAGACTTGTGTCGCATCCGCGAAAAACAACCGGCGGGAAAAACAAACAAACAGAGCCGCCACCGTGCGTTATTTATCCCAAAGGAGGGAAAGGAAACGCTCGAAGTAAACTTGGAAAGGAAATGGTCTTACGACCGGAGATTGCAAGGATCGGGAGTCGGTTACGCAAGGGGAAGGTATTAGTGTAAGACCCCAATTTTGGCCCTAAGATCCCTCATGGTATCATATCATGTCATATCATTGCCTCAAGGATCATTGTGCACCTTGCCTTCTTCCCTGTGGGTGGGTTGTCTTTTGAGAGTGGTTATTGATCACCAAGCATGTTTTGCATTTGTATATCATTGCTTTTCATTTGTTTACTAACCAAAAGTACAAAAATATTGTCATCTAACCTTGTTACTTGCAGATGAAGCAACATTAGGTCAAGCCAGTCAAAGGCATTCATTGAGCTATAGATGGTGGCCATTCTGAAGAATTTGGGCACCATGATCATTAATCAAGAATTCATATGAGTTGTGATATCATTTTGAATCAAGATCTCAAGTGGTAGAGGCTTGGATTTCATCTGATCACAGCTGGGTCAGCTGAAACCCTAGAAAAGTCAACACAAGTCAACTGTGCATTCAATCATGGATTTGAAGGTGTGAGATGGTTAGAGAGGCCCCATTCATGTCCATACAAGTCTCATATAACATGTCAAACATCAACCTTGAAGTATTTGAGGTCAGACAAAAAGTTTCCAAAAATAGTAAGTGACTTGTAATTTCAAACTGCCAAAAATGGAAAGGTCTTCTCCTCAAGTTTACATCATCAAGCAAGCTTCAAGTGAAATTTTGTCCAACATGAAAGTTGAATATCTTGCTCTCACCTTTCCAAAAAGTCCAAGAACATCCATTTCTCATTTGTGGTTGGCAAGTTATGATCAAATCATTGTCAAGGAATTTTGAACTTCAAGCTAGCATAACTTTTGCACCAAAAGGCCAATTCATGTGGTTCTTTTTGGAGCAATTTTCTCTTGATCTCTATTATCATAATCATGCATCACATTTCATTAAAACTCATCACAAAAAAGTGCATTTTTCACTTGATTTTAATTTGATTTTTGGAGGGAAAATATCCATTTGAAAAATATGCATTATTCTCACTTCAAACCAATTTCATATGCATCAAAACAGAATTTGCAATGCATTTCCAAGCCACATTCGCACTGTAGCATGCCATGCACATGTAAGGGTGAAAAATGTCAATTTGCCAAAACACCTCCAATCCTCTTAATTTGTATTAGCATTGTTTAAACATGTTTAGAGTCTGGTTAATTAGGAGTATATATAGCATAATCATAACAGAAAATCAGAACCACAATTCACAAATTCAGATCTCAAATTTTTTCTCTCAAATTTCTCTCAATTTTCTTTCAATTCTTCTCTCATTTCTTGAAAGCATTTGCATAGTTCTTGCTCTGTTCATCATCTAGCATCATCACTGAACAATTTTCAATCCAAGAAACACCTGAATTCGTGCATATTTGGAATTGCTCAAAGTGAGAACAACAATGGTGAAGTCTTGAAACTGTAGAATCGTGCATGGCTGAGCTTCGATCTTCCTTCTAAACATCTCCATAAGCATTGTAGAAGATTCTCCAAGCATCACAAGGCCTATTTCCAGCTGAATCCGCTTCTGTTGCTACAAGAGGTCACAAACTAATTCTCATAATCTTGCTTTTTCTTATGTTAATGATATAGATCCTTTATTGCTGAGTTGATTGAGCTTTGAATCGTGTAAAACCATGCCAAAATGAGAGAGAACGGTTGATTCGAAGTTTGATGGATGATTTTTGTTTTGATCGATTCATGCTTGATGTAGTGTTTTTGGATGTGTTAATTGTTGATTCTTGTTGCCTAATGTTAGATCTATAGAATGCATGGCTTGATTTGTATTTCTGGAGAGGTTGAGAATTTTCTGGAAATTGAGGATGAAGATCATGAAGATCTTCATCGCGTTCTTCGTGTGCTGGAAATTTCCTGGGGATTTTACCGCAACCTTCATAGGCTTTCTTGCGCCTTTTCCTGCGAGTTCTTCGAGCTTACCTGCAGATTCTGGCTTTGCATGGCTGTGCATGCGCCTAGGGTTTGAGGCAAAACGACCGCGTTTTGGTCGTTGGCGCGCATTCATTTCAAACTTAGCCTCCCTTCGATTCCAGACCAAGACATTTTCATTCTTGGCTTTAGGCATTTTATTCCACTTATGCTTACCATGTTCATATGCATTATTTCATGTTTTTTTAATTTCTTGCATCTTCAAAAAATCATAACTCTCAAAATAATGATCCAATTCACATGAGATTTTTTTTGCCATGTTCCTTGTAATGTCTAGTATTGTTTGGATATTTTTCCAGAATTTGTGCTCGGTTGGATTTAAAAATTGCCTAGGGTTTGTCCTTGCATGTCATTCATTGCACATTGCTTGCCATTTCTTTTATGAAATCATGATGCTTGATTCAATGAAGCTGAAAATTTACATGCATAAACTAGATTCATTCCTGAGCATTTTGGCTTTGAGTTTGCTATTTTTGCATTTCTGGATTGTGAGATATGATGTGATCATTGGAGGTGTGACAATGTGTGTCACACTATTTCTTATCCAACTTTCTGATTTTATTTACCATGCCATTCATATGCCAAATGATCTGAATTTTTGCATGATACTTCTTCTGAATGTTTAGTATGAGAATGATTTTTTGTAGAATTTTTGGATCCATTTCCAATTTTTTTGAGATTTTCTCTTCTGGCTTGTCATAATTGGACTTTTGTTGAGTGTTGAACTTCCATGATTTGTGAAATTCTTATTCCTTATCATATGAGCTTGAAATTTTGTACATTGGTTCTTAACATGTTTAAGTGTATCTTGGCTTTGGTTTGAGTCATTTATCTTATGTAATTTCTGTTTTAGGATTGCCTTAAGTTGATGCACCATTTGTGGTCTTGTTTGAGCTTGTTTGTGCATACCTTGACTTGATGATTTTAATTGACTTGCTTATACTTGTCCAAATGCCATGATTTTTAGTGTGTTGATCCTTTAATGTGTTCTGTTTAGGCATGATTTTTCTTGGAATTTATTGAGCCATTCTTGATTTGATTTGAATTGGTTCATTCTGTTTGCTTCAATGTGGCTTCAACTTGCATGCTTTGACATGATTTGTTTGTGAAATGAAATTGGTTGATGCTTTTGATATGAGACCACTTGGATGATGTTCTAATTTGATTGAGTTTGATTCTTGTAAATTTTCATGTTCTGTTTTAAATTTTTTCCACATCTTTGACCCTAGGCTTTGGCCTAAGGGTTTGCCTCTCATGTTTGAAGCTTTGTTTCAGGTTGCACATGCAAGTTACACAATTGATGATGCCTCATCTTGAGAGCATTTGATATTTGCTTTTGATTACTAATGTGTGTTTTGTAGGTTGAAGTTGATTCAATTGGGATTGACTTGTGGCTTATGCCTTTGCCTATATTGGTTGTCTGTTGCATTGAGTGTTGGTTGTTTGTCTGTATAGCATACTGATTTGTTTGATGTTTCCACAGGTACATTTAGTTGCTATAGTTCATTGTGAACTTGCTTTTGCTTTGCTTGATAGCTTAAGCATTGAGGTATAACATCTCTTCTTCATGTAGTCTGGAAGACCTGGCTTGTTATGTGGCCAGGCACCTGTCTGAAGTCCTCCTTAAGAGGCAATGTTTGTGATTGTTTATCTTTGTCCCCAAGCAGGAAAAGTCCTTTTGATAAGGCAATTGGTAGATAAAAGAGATGTGTAGTCCATCTCCTACTATTCTGTGTGTCATCCTTTTGCTCACATTACATGTTGAAGCATTGTGGATATTAACCCAAGATCTATAGAGTCATTAACTTGTGGAGAGAGTTCCAACTTTCTGAACTCCCACACCTTCTATCATTTGAAGCTCTCCCTGACCAGGGATAAGAGCAATGAGACACACCCCTCATATCCTTTTCATCTGCTTCACCTTAACTCTCAATGTTAAGGTTAAGAGCACCACTTACCCCATTACAGTTGACTTTAAAGTCTAACCCTTGCTTGAGCCTAATTGCTTGGATATAGTGTGTGCTAAATGACTTTGTTTGATTGATTGCTTGATTCCTATGTACATGTTTGTTTGCATACCTTTGTGCATTTATCATCATTAATTATTCATTATTGCATGATCATCATTTCATATCTTTGTGGTTTGTTTGAGTTTGCCCATTGAGGAATCAATTATAAGTCCATTCATTGGCCATTGATCCTATGATTTGGAAGGGATTGAGTGTAAGACCATTTCATTGGCC
Source organism: Lathyrus oleraceus (assembly GCF_024323335.1). Lineage (NCBI taxonomy): Eukaryota > Viridiplantae > Streptophyta > Magnoliopsida > Fabales > Fabaceae > Lathyrus > Lathyrus oleraceus. The sequence goes on from NC_066585.1 coordinate 93,916,124, forward strand.
ACTTATGTCCTCTTTTCTTATTGTTTCTGTTTGTTTGTTGTATGTGAGGATTCAATTGTAAGTCCATGTTGTTGGCATTTGTATTCCCATGATCATCCTATGGAGATTGGAATAAGTCCAGATAGATTGGCATCCAGTATCCATGTTTTGTTTTGTTTCAGGAGATTAGTATAAGTCCAGTTGATTGGCATCTGATATCCATGTTTGTTTGTGAGATTGGTATAAGTCCAGTTGATTGGCATCCGGTATCCATTTGTTGCTTGTTTATTTGTTATTGCTCATTTGCCTCATTCCAAAGGACACACTTGAATCATCTTCTATATGATTTCAAGAGGTGAACCTCTAGGAAGTTTTACACTCCTCCATCCACACCCTTTTGATTCTAAACCCCTTTTCACATGTCGTTTTCAAACTTTGAGATGAGTATTGTGCAAACATCTTCATGGCTTTTCAAATTAGAAACCTGGACCTTAAGTCCTTGATTTTTAAATTTCACTTTTGATAATACTTCTTTCTGAATTGAATCTTAATCCTACTTTGACCATCCTTTTGTGAATACTCATAATCAATTAACTTCACTCATTCAATTGTTTTGTGGCTTTGTCCATTCTTGTTAAGTTTTCATACATTAGCCATAGGTTTGATTTATCCTAGTTGGTTGATATTAATCTCACCTTCTTGTCCTTAGTGATTGAATGGTAAGACTTCCTTGCTTATTATAGGGTTAACCCCTCACTAGCAAGTTGAAGCTGTTCTCACATGGTGGACTCGTTGTTTGTATAAGGTTGAGTTTTCTCCCGTGGATAACGTAAGACCTTAGTGCTCTTTTTTTAAAATGAATTCACTAATTTTTGGAAATCTTTTAGCCGAACTACGGCGTTTTGATCCTTACCTTTCATGGAAGGTACGTAGGCAACGGGTTCATCCGTTCAAACACAAAAACAATAAAAATTGTACATTCTTTTCTCATCTTCCCAATCATGTTTGCACAATATGTCATAAATAAATAAACTTTTTTATACAACAAGTGTGAAAAGGGCTCCCTAGGAGTACCTAGGATGCATTGGGTGCCTAACACCTTCCCTTTGCATAATTTACCCCTTACCCAGATTCTCTGATCTTTCATTAGTTTTCTATGTGTAAAACTTCTTAGGCTTTTGTTCGCTTTTTAGCCAGTCCTTTGGATAAATAAAAGTGTGGTGGCGACTCAATTTCTTTGTATGCTTTGCTTTTGATTTAATCAATAAATCATAAAGCGACGAATACACCGCTACAGAAAAGTGGCGACTCTGCTGGGGATAACAACATTAGACCTTCTCTGGTGGTATTGCCTACTTTTCACCCTTGTTGTATGATATATGTTTATGTGTTATTTGATATAGTTTTGTACAATTTGGGATAACTGTATTGATTGTAATGTTTGAATTGCTTGATATACAATTGCTGTTTGCTTTGGTGATCTCTGTGAGATGAGTTCTATACCCGAACTCGAGTGCACTCTAGGATAGGAGAATGGCATAGTCTTGTTGACTGGTGTGGAGTATTCCTTAGCCAGTTGACTTGCGAATCCATTCACTTGGTGGAGGTCATGTTGGATTAATAATGTCACACAAGTTATTTGTGGTTAGGCATTATTCTTTCAATCATGTGCCTTAGAAGCCAATGACCTTAGTTTACCAAGCCCATCTTGGCCTATTTTTAGGACGTAGTGCGGAGGTCGTTCAGATGTCAGATCTGATGCGATTGTTACGCGATACTACACTCATAAGAGTCTCTCTCGAGAATATTTTTGGAATACGAGTATTCGTTCCTCCGATAATATCTGAAAGATGGGACGATGATTATGGGAACCTCTGGTAGAACATGTCTGGCAGGTTTAAACCCTAGTACACTCCCTTTGGGTGGTTCTTAACCGAGACTCCATGCTCGTGACTCTCAGCAAACCCGTGATTCATGGTTGATTCGTTCAAATATCCTTAATATCAATGGATCTTGGGAGTTGATAAGGTGTAAACCATAATCCGCCAAAATGGATGATTGATATTAAGGATGTTTGAGCCGGTTCATGTACCGTTAATATCAATGGAACTTGGGTGTTGATAAGGTGAAAACCTAAATCCACCAAAATGGATGATTGATATTAGGGATACAGTGAGCTTTCCCATGACCTTTGTTTGGTGTGACTTGCTTGATCCCTGAGTGTGATTGTTGCATTCATGCATTCATGCATTCATCTGCATTTCATGTCATCAAAAAAGAAGAAAATTTTCAAGGAACTTAAAGGGTTTATTTGCAAAAATTTCAGACATGGAAAGACCAAAAAGGCATACAAAGAAGTACAGCTTTAGACAGCCCGATGTGAAAGAGTTAAGGAATCTGACATCTTATGTATTAGATCCCTTGGGTTTCAAAACTCGTTATGGGAAGCTTCTGCCTCTGTTGACTACTCAGGTTGATGAGGGTTTGATGAGTACTCTGGCTCAGTTTTATGATCCTCTGTATCACTGCTTCTCTTTCCCGGACTTCCAGTTGTTACCTACTTTGGAGGAGTATTATCATCTTATTGGGATTCTGATTCTGGATCAGGTATCGTTCAGCGGCTTGGAGAGTATTCCGACTGCTCGAGAGATTGCAGACTTGTTGCACATAGATGAAGCATTGGTTAAAGCTAATCTGACTACCAAAGGTGGAATTCAAGGTCTTCCTTCCGAGTTCCTCATCGCTCAAGCTACCGTTTATGGGAAGGCCATGAGTGAGGATGCCTTTGAGGCTTTATTTGTATTGCTCATCTATGGATTGGTATTGTTCCCCAACATCGACAAATTCGTGGATGTGAACGCCATTAGGATCTTCTCAGTTCTTAATCCCGTTCCGACTCTGTTGGGTGATGCCTATGTCTCTTTGCATCTGAGGAATGCAAAGGGTGGAGGAGTTATTGTGTGCTGTCTGCCTTTGCTGTACAAGTGGTTTATTTCGCACTTGCCGCAGACGGTTGCTTTCAAGGAGAACAAGGGATGTCTACGGTGGTCTCAGAGACTCATGTCTCTCACTAATGATGATATCTCTTGGTATGATCGCATGTATGATACTGTGCAGATTATTGATTATTGTGGTGAATTCCCTAATGTGCCTCTTCTTGGTACGTGCGGTGGGATCAGCTACAACCCTATTTTAGCACGCCGTCAGCTTGGGTTCCCCCTAAAGGATAAACCCCATAACATTTTGTTAGAAGGTGTATTCTTTCAGGAGGGTAAAGATCCCCAAGGCTTGAAAGCCAGATTTGTCCGCGCTTGGCGCAAGATCTGCAAGAAGAGTAGGAATGAGTTGGGTCCGAAGAATTGCATTGCTTTGGAACCATACACTTCTTGGGTCAGACAGAGAGCTGCTGAGTACCTTATGCCATACGATCATCCGAGACCTACACCTACGGATGTGGCTGGGCCTTCAACCCTCCCCACCCAAGATGTAGAGGAGTTGAGAGAAGAAGACCTTTCACGTGCTTGGATCCGTGAAAGAGAAGAGTTGCTTCAGCAACTTAAGGAAAAGGACGCTCTGATTGAGTTTCTCGAGCATCAGGTGATCGACGATCCGAATGATACTTGGACTTCTCTGCTTCCTCAGTCTTCCAAGTTCTGGAAGAGGAAGTACGATCGGCTTGCAAAGGAGAAAGCGGATATGGAAGCAGCCTATGAGAGAGAGATCAAGAAGTTGTGTGCATCTCGTCTTTCGGCATCCCGAGCTTCTAGGGATCCATAGGATGTTTGTTTTCCTTTTCTCTTTGTAATGATCAAAAATGTTGTACTTCTTTGTTCAAAATATATTGAATGAGATATTTTCCAGATGTTATTAAATGCTTTAAATGATCAAAAATTGCAAATAAATGCCCTAAAAGTTCCTTGAAAATAAAACAAAGCATGTGCACAAGCATTTCATGCATCATTTCGCATAAGCAGGTGTCGTTCTTGGTCTTCTTGTCTGTGGCCTAACTCTGTGCTCTTCATTTATTTTGAAGACAAGCTGACTCACCGGTACTATACAAGAGCCAATTCTGCCAGAGTAATGGATCAGTTGGAACAAAAGAACCGAGAATTGAAGGAAGAGGTCGCTCGTGTGAGTGCTTTGATGGAGCAGTTTCTGTCTACCCAAAACCAACCTTCTCAGCCGCCTGCAACTCCTCCCCAGAGGACAGTTATATCAGAAGTCGCTGTTCCGACTGTGCCAGCTGTTAGCGCCCATTTTGTGCCCAATGCTATGCCAGCCGGGTTTCCTTGGGGTATGCCTCCGGGTTTCATGCCAGATATTCCTGCTCCAACTTTTGCTTCTATGCCGGCATCTAGCCCGGTCCTTGCTGCTGCTCCTCCTGTCGTGCATACCATGCCCAGGGTAGACGACACCATCTATCATTCTGAGCCGTCTGAGGGCCCAGATGTCAATGAGAAGATGGAGGCTATGAATGATCATTTCCTTGAGCTGCGAAAGGAATTGAAGACTCTCAGAGGGAAAGATCTGTTTGGCAAGTCTGCTGCTGAACTTTGCCTTGTTCCCGGTGTTAAAATTCCGATCAAATTCAAAGTGCCTGACTTTGAAAAGTATAAGGGGAACACATGCCCTCTTGCTCATCTGGTTATGTACGCCAGAAAGATGTCTACTCAAACAGATAATGATCAGCTTCTGATCCATTATTTTCAGGATAGTTTGTCCGGAGCGGCTCTTCGTTGGTATATGAGCCTGGATAGTGCAAACATCCGATCCTTCAATGATCTTGGCGAAGCCTTCGTCAAGCAATATAAGTACAATGTTGATATGGTGCCTGACCGTGATCAACTCAGGGCCATGTCCCAGAAGGATAAAGAGACATTTAAGGAGTACGCCCAGAGGTGGCGAGAGTTGGCTGCTCAGATTACTCCTCCGCTGGAAGAGAAAGAAATGACTAAGATCTTTTTGAAGACTCTTAGCTCATTCTATTATGAGCGGATGGTAGCTAGTGCTCCCTCTGATTTCACCGAGATGGTGAACATGGGGATGCGCCTGGAAGAAGGAGTCCGTGAAGGACGTTTGGCTAAAGATGAGAGCTCTTCTAAACGATATGGGGCGTTTAAGAAGAAGGATGGGGAAGCACATGTTGTGTAATCCCATGCTAAATCCAGAAGACCCTCTGTTCAGAGGAAGCCTGCACGCCGTGCAAATAATCAGCACCAGGTGGCTCATATAGCACCTGTTTTCAGGGATAGTGCTCAGTATCAGCAGCCTCAACAACATCAACATCAACAACAACCGCAGTATCAGCAACAGCACCGTCCACAGCAACAGGCTTACTAGCCTCGTGGCAGCACTACCAACCAGGCTAATCTGAACTATGATAGGAAGAAGATCAGCTTCAATCCGATTCCTATGTCATACGCCGAGCTGTATCCTTCCTTGTTGGAAAGGAAGTTGGTTAGTCCCAGGGATCCTCCTGCCGTGCCTGCAAATCCTCAGTGGTGGTACAAGCCAGACCAACACTGTGTGTATCATTCCGGTGCTCCGAGACATAATATCGAGAACTGCTTTCCATTGAAGACTATGGTGCAAGACCTTATGCAGTGCGGTATCCTGAGCTTTGAGGACTCAGGCCCCAATGTTACAAAGAACCCATTGCCCGCGCATGGGAAATCTGTGAATATGGTCCAGGGGTGCCCTGGGAAATATAAAGTCAAATATGTCAGTCATATTAGACAGTCACTGGTCGAATTGCATCGTTTGCAGTGTCAGTACAGCCATTTGGAGCATGACCATGACCGATGCCGTATCTGTTCTGTTAACCGTCTAGGTTGTCGCCAAGTGCGAAGAGAGCTTTAAGAGCTGTTGGACGAAGGAACCATAGAGATTCTTCAGAACCGCAATGTTGATGAAGATGAACCAGAAGTGAATGTTATATCTCCTGTGTTCAAGCTTCCCGAGCCTGTTGTTATCCGATATGATAGCAGCAAGCCGAAGGTCTCTCCTTCACTAGTCATCAAGCCTGCAGGCCCTGTGCCTTATTCTTCTGACCGAGCTGTGCCGTTCAGATATACCCCCGTTGCTGTTGAAGATGGGAGAGAAGTGTCGTTGCCTTCAACCTCCGTAACCAATATTGCCGATGTAAGTGGGTTGACCCGGAGTGGTCGGGTATTCTCTGCGCCTAAGCCTCAGGCTAGGGCTGTTGCTTCCGATTCTGCTGAGCGTCCGGTGGGGACGGCTGTTAATGTTCAGAATCTGGCACCTGTTGCCAAACCCTCCTCTGTACAAAAGACTCTTGATTCTTCTGTTGGCCCGAATGGCATTGCGAATGAAGAATGTGATGAGATGCTGAGGCTCATCAAAAAGAGTGAGTACAATGTTGTAGATCAGCTTCTACAAACGCCATCCAAGATCTCTGTATTATCTTTGCTGCTGAATTCAGAACCCCATAGGGAGGCTCTGTAGAAAGTTTTGGACCTGGCATATGTCGATCACGATGTCACCATAGAACAATTTGACAGTATCGTTGCAAACATCACTGCTTGCAACACTTTGAGTTTCTGTGACGCTGATCTCCCTGAGGAGGGAAGAGACCACAACATGGCTTTACACATCTCTATGAACTGTAAATCTGATGCCATGTCCAACGTGCTGGTGCACACTGGATCATCTCTTAATGTATTGCCAAAATCCACTCTTTCGAAGCTATCATATCAGGGGCCTCCTATGAGGCAGAGTGGGGTTGTTGTGAAGGCTTTTGATGGGTCGCGTAAGACTGTGATTGGGGAAGTTGATCTCCCAATCAAGATTGGACCAAGTGATTTCCAAGTTACCTTTCAGGTAATGGATATCCACCCATCATATAGCTGTCTCCTTGGTAGACCATGGATTCACGAGGCTGGCGCCGTGACATCCACCCTACACCAGAAGCTGAAATTTATCAAGAACAAGAAACTGGTTGTGGTAGGGGGAGAAAAGGCTCTCCTGGTTAGCCACTTGTCTTCTTTCTCGTATATTGACGCTGAGGATGAAGTTGGAACTCATTTCCAAGCTTTATCTATTGATGAACCAATTGAGAAGAAGTCTCATTCATTTGCTTCCTACCGTGGCCATTGAATGTGGTGCGGTTGCTGGTTTGGGAAAGATGATTGAGCTTGAAAACAATAAATCCCGGGCTGGCATTGGCTATTCCTCTGGGGCATTCAACGAGCTTGGGTTGTTCAAGAGTGCAGGATTCATCCATGCTGATCAACCTGAAGAGGCTGTTGCTATCTTAGAAGAGGATGCAGAGGATCAGAACAATTTCATCATACCTGGTGGTGTCTGCCACAATTGGGTCGCTGTAGATGTTCCTACGGTCATCCATAGATCAGAGTAATTGTTCACTTTGTTTAAAACCCTTCTCCCATGTCAAAAGGAGAAGTGATGACATTGTTGGCAGCATATATACAATGATGTTTTCATTCAATTAATGCATTGTCAAACATTTGTTTTTCCATTTGTTTTCACTTTTTGCTTTTACATGAAATCAGTGATCACAAAAAACCCCTAAAAACAAGAATAAAAGCAACATTTTCATCTGCATAATGATTTGCTTGTTTAAATTCTAAAAGTTTTTCATTAACCAAAATCATTATGCAGGTTGATTCTAAAACCCATTGAACATAATGATCCAACGCCATCTCCCAATTTTGAATTCCCTGTATTCGAGGCAGAGGAAGATGATGTTGAAGGGATTCCTGATGAGATTACCCGTCTCCTTGAGCACGAAGAAAAGATCATTCAGCCGCACCTTGAAGATTTGGAAACAGTCAACTTGGGGTCCGAGGATTGTGTTTGTATGGTGAAGATTGGGGCACTTCTTGAAGAGTCTGTCAAGAAGGAATTGATTGAGTTGCTACGAGAATATTCCGATATCTTCGCTTGGTCATATGAAGACATGCCGGGTCTAGATACAGATATTGTGCAACATTTCCTGCCTTTGAAGCCTGAGTGCGTGCCTGTGAAGCAGAAGCTCAGAAGAACTCATCCAGATATGGCAGTGAAGATCAAAGAGGAAGTTCAAAAGCAAATTGATGCGGGGTTTCTGGTGACTTCTACATATCCTCAATGGGTGGCCAATATTGTGCTTGTTCCTAAGAAGGACGGAAAAGTCCGTATGTGTGTTGATTACAGAGATTTGAATAAAGCTAGTCCAAAAGATGATTTTCCTCTACCACACATTGATATGTTGGTAGATAATACAGCTAAATTCAAAGTCTTTTCGTTTATGGACGGATTTTCCGGATATAACCAAATCAAGATGGCACCCGAAGATATGGAGAAGACAACATTCATCACACCTTGGGGAACATTCTGTTATCGAGTGATGCCCTTCGGTTTGAAGAACGCCGGAGCCACGTATCAACGAGCTATGACTACCTTGTTTCATGATATGATGCACAAGGAGATAGAGGTCTATGTTGATGATATGATTGCTAAGTCCCGAACGGAAGTTGAACATGTTGAGCATTTGTTGAAGCTTTTTCAGCGTTTGAGGAAGTTCAAGCTTCGTCTGAATCCGAACAAATGTACATTTGGAGTCCGTTCCGGCAAGTTGTTGGGTTTTGTTGTCAGCGAGAGAGGTATTGAAGTTGATCCTGCAAAGGTCAAAGCAATACAAGAGATGACTGCACCCAAAACTGAGAAGCAAGTCCGAGGTTTTCTTGGCCGCTTGAACTATATTTCCCGATTTATATCCCACATGACTGCCACATGTGCGCCTATATTCAAGCTCCTTCGGAAAGATCAGTCTCATGATTGGACCGAGGATTGCCAGAAAGCTTTCGACAGTATCAAAGAATATCTGTCTGAACCTCCGATCTTGTCTCCGCCTGTGGAAGGAAGACTTTTGATCATGTATTTGACTGTTCTTGAGGACTCAATGGGTTGTGTACTCGGTCAACAAGATGAATCAGGGAAGAAAGAATCTGCTATCTACTACCTCAGTAAGAAGTTTACTGATTGTGAGTCTCGTTACTCAATGCTTGAGAAGACGTGATGTGCTTTGGCTTGGGCTGCTAAGCGTTTGCGCCAGTACATGATAAATCATACAACTTGGTTGATATCCAGAATGGATCCAATTAAGTATATCTTCGAGAAGCCTGCTTTAACTGGGAGGATTGCCCGTTGGCAGATGTTGTTGTCTGAGTATGATATCGAGTATCGAGCTCAGAAAGCTATCAAAGGTAGTATCTTGGCTGACCATCTAGCACACCAGCCGATTGAAGATCATCAGTCTGTTCAGTATGACTTCCCAGATGAGGAGATTCTGTATTTGAAAATGAAAGATTGTGATGAGCCTACACTAGATGAAGGTCCGGAACCTGGTTCCAGATGGACGATGGTGTTTGATGGCGCTGTAAATCAGTATGGAAATGGTATTGGGGCAGTAATCATTACTCCTCATGGCACACATATTCCACTTACAGCAAGGTTAACTTTCAAATGCACGAATAATATGGCTGAGTATGAGGCCTGTATTATGGGACTGGAAGAATGCATTGATTTGAGAATCAAGCATCTTGATGTGTATGGTGATTCGGCCCTGGTTGTCAATCAGATCAAGGGTGAATGGGAGACGAATCAGCCAGGTCTCATTCCGTACAGAGATTATGCGAGGAGGATTTCAACGTTCTTCACAGAAGTTGATTTTCATCATATCCCTCGAGAGGACAATCGGATGGTAGATGCTCTTGCTACGCTTGCTTCCATGATTGTTGTGAAGTATTGGAATGAAGTTCCCAACATTGTCGTGATGCGCTTGGATAGGCCAGCTTACGTGTTTGCAGTTGAAGAAGTGAATGATGACAAGCCTTGGTATTTTGATATCAAGAATTTCCTCCAGAACCAGGTCTACCCGCCTGGGACATCTGTGAAAGATAGGAAAACGTTGAGAAGGTTGTCAGGCAGTTTCTACCTCAGTGGTGAAGTGTTGTATAAGAGAAATTTTGACATGGTTTTGCTCAGATGCGTGGATAGACACGAAGCAAACCTGTTGATGACTGAGGTCCACGAGGGTTCATTTGGTACTCATTCCAATGGACATGCCATGGCTAGAAAGATGTTGAGAGCAGGCTACTATTGGCTGACAATGGAGCCTGACTGCTGCAAATATGTGAAGAAATGCCACAAGTGTCAGATTTATGCGGATAAGATTCATATTCCTCCGACACTACTGAATGTGATTTCATCACCATGGCCTTTCTCTATGTGGGGAATTGACATGATCGGCATGATTGAACCGAAGGCGTCCAACGGGCACATGTTTATTCTCGTAGCAATTGATTACTTCACCAAATGGGTTGAGGCCGCTTCGTATGCGAATGTGACCAGGCAGGTGGTTGTGAAGTTTATCAAGAACCAGCTGATTTACCGTTATGGTGTGCCAGATAAGATCATTACTGATAATGGATCTAATCTGAATAATAAGATGATGGATGATTTGTGCGCTGAATTCAAGATTGCACACCATAATTCCTCTCCTTACAAACCTAAGTTGAATGGGGCTGTTGAAGTTGCTAATAAGAATATCAAGAAGATTATCCAGAAGATGACAGTGACGTACAAAGATTGGCATGAGATGCTGCCATTTGCTTTGCATGGATATCGTACGTCTGTACGCACTTCAACAGGGGCAACCCCTTTCTCTCTTGTTTATGGCATGGAGGTTGTGCTCCCAGTAGAGGTGGAGATCCCATCAATGAGAGTCTTGATGGAAGCCAAGTTGACTGATGCTGAATGGATTCAGAGTCGTTATGACCAGCTGAATTTGATTGAAGAGAAGCGATTGACTGCCATGTGTCATGGTCAGTTATATCAGCAGAGAATGAAGAAAGCTTTTGATAAGAAGGTCAAGCCTCGTGTGTTCCGAGAAGGTGACCTCGTGCTCAAGAAAGTCTTGTCTTTCGTGCCCGATTCCAGGGGAAAGTGGACTCCAAACTACGAGGGTCCATATGTTGTTAAGAGAGCCTTTTCAGGCGGTGCTTTGATGCTTACAACAATGGATGGGGAGGGTTTCACTCGTCCTGTGAATTCAGATGCAGTCAAGAAATACTTTGCCTAAAAAAAAGTATATGCAAATGAAAAACAGAATAGCTCGCTAAGTTGAAAACCCGAAAGGGCGGCTTAGGCAAAAATGAGCGTCTCGGTGGAGAACCCGCAAGGGTAATCCAGGCAAAAGTTAGAGACATTGAAAAGAGAATATTTGCATCCCGCTAGATTGAGTACCTCACACTGGGGCAATCTAAGCAAAAATTAGGGATTTGGCAAGTAACTGCATCCTGACAAGACTTTCTGTTCCGTAGCCGTCTTTTCGTCAGAGATTCTCCATTCGTCGTCAACTAAAGCTTCGAATACATTGAGATTCAAATTGGTAGAGAAAGGATCATTAGGTTCAATGTAGCCCTCTTCCAATATATATCACTGATTTCAAATTTGTACAGATCTATGGAGTCTTGCCATTTGCGGGCTACCATTCTATCAAATAAATTTGAGCTTTTTATCCAATTATTTGCACTCTTATTTGTTTCAATTCAACAAATGTTTTGCATGTTTTAATTGATAAAATGTCATTGTTTTAAAACAAATAAATTTTTCAATTTGTTGTTTTAAACAAAGTGAACATTCACGATGATAAAAGGATACTTAAGAATTTCTCAGTGCTCTCCCAAGGGTGGCATGATTTCCAACAGGTAAGACATTTGTTCATATTCCTGGCATTGGTTGTATCCTCTTTCTCCTGCTTGATTGTTGGGGTTGTTCCCCAAGCAGAGTTGTTGTTGTGGGTTGCCCTCTCAAGTAGAGTGTTTGGTGAAGACTTCGTTTTCTTCTCCAGCAGTATTCTCTCCCAGCATGGGTGTTTTTCCTTTTGGAAGATTCGGTAGTTGGTGGTTGGAAACCCAGGTACTCCGTTTCTCCCCTATGCAGTCGCTAGTAGAGTTGTTGTTTCTCTCCTCAGCATGGTTGCTTTCTTTTTGAAGATTCAGTGGTTGGTGGATTGTTATCCCGGTACTTTACCGCTTTCCCCAACTTTTGTCGCAAGCAGGGTTGTTGCTGTCTTTCCTCAGCACAGTCGCTAGCAGAATTTGTGATATATCCCCAGAGCAGAGTGTTGTTGAGGACTTCGTTTTCTTCACCAACAGTACTCTATTCCCCGGCCAAGTTGCCAGCGGAGTTGTTATCTCCCCATCAGTGCGCTCATCCCTTCAGCAGGGCAGTGATTATGTTCCTCCTCAGCAGTTGTGAGTGTTCTCCTCAGAAGAGTCAACATTTAGTGGTTAATTCCCTAGCTCTCTTCCGTATCCTCAGTGGATTCTTCAGTGAAATTCCTAGTGGATCTGCCGGTGGATTTGTGGTTTGGTGGATTGTATTTGTGCAAAATCCCCATTAAAGTTGGTATTCCCAACAAAGTCAGGTTTGTGTCTGTGGTTTTCCCTCAGAGTCTCTGCCAGAGCTGGTATGCTTGACAAAGCTGATTCTGTGGCAGTTTATGCTTGTTGAAGTCTCTGTTTCCCCAGTAGGTTTGGTTGGTATATCATCCACAGATTGGGTTGACTTCCTGATTGCTTTTGATCCTCAGTAGAGTGGCTTGTTGCAGAATCTACTTGTGTGATCTTGTTTTTCCTTCAGTGGGTGTATTCCCGATGGAATGGTTATTTGTTTTCCCCCATGTAGAGTTGCTTGTGCAGTTAAATTCTACGTGGATGATCTGTTCTCCCTCAGTGGGTTGTTCCCCAACGGAGTTGTGTGGAGTTGTTTTCATGGCAATGCTCGCTTATGCGATGTTTTTTTGATACTGAGGATTCCCCTGCAGATATCTTGAGATTTCTCCTGTTTCCCCCACAGATTCGTCTATGTGGCTGGTTGTGTCTGTTGAGACTTTCTGTTCATCAGTTGGGTTGTTGTTGATCCATTACTCAGAGATCTGGTGTTTATTTGATATCTCTGATCTTTTGCCTCCCGCAGATCTTTGCTTCTCAGCTTGTAGATCTCCTGCAGATTGGCTTTCCAGTTGGTTTTTTCCCCTGGAAGTATAGTACCGGGCGTTTGATTCCTGGACCTGTTTGTGTTAGATATGTCTGTTTGTCAGCATTCATCAAACATAAATCGCGCATATTCATGCATAATCATAAACATTCAGATATTCATGTTGCATTTTTGCCATATATCTTTTGTCTGTTGTCTCCTGCTATGGGTAGTATAGATCTCCAATAGATCTCCCCCAAGCGGATGTCGGGTGTTTAAATCTCTTCATATAGAGTCATCCCCATAAGCAGAAAGTGTCGGTCTTTCCTTCTGCAGTTCCCCACTGAGATTATCCTCGTGGATGACGGTTTCTTCCGTTTCCTCCCAACACATATATTGGGATGAATTTTCCTATTGAGTTATATCCTCATAGGATGAGTCTTGATTCAATCTGTCTTTTCAGTTCAACCCTGAATTGGCGGTTGTCAGCTGTTTCTTGTGCTTCCCTGTGGAATAAATGAATGAATTGCCCAGTAACCGGCAGTAATTCTTTTATCCCCAGCGGAACCTTTTTGGGCCTCTACCCAGTAACCGGTAGTTGTAAGTCCTATGTTCCCTCTTCTTGGCGGAATTTGTGGTTATATATCTTTTATTCCTCAGCAAGAGTGGGCAGTTTGTTATAAACCCTTTTTTTGTTTCCCGTGCGGATTTGTGATTCTTTCATTCCCCACGCAGAGTTTTGGCCACTACCCCGTATTTGGTAGTCGTAAGTCATATCTCTTTTCCCCTAGCAGAGGTGACCTTTGTGGTTCGATCTGATTGATGGCGGATTGTTATGATGTTGTGTTTTTCTCCCCAGCGGAGTTTGTACCTCATGGTACAGGTGGATAATTGCCGGTTGCTAGCAATCTTATCCCCAGCCATAGTTTTGGTATTCTACCCCGTATTCGGTAGTTGTAAACCCTAATTTCTCCCCTTTGCGGAGTTAACCTTGTTGTTCATCCTAACCGATGATGGTTACTCTTTGTGGTTATCTTCATTCGTTGTTCGATGTTGATATTCCCTCCTTGCTAGTGGACAATTGCCGTTTGCTAGCAGTTGTATCCCCAGCAAGTCATCTTCTGGATAATTGCCGTATGCTTGCAATTTTATCCCTTTTTGAAGTCGCCAGTGGGTCCTTTCACCGTTTGCTAGTGATTTATTCCCCGGATCATTGATTGTTTATCAATGTATCCCCAGCTAGTCTTTGTGGATAATTGCTGTTTATGCAATTCATCCCCAGGTCATTGATTTTTGTATCAATGTATCCCCAGTTGAGTCGCTTTTCATTTACCCATTTTCCTGGTAATGATTGTTGCTCCCTTTTGATTGGTCATCTTTATATACCTGGTTTTGGTATCCCGATGCCTTTCTTTTCGGTCGATTTATCCTTTGTTAACCCAGTAACCGGTTGTGGATAATCTTCCATGTGAGTATGTTATCCATGTTCTGACGGTAATGGATAATATATCTCATGCACTCTTCAGTCGAAGCCTTTTGTGTTTCCCTAGTCGAGTAAGATTCGTTATTTCCCTTTTGTGGAACCGAATATTCTTTGTTTCTTGGATAATTGCCGGATGCTCGCAATTTATCCTTTGAGTTGTCTTTCGTTTACCCGTATGCTTGGTATCGATTGTCTCTCTTTTTTGGTTAGTCACCTATTATATGCCCTAACCGGTATCTCTGGTGTCTCTTCCTTTCGAGTATATTATTCACGTTCTGACGGTAATGAATAATATATCTCTTTCACTCTTTGGTTGGAGTCCTTTGTTGATCTTCCCCAATAGAGTAAGATTCGTATTCTTTGTAGAATCGAATATCCATCCTTTAACCAGTGTGTATTTTGGATGATGAGTGTTTTGGCAGTAAAAACCAATCCACGTTTTCGGTAGATCACCTATTATATACCCAGTAACCGGTATCCTTGGTGTTTCTTACCATGCGAGTGTATTATCTACGTTATGACGGTAATAGATAATATATCTCATGCGAGTATTCTATCCACGTTCTGACGGTAATGGATATTATATCTCATGCGCTCTTTGGGTTTGTGTCCCCAGCTGAGTAAGATTCGTTTTCCTGTTGTGGATTCGAATGTCCATCCTATAAGTCGATTTGCTTGTTTCAAGCCCTCCTTTCGGATGATGATTGTTTTGGCAGTAAAAACCAATTCATGCTTTGGTCGGTCACCTATTATATGCCTAGTAACCGGTATCCCTGGTGTTCCTTCCTTTCTGCTCCCTATTATGACCTTGGTCCCTTGTGGAGTCAGATTTTTCTGAGTTGATGTACCTTGTTCAGGTCTTTCTCAGATGTTTGGTTGATTGATATCTCTCACCCTTATACCGGTCTTAGATATTCATTCTTCCTGAGCTTGTTATCCGTATACCAGTAACACCTCATTTCCTTGTTGTTTCCCCAGGAGTCTCTTTGTTAGACACTTCTCCAATGGAGTTTCCTGTGGTGATTTTTTCCCCTTTGCTGTATTGGCGTTTTCCCCGATATATGCAATTTTCCCCGGCAGAGAGATTCTTTGTGGATCTTTTCCTGGTCCGAGTCCGGATTTTCATCCGAAGTATCCTTCATGGATAGTTTGAGTCAGCTTGTGTCTTTCCAGCGGATGTATCTTCCTTTGGAAATTTTTCTTTTCCCTAGTGTGTGTCCTTCACTCCCCCAGTGAGGTCTCTAATCCAGTCGTGTCTTGGTCACGCAGTGTCAGTTTATTCCCCAACTCAGAGTCGTGTCCTGCTCACGCATTCTTTTTCTTTTTATCCCCATAAGACCCCAATTTTGGCCCTAAGATCCCTCATGGTATCATATCATGTCATATCATTGCCTCAAGGATCATTGTGCACCTTGCCTTCTTCCCTGTGGGTGGGTTGTCTTTTGAGAGTGGTTCTTGATCACCAAGCATGTTTTGCATTTGTATATCATTGCTTTTCATTTGTTTACTAACCAAAAGTACAAAAATATTGTCATCTAACCTTGTTACTTGCAGATGAAGCAACATTAGGTCAAGCCAGTCAAAGGCATTCATTGAGCTATAGATGGTGGCCATTCTGAAGAATTTGGGCACCATGATCATTAATCAAGAATTCATATGAGTTGTGATATCATTTTGAATCAAGATCTCAAGTGGTAGAGGCTTGGATTTCATCTGATCACAGCTGGGTCAGCTGAAACCCTAGAAAAGTCAACACAAGTCAACTGTGCATTCAATCATGGATTTGAAGGTGTGAGATGGTTAGAGAGGCCCCATTCATGTCCATACAAGTCTCATATAACATGTCAAACATCAACCTTGAAGGATTTGAGGTCAGACAAAAAGTTTCCAAAAATAGTAAGTGACCTGTAATTTCAAACTGCCAAAAATGGAAAGGTCTTCTCCTCAAGTTTACATCATCAAGCAAGCTTCAAGTGAAATTTTGTCCAACATGAAAGTTGAAGATCTTGCTCTCACCTTTCCAAAAAGTCCAAGAACATCCATTTCTCATTTGTGGTTGGTAAGTTATGATCAAATCATTGTCAAGGAATTTTGAACTTCAAGCTAGCATAACTTTTGCACCAAAAGGCCAATTCATGTGGTTCTTTTTGGAGCAATTTTCTCTTGATCTCTATTATCATAATCATGTATCACATTTCATTAAAACTCATCACAAAAAAAGTGCATTTTTCACTTGATTTTAATTTGATTTTTGGAGGGAAAATATCCATTTGAAAAATATGCATTATTCTCACTTCAAACCAATTTCATATGCATCAAAACAGAATTTGCAATGCATTTCCAAGCCACATTCGCACTGTAGCATGCCATGCACATGTAAGGGTGAAAAATGCTAATTTCCCAAAACACCTCCAATCCTCTTAATTTGTATTAGCATTGTTTAAACATGTTTAGAGTCTGGTTAATTAGGAGTATATATAGCATAATCATAACAGAAAATCAGAACCACAATTCACAAATTCAGATCTCAAATTTTTTCTCTCAAATTTCTCTCAATTTTCTTTCAATTCTTCTCTCATTTCTTGAAAGCATTTGCATAGTTCTTGCTCTGTTCATCATCTAGCATCATCACTGAACAATTTTCAATCCAAGAAACACCTGAATTCGTGCATATTTGGAATTGCTCAAAGTGAGAACAACAATGGTGAAGTCTTGAAACTGTAGAATCGTGCATGGCTGAGCTTCGATCTTCCTTCTAAACATCTCCATAAGCATTGCAGAAGATTCTCCAAGCATCACAAGGCCTATTTCCAGCTGAATCCGCTTCTGTTGCTACAAGAGGTCACAAACTAATTCTCATAATCTTGCTTTTTCTTATGTTAATGATATAGATCCTTTATTGCTGAGTTGATTGAGCTTTGAATCGTGTAAAACCATGCCAAAATGAGAGAGAACGGTTGATTCGAAGTTTGATGGATGATTTTTGTTTTGATCGATTCATGCTTGATGCAGTGTTTTTGGATGTGTTAATTGTTGATTCTTGTTGCCTAATGTTAGATCTATAGAATGCATGGCTTGATTTGTATTTCTGGAGAGGTTGAGAATTTTCTGGAAATTGAGGATGAAGATCATGAAGGTCTTCATCGTGTTCTTCGTGTGCTGGAAATTTCCTGCGGATTTTACCGCAACCTTCGTAGGCTTTCTTGCGCCTTTTCCTGCGAGTTCTTCGAGCTTACCTGCGGATTCTGGCTTTGCATGGCTGTGCATGCGCCTAGGGTTTGAGGCAAAACGACCGCGTTTTGGTCGTTGGCGCGCATTCATTTCAAACTTAGCCTCCCTTCGATTCCAGACCAAGACATTTTCATTCTTGGCTTTAGGCATTTTATTCCACTTATGCTTACCATGTTCATATGCATTATTTCATGTTTTTTTAATTTCTTGCATCTTCAAAAAATCATAACTCTCAAAATAATGATCCAATTCACATGAGATTTTTTTTGCCATGTTCCTTGTAATGTCTAGTATTTTTTGGATATTTTTCCAGAATTTGTGCTCGGTTGGATTTAAAAATTGCCTAGGGTTTGTCCTTGCATGTCATTCATTGCACATTGCTTGCCATTTCTTTTATGAAATCATGATGCTTGATCCAATGAAGCTGAAAATTTACATGCATAAACTAGATTCATTCCTGAGCATTTTGGCTTTGAATTTGCTATTTTTGCATTTCTGGATTGTGAGATATGATGTGATCATTGGAGGTATGACAATGTGTGTCACACCATTTTTTATCCAACTTTCTGATTTTATTTACCATGCCATTCTTATGCCAAATGATCTGAATTTTTGCATGATGCTTCTTCTGAATGTTTAGTTTGAGAATGATTTTTTGTAGAATTTTTGGATCCATTTCCAATTTGTTTGAGATTTTCTCTTCTTGCTTGTCATAATTGGACTTTTGTTGAGTGTTGAACTTCCATGATTTGTGAAATTCTTATTCCTTATCATATGAGCTTGAAATTTTGTACATTGATTCTTAACATGTTGAAGTGTATCTTGGCTTTGGTTTGAGTCATTTATCTTATGTAATTTCTGTTTTAGGATTGCCTTAAGTTGATGCACCATTTGTGGTCTTGTTTGAGCTTGTTTGTGCATACCTTGACTTGATGATTTTAATTGACTTGCTTATACTTGTCCAAATGCCATGATTTTTGGTGTGTTGATCCGTTGATGTGTTCTGTTTAGGCATGATTTTTCTTGGAATTTATTGAGCCATTCTTGATTTGATTTGAATTGGTTCATTCTGTTTGCTTCAATGTGGCTTCAACTTGCATGCTTTGACATGATTTGTTTGTGAAATGAAATTGGTTGATGCTTTTGATATGAGACCACTTGGATGATGTTCTAATTTGATCGAGTTTGATTCTTGTAAATTTTCATGTTCTGTTTTAAATTTTTTCCTCATCTTTGACCCTAGGCTTTGGCCTAAGGGTTTGCCTCTCATGTTTGAAGCTTTGTTTCAGGTTGCACATGCAAGTAACACAATTGATGATGCCTCATCTTGAGAGCATTTGATATTTGCTTTTGATGACTAATGTGTGTTTTGTAGGTTGAAGTTGATTCAATTGGGATTGACTTGTGGCTTATGCCTTTGCCTATATTGGTTGTCTGTTGCATTAACTGTTGGTTGTTTATCTGTATAGCATACTGATTTGTTTGATGTTTCCACAGGTACATTTAGTTGCTATAGTTCATTGTGAACTTGCTTTTGCTTTGCTTGATAGCTTAAGCATTGAGGTATAACATCTCTTCTTCATGTAGTCTGGAAGACCTGGCTTGTTATGTGGTCAGGCACCTGTCTGAAGTCCTCCTTAAGAGGCAATGTTTGTGATTGTTTATCTTTGTCCCCAAGCAGGAAAAGTCCTTTTGATAAGGCAATTGGTAGATAAAAGAGATGTGTAGTCCATCTCCTACTATTCTGTGTGTCATCCTTTTGCTCACATTACATGTTGAAGCATTGTGGATATTAACCCAAGATCTATAGAGTCATTAACTTGTGGAGAGAGTTCCAACTTTCTGAACTCCCACACCTTCTATCATTTGAAGCTCTCCCTGACCAGGGATAAGAGCAATGAGGCACACCCCTCATATCCTTTTCATCTGCTTCACCTTAACTCTCAATGTTAAGGTTAAGAGCACCACTTACCCCATTACAGTTGACTTTAAAGTCTAACCCTTGCTTGAGCCTAATTGCTTGGATATAGTGTGTGCTAAATGACTTTGTTTGATTGATTGCTTGATTCCTATGTACATGTTTGTTTGCATACCTTTGTGCATTTATCATCATTAATTGTTCATTATTGCATGATCATCATTTCATATCTTTGTGGTTTGTTTGAGTTTGCCCATTGAGGAATCAATTATAAGTCCATTCATTGGCCATTGATCCTATGATTTGGAAGGGATTGAGTGTAAGACCATTTCATTGGCCACTTATGTCCTCTTTTCTTATTGTTTCTGTTTGTTTGTTGTATGTGAGGATTCAATTGTAAGTCCATGTTGTTGGCATTTGTATTCCCATGATCATCCTATGGAGATTGGAATAAGTCCAGATAGATTGGCATCCAGTATCCATGTTTTGTTTTGTTTCAGAAGATTAGTATAAGTCCAGTTGATTGGCATCTGATATCCATGTTTGTCTGTGAGATTGGTATAAGTCCAGTTGATTGGCATCCGGTATCCATTTGTTGCTTGTTTATTTGTTATTGCTCATTTGCCTCATTCCAAAGGATACACTTGAATCATCTTCTATATGATTTCAAGAGGTGAACCTCTAGGAAGTTTTACACTCCTCCATCCACACCCTTTTGATTCTAAACCCCTTTTCACATGTCGTTTTCAAACTTTGAGATGAGTATTGTGCAAACATCTTCATGGCTTTTCAAATTAGAAACCTGGACCTTAAGTCCTTGATTTTTAAATTTCACTTTTGATAATACTTCTTTCTGAATTGAATCTTAATCCTACTTTGACCATCCTTTTGTGAATATTCATAATCAATTAACTTCACTCATTCAATTGTTTTGTGGCTTTGTCCATTCTTGTTAAGTTTTCATACATTAGCCATAGGTTTGATTTATCCTAGTTGGTTGATATTAATCTCACCTTCTTGTCCTTAGTGATTGAATGGTAAGACTTCCTTGCTTATTATAGGGTTAACCCCTCACTAGCAAGTTGAAGCTATTCTCACATGGTGGACTCGTTGTTTGTATAAGGTTGAGTTTTCTCCCGTGGATAACGTAAGACCTTAGTGCCCTTTTTTTAAAATGAATTCACTAATTTTTGGAAATCTTTTAGCCGAACTACGGCGTTTTGATCCTTACCTTTCATGGAAGGTACGTAGGCAACGGGTTCATCCGTTCAAACACAAAAACAATAAAAATTGTACATTCTTTTCTCATCTTCCCAATCATGTTTGCACAATATGTCATAAATAAATAAACTTTTTATACAACAAGTGTGAAAAGGGCTCCCTAGGAGTACCTAGGATGCATTGGGTGCCTAACACCTTCCCTTTGCATAATTTACCCCTTACCCAGATTCTCTGATCTTTCATTAGTTTTCTATGTGTAAAACTTCTTAGGCTTTTGTTCGCTTTTTAGCCAGTCCTTTGGATAAATAAAAGTGCGATGGCGACTCGATTTCTTTGTATGCTTTGCTTTTGATTTAATCAATAAATCATAAAGCGACGAATACACCGCTACAATTAGCACCCCCTCACGTCCGTCGTACTCGACGGGATCCACGCTCAGAAGAATAGAATAAGGTTGTTGAACACTGCTCAAAAGAATGCACACATGCTGGAATAAAACACAGATGGAAGAAGAGGGGAACGGGCTCGCTAGGATATCGTATCCTATGCCTACATATCTCATCTGGTATGAGAATCAGAGCTACCGTAGTTCGGCTCACGCATGCCGAAACAAAACACACGCACAGACGCTGAGACGTCAAAGCAAACACACAAATGGAAACAGACTGCCAATCGCTGGACTTATGTCAGGCTCCACACAAACAGGCAAACATGGAAACCGAATGCCAATCGCTGGACTTATATCAGACTCCGAACCAACAAACACACACAGGAAACCAACTGCCAATCGCTAGACTTACGTCAGACTCCAAGCAAACAAGAGGTTAACCGGACGCTGAGTCGTCAAAAGCAACAAAAAAGTGAAACAAACAAACTAACAGGGAGTCTGGTACTCGAGCCTGCTAGATGTCAAGTAAACACACGCAAAAAAGGAAAAGGGTGCTCGGAGAGATCTCGCACGATCTCCTGTCTACGTACCTCATCTGGTATGAGGATCAGGGCGACGCAGTTCCCCTATACAGGGAAAGAACTTCTAACCTAACCAGAGACTGGGAAATGACAAACTAGAAGGGAGACTGACTCGAGCCTAATAGTTATCATGTAATCCATAATGGCCATAGGTTAAGGTTTCTATCCTAACTTGCACAGGAAGCAAGCTAACCTAAACATCACAGTCAAACAAACACAAGCACAATAAACAAGCACACACACTATATGCAAACAGTTTGGGCTCACACAAGGCTAGGCTGCACAAACAAGCCAACTGGAATGGGGTGTTTTTAGCTCTTAACCCTAACATTGAGAGTTAGGGTGAAGCAGATGAAATGGGAATGAGGGTTATGCCTCATAGCTCTTATCCCTGGCCTGGGAGAGCTTGAATCAAATAGAAAGTGTGGGAGTTCAGAATGTAGGAACTCTTCTCCACAGATGACTGACACTACAAGAGTTTGAGTTTTTATTCACAATGCATCAACACATGGTGTGTGAGCAAAGTGAATGACACACTGAGTAGCAGGAGATGGATTACACATCTCTTTTATCTGCCAATTTCCTCTTAAGAGGTCTTTACCTGCTTGGCACAAAATTAAACATTCACAAGCATTGCCTCTTAAGGAGGGCTTCAGACAGGTGCCTACCCACATAACAGGACAGGTCTTCCAGACTACATGAAGTCAGAAGAATTATACCTCAGTGGTAAGCAAACCACAATCTAGCAAAGCAAGTTCGAAATGAACTCAAAGCCACTTAGGTACCTGTGAAAAATCTAAACCAATCAGTTCAACTGTACAGACAAACAAACAACAATTAAGCATACAGACAGACAAAGCATCATCAGACAACAATGAGCAAGGCACAAGGCAAACACAAATGAATTGGAATCAACCTACAAAACACACAAGTGTTAGTCAACATCAACCAATAATCAAGCTCAAATGAATGAACCTCTCCAATCATGGCAATGTGCATCTGAACCTGAAATCACAACTCAAATGATAAGTCCAAACCACTAGGTCAAAGCCTAGGGTCAAAAGAGGATCAAAAAGTAAAAACAGAACTTCAAACTTGACATGAAGCAACTTCAAACATATATTGACATATCCTAAAAAGGCTCATATCAAAATCATTAACCAAATGCATTTCATGATCAAGTGAAGTCAAAGGTGATTTCAAAGCATCCAAATGGTCAACATGAATGAAAAATCTCAATCAAAACAGAAATGATTCCAAAAATTCTGGAAAAAAACATGAGCAATCTAGACATCCATAACATTCATCACACAAAAAATTAGGAGCATTGGACATCATTAGGCATGGCAATCACATTGTACAAAACAGACAACCAAAAGTGTGACACAAATTGTCACACCAAATTAGCATAGGCATAAAACAGAATTGGATCATGGGAAAAATATCAAACCAAAGCCAAAATGTTCATCAACATGTCTAGTATTAGCATGCAAAATTTCAAAGCCATTGGATAAGAAACAAGCATTTTATGAAGGAGAGAGCAAGGTAAGGTCAAACAAGCATACATGTTCAAACATCCTAGCACCAAATAAAATCCAGCCGTGCACAATTTTGCAATTTATGATCATAAAAGAGTAGACAGGATAAGGAACACATAGCAAAAAATTGGGATCAAATTGATGCATTTTCCTATTTTATATGATTTTTGGAAGTTGATGGAAAAAAATGAAATAAAAAATGAATAACATGGCCAAATATGGGGGGAAAGTGAGAAAATAGCAAGCATATTTGAAAAGTTCCCTCGGGCGGTATCGAACCATTGCCGAATTTGAATATGGCGCGCTTCCAAAACGGTGGCGTTTTGGCTCTAAAACCCTAAGTGCAGCGCATTCTAGAATTTCGTAGCTAATGCGTGAATTTCGTAGCAAAATGGTACCAAAGTTCTAGCAGATCTCGAAACCTGAAGATCTTCATAGGTTGAAGATGAAGATCATGATGATCTTCATGTGATTTTCCAGAAAATCACAAAATGTTCCAGAATTCAAGGATTTTAACACCAAACGAATCATCATCACACATACATTCAAGATCAAACAATGATTTACACCAAAACACCATAACAAAGCCAAATCGAAGAGAATAAGAATTGTCACCAGAACTTGAATCGAGCATAACTTTGTCAATACAGCACCAATTCACTCAAAATTTGTATCAGAATCATCACCAAGCCACGATCTACATGAATATATCAAAGAATTTCAAAATTAGAGAGGTCGAATCCTGACCTCTTGAAGAACAGAAGTTGGAATCGTGCGCTTCCAAGCTCAGCTACAGCTCAAATCTCCTCCACAATGCCTATTGAAGTGATTGGTGATGAATTGGAGGTTCCAGTATGCACGAATCCAGCTCAAATTGCAAGCTCCATGGATGCTTCAAGCTTCGAATTTGGTTCAATATGCTTGGAGATGGAGCAAAATTAATAGCTTTAGAATCCACCAAGTCCTGGACCACATGCTTAAAAGCTTTACAATTTTCTACATTGTGTCCAGGGGCACCTGAGTGGAATTCGCACTTGGCGTTCTCATCATAGCTGGGAGGCCTTTGGTCGGGTCTTACCGGAGCCAAAGTTCTCAGCTGAACCAACCCCAAGTCCTTCAACTTCTTCAACAAGAATGAATAGGTCACAAGTGGTCTATCAAATTGACGATCATTCATTCGTCCTCTCACCTGATACCCGGCCCTCTGCGGTCTCTGTTGAAATGGTTGTCGTTGTTGTTGCAGTTGTTGTTGATGTTGTTGCTGTTGTTGATTGTCAGAAGGAATTGTTACCGCAGCAGTGTGCTGGTAGTAACGCTCCCTACTCTGTCCCCTCTGGGCATACACTGCACTGGTGTCACCCTCCTTCTTCCTCTGACCATTCCCAAAGGGCTTCTTCAACCCAGACGACGAAGCACTACCCTGAATTTTTCCCAGCTTTAACCAACTCTCAATTCTTTCTCCGGCCACCACAATATCAGCAAAATTGGTAACCGGGCATCTAACCATTCTTTCTGCAAATGTCCCCTGAAGGATACCCATAAACAAATCTGACATTTCTCGATCGACCAACGGAGGTTGGACTCGGGCAGCCAGCTCCCTCCATCTCTGCGCATACTCTTTAAACCCCTCATTAGGCTTCTGAGACATACCCTGCAGCTGGGTACGACTAGGAGCCATGTCAGCATTAAATTGGTATTGTTTAAAGAATGCATCACCAAGATCCTGCCAGCTCTTGATGTCAGAAGACTTCAACTTGGTGTACCATTCCAAAGACCCCCCAGACAGACTGTCTTGGAAGAAGTACATCCAAAGCTTCTGGTCCATGGTATAAGCAGAAATCTTTCGGACGAATGCCTGGATATGAGTTTCTGGGCAAGAACTCCCATTGTACCTGTCAAACGCGGGCGCTTTGAACTTCTGTGGAATCACAATTCCCTCAACAAGCCCCATATTTGACATGTTAACAACCCCCGGAGTAGCATGACTTTCAAGAGCCTGAATTTTCTCAGCCAACACCTGAATCTCTTTATTCGGAGGTTGGACGCCATATTGCCCAAACTGTTCATTAAGCACGGAGAACTGGTCCTCTTCTCTATCTTCCTCGGCCCCGAAGAAAGGAGGAAACAGACTGTCCTTCAAATTGTTACCCATCGGACCCGGTCCACCGCTTGTGGCAACACCAAAACCACCAGCATTATTAGTCACCACACCAGCAGTTGTCCTCTTTCCGAGATCTCCTCCATCCCTGGAACCACCAAGGCCATGGTTGGAGACACCCTCTAAATTGACACCACTGTTAGCAGCTGAAGCCCGCTCGAGCTTCTCCATTTTATCAACAAGTGCTTTCTGCCCTACGACAAACCCTTGCATAACATTGATCAGTTCGTTCATTTTCTCCTTCAGCTCGAGAAAATCTGCGTTGGGTAGATCCATCAGCCTGGATGTATTGCGTCTAGTAGGATATATGTGCGGACGTGCTGCGTGCAAAGGAATGATTCTACGTGCGCGAGCAATGATTCCTGAAACAATCAAGCACGTTAGAAACTGACACCTGCAAAATAGAAGACAAGTTATTATGATTCATGCATGAATGCAATGTCTATCCATATGAGGAACACTCTGTCTTTCGATCCTGGTTTCCTCGAGACAGATAATAATTCGGCATCAATATTCTGACATGCATCATTTGATTTTGCCATATAGAGCAGAGAATTATGATTTAGCAAATATATCACCCAACCATGTGTGTGTTATGTGAGTGAAGTATGGCAAAGCAAATAAAGCTTGAAGATCAATCACTGAATGAAAATAACCACTGTATATCAAAAGTGCATAATATGTGCGAGAGTCACACATCAAGTCTGATACAAATCAAATTACAATTCTCCAGAATCAGAAAGGAAATACAAACAAGTGAATTCCGTCAACAGGCCTGACGGTAATCCAACACAAATGATAAAAGTCTACACTGAAGGAGGTCCCTCAGAGGGCTCTGCATCACCAACAATCTTGGTAAACTTCACAGCAAACCTGAGCTCAGTGTTCTCCTGCTGCAATCTCCCTATCTCCTTCTGGTGAATCTTCATCTGTCTGAAGTAATGATCCCTCTCAGCAAGATAATGATCTCTCTCAGCAATAATCTTTGCTTTCTCAGCTTCCCATTCTGTGGCAAGGACTTTGGCTCTGGCATCTCTCTGGGTCTTCACAAGGATCTGCCTCTTCTTCTCATCTTCAATATCCCTCAAGGCTCTAGCAAACTTCTCCTTAGTGATGTCGTGCTCCTTTGTAGATGACTCCAACGCTTGGCTGACCTTGCCATAATAAGCGGTGTCTATCTCAAAGCGCTTCACCTCCAGGGCATGTCTCTTATCCTGATCTTCTATTCTCCCTTTGATCTCCTGATTAGCCATCTGAATCCTAGCAACATTCATCTCCAATTCAGTCTTCTCTACCTACAGCTGATCTCTGGCTTTCTTCATCTCAAGGAACTCTTCCATGCCGACAGAAGAACGTGGCCCCTCAATCATAGGACTCCAAGGATCACCTCCAAGAAATGGTAGATGTGTGAGCTCAATCCTCTTCCTAAGCCAATCATCAAATGGAGGAAGAGACCTGCTATTAACCTTACCAAAAGGAACCTTGCCCTTCCTCTGAATGTTACACCATTCATCAGACACTTGCCTCAACTTTGTCTGATTTCCCTCAATTGGGAAGTAGAAAGACTCCTGAATCTCTCGCCCGAGAGGAGGACCCTCCACAGCAAACCCCATATGTCTCCTAAGAAGCACCGAGTTGTAATTAATGCAACCTTGAACTCCTATAAGAGGTACATTGGGAAGACTCCCGCAACTGTAAATGAAATCCCGTCCAGCCATACCATTGTGAGTCCAAGCTATGTCCTTGGCTCGCAAACCCATCAACCTGAATGACCACTTGACAGTAGGATCAAGAAAAACAAAGGCACCTCTGGAAGGCAAATATCCCATGAACCATTTGTGCAACAGCTGAGCACAACACCGGATCAATCCCCCACGCCGCTTCTCGTTCCGATTATGGACCGAGTAATAAACATCCCCAACCAAGGTAGGAATAGGATTCCTCTGCATAAACACCCGGATGGCATTAATATCTACAAAGTTCTTCTGGTTAGGAAACATGATGATTCCATAGATGCTCACAGCAATCAAAGCACAAACGGTCTTCCAATTACCCACAACAGCATGATCCTTGGCTTTAGTCTCTAAGAAACTCAGATGAAAACCAGGTAAGTTTCCCTTCTCCTTCAAACCCCCCTTGGTCACCTCTGGGCTCAAATAAAGAGCACGGGAAATCTCAGCAACATCAGGTTCTCCCTTAGTGACATAGAATGGAATATGATCTCTGATCTGAAGACCCAGGATACTGGCATAATCTTCCATCAAAGGCCCCAACAAGTAATCCGGGAAAATAAAGCACCTCAAACCCGGGTCATAAAACTGGAGAAGAGTATGGATGGCGCTCCTATCATTGTCTGTGAGCCTGAAAACCAACTTCAGAATACCACCATAGGTCTCACGGAACATCCCCACATGGTCAGGTGTAATCAATGCTATCATATCTCTCAGCCCACCAATCTCTGGGTCGAAGAAATTGTAGACAACATCGTCTTTCAAGCCGGTCCTCATGTCCGGAGCAAAGAAGTCTCTCAACCAGGATCTCGATCAAGAATGTCCCCTGCATATGGATAAACATGTGTTAGATGCAGATAAATGCAGAATGTGAATGATGTTGATGCATGAATGTAATGCACTGTGCCATCCTCCAGGTCATCGGAACATCCACTACACTGGATTCCGGTCTCCGAACTGGTCACAACCATCTGAGGTACTGAGTAACCATAAATCCCACTCAGGAGTTCCGAAATAAACGTTACTGAAGGATATATCATCATCATCATCAGAAAATCCTCTGAACAGATAACCACACAATCATCTGCACCAACCCAGGGAATCCTGAAATAAACGGATCCCCACTGATAAATACCACAGACAGAACTCCGGCGTCTCAGAAATAAATCCATAAATCCGACTTATAAATAGGACTCTGATCAAGAACTGAACCATTAGTCACCATCAGAACATGCATCTGCAAGAATCAACCCTCCCCTCACAGGTGAATTCTAATCAGGTCATCCTAAGGCGAATAATGGTCTCGACAATCGGGCAAAGATACTCAACGGGTTTGCCCTTTCGAGTGTGTCGTTGCAGCTCTCTTAAGATCATCTAAACCAAAGATCCGGGAAAGAACGGTCACCGAAGTCAACAGCTCAGATGAGGTAACTCAACCAAAGTGGATACTCCACAAAGGAAGAGTTCTCTCAAAAGAACCTCGTCCGGCTTGTGGTATGTCACGTCGCCAACAACATGTTGACCTAACATGAGAGGCAACATGAGACCACATTAATCCTAGGTGTATACTCGGGCCTGGGTTTTAGCCCCACTCAGAACACCCCCCCCCCCAAATCAGAGGAACCACCTGTACAGAAGACAACACAATGATAGTATGATGCATGCAGACATTTATGCAAATATATACAAAACATAATAATCATAAATGCAATAAATAGAGCAGCACAAGCAACCAAAGTTATCCTAGAGAACGCTAGGAGTGACTCGCTTAGGGAAGATGGACCAGCAAGAGGTCAACTTCTTATATCCCCAGCAGAGTCGCCAGCTGTCGCATCCGCGAAAAACAACCGGCGGGAAAAACAAACAAACAGAGTCGCCACCGTGCGTTATTTATCCCAAAGGAGGGAAAGGAAATGCTCGAAGTAAACCTGGAAAGGAAATGGTCTTACGACCGGAGATTGCAAGGATCGGGAGTCGGTTACGCAAGGGGAAGGTATTAGCACCCCTCACGTCCGTCGTACTCGACGGGATCCACGCTCAGAAGAATAGAATAAGGTTGCTGAACACTGCTCAAAAGAATGCACACATGCTGGAATAAAACACAGATGGAAGAAGAGGGGAACGGGCTCGCTAGGATATCGCATCTTATACCTACGTATCTCATCTGGTATGAGAATCAGAGCTACCGTAGTTCGGCTCACGCACGTCGAAACAAAACACACGCAAAGACCCTGAGACGTCAAAGCAAACACACAAATGGAAACAGACTGCCAATCGCTGGACTTATGTCAGGCTCCACACAAACAGGCAAACATGGAAACCGAATGTCAATCGCTGGACTTACATCAGACTCCGAACCAACAAACACACACAGGAAACCAACTGCCAATCGCTGGACTTACGTCAGACTCCAAGCAAACAAGAGGTTAACCGGACGCTGAGTCGTCAAAAGCAACAAAAAAGTGAAACAAACAAACTAACAGGGAGTCTGGTACTCGAGCCTGCTAGATGTCAAGCAAACACACGCAAAAAAAGGAAAAGGGTGCCCGGAGAGATCTCGCACGATCTCCTGCCTACGTACCTCATCTTGTATGAGGATCAGGGCGACGTAGTTCCCCTATACAGGGAAAGAACTTCTAACCTAACCAGAGACTGGGAAATGACAAACTAGAAGGGAGACTGACTCGAGCCTAATAGTTATCATGTAATCCACAATGGCCCTAGGTTAAGGTTTCTATCCTAACTTGCACAGGAAGCAAGCTAGCCTAAACAGCACAGTCAAACAAACACAAGCACAATAAACAAGCACACACACTATATGCAAACAGTTTGGGCTCATACAAGGCTAGGCTGCACAAACAAGCCAACTGGAATGGGGTATTTTTAGCTCTTAACCCTAACATTGAGAGTTAGGGTGAAGCAGATGAAATGGGAATGAGGGTTATGCCTCATAGCTCTTATCCCTGACCTGGGAGAGCTTGAATCAAATAGAAAGTGTGGGAGTTCAGAATGTAGGAACTCTTCTCCACAGATGACTGACACTACAAGAGTTTGGGTTTTTATTCACAATGCATCAACACATGGTGTGTGAGCAAAGTGAATGACACACTGAGTAGCAGGAGATGGATTACACATCTCTTTTATCTGCCAATTGCCTCTTAAGAGGTCTTTACCTGCTTAGCATAAAATTAAACATTCACAAGCATTGCCTCTTAAGGAGGGCTTCAGACAGGTGCCTGCCCACATAACAGGACAGGTCTTCCAGACTACATGAAGTCAGAAGAATTATACCTCAGTGGTAAGCAAACCACAAGCTAGCAAAGCAAGTTCAAAATGAACTCAAAGCCACTTAGGTACCTGTGAAAAATCTAAACCAATCAGTTCAACTGTACAGACAAACAAACAACAATTAAGCATACAGACAGACAAAGCATCATCAGACAACAATGAGCAAGGCACAAGGCAAACACAAATGAATTGGAATCAACCTACAAAACACACAAGTGTTAGTCAACATCAACCAATAATCAAGCTCAAATGAATGAACCTCTCCAATCATGGCAATGTGCATCTGAACCTGAAATCACAACTCAAATGATAAGTCCAAACCACTAGGTCAAAGCCTAGGGTCAAAAGAGGATCAAAAAGTAAAAACAGAACTTCAAACTTGACATGAAGCAACTTCAAACATATATTGACATATCCTAAAAAGGCTCATATCAAAATCATTAACCAAATGCATTTCATGATCAAGTGAAGTCAAAGGTGATTTCAAAGCATCCAAATGGTCAACATGAATGAAAAATCTCAATCAAAACAGAAATGATTCCAAAAATTCTGGAAAAAAACATGAGTAATCTAGACATCCATAACATTCATCACACAAAAAATTAGGAGCATTGGACATCATTAGGCATGGCAATCACATTGTACAAAACAGACAACCAAAAGTGTGACACAAATTGTCACACCAAATTAGCATAGGCATAAAACAGAATTGGATCATGGGAAAAATATCAAACCAAAGCCAAAATGTTCATCAACATGTCTAGTATTAGCATGCAAAATTTCAAAGCCATTGGATAAGAAACAAGCATTTTATGAAGGAGAGAGCAAGGCAAGGTCAAACAAGCATACATGTTCAAACATCCTAGCACCAAATAAAATCCAGCCGTGCACAATTTTGCAATTTATGATCATAAAAGAGTAGACAGGATAAGGAACACATAGCAAAAAATTGGGATCAAATTGATGCATTTTCCTATTTTATATGATTTTTGGAAGTTGATGGAAAAAAAATGAAATCAAAAATGAATAACATGGCCAAATATGGAGGGAAAGTGAGAAAATAGCAAGCATATTTGAAAAGTTCCCTCGGGCGGTATCGAACCATTGCCGAATTTGAATATGGCGCGCTTCCAAAACGGTGGCGTTTTGGCTCTAAAACCCTAAGTGCAGCGCATTCTAGAATTTCGTAGCTAATGCGTGAATTTCGTAGCAAAATGGTACCAAAGTTCTAGCAGATCTGGAAACCTGAAGATCTTCATAGGTTGAAGATGAAGATCATGACGATCTTCATGTGATTTTCCAGAAAATCACAAAATGTTCCAGAATTCAAGGATTTTAACACCAAACGAATCATCATCACACATACATTCAAGATCAAACAATGATTTACACCAAAACACCATAACAAAGCCAAATCGAAGAGAATAAGATTTGTCACCAGAACTTGAATCGAGCATAACTTTGTCAATACAACACCAATTCACTCAAAATTTGTATCAGAATCATCACCAAGCCACGATCTACATGAATATATCAAAGAATTTCAAAATTAGAGAGGTCGAATCCTGACCTCTTGAAGAACAGAAGTTGGAATCGTGCGCTTCCAAGCTCAGCTACAGCTCAAATCTCCTCCACAATGCCTATTGAAGTGATTGGTGATGAATTGGAGGTTCCAGTATGCACGAATCCAGCTCAAATTGCAAGCTCCATGGATGCTTCAAGCTTTGGATCTGGTTCAATATGCCACGATTTTCCTTGATTCCACGTCCAATTCTACTCAAAATTGCTTCACGATCATGAATCAACCAATAGAAAGTGCTCTTGTGTGAAGAATTTTGAAAAAAATTTGAGAGAAGAATTTTGATGATTTTTTGATTCAGATATGAAATTGTAGCTAATGATGAAAACAATTATGCTTAACAATATATACCTCATGCTAATGATGTTTAAAACCTGTTTAAGCCAAATGCAAATGAGATTAATCAATTTTGAGGTGTATGTGCAAAATGTGTTTTTCACCCCCATGCATGAGGTAGCACGTGAACAGTGCACGAATCTGGCCCAAAATCACTTAATTAATGCCCATGCAAGCTTTTGAATTGGTTTTGTATGCTCATGATCAACCAAAATGATTTTATGCAATTTTCTTCACAAATCTTCATGAACAAGCACATGCCCATGCAAAGGAAATTTATGCCATGTAATGCTATGCTTGGAAAGTACATGTTATGAGGATCAAAATACAAAAAGAACCACTCATTTTGGAGCTTTGGTTCAAAAGTTATGCCCATTTGAATTTTAAAACACACTTTGCCATGATTGGATCATATCTCCTCAACCACACATGAGAAATTCATGATCTTGGACTTTTTGGAAATGGGAGAGAAAGATCTTCAACTTTCATGTTGGACAAAATTTCATTTGAAGCTTTCTTGGTGATGTAATCTTGAGTCGAATTTGAATTAAAACCTTGCCATTTTTGGAAAGTTCAAATTATAGGTCACTTGCTATTTTTGGAAATTCTTGACCTGACTCCAAATCCTTCAAGATATGCATTTGTAATGAAGAATAAACCTCTTTTGAACATGAATGAGATGTTGAAACTCATTTCTCCACCTCCTAGCCCTCAGTTGACTCTCTGTTGACTTTCTGGTTGACAGATGACTTGAACATGCTCAGATAACTTTGAGCCTCAACCACTCGATGAAATGTCTCCAAAATGAAACCCTAGCTTGTACAAGCTCAATAAAATCACATGATGATCTCCATCTCAATAAAGACCTCATCTCCTTGACAATCCCTGATTGGTAGAATGCATTGATTAGGGTTGACCAGAGGTCAAAACCCTAATCCCAAAGAATCTGAGCAAAAACAATGAGCCTTTAAGGAAGACATAACCATGATGATGATGTACCCTTGCAATCAAGATAATACTCAACCTCCTTGAGGAACCAATAAAACCCTAATTGAAGAGCAACCCTCAGATGGTTGGTGATCAAGCCATGAGACCCTCAGGCTTGAATCTCTTAATCTCCCTATCTTCTGAGAAAGACTTAGGAGGATGACTTGCTTATCCACATGATATGCAATTATGCACATGCCTAATGCCCTAAAATATGATATGCAATATGCTAAACTAGTCCCAAGAAGAGGAGGGCAAATTTTGAGGTGTTACAACTTGCCAAAGAGATCCTTTCCTCTAAGAGTTTTCAATTCCTTGCGAAGCTCAAGAAATCGGTCGTTCATAGCGTCCATCTTCTCATGTACATCTGGGCCCTCAGATGGCTCAGAATGATAGATGGTGTCATCTACCCTAGGCATGGTATGCACGACAGGAGGAGGAATAACAAGGACTGGGCTAGATGCCAGCATAGAAGCAAAAGTTGGAGCAGGGCCCTCAGGCATGAAATTAGGAGGCATCCCCCACGGGAATCCGGTTGGCATGGCTGTCGGCACAAAGTGTGCACTGGCTGCAGGCACAATTGAGGAAACAATTTCAGAGATAATTGTCCTCTGGGGAGGAGTTGAAGGTGTTGGAGAAGACTGGCTCTGAGCAGCCAAGAATGATTCCATCAAAGCACTCAGTATGGCGACTTCCTCCTTGAGTTCACGGTTCTCTTGCTCTAGATGATCCATCAGTCTTGAAGAGTTGGCTCTAGTGTAGTACCGGTGAGTCAGCTTGTCTTCAAAATAAATGAAGAACACAGAGTTAGACCATAGGACCAAAAGCCGGGAACAAAACCTGCTTATGCATATGATGCATGCAATGCTTGTGCATATGATTTGTTTTTATTTCAAAGGAACTCTAGGGTTTTATTTGCAAATTTTGGAAATATTAACTGTTTATCACATATGGAAATATCTCATCAAATAATATCAGGGAAAAGAAGTACAACATTGTCAATTATATACAAGAGAAAAGGAAAATAATCATCCTATGGATCCCTAGAAACAATCATCTAATGCTCGGGACACAGGAAGATAGGATGCGCGAAGCCTCTTCACCTCTCTCTCGTAAGCTGCCTCCATATCTGCCTTTTCTTTGGCGAGTCGGTCATACTTCCTCTTCCAAAACTTGGAAGACTGAGGAAGTAGAGAAGTCCATGCATCATTAGGATCATCAATGACCTGATGCTCGAGGAACTCAACCAAAGCATCTTTCTCCTTAAT
The DNA here is from genome assembly GCF_024323335.1 of Lathyrus oleraceus. Classification (NCBI taxonomy): domain Eukaryota; kingdom Viridiplantae; phylum Streptophyta; class Magnoliopsida; order Fabales; family Fabaceae; genus Lathyrus; species Lathyrus oleraceus. Next base: position 93,950,814 of record NC_066585.1, read on the forward strand.
CTGCTGAAGCAACTCTTCCCTTTCACGGATCCAGACACGTGATAAGTCTTCGTCTCTCAACTCCTCTACTCCTTGGTTAGGGAGGGTTGAAGGTCCAGCCACAACCAAAGGTGTAGGTCTCGGATATTCATAAGGCATGAGATACTCAGATGCTCTCTTCCTTACCCAAGCAGTATAAGGCTCCATAGCAACACAATTCTTAGGACCCAACTCTTTCCTTCCTTTCTTATGAACCTTGCGCCAAGCGCGAACCATTTTGCCCTTCAAGCCTTGGGGATCTTTACCCTCCTGAAAGAACACACCTTCTAACAGAATGTTATTAGGTTTATCCTTTAGGGGGAACCCAAGCTGACGACGTGCTAAAACAGGGTTGTAGTTAATCCCACCACATGTACCAAGAAGAGGTACATTGGAGAATTCACCACAAGAGTCGATAATCTGCACACCATCATATATACGGTTATACCAAGAGATATCATCATTAGTGAGAGACATAAGTCTCGTGGACCACCGTAGACATCCCTTATTCTCCTTGAAAGCGACTATCTGAGGTAAGTGAGAAATAAACCACTTATACAACAGAGGCAAACAGCATACAATGGCACCACCACCCTTTGCATTCCTCATATGCAAAGAGAAATAAGTATCACCCAATAGAGTCGGAACGGGATTAAGAGCGGAGAAGATCCTAATAGCGTTCACATCCACAAACTTGTCGATGTTGGGGAACAATACCAACCCATAGATGAGAAGTACAAATATGGCTTCAAAGGCATCCTCACTCATGGCCTTCCCATAAACAGTAGCTTGAGCAATGAGGAACTCAGAAGGGAGACCTTGAATTCCACCTTTGGTAGTCATATGAGCACCAACCAGAGATTCATTTATGTGCAACATGTCAGCTATCTCTTGAGAAGTAGGAATACTCTCCAAGCCACTGAACGACAACTGATCCAGGATAGGTATACCCACAAGATAAGCATACTCCTCAAGGGTAGGCAAAAGCTGGAAGTCCGGAAACGTAAAGCAACGGTACAAGGGATCATAAAATTGCACCAATACTCTCATCAACCCTTCATCCACCTGAGTAGTCAGAAGAGGAAGAAGCTTCCCAAAGCGAGCCTTGAAACCCAAGGGATCTAGTACATAGGATGTCAGATTCCTTAACTCTTTCAAATCTGGCTGTCTGAAGCTGTACTTCTTTGTATTCCTTCTTTGTCTTTCCATGTCTGGAAATTTTATAAATAAACCCCTTAAGTTCCTTGAAAATTTCCTTATTATTTTGATGATATGGATGCAAATGAGTGCATGAATGCATGAATGCAACAATCACACTCAAGGATCAAGCAAAGCACACCAAACAAAGGTCATGGGATGGATCATATTATCCTTAATATCAATCATCCATTTTGGTGGATTATGGTTTACACCTTATCGACACCCAAGTTCCATTGATATTAAGGATGCATGAACGAATCAACCATGAATCAAGGGTTTGTTGCAAGTCACGAGCATGGAGTCTCGGTTAAGAACCACCCAAAGGGAATGAACTAGGGTTTAAACCTGCCAAACATGTTCTACAAGAGGTTCCCATAGTCATCATCCCATCTTTCAGATATTATCGGAGAAACGACTACTCGTATTCCAAAAATATTCTCAAGAGAGACTTTTATGAGTGTAGTATCGCGTAACAATCGTATCAAATCTTACATTTGAACGACCTTCTCACTACATCCTAAGCATAGGCCAAGATGGGCTTGGTAAACTAAGGTCCTTGGCTTCTAAGGTCTATATTGGAAAGAGTAATGTCTAACCACAACTTACTTGTGTGACATTATTGATCCCAACATGACCTCCACCAAGTGAATGGACTTGCAAGTCAACTTGCTAAGGAATAACTCCACACAAGTCGACAAGACTATGCCATTCTCCTATCCTAAGTGCACTCGAGTCTGGGTATAGAACTCATCTCACAAAGATCACCAAGCATACGAGGAATTAATATCAAGCAAATCAATCATTACATACAATACAGTAATCTCAAATTGCACAAAAATATGTCACAAAACAATATACAATATAATACAACAAAGGTGAAAAGTAGGCAAAACCCACTTGGGATTTTACTCCCCAGTGGAGTCGCCACTTTTCTGTAGCGGGGTATTCGTTACCATTGGAGATATTGACTAAATCCAAGGTAAATCATACAAAGTCGAGTCACCATCGCACTTCTATTTATCCAAAGGAATGGTTAGAAAGCGAACAAAAACCTAAAAGTTTTACAAGCAAAACTAGTAAAAGGAACAGAGATCTGGGTAAGGGGGTTGGTTATGCAATGGGAAGGTGTTAGGCACCCAAAACATCCTAGGTACTCCTAGGGAGCCCTTTTCACACTTGTTGCAAAGGTTATTGTTTTGTGAAAATTTTATTTGTGCAAACATGATTGAAGAGATGAGAAGAGAATGTACAAGTTATTTACATTTTGTGTTTGGATGGATAAACCCATTGCCCACGTACCCTCTTATAAAAATATTAGGATCAAAACCTCGTAGTTCGGGGTAAAAAATCTCAAAACAAATTGGTGAATTGATTGGTCCAAAAGCCTTAAGGTCTTTTGTTATCAAGGGAGAAAACTCAACCTAAAACCACAAGTCCACCATGTGAGGATAGCTTCAACATGCTAGTGAGGGGTTAACCCTATAATAAGCATGGAAGGCTCATTGTCCATCACTAAGGAGAAAGGTGAGTATTACATCTACCATAAAGATAACTCAAACCTAATAGCTAAAGGTTATGAAAATTTTTGATTAAGAAGTGGACATTGGAACCACAAAAGAAATTTGAATGAGTTATATTTACCAATTAGAAGTATATACAAAAATGGTCAAAGTTGACTTAAGGATTAAATTCAAAGTAAGTATTGTGAAAAGAAAGTTTGAAAATGAAAAGCATAAGGCTTAGGTTTCTAATGTTGAAAACAACGGTCAAATGTTTGCACAAAAAGTTTTGGCTTGGGTTAAGATGGAGAGATGAAGAAGAAGGGTTAAGTCCTGAGGAAACAAAAAGATGAGGGATAAGGAAATGAAACCACACTAGGAGTTCCTCTCTTGAGATCATATCGATGATCCAAGTGGCTCCCATCCTTTGGAATAAGCAAGAACAAAGCATAAGCAATCAAACAAGTCTCATAAGAGATCCTCAATGTATCTTGTATCTTCCACTTGGATAAACATGGTAATGATCCTTCAATTAAGCTCAAATGGAAACTCCTAGTTCAAGAGCACACACATCAAAAGTTCCACAAGTAAACAAACATCGCACACTATATCCATACAAGAGGCTCAAACAATGGGGTGGGCTTTAGTCAAGAGGGGTCATGTCAACCTCGACAAACAAGCCAAACTGTAATGGGTAATTTGTAGCTCTTAACCACTAACATTGAACGTTAGGGTGAAGCTGATCAAAATGGTAATGAGGATGAGACCTCATGCTCTTAACCCTGGCCAGGGTAAGCTCATGACAAAGAAGGCATGGGGATCCAGAAAGTGAGATCCTATTCCACTTGACAGACACTGGACAAAGATCTGGGGCACATGTTCAGAAGCATCAAGACGTAGTGCGAGCATAAAGAACGACACACTGAATAACGGGGGATTGACTACTAATCCCTTTTATCCGTCATTTTCCTCTACTCTTGGAGGTCTTATCAAATAACACATGCCTCATCTTGGAGGTCTTTGAGCACAATTTTAAACAAAACACAAACAGAGCCTCTGAAGGAGGACTTGCCAGCAAAATGCCTGCCAAAAAGGTGATAGGACTTCAGACTACATGAAGTAAGAAAACAACTACCTAAGTGGTGTATCAACCACAATCCAAAGCTCAAGCAAGAGCTAAAATAAGCAAGCAACTAAGGTACCTTTACAAAGACTAAACAGTTAGTACTTCAGTTATACAACCAGAAAACAAAAAGTGAAACCCTCTGATAGTTACACAATTCAATGCATAAGTGCCTTGGCACTCAAATGAGCTCATAGGTTAACCACATTAATTAAAACCCTACAAAACAAACATAGGTCAGAACTCAATGCATTTTGTATTCCACAATATCATCAATGAGTATCCACACCTGAAACAAGTGACAGAGTTAGTTTATGTTCATCCAATCAACACAACAAAACACCAACAAACAATGTCATAAGAGATGAATTCAAAACCTAACCAAATGATCAAAACAGAATCCAATCTTTTACACATCACACATTAAAACACTCCACAAAATGTCCTCAAAAGGACCAACATCAAATCCATAATCAAATGCCTCAAATGGCTTATGCCATGCAATGACCAAAAATATGCACAAAATGAACTTCCAACTTAGAAAATTCATACCAAATCTGAAATGCATGCAATGACTTTGATATTTTTTGTACAAGTTCTACATGTCATGAACAATCAATATGCAAAAGATCAAATCCAGAATGGTTCAAATGATATATGAACAAAAATGCAACAATTCAATGTCAAAAATGTGACACAAATTGTCACATTATTCTCTATGTGTCAAAAATGATGATAACATATGAGAAAAATTCCAAACCAGTGACCAAAAATTCACATCATGTATGAATATTAAGCATGCAAAAAATGGGATCAAATGGCTCAAAGTCGAGGATTTCACAATGCATTGAACATAATAGGTCAAATTGGCACCGCATGGATTCAAAAATTCACATATAAAAATCCAGACATCAACAATTCATGAATTCAGCACCATAAAAAAGTAGACATCCATACAAAACCATGAAAAAAAATTGGGACTCATTTGGATCATTTTTTCATTTTTAATGATTTAAACAAAATAGGCAAAATAATTGAAATATGAAATGAAATTGGAGGGAAATAAAACATTTGAATTAAATCCAGAAAATCCACAGCCACACGATCTTGGCGCGCACCTAAATCAAAGGTACACATTCAAACGCATGAAACGCTGCGTTTCATTTATGACTCAGCGTGCACAGTAAGCAGTCAAGCACACGCGTGGCCTGGTCAAAGCAATCTCAACCAATCGTTCATCCAAGCATGCAGCCACATGGAACACACGTAAGCAAAGCCCTAACATGTTACAGACGCCAGAGCTACAGCTCCGGTCGTCTTCTCCGGCGAGACGCACGGTGGCGCCGCCGTGAGAATTTCCAGAATTCCACAAGACTTATACCATTCGAATCCTCTTTCAATGCTGAATCCAAATATGATCTTGATTCATCCTAAATCTACCTAGGTTTTGCAGATCGAAGGCAAGAAGATTTGAGATCCAAACTTTCAGTTAACCTAACTACCTCAATTCTCAACCATATTCAATTCTAAACACATGTACATGCTCTACTCAACAAGATCTATCATTCTATGATCAAAAAACAGCAAAAGGAGAGATTGAAAATTGCATCACCTTGGAATGGAGCTTTCTGAAATCGTGTCCTCTCAAGCTCTACAGCTCCAGATCTTCTCCTCTACACTTCCTATGAAGCTTTAAGCAAGAAGCAAAGGTTGAAACCACTTGAATTCACCTCAATTTCAAAAATCCATCGCCATGTTCATGCTCTTGATCTGCTCAAATTCTTGATGAATTGCAACAAATGAATGATGAATCTTGCTCAGTGAAGCACCAGGAACAAGAATATGCAAAGATCTTTGAGAGTTATGTGGAGAAAAATCAAACTCGAAGAGAGAGAAATTTTGGAGAGTTTCTTGATTTTGATCTGAAATGGTTTTGTTATGCAGTTATGATTAGGGTTTCAGTATTTATATCACATGCTAATGACAATGCTAATCATGTTTTCCAATGGTTAATCATGATTAGTGAGTATTGGAGCAATTTGCAAAAATGAAAAATGAGCTCTCCTTGCCATAATACACGTGCACAGTCCCATGTTAAGCTTCCAATTCACTCAAAATTATCCAATGGTCATGCTTTGAAGAGTAATTTGCTTGCACCTTAAGCCAAATATGAATAATGAAGTATTGCTTCAATTTCCACATGTGTGAACTAGTGAACTCTTGGTCATGATTCCTTTGCACAATTGAGCCAAATGATGTCAATTTGAGATGTCTTGAACATGAGAAGCACTTTGCAAAAAGAATGAACCAAATTGGAGCATTGTATCAAAAGTTATGCCATTTTGAATTTCCATGCACACCTTGTGATCAAATGACCATAACTTCTCAACCATTCATCATATGGACATGAATTAGGACTTTTTGAACAGGGGAGACAAAGATCTACAACTTTCATGTTCATCAAAAATACATTTGAAACTTATTTGATATTGAAAAGTCAAGTTGAAGGTGGACCAAAAACTTGCCAAATTTGGAAACTTTGAATTATAGGTCATTTTCTATTTTTAGTAACTTTTGCCATGACCTTTGGATCTTCAAGATGGATGTTTAGAATGATGAAAAGACCCCATTTGAACATGATTGAGGTGTCTCAACTCATTTCCCCATCTCATAGCCCTCAGTTGACTTTTGGTCCTCAAATGACCTTTGATTAACTTGAGCCTCTACCACTTGGTGAAATTGCTTCCAAATGAAACCCTAGCTCATGTAAGCTCCTTATAATAATCATGTGATCCTCATCCCAAGAAAATACCTCATCTCTTGCACAAAGTATCTTTTTGAAGCTCTTGACCTGGTGATTGCTTAAGCTACAACAAAAATGTTAATGACACATTTTTGTGCTTTTGGTTAGTGAATAAAACAAGAAAAGCAATGATATACAATTCAAGCATGCTTGGTGATCTCAAACCACTCACAAGAGATCCCTACCCAAAGGGAAAGGGAGCCAAGATGCTCAAATAATCCTTGAGGCTATGCAATGCAATGTTATGATGTCATGAGGGATCTTAGGGACAAAATTGGGGTCTTACAGATGCCCCTATTTAAGGTCATTCTAGCCGGAGAAGTGAAGGTTAAAATCTTCGTCTCGACGAGGTAGAATGGGCTTAAATAATAACAAAGAGACAAATTTTGGTCCCTAAGAGACCTCATGATGCAAATGTATGTATGCAAAACAAACAAACTCTGTGGGGATATGTGTCCACAAAGAAGAAAAGATTAAGAGGAAATTGACGACCCTCATGAATAATTCATTCTATGGGGCAGAGACTCTACTGGGGAGTAAAGGACTGAAACCGCGTGAGCAGGTCACGACTCAAAGCTGGGGAAAAGAGTCTCCAAAGGGAATAAATCCAATGGAAAGACTCGAGCTGACTCAAAGATGCATGTGTTGAGGAATATGCCAACACAGCAAAAGGCGATCCACAACAGATACCTCGTTGGGGATGTCTAAAAAGACTCTCTCGGGGAAGCAACGGGATGAGGTGTTACCGGTGGGGTAACAAGCTCAATGAGACATGTGATCTGATCACCGGTATAAGGGTGAGAGAACAACAAGCTCGGGAAGAATGAATATCTAAGACCGGTATAAGGGTGAGAGATATCAATCAACCAAATCATCTGAGGAAGACCTAAAAGGTATATCTCAACTCAAGAAAATCTGACTCCACAGGGGACCAAAGTCATAATAGGGAGCAGAAGGAAGGAGCACCAGGGATACCGGTTACTGGGCATATAATAGGTGACCAACCAAAGCATGAATTGGGGGATATTCCCAAGACACTCATCATCCAAAAAGAGGGCAGACCGCGAACTCGATTATGGGATGGACATTCGATCCCAAAACAGGGATACGAATCTTACTCGACTGGGGAAGAACAAAAGGCTTCGACCAAAGAGTGCATGAGATATATTATCTATTACCGTCGGAACGTAGATAATATACTCGCATGGAAGATTATCCACAACCGGTTATTGGGTTAATAAAGGATAAATCGACCGACAGAGAAAGGCATCGGGATACCAAAACTAGGCATATAATGATGACCAAACAAGGCGTGAATTGGGGAATATTCCCAAAACACTCATCATCCAAAAAAGAGGGCAAAAAGCAAACTCTATTGAGGGATGGATATTCGATTCCAAAAATAGGGATACGAATCTTACTCGAATGGGGAAGAACAAAAGGCTTCGACCAAAGAGTGCATGAGATATATTATCTATTACCGTCGGAACGTAGATAATATACTCGCATGGAAGATTATCCACAACCGGTTACTGGGTTAATAAAGGATAAATCGACCGACAGAGAAAGGCATCGGGATACCGAAACTAGGTATATAATGATGACCAATCAAGGGGAGCAACAAACATCACCGGCAAACGGTAAATGAAAGAGGACCCGCTGGGGATAAAATTGCTTAATCAGAGCAATTATCCAAAAGAAGGATGTAATATCAATACCGAATATTGGATAATGATAACCGTCAAAGAGGGGATTACATCTACCGGGTACTGGGTAGAAAACCACGGAAGAGTAACCGTCATCAACTAGGATGAACAACAATGGTTAACTCTGCAAAGGGGGGAAAATAGGGTTTACAACTACTGATATAAGGGTAGAAAACCACAAACTCCGCTGAGGATAAGGTGAATAATTATTGATTACTGAGCAATTATTCATTTACCACAGGGAAACACCAGAGACAGTCTCAAGAGGCCAATTTAGGATCAAACCAAAAAGGCAAACTGAATCGAGACTCATCCTAATGAGGATATAACTCAATAGGGGAACCCATCCCAATCTATGTGTTGGGAGGAAGCGGAAACAACCGTCGTCCACGAGGATATAACTCAGTGGGGAATATGGCAGGAAAGATAAACACTTTCTGCTTAAAGGGACTGACTCTATATTGAGGGATCAGACACACGCAATCTGCTTGGGGAATGTATTACCAACTAGCAGAGGATAACAAACAATAGATATATGGCAAAAAAATGCAACATGAATATCTAAATGTTATGAAGGACATATGCACATATGCGTGATTTATGTATGATGAATGCTGACAAACATACATTCTAACACAAACAGCTCCAAAGGAAAAGACACACAGCCGTCCGGTACTACATCTCAAGGGAGGAAGCCCAAAATTCCAATGGAGAGTATCCAATCTGCCGGGGAATTAGAGATACCAAGAAATCACAAAATATTTGGGGGATGAATCATCAGTCAATCCGGCTGGGGAATCAGTTCATTGCACAGGCAGAAACTGCCACAAAAGCAACTCTACTGGGGAATCCATCTGAGGGATATAAAAGGAATCTGGTGATCTGACACCAAGTACCAAACTCGCCAAGGAGATCACCAGATACAGCCTAACGGACGGCTCATTCTGCTACTCAGATACTACCTAGCATACGGTACATTCTGAAATGTAGTCTAGCGTACGACTACTTTCTATCTCAGATACAGCCTAATGGACGGCTCATTCTGCTACTCAGATACGATCTAGCGTATGATCCATTCTGATCTTTCATCCTCAGATACAGCCTAATGGACGGCTCATTTTGCAACTCAGATACGATCTAGCGTATGATCCATTCTGATCTTTCATCCCCAGTGAAGTCACCAGACTAATGGACGACTCATTCTGCTACTCAGATACGATCTAGCGTACGATCCATTCTGATCTCTATTTCTCCAGATACAGCCTAACAGACGGCTCACTCTGCTACTCAGATACGGTCTAGCGTATGACCTATTCTGATCCTTATCTCATCAGGTTCAGCTTACCCTAATATCGCCTAATGGATGACTCATTATACGGTCTAGCGTACGACTCAGTGTGACACCCATGTCTTCAGATATGGTCTAATATATGACGCACTCTGAATCTCTCATCATCAAACTTTCTGGATGGCATCTTTAAGCCCATCTCCATCAAGACTATCTTTTAATTAACAAGTGCAAATTTTCGGGGCATTCTAAGTGTTCAATAATCTTCTACCTCCAGATCACGAACGGCGTACATACCATTCTAATTCTCTCGGTTTAAGAATATTGAACAGGGGCAGCTGTCATACCCCAAAATTTGCCTGTTAGTTTTTATACTTTCAACAGATTCAAATGGGGTCTATTCATTTTTCAAAACATTAATCTCAAAGGAACAAAGATCCAGCGCACAGGCTACCAAATCTAGAAGATGACCTGAACTGTCATGCTCGCTAGGCGAGCAAAACCTTCGCTAGGCGAAGCCCACGCTTCCTCCTTCGCTCCAGCGAACCTTATTGATTTTGCTACTGGAATGCTCGCTAACTGCTCGCTAGTTGCTCGCCTAGCGAGTAAGTACTAGCTATGCTTTTATCCAAATCTGGGAGTGTTCGCTAGAGCCTCGCTGAGGGCTCGCCTAGCGAACCCTTCGCTACTTCACTCGCCTAGCGAGCCTACGGATAGGCCAGAATATTTTGGGCCTGAATTGCCTTCACTCTGAGCCCACCAAGTCACAAAAATCAGCTATAAATTCCAGAACTTCATTTGAAAAAGGGGAGATCAGAAAAACAACGGAGAAAACCCTAGAAGCTAATTCAGAGCAGCCTCCATAGACACTGAAGGGAACTCATCTACACAAAGGTTACCTCCACCAACCCTATCAGGCATAAACCCTAAGATTGCTTTGCAAACCCAACGGTGCAATTCAATTTCATTCGATCCCTCCAATCAGGTTTTCCCTATTCCCACTACTCTATGCTCCCGATTTGAAATTTCTAAATGTATGAGGCATTATGGTTGAATTTGGAAAGGCGGATATCGTTAGGATTTGCATGTGGGTCTAGATGTGCATGAATGTGTAACACAATGCTTTGAATGTTCAATCACGTAATTTTTGTAATGGATGCCATAGGGTTTGGGGTTTCTGAAATCGTACCTGTATCAAAGAAGAACCCGGAATCCGCAGACGTTCGCTAGCATCTCGCTAAGCGAACATGTAGCGAGGGTTCGCCAGGCCTTCGCTAGGCGAGGCAGTAGTGAACATGACAGTAGTTGATTTTTCTGTTTGCATTCTGATATGTTATGTACTTGTTTGACATGTTTTCTATTGCATTTGCACGCTGTTTGCCTGACACTATTGTTGCTATGATTCTTTTGTTTGGTGCAATTCTTGATTGCACCCCATCCCGTTATTCTAACATGTTTGCAGAGTTTTTGTGAGGGCTCACATGAATCGTGAAGAGATAGCTTGCTTGGCATTCCACTTTATTTGTGGGATATCATCGTGGAGATTTATTCTGATTACTTGGCTAATTACATTGCCTTCGAATACGTGACATTATCCCTCTCTTTGTTGCCTTACGATATTACGGTCATGTCCCGTGAATGTGGGGATACCCTTAGCAAAGACCCTTTCGATTAAATCATCATCATCCCTACAAGATAAATCATAGTCCCTCGAACGTTGCCTTCGAATATATGACCTTGTCCCTCGAACGTTGCCTTCGAATATATGACTTTGTCCCTCAATGACCCTTCATTGTAGCCTACGATTAAATGATGATCGTCCCTTCGAATGCTAAGGTATCCTTACAAATGTTGCCTTCAATGACCAATCGACGACCCCACGATGTCCCTTTACATCCAAAGGATAAGACTACTTACTTCTCAATAGTAAGGACATTTTTACCCTCCTAAGGATAGGAAATACCTATAAAGACCTTGGTTAGGTATAACTCTTAAATGCTTGCTCACAGCTTAAAATACTTTTCACACCTCACACTTTTCAAAACATCTTTTAGAAAATCACCACTTGGTATACATTCGCACCAGAATCATCGCCGAGTTATATTTTTCTAAACATCTTTCAAAATCAAACGAGATAAACACTTTGTATACATTCGTACAAGAATCATTACAAAGTTAAACTCTCTTTTCAAAATATTTTCTAAACACACCATATTTCTCAAACACTTTCTCAAACAAGGAAAACATAAGTGAGTTAAGCAATTAAGAGCCAATGGATAACCATGGATACAAAGGGTGCTAACACCTTCCCTTTGTATAATGTACCTCCCGAACTCAAAATCTAATCAAGGTCTTTCCTGTTCTTTTTCGCCTTTCCTTATTGGATAAAAGAAAAGTCGGTGGCGACTCTTGCTATCCGCAACATTGCTTTTCAAAGCAAAAACACAAAGTCAGTTCACCGTATCACAGATAGGAACCTTTTAGAGGCTTCTTTCTTGGAGGAGAAGGTAAATGAGGTTGTGTGGAATTGTGATAGTGATAAAAGTACGGGGCCTGATGGGTTAAATCTTGGTTTTTTCAAAGCTTGTCTGAGGGTGGTGAAAGAAGATGTAATTAGATTCGTGAATGAATTCCACTCTGATGCTTCCGTTCCTAAAGCGGTCACGACTTCTTTTTTGACTTTGATCCCTAAAGCAAACATTTCAGGTTCTTTGGAGGATTATATACCGATTTGTCTCGTTGGGAGTTTGTTTAGAATCTTAGATAAGTTGCTTTCCTCTAGATTGAAGTTGGTCATTTGTAAGCTTATTTCCACTTGTCAATCAACTTTCATCCCTAATAGGAATATGCTGGATGAGGTTCTTGTCATTAATGAGATTATGGATTTTACGAAGAGGAATAATAAGAGTTGTATGTTGGTGAAAGTATACTTTGAGAAGGCGTATGATTGTGTTTCTTGGGACTTCTTGAGATATATGACGGTGTGGATGGGATTTGGTGCTAAATGGAGAGGTTGGATGTAAACTCTTATCTTTAATAGTTATTTGTCAATCTTAGTCAATGGGAACCCATCCAAGGATTTTGCGGTTTCTAGAGGTCTTCGCCAAGGGCCTCCTTTATCTCCCTTTCTCTTTTTTTTGGTGGTGGAGGGTTTAACGGTTATGATGAGTAAGTCGTCTAACTTGGAAGAATTTGATGGACTTCTGGTTAATGATAAATTGCACTTCTAAATTCTTCAATTTCCCGATGATACTATGTTGATATGTGACAGATCTTGGAGGAAACTTTGGAGTATCAAGGCTTCTTGTAAAGGTTGTTTGAACCGCTTTTTCAGTATACAATGGCGGATAGTAGAAAGCTTTCGAACAATGGTTTTTTGTTGGTCGAAGGTTGGAACTAGCAGGTGTCATTGTGTGACTGTATTCTGCCTTATTCGACTGCTGCTATGCTGGCCAAACTGTTGTTGATTTTGCAGCCGGTACAACCCGATCGGTGGCAGCCCGACCGTTATGTTTGGTGGAGAAATTCGTCCAGGTTTTCTTTTGAAGCTAGTTACGAGAGGCTTTCAGAATATACCAATATTTTTGATGTGTTAGATGGGGTTGTTTTTATTGCTGTAAAGAGGTTGTGGAAGACAGAAACTCCTAGTAAAGTTCTGGTTTTTGGTTGGAGGTTGTTGTTGAATCTCCTTCCAACTAGATTAAATTTGGCGAGACGAGGAACTTTGGTTGGTCATCATAATTTGGTGTGTTTGTAGTGTTTTGGTGAAAATGAGGATGTTGAACATCTTTTTTGTGAGTGTTCAATTTCGTTTTGTTGGTGGCAAAAATCATGTGATTGGCTTCAAGTCGATATGCCTTTGTCGCTAGTTTCTATTAACTAGTGTTTGCAAGCTTTGGAGATTTCTACAAGTGTAAACTCAATTTGGATTTGTCGGATTTTCGGATTAGCCTTATATTGGATTATTTGGGCATGTAGAAATGTTATTCTTTTCGAAGAAGGGATGTTGAATAAGTTTGACAGAATATGTATGATCAAACTTTTGTCTTGGGAATAGTTTCTTACCGTTCAGAAACTTGATAGAAATTTATTGTGGTTAAATTGGTGTGTCTCTCCGACTACGTGTTTGGGGTAGCTTTGTGCCTTATTATATTTTTCTTCATTTTTCATGTATAATATCGGGTTGAACACCCCTTGTACCTCTTAATTCTTTTTTTTTTCTTATAATTTTTTTTATCTACATAACTTTAAATTTAAGATTAAATAGTTAAATCATTTACTCAATCATATTTAATGTTTTTAACTATGATATGTCATTCAATAAGTTATTTAAAACATCTGAGGTGAACTTAAAAATAAATCAAAGTTAGGAATAGAAAATTTAAAGTAATTAACGTTTTATTTATTTTAAAAGAAACTAACGATTTTGTCAACAAGGCAATAATTGGTTAAAATTGACGTGATAATAATAAAGACGCAAGTATAAATTAATTATGATAAACTCATTATTAATACATCTAATGAGAAAATTAAATACAATAATAATATTGGTTATAGAAAGTAACCTTAGGTGCTTCAATTAAAATAACGTCATCATAATGACGTCACCTTAATATCCAAGATAGTGGGCACGTGGTTTATATAGGAGCCTTCATGGAATCCATCCAGGAAGGTGATTGGAACTATCATTCTTAGAAAAGCATAATAAGAAACCATTATTTTTATCCTTCTTAAGACACTAACATTATTTTATAATACTATTATATATATATATATATATAATAAAAATCAATGTCCTATAGTCATACATTCTCCAATGGATTTTTATTTTGTAAACCCTCATCCTAATCCCAATTTTGGTTACTCTACTCATATGAACCATCATGTTCCTTCTTCCTCTTCTCATGAGTTTGTAGTATCCGATTATCTCATGCTTGATGATATTTGGATTGATCAAACACGACATGATCAAGAATCTAGGTCACAAAGTATTGAATCATTAGAGAAAGTAACCTTCGATGATGTCAATCATGAACTTGAACTCAATGATGCAACCTCTAACAACAATAACATGTAGTTTTCTTCTCCTTTAATTTGTTTTATTCTCTTTATTATTAATTGTATTTTTTTTTGCTAATAAAGTGTAAACTTATTTTGGATTTAATGATGTTTTGCAGAAAGTACAAAAATGGGAGTATTAAAGGAAAAAAGGGAGAAGTGGGGCCAAAGATAGCATTTAGAACAAGATCAGAGATTGAGATTATGGATGATGGATACAAATGGAGGAAGTATGGAAAGAAGTCTGTGAAGAATAATCACAATCTAAGGTAAAAAGAAGATGTTTTATAAAATTAATTTCGTACACTTTTTCATTTTTGTGTTTGAACATAGTAACTGATATAGAGTGGAGAGATACTTATAGTGATTCGTGGTCTATTGAAACTAATAATAATTGGAGCAGCTTCTTATAACTAAAAGCTTATCAGCTCAATTTGTTTTAGCTCTTTTTTTTTTAATTATTTAAGTTATATATTTTTACTTTAAAAAATTAATAATTTTTATTACAATAAAAAATAATTTAAATAGTTCTCCGTAAATTGTTATTTTAGATATTTATACTATATTTTTTATTTCAAAGTTTTTAAAAAATATTTAAATTGAAAATTATTTTGAATAATTTTTATAAAAACTATTTTTGAAATATATATATTTTAAAAATTCATGTCATTTTTATTACATTCTATTTCCAATAATTAAGGGTGGCAAACGGGCATATACGCCCCATTTAAGTTTGTTCTGCAAAAAAATGAAGCGGGGTGAGACAAAAATAGTTGAGAGTGAGGGCTTAACATACAGGATCGTTCAGTGAAAAAGTGAGGGTGGGGCGGGAAGTGTTGTGGACATGACACTTTTTACGTTTAAAATTGGAAAATTTTATGTAAATATTTGCATCTCCATAAGACCGAAAAAAAATATGATGGACACATTAGAGGGTGTGAGCCTGAAATCTTAACTCGCCCTGCACTAATGTGCGGACAAAACAGTCATTTCCAACTAGCCAAATTCATTTTGTCACCCCTACCAGTAATGTGTATTTATATTAATAATTATTAAAATTAAACAGAAAATAATATATTTCGGGGCGAGACTTCAAGTTGAGCCCATCGTGCGAGACTCTAGGTTGAGTCTCTTGGGCGAGACTTTAAAAAGTTCCTCAAACGAGACTTTAGGTTGAGTCTCTCGGGAGAGACTTGAAATTGAGTCTCTTAAGCAAGATTTTAAATTAAGTATCTCATGTGAGACTTTACACCATTTTTTTTTCATTAGAGGGGTCATTTAATAGTATACTTCAGGATCTTCACTAATGACAATCGTTCAGATCTTGCGGTGATTCTCCCTATTTCGCTTGGGTGTTTTCCTTCATATATTCAATCAGTTTCAGGGTGCATTTTCTTGAATTGTCCTTGTCGAGTACATTTCCCTCTTGGGGTAAGTCCCTTCAGCCTTGCGCGTAAAGCTATCAAAACGGGCTACTTGTTCCTAAAAAGGTCGGTCCGACGGGCCTCAGACCTTATAGAGTCAGGCCAAAAAATCCATGTTGTAATATAGGCTAAAAAATTACTATCCGAGTCCATCCCTTTACGGGCTTCAAGCTACCCATCCATAAACAAGCTATTTTTTATATATTAATTTTTATACCAAAATAAAAATAAAACCCCATAATCTTTATTATAACTATAATAGAAAATTATTTTATTTAAATATAATATATTTTTCAGTAGTATATTATTTTTTATATATACTATAATATGTTAATACATATTTAAATTGTATAAAATAATACTCAAGTATTTAACATAAGAGAAACTAATAGCATATGAGGAAATTGTGAAATAAAATATAAAATAATTAAATATTAATTTAAATATATTAATGTATAATATTTAAAAAAGAAAGACCGAATAGGGTAGATATAATTCAAAGTAAGGTGAGAAAAATCAATGTGTTGTTTTGAAGTGACACATATAAATATTAATATTTTATTGAATTTATATTTAGGCGAGTCTAGCGGTCTACTCGCGGTCCATACGGGTTAGCCCTAATGGGTAGCGGGTTTTTTAGGATCGGGCTAAAAAAAGCCCTGAAAAAATATGGGCTCTTGGGCAACAAAGGAATGCGAGGTACTTCATTGAAGTTCCAATATTTGATAGCCTCATAGGACGACAAGGATAATTCGTTAAAGTTCCAACATTCGATAGCCTCATATGAGGAAAAAATACTTCATTGAAGTTCAAGTATTTAATAGCCTCATAGGATGGCAAGGATACTTCATTCAAGTTCCAACATTCAATAGCCTCATAGAGTGACAAAAATACTTCATTGAAGTTCCAACATTTAATACAATCAACTCCGTCATTTAATTAGCTCTTAAGGTAAGGTGCCTCATTAAAAACCTCCGTGAGGAAAAAAATTGTCACCTTAATCCTGATGTATAAAGAAGGGTGAAACGTTAAGAGAATACATTGGTGGGCCCAAATACCTCGCATTATTAAATAAAGAAAAGGTAAATAATTAAATATCTCAGGTTGACTAAGTTCTAAGTCCTTAGGATGATTCTTCCATCCAGCTCTTCAAGTTTGTAGGTGTTGTGACACAGTTTCTGCATACACGATATGGGTTTTCCTAGTTATGATGTCATTTTCTTAAGTGGACTGGCACAACCACCTGCCTAAGCACAAGGTATCCTTCTTGCATTTCCCTTGGGACCACTTTGGAGTTTTATCTTCTGGCATCCCTCTTCTTGACGATGAACTTTCTAATGTGGGTGACGTCCCGACTTCTGTCGATCATATCAGCTCCAAACCTAATTTCTCCTTCATTTTCCTCTTTGTTGAACTGAGAATTTATTTATGTGGGTGTGTCTATTTCAACCAGTAACATGGAATCATCGTCGTATACCATTGTGAACGAAGTTTCTTTGTTGGTTGAATGGGGAATGGTGTGATAGGATGACAATACCTCGTGTAGTTGTTCGACCCATATGCCCTTTACATTGTCTAGTTTCCTTTTTATTCCACTTAATATCACATTATTTGCTTACTCGGCTTGCTCATTTGCTTGAAAATGAATGACCGAGATGAACTTAACTTATATTCCCAAGTCATGGAAAAACTCTACCACAACCAAACTGGTAAATTGTGTGTTATTGTCTGAGATGATGACTCTTTGCAGGGTAAGCCTGCATATGATTTGTTGCCAGTAGAAGCTTCGAACCCTTCATGTTGTAATCTTGGAGATGCCATTTTCCTCGATCCACTTTGTGATGTAGTCTACCCCGATGATTAGGAACTTCATTTTCCTTGGATCAAGTGGAAAATGACCTAACATGTCCACGTCCCACTCATAAAATGGCCATGGTGGTGTGATATAGTGAAGATTTTAAGTTGTTATGTGATGTAGGTTAGAATGTCTCTGGAACTTATCACATTTTTTGACAAATTCTACAATATCTTTCATCAGGGTGGGCCACTAATATCCTACCCTTTGTAGCTTGTGGGCAAGCACTTACCTACCAATATGATTGTCATACGCCTCTTGGTGAACCTCTGTGAGGACTAAGACAATCTCACTCTTCCCGGACATCTTAGCATAAGGGTAACCTTTCCTATCTCATACAATTTCTGGATGAGGTTGCTTCAATAATGTTGATTTCTTCCATTCCAATACTGAGGGAGGTTAGAGTTTCTTGTATTACATTTTAGTTATGTCATGATCTCTTTGCAATGGCGAGCTTTGAGAGGGGATTTACTCGAGAGTTTTGTTCACTAGGCACATATGTTATCTTAAAAGCTTTGAAAAATTCAGATAATTCATGTACCTTTTTTATATATTTGATCGGTTGGGTCTTCTTCACCTGATACTTCCTAATAACCTAGTTTTCTTCCAAGTGAGATTTGCTTCTGGACCAGAGGTTTATTTTTCCCATTTCTAAGGAGAGACTCATGTTGGTGGTGAGGGCTTCATACTCATATTAGTTGTTGTTGTCTTTGAACTCGAACCTCAAGGAATTCTCTATCAATAGGTCATTTGGTCCTTTTAGAACTATTTTGGTGCCACTCCCTTTCTGGTTTAAGGCACCATCTACTAACAACGTCCATACATGGGGGATCTCCTCACCTACTAGCAAAATGAATTCTGCCAAGAAGTCAGCTAAAACTTGTAATTAGATATTCCTTATGGGTATGTATTGGATATCGTATTCGGACAAATCCACTGACTAAGACAACATCCTTCATGCGAGGTATGGCTTATTTAAGACTTGGCGAATGGGATATTTAGTTTTGACCACTACATGATGTCCTCGAAAATAAAGTTTGAGCTTCCTTGTAGTTACCAAGACCGCCAAAGCCAACCTCTCAATTTTTTGGAAACTCGCCTTTGTACTTTTGAATACCTTGCTCACGAAATAGACTTGTGGTTTAGTTTTGTCCTTCTCCTAGATGAACATGGAACTCATCGTCTGATTAGTGACTGACAAGGAAAAATAGAGGGATGTGCCCGCTTTTGGGCGTGTTAGTATGGGTGGCATCGCCATACAAATCTCCGCTTGGTGAATTCCTCCTCACACTCGCTTCTCCATTCGAACGTCTCCTTCTTTATCAAAGTGGAGAACAAGTGGAACATTTTGTCACTTACAGAGGAAATAAAATGAGTTAGGGCGGCTAAGAGCCCATTTACTTGTTGCATCTCCATGACGCTATAAAGGTTCCCGATGTTGACGATAGTTTGGCATTTGCTAGGGTTTTCCTCGATACCACTTATGGTTAGCATAAAACCCATAAATTTACCTGTCTGAATGCCAAAAGAACACTTGGTGGAATTTAGGCGCATGTTATACCTCCTGACTTACTCCAGATGTCATCCAAGTTTGCGCAATGACTTTCTCCCTCTTAAGTCTTTACGGTCATATCAACGATGTAGACCTCCAAGTTCTTCCCTATTGTCTTTGAGAATACAATATCCATTAAATGTAACACCCTATAACCCTGACTCTTTATGTATAAAAGATAAACATATAATTTCTCAAATATAGGTGTTACACATGTTCAACACGCATTCTTCATCAACGTAATAACATAAAACATGCAGCGGAGTAACATATCAAAACTTCAAATAATTCATTTCTTGGACTCAACATAATTTACTTAATTAAATAATCCAAACGACTCAAGAAAATAAAACATGTCACAAAAACAACATGTCCCTAGTGTTATATATCAGAGAAGAATGCAAAAATATTAAGTAAACTCAACAAAACGATAAATAAAACGAAGTAGACATCTATGATAATTCTTCCACACAACAACATCTAATGCTTCTCTACCTGAGTATCTGTACCATCGGCCCAACAAGTCACACAAACAAACAGAAAGGGGTTAGAAATACGTTCATAATGTTAACAATGTAAAAAATAGTTAGGATAATATCATACAGAATATTCACCAGCACATAAATTATTCACAACAACAATAATCACCTAACAATGCAAATATACATGCAATGCGATCAACACCTCGACTCTAATGCATGTGGTACCAATCCTGGACATCAGAGTTATGGTACTGATTTCGTCCACTTACCAATGGTTCCCTTTCGAACCTTGACTCGTCAGTGGTCCCCTCTTTTGGACCAGAGACTCGTCATTGGACCGAGGTCCATACATCTATCACCAATACATATGATGCATGATATGTAACAACACCATACATGTGCAATAATCACCACAAGTTCCTCTTTAAACCGTAAATCATCGCCCAATAAGGCAACCTTAATAGTTTTTATCTAATTACATTTCTCAACATATACATATAATTGTAACTCGATAATATATATGTAATCACAACTCAACGTGTAATTATATATACAACACTCACTAACAGGGAAAATGTTAACATATGTGCTCAACGACACTCATCAATAGAGTAAACATATTCTTACTTATGTAAGCTCATCAACAGGGTAATCCTACAACCCTTACACTCAACACGGTCAACTCATAACCCTTCAGATAAATCATTATAACCCATCATTATTTACCTTTGGCTATAATACTACCTCATGCCTTTGACAATAGTTACCTTAACTCTCGCCTCAAACTCCAAAGTCACAATAATTCTGCTATTTGAGAATTTTCTCCCCATAAATCTAAGTAATAAATATCTTCAACTCTAAACTTATCAAAAGGACTTTAAACTCTTTCCTAAACATTTTAGACTCAACTCTAAAAATATAAAATACCTCAAACTCAACTCTCTTAATTTAAATCAACTCTAAAACATAATATCTAACTTCAAAATAGCACCAAAAATCATGTACTTATGATAAAATTATGAAACTCTCCAGTTTAAAATATCATTAAATCCTCTTTGTAACGCAACTGACTGCACCTCAAACGGACTTACGAAACTCAAGTTACACGTGAAATACGATGACTAACACATGACTGAAATTTAACTACGCCTCTGGTATAAACACCAGAGAACTGCTACTATTGTAACGCCCCTAAACCCAATTTCCCCACCTTAACAAAAATATTATTACATTAGCTTTTTAACACAATTGACGACACATCAAACAGACTTATGAAACTCAAGTTACTCTTGAAACAAGGGGGGTCAATCCCCTTTTATGTCTACCTGTATTTTTCTCCATATTGAATAGATTTAAAAATTGCCTATTTCGCCTATTTGATTTCTAACCACCCTAAAAAACACAGATAAGCAGTCATAACAAATAGGGTACAACTATTTCAATTTTATATTTTTTTCCTTAAGGCGTCACCACAGTTCGACAATCAACACCAATGCATCAACATAGCAAATCAATTTACAAATTATATAATTTCATTTATTCTTGCCTTATGGGTAAATATTGTTCATTCAATCAATCTTCTTTATCAAAAGGCATCAGCAGAGTTATCAATAGGGTTATCAAAATTAGAGTACACATCAACTAAGAATTCATATCATACTCGAGAGTTAAAACATTTTCAATCAATCACCTCAAAGGGTTTTGCCCAATCCCCCATTTGGCTACAAATAAATTATCAATTATAGGTTATAGTAAAAAGGGAGAAGACATAAGGGTAAGGTCCCCTCATTATCCCTCTCTTTAACCACTCATATATGAATAAATCTCCTACCTCGAATTTGCAGATCGGTGAAAACTTTTGGCCTTTTCGGATTCTTCCTCACTCTCCAAGGTCCCTTCCTAGGTTCTGCCTCTTTGCCTCTTTTCCCAGAATTTTCACGATCCCTCTATAGTTCCCCTCAACTTATCTATTTATTTACCCTAACTTAATATAAATCTCCTTTCACCCCCTAAACTCTCCTCACACCCCTACTCTCTTTATTTTTTCCCTCCCTAAAACTCTATTTTCTATCATTTTATTTTAATTCAAATATTACTCTATTAAAATAACACAAATCTCTAATTTTTCTATTAAACTCAATCATCCCAATAAACTGATTAAATATGATTAATTAATTAAAACATTCAACAAATTATTAAAATACTCCAACACCCAATTAAATAATTAATAATAATAATAAAATATTAACACTATTTAAAATTAAATTGAGGCGTTACATTAATATCTGGTATGTGGCACATGTGTTCTTCAGTCTGAAGGTCATGACGTTGTAGTAGTAATTGCCACGATTGGACATGATCGTCGTTTTGGGCACGTCCAAAGGATCTAACTATATCTGATTGTAGTCAGAGTACACATCCATGAAACTAAAGGTCTTGTAGCTTGAGGAACCTTCCATTATCATGTCAATATTGGGTAGCAGGAATGGATCCTTAGGGTAGGCAGCGTTCAATTCGCTGAAATCAACACACATTTGGCACTTGTTCTATGACTTCCGAACTAGGACCATGTTAGCCAACCAGGTTGAATATTTGAGCTCAATTATAAAGTATGCACTCTTCATATTTTCAACTTCCTCATAAATCTTCGACTGTTTCTCCTCGCCCACTTTGCGTTTTCTCTAAGATACATGTTGCACAGTGGAGTCAATGGCAAAGATATGGCATACCACTCTGGCGTTTATCCCTGACATGTGGATGGACGTCCAAGCAAAAAGATCTATATTCCTTTTCAACAGGGCAACTAGTGCCTCCTCTTCTGTTTTAGATAAGGAGGTGCCTAGTTTGGTGACTTAAAAGTCTTGTGGCCCAATCTGGACCTCTTTCAGATCATCTACGGGATTTAGCCTTTCATTTTCCATCTCTATCCAGGGATCTAAATTTATCGTCATCGTCCATTGCGTTTTTGGCAGAAAAGCGACCACTGCCACTACCTTTGTTAGTCTTATTTCAAACTACTCTAGCAACATTCTTGAGCGGTTTCTTAGTCCCACTGAACCAACCCAATTCTCTCGTAGGGTATCAGGTATTTCATGCTCAGATGCAAGGTCGATAGTGTAACACCCTTCTAAAATACCCCAAAATTTAATTAAAATAATAAACATATATCAATCAGAGTAATTATGCCATTCAAGGGTGTCACACAATTATTCAAACTATTCACCAATTATAAATGTCATGCTCTTTATTAATTCAAAACATAAGTGTTTGCATAAAACGCAACGGATAGAGATCTCCTCAATCATGTAAAACATGTAACATTCACATGTAAATTATTCAACAACATGAAACATCCCATCCCGATGTTACATCTATCAGAGCACGACCCACTAAGGAGACTACACTAGACTCCAAGCATTCGCTTCTACTCAACTCATTTCTCGTTACCTGAAAAATAGTTGTAAGGGTGAGTTCCTCAATCAATATAATAAGCATTATAGAATATAATGTCATGTTAAGTAATTTAACACATTAATCACCCTAACCGCAACATACAATCAGTAACAGCACATCAGCTCAACATCAACATAAAGCACAAGTATAATCTCAAATCAACATCCATTCATATTATACGCCATACATACATTATGCAATGAGACTCCACACATGCGGTACCGACTATTCTTGAACATATAGTTCAAGCTCACCGATCCCTCCAGATACGGCTACTAAGCTCACTAGTCCCACTCATTTGAGACCCAGTGACTCACTCACTAATTCCTCACCATGGGAATTAGCTACAGCCCCGAAGGCTAGACTATGCACACTAATCATCTAGCATGCAAACATCAACAACAAACCCACAATGGTTCACTCACTAATTCCTCACCATGGGAATTAGCTACAGCCCCAAAGGCTATGCTATGCACGCTAATCATCTAGCAAATGCAGCATCAACAACAATTCACACTGGACATAAGCTCACACTCTAAGCCATACAACAGTCCATTCACAATTACAGGCATAATATATACATTCACATTATTATGCATGCCATCATACATCATCAACACATGTGTCAACACATCATTATCATGCAATTCAATTAAACACAGTATTAGCTCACTCTACTAATACCTATACTGCTCAAAACAGCGGGAATAATCCCTATTACATCATACGCCAACATAGGCCAACTCTCAATTATGTACACAACATTAAAAAGCCAATTTTTCCACTCTGCAACAGTGTTAACCGGTTAACGCCCTGGGTTAACCGGTTAACGCAGGCAAAACACGCTCACTGCCCAAAACTTAACAGTGTTAACCGGTTAACGCTCTGGGTTAACCGGTTAACGCAGGCAAAACAGCACCAATTTCACAAATTATAACAGTGTTAACCGGTTAACACCCTGGGTTAACCGGTTAACGCAGACAAAACAACATTTCCTGCGCTAACACAAGGCAGAATGCAGAATCCTCCGCATTTTCCGCCGTTGGAGGACTTCCGGACCTCCGATTCCGATTCCGTAAAAAGCTATACCTTCGAAATTTCACAACTAACCCAAACACAGATTTAATTACAGTCTACATACAATTTATCCAACATGATTCTTCAGCATCAACAATCCCAATTAGGGTCAAATAACGGCTTATCACTACCCATTACATATTATCCCATAATACCCATTAATCGACGATAAACCCCCCTTACCTGAGTTAATCGACGAATCTTTAAGCTCCAAGCTCTTCTCTCTTCAACCTTCAGCCCTTGCTCTGTCTCTTTGCCCTTTTCCTCTTTCACGATCGTTTCTCTGTTTTCACGTGAAACTTTCTTTTTACCAAATGGGATTCTTTCTCTTATTTCCAAAATATATATATTTTCCAAATAATAGTAATAATCCAAAAATAATAATAATAAAATTTCCAATTATTTAATTAAATTAATAAATAAATTATTAACTCAATTTAAATAATTATTTTATTATTATCGGGGTGTTACAGATAGGGCATCCCCTAATAAGATGAGTGTGGTTTACCCCCATGATAATATTGTACGGAGAAGGAACGTCAACTAAGAGGTATTTGACCTTGATTGTATTTGTGTTCTCGTCCAGCCCAAATGCCATTTTGAGCGTTATGTGGCCATTCACTTGCACGATCTTGCGAGAGTCAAACCAAGGAACCTCGAAACATATGGATGTTATTTGAATCTAGTTTGAGTTTATCAAATGTTTCCCAAATCAGGGTTGCTGCTGAGTTTATAGGGTCAACCGATACCCGCTTTATATGTCCCAATTGTCATACTCCATTGTTATGATCATGGGTTCGTTGTTGTGATGGTGGATGTCAATGCTTCTCTACTAGAGAATACAATTTAATGTTCATATTTCTTCTTAAAGTTATGTCCATGGATGACATGTAATTTGTTCGTCCTATCGCTTATCGAGCATACTTTCAGCGAGAATAACTAAATTCTCCTTCTCCGAAGAACCTTTCAGCTATGGTGTTAACAAATGCATCTGTGTTGATAGATGTTGTGGTGCCTCGTTTTGCCATCATGTTGAAGAAGATGATTGAAGTAGATGATGGAATGAAAAGATGGGTGTGACCCATGCCAATTTTACGAGGGCCTCATGATGGGTGCCAATTGTACCTGCTAAAAGGTACAATGGGGGACAACCCCCTTATTGTGCAGTGTTATCTGAGAGTTTTAGGGTTGTAGGATTTTTTGAGTGTGATGAAAGTTCTCCCAAGTACAGTTTTGGAGAGCTCCTATGTGTATTTCTCAGAGAATTTTGTGAGCTTTTTCCCCTTCAAAAGATTGGGTATATTTAAAGCTTTTTTGGACCTAGGCTAAAGTGTTTTTCCCAACTCCACAACCAGCAACGTGGAACAAAGAAGACTCATTCTCCCTTACATCGTAGAAGAACTATTATCCGTCATTGACTAAGATTTTCAGTTAGTTGCTACTTGGACATGTCATTCCACTTACATTTTATGAATGGGCTACATCGAGCAAATGGGTTATGGAAGCCAACTCGGGTAATTCAAACCCAAAAAATTGACTTTTAAAGATCACGTTGAGAGAAGTGAAACTCCCAATATTCGTTCATTTAACTTAATTTGCCCATGAACCCTCCTCTGTCGGTATAGTAAAGTTATTCTAGTACACAATTTAAATCAATTTTTTTAAGTAAAAAATTTAGAGAAGAAAACATTCTTTATAAAATTATTCTTAATAAAAATATATTGTATTATAAAAATCATCATTTTTTAAAACTGAAATAAATACTCTAAAATTTGTTCGTTTTATTTTAAGTCAAATAGTAGTTAATTAAATCATGAAATTTAACATCTTACAAAATATATCCAAAAAAAAAAAGGAAACTTAACTAAATTGCTTTTATTTAGACTTTTGACTAAGTACGCCATGTACGATAGTGTTGGATTAACGGCATGAGATAGGGACTCCTCTGCCTTAACATGAAATTTAAATTAATCAAGTTTTAACAAATGGAATCCACTTTGAAATTTCACTTTTGTTTGCAACATGATTAAAAAATATGGGATTTGGCTAAGTATTTAAAACAAAACAATAAAGTCCTTGTTTCAACTACATATGTAAGTTGAAACAAAAACATATTATTTTAGCTTTTGTTTTTTGAAGTTTCTATTATCAGTTTCACATGGTTGATAAGTATTTAGTATTGACATTTTTGTTCACTTGCCTTAATAGCTTATTTTTCACATCTCTTTCTATAAAGTTGATGCGATGTCCTTTTGAATTACATTTATTAATAAATTAAGACATGTTTTTAGAATGTACTAATTAACAAGCTATTAATTATGATGATACAGGAACTACTACAAATGTTCAAGTGTTGGATGCAATGTGAAGAAAAGAGTGGAAAGGGATAGAGATGACTCAAGCTATGTGATAACAACTTATGAAGGTGTTCACAACCACGACATTCCATTTACCTCCTACTGTGGCCAAATCTCCTTTCAACATTATGATGCATAATTATAATTAGGCACTTTGGTGCAAACTCACATCTTATTTTGATTGATTACTACTAGTGTACGTCCATATATAAATGAGAAATGATTTTTTTTACTTAATAATGATTTTTTTTTTGCATATTGTTTTCTTAATTATATCATATATTTTACTTGAGATCGCCATCTCCTTCATGGCACGGTGTCTCTGCGTGGTTTTTCATCTGATGGTCGGTTTGATTGCTTTTTAGAGAATATTTCTAAAAAGATTGGTTATGGTCTCTTTACTTCTTTTTGAAACGACGGTCGGATTGGATTGATTCTATACTTTTTAAGATTTTTTTCCTTGAAGATGATCTAGATATCTCTTCAGGAAGATGGTAATGTGGGGGAGATGGGTCTTTAGTTTGATGGTAGTCTGATTTGAAATTTTAGGTGGAAAAGGTTTTTTTTTTGTGGAAGCAGCCATTGTCTGTGGAGTTTTTCCATGTTCTCGAGGGAAAACCCATATTCCTATAGAGCGATCTTTGGTGATGGATTCAAAGTGAGAATGGTATTTATTCTGTAGCTTCAGCCTATTCTCTCATGCTTTCTGTTAGTTTGCCCTTGGCTCTTCTATTTCTTCTCTCAACCGTTCCTTGTCTCTTATCTGAGAGAGTCTCGCTCTATCTAAAGTAGTGGTCTTCTCCTGACAATTGTTGCATGAAAAGATCCCTAAGGGCGAACTTTCTCAAGCGATGGGTGATTCTAGACTCGTGTGGTTGTTCTTGTATCTTATGTTCGGTGGGAGAGGAGTCATCTTCTCATCTTTTTGTGACTTGCGATGTGGCGAAATGCATAAGGCATAAGGTTTTTGGATGATTTGGCTTCTTCTTAGTGTTACTTAGGTTGATGTCTATCGTTTTAGATCTTTATTAGGAGGTTTGGTGTTCGATGTAGGCGTAGAGTTAGTTTGGCGTTGAATTGGCATGTGGTGATCGGGTCTTTTTAAAAATTCTGGAATAATGCTTTTTTTCTAAAAGAGTGGTGATCATGGAAGATTTGTTCGACCAATGCACATGTCTTTCTTGGAAGTGGTATCTTGACGGGTCTTCTAGGTACTCTGGTTCATATTTTGAGTGGCGACATGATCCCATCTTACGTGTGGATCATAGTAACTTGAAGTTTGTGGTTTTCCCGTTGTGTGGTGTTGTGTTAGGGGTGTCTGATTGACCTTAGTCCCTGATTTCTAATCTTGGATGATTTCGAGACTTCTTCCTTTTAAATACAAGAGTTGATTTTATTGTTTTGAGCTCTTCGTATTGTTTAGATACAACTATGTTAGTTTTTATTTGTTTGGATTTCTGTTTATTTTGATGTTTTCGTCGATTTGTCCTGGTATTCCTGACATCTTTTATCCAGTTGTACTTGGTTTTTAAACATTTATTTTCCATATATATATATATATATATATATATATATATATATATATATATATATATATATATATATATATATATATATATGGGATGATCAACTAAAATACTATGGGATGTTTGACAATGACAAAACAAATTTGGAGGAAGTTTCTTTAGAAATTAGAATACTAAAATAATTCCTTATAGTAGACTTATTTTTAGGTCAAAAGATTACATACTAAAGATTGTACTCCACACACATGTGATATTCTTACACCATAATGAATAATGGTGGATAACAGGCGATTTCGGGCCCCGAACCATCATCCGAAAGAAATTGTTGGTTGGAAAATCTCAACCCATTTATTCCCATTTGACTACTAGGTTCGCTCGTATGGAAGGTCTTATGGATGGCTTGAAACAAGTGAGAGAGAAGAAGAGAATAAAGTTAGTCAGACTTTGGCCATTTGCACCACTGCATGCGTTTGCACCGTCGCATGCAACTGTGTTGAGTCTGACCTGATTATGTCACCGCCTTCAAACATATGTTTTATCGCCTCCAACAACAACCAAACCGCAAGGATATTGTCTTTTTTCGTGCCATGTAAAAGGGTGATAAATGTGTCGCAGTGCGAAAATACTCAAGTGAATAAACGCTCGAAATGACAATGAAGTCGCCACCAAAGTTTTATTTTTAAAAGGTAGATGTCGATAAAATCCTTGAAGAACAAAAATAAGGTCATCACAACCAGATTTAGATTTGAGGGTTGATTATGCGCGGAAAAAGTGTTAACATCCTTCGACATTTGTTGTAACCAACTGGAACCGCTTAATTAGTTTTGAAAGAAATGTCAGCTTGAAATGTTTGGTTTCTTCTAATTATTCAAATTATTTACAAGAATAAACAAGAAAGGACTAAAAAAGATTTTTTATTAGGGTAATTGACGAGACTTTGAATCTCGCTCCTACTTATCCCCAAGTGCGATGAAGAATTCAAAGCTACGAGGTTCTTTGTAGCAAAAATTTATTGGTTGGTTGATTTTAATTGTTAAAATAAGTTTAGTCGGCTATGACGAAAAGAGAAATTCACGCTTGGGCAGTAAACGTTCGTTTAAGAAATCGTTTGATCGCACATGAGCGAAAAAGGAATTGGTTTTGGTTGTTTTTATGTGGAAGACAAGTATTTGAACTAGAACAAGGTGTATGCCTTGCGTTCTCTTACTTGAGGATAAAAGAGTGTGCATCCGATTATTCCCTTTTTAATCCGATTTTATTTATAAAAAAGTTTAAAGATCGTTATTAGTATATAGAAGACGAATGCTCATACTAGAACGAGGTGTGCCCCCCCGCGTTCGATTATTCAGGAAATAAAAGAGTGTACACCCGATTATTCCTTCTTCATCTAATTCTAAATATGAAATTTAAAATTTCGTTATTATAATATTATTTTTATGGAAGAGGAACTCTCGAACTAATATGAGGCGTACGCCTCGCGTTCAATTATTTGAAGATAAAAAAAGTGTGTATCTGATTATCCCTTTTTAATCCATTTTTATTTATGAAAATTTGAAATAAGTAATAATAAATACTACTACTACTGCTACTACTATTACTACTACTAATAATAATAATAAAAGGGGGGGTGCATGCATGAATCTAGGGGTATGTTATTGAAATAGTGGGCTTTTAAGCCCAATAACTCAAAATAGAAAATAAAAAAATTGGGGTGCAGGTCTAAATCCAGGGGGTGCATATGTTTTCTAAAAGTAGGCTTTTGAGCCCAATAACTCAAAATAGAAAGAAAAAAAAAGTGCAGGTCAGAGTCCAGGGAGTTCAAATTGTTGTTATTTGTTTAGTTTTTAATTAATGGGCCTTAGAGTCCTATTTTTTATATAAAGGAAAAGGGGATGTGGTCGAAAAAAGGGGGTGCAGCCGAAAAAAGGGTGGTGCAAATTGCATTTTCTGCATTCTTTTCTCCTTTTTTTTAGCATTGTTTCATCCCTTTTTCTCACTCTCATTTTTAATCATTGAATCAGTAGCATACCAATGATAATTACATGAACACCACTTCTAAACTAACTATAAACTATCACTACAACATGATTATACCTACTTTACATGAATATATACATCAATACTTACAAAATATTACACATAAATATTCCTACAAACTACACTATCATGAAATACTTGTTCTACTAACTATATTTTAAATGATAAAGAAAAGAGTACTTACAAACTCTTAGCACAACAAGTTGGAGAAAGTGAGGTTGTTATAGCTAAGGTGAAAGTAATGGTGTAGTGTCATACCCCAAAATTTGCCCGTCGATATTACAAAGTATTCCTCAAGACCCTCTGACTTGTTCTGCAAGGCACTGACATCAAATGGACAAAAGCCCAGCTCACAACAGGCCCAATCCAAAGGCGGCCCAAAATAGCTTGCTCGCTAGGCGAGCAGTCCCTTCGCCTAGCGAACATTTCATCATGACACTCGCCCAGCGAAGCATCAGATCCAGAAAAAGCCCAGAACTAGCTTGCTCGCTAGGCGAGCAATTCCTTCGCCTAGCGAAGCTTGCGAAAATCTGAAGTTTTGGACCTCATTTTAAGCCCGTTAGGTCACCACCTCTACTACTATAAATATCAGCTCCTCAGCCACGAAAATAACACAGAGACCCAGAGGGAGAAACACAAAAACACACAAACAGACGGACGAAGGACGGAAACCCTGGTGCAAAAACCCTGCTACCCTGAAGGCAGCCCATCCGCGCCGAAGCCGCCGCCGCCCAATTCAATCCGGCCTCCAAGCAATCAATCCCTTTCACTATCGCAATTGCACACAGGTTTGCATATCACCGCTGTTTTACGTTTCCAATTGATGGTCTTTACATACACGATACATTCCGATTAAAGTTTTGATATGTAAGTATGAATATCCTGTATAATTGTGTATGCTATGTCTATAATCAAATGCCATAAGAGTGCAGGTTTTCGGAAGTTGTGCTGCTGCCAAATTCCAAACCCGTGGCCGCTCGCTAGCTCATCGCTAAGCGAGCCTGCAGCGAGCCTTCGCTGAGCCTTCGCTAGGCGAAGCAGAGGCGAACGGGACAGTGGCTGCTTTGTCTCTTTGTTGTCCATTTTATGTTTATCTAATCATGATTCTGCATCACTTGGCTTGAATTCCTGACTGTTATGTTTATTTTATGGTGCAATTTCCAATTGTACTTTATCTCAATGCTCTAATCCGTGTGTTGCATGGTGTAAAGGCTAGCATACTTCCAAAGAAATAGCCGGCTAGGCATGCCGCTTTAGGTGTGGACATTCTTGAGGAGATGGCTTTTGGATGACCTAAGTTTAATGTGGAGATTCATCTTGAATCACCAAGCTTGATTTTTAATGTATTGATTTCATTGATTTACTGTGGACCTAATTACCTAACTGATTACGGCTATTTAATTAATTGTTAAAATCCGGACTTTAAATAAATAATATCGGACCTCTCTTTATTACCCCATGATTACGTAATACGGTCATGTCCCGCGAATATGGGGATATCCTTAGCAAAGACCCTTCGGTTAAATCATCATAGTCCCTCGGACGTTGCCTTCGAAAATACGATTTTGTCCCTCGATGACCCTTCGGTGTAGCCTACGGTTAAATGATGATAGTCCCTTCGAATGCTAAGGTATCCTCACAACTGTTGCCTTCAATGACCAGCCGATGACCCTACGATGACCCTATTACATCCAAAGGATAAAACTACTTACTTCTCAATAGTAAGGACAGTTTTACCCTCATAAGAATAGGAAATGCCCGGAAAGACCTCGGACAGGTATAACCCTTAATTGCTCATTCATAACCTAAAATATTTCTCCCACCTTACACATTTCAAACATCCTTTTTGGAAAATCACCACTTAGCATACATCCGTACTAGGATCATTGTTGAGTTATATTTTTCTAAATAACTTTCAAATCTAAATGAGATAATCACTTTGTATACATTCATGCAAGGATCATTACAAAGTTAAATTCTCATTTTCAAAACATTTTTCACACATTTCTCAACCACCTTTTTCAAACTAGAAA
Source organism: Lathyrus oleraceus (assembly GCF_024323335.1). Taxonomy (NCBI): domain Eukaryota; kingdom Viridiplantae; phylum Streptophyta; class Magnoliopsida; order Fabales; family Fabaceae; genus Lathyrus; species Lathyrus oleraceus. Next base: position 93,983,305 of record NC_066585.1, read on the forward strand.
ACATAAATGATTGAGCCATTAAGAGCCCATGGATAACCATGGATACAAAGGGTGCTAACACCTTCCCTTTGTATAAAGTACCTCCCGAACCTAAGAATCTAAATTAAGGTCTTTCCTGTTCTTTTCCACCTTTCCTTATGGGATAAAAGAAAAGTCGGTGGCGACTCTTGCTAACCGCGACATTGCGATAAAAAAACAAAAGTCCAGTTCACCGTATGACAGAACTGGCGACTCTGCTGGGGATACTTTAAAAAGAGAGGTTACCTTAAAAACAAGATCACTTATTCCAAATTGTCTGATTTACTTTTAAGGGATTGCTTGGGTATTTTTGAGTGAAAGATCCTACACCCGGATCTAGTGTACCTTAGGTAAGTAGCAATAGATCATCGCGACTATCCGGCGTATACTAGAATGGTTAAAATGATAGCTACGGTTAATGTGACACTTTGGATGTCCTGATGTTCCTCATGTTCACTTGAGGAGAAATTTGGCATTCGCGTGGTGTCATCAAAGCATTAACCAGACCTTTAGAACCCTAATTGACTTATCCTAGCTATTAGAAAGTAGTGAGATAACTGATTTCGGTTCCGACTGAGGTTGGTTGATACTCGATACTACACTCTTTGAGATTGGACTTTAGGGAAGCTTCGGTCAACCACTTGGCGTTGCACTGAAGTGGACTTAAAGAAAGGTCGATGATCTGAGATCCTTCTAGAACCCGGTTACTATTCTAGGACAGGTTGAACCAACCAAACTTCAGTGGGGAGGGTACTTACCTATGGAACTCATGCAAGCCTTAAAACCTAGGAATGATTGTTGTGTGACTTGCTTACTTACATAACATCATAACATCATAACATCGTAACATCATAGCATCATCTTACTAACCATTTCAAGGACTTAGGAATTTAGCTTTGCTCTGTTGAACAGGTTATGGCTTCCAGGAAGACTATCCGGATCAATCTTGTAGCAATCTCTCCTCAACTCAAGGATTTGGTGTCAGAACTCCCCGATCATGCTCAGTTCAACAAGAAACATGGTCATCTTCTCAACTTAGTTACCACTGATTTCAAAGAAGATATGATGAGAGTCCTATTCCAGTTCTTCGATCCTAAACATCATTGCTTCACTTTCCCAGATTATCAGTTGGTACCCACATTAGAAGAATTCTCCCAGCTGCTTGGGATACCTATCCTGGATCAAATACCTTTCAGTGGTTTAGAAAAGATGCCAAAATCTGAAGAAGTTGCCGCAGCTTTACACATGACAAAGTCTGACATTGAGACCAATTGGGTAACGAGGAGTGGAATGAAAGGTTTACTTGCCAAATTTCTGATAAGTAAGGCCCGAGAATTCCTAAAAGTTATGAATGTCCATGCTTTTGAAGATGTTCTAGCATTGCTAATCTATGGTTTGGTGCTATTCCCTAATCCGGACCAATTCATAGATGTGAATGCTATTAAGATATTCCTCACTCATAACCCTGTGCCTACCTTGCTTGGAGATGTCTTGCATTCCCTTCACACTCGTACTATGAAGAGGCAAGGGACTCTCATGTGCTGCGTACCTTTGTTGTCTAGGTGGTTTATTTCGCACCTCCCTCAATCAGTCTTGAAGAATGATCAAAATCTGAAATGGTCTCAAAGGATAATGGCACTCTCCCATTCAGACATCCGGTGGTGTTCTAACCTCAGAGAAAATGTTATCATCATCGACCGATGTGGAGAATTCCCTAATGTACCACTCATGGGGATAAGAGGAGGTATTACTTATAATCCTGCCTTAGCCTTACGTCAGTTTGGGTATGCTCGAAGGGATAGTCCACATGAAATGATTATTCAAGGTACAGTGTTTGACTATGACAATGACTCTCGAGGTCTCCGCCAAAGGTTTGTACGAGCTTGGGGCATGGTGAAAAGAAGCACTTTAGGAAAGAAAAATTCTATTCCTATGGAGCCTTATCTCAGATGGGTACGCGCCAGAGCTCGCGAACTTGTCATGCCATATCTTGCAGTCGGACTATTGATTGTTGAATCAGAGGTCGAAGGAGGCACTTCCCAGATCATTTCTTACCCAGATATGCCTACTGATGTTGAGGAATTGAAAAGACCCTGGACCCAGTTGAGAGAGGAGAGAGATACTTTCGAAGCTCAGTTCAATGCAGAAAGGAAGAAAGTACTAGAGCTCACCAGTCAGCTTAATGAGGAACGAAGACTCAATGCATATCTTCGCCCAAAAAGAAGTCGCCTCTGGGAGACTTGAGCTTTCATTACATTTTACTATTATTCCTTTGTAATGAACATTGATCAAAAAAAAAATCGCAATAAACATTTCTCTCTTGTTGGTGATTTACGCAAAGTTAGATTCCAAAAGTCCTTGAAAACATTTCATGCATTGCATCGCATAACATAACATTGCATAACAGGTATTCCAAAGGACCATATTCTCACGGTCTGCCTCTTACACAGAAAAATGGATCTCGAACAAACTGTCAAAGATCTCCAGACTCAGAATGCTCAGTTCAAGGAGATGATGCTAAGCTTATCCAAGGGGCAGGAGGAACTGAAGGCTCTTTTGGTCGAGAAGAAGAAAGACAAGAAAGCTGTGAGCTTCATTAACCAGGGCAGAAGGCGTAAAGGACAGGCTACGGGAATCAAATTTGGAATCCCGAATGGTCCAGAAGAGGGGGCGGAGAATGATTCAGAGGAAGAGAATGCTGATTTCTCCAATCCTGAAGATGACGATGAAGAGTATGAAAATGAACAGTACTCTCCAAGAGATGATAAATACAAATTACTGGAAGAACGCATGCTAGCCATGGAGGGGCAGAAGGCGCCCGGTCTGGATTTCGAAAGTTTGGGTCTGGTCTCCGATGTGACCATTCCTCGCAAATTCAAGATCCCCACTTTCACTAAGTACGATGGTGTGTCTTGTCCTCAGATGCATCTAAGGGCTTATGTGAGAAAGATTCAGCCGCATACCACTGATAGGAAGCTGTGGATCCACTTCTTCCAAGAAAGCCTGTCTGGCACTCAGTTGGAATGGTATTATCACCTCGAGAGTTCTGACATCCGCACCTGGACTGATTTAGCAACAGCTTTCTATAAACAGTACCATTATAACTCTGAACTAGCACCTACCCGGCTACAGTTGCAGAATATGACTATGGGATCTAAAGAAAGCTTTAAAGAATATGCTCAAAAGTGGAGAGATTTGGCTGGCAGAGTCAAACCCCCTATGACTGACCGAGAATTAGTAGACCTGTTCATGGGTACCCTGACTGGCCCATTCTACAGCCACCTACTGGGGACTTCGTCATCAGGTTTCACTGAACTTATACTGACAGGTGAACGGGTGGAGAGCGGCATTCGAAGTGGAAAGTTACAGGCAGCTACTTCTACAAGTAGTAAAAAGTCCTACCATGGGAAGCATGAATCGAATGCTGTGTATGGTCAAAAGAATCATAACAAGAAAAATGGTGACCATGCCGTTGGAGCAGTGACAATCGCAGCCCCGCCAGCTCAAAACTTCCAGCAAAGACAAGACAGACCAAGAAGGCAGTTTACCAAGCTCAATATGACTTTAGCACAAGCACTGCAAAGTATGCTAAAGGTAAACTTAATCACTCTCAGAGGTCCTCCTGCAAATGTCAACACTGCTTCGCCTCGTTATAATCCCAATGCCAGGTGCGCATATCACTCCGATAGCCCCGGGCACGATACAAACGATTGTTGGCTGTTAAAGAATAAAATTCAGGACATGATCGACGTTGGGGAAATTGAGTTCGAGCCTCCGGAGACTCCTAATGTCATCACTGCTCCTATGCCTAATCATGACAAGGCTGTTAATGCTCTCGATGACGATTCTCTCATCACTACTGTAGCGGACTTAACATCTCCTCTCCCGATCATAAAGAGGAATTTATTGCAAGCTGGTTTATTTCCAGGTTGTACTGAAGATTGCAATCTCTGCATACTCTGGCCCGAGGACTGTTTGAAATTGAAGAACGGTATTCAACGGCTGATGGACGATCGTACAATTCTCTTCGAAAGGGTTTCTAAGATGGAAAACCCTATTGAAGAAGTATTTGTGATTGCAAGGTCCAAAGTTCCAGTGAAGATTACTGCTCCCAGAGGACCCGTAAAGATTATGGCTGAGCCCAAGGTAGCCCCCTTGATCATCACTGCCCCTGGCCCAATACCGTATTCTTCAAGCAAAGCCATTCCGTGGAATTATGGAGGTGATGTTTACATCCATGGCGTAAAGCAAGTTGGTGATTCTGCTAATCCTAATGACATTATTGGGACTAGTAAAGTTACTCGAAGCGGAAGGATCTTCTCTCCAGAGATCTCACCTCCAGTTCCCGAAAACCGAGGAAAGGAACCAGTCAACCCTTCCCCGTCAGAGACACCGATCGAAGCTACTACCGGAGACGTTGCCAAACGAGAAATGGAAGAGGTGCTGAAAATCATCCGCAAGAGTGATTTTGATGTGGTAGAGCAGTTGGGGCATACCCCGTCTAAAATCTCGATGTTGTCCTTGTTGTTATCTTCTGAATCTCATGCCCATGCCTTGATAAAGTTCTTGAAGACTGCTCATGTACCTCAGGAGACCTCCGTCAATCAGTTTGAAAACTATGTTGCTAACCTGACTGTTGATGATGGCCTAGGTTTTTCCAATGCTGACCTGACGCCAGCGGGAAAGAACCACAATAAAGCCCTGCATATCTCCATTGAGTGTAAAGGGATCACCCTGTCTCATGTGTTGATCGATAATGGCTCTTCTTTGAATGTGTTACCGAAAGCCGTGCTCGATAAACTTGACTGCAAGAGCGTTGAACTGAAGCCTAGTGACATTGTGGTGCGTGCTTACGATGGTGCAAAGAGTGTTGTCCACGGTGAAGTTGTTCTCCCTATCAAGATAGGACCTCAAGTCTTCAACACTACCTTTTATGTAATGAACATTCGTCCTGCCTATTCCTGCTTACTGGGACGCCCTTGGATTCATGAGGCAGGTGTTGTAGTTTCGTCTCTCCATCAAAAGCTGAAATATCCAATAGAGGGTAAGATCGTCACTGTGTGTAGGGAAGAGGAATACATTGTCAGTAGTGTGCATACCTTCAGATACGTTGAGATGGATGGTGAATTCTTCAAGACTCCGTCCCAGTCATTTGAAGTGGTTCCTCCGCCTAGTCCTGTCCTTAAGCCAACTCCCCTTGTGCCCGAGGTTATTCGAGCTCCTCCTGCCATGGTTTCCCTGAAGGACGCTCAAGCTGTGGTGGAAGATGGTGGCTGTACTGGCTGGGGTCAACTGATCAACATACCCTACAAGTCTGATAAATCTGGTCTGGGATTTAGCTCTGAAAAGATGGTCAAAGATCAAATCAATGCTGTAGAAGATGCTGACAGTGATTGCGACCTGGATAGCTGGATCTTCCCAACGATTGGTGACGGACTCAATAATTGGAAGGCTGAAGACACTATCCCGATCTCCTTTAGTCAGGAGTAATTGTTATTGTCCATTTAGTATTGCAAATCTTTAATTTTTCAATTGAACTTCTTAAAGCATTGTGTCTACGCCCGGGGCACAATAGCTAATTTGTTAAGGGTTTTGTCATTTCATAAGCATATTCATATTCAATAAATCAATGGACTTTTTCGCATTCAAATATTGCGCTCTTTATTTTTCCTGTCGTCTTTCAAACAAGCTATGCTTTCTTACACACACTCACGTAACAAATTGCAGATCCGTATCCACTCTGGATCCTATTGATAATAATTCCGCTACTGTTCATTATGACTTTGAAAATCCAATCTACCAAGCCGAAGATGGAAGTGAGGAAGATTGTGAAGTCCCTGGAGAGCTTGCCAGACTATTACTGCAAGAGGAAAGGACTATACAGCCGCATGAAGAGTCCCTCGAAATTGTAAATCTGGGTACTGAGGTAGACAGAAAAGAAGTCAAAATAGGAGCAGATTGGAAAACAGTGTAAAAGAAGATTGATTCAGATGTTGCACGACTATGTAGAGGTTTTCGCTTGGTCTTATGAAGACATGCCAGGATTGGATACCGACATAGTAGTGCATCGTCTGCCCATGAAGGAAGACTGTCGTCCCGTCAAGCAAAAGGTTCGCCGCATGCGTCCTGAAATGTCTGAGAAAATCAAAGCCGAGGTTATGAAACAATTCAATGCCGGTTTCCTAGCCGTTACTTCTTATCCTCAATGGGTTGCTAATGTGGTGCCAGTGCCAAAGAAGGATGGTAAGGTGCGAATGTGCGTAGATTACAGAGATTTGAATAAAGCGAGTCCCAAAGATGACTTTCCACTCCCGCACATTGATGTTCTGGTAGATAACACCGCTCAACACAAAGTATTCTCATTCATGGATGGATTCTCGGGTTATAATCAGATTAAGATGGCACCTGAGGACATGGAGAAAACTACGTTTGTGACGCAATGGGGCACTTTCTGTTACAAAGTAATGCCATTCGGTCAAAGAACGCCGGGGCAACGTACCAGCGTGCTATGGTGGTTTTGTTCCATGATATGATTCATCATGAGATAGAAGTATATGTGGATGACATGATAGCTAGATCTCATACTGAAGAAGAACATCTCGATCATTTATACAAACTGTTCGAGAGGTTGAAGAAGTACAAGTTGAGATTGAATCCGAACAAATGCACTTTTGGAGTAAGATCCGGTAAACTCTTGGGCTTTATTGTCAGTGGTAAAGGAATTGAGGTTGACCCGGCTAAAGTGAGAGCTATTCAAGAAATGCCAGTTCCCCGTACGGAGAAAGAAGTCAGAGGTTTCTTGGGACGCTTGAACTACATTGCTCGATTTATCTCCCACTTGACCGCTACCTGCAAACCCATCTTCAAATTACTGAGGAAAAATCAAGAAATGATATGGAATGACGAATGCCAAGAAGCTTTTGACAAAATCAAGAACTACCTCCAGGAACCTCCGATTCTGATACCACCAGTTGAAGGAAGACCTCTAATCATGTATTTGACCGTGTTAGAAAATTCAATGGGGTGCGTATTGGGGCAACATGACGAGTCTGGTCGAAAAGAGCATGCCATATACTACCTGAGCAAAAAGTTTACCGACTGTGAAACAAGATACTCACTGCTCGAGAGAACTTGCTGTGCTTTGGCCTGGGCTGCTCGCCGACTAAGACAGTATATGTTGAATCATACCACTTTGTTGATTTCTAGGATGGATCCCATCAAATACATGTTCGAGAAGCCTGCCCTCTCCGGAAGAATAGCGAGATGGCAGATGATCTTAACAGAGTACGATATCCAGTATACTACCCAGAAAGCAATCAAAGGAAGCGTGCTCGCTGATCATTTGGCTCATCAAGCGGTGGACGATTATCAATCTATGAATTTGAGTTCCCGGATGAGGATGTCATGCTTGTTACTGATGATGAAAAACCTGAACCGGATAAAGGACCCGAACTGGGATCCCGATGGACTATGGTCTTTGATGGATCTTCTAATGCATTGGGCCATGGTGTTGGTGTTGTAATCATTTCTCCCGGAGGTTACCATACGCCTTTCACTGCTAGACTATGTTTTCATTGTACTAATAATATGGCTGAGTATGAAGCATGTATTTTGGGACTCAAAGCTGCTATAGATCGGCGAATCAAGTTTTTGAGCGTGTACGGAGATTCAATCTTGGTAATCAGTCAGATCAAAGGAGAATGGGATACTAAACATCCAAATCTCATCCCTTATCGAGAGCGGGTGATGACATTAATCCCATACTTTGAAGAGATTACATTTGAACATATTCCACGAGAGGAGAATCAGTTGGCGGACGCATTAGCCACCATGTCATCTATGTTCAGAGTCAGATGGGGCAGCGAAGCTCCCATGATTACCATTGGACGGTTAGATGAATCGGCATACTGTTATGAACTTAACACTGAGAGGGTACAGGAGAAACCTTGGTTCCACGACGTAAAAAGATACTTAGAAGATCAGGAATACCCTGAAGGGGCATCCGTCAATGACAAAAAATTCCTGAGGAAGTTCTCCGCTAAATTCTTTCTAAGTAATGGAGTGTTATACAAACGTAATCATGACTCGACTCTGCTTCGCTGTGTGGATAAAAAGGAAGCAGAAAGGATTATGGAAGACATGCATGACGGTATTTTTGGGACTCATTCTAATGGACATACAATGGCCAAGAAGATTCTGAGATCAGGGTATTATTGGTCTACCATGGAAGCTGATTGCCACCATCACTCTAGAACCTGTCACAAGTGCCAGATCTATGCGGACAAAGTACATGTGCCTCCTGCTCCATTGAACGTGTTGACAGCACCTTGGCCCTTTGCAATGTGGGGCATCGATATGATTGGAGAGATTAAACCTACGGCTTCTAATGGACATCGCTTCATTCTCGTCGCTATTGATTACTTTACGAAGTGGGTAGAGGCAGTCTCATTCGCTTCTGTCACCAAGAATGTGGTGGCGCGGTTCATCAAGAATAGCCTTATTTGTCGATACGGCATCCCTGAAAGAATTATCACTGACAATGGTACTAATTTGAACAACAAGATGATTACTGAACTCTGCACGCAGTTCAAAATTAAACACCATAACTCTTCCCCGTACCGGCCAAAGATGAATGGAGCCGTAGAGGCTGCTAATAAGAACATCAAGAAGATCATACAAAAGATGACAGTAACGTACAAAGACTGGCATGAGATGTTACCATTTGCTCTCCATGGTTATCGCACTTCAGTACGCACTTCGACAGGGGCAACTCCTTTCTCTTTAGTCTACGGAACGGAAGCTGTTTTACCAGTGGAAGTCCAGATTCCCTCTCTAAGAATCATGAAAGAGGCGGGCTTAGATGAAGATGAATGGATTCAGACTCGACTCGATCAGATAAACTTGATTGATGAGAAGAGACTGGCGGCTGTTTGTCACGGGCAGATATATCAGAAGCGCATGACCCAAGCATTTAACAACAGAGTCAAGAGACAGGTGTATCAAGTTGGCGACTTGGTGATCAAGCGTATCATTCTACCACAAGGGGATCCCAGAGGCAAATGGACTCCCACATACGAAGGGCCATTTGTGGTTAAGAAGGTATTCTCCGGTGGAGCCATGATACTTGCTACAATGGATGGCGAAGACTTCCCGCATCCTGTGAACGCGGACATAGTTAAAAAATACTACGCATAACAGAGACCCGCTAGGTCGACGTACCTAGGCAAAAGTAAGGGCATCCCGGCGAACCAAAAGGGTTCGGGCAAAAATTAGGGATAAACATATAAAGACGTACACCCGGCAAGTCGAAAACCTGAAAAGGCGGCTTGGGCAAGAAGGGGTATCCTGGTGGACTGAGAACCTGAAAAGGCGGTCCAGGCAAAAATCAGGGATTAAAGCGTATGACTATGTCCCGTTCTCTGTCAGCTTCAACCAAGTTCAAGGGACTGAACAAGCCAATCACCTCTATCCGACAGCAGGAGATGAGATGCTTGAAGACATGATGACAGTAGTGGAATTAAAATCAATAGGACTATTTCTGCATAGCTTTCTCTTTGTTTTCTTGACGATTTCCTCTTACTAGGATTTCTGTCTCCTTGTACACAAATTGCCTGTTTATAGGCCCTCTTTCAGGATCAATGCAATTTCATTTTGAAAAAATGTTGTTATTTTACTTTTCTGTTTTGTTTGCATAAAACGTCCATTGATTTAATTTGAATTGATATGTGCATTTGAGTATGGTCAATGTTTATCAAAAAATACATGCCTAAAATGGAAATTGCAATTACTACGAGACTTCTGGACCAAGGAGAAGGTCTAACCATGCTTTCCGATGAATCCGTTGCTAATCCTATTCCCCGGCAACGCCAATTATTCCCCAGAAGAGGTCGGCACCACCAGACAGACAGGTCATCTCTTCCATCCCCAGCCAGGCTCTGTTGAATATCCCTGCCGTCAGACAGAAATCAATCCCCCAGCTAAGGAAGGGTCTTCCATACAACTATCTCCGACCAGCAGACTGAGATTTATTTCCCCCAGTAGAGTCCCTGGAAGAACGTTTCAGACGCATAGTGCATTCATTACATCATTTCACATCACATACCGCATCATATACATTACATCATTTCGTAACATATACATGCATACAATGCTCGCATTTATTCCAGACGCATAATTCACTCATCACATCATTTCACAGCACACGCATACATACAACGTTTGCATCTCATGCATCATGACATGGCATGAAACTAACTTTATTTCGCAGGTTGATTATCCTCTTGATACAACCAACATAAAGGTCCATTCAGACGGACATCTTTATCAATTACATTCAAGACTCAACTATATCCCTCAGATACTGCCTAGCGTACGGTATATTCCGAGGTGTAGTCTAGCGTACGACTACTTTCTTCTTCAGATACATCTTTCAGATAAACTCCATGACAGCATATACAAATACTATCAGATATAGCCTAGCGTACGGTTCATCCTGATTCGGCTCAACATATGACCTACAGCTCAGATACGATCTAACATACGATCCATTCTGATCTTCAACAACTCAGGTACGATCTAACATACGATCCATTCTGATCTTCAACAACTCAGATACGATCTAACATACGATCCATTCTGATCTTCAACAACTCAAGTAAGGTTTAATGTATGACCAAGTTAGACCTTCACCTACTCAGATGCTACCTTCGGACAGGTACATTTCTGAATGGTAGTCTAGTATACGGCTACTCCTTTACTCAGATGCTACCTTCGGACAGGTACATTTCTGAATGGTAGTCTAGTATACGGCTACTCCTTTACTCAGATGCTACCTTCGGACAGGTACATTTCTGAATGGTAGTCTAGTATACGGCTACTCCCTTACTCAGATGCTACCTTCGGACAGGTACATTTCTGAATGGTAGTCTAGTATACGGCTACTCCCTTACTCAGATGCTACCTTCGGACAGGTACATTTCTGAATGGTAGTCTAGTATACGGCTACTCCCTTACTCAGATGCTACCTTCGGACAGGTACATTTCTGAATGGTAGTCTAGTATACGGCTACTCCCTTACTCAGATGCTACCTTCGGACAGGTACATTTCTGAATGGTAGTCTAGTATACGGCTACTCCTTTACTCAGATGCTACCTTCGGACAGGTACATTTCTGAATGGTAGTCTAGTATACGGCTACTCCCTTACTCAGATGCTACCTTCGGATAGGTACATTTCTGAATGGTAGTCTAGTATACGGCTACTCCTTTACTCAGATGCTACCTTCGGACAGGTACATTTCTGAATGGTAGTCTAATACACGACTACTCCCTTTAAAAGTAGACACAGCCTAATGGACGGCTCATTCTGCTCAGATATGGTTTAATGTACGACCAAGTTAGACCTTCATCTCCTCAGATGCTACCTTCGGACAGGTACATTTCTGAATGGTAGTCTAGTATACGACTACTCCCTTTTAAGCAGATTCAGCCTAACGGACGGCTCATTCTGTTACTCAGATGCTACCTCCGGACAGGTACATTTCTGAATTGTAGTCTAGCGTACGACTACCCCCTTTCATCATCAGACACAGCCTAACGGACGGCTCATCCTGCAACTCCAATACAGCCTAGCATAAGACCCATTTGGATCTTCAACTCAGAGACGATCTAGCGTACGATCCGTTCTGATTTTTCATCCTCGGCAAAGTCATCCGCCTAACGGACGGCTCATTCTGCTACTCAGATGCTACCTTCGGACAGGTACATTTCTGATCCCTTATCCCCAGCAGTATATAGCACACGCTGACTCCCTAGCGAAGTCAATAGCATGATGGATGATTCATTATACGGTCTAGCGTATGACCCGGTATGACATCCATGTCTTCAGACATCGTCTAATGAACGACACAATCGGAAGCTCGTCATCAAACTTCCTGGATGGCATCTCTAAGCCCATCTCCATCAAGACTAGCTCCTAATGGACAAGCGCAAATTTTTGGGGCATTCTAGTGTTCAATAATCTTTCACCTCCAGACCACGAACGGCACATACCATTCTACTCTCTCGGTTCAAGAATATTGAACAGGGGCAGCTGTCATACCCCAAAATTTGCCCGTCGATATTACAAAGTATTCCTCAAGACCCTCCGACTTGTTCTGCAAGGCACTGACATCAAATGGACAAAAGCCCAGCTCACAACAGGCCCAATCCAAAGGCGGCCCAAAATAGCTTGCTCGCTAGGCGAGCAGTCCCTTCGCCTAGCGAACATTTCATCATGACACTCGCCCAGCGAAGCATCAGATCCAGAAAAAGCCCAGAACTAGCTTGCTCGCTAGGCGAGCAATTCCTTCGCCTAGCGAAGCTTGCGAAAATCTGAAGTTTTGGACCTCATTTTAAGCCCGTTAGGTCACCACCTCTACTACTATAAATATCAGCTCCTCAGCCACGAAAATAACACAGAGACCCAGAGGGAGAAACACAAAACACACACAAACAGACGGACGAAGGACGGAAACCCTGGTGCAAAAACCCTGCTACCCTGAAGGCAGCCCATCCGCGCCGAAGCCGCCGCCGCCCAATTCAATCCGGCCTCCAAGCAATCAATCCCTTTCACTATCGCAATTGCACACAGGTTTGCATATCACCGCTGTTTTACGTTTCCAATTGATAGTCTTTACATACACGATACATTCCGATTAAAGTTTTGATATGTAAGTATGAATATCCTGTATAATTGTGTATGCTATGTCTATAATCAAATGCCATAAGAGTGCAGGTTTTCGGAAGTCGTGCTGCTGCCAAATTCCAAACCCGTGGCCGCTCGCTAGCTCATCGCTAAGCGAGCCTGCAGCGAGCCTTCGCTGAGCCTTCGCTAGGCGAAGCAGAGGCGAACGGGACAGTGGCTGCTTTGTCTCTTTGTTGTCCATTTTATGTTTATCTAATCATGATTCTGCATCATTTGGCTTGAATTCCTGACTGTTATGTTTATTTTATGGTGCAATTTCCAATTGTACTTTATCTCAATGCTCTAATCCGTGTGTTGCATGGTGTAAAGGCTAGCATACTTCCAAAGAAATAGCCGGCTAGGCATGCCGCTTTAGGTGTGGACATTCTTGAGGAGATGGCTTTTGGATGACCTAAGTTTAATGTGGAGATTCATCTTGAATCACCAAGCTTGATTTTTAATGTATTGATTTCATTGATTTACTGTGGACCTAATTACCTAACTGATTACGGCTATTTAATTAATTGTTAAAATCCGGACTTTAAATAAATAATATCGGACCTCTCTTTATTACCCCACGATTACGTAATACGGTCATGTCCCGCGAATATGGGGATATCCTTAGCAAAGACCCTTCGGTTAAATCATCATAGTCCCTCGGACGTTGCCTTCGAAAATACGATTTTGTCCCTCGATGACCCTTCGGTGTAGCCTACGGTTAAATGATGATAGTCCCTTCGAATGCTAAGGTATCCTCACAATTGTTGCCTTCAATGACCAGCCGATGACCCTACGATGACCCTATTACATCCAAAGGATAAAACTACTTACTTCTCAATAGTAAGGACAGTTTTACCCTCATAAGAATAGGAAATGCCCGGAAAGACCTCGGACAGGTATAACCCTTAATTGCTCATTCATAACCTAAAATATTTCTCCCACCTTACACATTTCAAACATCCTTTTTGGAAAATCACCACTTAGCATACATCCGTACTAGGATCATTGCTGAGTTATATTTTTCTAAATAACTTTCAAATCTAAATGAGATAATCACTTTGTATACATTCATGCAAGGATCATTACAAAGTTAAATTCTCATTTTCAAAACATTTTTCACACATTTCTCAACCACCTTTTTCAAACTAGAAAACATAAATGATTGAGCAATTAAGAGCCCATGGATAACCATGGATACAAAGGGTGCTAACACCTTCCCTTTGTATAAAGTACCTCCCGAACCTAAGAATCTAAATTAAGGTCTTTCCTGTTCTTTTCCACCTTTCCTTATGGGATAAAAGAAAAGTCGGTGGCGACTCTTGCTAACCGCGACATTGCGATAAAAAAACAAAAGTCCAGTTCACCGTATGACATGTGGGGTGGTTGTTATTCTTGTGAGAAAGATGATGAATAGTGGAAATTGAGGTGTTTTTGAAGGAGAAGGGCGATCCAAAATGCAGCGGAATTTTAAAAAAAAATCTCCTTTAGTGATCCTTACGAATGGGCATGATCAGTGATAAAATCGTCACCTCTTGTGACGATCGAAATCTTTGATGCAGATCTATGGAGCGATCACGAACGTTGAACGATGACAACGCCTCTACTCAGTCCACACGAACGAATTCATTCAATCTCAGTGCTAGTTGTTACGAATGAAGGCTTTGAGTGAGAGAGAGAGAGAAACGAAATTGCAACTGCACTAATGCTTCTGCACAAGGGTTCTATTTATAGAACCACTTGTTTGGGCTGCAAGCTAAAAGGCCCACTTAAGTGTATGCGACCCATATCTTATAATATGCCAAAATCACTGTCATACCCCAAAATTTGCCCATTAATATTTCAAGACATTTTGCAAGGCATTCCGACTCATATATAACACTGATCTTGAAGAAACAAAGGCCCAGCTCACGGATGGCCCAATCCAGAAAATGCCCCAAACTGGCCTGTTCGCTACGCGCTCGCCTAGCGAAGCTGACAGACAACAAAAATTTTGGGCTTCATTCTGAGCCCAAAAAAAAAAAAAAAAAAAAAAAAAAACGAGAAACGAAAAAAAAGAGATTTTTTTTTAATTAATTAAATAATTAAAATAAATAAATAAATAAAATATAACAAATTATTTTGGACTTGGGTCTCCCTCATTCCAAGCCCATTACCCACGAAATTAGTCTATAAATACTGAAGTTTCAGTAGGGGAGTGACACTTGGAGTTACACTGGGAGATTCACTGGAAAAAAAAGAGGAGGAGAACAGAGAAGAACGAATAGAAGTTTTGGCATAGGAACCCTGCCTACCCGGAGAATTCAGAATAAAGAAACCCTGAAGGCAGCCCATCTGCACCGAAGCCATCGCCGTCCAATTCCCGCTGCCTAACTTATTCCGATACTACAAGTGGTCAATCCCTTCAACCTTGAATTGGCAAACAGGTTTGCGTATGGGAATTTAAATATGCCTGAATACCCTGAATGTTTGATCATGTTATTCCTGTGATAAAATGCCATAAAATTCAAAGTTCCTAACGTGGGGCTGTTTTCAAATTCAAAATCCGTGGCCGCTCGCTAGCACCTCGCTAGGCGAGCCTGGGGCGAGTATTCGCCTGGCCTTCGCTAGGCGAGGCAGAGGCGAACGAGACAGTAGCTGACTTTTCTATTCTGTTTTTTTTTTTATGTTTTATCATAGCCATGCATTATTCATCCTATCCTATTTATTGTTGTGATATTTCTCCGGTGTAATCTTCGATTGCACCCTGATTTGGTGTTCTGACATGTTTCTTTTTTTTTGAGTTTCGTAAAGGTTCACATATCCCAGGAAAAGGTTATTGGCTAGGTATTCCACTTTATTTGTGGGATACCCTTGTGGAGTTTCACCCTAAATTAATTTTTAATGTATTAATTTCTAATGTATTATTTTTTAATATATTATTTTTAATAATTTTAATGTGGAGTTTCATCCTAATTATATAATTAATTGTAAAACTTTGCCTTTGAATAAGTGATCTTGGACCTCTCTTTGTTGCCTTACGATTACGATATTACGGTCATGTCCCGCGAACGTGGGGATACCCTTAGCAAAGACCCTTCAGTTAAATCATCATAAAATAAATTATAGTCCCTCGGATGTTGCCTTCGAATATACAACTTTGTCCCTCGATGACCCTCCGATGTTGCCTACGGTTAAAAGATGATAGTCCCTTCGAATGCTAAGATATCCTCGTAACTGTTGCCTTCAATGACCTATCGATGACCCTACGATGACCCTTAAACATCCAAAGGATAAAACTACTTATTTCTCAATAATAAGGACAGTTTTACCCTCATAAGGATAGGAAATGCTCATAAAGACCTTGGGTCGGTATAACTCTTAATTGTTGGCTCACAATCTAAAAACAATTTTCACACCTCACACCTTTCAAAATATCTTTAGAAAATCACCACTTGGTATATATTCATACTAGAATCATTACCGAGTTATATTTTTCTAAACAATTTCCAAAACTAAACGAGATAACTACTTTGTATATATTCATACAAGAATCATTACAAAGTTAAATTCTCTTTTCAAAACAATTTTTCTAAACAATTCACAAACACTTTTTTTTTAAAAAATAATATAAGTGATCGAGCAATTAAGAGCCCATGGATAACCATGGATACAAAGGGTGCTAACACCTTCCCTTTGTATAATGTACCTCCCGAACCCAAAATCTAAATTAAGGTCTTTCCTGTTCTTTTCCACCTTTCCTTATTGGATAAAAGAAAAGTCGGTGGCGACTCTTGCTAACCGCGACATTGCGATTAAAAAACACAAAAAGTCCAGTTCACCGTATGACAGAACTGGCGACTCTGCTGGGGACCCTAAATATTTAAAAAGAGAGGTTACCTTAAAAACAAGATCACTTATTCAATTTGTCTGATTTATTTTTAAGGGATTGCTTGGGTATGTTATGCTTGAGTGAAAGATCCTACACCCGGATCTAGTGTACCTTAGGTAAGTAGCAAGAGATCATCGCGACTGTCCGGCGTATACTGGAATGGTCAAAATGATGGCTACGGTTAATGTGGCACTTTGGATGTCCTGATGTTCCTCATGTTAGTTGAGGAAATATTTGGCATTCGCGTGGTGTCATAAAAGCATTAACCAGACCTTTAGAACCCTAATTGACTCATCCTGGCCATTAGAAAGTAGTGAGATAACTGGCTTCGGTTCCGACTGGAGTTGGTTGAGACTCGATACTACACTCTTTGAGATTGGACTTTAGGGAAGCTTCGGTCAACCACTTGGTGTTGCACTGAAGTGGACTTAAGGAAAGGTCAATGATTTGAGATCCTTCTAGAACCCGGTTACTATTCTAAGACAGGTTGAACCAACCAAACTTCAGTGGGGAGGGTATTTACCTATGGAACTCACGCAAGCCTTAAAACCTAGGAATGATTGTTGTGTGACTTGCTTGTGCTTGTTATTTATCTAACAACATAACATCATAACATCATAACATCATGGCATTGTACTAACCATTTCAAGGATTTAGGGATTTAACTCTGCTAAAAAAACAAAAACAAAAGCAAAAACAAAAGAGAAAAGAAAAAAAAAGCTCTTTTTGTTAGTTTATGCAAAGTTAAATCCCGAAAGTCCTTGAAAACATTTCATACATTGCATTGCATCGCATAACAGGTATTCTAAAGGATCAGTGTTCTCACGATTTTCCTATCAAACAGATTCCAGCAGATTCAAACAGATTGAACAATGGCTCTCGAACAAACTGTCAAAGATCTCCAGGCCCAGAATGCTCAATTCCAGGAAATGATGCTGAGCTTATCTAAGGGGCAGGAAGAACTGAAAGCTCTTTTGATGGAGAAGAAGAAGGACCAGAAACCTGTGGGTTACATCAACCCGGGGAGAAGGCTTAAGGGACAGGTTACAGGAGTCAAGATTAGAATTCCGAAGGATTCAAAAGAAGAGACCGAGAATGATTCGGAAGATGAGAATCCTAATCTCGTCAATTCTGAGGACGACGATGAAGATTATGAATATGAACAGTACTCTCTGAAGGATGATAAGTACAAGTTGCTGGAAGAACGTATGCTAGCTATGGAGGGGCAGAAAGTGCCCGGTCTGGATTTCGAAAACTTGGGTCTGGTCTCTGATGTGGTCATTCCCCGCAAATTCAAGGTTCCCATTTTCACTAAGTATGATGGTGCCTCTTGTCCTCAGATGCATCTAAGGGCTTATGTGAGAAAGATTCAGCCGCACACTACTGATAAGAAACTGTGGATCCATTTCTTCCAAGAGAGTCTGTCTGGCACACAGTTAGAGTGGTATTATCAGCTTGAGAGCTCTAACATCCGCACATGGACTGATTTAGCAACAGCTTTCTACAAGCACTACCAGTATAATTCTGAGTTAGCGCCTACTCGGCTACAGCTACAAAATATGACTATGGGCTCTAAAGAAAGTTTCAAAGAATATGCTCAAAAGTGGAGAGATTTGGCTGGCAGAGTCAAACCCCCTATGACTGATCGAGAGTTAGTGGACATGTTCATGGGTACACTGACTGGCCCATTCTACAGCCATCTACTGGGAAGTTCCTCGTCAGGTTTCACTGAACTTATCTTGACAGGTGAACGGGTTGAAAGCGGCATTCGAAGTGGAAAGATACAGGCAGCTACTTCTGCAAGCACCAAAAAGTCCTATCAGGGAAAGAATGAATCAAATGCTGTGTACAGTGAGAGGAAGCATAACAAGAAGAATCGTGACCATACTATTGGGGCAGTTACAATTGCCGCACCGCCATCTCAGAACTTCCAACACAGACAAGACAGGTCGAGAAGACAGTTTACCAAGATCAATATGACTTTAACCCAAGCACTGCAGAGTATGTTAAAGGCCAATTTGATTACCCTCAGAGGCCCTCCTGCAAATCCAACACTACTTCTCCTCGTTATAATCCCAACGCCAGGTGTGCCTATCACTCCGATAGCCCCGGGCATGATACGAATGATTGCTGGTTGTTGAAGAACAAGATTCAGGATATGATCGACGCTGGAGAAATTGAATTTGATCCTCCGGCGACCCCCAATGTCATCACAGCACCTATGCCTAATCATGACCAGAATGTTAATGTTGTGGACGACAATTCTCACGTTACTGACGTTGCTGATTTAGCATCTCCTCTCCTGATCGTTAAGAAGAATTTATTGCAAGCTGGTTTATTTCCAGGTTGTGCTGAAGATTGCGATCTCTGTGTACTCCGACCCAATGATTGTTTGAAGTTGAAGAACGACATTCAACGGCGGATGGATGATCGTACAATTCTATTTGAAAGGGTTCCTAAGGTGGACAACTCTATTGAAGAGGTATCTGTGATTGCTAGGTCCAAAGCTCCAGTGAAGATTACCGCTACTAGAGTGCCTGTGAAGATTACCGCTGAGCCCAAAGTGGCTCCCCTGATTATTACCGCACCTGGCCCCGTGCCATATTCCTCCAGCAAAGCTATTCCGTGGAACTATGGAGGCGACGTTTACATCCATGGCATAAAGCAAGTTGGTAGTTCTGCTAATCCTAATGATATTGTGGGGACTAGTAAAGTTACTCGAAGTGGAAGGATCTACTCCCCAGAAATCTCACCTCCCGCTCCCGAAATTCGAGGAAAAAGACCAGTCAATCCTCCTCAGTCAGAGACATCGGTCGAAGTTACTTCTGAAGATGTTGCCAAACAGGAAATGGAAGAGATGCTGAAAATCATCCGTAAGAGCGATTTTGATGTAGTGGAACAATTGGGGCATACTCCGTCTAAAATCTCAATGTTGTCCTTGTTATTATCCTCTGAATCCCATGCCAATGCATTGATGAAATTCTTGAAGACCGCTCATGTGCCTCAAGAAACATCCGTCGATCAATTCGAACATTATGTTGCTAATTTGACTGTTGACAATGGCCTAGGCTTTTCCTTTAGTCAGGAGTAATTGTTATTGTTTATTCTAGAATTGCAAATTTTAATTTTCTTTTACAATCAAACTTCTTAAAGCATTGTGTCTATGCCCGAGGCACAATAGCTAATTTGTTAAGGGTTTTGTCATTTTCATAAGCATATTTATATTCAATAAATCAATGGACGTTTTGCATTCAAATATTGCGCTCTTTGTCTTTCCTATTATCTTTCAAACGAGCTACGTTTTCTTACACACACGCACGTAACGAATTGCAGATCCCTATCCACTCTGGATCCTGTTGATAATAGTTCTACTACTGTTCATTATGACTTTGAAAATCCGATCTACCGAGCCGAAGATGGAAGTGAGGAAGATTGTGAAGTACCTGAAGAACTTGCCAGAATGTTACTACAAGAAGAAAGGACTATACAGCCGCATGAGGAGTCAGTTGAGACTGTAAATCTGGGTACCGAGGTGGACAAGAGAGAAGTCAAAATAGGAGCAGGCTTGGAAATCAGTGTCAAAGAAGATTGATTCAAATGCTACATGACTATGTGGAGATTTTTGCTTGGTCTTACGAAGACATGCCAGGGCTGGATACCGATATAGTAGTGCATCGTTTGCCGACGAAGGAAGATTGTCGTCCTGTTAAGCAAAAGGTTCGTCGCATGCGTCCTGAAATGTCCGAGAAAATCAAGGCCGAAGTCATGAAACAATTCGATGCTGGTTTTCTGGCGGTTACTTCTTATCCTCAATGGGTTGCTAATGTGGTACCAGTGCCAAAGAAGGATGGTAAGGTGCGAATGTGTGTGGATTACAGAGATTTGAATAGAGCGAGTCCCAAGGATGATTTCCCACTGCCACACATTGATGTTCTGGTAGACAACACCGCTCAACACAAGGTATTCTCCTTCATGGATGGATTCTCGGGTTATAACCAGATCAAAATGGCACCTGAGGACATGGAGAAGACTACGTTTGTGACGCAATGGGGCACCTTCTGTTATAAAGTAATGCCGTTTGGTTTAAAGAACGCAGGAGCAACGTACCAGCGTGCTATGGTGGTTTTGTTCCATGACATGATCCATCATGAAATAGAAGTATATGTGGACGATATGATAGCCAGGTCTCATACTGAAGAAGAACATCTCGATCATTTATACAAACTGTTTGAGAGGCTGAAGAAATACAAGTTGAGATTGAACCCGAACAAATGCACCTTTGGAGTAAGATCTGGTAAACTCTTGGGCTTTATTGTCAGTGGTAAAGGTATTGAGGTCGACCCAGCCAAGGTGAGAGCTATTCAAGAGATGCCAGTTCCCCGTACGGATAAAGAAGTCAGAGGTTTCTTGGGACGTTTGAATTACATTGCCCGATTTATTTCCCATTTGACCGCTACTTGCAAACCCATCTTCAAGTTACTGAGAAAAAATCAAGAGATGATATGGAATGATGAATGTCAAGAAGCTTTCGACAAAATCAAGAAGTACCTCCAAGAACCTCCAATTCTGGTGCCACCAGTTGAGGGAAGACCTCTAATCATGTATTTAACCGTTTTAGAAAACTCAATGGGGTGCGTGTTGGGACAACATTACGAGTCCGGTCGAAAAGAGTATGCCATATACTACCTTAGCAAAAAGTTTACCGACTGTGAAACACGATACTCACTGCTCGAGAAAACTTGTTGTGCTTTGGCCTGGGCTGCTCGCCGACTAAGACAGTATATGTTGAATCACACCACTTTGTTGATTTCTAAGATGGATCCTATCAAATACATATTTGAGAAACCCGCCCTCTCCGGAAGAATAGCAAGATGGCAGATGATTTTAACAGAGTATGATATCCAGTATACCACCCAAAAAGCAATCAAAGGAAGCGTGCTAGCTGATCATTTGGCTCATCAGGCCGTGAATGATTATCAGTCTATGAATTTTGAGTTCCCAGATGAGGATGTCATGCTTGTTACTGATTATGAAGAACCTGGACCGAATGAAGGACCCGAAGTGGGATCCCGATGGACTATGGTTTTTGATGGATCGTCTAACGCATTGGGCAACGGTATTGGCGTCGTGATCATTTCCCCCAAGGGTGGCCATACGCCTTTCACCGCTAGACTATGTTTTGAGTGTACCAACAATATGGCTGAGTATGAAGCATGTATTTTGGGACTCAGAGCTGCTATAGACCTGAGAATCAAGTTTTTGAGGGTGTATGGAGACTCAGCCTTAGTAATCAGTCAGGTCAAAGGAGAATGGGACACTAAACATCCGAACCTCATCCCCTATCGAGAGCAGGTGTTGACATTAATCCCATACTTTGAAGAGATCACATTCGAACATATTCCCCGAGAGGAGAACCAGTTGGCAGACGCATTGGCTACCATGTCATCTATGTTCAGAGTCAGATGGGACAATGAAGCTCCCCGGATTACCATTGAACGACTAGACGAACCAGCATATTGTTATGAACTTAACGCTGATGAAGTAGAAGAGAAGCCTTGGTTCCACGAGATAAAAAGATATTTAGAAGCTCAGGAATACCCTGAAGGGACATCCATCAATGACAAGAAATTTCTGAGGAAGTTCTCCGCTAAATTCTTTTTGAGTAATGGAATATTGTACAAACGTAACCATGATTCGACTTTGCTTCGCTGTGTGGATAGAAAGGAATCAGAGAAGATTATGGAAGACATGCACGACGGTATCTTTGGGACTCATTCTAGTGGACATACAATGGCCAAGAAGATTCTGAGGTCAGGGTATTATTGGTCTACCATGGAAACTGATTGCCACCATCACTCCAGAACTTGTCATAAGTGCCAGATCTATGCGGATAAAGTACATGTGCCTCCTGCTCCATTAAACGTGTTGACCGCGCCGTGGCCCTTTGCAATGTGGGGCATTGATATGATTGGCGAGATTAAACCTACCGCCTCTAATGGACATCGTTTCATCCTTGTTGCTATTGATTACTTCACAAAGTGGGTGGAGGCAGCCTCATTTGCTTCTGTTACTAAGAATGTGGTGGCACGATTCATCAAGAACAGCCTCATCTGCCGATACGGCATCCCTGAGAGAATTATCACTGACAATGGCACTAATTTGAACAATAAGATGATTACTGAACTCTGCACGCAGTTCAAAATAAAACACCATAACTCTTCTCCGTACCGGCCAAAGATGAACGGCGCTGTAGAAGCGGCTAATAAGAATATTAAGAAGATTATACAAAAGATGACGGTAACATACAAAGACTGGCATGAGATGTTACCATTTGCTCTTCATGGTTATCGTACTTCCGTGCGAACTTCGACAGGGGCAACTCCTTTCTCTTTAGTCTACGGAATGGAAGCCGTTTTACCAGTGGAAGTTCAGATTCCCTCTCTAAGGATCATGAAAGAGGCGGACTTAGACGAGGACGAATGGATTCAGACTCGACTCGATCAGATAAATTTGATGGATGAGAAGAGACTTGCGGCTGTATGTCACGGGCAGATATATCAGAAGCGCATGACCAGGGCATTCAACAAAAAGGTCAAGAGACAAGTGTATCAAATTGGCGACTTGGTAATCAAACGCATCATCCTACCACAAACTGACCCCAGAGGCAAATGGACTCCCACATACGAAGGGCCATTTGTAGTTAAGAAGGTATTCTCAGGTGGAGCCATGATACTCGCTACAATGGATGGTGAAGACTTCCCACATCCCGTGAACGCGGACATAGTTAAAAAATACTACGCATAAAAGAGACCCGCTAGATCGACGTATCTAGGCAAAAGTAAGGGCATCCCGGCGAACCAAAAGGGTTCGGGCAAAAATTAGGGATATATAAAAAAAAATGTACACCCGGCAAGTCGAAAACCTGAAAAGGCGGCTTGGGCAAAAAAGGGTATCCTGGTGGACTGAAAACCTGAAAAGGCGGTCCAGGCAAAAATTAGGGATTAAAGCGTATGACTATGTCCCGTTCTCAGTCAACTTTCATCCAAGTTCGAGGGACTGACCAAGCCAATCACTTCTATCCGACAGCAAAGGATGAGATGCTCGAAGACATAATGACAGTAGTAGGCTTAAAATCAATAGGACTTCTTCCACATAGCTTTCTCTTTGTTTTCGACAATTTCCTCTTACTAGGATTTCTGTCTCCTTGTACACAAATTGCCTGTTTATAGGCCTCCTTTCAAAATCAATACAACCCTCTTTCAAAAAAAAGATGCTTTTGTTTTTACTTTTCTGTTTTGGTTGCGTAAATGTCCATTGATTTAATTTGAATTAATATGTGCATTTGAATATGACTGATGTTTACCAAAAATACATGCATAGAATAGCAATAGCAATTACTACCCGACTTCAGGATCAAGGAAAAGGTCTAATCATGCTTCCAATGAATCCGCTACCAATTCTCTTCCCCAGCAAGCCTTTTTTTTTCCTCAGAAAATGGCAGTATCCCCAGGCACAGCCAGTTACTCCCCAACAGAGGTCGGCGTCACCAGACAGATTGATCATCTCATCCATCCCCAGCCAGGCTCTGTTGAATATTTCCACCATCAGACAGAAATCAAGCATCCCCAGCCGAGAAAGGGTCATCGACACAAATGTCTCAAATCAGTAGATGGGGATTTATTTTCCCCAGTAGAGTCCCCAAGCAGAACTTCTCATACGCATAACTCATTCATTACATCCTTTCACAGCATACGCATGCATACAACATTCACATTTATTTTAGCATAACACGAAACATCTCATGCATCATGACATAGCATGAAGCTAACTTTTTCTTTGCAGGTTAATTATCCTCCTGATATAGTCAAAGTAGAAGGTTCATTCAGACAGACACCTTTATCAATCACATTCAAGATTCAGATACATATTTCAAATACAGTTCATGGGAACATTCATTCTGACAACACTTTGATATCCTCCTAACGATGGCATCTCTAAGCCCATCGCAGACATTTATTGCAAGTACAACATATACAGGTTATCAGATACAGCCTAACGTACGGTTCATTCTGATTCAGCCCAACATATGACTTCTTCAGCAACTCCAATGCGGTCTAACGTACGACCCATTTGGACCTTCAAATCCTCAGATGTTGCCTAGCGTACGGTACATTCAGGGGTGTAGTCTAGCGTACGACTACTTTCTTTTTCAGATGCAGCCTAACGGACGGCTCATTCTACAACTCGGATACGATCTAACGTACGATCCATTCTGAACTTCAACAACCCCAACGCGGTCTAACGTACGACCCGTTTGGATCTTACAACCCTCAGATGCTACCTAACGTACGGTACATTTCTGAAGTGTAGTCTGGCGTACGACTACCGCTTTCATCATCAGATGCGGCCTAACAAACGACTCATTCTGCGACGGTCTAACGTACGACCCGTTCGGATGTCCATCCCCTCAGATGCTACCTAACATACGGTACATTTCTGAAGTGTAGTCTAACGTACGACTACCCCTTTCATCATCAGATCCTACTTAACATACGGTACATTTCTGAAGTGTAGTCTAACGTACGACTACCCCTTTCATCATCAGATCCTACCTAACATACGGTATATTTCTGAAGTGTAGTCTAACGTACGACTACCCCTTTCGTCATCAGATTCAGCCTAACGTACGGCTCATTCTGCAACTCAGATACGATCTAGCGTATGGTCCATTCTGATCCTTTATCCCCAACAGCATATGACACACTCCGACTCCCCAGCGAAGTCGGCAGCCTAATGGATGACTCATTATACGGTCTAACGTACGACCCAGTGTGGCACCCATGTCTTCAAATTGGCCTAATATACGGCGCGATCTGAAGCTTTCGTCATCAAACCTCCCGGATGGCATCTTTAAGCCCATCTCCATCAAGACTAACTGTCGATTCTCAAGTGCAAATTTTTGGGGCATTCTAGTGTTCAATAATCTTCCACCTCCAGACCACGAATGGCGTATACACCATTCTAACTCTCTCGGTCCAAGAATATTGAACAGGGGCAGCTGTCATACCCCAAAATTTGCCCATTAATATTTCAAGACATTTTGCAAGGCATTCCGACTCATATATAACACTGATCTTGAAGAAACAAAGGCCCAGCTCACGGATGGCCCAATCCAGAAAATGGCCCAAACTGGCCTGTTCGCTACGCGCTCGCCTAGCGAAGCTGACAGACAACAAAAATTTCGGGCTTCATTCTGAGCCCCAAAAAAAAAAAAAAAAAAAAAACGAGAAACGAAAAAAAAAAAAAAAAAAAAAGATTTTTTTTTTAATTAATTAATTAATTAATTAAATAATTAAAATAAATAAATAAATAAAATATAACAAATTATTTTGGACTTGGGTCTCCCTCATTCCAAGCCCATTACCCACGAAATTAGTCTATAAATACTGAAGTTTCAGTAGGGGAGTGACACTTGGAGTTACACTGGGAGATTCACTGGAAATAAAAAGAGGAGGAGAACAGAGAAGAACGAATAGAAGTTTTGGCATAGGAACCCTGCCTACCCGGAGAATTCAGAATAAAGAAACCCTGAAGGCAGCCCATCTGCACCGAAGCCATCGCCGTCCAATTCCCGCTGCCTAACTTATTCCGATACTACAAGTGGTCAATCCCTTCAACCTTGAATTGGCAAACAGGTTTGCGTATCTCTATTGTTTATACTTTCAATTGGCCATATCTACATATATAATGCATCATGATTAAATGTTGATATATAATTTGCTTTCGTATGGGAATTTAAATATGCCTGAATACCCTGAATGTTTGATCATGTTATTCCTGTGATAAAATGCCATAAAATTCAAAGTTCCTAATGTGGGGCTGTTTTCAAATTCAAAATCCGTGGCCGCTCGCTAGCACCTCGCTAGGCGAGCCTGGGGCGAGTATTCGCCTGGCCTTCGCTAGGCGAGGCAGAGGCGAACGAGACAGTAACTGACTTTTCTATTCTGTTTTTTTTATGTTTTATCATAGCCATGCATTATTCATCCTATCCTATTTATTGTTGTGATATTTCTCCGGTGTAATCTTCGATTGCACCCTGATTTGGTGTTCTGACATGTTTCTTTTTTTTTGAGTTTCGTAAAGGTTCACATATCCCAGGAAAAGGTTATTGGCTAGGTATTCCACTTTATTTGTGGGATACCCTTGTGGAGTTTCACCCTAAATTAATTTTTAATGTATTAATTTCTAATGTATTAATTTTTTAATATATTATTTTTAATAATTTTAATGTGGAGTTTCATCCTAATTATATAATTAATTGTAAAACTTTGCCTTTGAATAAGTGATCTTGGACCTCTCTTTGTTGCCTTACGATTACGATATTACGGTCATGTCCCGCGAACGTGGGGATACCCTTAGCAAAGACCCTTCGGTTAAATCATCATAAAATAAATTATAGTCCCTCGGATGTTGCCTTCGAATATACAACTTTGTCCCTCGATGACCCTCCGATGTTGCCTGTAACACCCCGATTAAAATAAGAGAATTATTTAATTGAGTTAATATTATTTTATTAATTTAATTAAATAAAGTTGAATTATTGGATTATTATTATTATTATTTGGAGTAATAATTATTTGGAAAATATATAAGTTGGAAATAAGAGAAAGAGTCTCATTTTGGAACAGAAGGGTTTTACGTGAAAAAGCAGAGAAGCATCGTGAAAGAGGAAAAGGGCAAGAGAAGGAGCTGTAGAGCAAAGGTTGGAGAACGGAAAAGCTTGAAGCTCGAAGAGTTGCCGGATTGTTAAGGTAAGGGGGGTTTATCGTCGTTTAATGGGTATTATCGATTAACATGTAATGGGTAGTGATAAGCCGTCGATTGACCCTAATTGGGATTTAGAATGCTGAGAAATTATGTTGAATAAGTTGTATTAAAGCTGAAATTGAATTTGTGTTTGAGTGTATTGTGAATTTCTGAGCGTATAGCTTTTTACGGAAGTTGAATCGGAGGTCCGGAAGTCCTCCAACGGCGGAAAATGCGGAAACTCTGCATTCTGCCTTGTGTTAGCGCAGGAACTGCTGTTTCGCCTGCGTTAACCGGTTAACCCAGGGTGTTAACCGGTTAACACTGTTATAAATTGTGAAAAATGTTGAGTTTTGCCTGCGTTAACCGGTTAACCTATAGCGTTAACCGGTTAACACTGTTGCGTTTTGCCTGGAAGTGTAATTTTCCTGCGTTAACCGGTTAACCTATAGCGTTAACCGGTTAACACTGTTGCAGTATGTAAAAATGGTTGATTCTTATGATGTAAGTGTAATTGGTGATTGGCCTATTGTATCCAATTGTGATAAATAAATTCGTGGAGTCTATGTTGTGAAATGTTGATGCAAATATGTTGATAAGTTGTTTTGTGGAAAATATTAAGTTGTAGGCTGATGAGCCAAAGTTGAATATAAGTTGTTTTGTTGAAAATGTTGAGTTGTAGGCTGATGAGCCAAAGTTGATTTTTAAGTTGTTGTTGCTGAAAAAGCTGTTATGTTGTCGTTGTTATTATGTTGTTGAACTTTCAAGTCGTACATGCCATATACATTCATATGCATTAAGTCGGGGCTTTTGCTCACACCACGTTGGCCTGGATTGGCAAAATTATGGGGCTTTTGCTCACACCACGTTGGCCTGGATTGGCAAAAATTTTAAGTTGAAAGTTGAAGGCTTATGCCTTGATGCCCACTAAACTGGCAATGATTTTAAGTTGGGAGTTTTACTCCAAATGGTACCACATGCATGAAGAGTCGAGTCTCATTTGAGTTGCATTTACGTTGTGTTTGAATATGATGTTGAGTTGAATATGCTGCTACCGAATGCATGATATGATGTGGGTGATTAACGTGTAAAGTTACTTAACATAACATGATGATTTATAATATTTGTTATATCGATTGAGGAACTCACCCTTACAGTTATATTTTTCAGGTAACGAGCAGTGAGTTGAGTAGAAGCTAGTGCTTGAAGTCTAGAGTGGTTTTAGTGGGTCATGCTCTGATAGATGTAACATCGGGACGGGATGTTTTATTTGTTGAATAAATGTTAATTTTAAGATATTACAGATGTTGAATGTTTCTATCCGCTGCGAATTTTTAAAGAAGTGTTTATGTTGAATTAAATAATGAACATGACTGATTTTTACGGTGAATTATGTGAAGTATTATGTGACACCCTTGGTGCATGATTACTCTGATATTGATTTATATGCTGTTGTTTTAATTAAATATTTGGGGTATTTAGAAGGGTGTTACATTAGTGGTATCAGAGCAGGTCGGTCTGTCCGGCCAGTTGTCGTGTCGTTACTGTCTAACAATTGTGTAATTGTTATTAATCTAACGTTAAGTTGTGTTGTATTGATAAGTTGAAATGGCTGAGTTGTATATTGAGAAGATTGTAAGTTTGCATGGTATTCCGTCGAGTATTGTTTCGGACAGAGATCCTAGATTTACATCGAAGTTCTGGGAAGGTTTGCAGAGAGCTTTGGGAACTAAGCTGAGATTGAGTTCTGCATATCATCCGCAGACTGACGGTCAGACTGAGAGGACGATTCAGTCATTAGAAGATCTTTTGAGAGCTTGCGTTTTGGAAAAAGGAGGTGGTTGGGATTGTTATTTACCGTTGATTGAGTTTACCTACAACAATAGTTTTCATTCGAGCATTGGTATGGCGCCGTTTGAAGCTTTGTATGGTAGGAGATGTCGGACACCGTTATGTTGGTATGAGTCCGGTGAGAGTGCTGTGGTCGGACCGGAAATTGTCCAACAAACTACGGAAAAGATTAAGATGATTCAGGAGAAGATGAGAATTGCTCAGAGTCGTCAGAAGAGTTATCATGACAAGAGGAGGAAGTCACTTGAGTTTCAAGAGGGAGATCATGTGTTTCTTCGTGTTACTCCGATAACAGGTGTTGGTCGGGCTTTGAAGTCGAAGAAGTTGACACCTCGATTTATTGGTCCTTATCAGATTTTAGAGAGGATAGGAGAGGTAGCCTATCGTGTCGCTTTACCGCCGTCACTTGCGAATTTGCATGAGGTTTTTCATGTGTCTCAGTTGAGGAGGTACATTCATGATCCGTCGCATGTAGTCCAAGTAGATGATGTACAGGTGAGAGATAACCTGACTGTTGAAACATCACCTATGAGGATCGAGGATCGGGAGTTGAAGCAGTTGCGGGGTAAAGAGATTGCCTTAGTGAAGGTAGCTTGGGGAGGACCAGCAGGTGGCAATGTGACTTGGGAACTGGAGAGTCAGATGAAGGAGTCTTATCCAGAGTTGTTCGCTTGAGGTATGTTTTCGAGGACGAAAACTCTTTTAGTGGGGGAGAGTTGTAACACCCCCATTAAAATAAGAGAATTATTTAATTGAGTTAATATTATTTTATTAATTTAATTAAATAAAGTTGAATTATTGGATTATTATTATTATTATTTGGAGTAATAATTATTTGGAAAATATATAAGTTGGAAATAAGAGAAAGAGTCTCATTTTGGAACAGAAGGGTTTTACGTGAAAAAGCAGAGAAGCATCGTGAAAGAGGAAAAGGGCAAGAGAAGGAGCTGTAGAGCAAAGGTTGGAGAACAGAAAAGCTTGAAGCTCGAAGAGTTGCCGGATTGTTAAGGTAAGGGGGGTTTATCGTCGTTTAATGGGTATTATCGATTAACATGTAATGGGTAGTGATAAGCCGTCGATTGACCCTAATTGGGATTTAGAATGCTGAGAAATTATGTTGAATAAGTTGTATTAAAGCTGAAATTGAATTTGTGTTTGAGTGTATTGTGAATTTCTGAGCGTATAGCTTTTTACGGAAGTTGAATCGGAGGTCCGGAAGTCCTCCAACGGCGGAAAATGCGGAAACTCTGCATTCTGCCTTGTGTTAGCGCAGGAACTGCTGTTTCGCCTGCGTTAACCGGTTAACCCAGGGTGTTAACCGGTTAACACTGTTATAAATTGTGAAAAATGTTGAGTTTTGCCTGCGTTAACCGGTTAACCTATAGCGTTAACCGGTTAACACTATTGCGTTTTGCCTGGAAGTGTAATTTTCCTGCGTTAACCGGTTAACCTATAGCGTTAACCGGTTAACACTGTTGCAGTATGTAAAAATGGTTGATTCTTATGATGTAAGTGTAATTGGTGATTGGCCTATTGTATCCAATTGTGATAAATAAATTCGTGGAGTCTATGTTGTGAAATGTTGATGCAAATATGTTGATAAGTTGTTTTGTGGAAAATATTAAGTTGTAGGCTGATGAGCCAAAGTTGAATATAAGTTGTTTTGTTGAAAATGTTGAGTTGTAGGCTGATGAGCCAAAGTTGATTTTTAAGTTGTTGTTGCTGAAAAAGCTGTTATGTTGTCGTTGTTATTATGTTGTTGAACTTTCAAGTCGTACATGCCATATACATTCATATGCATTAAGTCGGGGCTTTTGCTCACACCACGTTGGCCTGGATTGGCAAAATTATGGGGCTTTTGCTCACACCACGTTGGCCTGGATTGGCAAAAATTTTAAGTTGAAAGTTGAAGGCTTATGCCTTGATGCCCACTAAACTGGCAATGATTTTAAGTTGGGAGTTTTACTCCAAATGGTACCACATGCATGAAGAGTCGAGTCTCATTTGAGTTGCATTTACGTTGTGTTTGAATATGATGTTGAGTTGAATATGCTGCTACCGAATGCATGATATGATGTGGGTGATTAACGTGTAAAGTTACTTAACATAACATGATGATTTATAATATTTGTTATATCGATTGAGGAACTCACCCTTACAGTTATATTTTTCAGGTAACGAGCAGTGAGTTGAGTAGAAGCTAGTGCTTGAAGTCTAGAGTGGTTTTAGTGGGTCATGCTCTGATAGATGTAACATCGGGACGGGATGTTTTATTTGTTGAATAAATGTTAATTTTAAGATATTACAGATGTTGAATGTTTCTATCCGCTGCGAATTTTTAAAGAAGTGTTTATGTTGAATTAAATAATGAGCATGACTGATTTTTACGGTGAATTATGTGAAGTATTATGTGACACCCTTGGTGCATGATTACTCTGATATTGATTTATATGCTGTTGTTTTAATTAAATATTTGGGGTATTTAGAAGGGTGTTACATTGCCTACGGTTAAAAGATGATAGTCCCTTCGAATGCTAAGATATCCTCGTAACTGTTGCCTTCAATGACCTATCGATGACCCTACGATGACCCTTAAACATCCAAAGGATAAAACTACTTATTTCTCAATAATAAGGACAGTTTTACCCTCATAAGGATAGGAAATGCTCATAAAGACCTTGGGTCGGTATAACTCTTAATTGTTGGCTCACAATCTAAAAACAATTTTCACACCTCACACCTTTCAAAATATCTTTAGAAAATCACCACTTGGTATATATTCATACTAGAATCATTACCGAGTTATATTTTTCTAAACAATTTCCAAAACTAAACGAGATAACTACTTTGTATATATTCATACAAGAATCATTACAAAGTTAAATTCTCTTTTCAAAACAATTTTTCTAAACAATTCACAAACACTTTTTTTTTTAAAAATAATATAAGTGATCGAGCAATTAAGAGCCCATGGATAACCATGGATACAAAGGGTGCTAACACCTTCCCTTTGTATAATGTACCTCCCGAACCCAAAATCTAAATTAAGGTCTTTCCTGTTCTTTTCCACCTTTCCTTATTGGATAAAAGAAAAGTCGGTGGCGACTCTTGCTAACCGCGACATTGCGATTAAAAAATACAAAAAGTCCAGTTCACCGTATGACAATCACTTAAGCGTGTGGTGCCTTACCATATTTCGTATTCTACTTAAGTACACCGTACCTTACGATGTCCTACAATTCACTTAAGTGCACCGTACCTTACGGTGTTCCTTAGTTACTCTATCTCTCATCAATCCGTCCTTTTGTGTGTGACCCTGTAGGTTGTTGCGGCATTGACAATTATATTAAATCACGTATTTAACATAATAAACAGTGAGCGGTATCTAGCAACACATCACTGCTACCCAAGACACGAAAATGTCATGTGATATGACAAATCCTTTTGTGGTAATACTTATGTATATAATTACTCTTTTGCCCTTATATCTATATTGAACACAAGGCATAGACCGTGTCATCCTTGTCCAGTTCAATATTGGGCCCATAGACATTTATCCTGTTACGCAGGATGGGCAGATTCCATCTAGGTCACTCATGTCCCTTAGCATACTTCGTGGAGTACCCATCAATTGTCTTTATGGTCATCCAGTTACGGATAATGTTTGATCAATAATAAGGCACTCGACTCTACATCTAGGGTTCATAGTAGTTTCTGGTCGAAGGGTGGTATACATCATTATCACCATGAGAATAACTTATGACACTTTGCATAACATTCTATATAGTATTCTCATAGCGAGTCAATCCAGTATAAATATTACTCTTAATATTCATACCTATGTTTAAGACTTGATAACTCCTTATCCATGATCCATGAGATGTGATCATCAGTCTATATACATAATAGTCTTAATGCTTTAATGTTATCCCACTTCACAATAAGGCTCGACTACAGATACTTAAAGAATAATGTCCTTATGTTTAATGTGATCTCATGATTAAGTCACACTTGATACATTAAACGGACTAGCTATTCTAGGGACTTTATTAAACAACCATAATAAAGAAAAATCGTTTTATTATTAATAAATAATTCGATACAAGTACCAAAAGTATTGGCCTCTAGGGCTTACACCAACAATTTTGGGTGGTTTTGGATGCTTATTTTCATGTTTTCTTTTGTTGTCTTTTTGCTCTCTCTAAGAACTAAATCCATTTTTCAAAATCAACTTCTCTATTTATAGACAAAATTTTGAAGTTTCTTTGACTAAAGGATCAAGCATTTGCATGATTTGTGTTGTTATTTTTCAAGGGTTGAGGTTGCATAAAGTTGGTGAATATGGATACCCTTTGTCATAAGCATGGAAGAAAAAGTGGAGAAAATGAAGCTTTTCATGGAGGAAAGTTGGATATGGAAATAAAAATGTTAAAACAGTGATGATGAATAGTAGTAACCAATACAATAATAATAATTTTAAATTTTTGTTTATTTATTTCTGATTTTTTAAATTATGTATTTTTTATGAAAATATGTTTTTAATGCAAATGATTCTAATGCTAACGGGCTAGACAAAATATGGATTGATTAAAATATTTTTTTTGCATGTGTTTCTTTCACCTGTGTTTTCTATGTAACAATCTCTCTCTCAATTCATTTTGTGAACTGGTATCACAACTTTGTGTACACAATCACAAATTCTTTAACCTCTTACATTCTCAGTCATAACCACTTTGAATATTTTCAATATTCTTCTTATATATATGTTGAAAATAGATACGCTGAAGATTGAAACTACCAATGGTACAAGTAGCCATTGGAGGTCTTTAGCTAGAGCACGTGAAGTGTACTATAAACTAGGCTAGCATAAAGACATTGAGAGGAGCAGGGTAAAGTTCAGAATAGTTGAAGATATAAGATCCTGACAATGTTACTCTTTCTTGATTTGACATAAAGTAGTGTACGTTGTCATGTAATCTTATTTAGATAACTTCTGACTGGAGACTTCTTGTAGACGCTAGTTGAAGCTTGATCTGAGTCATTGTTATCTTTATACTTAACTTTCTGAGTCAGAGGCTTTTTTTATAGAATTAGTTAAAGCATGATCAAAAGTTAAATCATGTCTTTAGAACTTTGTTGGAATGAGACTTCAGAGTCTTTGGTTCATAGGTTCTGAGCTTGCCTTATATCAGAGTCTTGATTAGAATTAATCTGGATAAATACTTTTAGAGTTGTTGACTTGATATAAACAAAATTCCTTTGAAGGAAAATCTTTAGAACTGTTGATGAAGCTTTTCTAGAAGTTGCAGAATCATTTCATATGACATAGTCTACTAGCTTCAAACTACTCCAGTCTTCAGAACCTTGTTGATCTTTGAATAAGGTTGACCTTTTTAAAGACTTGAGTTGACGAATCTTCAGAGTCTGAAGGCTTTGGTTCTGATCCTTCAGATTCATAACCACTCTGCTTCTTTTTAATGATTCTTCTAAGTGATTAACTTGATTTATATCAAGGTTAATATCTTTTGATCCTGCACACTAGAACAACCATTACTAAACCCTATTGTTATTTAAATACTTGTTATCATAAAAACCTTTTAAGGACATGAACAAATCTTGTTCCAACAATCTCCCCCTTTTTGATGATGACAAACAAATATATTTAAGAATAATGGTTGATGATTTAATTAACACAGTCTAACATCAGAGTTTGAGGTATGTAAGCTCCCTCTAAGTTATACAGTCCATTAAGGTGAGGTTTGTAAGCTTCCCCTAAGTATGAGAGTCCATTAAGACGAGGTTTGTAAGCTCCCATAAACTCCTTATCTATGTTAATTGAATCCTATATTTTTTAATCAACAAATTCTAACTTCAGGGTCTGAGGTTTGTAAGCTCCCCCTGAGTTTGACATGCCTTAGGTTGAGGTTTGTAAGCTCTTCCATTAGTCTGACAGTTCATTAAGGTAAGGTTTGTAAGATTTCCTTAAATTTTTGTATTTGTTTAATTAAAATTAGTAATTTAAGCTTAATAAGATAAATTACTCAAAAATATAAATAACATAAAGCTTATAAATCAGAAGTTGTTTTGGCAGAAACTGCTTTGCTCAAGTTTTGATGCTTCAGTCTCTTCTTAAATGCTTTATGCATTTTCTCCCATTTTATCATTATAAAATAGATTTGAAAAGAAAGAGAAGAACAATAAAACTGAGAAAAATAAAATGAAATTTAAAACAGTTTAAATGCACAAAACTTCGAAAGAGTTGAAAATATTGAAATATTTAAAAACATTTAAAGGATTAACACATTTTTCAGAATAGATAATTTAAAACAAATTAAAGTTCTTTTTAAAAATCTGAAAGAAGTTCTTTACTTCTTATGGTAAATCACTACAATTTCAGTTTACAAGGAGTAATTATGATTCAGTGTGACATGCTTAATTAGTGATTGACCTTGCGAATTCCAAAGATCGGAAACTTAAACACGTAAAGTGTTTGATCTTATGAAAATTTCATTATAAAGGTACATGTTCAGACCAAAACACAAATTCTTATTCACTTAAGATAGATCTGATTCAAGATGAATACAACTTCTGAATAATCTACTACTCTTATTATTTAAGAGGCTCTTTTAGACTCTAAGGCAAAAAAGAAAACTAAGAATTTGCAATAAAGAAAATAAAGAAAATAAAGAAAATAATATTAATCACATAAACTCCTTTGGTTATTACAATCAAAGGCTAAGAAAGAATACATAAAAATAAAACTAAGAATTTGAAAATACAAGTCTTAAGCAAAAATAAAATTACAAAGGAAAGACACAAACAAATCTTAAAAAACAAAACAATTAAAGATCTTTTGTAAAGAACCAAAATGAACTTAAAACAAGTTCTAAGGAGAAAAAGGACATGAATTGACAAGGGAGAGGTTGAAAATAATTTAAAGAGATACACATCATTACTCCACAAATTATGCATGTACAACTGTAGAGCATGCATGATAAATTTTCAGACCCGTGAATTTTTAAAGTGAAATGGACGTTAAAAGGATTTTTCACTTAAGTACTATTTGAATATTTCTTATCCCTTTGCGAGTCTCATATTCTGATATTTTTCAGAAGCCATACGTCATCAAAGACTGTTTTTTTATTTCAGATGAGGCTTCTTCTGATCAACATCAGTCTTTGAAACTTCTTTATTCATAACCAAAATCATAAATAAAGATATACTCAAATGACCATAACATTTATCCAACAGGTATAAATACTCTTTTCATAAGTTTGAAAATCCTTAAGTGAGTTGTCTAAACTGGTCATGCATAGATTGATAATATACATAGGCCAATTTCAGATAATATATCATGCATATAAGCTATCTAAAGAAGGAAGATGATTGACATAACTTTGGTAGATTTTGAACATCCTATGTAGATTCTCGTTCGGAAGGGAATTGAAGTTTAGAAGACTGGAGACAACGACCCTCTTTTCCTTTTTCTCCCTTGAGTTAGGATCTAGAACATAAGCTTTTCTCTTGATGTAGGTTGTAGATGTCAATCCCTCGGGCTCTAGAACAAATGTTTCACCTTTTATCTTAGTTTCTGAAGAAACATGGATCAAAGGTCTTTGGTTTAGGTTTCCTTGTAACCTTTGACTTGGAGATCTTAGGTTCTGAATTCCTTTCACCTTTTGACCTATGGATCATATTGTCTTATTTCTTCAGAGCATACTGACTTTGAAGTTTTAGGTTCTTTTCCAATAAAAACCTTTAACTTATTTGTCATTGATTATGGTGTATTCATAATCTTGCTACACTCAACAACAAATACACCAGAGTCTCTAATCCTTTTATCAGTAGCTTGAAGAAGATGATTCTTTATATTTCGAGCAGCAAGACAACATTCTCATTTTTATCATATTTTGAGCCAAACTCTGACTTAGTTTCAAAATTAGAGAGTGTATGAGCCATTAGTGCAAGAGAGGCTTTTTCAACTTCTTTGTCTAAATCTTCTTCATCACCAAGTTTATCCCATGTTACCATGTGACCTTTTTTGAACTTGCTCTTGAAACTTTCCTTTAGAAGGTTTCTCTGAAATGATTTATCCTTTTGTAGATCATGACAATCATTTCAAAAGTGATCATACTTGTTACAACTATAGCATATCTTCTAATCATTTCTCTGTTACTTGAACATAAACCTTTGAAGTTAGAGCTTCTACCAAATAGTCTCTTGTGTATATGGAAATTTACTTCTTTTTCTTAAACCTGTTCAGAACCTGAGATGTCAAGCTTTAGATTCTGATCCAAGTAAGAGTCTGAATCAGATTAGAGACTGTCTTCAAAGTTTGTTGCACAACGGAATATGAATGCAGAAGTAAATAAAGAGATACACAATATGTGGTAAGTAAAGTTAATATTGAAATTTTATACCGCTGCATCCATTAAAAGCATCTCCATGTGCTCAATTTCCTTACTGTTGATTACGCTCCATGCATTAATAATTCGAATCGCAAGCCAACATGTTTCTTTTGAGTCGTTGATGTCTTTTATGCAATCTAATCTTCGACTCATTGTCATTGTAACAAAAATACAATTAGGGAACATTAACTGCGTTAAACGTCAATAGATTATAATGAAAATGTATAGTTTTTTTTTTTTATCAAAACGGATAACATATTTAGTATAATGTAGTGTTAAAAAGCCAAAACACATGTACACCTAATGAAAATGAAAATTGGAGAAGATGAATTTTACAAAAAAAAACTATGTAATTGTATGAGACAATCAATTCAAACAACAATGGAAACGAATAGTAAAACTAATAAAAAACTCATAAGGAATACCAATGCAGTGAAAATGTTAAGAACCTAGATAAATAGTAGTAACTGAAGAAGATGAACTTTACAAAATACTATGAAATTGTATCAAGATAATCGAGTCAAACAACAATGAAAATAAATAATAAAAATAACCATAAACACATAATAAATATCAAATCAATGAAAATGATAAGAACTTGGATTTGTAAGAAGTTGTAGATAGATGAAAGAAGATTTTTGTATGGAAGAAGTAAATAAATTGACAATTTAAGGAATCAAATTAATAATCAGGAGTGAAAAAGTTTTTATTGAGGATTTTCATTTGAGATTGTTACTATTTATTAGTAGAGATAATCTAAAATGATAATTAGGATTTTGAAATTAACTCTTTAAATTTATCAAGGGTAAAATGTAATTTTGGATAAAATGTAATTTTTGGTAGTAGTTAGTTTTTATATATTAAATTAAAAGTAGATATCGTGTGTTACTAATTGATAGTATTAGACCACTTGCTCTCTAATCGCGTGTTTTACACGAATGAGTATCGAGATCGCATCATCATCATCATTCCTTCAAGGGTTCCTCCACCTTGATCCAAACCAAACCATTTCTGCAAACTCTTCAACTCTTTCTTCTACTCACCCATAGACACTGCATACATCCAAATCAATCTTCATCCCAATCCTTTTCACCACTTCTCAACTATTCAGATCCGTTGCTGAAGTGGTTGATTTCACTTTCTCGCTTTTTATGGTTTTTTCCTTTCTATCTTCAGAGATGCGTAACTATGGGGTTTTAATCTCTTTTCCAGATCTCGTTGTGATTCTCATGTGACATGGATTTTGGAACGAAATTCGATACAGCCATTTTGAAAAATCGGTGGTTGAATCTATTTGACGGAACTTGATTAGTGTATATTTAGCGAGAAGAAAACGTTTTTCTGTTTGAATTTGGACTTATTGTTTTTTGTTAAGAAGGCCTGGAGGGTTTGGAAATCATGTTCTGGAGGGAACGTGAGAGGGAGAATAAAGAACACAACGGTGGGGTGCTTTGTGGACAAGTCAGAGTGCTCGTTGTTGGTGACTCAGGTTCATCATTCTTACTGTTAATCTTTTCCAATTTGATGTATTTTAATTTGAAAGTGAAACTGAGTGATTTTATTGTGTTCAAGTAATGGTATGTTCACAGTAAGTTTAGTTTACAACTTGTGGTGATTTTGATTCAATACAAATACATAGATCAACTTACTTTAGAAGAGCTTTAGGCTTGAAATTGAATTAACTAAGATTTTCCAGTGGGAATAGAGAATTTACAGATTGTGTAATGTAGAAATTCATTGAGATTTTGTAACAGTGCTGCTGAGTCATGGGAATCTTAGTTATTGTGTTGCTGTTTTTTTATATGGTAAAATAGGCTTCATTCAATTGCTAGAACAAGGGTAGTACACTCGAAGTGAACATGTGTTGAGGTATTCCTCGTCCGCATTTTGAGATCAGCATAACTAATTATTTAAGCAAGCTAAGTACACGACAACTATACAAGTAGAGAGATCACAAACATATGGGGCATTAACAAACCAAAATCTTAATTTTTACAACCAAACTAGTTTCTTCCACACTTGGCAATAGCCAAGGAGAAATAGAGATCCACACTTTTTAATCTCATCTGGTTGTGGATATTTAGCTTGTGTATGTGTCTAAAATTAGGCGTCACATATGGTGTGTTATGAACAAGGCTGTAGGGCATATTTATATCGTCTGCTTTAGTACTTAGATTGATAAAGGATCTACGACTCTACATCTTATAATGTAAGAAAGCAAGTAGAAAGATGGTTGAAATTTCTGAGAAACCTTCTGTGGTTTGACAAAATGTTTTAACGTCTTCGGA
Organism: Lathyrus oleraceus; assembly: GCF_024323335.1. NCBI lineage: Eukaryota > Viridiplantae > Streptophyta > Magnoliopsida > Fabales > Fabaceae > Lathyrus > Lathyrus oleraceus. Next base: position 94,023,267 of record NC_066585.1, read on the forward strand.
CATACTTTCCAGACCTATCCTCTCAGCATTCAGGCTATTCAAAATTAGCTTGACCAAGTATTACAGGACAGTAGGATAACTTTGTATATGGGTGTTTGACTCCACCAGGTTTGTATTTCTTGAGATTGTAACATTCTACTATGAATTGTGTGAGAATAATTGGACTAAATCTTAAGGAGATTCTCAGTAGCCGATTCTAGTGGTTGAGTGAAGCAAATAACTTTGGTTTTATGTGAACATCGAATCCTGTGATGGAATTAATATTATTTGATTGAAGCAGTTAAAGTTCAGTAGCTGAGCAGAGTTCGTGTGATGTGAGAATAACAACATTTGACTCAAATGATGACATTAGATAACTTGTTTTTAATAGGCTGTGCAGGTAGTGTCTTAAGTAAAAACTATTTTTATAAATTATTTCCGGGGGAAAAACATCAAAATATAATGTTGTTTATTACTGGGGTTAGAAATAATTGATGCTTATAATTCCATTGTTACATTACAGTAGGCTTCAGTTGCCACAGATTTATCTTGGAGGAATATGCACTGGAAAATATTCTCTCACATATGGAGTTTCTCTGAAGCTTTTATATATTTATTGGTATTGTTGCGTCACGTACATTAAATTAGCTCGTTAGTGCTTGTTTGATTTGAGGAAATACTTTATGTCTTACTGTTTTTATTTCTTAATTTGCGAATAATCACAAAAATGTATTATTTTTTCACTTTTTTTTTTCCGATTTCACCTCATACAAAAAAATGACGATTTTACCATTTATTGTATAAAAAATATCAGAAGACGGGAAATCAGATGGAAGTAAGGTGGCACTTTGTAATTTTTTAGAACAGAAAATATAAATAGGAAACATTCTATTACACCAAACTGTCCTTAAGTTATATATTCTTTGGCATAATTGGTGGTACTTCCCAAGTCCAAACTTATGTCCTTGGATGTGCATTAGTCAATTGTAGGTAAATGATGAAGAAAATACTGATTTTCTGAACATGTGATTACATGCCCTTCCCCCTACTTTATGACTCGCTCTATAAGCATTTTTCAGAGATATATCAATTGCAGATATATGACACTTTCTCATTCTTGCAGGTGTTGGGAAGTCTTCTTTAGTTCACCTTATTGTTAAAGGTTCTCCTGTTGCTCGTCCTTCTCAGACAATTGGTTGTACAGTAGACGTGAAGGTAAGTATAGCATGTTAAAAGGTTATACAAGAGCATATACACAGTTTATGTTGTTCAATGTCTTCACCGAACTTTCTCTGTTTCATTTCCAGCATACTACTTATGGAAATTCTGGCAGCTCTTCAAGTAGCCTCAAAGGTGATTCTGAAAGAGATTTCTTTGTTGAACTGTGGGATGTCTCAGGACATGAACGTTACAAAGATTGCCGATCTCTGTTTTATTCACAGATTAATGGTGAGTAACAATTCCTATTGTTTCAGTTTGCTAAGCTGTATAACTGTTTACATTTGAAAGAATTAGTTGTGTATATTAAATCTGATAAGAGGATGTGTGTACAAGAAGGACAAGATTTATTTATGTATATTCATCGTTTCTCTTTTTCAACCATTGCATACTCAAATGAATTGCATGTTTTAATATTTTTATTTGCAAAATGCTTTGTTACCACTATCTTGGATAATTACTTTAATATCTTAATAGCATTTGGGTATTCTAGCACTTTTACAAAATCTGGTCTTCTAGATAATGAGACCTCAACAGTAAGCACACCCATATTAGATAGTTATTTGTCTGGTTGCAAACTAAATTATAACTTGAACTTCATTTGCAGGTGTAATTTTTGTTCATGATCTTTCACAGAGAAGAACAAAGACTAGCTTGCAGAAGTGGGCAGCTGAGATTGCTGCAACTGGGACATTTTCAGCTCCTTTGGGATCTGGTGGCCCTGGTGGTCTTCCTGTTCCGTATATTGTTATTGGTAACAAAGCTGATATTGTTGCAAAAGAGGGTACAAGAGGAAGCAGTGGGAATCTTGTTGATGTTGCACGCCAGTGGGTCGAGAAGCAGGGTTTGCTTCCATCCAGTGAGGAGCTTCCATTGACCGAGAGTTTTCCGAGTGGTGGAGGTCTTATTGCAGTAAGCATCTCAACTACTTTTTCCTTGTCAGTTCACAAGTTTGGTCTGCCACTTTCCATGCATTAGATAGAATGCTGGTAACATGAATAAATCTGATGTTAATGCTAACCGAACTTTTAGATGTGTTTGTTTTGTGCTTTAAAGTCTACTATTGTCTTACAATTACATGTTAAACATGTTTTACATAAATAATTTTGATTATATATTTTTTTATGACCATATATCACTGTATATGAAATGGTACTTTAGCCTTTAGGTCATGGATGAAGTGGATTTTATAAGAGTCCTATTGAAAAAAGCTTCTCCATGCTGTCCCCCTGTTTTGAATATTCTTAAATTATTTCAAATCACATGAGCAGTTATTCACATTACTAGGGAACACATGCTTTTCTACTTGGTGTTTGACGGTCTCTTTTATAGAGATAGAATTCTATAGAGAATGTGGAATATATTATATAGAATAATTTAAGATATTATAATAGAAAAATGACATGTGATAAAAAGAACAAAGTGTTCTTATTTAAAATGACCTATGGTACAAAACCATGTCTGTTTCTTCAAGGTTCGAATATCATGAGTGACTTGCAGTGAAACTTCATGCTTCACTTTGTTCCAATCTATCTGGATCAGAAGTAGATTTTTTTTGCTATAATTTGTTGTCAAAATCAAGAGGGCAATGGTTAAAAATTAAAATCATATTTCTGACATCAGTTTACTGAAGCATGTCAAATCATTTTTTTTGTAGTCACTCATTATGAATAATGAATTTAGCAACAATCATTGTGGCATTGCCCCCTGTGCGGTTCTTCAGAAAATATTGAACCGGAGATGCTATACTATTTCAGATTCTTGATTTCTCATGTAGTAATTCTTTACCTAAAGTATCATTTTTGCGTATGAAGTTAGTTACAAATCACATCTTATAGAATTTAACACATAGATCAGCCTTTCTTTTCTTTTTGTAATAGTAGCTATTCAGTTCATTCTTGGTATAGTAGTTTTAATGTTTTGTTGTTTGATGTCCACAGGCAGCAAAAGATGCTAGGTATGATAAGGAGGCTTTGATTAAATTTTTCCGCATGGTCAGTAATGTCTTTGGTTCCCCGATCCTTTATTTTTTTGTTTAAAATTATGGTCTGTCATCTAAATTTTCTTGTCCCTCTACTTTTAGTTGATTAGGAGAAGATACTTCTCAGATGAAATACCTGCACCTGCATGGTCCATTCCTTCACCTCAAAGATCTTCTCAGCGGATAGATGAAAGTTTTATCGAAGAAGATCAGTCTTATATTACAAGGTATTTTCTGCTTCTCTTCTAAATCATTTTCAATTTTGTGCCACTATTAATTTTATTGTTGATTGCAGTCGAGCCAGTGATCCATACAAGTACAACACGCTTCCCCCACTTCCGGCTCAACGCAATTTAACTCCACCACCCACACTCTATCCTCAACAGCCAGTTTCAGTCTCTGAAGGCTACAGTTACCCTAGGTTTTCTTTGTCTGGTTCCTCAGAACTGAGTTCTTCAAGTAGAACAAAGCGATCAGACATTAATGTTTGAAGATCTTTCTTTGTATTTGGTAATTAGTCACTGCTATTACACTGATGTATTATTGAATGGAACAAAGTTATATGTTTGTTTTGACTGTTTGTTCCAATTGTAAACTGTCCACTGATTCATTCATTTTTTAGAGGCTTTCTCAGTGGGAGAAGGGGAGCTACTTGTTCAAACTATGGAGAGAATTTATATGATATATATAGTCGATTCTTTAATAGTATCATACATTTCTTTTTCTGCCACTGAGAAATCTCAACATACTATATGCATTACACACTGAATAAGATTGGTTTTCGGAGTCTTGAATTAGTCTTGGAAGCAGTTTTTGTTGGTTGATGCTTAAACTCAAAATAAATTGGAACTGAAGCGTTTTTTGACCGCTAGCTAGCTCCATTGTTTCGATAATCCGCCAGAGTCATTGAATTGATATTGGTAAGAATTAAATTATATATTTCAACAAATCGATTCACATATATGAAATAACGTTTGGTCAAAATATAATAGGAGTAAGTTGATAACAATAAAAATTAACCGAAATATATATTTATAAAATGTTTACATGAGAACTATTACTTTGTTAAAATTGATAAAAATGGAAAATAAATGTGGTTTTTTTACCGAGATAATCCAATTTTTCAAAAAAAATCCCAAAATATCCCTGGTTTCAGAAAAATTCCCAAAGTACTCCACTTTTAGGAGGAGTCTCCAATTGAATTGGCGACTCCTCTTAAAACTTGAATGGAGGCGCCAATTGGATTGGTTAGGGCAGGTGCCCTAGTCAATCCAATTGGCGCCTATGTGTAAGTTTTAAGAGGAGTCGCTAATTCAATTGACGACTCCCTCAAAAAAGCCTCAAATGACAAAACCTCCAACATGAAAGTTGTAGATCTTTTCAAGACAATGAATTTAGACATAAATTTTGCATCATTTGGATTTTTTATGAGAAAGTTATGGGCACTTGAAGTTGGACTTTTGATTTTTTCAACTGTTATCTGACCTATAATGTTTTGTATTATCACATGCGTTTCTTTTAGAATTATGAAATTTTGTCCAACATAACAATTGAAGTAGACATCTCAAACTTTCCAATGCACTTGGTCCCACCTCAAAATAATAAAAAATGAAGGAGTTAGGTCCTTGGGAAGTTGACCCAAAATTAGGGTTTATGTCAAAATGACCTATAATGTTTTGAAATGAATGATGAGCTTCCAAGTTTCAAATGGATTTTTGACGAACATGAAAGTTGTTCATATGGCGACTCTTCTTAAAAATTGAATGGAGGCGCCAATTGGATTGGCGCCTATGTGTAGGTTTTAAGAGGAGTCGCCAATTCAATTGGCGACTCCCTCATAAAATGCCTTTTTTGTCTTATAAATAGATGCGTTGTGTGATCAATTGTTCTACAACTCATATAATCATTTGGCTATCATGTTTGGTGTTCGTCGCCGATACGGTAAGGTGATTTATGCGAGAGACAAACCTCAAATGCTGATGCTGTTTTGGAACATCACCACGTTCGATCAACTGAAGGGGGAGATGGTTCGATGGTTAGATGAGAAAATACCAGAAGGGGAAAAAATCAGAAGTATTGAGAGACTTGACAATATATTTGGTTGGGTGCGAATGAAGACTGATAAGGATGCTAGGGAAATGATGTTCGGTCGAGACGACATTAATTTGATTGTTGTAATCAGTTAGAATTATTTATGTTTTCAGATGTTTTGTACTAATGTTTGTTGTGAAACTCGTTGTAACAAGAACTTAATGATATATAATGATTGAATGTTACAGAAATACAATGTTACAAAAAGCTTAAGATCTAGATGATGCTCCTTGATTGGGACTGTTGTTTTTGTTGTGTCCTGGTTGACGACAAATACTACATAATCTTATCATTTTATCTGTGGAATCCATCTATGTTCTGATACGTGTGCTGTTTGGCCTTCCTTTCTTCTTTCTACGCATCTCTTCATTGTCCCAAACAATATCTCCTTCATATGGAGGCCAGTAATCCTCCATTGGTAGTACTGAGAAGCTTTGAGTATATACATTCATGATGGTGTTGGCCTTGTACACATCAGATAAATGGTTGTAAGTGTCTTGACGAGTATAAGCGCATGCTGCAATGACATGGGAGCAAGGTATGCGGAAGGCCTGAAATTTTCCACAATCGCACCAACTTCGGTTTAGTCTAACAGCGTAGGCTAAATTTGGTCTCCCCTCGTTGTTGCCCATTGTTTCTTGGACGCTGAAATTTTGTCTATGACGGTCAAAGACTGTTACAGCGTGTGTGGTAGCTTTGATGCTCTCCTCTTTCATGACCTTCATGCAACACTCACTGAATACTTGTCCGGACATTAACACTGCACTCCATCTTTCACCTCTGGTTGCGAACATAGAAGCCAACCTATAATAGGTTGATCTTACCAAGGCGGTTATCAGAAGATTTTGAATTCCTTTGAAAACCCCGTTCATGCATTCCACAATGTTTGTTGTCATGTGGCCCCATCGACAACCACCGTCAAATGCTCTTGTCCACTGCTCTACTGGTATGTTATTTATCCATCTCCCTGCGTCTTCATTAGACAGTCTAATTTCATCACGATAATATTGAAATGACGGTTGAGTTAAAGCATACCCAGCATTCACCAGCTTCTTGCGAAGATTCTTATCTTTTATAGCACGCATGAAGTTTTGTGCAATGTGTCTGATACAGTAGACATGTGTAGAAGGAGGATCATGCCATCCATTGTCATGGTTGTTGTAGGCACTCTCAATGGCAGCATGTCTATCAGAAATCAAACATAGATTAGCTTGTGGAGCCATATGCGTTCTGATATGTCGAAGAAAGAAACCCCATCCACCAGCCGTTTCACCTTCAACAAGAGCAAAAGCAATGGGAAAGACATTGTTGTTACTGTCTTGTGCAACCGCCATGAGCAAAGTACCCTTGTATTTTCCGTATAACCAAGTGCCATCAATTTGAATAATAGGTTTGCAGAATGCGAAACCTTTGATGCATGAGTCAAATGCCCAAAAGAGACGGTGAAATATTGTATTACCTGTAGCACAGGTTCCTTCTGGCATCATTGCTGGCACTGTCTCCATAATTGCCACAGTTCCTGGGACATATGTTTTTAGTGCCCATAAAAACCGTGGCAATTCCTTGAATGAATCCTCCCAGTTGCCGAAAACCTGTTCAACAACCTTTGTCCTCGCAATCCATGCTTTCTTGTAAGATGGAGTATAATTATATGTTGTTCTGATATGGGATATAATTATACTCACCTTCACTGATGGGTCTTTATTTACCAATGGCAGAATGTCTTGACATATCAAAGTTGTGCTCAGTTTACGGTGATCTTGTTCAACGTTACTTGCAACGCAACTGTGCGGTGGGTCTATTGAAGCGATCTCCCAAGAGTCATTTTTCTTCTTGTAAGACGCAGCCAAACGAAACTTACAAAGCATGTTACGACATTCGATAACATACCTTCTAGAATCAGTGCGTTTCACTGTAAAGTCAGCAAAGTTGTTCATGTGGAATTTTTTGATTGCCAAAACACATTCTTCTTTGGTACGAAACATGTCTCCCACCTTTAATTCGCCTTCTAATCTCGGATACGGATTATAGAAGACACTGTTGGATGTTTCATCGTCGTGAAGATCCATATTTGTCGTATGTTGAGGCGGATTGTAGACATGACTAGGAGGTATTGGTTGTGGTTGATCATCATCTTCATCGTCGTTGTTCAGCATGTGATCAACCTGTATCTCGGTCTCCTCTTCTTCTTCATCAACAACGTCGACTTCTACTTCTGCTTCTAGGTTGAGTTCATCTGACCATTGTGCATCATCTTCACCAGCTTCATCCTGATCGGTTAGTTGAGACTGTTGAGATGGTATACATGGTTGTAGAGTAATGTACAACTCGATACAGTTGTTGCCTGAATGTTCATGACTAACAAACATGTATTCAACATCTTCATCGTCTCGTACCTTAAGGGGGAAAAACTTGCATTGACCATTCTCAAAAAATATTGGATTTTGATATGTGATCTTTGACACAATACCCGATCCTATAAAGGATTGTATTCTTTTTTTCAAATGCAAAAAGGTTGCATTTCTCTTAATCGTGATTCTAATGGTATCAGTGTTTCGAAAACAAAAACCATGAAGCTCAGACTCAAAAGTTTCACCGTTGCAGTGAACGTTGACACTGTATAATGATGAAGATGACATTGTGGAGACGAAAACTATTTTCTGACTGCAGATGAATGTGAGTGAAGTGTCTTGGATGTTGATAGTAACACACTTAAATAGATGGTATCAGTGTTTCACATGCAAGCTAGTTCTGAGATGATGTGTCAACCATGCAAGCTATCAAGAAGTGACTCTTCAGCATGCAGGAGACGAGACAACCACGTGTCAGACATGTAAGATAGTGAGAGATGATGTGTCAACCATGCAAGATAGTCTGAGATGATGTGTCAACCATGCAAGCTATCAAGAAGTGACTCTTCAGCATGCAGGAGACAAGACAACCACATGTCGGACATGTAAGATAGTCAGAGATCATGTGTCAACCATGCAAGCCATCAACAAGTGACTTGTTCAGCATGCAGGAGACAAGACAACCATGTGTCAGACATGCAGATGGTGTCTCCAAATGGATTGGCGCCTCCACTTAATCCTTGTACATGGTCGCCAATTCAAGTGGAGACACCATGCATTCATACCTCGAAACCAAGCATTCAGACCTAGCCTTGCATACATGTCCCTATGGAGGCGCCAATTTGAATGGCGACCCCTCTTAAGGATTGTACATGGTCGCCAATTCATATGGATACACCATGCAAACACAAATTTTCATGCTCCCATCCATTTGCCTATAAATACATCCACTCCTTCAACACTTCTTCCACACCATCACTCTCAATACTTCCTCTACAATACTTCTTTTACAATTTCATCTTCAACAACATCTTCTAGTTTCATCTACACCAACTCCCCAACAATATGTCTTTACTCACAATGGGCGAAGCACATAGAGGAACAGTTGCAAACATCGCAACATATGTAAGTTTTTTCTTTTGTTAACCTTTTTTTCTTTCATCTTCACCAACCCCATTTTATTTTGACATACCAACTTAGTCAAGTGTTTTATTCTTTCTATTATAGGATGTATCAAGGTTTCGAACTCGGGTCCACGAATATGTCCAAATGGACCCGATGATCCAACCTTATGTTGAACTCGCCGGTTTTGGTCATATTAGCAAGATTATGTCTTGGTCTATAGATAACAAGTTCATTCTAGCCTTATGCGAAAGATGGAGGCCAAAGACACACATATTTTGATTTCCAACCGGTGAGTGTACCGTGACGTTAGAAGACGTCTACATGCTTTTAGGACTACCAATTGAAGGCAAAACTGTTAATGGTAAGACCAACTATGCAAATTCAATTTGCATGGAGCTTTTAGACACTGATTTGTTAGATGATAATGCTAGAGGTCAAGGTATACTACTCTCACGCCTAAAGTCATATTATAATAGTTTATATTTAGATGAGCATTCTACCGAAGATGCTCGAATAATAAAAACTAGGTGTTACATTATGCTGTTAATAGGATCCTTTTTATTTCCCGAAGGTAGTGGTTCTAGCATGCATATTATGTACTTACCTCTACTTAGACATGTAGATAGAATAGGAAGTTAAAGTTGGGGATCTGCTTGTCTAGCCTATCTCTATAGTTCGTTGTGCAAAAACTCCCACAAAGACACATCTACATTTTCTGGATGTGTTGTTTTGCTACAAGCATGGGGTTGGTCAAGACTACCGTCTCTAGCACCGGTTAATAACAACCCTTTCACTTTTCCATATGCAAAAAAGTAAGTTGTTTAAATTGCTATATCTTTACTTACTTCCTTAAAGTTTATTACCTCAAACTAATTTTTTTTAACTTTTTGGTGTAGATGGTCGGCACGTGGTATGAGTTACAACAGATGTCCGAGACATTGTATTACTCAGTATCGCAACCTGTTGGATCACCTTCGACCGACAGACGTAAGCAAAATAACTTAATTATTTCGTTATATTATGTTAACTTTTTCTACATTAATTATAATCCTATCTTCTTTAACATTTCAGTTTATTTGGCGTCCATACCTTAATCTGGATCATGACCATGAGGTCAACGCTGAAGACGCAGCCGTATGGACAACATGCACACCGATAATACGGTTCACAACTGTGGAGATGCACAACACCGATCATGTGAAGCTACAGTTCGGTATGATCCAGAATATCCCAGATCCCCCAGCTAGCCTAGGAGAATGGCATATGCGTAAAGTGAACGACCAATGGAACTTCAACCCTTGGCAAACCTTCGCAAGATCAGAGTGTCACAAGTGGAAGCACCGTCATGACCATGTCTTAACTGACGCAGTCATGCCAAATGAGGTAAAACCAAGTCGTACTTATATGGCTTGGTACAGATCGGTTGGTTTTCAATTCATCGCCGAAGATATGTACCTCTACGACCCACGCCAGGCAAGTTACACACAAGAAGGATCAACAACTAACCCCCAACAACATTCTCAGCCCGGTTACTCACAACCCCCTATCCGTCAAACGTTCCGTTCCACAAAAACACAAACATACAACCAAAACATGCCATTCACCCAACCCCAATACCAAGAACATACCCCATACCACCACCAAAAAATTGACCATCAACCTGAGACCCAACATTGCTTCGCACCCACACCATCACCCTACCAAAGTCGCCTTAGCCAAAACACCAACCGCCCCTCCTCCTACCGTAGCCAAGAAGCCCAAACATCACAAAACCAAAACATCCCACAACCCTATCTCTACCAAACACCCTAACAACCTTTCCAACCTTTCCTAGACGCATCATTCACACCCATGTCTCCCTTCAACCACCCGGTCGCCCATCCATGAGTCAACCACATCCCAACTTCTCTGGCATGGGTCATGAGCTCAGCTACGGCGGTACACCATCATTGCATACTGAAGACTATGCTGAGTTGGCTGAATACCTCAACGGACCTTCTCCTGTAGTTGGTAGTGATGCTCCTGGCCCCTCAGATGAACAAACACCGGTGCAGAATCGTCAACGTGGGTTAGGGCCAAGGGTTAGGGTAGCTAGGGGATGTGGGACCGGAGGTCGGTTAGGTGATCCCGGTCATCACCATTAGGTTTCTTTGTGTAAACTCCAAACTTTATTAATATCAAGTCGTATTATATCAAATTTATCTTTCTGTAAACTCCAAACATTAGGTTTCTTTGTGTAAACTCCATTTTGGCAAAATTCACATACACATGTTTTGACTAAAACCCTAATTTTAGGTCAACTTCCCAAGGACCTAACTCACTCATTTTTTATGATTTTGAGGTGGGACCAAGTGCATTGAAAAGTTTGGGATGTCTACTTCAATTTTTATGTTGGACAAAATTTCATAATTCTAAAAGAAACACATATGATAATACAAAACATTATAGGTCAGATAACAGTTGAAATGTGAAAAAGTCCAACTTCAAGTGCCCATAACTTTTTCATAAAAAATCCAAATGATGCAAAATTTTAGTCCAAATTCATTGTCTTGAAAAGATATACAACTTTTATGTTGAAGGTGTTGTCATTTGAGGCTTTTATCATTCAAATAGAAGGGCTTGAAGTTGGTCCCTTTTGGCAAAATTCACATACACATGTTTTGACTAAAACCCTAATTTTGGGTCAACTTCCCAAGGACCTAACTCCTTCATTTTTTATTATTTTGAGGTGGGACAAAGTGCATTGGAAAGTTTGAGATGTCTACTTCAATTTTTATGTTGGACACAATTTCATAATTCTAAAAGAAACACATGTGATAATACAAAACATTATAGGTCAGATAACAGTTGAAAAAATCAGAAGTCCAACTTCAAGTGCCCATAACTTTCTCATAAAAAATTCAAATGATGCAAAATTTATGTCCAAATTCATTGTCTTGAAAAGATCTACAACTTTTATGTTGGAGGTTTTGTAATTTGAGACTTTTTTGAGGGAGTCGTCAATTCATGTTGGAGGTTTTGTCATTTGAGGCTTTTTTTAGGGAGTCGCCAATTCAATTGGCGACTCCTCTTAAAACTTACACATATGCATCAATTGGATTGGCTAGGGCACTTGCCCTAACCAATCCAATTGGCGCCTCCATTCAAGTTTTAAGAGGAGTCGTCAATTCAATTGGAGACTCCTCCTAAAAGTGAGGTACTTTGGAAATTTTTCTGAAAACAGGGGTATTTTGGGATTTTTTTTTGAAAAACTGGGTTATCTCGGTAAAAAAGACCAATAAATGTGTGAATGTATGACTTGTGTGAGACTTTTTACTTGTGGTGGAAGGTCAGGTATCTCATCTAAACCATCATATTCCCAAATGTCCTCTGATTATGAAATCTCGTATTGCGGATCATTTCAAGCTCAAAATGTTCGATCATAACATGTTTCCTGAATCAACGACTCCAATGATTATAGAACATAATCTTGCATTTCGCTTTGTTGAGTGGGATAAATTTAGGGCATTTGCGAAATTTGTTTCTCATGATGAGGCTCATTGGTTTTCTAGATATAGTGTTGCGAATGATGTGATTGAAAGTTTACTTGCTTGGAAAAGAGAAATTGAGAAAACAGATGGCTCAGATTGAAGGTAATGTGTCTCTGAGCTTCTGATCGTAGCTATGTCACTCTAGCGGCTCATTTTATGGATGAAAAATGGAATTTGGTTGTCAAATTGTTGAATTTTTGTCACATGATGATTTTGAGCTATCAAGGAAGGTGATTGGTTATTTGCAGGCATGGAGAATAGAGAGAAATATTTTCTCTATAACTATGGATAATGCTTCAGCTAATGATGAAGACTTCCAAAACTTGAAAATCAACTTTGCACACTTGATAGTTTGTTGAAAACTTTCATCACATCAGCAACACTGACATTTCTAGAAAAACATTTTAAGTGTTGTGCCCCTGTCTTGGATCTTATGGATCAAGAGAGTTTAGAGGTAGTAAGTGTTCTATTGGACAAAATAAGGAAGAGTCTAAAGTATGTGAGTGTGTCAAACTCTAGGCTGGAACAATTTTATCAATGTGTCGAAGAAGTTGGTTGCGGTGATGATACCGATGGTTTCTTCATATATGATGCTTATGAGTGCAATCAAATATCGCAGTGCCTTTAAACTCATGTATTAACAAGATTCAACATATAACCATTGGCCATCGAGCCAAGAGTGGGGAAGAGGAGAGGAAATATGTGCATTCTTGAAGATTTTTTATGGACTTACCAATACTATTTCTCAATCTACTTATTCTACGTCCGAGACTCATTTAATTTTTTTTTGCAGGGATTGAGTTTTGATTGAAAAGAATGATGTTGAGCGAAGACGGGAAGATAAGAGATATGGCTTCAAAGATGTCAAATGAGTATGATAAGTATATGAGTGAATATAGCATGGTTCTTGCATTTAGCAGTGTTTTAAATCCTTGTCTGAAGTTTGAATTTTTGGAGTTTGCATAGAAAAAATCAGTTCATGATATAGAGACAGTGTGAGGAAAGCTTTATATACTCTTTTTAATGAATATGCCAACAAAGTTCCATAAATTTCGGTAACGAATTCCCGTTCGTCAAAAACATCATTCGAAAGGACATCATATGAATCTAGAGTTTTGTGAAACTTTTGTTTTGTTTTGTTGTCTTTATGCTTAAATAATACATGAGTTTACTGTTACCAACAAAAACTGTTACCAATTTATTTTGAGTTTAAGCGTCAACCAACAAAAACTGTTACCAATATCAATTCAATTTGTTTTGTTTTGTTTTGTTTCTCATAAATAATATTTCACTATATTAATGTTGGTTATTATATCAATACACAAATCAATTTGGAGATGTGATCAAGGAGACAAGAAAAATTGACATAAATATATCGAAGCAAGATCAATAATGAAAACAAAACTGAAGATTAATAGATTTGAAGTTTGTTATATTTTGCAGTCATGACAGATTTATAGATTATTCACAACCTATGATCAACATTCTATTGTACAAATCTATTATGATATGTTTGCTCAACAATGATATTGCCTTAGAAGTTAGATTTATGAATCATATCCATACTTTATGAATGGGTTATCTTCTAAAGTTTCTTCTACCTCTCCTTTCGGTTACAATTTTACAAGTCTTTTTTGCACTCTTCAATACGAGGAATATGCTTGTAATATAAATAACATAAACTATGAGAGACAAAGATTTTTAGTGATGGTTAAATTAAAGTGAAAAGACCCGGATAATAAGGGTGCAGTATTTGATTTGAAGAGAGTTGAGGGAGGGAAGAGATTATTCTAAATTTGGGATGTTTATTTAAATTTTTAGTGGCGGAGGAGAGAGGGGATTAAAATCCCTTTGGGGTGGTGTGAAAAAGCTTCTATGTTAAATTTGGACTTAAAATTTTCTTTTACCTTAACTATCGCTAATATATATACCAAAAGAAAGGGTAACTCCTATAGTCCAAGGAAGGCTATAGGTAAGTTACTGTCGGGATGTCTTGGGTGCCATAAACAGACGACTTCTGTTTTTTGGGCTTGTGAATGAGAATGCTTGCATAAATGGCATTCACCTGCAATATCTTCTGCTTTACAAGTTGACAAAGCAACAACTGGTTGCTCCTTGAAACACCAAGAAATAGGACTTCCTAGAAACTTAAACAAGTATCCATAAGTACTTCTTTTGTCAACTCTGTCTCCACACCAATCCGAATATGAGTAACTCCGAAGTTATAAGTCAGTTTCAGCACCAGAAGGGAGCAAAACTCCATACTTCAGAGTTCCCTTTATATACCTCAGAATTCTGACAACAACTTGATAATGAGACCACTTAAGTATACTCATAAACCTACTCACCATTCCAACTACATAACAAATATCAGGTCTGATATTACACAAATACCTTAGATACCCTACCAACTGCTTGAACATTCTCGCATCTACATCATCACCATCAGAATCAGAATCCAATTTCTGATTTGTATCAGCAGGTGTGACAACAACTTTACAATTCAACAGCTCAAATCTCTTCAGAAGCTCAAGTTCATATTTTAGCTGATGTAAAATTATGCCCTTCTCAGAGTACATAATCTCCATCCCTAGAAAATAAACCATATTTCCTAGATCAGTCATCTCAAACTCATTCATCGGATCCTTCTTGAACTTAGCTATCTCACAACTTCCTATTAGTAATATGTCATCAACATACAGACACACCAGAATCATATTACCTTCAGAAGTATGCTGAACATAGACACCATACTCCATCTAAAGTCCATGCTTCTTGAAAAATGGATCAATTTTCAGATTCCAAGCTCTAGGGGCTTGCTTCAGTCCATATAAAGTTTTATGTAATTTGTACATCATCCCTTCCTGATTCTTTTTCTCAAATCCAGGAGGTTGTGACACATAAACCTATTATTCTAATGGATCATTCAGAAATGAAGATTTCATGTCTAAATGCATCAAAGGCCAATTCCTGTTAGCAACTATCGCAATCACCAACTTGATTGTTTCATGTCTTACTACAGATGCAAATACTTCAAAGTAATCTAACCCGGGTTTTTGCAGAAAACCTCTCACAACTAACCTTGCTTTGTGTTTGTCAATTGATCCATCTGGATTTAGCTTCACCTTATAAACCCATCTCATGCCGATGACTTTCTTGTTCTTTGGAAGTTCTGTCAGCTTCCAAGTCTTGTTTCTCTCTATGGCATCAAGTTCTTCTTTCATGGCCTTCAACCATACTTTCTTCTTGAGAGATTCTTCCATACTTACGGGTTCAGAGTCTACTAAAATGGCATACTGAATAACTTCCCCTTCAGAATCTTGCAACATGTCAAACTTTGCAAACTTTCTCGAAATTTTTCTGATTCTTTGTGGCCTCTGAACTTGTTCAGAACCTTCTAATTCTGGAACAATATCAGATGCTGGAACTCCAGAAGTACCAACTTCAGAAGCATGACCACCTTCAGAATCTGGAATATTCCTAGAATCTGGACTACCGCTAGAATCTGAATCACCATCAGAATCTGAATCACCATCAGTATCTAGATCAGGATCAAATTCTACCTTAGAATCAATTTTGTCTTCTGATTCTAACTCACTCTCATAATCATTTTCAGGCTCCGACTCATCTTTAGAATTAGAATCAATATCTTCAGAAGTTAACTCTGCACCGGAGTTGGATTGAGACTTGCTCCAATCCCATACTTCTGACTCTTTCGCAACAACATCTTTGTTGACTTCAACCTTATTAGTGAATGGGCAATAAAACTTATATGCACCTGTATTGTGATACCCCACTAGTAACATCACCTTGCTTCTATCATCCAACTTCTTTCTAGTAGCATCTGGAACGTGTTTATAACAGACATAACCAAATACTCTGAAATGAATCAAACTTTACTTATCTCTAGTCCACCTCTCAAAAGAAACAATTTCCTTCAACTTCTTGGTTGGACACATTGAGCATATATGCTGCAGTGGCAACAACTTCTCCCCACAAAGTCAGGAAGTTTCTTCTCCTTCAGCATGTTGCTTGCCATATCAAACAAAGTTCGGCTTCTCCTTTCAATAAGACCATTGTGTTGAGGAGTATATGGAGAAGTCACTTCATGATCAATTCCATTCTCCTCACATAACTTCATGAACTCTGTAGAGTTATACTCACCTCCACCATTAGTTCTGAGAATCTTCAGAGTCTGACCACTATATTTATCAGCATTGATTCTGAATTTCTTAAATTCAGCAAACACCTCGTGTTTGAATTTTATAAGGAATACCCATATCATCCTTGTGAACTCATCCACAAATGACACAAAATATTTATTCCATCCTAGTGAAGGTTCTGGAAATGGTCCACACACATCATAATACACTACTCCTAAAGCATATTTTGCTCTTGGAGCTACTTCTGATGCAAATGACAGTCTTGGTTGCTTTTCATGCACACAATGCATGATTTTTTTGGTTTCTTAATTGCAGGAATTCCATATGTCGGTTTCCTTGAATTCAGATGCCTTAAGCTTCTGAAGTTCAAATGGCCAAATCTTTTGTGCCACAACTCACTTTCCTTCACAACACTTGTTGCACTAAGGCATTCAGACTCTATAGTTTTAACATTCACCTTGAATGTTCTATTCCTTCCCTGTTCTGAATATATAATCAGCTTCTGATTACATTCATACAACTTCAAACGATTGTCATTCATGGTAACT
Source organism: Lathyrus oleraceus (assembly GCF_024323335.1). Classification (NCBI taxonomy): domain Eukaryota; kingdom Viridiplantae; phylum Streptophyta; class Magnoliopsida; order Fabales; family Fabaceae; genus Lathyrus; species Lathyrus oleraceus. The sequence continues at coordinate 94,040,253 of NC_066585.1, forward strand.
AAGAATCCATTTTCAATTAATTGACCTACACTCATCAGATTGCTCTTCATGCCAGGAACATACCAGACATTCTGAATTAACGCAAATTTGATGTTATTCATAATCACTCTAACATTCCGCATTCCTTCAGCATTCAGATACTTATCATCAACACATTTGATCTTGATCATCTTCCCAGAATCAAAATCAACCATCAATTTCTTATTTCTAGTAAGATGGTTTGAACAACCAGTGTCCATATATCACCAGTCTTCTAGAGACACACTATCAGAATAAGAATTCATTAATAGCACATGTTCATCATCAGAACTTTTGGCTATATTCGTTTCTTCTGATTTCCTCTCCTTGTTTGACCAACAATCTGCAGCGAAGTGGCCAAACTTCTTACAAAATTACCATTGAACTTTTCTCTTGTCTTATTTCTCCTTTCCCTTATGACTCCCAGAAGTTGAGGTTTATGACTTCTGAGACCTACCATGTCTTTTCTTGGCTTCTGACCAAGAGTGCTTCTGGTCTTTCTTGATAAAAGAAGCTTTCAGAGTCTGCTCTACCTTTCTCTCAGAGGTTCTTTCAGTCAGACGCAACTCTTGTGCCTATAGGCTACTTTGGAGCTCTTCTATTCTCATGGTGCTCAGATCCTTAGAAAGTTCAATTGCTACAACGATGTAATCAAACCGAGGAGTGAGAGATCTAAGTTCCTTCTCAATGACACTTTCTTCAGAGAGAGTTTCTCTACACACTTCATCTCATTTGTGATCAGAATCACTATGGAGATGTAATCAAGTACCTCCTCATTGTTCTTCATGTTGAGATTCTCATACTGCTTGCATAGTGACTGAAGTTTCACCTTCTTCACTGATGCATCACCACCGTAGCACCACACCAGTGTTTCCCACGCAGCTTTCGCCGTCGTTGAATCAACGATTTTCTCAAACACGTTCACATCCATACAATAATGGATGTAGAATAAAGCCTTATGGTCCTTCTTCCTCAGATCACGCTGAACATTTCTCTGCGCATCTGTTGCATTTTCTAGAACAACCTGAACGTAACCGTCGTTGATGAGATCAAGAACATCTTAAGCTCCAAACAACACACACATCTGAATCATCCAATGATTCCACTTCTTGTCATCGAACACTGGAAGCTTGGTGCTCAGATTGTTTTCGTTCATCTTCAACCTTGTGCAATATACTTAGATCTCACATAAACACAGTATTTCTCAATCCTGCAGAATCAAGATATGTGATTCTGTTACGATTCTGAACTGAAATTCAACACAAATTCTCCGAACTGAAATCAATCATACAACGCCTCACTGTTTCACTCGTGTTTCCCGTGGTGTTTCTATGTGGATCTGAACTGGAGCTCTAGATGTCAATTGTTGGTGCATAAGGTGATAAAGATGAACAATAGAAATAAGAGAGAGAAGAGAAAATAATAATAAACTTTCAGCACTCTTAAAATGGTTACAAAATGGATGCAAGATGAGAGAAGAGAAGAGAAAATAGCCTCTAACAAATTTTATCTACAAATTTCTAAAATTGAATTAATTATAACAAATTTCTAAAATTGAATTAATTATAACAAATTTCTAAAATTGAATTAATTATAACAAATTTGAACACCCAATCCACAATATCCAACTTATTCACATTAAAACTTTCATCATCAAACTAAATTAAAAAAAAAAAGTTCATCTTTCCGTTTAACCAAACAAAAAATATATATTTTTAAATTCTTTTTATATTCCGTAATTATAGTTATTTTTTTGACATTAAATAGTTATAGTTATAGTGTTTGAAATATTCAAATATATGAAGCACGAGATGCAAGATGAGAGTCCCACGTAGTGCAAACTGCTAACTTCCAAAACAAGCCATATAGTTTTGCATCTGTTTCTCTTTTTCACTAATCTTCAACAATGAGTTTTATAATTAGAATGGAAACTAAGTTCCAATTTTTTGTTCTTTTCAGCATCTTAACAATTCTCCAGTTCCAACAAGTAACCCCTAATGAAGGTGGCCAAAATGTTGCACAAGATCATCCAGAAAAACCAGGCCTTAGCAAGTTACTGATGGACACAGTTTCTCTACTCAGAAAATCCAAAGAAAGTTCATGGGAGAAAATCAAAACCGTCATTCATGATCTTCAGATGCAGTTTTCACCACCAAATTTGGAGTAAGTTAGTGCATTCACAAAAGTTTATTTAATATTTAGGAATGAATCATCAAAATAATCATGAGATTATAAGATCATATAATTCAGTTCATAGTTACGTAGAAACATCTGACTCGGACGGTTAGGGCGTGAGTTGGATCCCACCATTAAGGGGTGAAGATCCGACTATTAGGTTATTAAAAAAAATATAGTTTAATGAATTTACAATTTTTTTTATATATGAAGAGCAATATATGATGATGTTGTGTATTTATTTTTTTCAGTTTTAGGGGTGTGGGAAAGGGTGGTGTAAAAGAAGCAGTTGAGAAGAGTTTTGACAAAAGCATAGAATCAGTGGAAGAAACTGCTAGATCAGCAGCTGAATTTGTTGGAGAAGCAATTCATAAGAGAACAGAAAAGGTGAAAGAGAATGCTGGCTATGATAAGGATACTAAAGATGAACTTTGATTAAAATCTTTTTTTTCTTCTTCTTTTAGGCATTTTAATCAAAAATGTAATGCTGTATACGGAGATCTTTGTTTGTATTGTAGTAAAGTAAACTTTTTTTTTCTTAGCTTTTCATACATTTTTCCAATAATCTACATGTTGACAGGAAATAATCTTTTGAAACCATTTTTCTATTTTACAAGGTTGCTTAGAGCTACATCGTTCTCCAAAAAAAGTTAGATGTTTATGTCTCTATCTTAATATATCTTTATATGTATTGACAACCAATGAAAAGATATAAATTCAAAAAATATAAGAGTAATATAAATTGTTTTGATTAAGATTTGTAGTAGAATATATACGAAGAAGTTGATTGAGATTTCATCCCCTATAATAATAATATGCTTAAATTAATAACTTAATTTATATTTATATAAGGGACAATAATTTTGAAACATTAAAACAATACATCACCAATTAAGTAGTCAAATATATTTGACCCAAAAATTGAAGGAGGAACGGGTTACTTTGAGAAACATTATTGTTAAAAGTTATAAAAATTAGCAAACAAATAAATTTGATATGAACTTGAAAATGGATCTTTACCTCATTTAATTCTTGTATAAGTTGAGACCATTATTTATAAAACAGCTTAGATACCTATGTGATAAGCTCGCTGCATATAAAGTTTAATGCATTAGAAAGTATTAAATTTATACACAAAATGACTAAAGTATAATGGAAATGTACTTGTTAGTAAATGATCTCCAGAATTTTCCTCCTCCGGACCGTTAAAAATAGTCACGACCAGATACGTGAAATATAAACACAATAATACAAACTTTTTTTTAGCAAATTTTAGCGTTGGAAACCTTCTCAATATGAGTAAGGAAAAAATCACAGGATCCTTAGGTGTTTTAAACTTCCACTATAGTGATAATGAGAATACAACAACTAAAGTTATAAAAATTAGCAAACCAATAAAATTGATATGAACTTGAAAATGGATCTTTACCTCATTTGATTCTTGTATAAGTTGAGACCATTATTTATAAGAGAACGGAGAAACCTTCGTGATAAGCTCGTTGCATATGAAGTTTAATGTATTAGAAATACTATTAAATTTAGAGATTAAAGGTAGTGTACTGTCTGTGTAAACTTTCTTTACACCATCATCCAATAGAATTATAACGTTCTGCTATGTCATACTAATATTTTAAAATTAAATGTACGATTTGGCAGGATGCACGTCTCTGATTGGTTGACAGTGTAAAAATATTTTACACCGTTAGTGCATAGTCTTTTTTCTCTTAAATTTATACACAAAACAACTAAAGTATAATGGAAATGCACTTCTTAGTAAATGACCTCAATAACACAAAAATAATTTTAGTCTAAAAAACCTTCTCAATATGAGCAAGGAAAAAACCGCGGGACTCTTAGACCTCTTAAACTTCCACTATAATGATCATGAGAATACAACAATTTCACCCTTAGGTGGATCTCACTATAATGTATCTCTCAGTTTGTAAGGAGCATTCTCACAAATTGGCTCACTATTTTTCTCACAAAAATACTTTTTATGAAAATCACTTTTCTCTCTTGAGTAAGACTCTCTTTTCTCTTGCTTCTTGTTGTTCTTCTCTTGTGTGTTATTTTGAATGCTTGCTCATGGTCCTATTTATAGGAGAAGCAAATCAAAGTTGCCTTACATGCATGAACACACTTATTTTTTCGTCTTCCATGCAAAGCACAAAGTGTCCATTGCAAAACATGCACCATAACATGTATTGCTCATGCACTATACCATGTGTACACCATACACCTTACTATTTGTCATCACATGCAATCTTCCATTTTGTCAAATTTATGTTGGCCATGTGGCAATGACTGAACCCTATATTTCTCTCCCTCTATCCATATGGGAATGACCTTGATTAGTTTGGGGTTGCTGCCAATCCAGCAACTTGTTTGTAAAACTTTATCTTCTATTTCGATATAGATTTTGTCATCTTGTATTCCCCATTCTTATTGGTGTGAAATTTATCTACTTTCAAAAGTTTACTCTCCAACACATCACGAATCCAATGATACCTTACGTCAATGTGTTTTGATCTTGAATGGTATGTCGATTTCTTGCTAATATGAATTGTGCTCTGACTATTGCAATAGAGAACATAACTTTCTAGATTATGGCCTAACTCTTGTAGCAACTTCTTCATCCATAGGATCTCCTTACAACCCCCAATGATTGTGACTTATTCAGCTTCCGTGGTACTCAAAGCAATGCACTTTTGTAATTATGATTGCCATTAGATAGCCCCTCATGCAAAAGTAATAACATATCCATAAGTAGATTTTCTTGAATCTACATCTCCTGCCATATATGCATCTACATACCAATGAGTAATTGCTTTTCATTGCCAAAACACAAACATTATTTGACAATTTCTCTAAGATACCTCAGTATCCATTTCACAATATTCCAATCTTCATTTCCTGGATTCGATAGGAATCTACTCACAACTCCTACAACGTAAGAAATGTCTGGTCTTGTGCAAAACCATTGTGTACATAAAGACTACTTACAACTGAAGAATAAGACACCTTGCTCATTTCTTATTTTTCTTCTTCATTGCTTGGACATTGTGTCTTACTGAGTTTCGGGTGACCAGGTAGTGGGACATGCACATGTTTAGTATTATGCATGTTGAGCCTCTCAAGGACTTTCTTGATATAATCTTCTTGTGACATCCACAACATTCTTTTGAGTCGATCTTGAATGATCTTCATTCCAAGAATCTTCTTTACTGCACCAAAATCTTTCATGGCGAAGGGTTTTCTCAATGCTTTATTTAGAGCAACTATCTTTGTCTTGTCTTTCTCAATAGTGAGCATATCATCAACATATAACAAAATTATGATGGATTCACCATTATCATGTTTCTTCACAAACACATAGTGGTCTGCAGATGTCTTTTCAAATTAATGTTGGGTCATGAAGAGTTCAAACTTATTGTACCATTGCCTTGGAGCTTACTTCAACCCATATAGAATTTTCTTCAAGCGACACACAAGGTGTTCTTTTCCTGGTTTTGCAAATCCTTCGGGTTTCTCCATGCATATTTCTTATTCTAAGTCTCCATGTAAGAATGGTGTTTTAACATCAAGTTGTTATATCTCCAAGTCTAGCGTTGCATCTAGACCAATGATTGCTTTTATGGATGTCATCTTCACTACGAGTGAGAATATATCTTCAAAGTCTATGCCTTTCTTCTGATGGCACCCCTTTACGATAATTTATGATTTGTATATGAGGTTTGGGTTATTCTATTCAAACTTGAGTTTAAACACCCACATTTTTTACAAAGCCCTTCTTGCCTTTGGTAATTTCACCAAGTGATACGTCTGGTTCTCCTTCAGTGACTGTAATTATTCTTGCATGGCTTGCATCCATTTTTCCTTGTCATCCATCTCAATAGATTCCATGAAGCTTTGAGGTTCTTCTTCATCGATGAGAGTGACATACTCATCTAGGGAATATCTTTTTGATGGTTGTCTTACTCACATGAATCTTCTCACTTGAGGCTCTTGGTCTCTATGATCAGTCCCTATCATTTTCTATTCCTATATTTCTTGACCTTTTTCTATCTGGTCAGGTTGCTCCGTATGATGGGGTTGTGATGTCTGATTAGGTTCGATATCTTGTTGAGGAATCTACCCTTAAGTTTTGTACCACAATGGTATTTGGCTTCTTAGATTGAATATCATGGATTATATGATCTTCATAAAATACCACATCTCTGCTTTGGACAATCTTCTTATTTGCAGGATCCCATAATCTGAAGCCAAGTTCATCTCTTGGTGAACCACGGTATATGCACTCCTTCGTCTTGGAATCGAGTTTTATTCTTCCATCTTTAGGAATATGGACAAATTCCCTACACCCGCATACTCTCAATTGGCTGTAGGAGAATTTCTTTTGATACCATACTTCATCTAGTATTTCTCCATTTAACAGTCTTAAAGGAGACAAGTTTATCAAATCTACTGCAGTTCTCACTGCTTCAACCCAAAATGGTTTGGGAAGTTTTGCATGAGAAAGCATGCTTCTGATTTTGTTTACAATCGTTATGTTCATCCTTTCAGCTATTCCATTCATTTAGGGAGTCTTCAGAGGTGTCTTCTCTTGTCTTATCCTATGAGCTTTACAATATACCTAAAACGGACCTAGGTACTCACCTCCATTGTCACTTATTAAGCATTTCAACTTTCTTCAAGATGTTCATTCTATAAAGGTGTGAAAATCCTTGAAAGCTTGTACAACTTGATCTTTCTTCTTCAATGGACACACATACACCTTTATGGAGTGACTTTCAATGATGGTAACAAAGTATTGTGCACCCCCAAGAGACCTTTCAGATGTGAAGCAAACATTCGAGTGAACAAGATCTAGGATTTTCTTTCGTGTTCTTGCATCATCTGATCTTTGAAAAGATACTTTATGTTGCTTTCCCGCTAAACAGACTTCACATGATTCAAGTGACTGTCCCTTGATATTTGAAAGACGATCTTTAGAAAGAATCTCTAAACCTTTCTCGCTCATGTGATCATGTCTTTTGTGCCACAATTATTTGGCTACGTCTTGAGAAACATTATTCTCTCCCTTATTTATGTTTCCCTGCATGATGTATAATGATCACACTCTCTTTTATAAGCTTCCATCTACCACCACCGAACTGGTTTATCATCCCTAGATCATCCAACTTTCCTACTGGGATAAGGTTTAAACACATTTCTGGTACATGTTTTACTTCCTTCAACATGAGCTTATTTCAATTCTCTGTGATCATATTCATCCCACCAATACCAACAATCTTGCTTGTGATGTGGTTTCCCATCTTCACCGTACTGAATTCTCCTCTTTGGTATGATGAGAATAATTCTTCACGAGGTGTAACATGGAAATATACTCATGTATCAACTATCCAAGTGCAGTCATCAAATGCAAATTTTAGATAATTATCATCTTCAACAAGTAAAAATTCTCGTTGTTCGAGGCTACTGTAGTTCTGGTTCCATATTCATTCTTCTTCTTTGGATTTATCAAATCTGGACGCACTGTTCCAACATTTTGATCTCTCTTCAAGAATCTGCACTCAGGTCTTTTGCGGCCTGGTGTCACACCCTAAGTTTTTCCCTAAGATTTTTTCACCATTTTAATTGCATCTCATTTGTATCATCATAGGATAACTATAACACCAACATATAATATATGTCTATAATACATATTATACATAGTGTAATACTGGTACTGAAATACATAAGCGCCTAGTGACAATAGTGTACATATTACATGCCCAAAAGAAAACACTACATGACACTAAATATACATAAAGGTACCCAAAATAATACTAGGAACTAGATCATTGTAGAATGATCTAAAAATATCTACACAGCGGAAAAGCCATCCAAAACATCAGATAAGCAAAGATATTGCACTATCTTGTCCTTACCCTTTACCTGATTATAACTACCTGAAAAATAATCAACAACATGGGGTGAGATAATAATCCCAGTGAGTTCCCTATCTTATGGGTCCATTCGGCTCTACAGGTATTTCTAACAAAATCCAACTTAAGTCAACAAGGGATGGAAGACTTAAGTGATGTGGAAAAGTATCACAATGTATGGCACACATACTCCTGAGTTCTCACAACTCAAAATAAATCACTATTCAAATTCACGAAACATCAATCCCTGAGCGGACCTACGTCTAGGGCAAGCTCAGTTCATGCATGCTTGTATGATTTGACTTTCGCGGTGGTCATCAGATCCTCTATGAGTCTCAAACTCAATCCAAGCGACCGTCACCCGAATGTCAATCGATTGATTCCTGAAAATTTTCACTTTCTTCAAATGCAGGAAGACAACATAATTAATTCTCACCAAGGGTCAATCGGTTGGTCCCAAACATTTTTCCACTTCTTCATAACTCATAAGCTCTACCCAATCGATTGGTCTGAAAAAAGTTCCAGGACCAATCGATTGGTCTCTGTATATTTCCAAAACTTTCCTCTGCAACAACCCCATTTTCAACCTACATAATGGTTTTTATCTCTAACCACCAAAATCCATAATTTCTCCACAAAATACATCATACAACACACACACGCACACACACACGCGCGCGCGCACACACACACACATACACACACAAATGGGGTTGTTGTAGAGGAAAGTTTTGGAAATATACAGAGACCAATTGATTGGTCCTGGAACTTTTTTCATACCAATCGATTGGATAGAGCTTCTGAGTTGTGAAGAAGTGGAAAATTGTTTGGGACCAACCGATTGGCCCTTGGTGACAATCGATTATGTTGTCTTCCTGCATTTGAAGAAAGTGAAATTTTTCAGGAACTAATTGATTGACGTTGGACCTCAATCATAAATCACATGTTCATAAACCCATATTCATAACATCAGCCATATCCAAACATTGAGTCACAAAATCATGAATAATATAACAAAACACTTGTTCATGGAAATCATCATAGTCAATAGAAAACATTCATCATATTAGCATGGATTCTTCTACTTAACCTATGATTCTACAACTTAAACTCTAGAAAATTTTAGGGTTTCTAACTAGAACTCACCTTAGGAAATGGAAGAGGAGGTTGAGGAAGATGGTGAGATGAGGTGGTGATGAAGATGGAATCCAAGTTTGTTTCCTCCTTCTTCTTTCTCTCTATCCTCCCTTTCCATATTTTCCTTTTTATTGATAAGTTGGAAATGAACATGGTACATAGGAGGTTGGTAGAAGTATAGATGGTAGAAAGAATATGTGGCCACAAATGAAATGAAAAACATGTGGATAGAAAGAATAAAAAATGGTAGCAACAAACATCTTAAGTGGTACAATACTTAATATTTGTTCTACTAGAGCAATTGATCCATTATTAATGTTACCAAAATGTCTCAGTTAATAAAAGGCCAATCCCAGATAATATTAGTTAAGTCAATCTGAATTCACTATCCACTTTATTTATTCCAACTGATAACTTTTAGAGCACATAGGAACTCAGTTGATCTCAACTAATATGAATTTGAGTATTTAAGGAAACACGGGGTATTACATGACCATTTTCATTTGGTCATTAAGTCTTATTTATATGCATCATTCAATAGTCCAAGACCTTATCTGCATAGGAGTCGACAAAGGAAAAGTCAACAATTTGACTTATCCATCTAGTCGTGTACATGGTTAGTTCATACATTAAATTCCCAAGCATGTGTTGCTTCATATGTATTTGCACTTCATTGATTCTCCCCTGGGCTCAATACTTATGGGTTATGGTTTGAAATTTTGAGTTCAATTTCAAATAAACAAGGTCCCTTAAGTCTCATTATTCAATCCCTACAATCACACTATCCATGAGTCATTGATGAGTATTCTTTCAAATTGCATACATTTATTCATTTTGGTTTTATTGTTAAAGCAAGTTCAAATTCAATTCATTCATACATTCAAGCATGTTACAATAAACTTCAAGGTTTGGAACTTTTGAATTCAAAGTATTACATTCTCATTTTTTGTTTGTTTCAAATATTTTCCAATGTTACAAGTAGCTACACATTACATTAACAAGAAGTGCAAATTTAACATTTGCATAATTCAGTTTACAAGTTTTTTGTATATTTTGAAGCAATTTCTTTACATTTTGAACCAAATCTAATTGACCTACAAAAATCAAGCTTAATGCTACCAAGTGTCAAGCTTGACATCCAAGAAATCTTCAATCCTCCACAAGGCCTGACTTGGATCCATTAGTCTACCACCCAAAAGCTTCCAACTTCCCCATTCTGAACCGTATTTCAAGCCATGATGCCTTGAGACCTAGTTCAAAAAGAGAGAAATTAGTCCCAAGCAAGCATATTCATCAAACACAATGCAAGGTAATGCAAGAGGATCATAATGCAACATATTCATCAAATTACATACAAGGCCAAGTTCATTATGCAGCAATACACATGAATTTAGAAAACATGGCATGATATTTTGAAAATGAAGATGAGCATAGGGCAACAAAGACAAAGACCAATTTGATTTTCATCAAATTGTTGTTTAAATCAAATTACCATAAAATTTAACTGCGGTAAAAGGCAAGCAGTAAGAGAATTTGGAAATAAGTTTCAACCATGGTAATTTTAGTTTTCACATCAAGAAGTGAAAGATAATTCATTCACAGATAAACACATGAGCACTCACGATCTCTTCTTCCACTCACACAAAATCCAACATAATATGGGTCTATTTCAAATCCCTTCTAACATCTATTTATTTTATTCTTACCCTATTCCCAAAATCAAAAAAGACACACACGCTTAAGAGAGGAAAATATCCACTCACACGATTTAATTTTTCATCACTCATCTGTTGATATAAACTGAGTCTTTTGTTTCACAAAGGAGATAGGGAGAAAAAAAACCTAATTAGAGAGCACTCAGAGCATCAAATCCCCAACCTAAATTTTTTCTAAAGCTCGTTTCCTGTAAGTTGTTAAGAGCCTCATATCAGAAGCTCTGAAGCAACTGAACTAAACCAACACAGATAATAACAACAATACATAACACATACAACAACAACAATTAGAATCAAAGAAAGGAGTAGAAGAAGTAAGTTTTGAGCCAAATAAGTTTCGAGAAAGAAAAGATAGAGGAAAAAGGAAAGAAGAACTTACCTTGTAAATTTTCACTCTAGGAACATCTAGATTGGTACCTCCTTTGCTTTCTTTGTGATTTTTTCTTACTTGATTGTTGCAGTATAATGCCTTTTAGCCCCCTCCCCTTGCTAATTTCATTGTATTCTTGCTGATTTGGGATAAATTGTTATTTTGGGGAGGTTATGGTTTCTCTATTGTTCGCCTTATCTAGGGGTTTTGAGGAGTTTTTTTTAGTTTTGATTTGGACTCAGGGAGTCCTTTTACCTAGGGAGAGAGGTTAAGTCTGAGGTGAGGTGGTGGTTCAGAGGCTACAGGATGAACGCTGTTGTGGTGTTCATATGCACCACCATGGTGTTCTTGAGGAACCAACGACGTAGATCCATTGGTCGACCACTTTTGTTTATGTTTTATGTTGTTAGAGAGAGAGAGAGAGAGAGAGAGAGAGAGAGAGAGAGAGAGAGAGAGAGAGAGAGTTGGAGTTAAGAGAGATAAAATAAGAGAAGAAATGACCTCTCTCTCTCTCCATCTTCGCCCGATTGTTAACACGTGGATGAGTCATGGTATTTTGATTAATTAACTCAACCCAGTTAACATGTTCTCCCATGTGTGCCCCTAGCATTCACTTGCATCCACAACCTTTGGATTCGTTTTGACTCCCTATGAATATTCAAATCTAACATACCAGATTTTGTTTTTAGATCATGTGACTTGTGTTGAGTCAAACCTGTTGACTCTGGTCCAAGCCTCTCTCCTTGGGACTTTTGGGCTATTTTGTTCAGTCCATTTAATTTTTAAGGCCCATTGACTTGCGTTTTGACACCCCTCCTTGTTGGGCTTCTTAGCTAATGTTTCTCTTTTCTTTTGTATTTCTTCTCTCTTTTTTTTATTTTTTTGTACTTCAATTATTATTTGTAAAAAAATGAATAACTATAATTTTCTTAATGTTGTATTTTTATCATTTTATTTATCTTGTTGATTTTATTTTTTATGTATGTGGATGTGAATATTTATAATTATTCTTATATATTTAAAATGTATGTGTATATTTATTTCTTTTAATTTGTTAGATCAATTAGATAAATGATTAATAATTAATTAAAAATCAACAAGATTTATAAACCCTAAAATTCTATTAGTACCATTTTATTCTTCAATCTACTTTTTACTTCATTTCATTTCATAAATCCAAATTTATTCCACATTTATCCATTTAAATCAAAATCCTATTTTTTTAATAACACCATCCCTCACTACTATTTGCACCTTTGTTTTATTTTACTTTGATTATTTTCCAATTAAACTCAACTCATTTTTAAATTAAAAAAAAAATCAAAATAACTTCTTACTCATACAAATTTCATCACCATTTCACCATCGATCAAACCATTTTTAAACGCAAATCAAACATCGATCCATATTGAGTGCATTTTCTAATTCAAAATAAAATACCTAATCGTTTTCAAACATCTTTTCGCAAATAATATGAGAAATGAATGGTTTGGTGTATACCACTTTTTTCTTCTTGTGTGCTTGGATACGAGTCGTATAGCTCAATCATTCGAGCATTCATCATCCTTTTAAAACTCTTAACTAGATTGATACCAAAATCACTTTCATATTCAAATCTTGAGCAATCTCATTTTTACAATTAATTGGGTGAAAAAAGAACGATTTGATGTATATTATTCTTTTCCCCTAATACATGGATACGAGCCGCATAACTAACCATTTGAGTGTTTGCCTTCCAACAAAAACTGCATAATCATATCTAACCATTTCACAATTAATTGGTTGAAAAAGGAACGGTTTGGTGTATACCACTCTTTTCCCCGAGTGTTTGGATACGAGCTGTATAGCTCGACCATTCGAGCATTCGTCATCCATTCAAAAATATCCAACACATTCAAACCTTTTGTCTTTTGGTCTTAAAACTTAAACCCTTTTCATAAACAAAATATGTTTTGTCTCGCGACGATGCAAAACAACACTTCATCCTTATATGTGTGAGTAAGCTAGCGATGTTTTCCTGCGAATATGGTATGTCTATTTATTCTGTTGTGATGTAAATGTTCCCTTTCTCCACTATTTTGGCTAGTAACCAATGTTTTCTATTCGATTGTGACTAAATATCTTTCGCTAAAATTGACCAACAAATAAATATTCTATACCCAAAACTATGTAGCATTGAGTTCTCCATCGTACATGGAGATACGTATGAGCGGGATTCAACGTCTCGTCAGACACCCTAATAAAAAGCTTACCTTTTAGTCCTTTTATTTTTCTTTCACACTTTTAAGGAACGCAAACATTTTTAAGCTAAAACTCATTTGCAAAGCTAACTAAATGGTTCCCGTTGAGTACAACGAATGTGAGGGGTGCTAATACCCTCCCCCTGCATAATCGAATTCGAATCCGAATTTGGTTACGACGACCATTTTCTTTTTTTTATTTTAAGGGTTTTTTTTCCCGATATTTTCCCTTTCCTTTTGGAATAAATGAAGTTCGGTGGCGACTCTGTTATTATCCCGAGCGTGCGAGCGCTCGTGGTCATTTTTTTGTGCCACGAGACATGGCGTCTTTGTTGGGGATCTTGGTTCCCTAAAGAGAGTCAGAACTAGTTTAGTTTTTTATGTGCTAAGTGTTTGCTTTATTTATTTAGCTCTCCTCTATCATATGCTTATGTTTATCTTATGTGCAATGGGTGGTTGACTGAATTTAACCAAACAAGAGGTCAGGTGTGAAGCTGGAAGATAAAAAAGCTTAATGGTAGAAGGCACGAGAAAGACTTTCATACAAAGAAAGAAAAACAACATTGATAAAAGATGTGTTATTTGTCCCTAGTATGAAATATAACCTGTTGAGCATTGGCCAACTGGTAAAGAAAGGATTCTCAGTAATCATGGAAGGAGGCTCACTGAAGCTATATGACAATAAGAAAAGAATGGTTCTGAAATCAACTATAACCAAAAACAGAATCTGGAAGGCTTATTTGAAGGCCTAAAAATCACACTATCTTTATTCATTAATTCCTGATGAAGAAAGTTGGCTTTTGCAAAAAAAGGTATGGGCATCTGAATTTTAGAAGTTTAGGCAAGCTGAATGCTATTAATTTAGTAGAAGGATTGCATGTGCATACTAATATAGTGACACCCGATAAATCAAGAGACATATGCATCCTTAAGAAGAAAAATAGGTTACCTCTTGTGAAGCATTTGTCAATGAGAGCCAAACATGTACTTAATGTAGTTTCATTTGACATTTGTGGTCCTTTTGAAGCCCTTTCTTGTGGAGGAAGCAAGTACTTCATCTCATTTGTAGATGAGTTCAGTAGAATGTTGTGGGTGTACATGATAAAGACCAAACGAAAAACTTTAAACATGTTCAAAAGGTTTAAGGCTATGGCTGAAAACCAGAGTGGAATACTGATTAAGATACTCAGGACAAATGGAGGAGGGGAATAGAATTCCTATGAATTCAAGTAGTTATGTCATGAAAATGGCATCTTGCCGGAAGTAACTCCCCTACACACCTTAAAACAATGGTATAACTGAAAGAAGGAATAAAAGCTTGGTTGAAATGGCTAGGAGCATGTTAAAACAAAAGTCATTGCCTCATAAGTTCTGGGGTGAAGCAGTATCTACTGCTGCTTATGTTCTAAATAGATGTTCTACCAAGAATTTAAATCATCAGGTGCCAGAAGAATGTTGGTCATGAAACAAGCCCTGCATCACTCATCTCAAGGTATTTGGATCATTATACTATAGACATGTGCCAGATGAAAGAAGAACCAAACTTGAAGATAAAAGTGAACCTATGATCTTAGTTGGTTACCATCCAACTGAAGCATATAGGTTATATAATCCAGTTACTAAGAGATTGGTGGTTAGTATCCAACTCAGTTTAGATCAGTTGTTGGTGCCTTGCAATATGCTACATTAACTAGACCTGAGATCTCCTTTTCTGTCAACAAAGTTTTCCAGTTTCTGTCCAACCCTTTAGAGGATCATTGGAAGGCAGTCAAGAGGATCTTGAGGTACTTAAGTGGCACTCTGCATCATGGTTTGCTCATCCAACCTTCTTCTGTCCAGCAGCCTATGCAATTGTTAGGGTTCTGTGATGCAGACTGGGCATCAGACCCTGATGATAGGCGGTCAACTTTAGGGGCCTGTGTCTATCTTGGTCCTAATGTTGTTTCCTGGTGGTCTAAGAAGCAGCAGCTGGTATCCAGGTCTAGTGCTGAAGCAGAGTACCGCAACATGGCTCAGTTGGCTGCTGAGCTTCTTTGGATCCAGTCTTTACTTAGGGAACTTCACTGCTCCACTCAGGTGCCTAGGATCCTGTGTGACAACTTGAGCACTGTCACACTTGCTCATAACCCTATTCTCCACAACAGAACCAAGCATATGGAACTTGATATCTTCTTTCTGCGTGAGAAAATTCTCAGCAAAAGCCTATCTGTGGCACATGTCCCAGCTCATGATCAGTGGGCTGATATTCTGACTAAACCTCTGTCTGCTGCCAAATTTGTACCTCTGCGTGCTAAGCTGCGTGTATTGAACAAAACTGATTTGACAAGCCCACCAGCAGATTCTAAGGGGGACTAATAGAATAGTTTTGTATTCTGTTAGTATATTTCTATTTCTGTTAGTCTAGCATTGTTGAGCTGTTAGGTTGTTATAACAGACTCAGCCAGTTAGCTAAGCAAGTCTATATATATATATATACATAGAGCCCTTTGTATCTAGAAATTAAGGAATACAATGAGAAATTCTTTCCTTATTCCAATTCTCTAATTCTATCAGAGGGCAAGTGTGGTCTTGATCCCTTTCTGCAACAGGTTCGCTCTGGTGGGGAGAATGTTGTTTCCCAATCTCCACATAAAGTTCCTGATTCTAGTATGAACGGGGGGTGTCCAAAGCTTTTTCCATATCTTCGTTTGATTATGGCTCGAAAGACCAGGTATAGCAGCATTCCTCTTACTTCCAAGCAACTGATAGGTCATTTTAACTTAATAATTCTGATCTTTTTCATAATGCCAGATTAATTTATCATCGGGTTAGCTCTAGGAAAGTGGTATACTTGTGATTTGGGTATCAACATTGGGATCGAAACAAGCTTTTATAAGATCCTACTTCCAGCAACGAAGGTTCTCATCAATGAGCTTACTCACTACTATGTCTTTGTCGAGTCCTCGAACAGGACCGTGGATCTTCAAACAAGTTGCATTGGGGAGTCAGTTATCTTGCCAAAGTTCCACTTTGAGACCATACCAATCATAAATCTTGTGCCTTCTTCCACAAGTTCATCGAAGCCTAAGATACTTCTCTAGACATAATTAGGAGCGAATCTCAATTTTGCTTCTCCGAGGGTGGTCCTTGGGTAGTACCTACCCTTGAACACCCTTTCCAACAAAGAGGAGCCTCCTGTTAAGAGCCTCCAGAAATGTTTCCCAAGTAAATTGAGGTTAAAGTCTCCAATTCCCATAAAACCCATACCTCTCATGCCTTTTGCCTTAGCCAACTTGGTCCAACTAATCATGTGAATTTTCTTGTCGTCTTTGGAGGATCCTCGCCAAAATTTGGCCAAGAGAGATCCAATCTCATTGTAGCACCCTTCAGGAAATATGAACCAAATCATAACATACGTGGTTATGGCTTGAGCAACCGATTTTATCAAGACTTCTTTTCCAGCCCCAGATAGATACTTTTCCTTCCATCCTTTCACTTTCTTTCAGACACGATCAATCATCTGGGTAAAAATAACCTTCTTGGATCTAACAAAAATTTCCAGTAAACCTAAGTACCTTGAGTGAGCCGCCACAGTCTTTACTCTCATCCTATTCTGAATCATCTCTATAACTTCTTCTTCAACGTTTCGACCGAACGATGCTTTTGATTTCTCAAGATTGACCATCTACCCTGATGAACCCTGGTACTTTTAGAGAGTTGCCATAATATTGTTTACTTCCATACTTGAAGCCTGGGCAAAAAGCAAACTATCATCAACAAAGAGTGGAATACTGATTAAGATACTCAGGACAAATGGAGGAGGGGAATAGAATTCCTATGAATTCAAGTAATTATGTCATGAAAATGGCATCTTGCTGGAAGTAACTCCCCTACATACCTTAAAACAATGGTATAACTGAAAGAAGGAATAAAAGCTTGGTTTAAATGGCTAGGAGCATGTTAAAACAAAAGTCATTGCCTCATAAGTTCTGGGGTGAAGCAGTATCTACTGCTGCTTATGTTCTAAATAGATGTTCTACCAAGAATTTAAATAATCAGGTGCCAGAAGAATGTTGGTCATGAAACAAGCCCTGCATCACTCATCTCAAGGTATTTGGATCATTATACTATAGACATGTGCCAGATGAAAGAAGAACCAAACTTGAAGATAAAAGTGAACCTATGATCTTAGTTGGTTACCATCCAACTGAAGCATATAGGTTATATAATCCAGTTACTAAGAGATTGGTGGTTAGTAGAGATGTAATCATCAGAGAATTAGAATCCTAGGGTTGGAAACAAGGTGGAGAAAGAACAATAGTGGTTCCAATGTAGGCTCCAATGCAGTTTGATTCTGATGAAGTGAATCTAGTCTTAACTGAGACTCCAATTGATGCAGTGGATTCTACAAAAAGGGCAAGACCAACCAGAAACAGATAGATACATGCAAGGCTGAATGTTTATGAAATTGTGGCTAAAAATACAGTGGATGAGGAAGGAAAAATAATACACTTGGCAATTTTAGCAGGTGAAGAACCACTGAACTATCAGGATGCAATGCAAGACAAAGTGCAGAAAGATACAATGAAGGGGGAACTCAGTTTATTTGAAAAATGTGACACATGGAAACTGGCTCAACTACCAAAAAGAAAGAAGTCGATTGATGTGAAGTGTATTTTTAAAGTTAAGCTGAGTCCATAAGGAACAATAATGAGCACAAAGCAATACTTGTGGCAAGGGTTTTCCTTCAAAGACAAGGTCGAGATTACTCTAAGGTATTTGCACAAGTGGCATATTTGTCTCAACCTCCAGGCTTTGAAGTAAAGGGAAAAAAAATATGGTGTATAGACTATATAAGTCTTTGTATGGTTTGAAGTAGGCACCAAGAGCCTGGAACATGAGAATTGATGTTTACTTCACATACATGGCTTTAAAAAATGTTCAGTTAAGTACAATGTGTATGCAAAATATAAGCAAGGTGAAATACTATTGCTGGTATGTTTTTATGTGGATGACCTCTTGATAACTGGAGAATCTCAACTCTAATTTGAAGACCTCAAGAGTACAATGAAGTCAGAATTTGAAATGTCAGATATGGGTAACTTGTCCTACTTCCTTGGTATAGAATTTCTATACAAAGAAGGTCGAATAATCTTGCATCAAGCAAAGTATGCTACTGACTTGATGAAAATATTCAACGTGTTGAACTGTAATGCTGTTATGACTCCTGATGAATCATGTCAAAAGCTGGAAGAAGATAACGATGAAGAAAGGGTAGATGTCACTCTGTTCAAGTGGATGATTGGATCATTGAGGTACATATGAAATAATCGGCCAAATATCAACTTTGTTGTAGGAGTATTGAGCAAATTCATGCATGATCCAAGGAAGTCTCATCTACTAGATGGAAAAAGAGTGCTAAGATAAATCAAGGGAACCTTGAGGCATGGTGTATTATTCTCATGTAGAAGAAAGATAAGAAAAGAAGAGGTGATAAGATTTTATGATTCATATTGGCGTGGTGACAGATTGGACAGGAGAAGTACCACAAGTTATGTCTTCAAGTTTCAAGGAGCTCCAATCTCTTGGATCTCCAAGAAGCAATTTATTATGTCTATGTCTAGCTGTGAGGCTGAATATATTGCTAGTTGTTTAGCTGTTTGTTAAGTTGCTTGGATTGAAGTTGTATTGACTGGGCTTGGAGTAAACATTCAAGTACCAATCAAGCTCCTTATTGATGACAAATATGCAATAAACTTAACAAAGAATCTTGTCTCTCATGGAAGATCCAAGCATATCGAAACAAGGTTTCATTAAATAATAGAGAAAGTGAACAAAGGAAGGTTGACAATGAGATATTGTTCTACCAAGGACCAAAATTTTGATATCTTGACTAAGGATGTAAAAGGAGAATAACTTTCTAAGTTGAAGATATACATATGAATGGTGGCATTTGATTAAGAGGTTGGAACGACTTCTGGATCGCTAGCCTTTGAAGCTTTGATAGCTTCTGAACCATCAACCTTTGAAGGAGTTAGATATGGGAACTACTTATGAACCTCTAGCCTCTGAAGCAACTTCTAAAGTGTGGTTGGAGTCTGAAGCAGCTTCTGAAGAGTGGACGGAGTCCAAAGCAACTTCTGGAGAGTGGTTGGAGTCTGAAGACGCATAGTCTGAAGTATCAACTTCTGATGTGTATCACTTTGTGAAAGTTTGAATTAAGGCAGCGTGTTATGTATTAATTCAAACTTTGTTAGTTAGTTACTCAAATGTATATATAATAACTAATGATGTAGTTCTGTAATAATCTCTCTTCTATAACAATAATCTCTTCTCATTCAACATTCATTACTCTCTCTCTTCTTCCCTTCCACTCCAACACTCTCTATTTTTCTCTCAATTAATTCTTTATTCGCAAGGTGTATTAATACCAACACCAACACTATATAATGTTATTGGATATTTGTAAGCTTCAGAAGACATTGTCATATATACTAATATATAAAGACAAAACATGAATTTGGTGTAGCCTTTTTTTCTTTCAAATATACCCTTTTCAGTTTTATTTTAAATCTTAACTTCTCTTTCCCACAAACGACGGTTATACATGTTGAAGGGTAATTCAGTATTTTAGTATTTTGCCTATGTGACATTACTATTTGTGTATATATATAGTAATGTAGTTGTTAATTGTTGTATCCACTAGTATTATGTACAATGTGTGTGTGTGTGTGTGCAACCATTTGCTGTAACCGTTTTAGCAGAATAATGGGAGTTTGTTATTCTCTCTTCTCACTTTTCTTCCATCTTCATATTCTTCATCTTGTGCACCAACAATTGGTATCTAGAGCTCCGGTTCAGATCCATAGAGAAACACATGGAAATAAGAGTGAACGGTGAGGCGTTGTGTGATTGATTTTGTTTCTTGAGTTCGTGTGAACTTTTGATTGGAATCGTAACAGAATCATATTTCTTGATTCTGCAAAATTGAGAAACACTAGTGTTTGGTGAGATCTAAGTTTTGCACAAGGTTGAAGATGAACGAAAATAGTAATATGGGTACCAAGCTTCCAGTGTTTGATGATAAGAACTGGAGTCATTAAATGATTTAGATGTGTGTGTTGTTTGGCACTCAAGATGTTCTTGATCTCATCAACGACGATTACGTTTCGGTTGCACTTCCGACCAATGCAACGGATTCACAGAGAAATGCTCAGTGTGAAGATCAGAAGGCATTGTTATACATCCATTAGTGTGTGGATGTGAATGTGTTTGAGAAAATCGTTGATTCGACGACAGCGCAGGATGCGTGAGACACACTGGTACGGTACTACGGTGGTGATGCATTAGTGAAGAAAGTAAAATTTCAGTCTCTATGTAAGCAGTATGAGAATTTCAGCATGAAGAACAAAGAGAAGGTACCTGACTACATCTTCAGAGTAATTCTGATCACAAATGAGATGAAGTCGTGTGGAGAAACTCTCTCTGAAGAAAGCATCATTGAGAAAGTACTTAGATCTCTTATTCCTTAGTTTGATTACATTGTTGTAGTAATTGAACATGCTAAGAACCCAATGTTGCATGGGAGAAGCAAACATATTGATACTAAGTATCATTTTCTGAAAAATCAGATTCAGAATGGAGTGTTAGAAGTTATTCACTTAGCATCCAAAACAACTGACAGATGTTTTGACGAAAGCGATCACAATTTCTCCACTTGAAGGATGAAATTGATGTTATTAGTTTTGATTAGTTAAATCCTGAACTAAGGGATGATGTTGAAGGGTAATTCAGTATTTTAGTATTTTGCCTACGTGGCATTATTATTTGTGTATATATAGTACTGTAGTTGTCGAGAGTTGTATCCACTGTATATTGTGCGTACAACCATTTACTGCAACCGATTTAGCAGACTAATGAAAGATAATTATTTTCTCTTCTCTCTCTTCTTCCATCTTCATCTTCTTCATTTTGTGCACCAACAATACATCGGTTTATTATTTTTCATATCATTATCTTTAACTATTTTATAAATAATTTAAAATAAAATTAAAATAAAATTAAAATAAAATAAAAATATAATACCGTTTATATTTTATACGTATCAGATAAAACATTTTAAAACAAAAGCTCTTTTATTCAATAATCTTTCTTATAAAAGTTAAACATCTTGAAACTAATGCTTTTTCTTTCCTTTATAATAATAGTAAATAATTATTATTTTAATAGAAAATGGTTTGAGCCCGGGTCTGTTGCATAGATATGATATAACATGGTGAGCGACCAATGAATTGAATTGAACCTGAAATAGTCAGCAGTGTGCAGTAGTAGCTTTCATAAAACCTCCTTTTATCTTCTCTGCTTCATCAATTCACAAACTCGGAAAGGAAAGGGGTCCTCTCTTTCTCTTCTCTTCCACTCGCTTCGCTGTGTGTTTTTCCTCACTCTTTTTCTAAACCCTTTCGCATCCAAATTAGATCTCAATTCGCAGTTATGGACTCTCGCAAAAAGGTTCGTTACTTCCCCTGTTATTCGATACTACAAGTTTCAATTCAATTTCTGCTACAAGTTTATACGCAAAATCTCTTACGAAATTCTTGTTTTCTATCCTCTCTTATTCGATACTACCCTTCAGTTTTATTCATTCCCCATGCATAAATTCAGTTATTGTTCTTAGTCTTTTATTTTTAGATCTTTGAAATTCATCTGGTGGTGTTCCTGTTACTTAGTTATTGTGCGTATAGAAATAAAGTAGTGAGCCCTAAGGCTAATATTATGAGTTGAATGTAGAAAAATGCAGGTTGGTTATCAGTGCCACAGTTTGGGGATTGGGATGAGAAGGGGCAAGTACCTGACTATTCACTTGATTTCTCAAAAATAAGAGAAACAAGGAAACATAACAAGTCAAACATTTCAAGAGCGAGTCTTGGAAATGAACAAGACTTCAACATGGATTCAACCTCCACCACCACTACTGCCCAACAACAACAACAACAACACCTCCCTCCTTATCATCAAACACACTCTCCAAATGTAACATTAATTCTTTCCCAAATTTCTCACTATTCTTTTATTTTATTTTCTATATAAATTACTAGTTGATGATAAAATTAACAAGTTATTTTTTTTGAGTTTATTTGAGTCGGGGTTCTTTATTCAACCATTATATGTCATGTTACTTTTTAAAATTGATTTATTAGTAATTTTTTAAAATTAAAACCAATTCAACTAAATTAAAAATATCTAAGACTTTTTCTTAAACCATCTAATTGAAAAGATAACTTTTATTTTTGGTACATGCAAAATGTCTTTTAATCGATAAAAGTGTTTTTCAACAATCAATGCATTTTAAATCTGATTTAAGTTTCATGCTGGATGAAGTCTTCTTCTCACTTTTTGAGCATTTTTCCACTTGGGTATTTTCAAACATTTTTAGCCTAGAAAGGTGCTTGATCAATTCATCCTTCCTATTTAAAAACTCAGTTTGGGTTGAACATTTCCTCCCAAAACTACGGTTTCTATAAAAAAATATTATTATTTGAATTCTTTTTTCCTCTCTATATTCTCCTTTGATTTCTGCTATTAAAAGAACTTTAAGACTCCGGACAAAAAATAGAATGGAATAAATTTAGAAATATTGGGACATGACATTGTAGAATAATGTAGTTGAAACTTACACATATTTTTCTACCCAAAGAAATAAGAAGGCATGCTTTTAGTGGGACCCAGACTGGGTTGAAAGAGATGTAAATTGATATGGATGTTTTATCTGCAATTCTAGTTGATGCACATGCAATGGATGTTTGGAGCCATTTTTATTACATTCTTAAGTATTTTTACATCATTTTTAACTATTTAATTTTGTTTCCCTTACAGACAAGGAAGAGCTTTTTCCTCAGCTATTTCAACTGCTGTTTGAAAGCCTAATATGATGCTTAGGGGCAGTTATGCTTCTTCTCCTTTGGTGATAATTGCTTAGAGACAATTATGATGCTTCTAATTATGTGATAACTATTTTGTTCTTGGTTCAGAGTTAAAAGATGAACTAAAATAAACTTTTCGTATGTGATGCTCTCTATGTTTAAATTTATTAATTGTCATTGTTGCTTGAAATTTGGCTAATTAATCTAGTTTTTTTATTTTTTTATTTTATTGAAAGACTATTTCATTAAAGAACCTAAAAGCCAATTAGAGAGGAAACATCTTGAGTATGAGGGACACACCCCAACCAAGTTTTAGAGCATACTCGACCGATCAAATGGTGGATAACCTATCTTGAGTATGAGGGACACACCCCAACCAAGTTTTAGAGCATACTCGACCGATCAAATGGTGGATAACCTGATTATGAGACATGTTCAAAAACATAACAGCAGTATCTTGAAAGTTTTTAGATAAAGACAAACAATGAAGAATAATAGGTTCTAACACAGCATTAACAGATACTCGATTTATGCAGTCCATGACCGATACTTCATCAGATTGGATTAGAACCATGTCCATCTTTAAGTCCAAAGCCATTTGCATAGCCCATCTTATAACCAGAGCTAATGCCATTGTAGGGTCAATCTCCATAACCAGAATGATATCTTTGTCTTGTGTTATCATCACACACCCTATGACATCCATTTGAAGTACATTGAAGCTTTTGAATTTTGGATCTGCATCACCTGTCCACACATGTTTCTTTCTTACTCTCAGGTCCAGATTTGATGAGTTAAACTCCTGAACCCATTACGTCCACAACACTTTCTGCCATCAACCGAGGAGCAAAAGCTTATGTTGGTTCTATGTGTTGGCATCAATTTTGGTAAAACCTAAAGTTTTCACAAGTTGTCACAAATGTTGTCTTGACATGAGATAATAGCTTCCTGCAGGGTGTTTAAAGTATGGTTGTGTAGGATTTTGCTGAGATGTCAGACCCGATGTCAAGACATCTGTTTACAGAACATTCAGTCTGAATGTTATGTATTTTGTGATTGCGCTTTTTATGCTAATCTATGTGTGATTGATGTGAACATTGAACGCGTCATTCAATCAGTAATTAAAATCAGATTGATTTATTTTCCAACAAGATATGATCAGCTATCATAAGAAGATACGAATGGAAAATAGTTTTAGGATTTTATGATGTCCAAGCCCAGTCAAACACTTCTATATAAAGGGCATGGAAAACATGATTTTAACACACAAGAAATAACGAACGAAATAGTGAGAGAGAATAAGGGTTTTAGTCTTGTGTGGTCGTGTGTATTGTGAGCCATTCATTCATCCATTGATGATTGAATTGGACTGACTTTTGAGTTGTAATTTGTCCACTCTAAGCTTTGAAGCATGAGTGTGTGTTTACTTGGTTGAAGGTTTTAAGCAAGATCAAGTATGTGTTCTTGAAAAGTGTCTTCTTTCATTGTAATATTTGTTTTTACATCACTGCTGTGATTGAGGGGGAGTGAGTAGGATCTCTTATCTAAGAGTTCTTAGATAGAAGTCACATGGGTAGAGATTATGTGAAAAGACTGTAACTTGAAGTTTTTTACTGAGAGTCTTTGAACTAATTCTGTTTAGTGGATTTCCTTTCTGGCTTGGTAGCCCCCAGACGTAGGTGAGTTTGCACCGAACTGGGTTAACAATTGCTTGTGTCACTTGTACTACTGTTCTTTATCTTTTATCCTGTTTATATTGTTCAGATATTAGTGTCATGACATTACCTTCGACATCTCATATCTGATACCAGAATTTCAATTGCTATCAGAGCAGGCATCCTGCTCTGGTTCTGGGTGAGATCCAGGGACATTACTTTCTGGTACTATGGATAGAGGCGGAGGATCTGTTCACAGACCACCAATTCTGGATGGATCCAACTATGACTACTGGAAACCTCGAATGGTAGCCTTCCTGAAATCTTTGGATAATAAGGTTTGGAAGGATGTTCTAACAGGCTGGGAACATCTAGTTATTACTAAGGAAGGAGAAGTTACAACTGATAAGAAGGCTAAGGAACAATGGATCAAGGAGGAGGATGAACTAGCCCTTGGAAACTCTAAAGCATTGAATGATATATTCAATGGGGTTGATAAGAACATCTTCAGACTGGTGAACAACTGTGAGGTGGCTAAAGATGCTTGGAATACTCTCAAAACCACTCATGAAGGTACCTCTAGAGTGAAGATGTCTAGATTGCAGCTGCTTACTACCAAGTTTGAAAATTTGAGGATGAAATAAGATGAAAATATTCATGACTTTCATATGAATATCCTCGAAATTGCTAATGCCTCAGGAGCCCTGGGTGAGAAGATGTCAGATGAAAAACTAGTGAGGAAAATACTCAGGTCACTTCCCAAGAGATTTGCCATGAAAGTGACAGCCATAGAAGAATCTCAAGACATTTGCAATATGAGAGTTGATGAGCTAATTGGATCCCTCCAAACATTTGAGTTGGAAATGTGTGATGGATCTGAAAAGAAAGTCAAAAGCATAGCCTTCATGTCAAACACTGAAGAGAAAGAGGAAGAAAGTGGTTAAGATACTGATGAAGATTTGGCAAATGATGTAGCATTACTAGGGAGACAGTTCAACAAACTTCTGAAAAAGATGGATGTAAGGTCTAAGTCTAATGTCAAGAACATCTCATCTGACATCAGTAGGTCCAATGATGCTGGAAGAAGACTGGTATTTTGACAGTGGATGCGCTAGACACATGACTGGAAGCAAAAACCTGTTAATTGACCTTCATCCTCGTGCCACCAGCTATGTAACCTTTGGTGATGGAGCAAAGGGTGAAATCAAGGGGATTGGAAAGCTAAACTTCCCTGGAGTCCCTAACCTTGACAATGTGCTACTTGTTAAAGGACGGACTGCAAACCTAATTAGCATCAGTCAACTGTGTGACCAAGGTCTAAATGTAAACTTCACAAAAACTGAATGTCTGATTACTAATAAAGAAAATGAAGTGATCATGAAAGGAGTCAGGTCTAAGGACAACTGCTATATGTGGAGTTCTCAAGAAACTGGTTATTCATCAATGTGTACTCTAGCCAAAGAAGAAGAAGTGAAGCTATGACATCAAAAATTGGGCCATATGCATCTTAAAGAAATGAAGAGTGGTGGATAAATAAATCCAGCGTCACCCTTAGAGATTCGAATGGGCTTAACATCCCAACCCATGGCGCTTAGAGGGAGCTTACAAACCTCGCTTTAGGTGCAGCCCCTGAGGGCTCATACTATAAGGAAATAAAGTTGCACCCTCACTAACAGCAATTGCTTTTAGCGCAGTGGTAAGCGCTTGATCCTACAAGTGGTATCAGAGCATGGTCATGGGTTCGAATCCCCCCGGCTGACACTGGGGGGGAGATTGTTGGATAAATAAATCCAGCGTCACCCTTAGGGATTCGAATGGGCTTAACATCCCAACCCATGGCACTTAGAGGGAGCTTACAAACCTCGCTTTAGGTGCAGCCCCTGAGGGCTCATACTATAAGGAAATAAAGCCGCACCCTCACTAACAACAATTGCTTTTAGCGCAGTGGTAAGCGCTTGATCCTACAAAGAGGATTATATATTTTGAAGCTTGGAACTTCTCCACATGGACTTGATGTGACCTATGCAGGTGGAAAGTCTTGGTGGGAAAAAGTATGCTTATGTGGCGGTGGATGACTTCTCCAGATACACCTGGGTCAATTTTATAAGGGAAAAACTGATGTATTTGAGGTATTTAAAGATCTTTGCCTAAGACTTCAAAGAGAAAAAGAAAGTCAGGTTATCAGAATCAGAAGTGATCATGGGAAAGAATTTGAGAACATCAAATTTGCTGGATTCTGTTCATCTGAAGGAATTAGTCATGAGTTCTCATCTCCCATTACCCCTCAGCAAAATGGTGTGGTAGAAAGGAAAAATAGAACTCTCTAAGAATCTTCCAGAGCTATGATTCATGCTAAGAAATTGCCCTACCACTTCTGGGTTGAAGCTATGAACACAGCCTGCTATGTTCACAACAGAGTAACCTTGAAGAAAGGGACTCCTACTACTTTATATGAAGTCTGGAAAGGAAGAAGACCTACTGTCAAATACTTCCATGTGTTTGGTAGTAAATGTTATATCTCGATTGATCGTGAACAAAGAAGGAAGATGGATCCCAAGAGTGATGAAGGAATATTTCTGGGTTACTCAACAAACAGCAGAGCATTTAGAGTCTTTAATTCCAAAACAAAAGTAATGATGGAATCTATCAATGTTGTGGTTGATGATGAACAGACTGATGTCACAGATGATGTTGAGACATCTCTAAATGATGCCCCAGCTGATTTCCTAGACAAAAGTAATGAGAGTGAACTCACTCAAGCTGAACCTGAAGCTGACAAAATTAATAAGGGACCCTCTATCAGAATTCAGAAGGATCATCCTAAAGATCTCGTTATAGGAGACCCAAATAAAGGGATCACAACTAGATCAAGGGAAGTGATCTCACATGGTTGTTTTGTGTCCAAGATTGAGCCTAGGAATGTCGAGGAAGCCTTAACTGATGAATTCTGGATCAATGTCATGTAGGAAGAGTTAGGCCAATTCAAGAGAAATGAAGTACGGGAACTGGTTCCAAGACCTGAAGGAATAAATGTCATTGGAACAAAGTGGGTTTACAAGAATAAATCTGATGAACAATGGGTGGTTACTAAAAATAAAGCAAGATTAGTAGCACAAGGATACACTCAAGTTGAAGGAGTTGACTTTGATGAAACATTTGCCCCTGTAGCTCGCCTTGAGTCCATTAGACTATTGCTTGGAGTGGCATGTATTATGAAGTTTAAACTGTTCCAAATGGATGTAAAAAGTGTCTTATTGAATGGTTACTTAAATGAGGAAGTGTATGTTGAACAACCTAAAGGGTTTACAGATCCAAATCTTCCAAAGCATGTGTATAAGTTGAGGAAAGCCCTCTATGGTTTGAAACAGGCTCCTAGGGCTTGGTATGATAGACTCACAGTGTTTCTCATTGACAATGGATACAAGAAGGGAGACATTGATAAGACCTTATTTGTTAAAAATGAAGGAGGAAAACTCATGGTGGCTCAGATATATGTGGATGATATTGTGTTTGGTGGGATATCAGATAAGATGGTCGAACATTTTGTTAAACAAATGCAGTCTGAATTTGAAATGAGCCTTGTTGGAGAGCTAACCTATTTTCTTGGGCTACAAGTCAAGCAGATGGAAGATTCTATCTTTTTATCTCAAAGCAAATATGCCAAAAACATTGTTAAGAAGTTTGGCATGGAGAATGCAAGTCATAAAAGGACACCTGCTTCTACTCATCTGAAAGTCTCTAAAGATGAAAATGGTGTTAGTGTAGATCAAAGTCTTTACAGAAGCATGATAGGGAGTCTGTTATATCTCACAGCAAGCAGACCTGACATTGCTTTTACTGTAGGTGTTTGTGCTAGATATCAAGTTGAACCAAAAGTCAGTCACATAAACCAAGTGAAAAGGATACTGAAATATGTCAATGGTACTAGTGACTATGGGATGTTGTACACTCATGGATTTGGATCTGTGTTGACTGGATACTATGATGCTGATTGGGCTGGAAGTGCTGATGATAGGAAAAACACATCAGGAGGATGCTTCTTCTTGGGGAACAACTTAATATCATGGTTTAGTAAGAAACAAAATTGTGTGTCTCTGTCCACTGCTGAAGCTGAATATATAGCAGTTGGAAGTAGTTGTTCTCAACTGGTTTGGATGAAACAGATGCTGATGTAAGACCCCAATTTTGTCCCTAAGATCCCTCATGACATCATATCATATCATATCATTGCCTCAAGGATCATTGTGCACCTTGCTTCCTTCCCTGTGGGTGGGTTGTCTTTTGAGAGTGGTTCTTGATCACCAAGCATGTTTTGCATTTGTATATCATTTCTTTTCATTTGTTTACTAACCAAAAGTGCAAAAATATGTCATCTAACCTTGTTACTTGCAGATGAAGCAATTACAGTCAAAGGCAGCCATCGAGCAATAGATGGTGGCCATTCTGAAGAATTTGGGCACCATGATCATTAATCAAGAGTTCATATGAGTTGTGACATCATTTAGAATCAAGATCTCAAGTGGTAGAGGCTTGAACTTCATCTGAGCACAGCTAGGTCAACTGAAACCCTAGAAAAGTCAACACAAGTCAATTGTGCATTCAATCATGGATTTGAAGGTGGGAGATGGTTAGAGAGGCCTCATTCATGTCCATACAAGTCTCATTTGACATTTCAAACATCAACAATGAAGAATTTGAGGTCAGATGGAAAGTTTCCAAAAATAGTAAGTGACCTGTAATTTGGAATTGCCAAAAATGGAAAGGTCTTCTCCTCAAGATTACATCATCAAGAAAGCTTCAAATGAAATTTTGTCCAACATGAAAGTTGAATATATTGCTCTCACCTTTCCAAAAAGTCCAAGAACATCCATTTCTCATGTATGGTTGAGGAATTATGATCAAAACATGGCCAAGCAAATTTGAACTTCAAGCTTGCATAACTTTTGAACCATAAGGCCAATTGAAGTGGTTCTTTTTGGAACATTTCTCTCTTGATCTCTACTATCCAAAACATGCATCACATACCATGCATCTCCATCATAAAAATATTGGCATTTTCATTTGAATTTCATTTGAATTTTGGAGGGAAATTTCCAATTTGAAAAATATCCATTGCCTTTACCTTTTTCCAATGGCATTTGGTTCTAAACAGCATTTGCAAGTGAATTAGCACAAAAATCGTGCACTGTAGCATTGCCATGCACATGTAAGGGTGATTTTGCCATTTTGCATCAACACTTGAATTTCACTAATCCATTTGCATTTGGTTTAATTGTGATTAGCAGCTTCATTAACAGATGGTATATATAGCTAATCCTAACAGAAAATCAAAAAACACTTCCAAAATCTCAGATCTGAAAATTCTCTCTCAACTTTCTCTCAACTTTTTTCATCCAAATTCTTCATATCCTTTGCTTGGTTCGTGGTTTGTTCATCATCTACAAGCATCATTGAAGATTTTTGAAGCAAGATCTTGAAGAATTCATCAAGAATCGAGACTGTTGAACCTTGCATCCTTTCATGGCATCTGAAATTTCTGGACAAATCAAGTACTGTTGAGCTACAATTCTCCATCCATTCATTCATCTAAGCTTGGAAGAACATCTGTTTCTGCGTTTGAGGACTTGAATTGACCTGTTTCAACTCTGCATCTTCATTGAGGTCAGATTTCGAATGCTCCAATTCTTGAAACTATTGTGTGCATTTGATAGATCTTTGAACATAGAGTATACTGAGCTTTAGATCCATGATTTTCGTGGAGAAATGACATAGTTATGGTAGTTTAAAGTTTGATGGATGAAACTTCATGTGCTTGAATCTTTTGATGCGTGTTGATTTAGAATAAATTAGTTATGGCATGATGATGTATGTTTGAAGACGAGTCCATTGGTATGCGTTTTATGAATTTCTGTGATGATTTGTTCTTGAGGATGATGAACATGATGAATGCGCATGAACTTGTTAGGTTTTCTTTTTCCAGAATTGTTTTGATCTTCATGAGCCTTGTTTGCATGCGTTTCTCTATTAGTGCTCATGTACTGGTCCAGCGAGGCATCCATGTGGCCTTTTGATTGGTTGATTTTGATTTGCCGTGCCACCTCAGTTAAGTGAAACGGTGCGTTTCACTTAACTGGCGCCTAATTTGAAATGGCGCACAGTTCGATCCTGCTGATGGACATTTTCCAATTTGCTTTGTTGAATTATTTCATTTATGCTATCCATGTTCATATGCTCCATTCATGCATTTTTAATTTTTTCTCTTCACTAAAAAATTCATAACTCCATAAATACTCATCCAAATCACATGAGATTTTTTGCACATTGTTCCTAATGATGTCTACTATTTTATGGTTATTTTTCCAGAATTTGTGCTCGGTTGGATTTTAATTTTGCCTAGGGTTTGTGTATGCATATGCTATCTTGCACCTTGCTTGCCATTTTCTTTGTGAAATAATGATGGTTGACCCAATGAATGTGAAAATTGACATGCTTAAACTAGACATCCTAATTGACATCTTGGCATTGAGTTTTCATTTTTAGCATTTCTGGTTGTTGAGATATGATCTGATTAATGTAGGTGTGACAATGTGTGTCACACCATTTCTTGTCCAATTTGATGATTTTCTTTGCCATGCCAAATAAATGCCAAATGATCTGATTTTTTGCATGTTGATTCTTCTGGATGTTAGGATTGATCATGAATTATTGTAGAATTTTGGGATTTATTTCTGATTTGTTTGATATTTTTCTTTCTGGATTGCCATTTGTGGATTTTTTGATAGTCATGAACTTCAATGATTTGTGAAATGCTGGATGCTTATCATATGAACTTGAAATTTTACACATGTTTTCTAGACACTTTGAAGTTTATTGTGGCTTTGGTTTGAGTCATTTATCATTTGTCATCTCTGTTTTAGGATTGCCTTAAGTTGATGTATCAAATTGTGCCTCATTTGAGGTTGTTTGTTCTTACCATGACTTGATGAATTTGATTGCCATGCTTATACTTATCCAAATGCCATGATTTTTGGTGTGTTGATCATTTGATGTGTCCTGTTTAGCCATGATTTTTCTTGAGATTTATTGAGCCATTATGGAATTAATATACATTTGATCATTCTGTTGCCTCAATTGAGCTTTCAATTTGCATGCCTTGCCTTATTTGATATGTGAAATGAATTTGGTAATTGATATTGACATGAGACTTTTTGGAATAGTTTCTTATTTGATTAATCTTGATTCATGACAATTTTCATATTCTGTTTTGAATTATTTCTCCCCCTTTGACCCTAGGCCTTGTCCTAGTGGTTTGCCTCTCATGTTTGAAGCTTTGTTTCAGGTTGCATATGCAAGTTACACAATTGATGATGCCTCATCTTGAGAGCATTTGATATTTGCTTTTGATTACTAATGTGTGTTTTGTAGGTTGATGTTGACTCTCTTGAGTTCAACTTATGGCTTATGCCTTTGCCTATATTGGTTGACTGTTGATATTAACTGTTGGTTGTTTATCTGTATAGCATACTGATTTGATTGATGTTTCCACAGGTACATTAGTTGCTTAAGTTCACTTTGAACTTGCTTTTGCTTGGTTGCTTAACCACTTTAGGTATAACCTCTCTTCTTCATGTAGTCTGGAAGACCTGGCTTGTTATGTGGCCAGACAACTGTCTGAAGTCCTCCTTAAGAGGCAATGCTTGTGATTGTTTATCTTTGCCCTAAGTAGGAAAAGTCCTCATATGAGGCAATTGGTAGATAAAAGAGATGTGTAGTCCATCTCCTACTATTCAGCGTGTCATCCCTTTGCTCACATTTCATGTTGATGCATTGTGGATACTAACCCAAGATCTATAGAGTCATTCTCTTGTGGAGAGAGTTCCAACTTTCTGAACTCCCACACCTTCTATCATTTGAAGCTCTCCCAGGCCAGGGATAAGAGCTATGAGGCACACCCCTCATCTCCATTTCATCTGCTTCACCTTAACTCTCAATGTTAAGGTTAAGAGCACCACTTACCCCATTCCAGTTGACTTTAAAGTCTAACCCTTGCTTGAGCCTAATTGCTTGTATATAGTGTGTGCTAATCGACTTTGTTTGATTGATTGCTTGATTCATTTGTGCATGCTTGCTTGTGTGCTTTGTGCATTTATCATCGTTAATTGTTCATTATTACATGATTATCATTTCATATCTCTGTGACATCTTTGGTTGTCCATTGAGGAATCAATTGTAAGTCCATTCATTGGCCTTTGTTCCTATGATTTGGAAGGGATTGAGTGTAAGACCATTTCATTGGCAACTAGGATCTTCTTTACTTAGTGCTTTTGTTTGTTTGTTGTATGTGAGGATTCAATTGTAAGTCCATGTTGTTGGCATTTGTACTCCTATGATCATCCTTTGGAGATTGGTATAAGCCCAGATAGATTGGCATCTGACATCCATGTTTTGTTTTGCTTTAGGAGATTGGAATAAGTCCATTTATTGGCATCTGATATCCTTGTTTGTTTTAGGAGATTGGAATAAGTCCATTTATTGGCATCTGATATCCTTGTTTGTTTTAGGAGATTGGTGTAAATCCATTGATTGGTATCCGGTATCCTTGTTTGTTTTGTGAGATTGGTATAAGTCCATTTATTGGCATCCGGTATCATTGTTTGTTTTGTGAGATTGGTATAAGTCCATTGATTGGCATCCGGTATCATTGTTTTGTTTTAGGAGATTGGTGTAAATCCATTGATTGGTATCCGGTATCCACCTTTGTTTGTGAGATTGGTATAAGTCCATTGATTGGCATCCGGTATCACCTTGCTTTGTTCATTTGCTTACTTGCTTTGTTGTTTATTCCAAAGGACACACTTGAATCATCTTCCATATTATTTCAAGAGGTGAACATCTAAGAAGTTTTACTTCCTCACCCTTCCATTTTTGTGTGTGTTTCCAAAACTCCCTTTTCACATTATTAATTTAAAAACTTTGAACTATTGTGCAAACATTCTCATCTCTTTTAAAATTAGAAACCTAGGCTTTAGGCCTTTGATTTTTCAAACTCCATTTCATAACACTTCTTTGAATTGAATTCTAATCATACTTTGACCATATTTTGTAAATACTCATAATTGGTTAATCACACCCATTCAATTGTTTTGTGGCTTTGTCCATTGTTGATATGTTTTCATACATTAGCCATAGGTTTCAATTATCATAGTGGTTGATATAAATCTCACCACATCCTTAGTGAGTTGATTGTGAGCCCTCCATACTTATTATAGGGTTAACCCCTCACTAGTATGTTGAAGCTATCCTCGCATGGTGGATTGTTGGTCTTGGTTGAGTTTTCTCTTGTTGATAATGAAAAGCCTTAGTGCTCTTATTTTAAAATCAATTCACCTACATTTTGGAAATTTTTTAGCCGAACTACGGCGTTTTGATCCTTACCTTCCATGGAGAGGTACGTAGGCAACGGGTTCATCCGTTCAAACACAAAAATAATAAATTGTACATTCTTTTCTCATCTTCCCAATCATGTTTGCACAATATGTCATAAACAAATAAAAATTTTATACAACAAGTGTGAAAAGGGCTCCCTAGGAGTACCTAGGACGTTTTGGGTTCCTAACACCTTCCCATTGCGTAATTAACCCCTTACCCAGATTCTCTGATCTTTTCATTAGTTTTCTACGTGTAAAACTTCTTAGGCTTTTGTTCGCTTTTTAGCCATTCCTTTGGATAAATAAAAGTACGGTGGCGACTCGATTCTTTGTATGCTTTGCTTTTGATTTAATCAATAAATCATAAAGTGACGAATACACTGCTACAACTGACTGAATACAATGTCACGCAAGATGTCATGACATTATACTGTGGCAACCTAAGTGCTATAAGTATTTCTAAGAATCATATTCAGCACAGCAGGACAAAACATATTGATATTCGTCATCATTTTATTAGAGAACTAGTGGAAGATAAAATTATAGCCCTAGAGCATGTTGCCACTGAAATGCAGTTAGCTGATATTTTTACAAAGGCCTTGGATGCAAACCAATTTGAATCTCTAAGAGGGAAATTAGGGATTTGTATTTATGAGAATTTGTAGCAATTAATTTGGAGTGGAAAAGGTAATAAAACTATTGTCTGCCTACTTAAAATAAAGTGCCCCATTTATGGTAAATCATCTCCTAGTATTGGAAATTCCATCTATTACCTTTTCACACGCAACCTCTACTCAAACATTTCCAACTTCCTACATCTTCCTCAAACTTCTCTGCTAAGGCAACTGAAACCTTTCCACAAAAACAACAAGATGTCACAACATCCAACACCATCTGGTTCTAAAACTATCAAACCTATTCACAAGGATAGAATGCCTTCTATGGACTTTCTTGATGAAGATATTTTAGACGTGATTCCCCTGTCTGTCATTCCAGGCGAAGCTCCTGACTCCAACCATCCCATGGATGCATCTGCCACTGCATGCCCTACTCGAGGTAACAGTTCTAATATCCCCTCCAGCTCTACTCATACTCCTAGTTCTAAGGACGACATGCATCACACTGATCGTGTCATAAGAAACCTAGTCACTAGGATTCTCAATGAAGGACATTCTATAAAAGGAGTTTCTACTCCTCTATCAAGAAGGGACCCCTCTCCTGAGGTTGGACCTCATAATGAGAAGGATGATGCTTCCTCTAGGTCTGAAAAAGATATGGCTGCTGAAGGTTTATGCTCTTTAGGGCAAAGTTTGTTTGGTAAGAAATTTGTGGCATCACCTACTGCCAATGCTTCACAGTCTAAGAAGCATGATTCTGCAAATAAGGTGATTGACCTAGAAGTTGATAGTTTGGCTGATCAAGATGATAGCTTGCTTCATCACTTGAAGCCTAGTGTGGCTAAGAGGATGAAGACTAGAAAGGGTAGGTCTGTGGCTGAAATGATGTCAGCCAAAACTGCTAAGAAGACTATTGGTGTAGGCCCCTCAAAATCTTGGAGCAAAGTTGGGGTGAAGAAGAGGAGAGTGAGAGAAATTTCTGAGTCAGATGAAGATGTTGAAGAAGATGTCCCCGGCATCTCCCCTGTCAAGAAGACAACTGTTAGGAAGTCCCCTATAAAAGTTGTTGTTATACACCTGGACAATATTTCTTTCCATCTTGAAGATGGAGCAGCAAAATGGAAGTTTGTAATCCAAAGAAGGGTTACGGTGGAGAGAGAATTAGGTAAGGATGTTGTGGAGGTCAAAGAGGTTATGGACCTGATTAAAACTGCTGGATTAATGAAAACTGTTGCTGGGTTATCTCAGTGTTATGAAAGACTGGTTAAAGAATTTGTGGTCAACATTCCTGAAGACATTGCTGATAAAAACAACAAGGAATTTTGTAAAGTGTTTGTAAGAGGGAAGTGTATCACTTTTTCTCCAACTTTGATTAACAAATTTCTAGGAAGAGGAACAGAAGGTGCATGTGAACTGGAAGCCACAAACAATGAGGTCTGTAGGGAAATTACTGCAAGACAGGTAAAGGAGTGGCCTAGTAAGAAGCATCTCCCTTTTGGGAAGCTAACTGTGAAATATGCTATTTTGCACAAGATAGGGTCAGCAAATTGGGTGCCTACCAACCATATCTCTACAATTTCAAATGCCCTTGGAAGGTTCATCTTTGCTGCTGGAACTAGGCTGAAATTTGATTATGGTAGATTTATGTTTGAACAAATTGTCAAACATGCTTCTACAAATGCAGTAAAGCTGCCCATAGCTTTTCCCTCAATGATTTGTGGGATTATCCTGAGCTAGCACCCTGGAATTCTGAGCACAAATGATCTTCCTAGTAGAAGAAAACCTCCTCTATCAGTTCATTACAAATTGTTTGAAGGCAGTCATGTCGAATACATTGTCATGACATTTACTGTGAAAAAGCCAGCCTCAAAAGGTGGCCTTATTGCTGAGCTGAAAGAAACTTGTAAAGAATTGGATACAGGGATAAGGGTAGCAATAGCCAGGAAGGAAGCTTTGGAGGCTCTGATTGAAAGCTTGAAGCAAGCTGATAGAGAGAATGTTGAACAGGACAAGGAAACAGAAGCCCAAACCTCTAGTGAGAGGTCTGAATCTAAAGATGAAACAAGTGGCAGTTCTGGTTCTGATGTTGATGATGATGCAAGCTCCTCTGACTAGTTTTGTTGAAGTTGTCCCCCACTCTTCTGATGATGTGATGTGATGGATGTTCTGGTGTTTCTTTTGGTAGTCATGTTCTGCTACCTTGATGTATTTTTTTCTGGGTTCTTTTTGGTTTTTCTAGATTTTTATCTCAGCTTGTATAGCTGTGTGTGTTCTGGGATCTGTAACACTTAACAATCTGCTTTGATATTCTGTGTGACATTCTGTTTGACTAATAGACATTTATTTTGTCTCTTTGGTCTCTTTTGGCTAAAAGGGGGAGAAGTAGCTAAAGTAGATATGTTATACTATAAACAGATGACAGATGATGTTGAAGATGATGTATGTTGGAGATAATCTGTTTAGTACAGGTGATGTTGAAGGTGATGTTAGATGGGGAGGTGTATGTTACATGTGATGTTGAAGGTGATGTTATATGGGGAGGTGTATGTTACAGGTGATGATAAAGAGGAGAAGTGTTCTGTCTGTGTTTAGCAGACTGAGGGGGAGGTGGAGCACAAGCGCATGTGTGTTTAATATGTGTTTACTAGTTGCTATTTTAGCTAGTAATGTGTGTTTTATTACTTCTGCTGCTAAAATGATACTGTGATTATTCTCTTATGAAACAAATGATCTGATGTATGTTTTAGCCAAATTTTTCCAAAGGGGGAGTTTGTTGATTCTATGTGTTGGCATCAATTTTGGTAAAACCTAGAGTTTTCACAAGTTGTCACAAGTGTTGTCTTGACATGAGATAACAGATTCCTGCAGGGTGTTTAAAGTATGGTTGTGCAGGATTTTGCTGAGATGTCAGACCCGATGTCAAGACATCTGTTTACAGAACATTCAGTCTGAATGTTATGTATTTTTGTGATTGCGCTTTTTATGTTAATCTATGTGTGATTGATGTGAAGATTGAACGCGTCATTCAATCAGTAATTAAAACCAGATTGATTTATTTTCCAACAAGATATGATCAGCTATCATAAGAAGATACGAATGGAAAATAGTTTTAGGGTTTTATGATGTCCAAGCCCAGTCAAACACTTCTATATAAAGGGCATGGAAAATCTGGTTTTAACACACAAGAAATAAAGAATGAAATAGTGAGAGAGAATAAAGGTTTTAGTCTTGTGTGGTCGTGTGTATTGTGAGCCATTCATTCATCCATTGATGATTGAATTGGACTGACTTTTGAGTTGTAATTTATCCACTCTAAGCTTTGAAGCATGAGTGTGTGTTTACTTGGTTGAAGCTTTTAAGCAAGATCAAGTATGTGTTCTTGAAAAGTGTCTTCTTTCATTGTAATATTTGTTTTTACATCACTTCTGTGATTGAGGGGGAGTGAGTAGGATCTCTTATCTAAGAGTTCTTAGATAGAAGTCACACGGGTAGAGATTAGGTGAAAAGAATGTAACTTTGAACTAATTCTGTTTAGTGGATTTACTTCCTGGCTTGGTAGCCCCCAGACGTAGGTGAGTTTGCACCGAACTGGGTTAACAATTGCTTGTGTCACTTGTATTACTATTCTTTATCTTTTATCCTGTTTATATTGTTCAGATATTAGTGTCGTGACATTACCTTTGACATCTCATATCTGATACCAGAATTTCAGCTTCCTTATTGAAGAGAGCTTTATTCCTCGAAGCCCAAATACTCTATGGTGTGTCACAAACTAGCTGAGTGCTAACAGGGTCACTGACATTCAACCACTGGTCCAACCAATCATCAACATCAGTAGATGGAGGAATGCGTAAGCCAAGAGGACGAAAAACCACATCAGTTTAGAAATACTGCAATGCAAGAAGAGGTGTTGGATTGTTTCAACACTGGTGTGGCACAGAGGGCAAGTGTGGTCTTAATCCCTTTCTGTAATAGGTTCGTTTTGGTGGGGAGAATGTTCTTTTCCAATTTCCACATTAAGTTCCTGATTCTTGTATGAACGGGGGTTGCCTAAAGCTTTTTCCATATCTTCATTTGATTATGGCTCGAAGGACTAGGTATAACATCATTCCTCTTACTTCCAAGCAAGTGATAGGTCATTTTAACTTAATAATTCCCATATTTTTCATAATTCCAGATTAATTTATCATCGGGTTGGTTCTAGGAAAGTGGTATACTTGTGATTTGGGCGCCAACATTGGAATCGAAACAAGCTTTTATAAGATCCTCCTTCCAGCAACAAAGGTTCTCATCAATGAGCTTACTCACTACTATGTCTTTGTCAAATCCTTGAGCAGGATCGTGGATCTTCAAACAAGTTGCATTGTGGAGTCAGTTATCTTACCAAACTTCCACTTTGAGACCATTACCAATCATCCATCTCGTGTCTTCCTCCACAAGTTCCTCGGAGCCTAAGATACTTCTCCAGACATAACTGGGAGTGAATCTCGATTTTGCTTCTTTGAGGGCGGTCCTTAGGTAGTACCTACTCTTGAACACCCTTTCCAACAAACAGGACCCTCCTGTTAAGAGCCTCCAGAAATGTTTCCCAAGTAGACTGAGGTTAAAGTCTCCAATTACCATAAAACCCATACCTCCCGTGCCTTTTTCCTTAGCCAACTTGGTCCAACTCATCATGAGAATTTTCTTGTCGTCTTTGGAGGATCCCCGCCAAAATTTGGCCAAGAGAGATTCAATCTCATTGTAGCACCCTTCAGGAAATATGAATCAAATCATAACATACGTGGTTATAGCTTAAGCAACTGATTTTATCAAGACTTCTTTTCCAGCCCCAGACAGATACTTTTCCTTCCATCCTTTCACTTTCTTTCAGACACGATCAATCACCTGGGTAAAAATAACCTTCTTGGATCTAACAAAAATTTCCAGTAAACCTAAGTACCTTGAGTGAGCCGCCACAATCTTTACTCTCATCCTATTCCGGGTCATCTCTATAACTTCTTCTTCAACGTTTCGACCGAACGATGCTTTTGATTTCTCAAGATTGACTATCTACCCTGATGAACCCTGGTACTTTTAGAGAGTTGCCATAATATTGTTTGCTTCCATACTTGAAGCCCAGGCAAAAAGCAAACTATCATCA
The DNA here is from genome assembly GCF_024323335.1 of Lathyrus oleraceus. Classification (NCBI taxonomy): domain Eukaryota; kingdom Viridiplantae; phylum Streptophyta; class Magnoliopsida; order Fabales; family Fabaceae; genus Lathyrus; species Lathyrus oleraceus. The sequence goes on from NC_066585.1 coordinate 94,080,580, forward strand.
ACAAAGAGGACGTGTGTGATGACTGGTGCTTCCCTCGCTACCTGATGCCATGGATTTTCCTTGCTTCGGCTTCCTTCTTCAATATTCTAGACAAAAAATTTGCACAAAGAACAAATAAGTAATGGAAGAGAGGATATCCTTGATGCATTCCCCTCTCAGGAGAGAATTATTTACTTGGTTGACCATTGGTGAGCATTTGATAGGTGACGGTTTCCACATATCTTTTGATCAATCCCACCATTGTCTTCAGAAATCCCATCGCCTCCAATGTTCCTTCAACAAAGCTCCCCTTGATTATGTAGTAAGCTTTAGACATGTCTCCCCCATCACACGTCTCTTCCCTTTTGTCTTCTTTTTCATCAAATGGAAGCACTCAAGAGCAATTAGAGCATTATTTGTTATGAGTCTCCCTTTAACAAATGTGTTTTGTTCTTCATCAATTATTTCAGGCAAGATATGTTTGACTCTATTAGCTATCGTCTTTGTTACCAACTTCATGATCATGTTGCAGAGGCTTGTCGGTCTGAACTCATTGTGGGAGCTAAGGTTCCTTCCTTTCAGAATCAGGGAAATGAAAGTTTTGTTAACCTTAGAGGGGTCAGGGTTATTGTTGAGAATATCTAAAACCAAAGCTTTTACATCCTTCGCAATAATATGAGAATATTTTTGGTAAAAGAGTGCATGAATCTCATCCGACCCGGGAGCCTTTAATGGATGAATTTGATGAAGAGATTCTTCTGTTAGAACAAGATTTGGTTATGCATCTATACCTTGAGTTTTGATGATAACAATGTTGTATTTGTGTGAGAATAATTTTGGTACCATAATGGTTTGTTATTGTGGAGCTTTAACAACCAATTCTAATTCTGATCATATGATGTGCAACATCATCAGTTTCTGAACTTTGTGTTGCGCTACAATTAGAAGTTCTGATAGACGTTAATATTGTTGTTGCGATATTCTTTCTGCTTCTGTGTTATTTCACCCATCAGAAGCTTCTGAGGAGACTCTATATTGCTGCTGCGATGTTCTCTCAGTTTTTGCTTTTGGACGTGACTCTGATCATCAAACTTTTGAAGAATGGCAAACTTCTGAAGTTGTGTTATGTGGCTGAAGATTCTGAAGATCTCAAGACAGACAATTGAAGTTATCAAGGTTCTGACTGAGGATTCTAAAGACTTTGAAGATTTTGAAGATTTTGAAGATACTGAAGAACTCAAGTCAGACTACTGACGTTGTCAAGGTTCTGAAGTTTCTGAATCTAGCTTTCTACTTCTTCATTTCACGCTTCAATCATATTTTATCATAAGTCAATGAATCTGAAAATAAGATCAAATGGGAATGTGATCAAATAGTACATAGTACAAATCGAACAACCTTTCCACTACCTGATTTCGCGGGTAAGGATTGTACTATTCATCACACCTGTCATTGAATTTGTGGGCGAAAGGACAGTATGTGGTATCATTCCTTTCTCATCCAACAGTGGACAACCGCTAAAGGAGCTTTCTCCATTTTGCCCTCCGACGGTCACATGCTTCTCTATATAAGCATGCTTTGGAGACTTGAATAAAACGTTGATCTGCACAAGTATTTTGACAAGTTTTTTTTCTTTTGTGAAAAGCTATCATCTTTTGTATACAATGTTCTTTAAGTATTTATTATTCATATGTGTAAAATTTGTTTATGTAGAAGCATCTTGTAACACGCAAACTATTATCCAAACTATTTGTTTTATTCCTTAAGGAGGTTATCCATGAGAAGACAAAGAAAGTTGTTCTTTGTGAGTCATTGAGGAGACTAAGGTTTAGTTGGATCCTTGAGAAGACAAATAAGGTTATTCTTTGTGTTTTTTGTAATCTGTTGATTATAGTGGATTAAGTCCTTGTATATAAGGCAAATCATCTTGGCGGGTGGACTGGATTATCTTTGAGTTTCAAGCGAACCAGGATAAAAATCTCTGTGGTTTTATTTCTTCATTGTTAAATTTGTTAGAGGTGGTTTTATTTTGGAAAAAGTTTGTGCGAGTGAAAATGACGAAAACGGGACAAATTACCGGTGTTTTTACTGTCACAGCGGGCTCTTAACAGAACTGACACTCGCCGACTTGTGGTCTGACGCCCGTCAACTGAAGAAAAAGTTTTAAAAAAAATTTGAAGACCTGACGGTCGTCATCCCCTACTAACGTCCGTCAACCAGTCAAAAATAAGAAATCTGAAGGCCTGACGCCCGTGAGGATGGCGAAAGCCCGTTTTTAGCTCCACTCCCTCAGAATCAGTCTTTCACTTTCCTCCTTTCTCTCCAACAGTTCAACCACGAATTTTGATAATTCATATACTAATTTTCCTCTATAAATAGGACTTCGATTTTCAATTTTGATATCCAAGTTTTTAGAATTTTCATTTTTGGCAAAAATGATCACTTTGCAAAAACACTTATGTGCTCACAGTGAATAATAAGTGCACATTAGAATTGAGTTTTTGCTATCAGTACTTGTACTCTTGGATCGATTTAATCATGTCAGCCTCTTGGATCGTTATTTTTTTAAAACTTTTATTGTATCAGTTCTACATTGTTAATTGGATCTAATCCTATAATAGATTCTTTAAGTTACAAGTTTTTACACTGTCATTTAAATTTCTTTACTGTTATATATATATATATATATATATATATATATATATATATATATATATATATATATATATATATATATATATATATATATATATATATATATATATATATATATATATATATATATATATATATATATATATATATATATAATATTTTCGTTATTATTGTTACTATTAATAATTGATATGCCTAATTTATATAGTATGAATTTAAATAACAGTAACTCTTACGTAGTTATTATGTCCGGCTAAATCTGTTAGAGTCCGAAATATGAGTAGCGTCGTTCCGACGGTATTCACATATAAGCCATAATTAATTAATTAAATGGAATTTGTTTAAGAATTGGTTTTTGTAATTATTTTTAATTAAAATAATTATTGCAAAAATGTAACTTAGAGATACTGATTCACGTTTGAAAGAATGGGACTTGTATCAGACTTAGGTGAAAATTCAAATTTTTAGTAATTGCTATGCGAAAGTATCTTTTATTTAAAATGCAAAAATTAATGTTTTCAAAATTAGATTTTAAGAGCATAAATGGGCACACGAAAGTGGACGTTTATGAGCTTAAAATATGGTGTTAGGTGAGCGGAAGACGGTAGCACCTTTAAACTTTCTTTTTCACCTTAAGCAACATTTTAATTATTAAGTAATTGATTTTCAAAAACAAAGTTTTGCATTTTAACACGCTGAACACGTGAAAGCCTGCAATATAGATTTTATACTAAAACTCGGAAAGTTTTACATTATACCCCTACATTTATCCTTCCACCCCTACATTTTATAAAAAATACCAATTTTATCCTTATATATTTTTAATTAATTTATTATTTTATTTTTTAAATATTTTTATAATTTTATTTTTGTGTACCGGAAGACTTTGCAAAAGAGTTCCGGTAATCATTTTTCAAGTATTTTTTTATGTACCGGAAGACTTTGCAAAAGAGTTCCGGTAGTCAATTTTTGTGTACCGGAAGACTTTGCAAAAGAGTTCCGGTAGTCATTTTTCAAATATTTTTTTAACATTTTTTTGTGTGTACCGGAAGACTTTGAAAAAGAGTTCCGATAGTCAAATTTTATGTACCGAAAGACTTTACAAAAGAGTTCCGGTAGTCATTTTCAAATATTTTTTTGTGTACCGGAAGACTTTGCAAAAGAGTTCCGGTAGTCAATTTTTGTGAACCGGAAGACTTTGCAAAAGAGTTCCGGTACTCATTTTTTAAATATTTTTTGACTTTTTTTTGTATACCGGAAGACTTTGTAAAAGAGTTCCGGTAGTCAATTTTTGTGTACCGGAACTCTTTTGTAAAGTCTTCCAGTACATAAAAAAAAGTTTAAAAAATACGTGAAAAATGACTACCGGAATTCTTTTACAAAGTCTTCCGGTATGTAAAATAAAATTTAAAAAATATTTAAATAATAAAATAATAAATTATTTAAAAATATATAAGGATAAAATTGGTATTTTTTATAAAATGTAAGGGTATAAGGATAAATGTAGGGGTATAAGGTAAAATTTTCTAAAACTCGATTCCGACTGCCCAAAATCGAACGGTTCATTTAAATTAATTATTTTTACTAAGAGAAAATATTATCCCTATTTAATTAATTAATATGACATCTGTCATACCCCAAAATTCACCCTACCCCGATACAACTTTCATCTGATCCATGGCTCTACTGCACATGCATACTTTCATTATTTCATCATCATAATTTCATTGAACTTTCATAACCAAATACATATTACACGAACTCAAGGCATGGTGTTTATACCCGGGGAAAACTAGGGTTATTCGCTTAAAGTTCTGGAGAAAAAAAACCAACAAAATAAGGGAAAAAACAATTTTTGGACTGTGTAATCGATTACCCTAATCATGGTAACCGACTACGCAGACAAAAAATTGATTTCCAGACCATTTTGGATGGTGTAATCGATTACACCTACGCAGACAGCATTAGCAACTCTATTTTTCACCACAAAGTGATTTTCTTTCACCCACTTCAACCCCTTTGCTTCCTCTATAAATAGAGCACTATCCCCCCTCATTTTAAAAGCTGGAAAGCCACAAAACCTCTTCCCAAATCACATTCAAGCTCCCTCTTTTCAACCTAAACCCTAACTCACCTAAACCCTCTTTTCTTCTTTGAACTACCCAACCACCATGTAAAAATCCACAATCTCCACACAACAAAAACAATAGCAAACTTGTGACCTTCACTTACATAATCATTCACCACTACCACATAAACATAAAACTTCCTTCCCTTCCATTTTTCTACCATAACAACCATAGCCACCCTCTTCCAAGCTTTTTGCTTCATTCTCAAACCCAAACACAACAACAACCTAGTTTTGACACCACAATCTTGGTAATATTTTGGACTCAAACTCCTTGACATTTTTTGGTTTTGTTTTGTGTTTGGAAATGGGTTTTTACTCTTGGGTTATGTTTTGAGAGAGATTTGAGTCAACTTTGAGACAAGTGGTTTTTGTTGGGTTTACACCATTTTGGGGATTTTTTGCTCTTACTACTTTTTATCCACCATTTTCAGTCAAACTTTGTTTCTTGTTATCATTTAATATTTATTGTTGACTTGTTGTTACATTTATTTGGTTGATGAGTTCTATTAGATCATGACCATGGTTGTTTAGAGTTGATTAAATCTTCAATACTTCAAACCTATTAATGGTTGATCAATAGATCATTCATGATACTTTGAGGCATTGATAGATTGCCTCTATTTCAACCATATTTGGGTCATTTGATACATAGATGAAACCATTTTCTTTACATTAACTTATTATTTTATTTGCTTATTGTTATTCTACTAACCACTAACCACTAACTACTAACTCCTAACATTTACATTATTTCACTTTACTTCCTTGCAATTTATTTTATTGTTCACTTTATTTCAAGTACTTTGTGTTTATGTTTATGTTTATGTTTATTGTTATCTAACCATATCATTTACATTATGCTAATTTATTTACTCTCTTACTATCTTGCTAAATAAAAAAGGGAGTAAAAACAAAAATAAAGAGAACAAATCATAATCTTTTAAAATATTGATAGATGGACTTAGGGTTGCATAACTTTCTTTGTTACAAATCTATTGTTAGTTGATTTTTCAATCATCTTCAATACTTTGCATCAATGATAAGCTATCCCTTAGTGTGTCATATTTTGAGTCTTTTTGACCTATGAAAATAGTCCTCAAGATGTTCATTTTGTACATATTACTAACCACTAATTATACTTCACTAACTTTTTTTATCATTAACCTTTGTTATTGTGATTTTTGTTTCCATTAACTTGTGGTTTATTTTGTGTCATTTACATTCACTAACCATTATTATTGTGATATTGTTATTCTTTATCTTGTGATTTACTTTTATGTCATTACCTTGTAATTTACATTCAAGTATTCATTATCATCATCATTGTACAAACTCATCATGCATGTTTATTTACTTGTTATTTATTTTATTGTCATCATACATTAAAAATAACAAAAACATGATAAAATGGTAAGACCAAAAATATTCACTCCACTCTTAATCAACTTGGACTTAGAGGATTTCATCTTAGGACCTTTGCTTGGAAGCCGTCCTTTACTCTTTGTGATACTTTGTAAACACTTGGATTTTCATCCGTAACTTACATGCATGTTGTAAGAATGGCATCATGGCACCACCTTAGGGGGACATGTTTATAAGACCATTATCCTTTGTTTAGCTTAGGTCACTTTTGCACACAAAAGGCTTTCTCTTGGACTACCTTACAATGAGACTCTTTAATTTCTTGTTGGTTACTTTGCATTCATGTTGCATAAGCCAAATTTCATTATCAAATAAATCAAACCCTTGATTCAACGTCAAGTGGCATTTTTATAATTAAATTCAAAACACTTAATAATTACGATTATTATTGTGCACCACGAGCCTTAAGTGGTGGAGAATGAGTAAGAATGGAGCATTCCTACCCTTACTCTGATTATTTTGGACGCAAGACGCTTGGCTTGTTGTCTAGAATAATCACCTCCGCCCATAGACTTTAGTACAATATAATCACAAACACTTATTTCATAAAACCCTTATTCAAGGTTAAAATAATACAACTCATCAAACTCATTTTTGTGCCTTAGGGCATCATCCCGAAAACCCTTTTCTCAAAGGTAAAATCAACCAACACACAAACATTTTCTACTCCGAACTACGGAGCTCTGATTCCTCATCCCCGAATGAGTGATACGTAGGCACAAGGGCCCCAATCCTTGGCGAGCACTATAATAACAAAAACACCCCCTTCTTTTCACACATTCTTTTGAAAATAAAACAATAATAGATAAATCTCATGTATGTAAAACAACCCAAATGGTTCACATGGAGTACCATCACTACAAGAATAACTTTGTGCAGCCACGTGATTTAGTGACGTGAAATGCACGTGGCAAAAAATGCCAATTACGACGTGAATTTCACGTGGCTAAAGGTAAAATATAATAAAAAAATGGAATGACAACTTTTCAGGTTGGGGGGAAATGAAAATAATTAAAATTTGGTAGTGACATGCAGATCACGTCGCTATTTTAAATTTAAAATTCAAATAATGTTTTGTGAAATGTAATTCACGTCGCAACTAGTGACGTGCTGATCACGTGGGTACATGTGGTGTAATTTAATTTCCGAAATGACAATCACGTCGCAAATAGCGACGTGACAAGCATGTGGGTACTGGGTTCAGAGAGACGTTATAGATGACCGTTGAATGTTTTGTGGCGTGTAAATCACGTCGCAAATAGCGACGTGTTTACCACGTGGGAACCTTTCCTTTAACTTCCCTCTTCTCTCCCTCTTCCCTTCACCGTTTCATTCTTCTTCGTTTCCTCTTCAAGCTTCCACCAGACCCATTTTCCCTTCAAGTTCCTTCAACCCATTTCTCTCCTTCAAGCTTCAGATCCATTTTGAAATTGGAAATTTAAAGGTAAATACTTTTATTATTTCAACTTAAACCCATTTCTGTTTAATATATATGAATTTTATTTTAATTATTGTATTTTTTTTTAAGAAATAGCTAAGAGTGAATTATTCATTCAAGAATTTGGAGCAAACAGATTCAAAGTCTTCATCCAGGTATATTCAAAATTGTGAAATTTAATTTTTTTTTTAATTATTTTCAGATTAGTTAAATGTATTGAGTTTGGACTGGATTATGTGTTGTGCTTATTATGTATTAAAACCGAATTTGTTTGGACTGGATTTTGTTTTTGTGCACATTATGTATTAAAATAGAATTTGTTTAGAAATTTAATGTATTATATATTTAGAATTTGTTTAGAATTTGTTTATAAAACATATACCCTAATGTATTATTAAAACAGAATTTGTTTAGAATTTGTTTAGAAATATAATATATAATAGTTTTAAAAAAACAGAATATTTAATGTATTATATATTTAATGTATTATACAAAAAAAACAGAATATTTTATGTATTAATTTTTATAGTTTAGAAATAGATTTTATATAATATACTATTAATACCAATACTATCCTCTCTATTAATACCCTATTTATAAAATCATTTTTAATTATTTCTAGAGAAATTATAAATTTCAAAAGAAAATCATGTCAAGCTTGGAAATATTAAAACTTTGATATTACTTTGTTTAGAAACTATTTAATGCCTTTATATATGTGAACATTATATTTTTTAGAAATATAATATATAATTTTTTTTAAACAAAATATTAAAACAGAATAATATTTATAAAAAAAAACGAAATATTTTGTTTATTAGAAAAAGTAATATGAATCATGTCTAAAAATAGAAGTTATATTATTATTTAGATAATATGGTTAGTTTAAAAAATATAATAGATTAGTGTTTTGAGTAAAAATTGATAAGTGTGTATATATATTATTTAGATAACTAAATAAATAGAAGTTGTATTATTAATATTATGTTTAAAATAATGTATAAAAAAACAAAACATTAATTTCATATATATTTTTATATTAAAAATATGTTTATAAAAAAATTAGTATGAATAATATGTATGTCTAAAATGTTTTTTTTTAAATAACACATATTAGGGTATATGTTTTATAAATATATGTTTAGTTTAAACAATAAAGTATATAATAGTTATATTATATATTTATTAATAGTATAATATATTTTTTTTAAATTGTACGTAATAATTAGTTGGATGTACGATAGAACGATTTTTAAATTGGACGATAGAGGAATATCACTTTTGAAATTAAAATAGTAACGATTTTGTAAATGTGCAGTATGGAATATTTTCATTACTATCGTAGTTGGATGTACGATAGAACGTATCCAGGAAGACGTGGACTTAAACCGAACTTTGAGGAAGGAGTTAAAGGGTTTATCACATGGGCTTTCGCTCAAGAATGTTGTCTAAGCGAAGGAGGAGTAAGATGTTCTTGTCTAAAATGTGAATGTAGACCTATAATTAGTGACCCGGAGGAAGTAGAACGTCATTTGAAGAGAAGGGGTTTCATTAAAAATTACTGGGTTTGGACATATAATGGAGAACAGTTGTCGAGTAATGTACAAAGGACTACGACTACACATGCTTCTAGCAGTCGATCACATATGGAACACCGGGAAGAATTTAGTTTGATCAGTGACATGGTTGGCGATGCTTTTGGGGTTAACGTGAAGACGATGAAGATGACGACGAATTATGCAGTCCATGAGTAGAAATCAAAATCAAAGAACAAGTGAAGACGATGAAGATGACGACGAATTTGATGTGTAATATTTATTTAGTTTTAAATATTAATTTTTGTATAAATAATTACTTTGCTATTTTTATAATACATTTTCATATGTGTAATTTTAATTTAAAAATATTTCACTTAATTATTAATTATTCTATATTTTATTATTTATTAATTATTTTATCTTTTATTAATAATATAATTTAATAATAACAATATATTTTATCTTTTATTTTAATTTTGTTTTTAAGTTGTGAAGTGTAAATCACGTGGGTAATTTGCCACGTGATTTTCATGTGGCAACATACCATCCATTTTCAAATGTTGTGACGTGATATTCATGTGGCAAAGTTGTGTCATGAATATCACGTGGCAAAGTTTAAGCGCAGAAGCAAGTTAATTCACAATGTTGCGACGTGATTTGCCTTTGGCAAATTAGCGACGTGTTTATCACGTCACAAAAAGTTGCCACACGCGTTCCAGCGACGTGAATCAACACGTCGCTATTTTTGACTAGTGAAGTGATTTTCACCTTTGCCACGTGATAATCATGTGGCAGGGGGGAGTTTTTCTTGTAGTGCATGTACATAAGGGGTGTTAATACCTTCCCCTTACGTAACCGTCTTCCGAACCCAAATCTCGGTTGCGAGACCGATTCCTTATTCTCTTTTAGCGCTTCCCGTGTGCGTCTCTTTTCCGAGGGTTTTATCGACTATTTCCCCTCTCCTCTCTGATAGAGGTAAACTAAATAAAATTCGGCGGCGACTCTTCTAACTTTGCCTCTCTTTGGCATCTCTTTAGTCCCAGTTTCGTTATCGTGAAATCCCGGTAGCGACAGCTGACGACTCTGCTGGGGACACCAAAATTCCCTAAGCAAGTCTATCCTAGTTTAGGTTGTTCCTCTTTTACGTACGTAGAGATTTATCTGTTATCTATTTTTCTGTATATATTGCTTTCTTTGCTAACCTGTGCATATTTTCTTTGTTTACCTGTCGGTCCGAAACCCTGACTCTATGACGAAGAATTTTTGGAAGCAATAATGATTGCAAAGGAAAAAAACCTTGTGTGAATGACTCCCCACCCGAGTCTCAGAGTTTTGCTTGAGATAGGAGAGGTTGAGTAGTATTGGTCCGCGAGGAGTCTTCCTCGTTAGGGTCGTACAAGAACCTCACTTAGTGGTAGATTCTCTTAAGGGGATTGATGACCGTCATGCTTTCGGCGTAAGCATATTTTCTTTTACTAGAGTCAATGACCCTAAGACCCCTTTTAGAACCTTTAAAGTTATGTCTAGCCTAGACCGATGGTCGCGTAGTATAGGCCACCGAGGTGCCTTCCTCGTAAGGGTCGATACGAAGATCTCACTTAGAGTAGATGACTTTGATGGAGCAGTCGTCTGGCAAGTAAATTGACATAAGCGGCTGACAGTCAAGGAGGTCCATGACTCTAGGGGCAGTGTCTTACGCCCAATTTTCCAAAAGCCTTAGATCACACAAAGCGAGAACCTTGGTTTACTAAGTAGTCATTATTAACTTCATGCTTCGTCACGATGGTCCAAAACCATGAACCCATGCCTAAAAACCCGTGGAAATCTTCTCACCCAATCATTCATAAATAAACATCGCATTCATGCATCATTTGCATCTCATAAGCAAAACCTTATACCACCTTCCGTTTCTACCCCACTAGCTGATTTCCCGACGTACGCTTAGAACTAGAAGCATGTCTCAAGCCACTGTGGAAGAACTCCAACAAGGCCAAGCTGCATTGAAAGAAGAGATCAGCCAACTAAAGACTGAGATGAGCTTGGTTATGGAAATCTTGCAAACACTGTTGAAAAAGGAAGGAAATCCTACACCAACCTCCAGGATGGAAATGGTCTCCCCTATGCCTCTGTCTGGCTCCACCTTACATCATGAGTAGCCTTAGGGATACCGTCCCTAACCCGAACTACTGAGGTTTCTTAATCAACAGCCAGTGTTCGTTCCTCAGCTAGCTCTGGGGAACCAAATGCAGAATCAGAATTGGTACTCAAGTGGAAGGCAAAGCTCTTATGCTCAAAAAGGTCAGAAAAAATCAAAGAGGCCGGAGAAATAGTTTGACCTGATTCCTATGTCGTACGGTCGAATTCTCCCTCTTTTGCTCAACAGATCGTTGGTGTAGTTAAGGGTACTAAGACCTTTTCCAACACCTCTTCCCTTGAATTACGACATGAATGCTAGGTGTGAGTTCCACTCAGGAGCACCCGGACACTCGATCGAGAGTTGTAAGGCCTTCAAATACAAGGTCCAGGAACTGATTGATTCAAAGGCTATCGCATTCATACCAAACAGACTGGATATAATGAGCAACCTCATGCTGCCACATGAAGACACTTCTGCAATGCCATAACCAGTGCCAATGGATGAGGAACAAGAAGCTGAATAAAAGCCTCCTTGGGGACTATCATACATAAGTTCCTACAAGCATGATGACACCGATCTACGGTTGAAACAAGGCTAATCACGCCAGCAATTATGTTATCATTCATTTGTTTTCATGTGTAAGGCTTGTCATTGTAATATTCACTCTTAAAAACTTGTTTTTGCAACAATGAAATGAATATGCATGTTTTAAGTCAATCCAATCGTGTTCACTCTTATCTTACTTTTGTTTAAAAATGAAACTTAGAAGGAGAATGATGAATATAAGGTACAATAGCTCATAGCATGTATGCTTTTGAATAAACACCTTGCTGATGATGTAAGGCATTGCTTCAAATCCCCAAACACTTGAGGTATAAGGATGATAATCCCTAGTCAACCCCTTTGAGCCTAGAAGTAGGAGTTTTCTTCCAAGCAGAGAAACCCTCACATCTTAAACCCGGGGCAGGGTAGTCTTCATCTAATTTGACCATGCATTCAATTCTTAAAAGGAAAAAGTAGGGAGTGTCCCATTTGAGGATCAACCACATCCTAGGGAGTGTCTTGTCTAAAGGACAACCACAACATTTCTCTCACGATAGGTTGAAATCACTATCCCAATGGTTATCCCTCACCGATAAAACAAGTGAGATAGTCACAAATCCTTTCAAACCAAATGAACAAATGTCACACGATTTGTTCCACACAAAAAACGCTAAAAGAGAGAGAGAGAGAGAGAGAGAGAGAGAGAAAGAAAGCCCGCTAAGTCGAAACTTGAAAACAAGTGGCTTAGGAAAAAATTAGGGTATCCTGTTGAACTGTAAGCAAAAAAAAATTAGTCCAGGCAAAATTAGGGAAGTTTAAAAAAAAAGCAGAAGAGGAATCGAAAACAAAAATCTTCAGCAAGAACAAAGTCGTGTGACTGTAAACACAAAAATAGGAAGGCAAGTGATTGTCAATCTCGAAACCTTGTAGGTTCTTTTACTACCACTCTCATCGTTCTAAGAGACGAACGTCTGTGTCAAACCAGTTGAACGTAGAACTGAAGGGTATCAAGGAGAATGGGTGGGCTAGATAAATTTTTGAGCCATAAATCCTTTGTTTCTCAAACCGTGAACCATCCCATGTTACAACCCTCAAAAGACCTAATTGAAGCAAGGTCCATTTTGAAAGCATATTGCATTAGAGCTTGTGTCAAAACTGACTCCTATTTGTTTTACTAAGTATCAGTATGACTTTTGTAACTAGTGATCCATTCACTCTATGTCATATTTTTAGTGGACATACTTGGATTTCTAAAACTGACATAAACATAACATTAGCATAAATAGTTTTACTTGTGAACGAGCACTGGCATCAAGAGCGTTTCCACAATGAACATGACTTGAGAAGTTTTGGTCACCCAAAAGAGGAAAATTTCCTAAGGACTCCGATGAGAAAAGGCCATCCTCTTAGATTGATCTCACCAGGGGGAAAGGCATCTGATAACTCCGTTGAACAAGCCACTTCAAGATTCAGTCAGTCTGGAACAACTACGTCGAGATTAGGAAAATCTCTCCAAAGGCAGTTGGCCAGGGGCATTCCCTCAAAAATCAACCAGTCAGGGGAAAAATCTATTCAAGGTTTCATACTAGGGAAGTGTCGCATTACGCGAAAAACCGGCGGGAAAACAAGAACAACAGAGCCGCCACCGTGCGTTATTTATCCCAAAGGAGGGAAAGGAAACGCTCGAAGTAAACCTGGAAAAAGCATGGTCTCGCGACCAAAGAGAATGGGATCGGGAGTCGGTTATGCGAAGGGAAGATATTAGCACCCCTACGCATCCGTCGTACTCGACGGGATCCACGCACAAAAGGAAAGAAAATGGTTTCTAAAACACTGCTCACACACACACCGGCTGAAAGAGACGCAAGAAAACAGACTGAAACTGACTCGGCAGGATGTCGCATCCTGGGCCTACTTAGTCTCTCAAGCATAGACATCAGAGTCGAAGTAGTTCGGACTGGGGAAACGACACATGCTCGCTAGGATATCGCATCCTATGCATACGTATCTCCTTGGACGAAGGAGAATCAGAGCATTCGTAGCTCGGCTGACACGCACGCAAACAAACACAGGCAAAGGCAAACATGGAGCCCGAATGCCAATCACTGGACTTACATCAGCATCCGAACCAAAACACACACAAGAAGGCAAACGTGGAGCCCGAATGTCAATCATTGGACTTACATCAGCATCCGAACCAAAACACACCCACACTGGAAACCAGATGCCACTTGATGGACTTATACCGGACTCCAAGCACACAACAAACACTAGGATATGGAATGCCAATCGCTGGGCTTACGTCCATCTCCTAACACACGCAAAGACACAAAACAAAAAGAGCGCCCGGAGAGATCTGCTCATCTCCTGCCTACGTACCTCATCTGGTATGAGGATCAGGGCGACGTAGTTCCCCTACGAAGGGACACAGGACTAGCCTAACCAGATAACAGAGGGAGACACAACTAGGGAGACTACGACTCGAGCCTAGATGTTATCATGCAAATTCATCCCTAAGTTAAGGTTTCTAGCTAACTTGCACAGGAAGAAAGCCTATCTTAAACATGACTTGCACAGGAAGCAAGCCAAACTAAACCTAACTTGCACAGGAAGCAAGCTAAAAACAAACACACAAGCACAAGTAGCACACACTATATGCAATCAATGGGCTCAATCAAGGTTAGGTTTTAGTCGAGGGGTCATATCAACCTCAACAAACAAACCACTGTAACAGGGTAATGTTAGCTCTTAACCCTAACATTGAGAGTTAGGGTGAAGCTGATGAAAGGTGAGTGAAGATGAGACTTCACAACTCTTATCCCTGGCCTGGGAGAGCTTAAGACAAGAATGTGTGGGTTCAGAAAGTGGGAACCCTTCTACACATATGACACTGACTCAATGTACAACTGTACAAGATCTTGGGTTAGTATCTGCAATGCATCAATACAGTGGTGTGAGCAAAGCAGATGACACACAGAATAGCAGGGGATGGATTGCACATCCCTTATATCTGCCAATGCCTCTTCACTTAGGAGGTCTTTGAATATGTACAAGGACAAAAGTAAACAGTCACAAACATTGCCTCTTAAGGAGGACTTCAGACAGGTGCCTGGCCAAGTAACAGGCCAGGTCTTCCAGACTACATGGAGTAAGGAAATTATACCTCAATGCAAATTGCTATCAAGCAAAGCAAAGCAAAGTTCACAAAGAACTACTAGCAACTAATGTACCTGAAATCAGTCAAACACAATTAGTATACCAGACACAAAGTTAAAACAAACAGCATAAGCCAACAGACAACACAGTCAAGCTTATATGCAAAGCACAAGCTCATAACAAGTGAGCTAAGCGACCTACAAAACAAGCAAGTTAGTTCATGATAAACAATCAAACTCATTCAACTTGTATTGATCTCTTTGAAGCATTTCTTGCTTAACCTGAAAAACCAAGCTTAAACATGAGCAACAAGACCACTAGGACAAGCCTAGGGTCAAAAGGGGATAAAAAATTCAAAACAGCAAGTGACAAGTGTCCAAAGTCAAGACAACTCAATCAAGAAACAAACCCAAGTGGTTTCACAATCATATCATTCATCATTATCATTTCACAAGCAAATTAGGTCAAAACATGTCAAATAGAACCTCAAAGAAGTCAACAGAATGACTCAACTCAAATCCAATTACAGACATTTCAATAAATCCTCAAATAAATCATGATCAAACATCATCCACAACATGATAAGCATACCAAATTTCAGCTCATTTGGATCAAAGGAGGTAGGGAAATTAAATTCAGAAAGGCAAGGCAAGTTCAAGCATACTCATTCAAAGCATCAAAACATGCACCAACTTCAATTAATCATAAAACAGAACCAACACATGATAAATGAATGGGGCCAAAGCCATGATGTACTTCAAGATGTTCACAATGCACATGTCAAATTTCAAGTCCATCCAATTAAGAATGAGAATTTCACAAATCATATGGCATCATGTGTCACAAAAATCAACAATTTGGTCAAACAGGGGAGAAATTATCAATCAAATAGGAAATGCATTCAACAATTCCAGAAAAATTCACACACATTCTAAACATGCACAAGTCTATTCATGCAAAAATCCAAACCATTTTGAGTTCATTAAGCATGGTAATTAAAATCATGAAGTTGGACATGCATGGTGTGACACAAATTGTCACACCCCTATTCCAAAACTCATAACTCCACAACCAGCAATGATAAAATTACAAACTCTACACCAAAATCACCATGAACATGTCTAGTTTAAGCACAAAAAGTTTGAGAGGCATTGGATCATGTATCATCATTTCACAAACAATTTGGCAAAACATACACAAATGGACATACATGAACAAACCCTAGCACATTTAAATATCTACACGTGCAAAAAATCTGGAAAAAACACCATAAGAAACTAGAGGTCAAGAGGAGCATTCCACAAAAAATCCCATTAAAATTGGATTAAAATTGAGTGACTTATGATTTTTCTAAGTTGCCATGCCAAAATGAAATAAATAATGAAAAAAGAAATTGATTTAATGAAATATTAAAACAGAAATGGCAAAATGGTAATATTCCGGTCCCTTAAGTGAAACTCTGCGTTTCACTTAAGGATGTGTCGCGTTCTTACTGGTGCATGGCAATGAAACAGTAGAAAACATGCAAAACAAAAAAATCAAAAGCCAAACGCGATCAAACAGAATTCTGGGCAACAGCAAGCTAGGGTTTATGCTACAGTGCATGTTCATCATCGTTGATGAACAAAATTTCCAGATATTAGAAACAGATACACCATTCGAACCAGCAAACAATGCACATCAATAATCTAACCTCGATTTTCAATAATTTGAGCTAACAAGAAAGAAATGAGCACAAACACTTTTGACAATCAAACTTTGAATCCATGCATCTTCCTTAATACTCAACCACTTCTCACAATTTAAAGCTCAGTATAATCATGGCAAAAGGATCTACAAGAAGCATAGCATGATTTTGAAAATAGCTAGGGTCGAAATCTTACCTTGTTTGAAGGACAAAAATGGAATAGTGGTTTTTGGGCTATGATGAGCTGAAACAGATGTGCCTGGTGGTTCCAAATGATGAATGGACAATGGATTTGGAGCTCAGCTGCCTTGATTTAGCTTAAAATTCGAACTGCCATGATTGATGCTCCAATGTAACAGTGGTAGGAGATGGTTTTACAGTCGTGAAAAGGTGCTTGCAATGGCTCCAAGAAGGTTTGTGAATGGTGGTGAATCAAAGCTCAAGAACAAGAGTTCTTTGACAGTTTTTCAGAAAAAGTTCCAAGTGAGGAAATGAGAGTTTGAGAGCAAATGAAGTTTTCTGTTTTGGTGAATAGTGGCTAGGGTTTCTCAGCCAGAAATGATGCACTATATACTTGGATTAACATTGCTAAGCTTGGTTAATCAAGTGGTAATTGGTTTTAGCTCAAATGAAGTGTTTTTGACAATTTACTAAAAACCACCCAAATTGCATGGGGTGCATGTTAATGCACGAAATTGGGCTTTAAACAACCTCCAAATATGATTTCTGAACATTTGCAATTGGTAACAAGCATTGGAAATGATTATTTTGAAAGCTCATTTTTCACCCCTCTCTTTTTTAATTCATGCACTTGGAAAAAGGCCATTTTGAATGAAAGATTTTTGGTGAATTGTGATGAAGGATTTGGATAGAGCACATCAAATGTGATTTGTAGCAAAAAACCTCACCCAATTTGGCCAAATGGTTTGGAAGATATGCCACTTTGAAGTTCAAAAATTCTTGAGAATGATTTGATCATAACTTGCCAACCATAAATGATAAATGAGTGTTCTTGGACTTTTTGGAAAGGTGAGATCAAGATCTTCAACTTTCATGTTGGACAAAATTTCATTTGAAGCTTGTATGATGATGTAAATTTGAGGAGAAAAACTTTCTATTTTTGGCATTTGAAAATTACAGGTCACCTTACTATTTTAGGAAACTTCTTGTCTGACTTTATTTTCTCCAATCTTGATCTTTGAAATGTCAAATGAGACTTGTATGGACATGAATGAAGCCTTTCAAACCATCTCCCACCTTCAAATCCATAAAATCAGGCACAGTTGACCACAGTTGACCATAGTTGACTTTATATGGTTTCTGGCAGACTGCACATTGACTGATGACTTCTGAGCACCCAATCTTTGACCAAACCACTTCCAAAGGACCCCTAGGTCATGTGAACATGTTGGACCAACCCTAGGGCCTTGTCTCAATGGAAATTGCACTTGCTTGCTTGATTGACTGATCTCCTGACCAGTTTGACCTAATTTTGTCAGAAGACTTGCACTTGGGCAAAGGATAATGCAATGCTATGCTATGGACTATGTCATGTTAATGACCTAATATGAGAATGTATGTACAAAAGGTAGGTGCAAATTTGAGGTGCTACAGGAAGACCACCTCAAAAGCATGAGAAAGTCAAAACACTTTAAGAGATGGATGAATAGGGGTAGGCAGACCCAAGACGCTGAGGCATATCAGATCAAGATTACTCTACCCATGGTTTACTTCATAACTTGTAACTGGGGCAGTCCATGTAGATACCTAACAGATTGGGGCAAGACTGACCAGGGAGAGGAAGCATTTCCTTATATTTTGGATTTTCTTGCTCAGATCAAGCATGGGGCATCAGAATATCCAGACCAAGCTCACTATGTCATCCAGGTTCAAAGCAAATGTCGAGAAGTCATGTTAAACATATCATCCCATAACTTGTCAACAATGAGCCTTGAAGCCAAGCAAAAATATTTCCCAGTTTCAACCATTCTTGACCCACCCCAAGGACATTTGTTGAATTATCCAAAACCATTGCATCAGTCACTATGCACCAACCTTGTCGCTTCACTCATGCATATCATGCACCATGCATAACATGAAGCCCTTCCCCAACAAGAATAATGAAGCCAACCCACGCTTGATACCTTCCAAAATTAAAGCCTACTTAGAAAACCCAAAAATCTAATCATCATCAGATCCAGCCTGATCCCGTCTAAACCAAAATCCAAAAGCCCAATCATTATTGGCACCTCCCAAAACAAATCTCTGTCATTAACCATAAAGCCCAACCATATTCGGAACAATCCATATATGACACTTCTTTCCATCAACCCTCTGATGATGATGTTTCAAACCCTTTTTCCATCAACCCTTTGATGACGACACCCTTTTCCATCAACCCTTTGATGATGACACCCTTTTCCATCAACCATTTGATGATGACACCCTTTTCCATCAAACCTTTGATGACGACACCCTTTTCCATCAACCCTTTGATGACAATGTTCCAAACCATTTTCCATCAACCCTTTGATGATGATATTCACCAACAATCTCTCATTGGAAACAAAAATAAATCCCTACAAAAATCCAAATAACCAGTCACAACCCCACACGCATTGCACGCATCACTTTATGCATAATTTTCTCGCTGAAACGGGAAGTTCCTAAGCCCAACCATACTTGGCACAATCCATATACCACGCATTTACATAACCCCAGCAGCCCGAGCATACTTCGGCATTCTGCATACATCGACACATTGCATACATAATATTGCATCATAATATACTCTTCATAACAAAGCATGCATGTTTAGTGTAAGTTGGATTCAAGCCTTTCTCGAAAGTACAAGGATCCCCGTGAACAAACCCCAACAGGTTTCCCCAAAGTATCTCTTTTTATTTTCCTTTTGCAAATATTGTTGGCCCTTTGTCAGTACCTCGCCTTTTGCAAGACCCCTCTGCTTTTTGCAAGGGAAAACCCTATTTTGCCTTTTTGCAAGCCTCCTTGTTGCCTTTTGCACGAGAGAGTTTACCTTTATCAACTTTGCATGTTAAGCAAAAATGAGAGATTGGACAATTGACCTATTCTCTTATTGTTTGTCTTAAAACACCTGATGTAGGTTTGGCAAGTCCCGAGTGGTAGCCATATTTTGAAAATTTCATCCCCGTTGTTATGCCTGAGGGATATAATGAGTTTTTCGTACCTACCGTAATTTTTCCTCTACCTTGGATATGATAACCACCATATTTATTCACCTGCCTTTTGCAATTACCCCTGTGCCTTTTGACACTTTCAAAATTCAAACCTTCCTAGCCGTTGCTAGGGATTGACACTTTAAAAATTCAAACCTTCCTAGCCGTTGTTAGGGATTGACACTTTAAAAATTCAAACCTTCCTAGTCGTTGCTAGGGATTGACAATTTTCAAATTCAAACCTTCCCAACCGTTGCTAGGGATTGACACTTTCAAAATTCAAACCTTCCCAGTCGTTGCTAGGGATTGACACTTTCAAAAATCAAACCTTCCCAGCCGTTGCTAGGGATTGACACTTTAAAAATTCAAACCTTCCTAGTCGTTGTTAGGGATTGACACTTTAAAAATTCAAACCTTCCCAGCCGTTGCTAGGGATTGACACTTTTCAAATTCAAACCTTCCCAGCCGTTGCTAGGGATTGACACTTTCAAAATTCAAACCTTCCCAGCCGTTGCTAGGATTGACACTTTCAAAAATCAAACCTTCCCAGCCGTTGCTAGGGATTGACACTTTCAAAAATCAAACTTTCCCAGTCTTTGCTAGGGATTGACACTTTTCAAATTCAAACCTTCCCAGCCGTTGCTAGGGATTGACACTTTTCAAATTCAAACCTTCCCAGCCGTTGCTCGGGATTGACATTTTCAAAATCAAACCCTCCCAGCCGTTGCTTGGGATTTACATTTTCAAAATTAAACCTTCCCAGCCGTTGCTAGGGATTGACACTTTCAAAATTCAAATCTCCCAATCGTTGCTATGGATTTACATCTTTAGATTTCAGGTATTCCAGCCATTGCTAGGAAGCGTCACTGAACTAAAACCTCCCCAATCGTTGCTAGGGATCTACACCTGTAGATTTCATGTATTCCAGCTATTGCTAGGAAGCGTCACTGAACTAAAATATTCTCAGCCGTTGCTAGGGACTTTCACTATCTTTTACATAAGAAACTTATCCCCAACGAAGTCATATTCCCTCTCATCTTTCTTCTTGACCTTTTGTCATGAAGCTTTTCTCTTTGTTTTCCATTTGAAGAGATACTTATGTTACACACCATAACATGCATTACATATCATACACATCATGACATAACCATCATAGAGCTGACTCATGTCCTCCCCACATAATACCCTAGACTATCCTCAACAAATGATTTCATATCAAATTTATTTTCCATCCCATGAACAACCTTCACAAATACTCATCACTTCATATCACATTCATTCATTCCCAGTAGGGAGAATTTTTGGATAATTTTTGTATTTAATTCTCTCTTACCTTGGATGTGTGGAAGCCGTTACTATCTAAACATTCAGGTTCGAGAAGATTAAATAGGGGCAGCTGTCATACCCCCAAAATTCATCTTACCCCGATACAACTTTCATCTGATCTATGGCCCTACTGCACATGCATGCTTTCATTATTTCATCATCATAATTTCATTGAATTTTCATAACCAAATACATATTACACGGACTCAAGGCATGGTGTTTACACCCGGGGAAAACTGGGGTTATCCGGTTAAAGTTCTGGAGAAAAAAAAACCAACAAAATAAGGGAAAAAACAATTTTTGGACTGTGTAATCGATTACCCTAATCATGGTAATCGATTACACAGACAAAAAATTGATTACCATGCCATTTGGGATGGTGTAATCGATTACCCCAATCATGGTAATCGATTACACCTACGCAGACAGCAGTAGTAACTCTATTTTTCACCACAAAGTGATTTTCTTTCACCCACTTCAACCCCTTTGCTTCCTCTATAAATAGAGCACTATCCCCCCTCATTTTAGAAGCTGGAAAGCCACAAAACCTCTCCCCAAATCACATTCAAGCTCCCTTTTTTCAACCTAAACCCTAACTCACCCACACCCTCTTTTCTTCTTTGAACTACCCAACCACCATGTAAAAATCCACAATCTCCACACAACAAAAACAGTAGCAAACTTGTGACCTTCACTTACATAATCATTCACCACCACCACATAAACATGCAACTTCCTTCCCTTCCATTTTTCTACCATAACAACCATAGCCACCCTCTTCCAAGCTTTTTGCTTCATTCTTAAACCCAAACACAACAACAACCTAGTTTTGACACCACAATCTTGGTAATATTTTGGACTCAAACTCCTTGACATTTTTTGGTTTTGTTAAATGGGTTTTTACTCTTGGGTTGTGTTTTGAGAGAGATTTGATTCAACTTTGAGACAAGTGGTTTTTGTTGGGTTTACACCCTTTTGGGGATTTTTTGCTCTTACTACTTTTTATCCACCATTTTCAATCAAACTTTATTTCTTGTTATCATTTAATATTTATTGTTGACTTGTTGTTACATTTATTTGGTTGATGAGTTCTATTAGATCATGACCATGGTTGTTTAGAGTTGATTAAATCTTCAATACTTCAAACCTATTAATGGTTGATCAATAGATCATTCATGATACTTTGAGGCATTGATAGATTGCCTCTATTTCAACCATATTTGGATCATTTGATACATAGATGAAACCATTTTCTTTACATTAACTTGTTATTCTATTTGCTTATTGTTATTCTACTAACCACTAACCACTAACTACTAACTCCTAACATTTACATTATTTCACTTTACTTCCTTGCAATTTATTTTATTGTTCACTTTATTTCAAGTATTTTATGTTTATGTTTATGTTTATGTTTATTGTTATCTAACCATATCATTTACATTATGCTAATTTATTTACTCTCTTACTATCTTGCTAAAAAAAAGGGAGTAAAAACAAAAATAAAGAGAACAAATCATAATCTTTTAAAATATTGATAGATGGACTTAGGGTTGCATAACTTTCTTTGTTACAAATCTATTGTTAGTTGATTTTTCAATCATCTTCAATACTTTAGACCAATGATAAGCTATCCCTTAATGTGTCATATTTTGAGTCTTTTTGACCTATGAAAAATAGTCCTCAAGATGTTCATTTTGTACATATAACTAACCACAAATTATACTTCACTAACTTTTTTTATCATTAACCTTTGTTATTGTGATTTTTGTTTCCTTTAACTTGTGGTTTATTTTGTGTCATTTATGTAACACCCCTTTTTCTACCCCAAAATACTTAACATATAATCAGAGTAAATAAGCACGCATATAAACAAAAGGGCGTCATATCGACGTTTTTAAAAACTAAAAGCTTTCAAAAACCAGCATCATTCATCATCAATATATAATACACCTGGTCATTTAAAATAACACATCTCAATTATCATGAATATTCAAGAATATGCGTTCGCAGCGGAAAATAATGAATACTCATGTATGTCATAAAATGATCCATGTCCCATACCATGATCGTCTCTCAATAATCACCTCAAGATAAAATAAAACAAGTAATAACATAATGCATATCCAAATAAGATATGAGTTCAATACTACTAATCTACCCAGTGTTACATGACCAGAGCATTGACTCATTACCTAGTCTTCAAACTAAAATACGGGAACTCTCCGGCTAATCTCGAGCGAGCTACCGTCCACTTACTTCAGCAATACTACTCTGAAGTATCTGCACGATGCCATGTAAAGCATCATTCCAACAGAAGGGTGAGAATTCAAATCATTATGAAGAAGTATAATAAAGCACAATGATTAAATCAACAATTAAAGGAATCTATCACCCTTCATATAACCATGTAAATAATATTAACCAACATTTATTTCACATGTTTCAAGCACACATAAAACTCAAGGAGTATAATATTCAAATCCAATATTATATTCCCGAAAATACACATAACTACAATTATCACATAATCATATACTTTGCCAAATTATGTATCCAAACATCACCAAATTCAATTACCATATCTCATACACGCATCACAATCACAATAATGCATACACTCAATTATCACATAACTCTAATGTGACTCAATGCAAGACATGTGACTCTATGCATGTGGTACCGCAATGTGAACCCAATGTTTCACCGCTTTCCGATTCAATATCTAGAAGTCAAGCCACGCTTCCGATCCGGATAAGATCAAAGCCACTACGTCTATTTTCAATTAAGGATCAACATCTACTACGCCTATTTCCAATTAAGGATCAACGTATGCTACGCCTATTTCCATTCAAGGATCAATGTCTACTACGCCTATTTCCAATTAAGGATCAACGTATGCTACCATGTGAACCCACAGTTTCACCGCTTCCACCATGAAGTCGACCATGCCATGAATGAATGTACAAATACCAACACATATGCAATTAAGATCATCTCTACCATCTTAACATTCCACATATCACCATAATTCAACTCTATGAATTATCCACCAATGGTACATATACACATTCATAACAATATATCATTCACAAATATAGGCTAATTATCAACTACACACACTAGATCTCATTGCAAATGAATACAACTTTTTAAAATCTCAATTTTTCATTTTTCAACAGTGGTAACCGGTTAACGCTCGGTGGGTAACCGGTTAACACAAAATAGAGCAAGTAACCGGTTAACGCTCGGTGGGTAACCGGTTAACATAAAACAGAATCAACTTCCTGCGCAGATTTTCAAGCAAGTAACCGGTTAACGCTCGGTGGGTAACCGGTTAACATAAAACAGAATGCAGAATTTTCTGCGTTTTTCATCGTTTGAGGACTTTCGGACCTCCGATTTCGATTCCGTAAAAAGCCAAACGTTCAGAAAATTAATTCCATTTAATTCAAATAATACCTCTAATTTAATTAATAGGCCCAATAAGACCTAATATTTAAATATCTCTATTTAATTCAAATAAATCAAACCAACTCAATATACACACCAAGTTAATTAATTCCATTATTCATTATATCTCATATCAACTAAATAATTAATTAACACACCAAATTAATTAATATAATCGATTATTATACTACCTAACAACCAATTAATTAATTAACACTCCAAATAAATAAAATAAAATATAGTAATACTAACATACGAGATAATTACTAAAATTGGGTCGTTACAACTCTCCCCACTTAAAAGATTTTCGGCCTCGAAAATACCTCAAACGAACAACTCCAGATACGATTCCTTCATCTTATCCTCGAGTTCCCAAGTAATATTTCCATTGGCGACTCCGCCCCATATCACTTTCACCAAAGCAATCTCCTTACCACGAAGCCTCTTCACTTCTCGATCTTCAATTCGCATAGGTGATGTATCAACCGCCAAATTATCCCGCACTTGCACATCATCTAATGGGACAACATGCGATGGATCCGCAATGTACCTCCTCAATTGAGACACATGGAACACATCATGAAGATTAGAAAGTGATGGTGGTAATGCAATCCGATATGCCACTTCACCTATCCTCTCGGAAATCTGATAAGGACCAATGAAACGCGGCGTCGTCTTACGCGACTTCAAAGCTCTACCAACACCCGTTATTGGCGTAACTCGAAGAAACATATGCTTATCTTTCTCGAACTCAAGAGCTTTCCTCCTCTTATCATGATAACTCTTTTGACGACTCTGAGAAGCCTTCATCTTCTCTTGAATCATCTTAATCTTATCCGTAGTCTCTTGAATCAACTCGGGTCCAACCACAACACTCTCTCCCGATTCGTACCAACATAAAGGAGTTCTACACCTTCTACCATAAAGAGCCTCAAAAGGTGTCATTCCAATACTCGAATGGAAACTGTTGTTATACGTAAACTCGATCAAAGGCAAGAAACTATCCCAATTTCCTCCTTGTTCCAAAACACAAGACCTCAAAAGATCTTCAAGTGACTGAATAGTCCTCTCCGTTTGACCATCAGTTTGCGGATGATATGCCGAACTCAAACGCAACTTCGTACCCAAAGCACTTTGTAAACCTTCCCAAAATCTCGAATTGAACCTCGGATCTCTATCCGAAATAATGCTCCATGGAATACCATGCAAACACACAATCCTCTCGATGTACAACTTAGCAAGTCTCTCCATCGAATAATCCATCCTCATCAGAATAAAATGAGCACATTTCGTCAACCTGTCCACAACGACCCAAATCGCCTCACAATTACTCGATGTTCTCGACAAACCCGAAACAAAATCCATAGAGATACTATCCCACTTCCACTCGGGAATAGATAACGGTTGCATCAAACCAGACGACTTTTGATGTTCAATCTTTGACTTTTGACAAGTCAAACATGAATACACAAATTTCGCTACATTCTTCTTCATACCCTGCCACCAAAACATCTTTCTCAAGTCTTGATACATTTTAGTAGCACCAGGATGAATACTCAAACCACTTCTATGCCCTTCCTCAAGAATCCTCTTTCTCAAATCCGCAACATCCGGAACACAAACTCGATCACGACACCTCATGATACCATTCTCATCAATCCAAAAGTCACCACCTTTGCCTTGATTAATCAATGTCATAACATTGACTAATTTCAAATCTGACTTCTGACCTTCTCTAATCTCGTCAATAATGCCACACGTAAGATTCAACAAACCAAGCTTAACACACGAAGACGTCGCTTCACAAACCAAACTCAAATCTCTAAATTGCTCCAACAATTCAAACTCTCGAATCATCAACATAGACATGTACAATGACTTCTTACTCAATGCATCGGCTACAACATTCGCCTTTCCCGGATGATAATTCAAACCAAAATCATATTCTTTCAAGAATTCCAACCATCTTCTTTGCCTCATATTCAATTCCTTCTGATCTAACAAGTACTTCAAGCTCTTGTGATCACTAAACACATCAAATCTCGATCCAAAAAAATAATGTCTCCAAAGCTTCAACACAAACACAACGGCGGCCAACTCTAAATCATGCGTTGGATAATTCCTCTCATGAACTTTAAGTTGCCTTGAAGCATAAGCTACCACTTGCCCTTTTTGCATCAAAACACCTCCTAAACCCAACAAAGAAGCATCACAATACACCACGAAAGTTTCTAACGGATCTGGTAAAATTAAAATAGGAGCCGTAGTCAATCTTCTCTTAAGCTCTTGAAAAATCGCTTCACACTGCGAAGTCCAAATGAAAGCTTGACCTTTCCTAGTCAACCGCGTCAACGGTAACGACAACTTAGAAAATCCTTCAATGAACTTCCTATAATAACCAGCCAAACCAAGGAAACCTCGAATCTCAGCAACAGACTTAGGAGCTTCCCATTGAGATACAGCTTCAATCTTCGTAGGATCCACAGAAATACCACCACTCGAAATCACATATCCAAGAAAACTTACTTCACTCAACCAAAACTCACATTTAGAGAGTTTAGCAAACAACTTCCTCTCTTTCGACACCGATAACACAACCTTCAAATGCTCGGCATGATCCTCTTTACTCTTGGAATAAATCAATATATCATCGATGAACACAACAACAAACTTATCCAGATAATCATGAAAAAATCTATTCATATACTCCATAAATACACCAGGTGCATTAGTCACACCAAAAGGCATCACGGAGTACTCGTAGTGACCATACCTTGTCCGAAAAGCAGTCTTTTGAATATCCTCAGCCTTTACACGAATCTGATGATACCCAGACCTCAAATCAATTTTGCTAAACACACAAGCTCCAACCAGTTGATCCATCAGATCGTCAATCCTCGGAAGTGGATACTTGTTCTTAATCGTCACTTTGTTCAGTTGTCTATAATCAACACATAATCTCATAGAACCTTCTTTCTTCTTAACCAACAGAACAGGTGCACCCCACGACAATACACTAGGACGAATAAACTTCTTCTCAAGCAAGTCTTCAAGTTGACTCTTCAACTCTTTTAACTCAGAAGCAGACATTCGATAGGGAGCCATCGATACAGGACTAGTTCCAGGAACTAAATCAATCGAAAACTCAACCTCACGTTCCGGCAGTAAATCGCTTATATCTTCAGGAAATACCTCCGCAAACTCACAAACTATTGGCAATTCTTCAATCGTCCTCTTCTCGCGAATATCCAAAGTTGCCAACAACATAAACAACTCGGCACCATCTTGCACCGATTCATCAACTTGCTTAGCAGACACAAACCAATCTTCCTTAGCACCAACCTCATGAAAAATAACTTTCCTCTCGAAACAGTTGATATACACCCGATTAAATTCTAACCAATTCATACCCAAAATCACATCAACTTGCTCTAAAGGAAGACAAACTAAATCAATTCCAAAATCCCTACCAAAGATACTCAACAGACACTTCAGACACACATAGGAAGTGGAAACAGACCCCATAGCAGGTGTATCAATAACCATACTTCTACGCATATCAGGTAATATAAGATTCGGTCTCTTAACACAATCCAAAGAAATGAAAGAATGTGTTGCACCGGTATCAATAATGGCAGTCAAAGGTGTACCATTAATAAAGCACGTACCTTGGATTAGTCTATCATCGGTAGTGGCCTTCGCACCAGGCAATGCAAACACCTTTCCCTTCGCTTGCTCCTTCTTTGGCTTATCACATTTGGTACTAATGTGACCTTTCTCACCACAATTGAAACAAGTCATGCTCGAACCAACTCCATAATTGTTTGATCTGTGACCACTCTTGCCACAATTGAAACACGTCACAGAATCCTTACTACAATCAACAGCACAATGACCTTCAACGCCACATTTGAAACACTTAAGTGGAGTAGAAGATCCTCCCCAATTTGGCTTCTTGCCAAAACCAAATTGTCTCCTCTTGTCATCATACGGTTTCCCACGATCTTGGTTTTTCCCCTTCAAACTCTTGTAGAAAGAAGCACTCTCCCTACTATCCTCATCATAAATCCGACTCTTGTTAACCAACTCCGCAAAACGAGTAATATGTTGGTAACCAATGGCCTTCTTGATATCATGTCTCAAGCCATTCACGAACTTCAAGCATTTAGATCTCTCAGTATTAGCAGTATTGTAATGAGGACAATACTTGATAAGCTCCTGAAATCTAGCAGCATATTCCGCAACCGTACCATTTCCTTGCTTCAATTCAAGGAATTCCACCTCTTTCTTCCCACGACAATCTTCCGAAAAATAGTTCTCCAAGAAGACATCACGGAAAAGAGCCCAAGTAACCTCAATACTGTCTTCTTCGAACCTCTGAAGAGTGTTATTCCACCAATCTTCAGCTTCCTTCTCAAGCATATGAGTACCAAACTGCACTTTCTGAGCATCAGTATAGTTCATGACTCTGAAGATCTTCTCAATTGCCTTCAGCCAAGCTTGAGCTTTATCAGGTTCATGCTCACCCTCAAAGACAGGAGGATTATTCCGCTGGAATCTCCCCAAAGCACGGAACTCATCATCATCTCCATTTCAGTTACCAGCATTCGCTTGAGGGATCTGACCAATGGATTCAGCCAACATCCTTAGCGCCTCAGCAATTACATCATCATTCCTGCCTGCAACCATCGTTCTGAACAGCCCGAACAACTAGGCAAACAGTATCGATCGTGTCAGATACACAAATCAAATACCACGGAATGGAAAACCCTAACGACTATTGACCAACTGGTCGACCATGCTCTGATACCACTAATGTAACACCCCTTTTTCTATCCCAAAATACTTAACATATAATCAGAGTAAATAAGCACGCATATAAACAAAAGGGCGTCACATCGACGTTTTCAAAAACCAACATCATTCATCATCAATATATAATACACCTGGTCATTTAAAATAACACATCTCAATTATCATGAATATTCAAGAATATGCGTTCGCAGCGGAAAATAATGAATACTCATGTATGTCATAAAATGATCCATGTCCCATACCATGATCATCTCTCAATAATCACCTCAAGATAAAATAAAACAAGTAATAACATAATGCATATCCAAATAAGATATTAGTTCAATACTACTAATCTACCCAGTGTTACATGACCAGAGCATTGACTCATTACCTAGTCTTCAAACTAAAATACGGGAACTCTCCGGCTAATCTCGAGCGAGCTACCGTCCACTTACTTCAGCAATACTACTCTGGAGTATCTGCACGATGCCATGTAAAGCATCATTCCAACAGAAGGGTGAGAATTCAAATCATTATGAAGAAGTATAATAAAGCACAATGATTAAATCAACAATTAAAGGAATCCATCACACTTCATATAACCATGTAAATAATATTAACCAACATTTATTTCACATGTTTCAAGCACACATAAAACTCAAGGAGTATAATATTCAAATCCAATATTATATTCCTGAAAATACACATAACTACAATTATCACATAATCATATACTTTGCCAAGTTATGTATCCAAACATCATCAAATTCAATTACCATATCTCATACACGCATCACAATCACAATAATGCATACACTCAATTATCACATAACTCTAATGTGACTCAATGCAAGACATGTGACTCTATGCATGTGGTACCGCAATGTGAACCCAATGTTTCACCGCTTTCCGATTCAATATCTAGAAGCCAAGCCACGCTTCCGATCCGGACAAGATCAAAGCCACTACGTCTATTTCCAATTAAGGATCAACGTCTACTACGCCTATTTCCAATTAAGGATCAACGTATGCTATGCCTATTTCCATTCAAGGATCAACGACTACTACGCCTATTTCCAATTAAGAATCAACGTATGCTACCATGTGAACCCACAGTTTCACCGCTTCCACCATGAAGCCGACCATGCCATGAATGAATGTAAAAATACCAACACATATGCAATTAAGATCATCTCTACCATCTTAACATTCCACATATCACCATAATTCAACTCTATGAATTATCCATCAATGGTACATATACACATTCATAACAATATATCATTCACAAATATAGGCTAATTATCAACTACGCACACTAGATCTCATTGCAAATGAATACAACTTTTTAAAATCTCAATTTTTCATTTTTCAACAGTGGTAACCAGTTAACGCTCGTTGGGTAACCGGTTAACACAAAACAGAGCAAGTAACCGGTTAACGCTCGGTAGGTAACCGGTTAACATAAAACAGAATCAACTTCCTGCGCAGATTTTCAAGCAAGTAACCGGTTAACGCTCGGTGGGTAGTCGGTTAACATAAAATAGAATGCAGAATTTTCTGCGTTTTTCATCGTTGGAGGACTTTCGGACCTCCGATTTCGATTCCGTAAAAAGCCAAACGTTCAGAAAATTATGACTCATATAATACTCTAAGTATATAACATTAATTTACAGTTTTAACATAATCAAATCACCACATATCGAGAATATTCATCAAGACCTAACAATTCCAAAACCATGCAATTTAGGGATTTCAACCTAAACATATTTCTACCCATTGCCCCAATTATACTAACCCATAATAATAAGGATTCTCCCCCTTACCTCTTCAATTTTCTGGAAACCCTAGCTTCTCTCTTGTTCTTCCCCTCTTCTCCTTACTTTTCCTCTTCTCTTTCTCTATTGTTGTCAAATGATCAAATGAATCCTAATTCTCACTCTCCTCACCTCTTATATACTAGTATTCTATTTGGGCTTAAAGCATGATACCTCTAATTTAATTAATAGGCCCAATAAGACCTAATATTTAAATATCTCTATTTAATTCAAATAAATCAAACCAACTCAATATACACACCAAGTTAATTAATTCCATTACTCATTATATCTCATATCAACTAAATAATTAATTAACACACCAAATTAATTAATATAATCGATTATTATACTACCTAACAACCAATTAATTAATTAACACTCCAAATAAATAAAATAAAATATAGTAATACTAACATAAGAGATAATTACTAAAATTGGGTTATTACAACTCTCCCCCACTTAAAAGATTTTCGGCCTCGAAAATACCTCAAACGAACAACTCCGGATACGATTCCTTCATCTTATCCTCGAGTTCCCAAGTAATATTGCCATTGGCGATTCCGCCCCATATCACTTTCACCAAAGCAATATCCTTACCACGAAGCCTCTTCACTTCTCGATCTTCAATTCGCATAGGTGATGTATCAACCGTCAAATTATCCCGCACTTGCACATCATCTAATGGGACAACATGCGATGGATCCGCAATGTACCTCCTCAGTTGAGACACATGGAACACATCATGAAAATTAGAAAGTGATGGTGGTAATGCAATCTGATATGCCACTTCACCTATCCTCTCGGAAATCTGATAAGGACCAATGAAACGCGGCGTCAACTTACGCGACTTCAAAGCTCTACCAACACCCGTTATTGGCGTAACTCGAAGAAACACATGCCCATCTTTCTCGAACTCAAGAGCTTTCCTCCTCTTATCATGATAACTCTTTTGACGACTCTGAGAAGCCTTCATCTTCTCTTGAATCATCTTAATCTTATTTGTAGTCTCTTGAATCAACTCGGGTCCAACCACAACACTCTCTCCCGATTCGTACCAACATAAAGGAGTTCTACACCTTCTACCATAAAGAGCCTCAAAATGTGCCATTCCAATACTCGAATGGAAACTGTTGTTATACGTAAACTCGATCAAAGGCAAGAAACTATCCCAATTTCCTCCTTGTTCCAAAACACAAGACCTCAAAAGATCTTCAAGTAACTAAATAGTCCTCTCCGTTTGACCATCAGTTTGCGGATGATATGCCAAACTCAAACGCAACTTCGTACCCAAAGCATTTTGCAAACCTTCCCAAAATCTCGAAGTGAACCTTGGATCTCTATCCGAAACAATGCTCGACGGAATACCATGCAAACACACAATCCTCTCGATGTACAACTTAGCAAGTCTCTCCATCGAATAATCCATCCTCATCAGAATAAAATGAGCATATTTCGTCAACCTGTCCACAACGACCCAAATCGCCTCACAATTACTCGATGTTCTCGGCAAACCCGAAACAAAATCCATAGAGATACTATCCCACTTCCACTCGGGAATAGATAACGGTTGCATCAAACCAGACGGCTTTTGATGTTCAATCTTTGACTTTTGACAAGTCAAACATGAATACACAAATTCCGCTACATCCTTCTTCATACCCTGCCACCAAAACATCTTTCTCAAGTCTTGATACATTTTAGTAGCACCAGGATGAATACTCAAACCACTTCTACAAATCCACATTCAAGCATTACAAATCCCGCAATTCTTACAAACAATTTCGAGTTGAAACCCTCTCTGTTGCAGATCGTGCAACAAAACCAGTTCTCTGGCAATCCCACTGAGGACCCCAACCTACATATGTATGTGTTTGTATAGTATACAGAGAGGCTAAAAAGTAATGGTGTCAATCCATAGGTCATTTATTTACATCTCTTCCCATTTTCCCTAAGGGACGGGGCTAGAGCATGGCTATAGTCCTTACCTTCAAACATCATCACCACTTGGAACAAAGCTCAAGAAGGTATTCTTAGCCAGATATTTTCCACCAAGAAAAATAGCAATGCTAAGGAACCAGATAAACAGCGTTAGGCATAAATATGGAGAATCTCTTATAATGGTATTCTGTACAACCCAAGAATGGTCTCTGTAATATACACCTTTTATAATGGTCTTCTGTACAACCCAAGAATTGAAGGAGAAGGGCGATCCAAAACGCAGCGGAATTTAAAATTTCTCCTTTAGTGATCCTTACGAATGGGCATGATCAGTGATAGAATTGTTACCTCTTGTGGCGATTGTAACCTTTGATGCAGATCTACGGAACGATCACGAACGTTGAACGATGACAACGCCTCTACTCAGTCCACACGAACGGATTCCTTCAATCTCAGTGCTAGCTGCTACGAATGAAGGCTTTGAGTGAGAGAGAGAGAGAGAGAGAGAGAGAGAGAGAGAGAGAGACAGAAACGAAATTGCAACTGCATAAATGCTTCTACACAAGGGTTCTATTTATAGAACCACTTGTGTGGGCTGCAAGCTAAAAAGCCCACTCAAGTGTATGTGGCTCATATCTTATAATATGCCAAAATCACTTAAGCGCGTGGTACCTTACCATATTTCGTATTCTGCTTAAGTACACCGTACCTTACGATGTTCTACAATTCACTTAAGGATACCGTACATTACGGTATTCCTTAGTTACTCTATCTCTCATCAATCCGTCCTTTTGTGTGTGACCCTGTAGGTTTTCGCGACATTGGTAATTATATTAAATCACGTATTTAACATAATAAATAGTGAGCGGTATCTAGCAACACATCACTGCTACCCAAGACACGAAAATGTCATGTGATCTGACAAATCCTTTTGTGATAATACTTATATGTACAATTACCCTTTTGCCCTTATGTCTATATTGAACACAAGACATAGACCGTGTTATCCTTGTCCAGTTCAATATTGGGCCCATAGACATTTATCATGTTATGCGGGATGGGAAAATTCCATCTAGGTCACTCATGTCCTTTAGCATGCTTCGTGGAGTACCCATCAACTGTCTTTATGGTCATCCAGTTACGGACAACGTTTGATCAGCAATAAGGCACTCGACTCTACATCTAGGATCCATAGTGGTTTCAGGTCGAAGGGTGGTATACACCATTATCACCATGAGAATAACTTATGACACTTTACATAACATTCTATATAGTATTCTCATAGTGGGTCAATCCAGTATAAATATTACTCTTAATATTCATACCTATGTTTAAGACTTGATAACTCCTTATCCATGATCCATGAGATGTGATCATCAGTCTATATACATAATAGTCTTAATGTTTTAATGTTATCCCACTTCACAATAAAGCTCGACTACGGATACTTTAAGAATAGTGTCCTTATGTTTAATGTAATCTCATGATTAAGTCACACTTGATACATTAAATGGACTAGCTATTCTAGGGACTTTATTAAACAAACATAATAAAGAAAAAAGTCTTTTATTATTAATAAATAATTCGATACAAGTACCAAAAGTATTGGCCTCTAGGGCTTACACCAACAAGAATGACCATTGATGTGGCAACCGATGGCGCCTTAATGGATAAACCTTTCACTGAAGCTTACCAGCTTATCGAAAGTATGGTCCAAAACCATTATCAATGGGGGACCGAATGCCCTCAAGTGGAAAAGGTAGAGCAAAAGGGAGGTATGTTTGAAGTCAATAGCCTAGATCATGTAAGTGCTAAGGTCGATTCACTTACACAAAAAATAGATAATCTAACCATTACACCCACAACTACCATAGCTATTGTGACTCCCAACTGTGAAATATGTGGAGTCCAAAGGCGTGTTGTTACAGACTGTCAACTATTAGCAGGAACTTTCCCTAACCAAGTGAATTATGCACAAGAAAATCCTTACTCAGACACCTATAATCCTGGATGGAGAAATCATTTGAATTTCTCTTACAAAAACAAAAAAGCATTATTTGCTCCTAGTCCATCGCATGCCACACCTCCAGGTTTCCAAAAAGGAGCCCATGTCGCTCCTACACCTAAAAAGTAAAATTTGGAATTAATGATAGAATATTTTATCGCGACTCAGACCTGGCAAGGAGTTCATGAACCAAAATGTTCACAATGGCTACGCATAATAAGATGCTTGAGACCCAAATCTCTCAAATCGCCATCATATTTTACTCATTCCTAAGGAATATGAGAAATAATGATAAAACCATAAAGGAAAGGATAAGATGGTCATTGCAACCGAATATGGATTCGGGAGTCAGTTAAGTGAGGGGAATGTGTTAGACACCACTCACGTCCGTTGTACTCAATGGAAACCTCCTCTAGTTCTAAGGTTAATGGATTGTTTACAGGTGTTTATTTTAATTATTTATTTCTTGCTTATTTATTTACAAAGAAAGGGGCATGTACCAAGGGATAAAATGGGAAAAGAGTTAGTTTTAGGTTAGGGGACTCGTCTTTGTTTCGCAACCTTGTGCCTACGTATTTCTCATTGAGTGATGAGAAAAGTCATAGTCATCGTAGTTCGCAGGATGTGGTTAGTGTTTTTTATAAAACTGTGTTAAGTCTCCTTCGAGCGATTGACTTATGCCTGAACTTTGATTTGAAGGGATGGCAGGCTAGCATTTACTTTGCATTTAAGGGACCAGACAGTTCTTTATTGAAAAAAGTCTTTGATTTTATTATGTTAGTGAAAAATGTTTTTGTGTTGGTTAGCTTGTT